>NC_064628.1:446681519-447931519 GCF_023864275.1 Schistocerca cancellata | reverse complement strand
GAAAGATGATACATGTTCAATTTCTGCTCTTGTTATACATTTTCATTAGATGTGCTGCACAACAAATAATTTAGCAAAATTGTCTACCTTCAAAATTGGATCCTAATTTTGGGAGATCTTATGACCATTGCATACAAACCAAGTTATCATATATTTAGCACCTGGAGCACCTTTGACACCTATCACAAACACATTTCTTGCTTCCACAGCCAGCGCTTGCTGTACGTGCTCACTGCATTCACTTTGAGCACAGAATCCAGTTCCCTCCATTGTGATCGTCTGAGAAGAGCACCGCAAATAGATGCACTCTATGTCTTCCTTGCTGTCACTTTCTTCACTTTCATCGGACGGCTCAATTTCATATGCTTCGGACCTGGATGAAGATTCAATGATCGTCCATTTCCTGCCAGTTGGAACCTTTGTTTTTAATCCACTAACTGACGCTTATGAAGAGACACAGTGATCAGCTGAGAAGAACCAGTGTGGGATCTTTTGGAACCGGCTTCTAATTTTTGGATGAGGGCTGATGTAAGGTGCCATGACAAATCTGGATCTTGGAATTTGAGGAACAGCATTTTCTTCATATTTCTTTGTTTCAGGAATGGCATTTCTTTGAGATTCCCACGTAATTCCCTCTTGTGAATCCTCATTTGCAGATGGACTATTCTCAGGAGGATCAGACAGTTCTACAACAGAAGATGCATGGGATCGAAAATGGTGACGATTGCATGGGAACAAACTTGCCTTCCGGAAACCGTTTGCTACTATTTCTGTTGTCGCTGTTTGTATATAAGCTTTTCGAAAAATGTCACTTCCTTGGTACGCAGTTACAGCGTGACCAACATGGCACATGATCCATCTCTCAATCTCCTGAGCATAAAATGTCTTCAGTGGTCTCAAGAACGAAACGTCCAACGGCTGCATTTTATGTGTGCTATGAGGCGGCAGAGAGACGATGGAGACATGGTTAACCCTGGCCAAATTAATCACATCAGTATTTCTGACATTGGTTAAGTATCCATTCACGACGAGATGCGCAGGGTCATATTTCGTTGGTTTCGAATGGAGCAAGAAGTGACGAAACTCTTGTGTAGAAATGTTTGTTCGAAGGATGGCATGCATAAATGGAACATGGCGGAGCACCATCAACTAATTCCATCTTCATATTCTTCCGTGGGAGGATCTCAGAGGCAGTATGATGTATCGTGAAGGCTCATGCATGTCACTACGGTAATGTGTGCATCTCTTTCAGCAGCCTGTAGAGAAGCGATCTGCTTTGTCCCCTTCATTGCCACAATTTTAGTGTGCTTATGATGCGCAATTGTGACACCAGTTTCGTCACAAACAATCTGGCTCGGTTATTCCTCATTGAAAATAAGACGAGCTTACAAATGTCAGAAAACCTGCTGACAGCTTCGGCTGTGAAACCCTTAGTTATGGCGAATGAAAATCCTTAGGGAGACCTAACAGACAGTTCTGGATTCCTTTTTAGGAAGCCGCGTAACCATTTTTTACAAGCTTGCAGTTTTTCTTTAGAAAACGGGTTTTCAATTTTATTTTTTAAAGCAAGGTGATATACACGTCTTCGGACATCTTTTCTAGACAGACTATAGAATGGCTGTTACATTTCGATGCAGTAATTCTTCACGTCCTCATTCAGTTCTCTAAGAAAAATACTTTCCTTTCTATTTCGGTGTCCATAGATTCACCAAGTTGTGGCACAACTTGACCAGAAGAAGGGATCGGTTGGTAGGACATGTTCTGAGGCATCAAGGGATCACCAATTTAGTATTGGAGGGCAGCGTGGGGGGTAAAAATCGTAGGGGGAGACCAAGAGATGAATACACTAAGCAGATTCAGAAGGATGTAGGTTGCAGTAGGTACTGGGAGATGAAGAAGCTTGCACAGGGTAGAGTATCATGGAGAGCTGCATCAAACCAGTCTCAGGACTGAAGACCACAACAACAACAACAGATTCACCTGGGCATTCGTTGTCTTTAACATAGCCTTCCAACGTTGTCTGAGGAGCCCCGAAGATGTCAGATGCTTTATAGCTCCGCATTGTTACTCCTCATAGTTAAAATGGAAACCTTCTTTTGTTTGGGGTCCCAACGTTCCCTAGTTTCCATCTACAAAAGAAACGTAGACTATTGTTATGGACTTTATCTCTGTTTTCTGTGTTTCTATGAAAATGCTTTCTTAGGTATGTAATTCACCTTACAAAATGAAAGTTTCTTTAGAGATGTGTAAGTGGGATTTATCCAAAATAATTTTTTTAGAAATCAAAAGTGATTAAACGTATATAAAGACGAAGTTAAAGTTACAACTAATAATATGGGATCCCAATTTTGGGAGCCACATATTACGAATTCCAGGCTTCATCAAATTGACGTACCTGCACGTTTTAAAGAAGCGTCTTCCATTAGTGTACTGCACAGTTCGTGAACAACGAAACTACACTCCTGGAAACTGAAATAAGAACATCGTGAATTCATTGTCCCAGGAAGGGGAAACTTTATTGACACATTCCTGGGGTCAGATACATCACATGATCACACTGACAGAACCACAGGCACATAGACACAGGCAACAGAGCATGCACAAGGTCGGCACTAGTACAGTGTATATCCACCTTTCGCAGCAATGCAGGCTGCTATTCTCCCATGGAGACGATCGTAGAGATGCTGGATGTAGTCCTGTGGAACGCTTGCCATGCCATTTCCACCTGGCGCCTCAGTTGGACCAGCGTTCGTGCTGGACGTGCAGACCGCGTGAGACGACGCTTCATCCAGTCCCAAACATGCTCAATGGTGGACAGATCCGGAGATATTGCTGGCCAGGGTAGTTGACTTACACCTTCTAGAGCACGTTGGGTGGCACGGGATACATGCGGATGTGCATTGTCCTGTTGGAACAGCAAGTTCCCTTGCCGGTCTAGGAATGGTAGAACGATGGGTTCGATGACGGTTTGAATGTACCGTGCACTATTCAGCGTCCCCTCGACGATCACCAGTGGTGTACGGCCAGTGTAGGAGATCGCTCCCCACACCATGATGCCGGGTGTTGGCCCTGTGTGCCTCGGTCGTATGCAGTCCTGATTGTGGCGCTCACCTGCACGGCGCCAAACACGCATACGACCATCATTGGCACCAAGGCAGAAGCGACTCTCATCGCTGAAGACGACACGTCTCCATTCGTCCCTCCATTCACGCCTGTCGCGACACCACTGGAGGCGGGCTGCACGATGTTGGGGCGTGAGCGGAAGACGGCCTAACGGTGTGCGGGACCGTAGCCCAGCTTCATGGAGACGGTTGCGAATGGTCCTCGCCGATACCCCAGGAGCAACAGTGTCCCTAATTTGCTGGGAAGTGGCGGTGCGGTCCCCTACGGCACTGCGTAGGATCCTACGGTCTTGGCGTGCATCCGTGCGTCGCTGCGGTCCGGTCCCAGGTCGACGGGCACGTGCACCTTCCGCCGACCATTGGCGACAACATCGATGTACTGTGGAGACCTCACGCCCCACGTGTTGAGCATTTCGGCGGTACGTCCACCCGGCCTCCCGCATGCCCACTATACGCCCTCGCTCAAAGTCCGTCAACTGCACATACGGTTCACGTCCACGCTGTCGCGGCATGCTACCAGTGTTAAAGACTGCGATGGAGCTCCGTATGCCACGGCAAACTGGCTGACACTGACGACGGCGGTGCACAAATGCTGCGCAGCTAGCGCCATTCGACGGCCAACACCGTGGTTCCTGGTGTGTCGGCTGTGCCGTGCGTGTGATCATTGCTTGTACAGCCCTCTCGCAGTGTCCGGAGCAAGTATGGTGGGTCTGACACACCGGTGTCAATGTGTTCTTTTTTCCATTTCCAGGAGTGTATTTATGTCATTGCAATCCTAAAGTGGCGTGTGGCGTAGATTTAATCGTGTCCTCACTTCTTGAATATATTTCGAGCTTTATAACAGAGAACAAAACCTTCAGGAACGTGAACAACGCTTCCTGTTTGTAGCAACACAATACAATGACGCTCTATTAGAAACGTGGCCTTCCAAACTCAATTACATTCCTGTCCTCCAGTTCCAATGTTCATCGCATTATCGCATCACCTACTTGACAGAAATACATGACCTCTCCAAATCGAGGAACCTCCACAAAATAGGAGACATCCCCCTATACAAACTATCCAGCTGATGCGTGCTTTAAAACAAATAAAATTCTTTGTAATAAGATAACAAGAAAAGGTAGTCACTCATTCAGAATTAATAAGTTAGCTTTATAAACTACAGCAAGCTGGGCAGCCACGATGCCCTTCCGCTTGTTGATTGTTAAAAATCACTTTTATGTTAAAATTTTCCACAAATAGTTTTAGCGCAAAATCGGTGTGTAATGTCAGAAACTGGTTAAAAATTCAATCTAACGATACCTCATTCGTCTCTGTACGATTAGTATGTGTTGAGAACAAGGGATGTTGACTTGAGAAATCTAGTTTACTGTGACGTTGAAATACGATACCTTTTAATTCATTAAAGCTAGCAGTGTTAATGTTATTGTTTTATTTAAGTTACATATTGATTCTTTGTCAAGTTCATTACTTAAGAGACATTAACTCTGTACTTCAATTTATAGTGTATTAAATTATTTAAATGAAGAGGGCTGCGAGATGTCTATCACTTTTAGATCAGCCTCTGCCTACAGGCACATTCTGCAAACACAGTGAAGTGAATGCTAGTATCTTCTCGTAACAATCACGTAAGCAGACCACCTTGTCTTCGCAGACCCTGCGGTAGCGGTAGATAGGCAGCTGAAGAATCTCTCTTGACTCTTCATTTCATATTTGTTCTCGAAACCAGTAGTAGGCTTTTGAAGAGTAATCTGCGGTTACCTCAAAGTGTCTCCCAGTTCAGATTTGTCAGCATTTCCGTGGTGGTCTGCCATGAGTAAAGAGAGATCCCTCACCATTCGTACCAGTATCCTCTGTTACTCGAATTTAGTATGGATCCCACATACTAAAACGATATACTACGAGGGGCGTTCAGTATGTTGTGTACCTCATGAAAGCAGGCTGGTTTTATTTAGGTTTCCCCTACACCACTCTTTTCGCTGCGAAACGATATTTTTCAACATACTCTCCGCTCAATGCGAAGGCCTTGCGCCACCTTGCTGGAAGGGCCTGTATGCTCCCTTGGTACCACTCTACTTGTCGACCATCAGAGCCAACGTTTTGCTGCATCAATGACCTCCCCATCACGCACGTACCTCTTCCCACGGAGTTCATCTTTCATTGGGTCAGACAGATGGAAGTCGGAAGGTACGAGATTCGGATTCGGGTCGTAGAGTGGAAGTGGAAGAACAGCCCAACTAAGTTTTGTGACCTCCTCCCCAGTGCGCAGACTTATGTTGGGGCCTAGGGTTTTCACAGAGAAGGAGAAACTGGTTTATATTTGTGGCGGCGAGAGTGCTGAAGTAGGAGAAATTCGTTTGCTTTTTTGCGGCGAAGAACGTGCTGGAGTCGTTTCTTAAATTTCCTGAGTGTAGCACAAAATACTTTAGACTTAATTTTTTGCGCCGCTAGGGAGAACATGAAACCTAATAACTGATTCAGAGTCCAAAAGCCCATTGCCATGACTTTCCCAGATGAGCGTGCGGCTTTGAATTTTTTCTTCAATTGTGACGATCAGGCTCTTAACTTACAGATGGTCCTCCGCTGTCCTTTATCGTCTTTTGTTAGGTGGAGTGGAACCCAGCGGGCACACAGACTGCAGGAGTCATAGCTGTGTGTGACCGGCCGTAACTCGGGAAATCTGACAGCTTTGGGTGACCTTCTTGGGGTGATGGCAGACGCCTCACTCTACGACTCACAGCGCTTTTATTCACTGACAGTCTCCGTAGACATTCTCCAAACGCCGATGAATATTAGTCGACCATAATTTTATTGCACCTGCGAGTGAGGGTGCTTCGTTCGGCCCAGACAGTTTTTATGACGTCTTTTCACAAGGATACGTTAAACCACTTGAAAGCGTATACACAATTGTCTTGAAATCGTTCACAATACCATTCCAACGTACTTGTTTGCAATAACGCCACCGAGTGTTGCAGATAATGCCCACGTGAGGTCATGTGCATTTATATCTGCGATGATTTAGTTTCCCGTCAAAAGAAACTCAGTTACAGCTCTCTAACTGCAACTCATCTCCTTTACAGACGACATTTTGAAGACTACGAATATCGCCGCCATCTCTCGGGACTCCATGAAACTAAAGAGTTAAAGCGGGGTATTCCACGATGATCCACAACAAATTCCGCATTTCTTCAAGCGAAATTTGCCACGAAAAAACGTGTTTTTATCTTTTTCAACGCTCCTCGTGTTTTGTTTTAATTGACCATGACGCTGTATGTTCGATTTTCTGTATTATTCACCAAGGCAATTTGTTTTAACTTTTTAAGACTTTTTATGTTTGGACTGGTCGTATGGCTCCAACAGGAAAAAAAACAGGGATTGATTTGGTAATTGTTGCAAGAATGGCTAACTATGTTGTCTTATCCCTGATGACCAGGATACCAAATGGCATATTCTGGGTGGATCACGCAACACGCCCAAACTACAGTTTGCTTGAAGGAACGTGGGGAGATAAGACTTGACTGGCCGCCCCAGTCCCCCAATTAGTCATTCGTAAGGCATGTCTAGGATGCGATGGGAAATTAATTATTCTGTCGTACTAAATTCCATCCTACAATATTTAATGAACTAACAGAACACGTGTTTCTGACATGGCGAGAAATTTCTTAAGATGACATTCTAAGATTATTTGATTCTACACCACAAAGAATAAAAAAGTCTGGTAAACATCTGAGTAGTGTTTCACTGCGCTCAAGCATTTAACCAAAAATGTTTTAGAGCTGCCTCTCAGCCAAGATAAAATTTTAGTGGCCAGTGAAACTTCATAAACGACGTGTAGCATCAAAACTTACAAACAGAAACTTTTCTGTGCTACGAAAATTTTACATTTGACTGTGTTGTGTGTTTGGGTAAATTTTACGTGTGGTTGAGAACTGAGGTGGTCAGTTGCTAAGTTTTGTAAGAGGCAAAACCGACTATTTGGAGATGTGTGCACTGTATTGTAGTGGAAAAATCAATCTATTTAGTGGCGAAGGGGTATAGGTGTATGCCTCGTAGCAATTATTTGAAGAACTACATAGCAAGAGAGAAAAATATCAGATTCTGAAGCAGTTACTTCCACTTATACTACCCATTTACCATCCACTCAATAAAGTGGAAGGACAAGCACTTAATTTTCTTGTGAATCTTTGTCTTCTGGTGATGCCATGTGGGATTCAGAATAGACGTTTCTTGTAATAAAAATAAATGGGAATATTTATTTGTATATGCTTGCTTGAAAACTGATGTTTCTCTATGTGACATAATTTATTCATTTGCCTTACCCATTTAATTATATCTTCATCATTTTCTTTGGGCCTTTGTCCCACTTTCAGCGTGGGGCCGGCCTTGTTACTATGAATTTGGCGATGTTAGTGTCAGAAGGTAGCCAGATGCCCTTCCTGTCGCCACCCCATACATCCTCAGACAGAATTAGTGTACCCCAGTTGTCTCTGTCTAGTGTGAACCGTTAAAAAGTGTGAACATTTTCCAAATGTATGCGAGTAATGTAACTGAGGCGAAATGTGGGGACCAGCCCAGTATTCACCTAGTGGGTTGTGGAAAACCGCCTAAAAGCCACATCCAGGCTGACAAGATCACTGGCCCTCGTCGTTAATCCGCCGGGCGATCTGGGGCTGGTGCGCCTACCCGAGTCCAAGAAGCAGTGCATTAGCGCTGTCGGCTAACCTAGTGGATCACCCATTCGATTATATATGTAATCAATAAAAGTTGTGAGTATGTAGCAGTGGAGGCTCGCACAAACTTATGTTAACTCGCTACAATGTGGTAGTGTACAGCCATTTGACTTAAAATGGCAGCAATCGTAAGTAAATTGAATGAATCAATTTTGTGTACATAAATTGAGCTGTTTCAAGATACTTAAATTCTATATTGTCATTGTGGGGAATGAAATAAAATAGGAAAAAAAATTTGTTGATACCAACAGGGATCGACCCAGAGACAACACATTACAGACAAAGAATTACCAGTCATTGCAGCTAATCAGTTTTTCTTTTTGTGCATGATACGCCACGTAACTGTGTGACCACCGAGAACCATCTCTGAACATAAACCAGGTTTGTTTTGTAATAGATACGCTCAGAAAATCATGCACATGAAAAAAACTTAGCGTTCATTACATGTGCTCTATTGTTTTCCGTCTTCCTACGATAAGTATCATCCTGATTTTGCGGTGTTTCATAGATTCGTATTATGCTTGTCCCCAACGAAGATACAATGATATAACTGAAATGATTATACTGGTTTTAAAGTACTCGTGTGTCCTTTTTTATTTCCAATAGCCTCAAGAAAAAAGTCACCCTTTTTTTAAGATAAAGATTAGAAGAATCATTAAATATTCATAATCACAGCCTCACTAAATCTGTTGTTAGAATTATAATGGCATGAAGAAAAGATACTGACGCTGAGATTCGAACTGCTAATCTCGGGCTTATGAATGAAACTAAGTGCTTACTTTTTTCTTTTTTTTTTAGGTGAAAGTTTTCAGAGACAAAGTGGGCAGGGCTCCTATTACGAGGCCTGGCCACAATGTCTCCGTCGCCAAACAGGAAGAAAGGGAATGATTAAATGGTCACAGGAGAATAATCACTCATTTAATGCGAAAAAATAAATCGGCCTTTTTCATGATACCTTGACGTGTCTGTGTCTCCAAGATTTTAAAAGAAGGAGGGCTGTGCACTAAGTGCGTGAACCACTCACTCAAGTAGCTGTTTCTGTAATCACGCCCCTAAAACGCCTCATACTCTACGATTGCACTATATACGAGGTATGTCCACAAAGTAAGTTCCGTTTGATTACATAAAACAAACGTCTACAGATACAGAAAAAATATTTATTGTACAAAAATCTAAAACCGTTAAACTACTTTTTTCCATAGCTTCCAAAATTTTGTAGGTACTTGTCATAGCGTGGCACAAGTTAGTCTATGCCTTCTTCACAGAAGGTTGATCCTTGGTATGCAACCATATGGTAACATGTTCTTTCAGCTCGTCATCATCGTTGAAGTGTTGACTATCAAGGACAGATTTTAGGTGTAAGAAGAGATGAAAGTCGCTAAGAGCGAGATCCGGGCTGTATGGAGGATGTTCAAACGAGTCCCAATGAAATTCCCGTAAGAGTTGTTTGGTCACATTCACCGTGTGAGCTCGGGCATTATCGTGGAAAAAAAACAACTTTTGATAGTAATCCTCGGTGCTTGTTCTGTATTCCGCGGCGCAATTTCTTAATGGTCTCGAAGTAACCATGTTCTTTGATTGTTTGGCCTCGTGATAAGAAGTCAAGAAGGAATTTTCCTTTTCTGTGCCAAAAAACGGTGCACATGACTTTTCGAGAGGTCAAGATTTGCTTAGGCTTAACCTTCGTTGGAAATGAAGTGTGCCTCCAATCCAGTAATTGCCGTTTTGTTTCAGGGGTGTCGTACGATACCAATTTTCTTCCCCCGTGACCATCCGAGAAAAAAAACTATCGCCTCCTTCATTGTAGCGTGTCAAAAACTGAAGTACACTGCCCATCCTTTGTTTTTTGTTTTGTTCAATAAGAATTTTGGGTACCCAGTGTAAGCAAAGTTTCCGAAATTTCAGTTTTTCAGTAACAATTTTATGAATTAGTGATGGTGAGATTTCAAGGGCACTAACTGTAAACTGTACAAAGCACACGTCGGCAGCAGCCATCTGAAATTGGCGTACATGTCTTCTCCTTGAGTCAGAGTAACTACCGCGCATGCTCGGAACAGCGATCGTAGCGCTGTCGCGGATAGAAACAGAAACGGAACTTACTTTGTGAACGACCCTCGTATTACATGCAATTTCAAAGAATTGTATTGACCTGGGATGTGAGCAGTGTAGCACTTGTAGTGCCGGGAGTGATGACGTCTTATCAGAGCATGCACAATCGAAAAAAGACATCTGTGTCCCTTCTGTGAGTCAGTCGTAGCGCGGCTGTTAGCCATCTTAGCACTCGACACTGATTTCTAGCTTCTGCGGAGAGAGTGCTGCAAAACATGTTTTCATCCGTTTCAGCTGCATACCAGAACGCATTCGAAGAGAAATGGCGTGAGTCGTTTAACTTTATTTAAATTTTATAATTGATAATTTAACGCTGCGAGGAATACAATAAAATAAATAAAGCAAGTTGATAGCAATGTGAATCAAACCCAGGCGAACAAATTACCAGTCAGTACAGCTAATCATTTACCAGCGATGAGTTTTCGTCTATTTTATTTGGATATTAGCACACATTCGAGGAGCTATGACGTAATGTTAATGCGGTTTCGGTTCGCATTCGAAGGGAACTGGCGTAGTTTGAGTGCGCTTTTCGGCTCGCATTAGAAGAGAAGTGGCATAATTGTGGTTACAGTGTGCTGTAGCATGTTAGTACGAGTACATAATAACCGGCCATGACACATACGTTTCAATGTAACATGTAAAAATGGGACAATGTATTGTATTACATTGTTGTGAATCGTTCCAGACCTGATTTTACATTACATTTATCGTTTTTTTTCTTTTGTTATTTTTACTCAGGTACATGTATATTGTACAATTCTAATGCAGACAAAGTTATGAGCTATAATCCTTGTGAAGATATTCATCGATGGAGTAGAAGGAATTGGCCAACAGGAAGTTCTTTAATTCACTCTGAAACCGATCTTTATCACATACAAGACCTTTCATATGCTCTAGTAAGTTATTGAATATATGAGTACTCATGTATTTGACTCCTTTTTGTACTAATTTTAAGCTTTTATAGTCCTTATACAGATTGTTTTTGGTTCTGGTATTATCATGTTTCGCACTGTTTTCTGAAAAAACAGACATGTTGGAAATGACAAAGGACATCAAACAGTATATGTACTGAGAAGTAGTAGTTAGAACACTAAGTTTCTTAAAGAGGTCTCTAAATGATCTAGGACTGCCACCAGATATAATTTTAATGACACATTTCTGAATTTTGAAAATGTTCTCTTTGTGAGAGGAGTTTTCCCAAAAAAGTGATTCCATAACTCATTAGTGAATGGAAGTAGGCCGAATAAAGTAACTTCTTCATTTTTAAGTCACCTATTTCTGCTATCATGCGTACTGAAAATTTAGCTGAACGAAGGCGTTTCATTAGGACTAGAGTGTGAGTTTTGCAATTTAGGTTGTAGTCAGTTTGTAGCTCTAAAAATTTGATGCTGTTTACAGCTTTAATTTCATTGTCTGAATACATTATATTAATCATATTCAAAGACATGTAAGTGGCTTCCTTGCGGGCAGAGGGGGTGTAAGTGCTAACAAGATTATTGCTAAATTCACTGCTATTGACTGTATAGATTCATTAATAACCATTGCGTATGATAGTTACTGTAGACAGTATAACAAATGAACATCGAATTTTAAATTTTGTACAAAGTTTGAAGCTCAGTTTCACAGAAACGCCTTTTTCACTTACCAGCAGTAGGAGTATGAAACCGGAATTCCCATGTAAATTCTATTAGCTGTCAGTGTAGGGCCCGTGGGACCGCGTCTGCTGAGCCACATGCTTCCTGTAACGGCTGATGACGAATGTCAGCACACAGTAACCCAAGTTCCATACATCAGTATCTCATTCAAACCCGTAAACATATCTGGTTTTGTGCCTACGAACTACGATTTGGGCACAGCATTGACTTTCTGTTATCATTTGAAGGAAAAGTTCAAAGACAACAAATTGCAGGCCTTATTGCATGAAGATGATACACAAACTCAACGGGAACTAGCAGAGCAGTTAAACGTAACGCAGAAATCCGTTTCTCTTCGCTTGAAAGGTATAGGAAAGGTGCAGAAAGTGGGAAAATGGATCCCTCATGATCTGAATGAAAGACAGCAAGTAAATCGAAAGACTACTTGTGAACTGCTGCCCGCCAACTAGAAAAGAAAGTCGTTTCTCCATCGAATTGTGACAGGTGATGAAAAATGGACATCCAGAATGAGATTTTCACTCTGTAGCGGAGTGTGTGCTGATATGAAACTTCCTCGCAGGTTAAAACTGTGTGCCGGACCCAGACTCGAACTCGGGACCACACAGTTTTAACCCACCAGGAAGTTTCAAAAATGGGTATATTTTGAGAATCCTAAGCGTCGTAAATCATGGGTGAATTCAGGCAAACCATCGACATCCGATGCAAGACCAAATCGCTTTTGAAAGAAGACAATAGTCTCCACTGTGTCCGGACTAGGTGCCTGCAACTCTCGCTTCCCGCGAAGCAGACCGGTACAGCGGGCCCCGGACCGAGTAGGGGTCAGCCTGGCTGGTCGTCCCGGAAACACAGACGCTTCCCAGAGACCACCAGGAGGCGTCCACGGCGCCGCAAGAGGTCGCTACAACCGCGGACTTCTTTCCTTCCGCTCGACACGTGACTGCAAATAGAGCCAGCCATATCCATGCGCCAAGCAGTATTTAGGCTGGCGCAGGAGCCTGGAGGGGTTCTCTCCAACTTAATTCCCGTCACTCCGCTATCTTTGTTTCCCTTGATCTCCAGAACGCCTATGACAGTGTCTGGCATCCCGGGCTCCTCTTCAAACTCCAGACCTATGCTCTCCCCATCAACTTCGTCCGTCTCGTTGCTTCCTTCCTCTCCCACCGTTCCTCCTATGTGACTATCCACAATTCCGACTCCTGTACTTTCTACCCCTCTGCCGGCATGCCCCAAGGTTCTGTCTTTCCCCTCTCCGCTATCTCCTGTACGCTGCTGATATGTCCAAACCTCCCCCTCCTATTCATCTTCTCCAGTTCGCTGATGACACCGCCTTCCTAGTCCTTTATCCTACCCTTCAACGGTCCCAACGTACCCTCCAAACCCACCTTGACCAATTCACTGCTTGGTGCAACCAGTGGTTCCTCTGTGTTAATCCCTCCAACACCCAGGCGATCATCATAGGCCGCACCACCCGCTCCTTCCGCCTCCATGATTTCTACCTAACCATTTATGGCTGTCCTATCCACCTCACTCCTACCCTCAAATACCTTGGCCTCACACTCGACCGCCACCTCAGCTGGACTCCCCATGTCCTTACCATCCAAAACAAAGCTCACAACCGCCTCCGCCTCCTGAAACTCCTGTCTGGCCGTATGTGGGGTCTGCATCCTTCCACCATCCTTCACACCTACAAATCCATGATCCGCCCCATCCTTTGTTATGCCAGCATTGCTTGGATTTCCGTCCCTCTCAGGTTCTATAAAGCCCTCCAAATCCTCGAACGCCATGCGCTCCGCCTCGCCTTCCGCATCTACTTTCCGTCCTCCACGCGCATCCTCTACGACCTCATCCCCTTCCCCCACCTTCTCCTTTTCCTCGAACACATCCGCACACTATATATTGTCCGCCACCTTGATCCCCCTCACCCCCTGGTGTCTCCCTTCCTCTCCACCCCCAACCAGTTGCCGCGCCTTTACCGTTGTGTCCCTCCATCTCCACACCCTCCATCTCCTTTCCCAACACAACTTCCACCGTCTACCCCTCCTGGATGATGAGCTTCGCCCTGACATCTACCCTTCCTACCAACTCTAACCCCTCTTCCTGCCTCCTCCTCAGGGCTCCCTCTCCTGCCCCTCCCTCCTTCTGAGCGGCTTCACCCTCCTACTCCCCCTCCATCTCTTGTGCCTCCTTTCAGTGTCTCTAAGCTCCCTCCTGCCCTGTCTTCCCTTTTCCTCTCACACCCCATGTGTCTCCTGCCTCTTGGTGAACCCACGGTTGCACCTCCTCTCTTCATCCCGCCGCTTCCCCAGCTGCCCCATGCTCTCCCCTCCTTTTCCATCCTCTCTGACCTTTCCCTCGGCAGGTCCCACCTGGTAGTTTTATTCTTCGTCGTGTGTGCTCCACGTGGGTTTTCAATGTGTTGTTTCAGAGTGTTTTTAATACTGTGGCCAACTTTAAACCTGTGCATGCGCATTCAGTGTCTTCTCTGTGTTTTAAGAATCGCCAACTGTGTTTTTTAACCTTCTGGTGACTTTTTTAACTGTCACCCATGTCAGTGTATTTTACCTCCATTTTCTCCCCTTACTCTGCTTTATGTTCCCCTTTTTTATCTCCTTATGTATGTATCATTTTATTCTTGTTTTAGTTGTCATGTCACTCGACTGAAGAGTGGCGGATTGTGCTGCTGACAGCCCTCCCCTGCCCATATGGGGCAGGGGAATGAAATCACAATAAAGAAAAAAAACCGGGAGGGGCATCTCTGGCAGTACCTCACAATGAGTACCGCCCTTCGATTCGTGCCTATCACTAATCAAAGTGTTAGGGTTGCAGGTGCCAGCCAGCCAGGCAGCCAGCAGCGGTCCAGCCGAGCAGCAGCAGCAGCAACAGCAGTGGTAACAGCGGTCCAGCCAGCTAGCTGCAGCGGTCGAGCCAGCAGCAGCAGCAGCGGTCAAGCCAGCCAGCCAGCAGCAACAATCCAGCCAGCAGCGTCCCCAGCCCCGGCAGTGGTCCCAGCCCCAGCCCCGGCCCCAGCTCTGTCTGCGACCCCGGCTCCATCCGCGGCAGCAGCAGCTGTGGCATTCCTGCCAGCAGTCGCCAGGGCCAGCAGCATGGGACTTTGGTCCTCGTCTTCGTCTGTCTTCGTCTGTCTTCGTCTGTCTTCGTCTATCTTCGTCCGTCTTCGTCCGTCCCCGGTTTTTCCTCTCGTTTTCATCCTGTACTGTCTTAATTCCTACCTGTCGTCATGTCAGCCCCCACCACCACTGCCACTACTACTACCACCACTGCCATTGCTCATACTTCGCCCTCCACCGCCACCACCACCATTACATGGTGTGCACAGTCGCCCCTCCCCCCTCTTTCCATCTCTCCTCTTCTAGCTCTCCCTTCGCCCTCGCTCTTTGTCACCCCCTCCACAGCTTCTTCCTCCCGCTCCCTGCTCCTCTACCTCCGATCCCTCCCCATGCTCCCCCAGCCTGCCTCTGTCCATGCCCAGCTCTCCCCATCGCCTTCGCCATCACCGTCATCGCCATCGCCATCGCCGTCACCTTCACCATCGCCATCTCTAGCGCCGGCTACTGCGTCCACGCCGGGACTGGCCACTTCCCGCCACCTCCCTGTAGCTCCCATCCCTCATGTCACCACTCACCCTTCCGTCGCCCTTAAACGCCCTAGTGGCATCGTGGCACCACCACCTCCTCCGATCCCAAAAAGGCGCTGCCCCGTCCTCTTGGCCCTTGCCAGCATGCCATGGATGTCACCCCACCTGGCCCTGCTCCCTCCGCCTCCTCCTCCTCCTCTCCCTCCCCCCCTCTTCCTACAAATACCTCCTTTCCCATCCTGATCCTTCCCTCCTCGAGGCCCGGAACCTCTCCCTCCTCCTCCGTCAACACTTCCCTGGCGCCCCCATCTCCCTCCTCACTCCCAGACGGGACTCGGTTCTCATCTCCTCCCCAGCCCCACCCTTCATACTGACATCCTCTCCCTCATCCCCATCACCCGGTTTGGTCCCAACACCTCCCTCACCCCTGCTCCCTCCCCGTCTCCTACCTGCCAACCCCAACCCCTGCGTCGCCCGCCGACCCTCACCGCCGTGACCTCTCGGCTTAGTCCGAAGATCACGGAGGAGAAGGTTTTGGCGGAGCTCAAGGCGCATCCCTCGCTGGAGGTGCGGGCAGTCTGCCGCATTTTTAACTCCGCCAGCCCCACCCGCCTTATGCAGGTTTTCTCAGAGGACACCCCCTCTATTGAACGCCTCCCGAAGGAGGATGCCCTCCTCTTCCACCAGAGATACAAGGTTGACCCCTCCCATTCCCCTCCTCAATCCCTCTGCTGCCAGAGGTGTCTGCACTACAACGCACACACAACAGATGAGTGCCACAAGGCCCCCACCTGCCCGCATTGTAAGCAAGCGCACTTCCTCAAGCAGTGCCCTAACCTTCAGTCCCCTCCTTCCTGTAATACCTGCAATCTCCCGCATCCCACCTACTCCCAAAAATGTAAAGCCCGACCCCCTCTGACCACTCTTGAACTCACCATCCCTGTCCATCCTCTGGACGCGCCCACCCCTCCTGGTAATTCCCTTCATCCCCCTCCCACTGCCGAGGACATCATCAGGTTCCTCACCATTGTTCTGCAAAACGTCCACCCTTTCCAGCACCCTCACACCCTCCAACAGATATCCCTCGCCGCCCATTCCGTCTTTCACCTAAATATGTTTGCCACCTACTCCCACAACCAGGCCCATTTCACCTTTTCCCGTCTCGACACCCTCGTCTAAATCCCTGTCATGGTGCGACAGCACCATAGCCTCTTCAATAACATTCGTTCCCTTCCCGCCAACAAGAACCTCTTCATGTACACCCTTGCCACCCACTGCATGGATGCCTTCCTCCACAATGAAACGTTTCTTCAGCCCCAACACACCCTCCATACTTCGCCCTACCTTCTTCACCGCTCCGACAATCCGTTCCCAATAGCGCGTGGCAGAGTTGCCACTGGTTACCACCGCCCCCAGTTCGGCTCCAACCTCTCCTTCCCGACCCCACTGAACACCTGATCCTTAGTCTCTTCTTCCTGGGCCTTACCATCACCTGCACCACCATCTATGTCCGCCCTAACACTCCTATTCCTTTTGACTTCCTCTCCCACATTGACCGTACCTTCTCCTCCTATGTGATCGCCGCCGACCTCAACATCCATAGTCGTTCCGCCACCCAGCTACGGCGGTGGCATCGGTTCATCTCCTCCCTCCAAGGCGACCTCGTCCCCATTTCCCAGCACACCCACCCCAAATCCAACTCCACTCCTGATGTCGTCCTCTCCTCCCCTAACCTCCTTGGCTGCATAATGGTGGACGTCCTGGACCACATTGGTAGTGACGATCTCCCTGTCCTCCTCACCATTTCAGACATCCATAACTTGCTCGCGGCTAAGAAATGCCGGGACTGGCGACAGACATGCACCCGCTTAAACGCTACCCTTCCTATCAACTCGTCCAAGTACTGGTCAGCCTTCCGCCGCCTTACCGGATCTAACCCCCCCCCCCTTACTATCCTCTCCTTCATGACAACCAAACCTTCCCTGACGCCATTAGTAAGGCCAATCACTTTGCCTCCTACCTCTCTGATGTCTTTACCATCCCTAATGATCCCCAGTTCGATTACTCCCTCTTCCCAGATGTCTGCAATCGAACTGACTCCTCTGTCCCTCCCTTCATCCCTGATTTCCAGTACTTGGACAACATTGCATTCACAGAACTCAATGCCCCTATCACTACACAGGATCTCATTGCTACACTCCACACGAAACGCAACACCACTACTGGTCACGATCGTGTCACCTATTGCCACCTCCGCGAAGCTCCTGCCTCTTTCCTCTCCACCCTGGCCAGGCTCTACAATGTAGTCCTGTCCACCGGCTACTACCCAACCTGTGGAAAACCTCCTGTATATTGATGTTCCTCAAACTCGGTACACCACCGTCCGCTGCCTCCTCCAACTGTCCCATCAGCATTACCTCGGTCTTCAGCAAGGTCCTGGAATCCATCCTCACCCAATGCATCCACCAACATCTCTGCCAGCACGGTCTCCTTCCCATTACCCAGTGTGGCTTACGGCCGTCCTTCCAATGACCTTCTCCTTCACCTCACTCATCTCCTCTCTGAACAGCTTAGTTCCCTTCCTTCCGCTATCTTCCTCTCCCTTGACCTTGAACGAGCCTATGACCCTGTGTGACATTCTGGTCTCCTGTTCAAGCTCCAAACCTTCGCCCTTCCTATCAACTACGTGCGTCTGATCGGCTCCTTTCTTTCCCAACGTCCTTCCTACGTCACCATCCATAACAAGGATTCCTACACCTTTCTCCCCTCCGCCTGTGTACTCCAGGGTTCCGTCCTCTCCCCTCTTCTGTACCTCTTGTATACGGCGGACATGCCGCCACCTTCACCCCCCATCCACCTTCTCCAGTACGCCGATGACACCGCCTTCCTTGCCATTGCCCCCACCCTGCAGCGCTCCCAACACCGTCTCCAATTCCATATTGACCGGTTCACCGCTTGGTGCAACCAGTGGTTGCTTAAGGTCAATCCTTCCAAATCCCAGGCGATTTTTGTAGGCAAAACCACCCCTTCTTTCCGTCTCATCGATTTCTACATCACCATCTATGGCTGTCCTATCAGCCTCACCCCATCCCTTAAGTACCTTGGTTTCACCCCCGACCATCACCTCTCCTTGACCCCGCACCTCCGGACAATCCAAGCCAAGGCATGCTCCCGACTCCTCAAGCTCCTTTCCAGCTGTACTTGGGGTCTGGACCCCATACCTATAAATCCCTCATTCGCCCTATCCTTTGCTATGCCCGCCCTGCCTGGATCTCCGCTCCCCCTACCTTTTACAAATCCCTTCAGATCCTAGAACGCCATGCTCTTCGCCTCGCCTATCGCATCCTCTCCTCTCCCCCACGCGGATCCTGTACAACCTAATTGCCTTCCCCCACTTCCCCCTCTTCCTCGGATGGATACGGATCCTCTACACCTCCCGTGAACTTGATCCTCCTCACCTGCTGGTCTCTCCCATTCTCTCCCGCCCCCGTCCGCTGACATTCCTGTACTCCCATGTCCCACCTGCTCTTCATCTCTCTAATCTCCACACCCTGTCCTAAGGTGGCTTCCGCCAGTTCCCCCTCCCTGATTATGCCCTCCACCCCTCCATCTACCCTTCCTACCAACTTTGACCCTCCCTCCCTCTTCCGTGTTTGTTCCTTTGGGCACCCTCTCTACCTTCTCTCCCCCTTCCCCCCCTCCTCCCTTTCTCCCCACTCCTCCTTCAGGCTTCCCCTACCCCCGTCCCTCTACCCCTCCTCCCATCTCCTCTGCCATTGGCATCTTTCCTCTCCCCTCTCCCTTCCCCTCACCCTTCTTCCCCTCTTGGCAGGTCCCCAGACTCGCACACGTTACGTGGACATTCGCGCGCTGGAGATCATCCCATCCGTTTCTCGTGTGTGCCGTCGTGTTTTGTGTTCAGTGTTCACCGTCACGCGCCATGTGCCATCGCAATCATCAGTGTTTGTGCGTCGTGTCAACAGTTTGTAGTGTCGATTATCGTCGAGTGTGAACGGCTCCGTGTTTTGTATTCTATGTCTACTGTTTTTTACCCACCATTATGTCATTTATGAGTATTCTTTCTGTCTTTATCATTGTCTCCTCTAAGGCTGAAGAGTGGCGTAGAATGCTGCTGCCAGCCTACCTGTTCTATGTACAGGTATAAAATTACAGTAAAGGGAAAAGAAAACCTGGTGTCATCGTAGCCGTCGCGTCATCGTCCACCGCCGCCAGCGTACTGGAGCCATCCTCGCAGGGCCTCTACTCGCCCTCGGACTCTGGTGACGGCAACGTGGACTCCGCGCCGCTCTTCACGAGACGCCCGGGTCTTGGTTTGGTGAAGTTGTATGGTTACTACAGACAGTTTACGTTTGGAAGAATCTCTGATTTAGTTATTGGTAGGCTTGTAGGATCAGTCCTACCTCACGAATATTGGTTTGTAAATTTTGAAGAAAGACTTTAGTTTAAATAAAAACGCTATAACTCACACTCTGAGATTTTCCTATACGCGGACGGCGGATATATTAGGACCAGAAGAGTGTCATCTATTACGAGCTGCTAAAACCTGGTGAAACCGTGAACACTGATCGCTACCAACAACAAATGATCGATTTAAATCGAGAACTACGCGAAAATCGACCGGAATACGGAAAAAGGCAACTCATATTGCTCCATGCTAGTGCCCCATCACACACAGCAAAACGGGTCAGGAAAACGGTCGAGGCGTTCATTTGGGAAATACTAGGTCCTGCGGCTTATTCTACAGACTTGGCTCCATCTGATTATCATCCGTTTGCATCACTGGGACAAGCTCTCGCTCAACAACGCCTCAATTCGGATGAATATGTACGAAAATGGCTCGCTGACTGGTTCGCTTCAAAATAACAACTGTTTTTTTGGCATGGCATTCATAGCCTGCCAGAGAGGTGGGAGAAAAGAATAAATAGCAATGTAGATTATTTTGATTAAAACATTGTTTATCGGTTTGAAACAACAGACGTGTAATTATTGTAGCCAAATTGAGGTTTCTTACTTCTACACCTAGTACACCCTTTTGCTTGTAACCACCTCAGTTCATGTACATCTACGCGATTACTCTGGTGTTCACAATAAAGTGCCTGGAAGAGGGTTCAATTTTTCTGTGCGAGACCTTTTTTTCTTATTTGATGATGATGATCATTTCTCCCTATGTAGGTGGGTGCCAATAGAACGTTTTCGCTATCGGAGGATAAAACTGGTGATTGAAATTTCATGAGAAGATCCCGTCCCAATGAAAACGCCTTTGTTTTAATGACTGCCACTCCAATTCACGTATCATGTCTGGGGCACTATCTCCCCTGTTTCGTGAGAATACAAAACGAGCTACCCTCCTTTGTACTTTTTCGATGTCATCCGCCAATCCCACCCGATGCGTATTCCACACTGCACAGCAATACTCCAGAATAGGGCGGAAAAGCGTGGTGTAAGCAGTCTGTTTAGTAGAGCTGTTGCACCTTCTAAGTGTTCTGCCAATGAATCGCAGTCCTTGGTTTGCTCTACCCACAACATATGTATTTGGTCGTTCCTGTTTAGGTTATTTGTAATTGCAATCTCTAAGTATTTAGTGGAATTTACAAATGGTTCAAATGGCTCTGAGCACTATGGGACTTGGCATCTATGGTCATCAGTCCCCTAGAACTTAGAACTACTTAAACCTAACTAACCTAAGGACAGCACACAACACCCAGCCATGACGAGGCAGAGAAAATCCCTGACCCCGCCGGGAATCGAACCCGGGAACCCGGGCGTGGGAATGGAATTTACAGCCTTCAGATTTGTGTGACTTATGGCGTAATCGAAATTCAGCGGATTTCCTTTAGTACTCATGTGAATAACTTCACACTTTTCTTTATTCAGGCTGAACTGCCACTTTTCGCACCATACAGATATCTTATATAAATCAATGAATATCAATGAATCTATTCGATCTTTGCCATCGAATTAAATTTTTACCGAGAAGACAATAATATAGAAGAAAAGAATACAGCTATACTGTGACCCCGGAATGCAGCCGCACTCGCACTGGAACAAAGCCTTCACGTTTGTGCGCCTGAGAACAGAGGGGAGGTTCTCCACGTCTGTAAGTTCTCCGGCACGGCTTAGCAGACAGCGCCGCCTGAGCCGGTGGCTCTCGCCCTCTGCGGGCAGTCAGTCCCCTGGCGCAGCAGACGTCCGGCCGAGGCGAGGGCAGAGGGCCCGCGTCCTAAGGGCGCGCCGCCGCTCTCCGCACTGCAAACGCGGCCGGCCGGCCTCCTGAGACTGACGTTTGAGACTCGGCCCGGCCGTACCTGGGCACACGGCGCCGAGCAAACACGGCCGCCGCCCACGCCCACGCTCTCTGGCGGTCGCTTTTGCGCTCCGCTGCCCTCGGACACGGGCTCACAAAATACAGCTTTATCGAAGGTTACAGTCACCAGTGGAATATGACGAGGAAAACTGTTTTTGCATCTTGTTGCTGCGTACTGCAGGAAAGAGTGTACTACAGCTGATCAATCCGTTATTGTCTATTCTCTGTACCACTGTATAAAGACAAGTCGGTATTCAACTCTGTTGCCAAAATCTCGAAAAGCTCTTGACCAATTTACTCCAGTCCTTTACACGATACTCTAATAATCGGTCGGACGGACACAGATTACACACATTTCATTTATTATACTGTTTATAAATATATGGCTGTTATATCAAATGTACTTCCGTTGCAGACCGCAGGAATCCATGGAAGGGCCAAGCCCCAGATTCAACATCACTTGTGGTTGACAACATCTAAATTTACTTCGTGGAAACTTAGAATTTTCCTTTACAATGGAATGAAGCGAAAAGCCAGTTAACAACCAAATATCACAGAGCGCCTGAAGGACTTAAAAACTTGTTTTGTAATTTATCCCTCATAAAAAAAGTACAACAAGATCAACATCAATAGTCATAGAGCGTCAGATGACTCAGAATTTACTTTAAAATTCTCTCTTTAAATGGTTCAAATGGCTCTGAGCACTATGGGACTCAACATCTTAGGTCATAAGTCCCCTAGAACTTAGAACTACTTAAACCTAACTAACCTAAGGACATCACACACACCCATGCCCGAGGCAGGATTCGAACCTGCGACCGTAGCAGCCCCGCGGTTCCGGACTGCAGCGCCAGAACCGCACGGCCACCGCGGCCGGCTCTCTCTTTAAAAAAATTACAAGATCAAAATCAATAATGACCAAGCGAAAGAAAGCATAGAAATTGCCTTGAAATGTTTACTATTACACCAAGGTGTACTTTACAATTCTTTACAATTCTTCCAAAATAGTATAAGAGAGTAACGCCCCTCTTCAAAGCTACTAAGCCACTGTGGGGGCTACCAGGTATACAATAAACGTAGAAATAGTGCCAACAAGCTGGCCTCTAGGGACTTAAACGTTTGGTAAACTGGCAATAATTTGAACTAAACTTGCAATAGAGTTTAACTTTGTGAAATCTAGTAACTGTCTGAAGGCTTGAAACCCTCTTATTTGCATAATACTAAGTATTGATTCCAGGAGGGCAACGAAAGCAAGCCCAAACATAATATTGAACGCAAAATTCAGACGATCGCCGAGATAGAGCATCACGACAAGCATAAGAACTTAAACGACCGACAAACAGCAACCGTAAATCGGAATAGAACCGCGCCCACTTCATCTCCCGTCGTCAAGTCGGCCGACTGGTGAGGCACACGATAAGGAACTGGGTCAGCATTCCGTATGGCTAACTAGCCCTGCCTTCAAAACTGACAACCTGATATCAGTGTTAGATCAACTTTGACAGTAACCACGTAAAACGTATGAGTAATTCACCACATGGAATGCAATTTCTTTTTTTTTTTAAATGAGAAATTCTTAAATAAGGTTATAACACTTAAGCCCAACAAATAATCCAAGATAACTAGAATAAAAACTATTTTTGTTCCAATATATATATATATATATATATATATATATATATATATATATATATATGGGAGCAATGGGAGCAAAGACATAACGATCTTTGCTCCCATATATACAGGGTGGTCCATTGATCGTGACCAGGCCAAATATCTCAGGAAATAAGCGTCAAATGAAAAAACTACAAACAATGAAACTTCTCTTGCTTGAAGGGGGGAAACCAGATGGCGCTATGGTTGGCTCGCTAGGTGGCGCTGCCATAGGTCAAACGGAAATCAACTGCGTTTTTTGTAAATACTAACCCCATTTTTTATTACATATTCGTGTAGTACGTAAAGAAATGTGAATGATTTAGTTGGATCACCTTTTTTCGCTTTGTGATGGATGGCGCTGTAATAGTCAAAAACATATGGCTCACAATTTTAGAAGAAAGAGTTGGTAACAGGTAGGTTTCTTAAATTAAAATACAGAACGTAGGTACGTTTGAACATTTTATTTCGGTTGTTCCAATGTGATACATGTACCTTTGTCAACTTATCATTTCTGAGAACGTATGCTGTTACAGCGTGATTACCTGCAAATACCACATTAATGCAATAAATGCTGAAAATGATGTCCGTCAACATCAATGCATTTTGCAATACATTACTCTCAACAGCGAGTAGTTCGCCTTCCGTAATGTTCGCACATGCATTGACAATGCGCTGACGCATGTTGTCAGGCGTTATCGGTGGATCACATAGCAAATATCCTTCAACTTTCCCTCCCCCCCCCCCCCCCCCCACACAGAAAGAAATCCGGGGACGTCAGATCCGCTGAACGTGCGGGCCATGGTATGGCGCTTCGACGACCAATCCACCTAACATGAAATATGCTATTTAATACCGCTTCAACCGCAAGCGAGCTATGTGTCGGACATCCATCACGTTGGAAATACATCACCATTCTGTCATGCAGTGAAACATCTTGTAGTAACATCGGTAGAACATTCCGTAGGAAATCAGCATACATTGCACCATTTAGATTGCCATCGATAAAATGGGGGCCAATTATCCTTCCTCCCATGATGCCGCACCATTTTTAACCCGCCAAGGTCGCTGATGTTCCACTTGTCGCAGCCATCGTAGATTTTCCGTTGCCAAATAGTGCATATTATGCTGGTTTATGTTACCGATGTTGGTGAATGACACTTCGTCGTTAAATAGAACGCGTGCAAAAAATCTGTCATCGTCCCGAAATTTCTCTTGTGCCCAGTGGCAGTACTGTACACGACGTTCAAAGTCGTCGCCATGCAATTCTTGGTGCATAGAAATATGGTACGGGTGCAATCGATGTTGATGAAGCATTCTCAACACCGACGTTTTAGAGATTCCCTATTCTCGCACAATTTGTCTGCTACTGATGAGCGGATTAGCTGTGACAGCAGCTAAAACACCTACTTGGGAAACATCATTTGATGCAGGTCGTGGTTGACATTTCACACGTGGCTGAACACTTTCTGTTTCCTTAAATAACGTAACTACATCTACATCTACATCCATACTGACGGTGTGTGGCGGCGAACGGTCCGGACACTTGGATGATGTCGTCCAGGATACCGAGCAGCATACATAGCACACGCCCGTTGGGAATTTTGATCACAATAGCCATACATTAACACGATATCGACCTTTTCCGCATTGGTAAACGGTCCATTTTAACACGGGTAATGTATCACGAAGCAAATACCGTCCGCACTGGCGGAATGTTTCGTGATACCACGTACTCATACGTTTGTGACTATTACTGCGGCATCTATCACAAAGCGAAAAAAGTGGTCCAACTATAACATTCATATTTCTTTACGTACGACACGAATATATAATAAAAATGGGGGTTCCTATTTTCAAAAATCGCAGTTGATATCCGTTTGACCTATGGCAGCACCATCTAGCGGGCCAACCATAGCGCCATCTGGTTTCCCCCTTCAACCTAGGCTAGTTTCGTCCTTTGTAGTTTTTTCGTTTGATGCTTATTTCGTGAGGTATTTGGCCCGGTCACTATGAATTAATCCAGTTATTTTTGATTATTTCTTGGCCTTAAGTGTTATAATCTTATTTAAGAATTTCTCATTTAAAAATAAATTGCAGCTTCATGTGGTGAATTTTTCTCGTGTTTTACGTGGTTACTGTCAAAGATGATCTAACACAAATACCAGGTCGTCAGTTTTGCTGGCTGGGCTAGTTCCAGAGATATTTGAGGTGGCAGAGTTAGGTGAGACATATATATATATATATATATATATATATATATATATATATATATATATATATATATATATATATATCTGGAACAATTCAAAAACGGTTTTCACCAGCATGAACTTGCGGCACGGGCTTAGGAAACCAAATTTTAAAACTTAAACAAATACTATTTTCAACACAAAGTTGCTTATTTTTAAACGGACACCCCCTATTATTTCATATGCAATCAATAGCATGAAAAATCACACAAATCATGGTGTTGGTTGCATCGCAATACGCCAATTATATCCGGAGAAATTGCGAAGCGAAGTTGACGCTTGAAATAAATGAAGCAAACAGCTTTCGCTGTATTCATGTGGTATCAATGTCCAACACATAATGGCTTGCGTGCACGTCTGTTCTGAACAGAAGGTATCCTGTCAGATGTATTGGTCGAGGAGGAACAGTTACTTGCCCTGCTAGGTCTTCTGATTTAAATCCTCTGGATTTTTTCTTTGGGGATGAATTAAAGACGTTGTCTATCGCGATATCGCAACAACTCCAGAGGACATGCACGAACGTATCGTGCTTGCTTGTAATTTTCTTCAGCAGGCAACACTGGAAGCAGTAAGTAATTCTTTCATTCAACGAGTGCACCAGTGTATCGGTGTCCAGGGTCGCCATCTTGAGCACCTTTGAATTTTCTACTCTCGGCAATGGTCCAGAAGAGTCAAAGTCAATTTTGTGTTTTATTTTTACTTGGCTTACATTTGATTTCTGACAACTTCACCAAGTGAACGGGTTTGTGATCTTGGGCTCAACGTCAATGTTGTGTTATGTAATTAATAATGTCGTGTTTCAGTGAATGGTACTCTATGATACATTTTTGAATAGGTCTTTAGGAGAGAAAATTAATTACCGAATAAAAAATGTAGGGTACCATTTAAAAAAGCCATGCCACTGTTCATATCTTTGTACAATCAGAGCTACAACGAAGGCAGTCAAGCTAATTCATGTCCCCCTGACGCCTAAAGAACATTTGTTTAAAACATTTTGTAATTTGCATCTGGACAAACAGTTATTTAGGGTGGTCAAGATAAATGGGACACCATGTATATCAAAAGATTTGCATCACCCCGGTTCCCGTTGACTGTGGATATTGTATCGTAGATACAGACCCTTTGACTGTTCAGAGATGTCACTAAACCTATCCAAAGATGCAAATAACCATGCATGAGAAACGCCTATTAGACAGGGGGGTCCGACAGCCGATCAGTTCCAGTCATTCAGCCAGGAAGGAGGTTCACGGCTCGTTTTATTTCAACCATGCCTAGACAGTCAATACTGCGGTTCGATGGCGACCGCATTGTTACTTTGTGCCAGGCAGGGCTCACAACAAGGAAAGGGTCCAGACGTCTCGGAGTGAACCAAAGCGATGTTGTTCGGACATAGAGGAGATACAGAGAGACAGGAACTGTGTATGACATGCCTCGCTCAGGCCGCCCAAGGCCTACTACTGCAGTGCATGACATCCACCTACGGGTTATGGCTCGGAAGATCCCTGACAGCAACGCCACCATGTTGAATAATGCTTTTCGTGCAGCCACAGGACATCATGTTATGGCTCAAACTGTGCGCAGAAGGTTGCATGAAGCGCAACTTCCCTCCCGACGTCCACGGCGAGGTCCATCTTTGCAACCACGACAGCATGCACCGCAGTACTGATGGGCCCAAAAACATGCCGAATGGATCGCTCAGGACTGGCAATAAGTTCTCTTCATCGATGAGTGCCGCATATGCCTTCAACCAGACAATCACCGGATACGTGTTTGGAGGCAACCCGGTCAGGTTGAACGCCTTAGACATACTGTCCAGTGAGTGCAGCAACGTGGAGGTTCCCTGCTGTTTTGGGGTGGCATTATGTGGGGCCGACGTACACCGCCGGTGGCCATGGAAGGCGCCGTAACGGCTGTACGATACGTAAACAACATCCTTCGACCGGTAGTGCAACCATATCGGCAGCATATTGGTGAGGCATTCGTCTTCATGGACAACAGTTCGCGCCCACATCGTGGACATCTTGTGTATGACTTCCTTCAGGATAACGACATCACTTGACTAGAGTGGCCAGCATATTCTGCAGACATGAACCCAATCGCACATGCCTGCGATGGATTGTAAAGGGCTGTTTATGGACGACGTGAACCTCCAACCACTCTGAGGGATCTTCTCCGAATCGCCGTTGAGGAGTGGGGCAGTCTGGACCAAAAATGCCTTGATGAACTGGTGGATAGTATTCCACGACGAATTCAGGCAAACATCAATGAAAGAGGACGTACTACTTACTATTAGAGGTACCGGTGTGTACCACCTCTGAAGGTCCTGCTGTATGGTGGTACAACATGCAATGTGTGGTTTTCATGAGCAATAAAAAGGGACGAAATAAGATTTATGTTGATCTCTATTTTCTGTACAACTTCCAGAACTCTCGGAATAATATATATATATATATATATATATATATATATATATATATATATATATACGAAAGACAGTAATATATCTAGAGAGTAATAACAAGATTACTCCAAGGTAATTACAAGAAGCTGCCTCCATAAATCAGGTAATTTGATAGCGTTAAAATTGACTCTTCATTCAAACATTTCACTAGATACAAATACTGCACTTTACCAGTATAGGGCATTCATGAACAGTCACAGTGTCCGCTACATGACAGTCGTCTCCCTGTGCTGTTAGGCCTAAATTACAGCCCGTTGTATGGCCAATGTAATTCTAAAACACAACACCAAAAACACCAAAAAACTATGCCACAAATAACTCAAACAATTTAAAAGCAGTCCTGTGCTGCAACAGGAACGAATTGCAAGTAATCAGGGGCCCACAAAAACCAGAAGCGACCAAAGGATCCAACACACGTCGCTCGCTGAGACGACAGACCGAACAACCAACCAACGGTCGTTCCCGATGAAATCACGGGAAGAGAAAAAGGCTGCAAATGAATCGCCAACTAACAGTTTATTACCAAGATGTCACAATGACGGACAGCAACACAATGGGCGGCGGCGGCAACCAATAGCCATCAGTCTCTCACGGAATGTTACCTTTGGTCACTTCCCGTACAATCGGCCCTACAGTCGTACCGACCGCTTCAGCAGCTCGGAGCCCCAATCCCCACCCCGCCCCCACCCAATCGCAATCCCCATCAGCGCTGTCCAAGTGACACTCGCACGCCACGAAATATCGGCCCAACTGCCGCGGCGCTGCGGTAGCGCCACCAGACAACCAGAGGAGAAACGAAGCAGAGGAAGTCACCCGGAAGAGAAATCGACATGAGCTGACACAGCTCACAATATAAAGGCGAAAAGTTGTTAGCAAAAATCTCGAAATGTTCTTGGCCGATTTAATTCATATTTTCACACATATTTTTGCACTGTACACTGATAAACAGATAGACATGGTTATATAATTTTTGGACAACAATGTACTGGTTTTCTATTACAACCGACTGCGATAAGGAACAACAGGATCAACTTCACACAAATCAACTCACTCACAAGCTCAAACCAGCGCCATACATTTCAGCATCAACAGTAGCAGCAATATCATCAGTCCCACCATAAATAACATCTGCATCATCTGCTGCAACAGATTTACGACAGTTTCCATACCTCTGTATATAGTTCTGTCAATATTTTGTAATAAAGACTTACTAATCTAATAGTACGGTAATATAGTTCGGTAATATTGCCAACTGTCAGCACATGCCTTGCCTGGTCAACAGTTGCTTGCAGTAGTTCTGGTGGAATCTGAGTAGCGTGTTCCTATATGCTCTCCTACAGATCAGGTAGAGAGCGAAGGTGTCTATGATAAAGGCATTCTGTTACACATCTTCAGACTCAAAAGTATATTCACTTCATCTTATAATGTAAAATGTACCTCGTCACTCCATAGAACATTGCCTGGCCATACGTCATCAACTTCGATCCGTGCCAGAAACCGAAGAGCAAATTCAAGAATTCATGACGTTTTAGTTGCTGCACAGTCTGGATCTTATACGGGTAACATTGTAACACAGCGTGCAAAATTTTCCGTACTCCTGACCATGGGACAGACAACTCGCGTGAAATTGTACGAGCACTAGCGCTAACCAGGCCACGTCCTGCATCGTGAGTTACAGCTGTAGTAACCTCGTCACTATCTTCCACAGGGATAGGACGCCTTCCTGTTCCAGGTGCCACACCAGGCTCGCTCTTGTTTTTCAATTTCAGTGAACTCGAGAAATTAAATGTAATAACACACAAATTGTTCGTAATTAAGGGGTTCATGTATGAATATAAAAGACTGCTTATATGATCAAACATGAAAGAAAAGTATTTATTTTCGTGCTGTTTAGGCAAACAAAAGAAATTTTATAAATCTCAGGGCCGATCTGACTGGGCGCTGACAGCTCTGTTATTAAGGAGAGGGAGGAGGCAACGTATTGTCTCACCATTCTTTATTATCGTTCATCGTATACTGGTGTTGGCGGCAGGCGCTGCGGCGGTGCGGTGAATCGCGTCGGAACTGTACTGCACGGGTTGGCTGTCCTCATCAGCAATCGCGGCTTTGCGGTAGAGCCGAGGTACGATCTCTGCGTTGTCTGCCCGTTGTCGGTTGCGTGGCCGAAGCTGTGATATCACGCCGTCGGAAGGCGGATGTTGGCGATGGGTGGAAGAGCGCCCATGTCTTCTCGTTTCGGCGGTGTTTCCACGACTCCCCTTTTTCGCCTCTCATCCATCTCTCAGGTAACTTCCTATTGGAAACATTATTTCTTTCGGCGTAGTCATTTAAGGACTAAATTTTCAATGTAGCCCAATGACAGATAGCCGTTTCATCGCCACGCCTCCCTGTGCAGAATGGAAATTTTCTATCTGGCGTGGGCTGGCGTGTACCTCGTGAATTGGCATCTTTCTCTCGTTTCACATTCTTAAGACGTTTTCCTGCATTCCGAGACTGTTGGGGGAGCGGCTACACAACACTTCTTTATAACCGCTCTCTCTGCATGAGCACTGGACAGTCTCATGTTTGAGCTCCGTCATTTACAAGGAATATCCTCACTGCCGAGAAAAAATATCTTCTTAAGAATGCTGGCTTCTTTCATACGACTCCCTGCGCCGATTCCCCGCGCTTTTTGACCGCTCCTCCCTGTGCCCGTAGGGTGCTGGAATTGTCGGCACATCCCTGTTGTCTAAGGCAGGTAAAATGACTCCCACAAGCCTAGAAGAACTCAGACGCTTTCGCGCGTACATTCTTGGCGTTCCGTCCTAATGGTTTCAGGTGTCAATCAGCTCTCGGCACGCTTCTCGTTGTCGGACTGGGCCTTCACATCGTGTCCCTTCTTGGGCAGCGCGAGGACGTCGGCCCGGCTTCCCGCTGTGTGCTTGTAGAATGACTGCACCCAGAGGCTCGCCCCACAGAGTCTGGCCCTTCCTCCTCCACGGCCGCTCACGGCAACTTGGCAGAAGTGGCTGCAGTAGTGCAGTGTACTCTGGTAGGAGCCACTCTTTTATGTTTAAACTGATTTGTGACGTCATCTTGATTTGTAAATTTGGTGCACTTTGTACAACAAGATACCTCCCTAGTTTGTATGTATCGGGTGGTTACAATTAAATTTCAGTTACTCACCATCTGAGCTACCCAAGCACGACTCACAACCCGTCTTCACAGGTTCCCAGGAGAGCTTCTGTGAAGTATGGATGGTAGGAGACGAGGTAATGGCTGGATTACAGCTGAGAAGACGGGTAGTAAGTCGTACTTCGGTAGCTCAGATGGTAGAGCACTAGCCCGCACTTGCCCGCGAAAGGCAAAGGTCCTGAGTCCGAGTCTCGATCTGGAACACAGTTTTAATCTGCCAGGAAGTATCAGAGCACACTCCGCTGCACAGTGAAAATTTCATTCTGGATCTCATTAGATTGCTGGGAAACGATGACTGACTAGTCAGCTGTACGACGCGCTAGGCGTCGCTACCGCTCGTCATTTCACATGAATTGTGTACATTTCTTGGATAAAGTAATGCACAAAGCTGTTTCAGTGGGTGTAAATAAAGTTAATGTAAGACACAAAGGTATTACTGACTTTGGCAGAGAGCAGACATTGACTAAAATCAATGACGAAAGTTGAAAATTTGTGCTGGGTCGGGATTCTAACCCGGGGATCCTGCTTACCAGACCACTAAGCCATCCGGGCTCAGTGGTCAGTGCAACTCCAGCGACACCCTTAGCACGCCTCCCTTCAGTCTCAAATTCTCAACTTATAATTCCTAGAATGTTGGATACAGACGTGCATGTATTGTGTAGTACAGGTGCAGGTTTTTGGGATGGAATTCCATTTCTGTGGCACTTTGTGGGTCAATGCAGCGACGGTTAACGCTGTTTGTGGATGACGTTGGATGATCCCCCATATGTGCTCTAGTAGGCCAATGCAACATGTAGAGCCTCTGTAAAGCATATTTGGTTACAACAGCGGTATCTGGGCGAGCGTTATCTTATTGAAAACATCCAACTGCTGTTCATGGATGGCATCACAAGAGGTCGACTCATCAGATTCACGAACAGATCTGCAGTCAGGGTGCGTTGGATATCCACGAGAGTGCTCCTGCTGTCATACGAAACCGCAGCCACACTCTAACTCCAGGTGTAGGTTCAGTGTATCCAACGCTCCGACAGGTTGGTTGCAGGCCCTGAATTGGCCTCCTCCTAACCAGCACACAAAAGCAATCACTGACACCGAGGCAGAACCAGCTTTCATTTCAATGAGCTTACGCTTGACACCACTGAAATCGCAAATAGTGGCGATTTGGGGTTAGTGGAATACACGCTACAAGGTGTCTGGATCGGAGATATCCTTGAAGTATCCGATTTGCAACGGCTCTTTGTATCACAGTCTTGCCAACTGTTGCTCATATTGCCCCTGCAGATGCGGTACGATATGCCACAGCCGTACGCCTTCCCATTCGTTACTACCATGTGGCCCTCTGGAGCCCAGTTTTCTTGCGACCGTACATTCACGCGACCTCCGTTGCCAGCAGTCATGTACAGTGGCTACATTCCTGCCAAGTCTTTCTGAAATGTCACAGAAAGAACATCCAACTTCTCATAGCTCTACTACACGACCTCGTTGAAACTCAATGATGTGTTGATAATGGTGTTTTCGTAGTCTTAAAGACATTTTTGACTAACATCAGCTCACAACGTCAGTCTCAAAGGTAACTAACAGACACGATCGTTATAGCGTGTACTTAAGCAAAACTAATTTGCATTGTCATAGTGGCACTACTAATGCCATTCTTATGCGAATGGCGCGAAATTTAAATAGACATCATCTTTCAGATGTAGAAGTAGGCCTCTCAGCTTTCGTTCATGTTGCGATTTATTTCCGTCAATGTACCATTAAAATTCCTTAGCAGACAAAACTTACATTTCAAAAACAAAAAACAAAGAAAACCATCGGGACAAACCTGACTAAAAATAAACTGAAGAAAGTCCTTCAATTTAAAATAGTCACGATCTCTTTTCGATAACGTAAAGAAAAATTTGGACAGATTTTATGTATGTCATTATAGGTATCACGGAATTCGTACATAAGACTAAGTTCCAATGATTGGAAATAGTGGCAGTTATAGTGTTTTGATCCGGCAGCATTCAGCGTACCAGGTAAACCAAATTTTGATGAGATTAATTCCGATACACTTAACACAACAAATACTGGTGAGGATATATGAACGAATTGGTAGTACCCTAATTTTTCAAATATATAAAGCCTCCTTTCTCCACGAGTCAGGTCGATAAAATCGTTTCCACAGACAAAAATCCAACTATTAACTTGCAATAGAGAATTACCAGTTTAAGTCCAATGAAGACGCAGACAAGACGCGTTCATAGTAATGGAATGAACTTTGACGCTGTTGCTGACATGGAAAATATGATCAAAAAAGTGTGGGCTGCAGTCTCAGGGGACCACATGAACAGTCCACTGAAAAACACAGTGATATTTTTTATTGATTAAGCACAACAGAAGTTCTACTGAATACTAAAACCCTGGTGTGAAAAATAGTGTTTATTGGACGTTATTATGTGATCTTTTCGGTACACTATTGTATTTACATCAATTTTCGTATCTGCGATCCATGTGAGTGCTACTGCTGTGGTATATTCCCAGGGACTCAATGTAATACAGAATATAAATGGCGTTTTTGACTAAATAAACACTTTGTTGATTAGAAAATCTAAGTTACTTTTCCATTCCTGCTATCTTGCTTTGGTATATACTTCGCTGTACCACTCTTCAGATTGACTTGAGAAATTTGTGTGTAAAATGTCATTTACATTATCGTCCACAAAGTGACACTATGTTACACGTTTAACTGACATTAGACGTAGATAACGTTTAGTCGCATGAAATCACGTGATAGAGTTCTCTAGTTGTCTTGGAATGTTAGTAGAAAGATAAGAGTACGAATTTCGTTTTGAAAATTAACGCACCCATAGTAGAACCATAATTAGACAAGTGTAGTACAAATTCTCTAATTTATCTATAGAAACAAATGAGTGGCAAGCACTCTGAGGAATAATCTATTTTATATTAGCTATTTGTTCTGGAACGGTTATTTGTGTTTGAAAAATTTCTTGGGGTACTATTATTTAAATGTGCTGACGATGTCACGTAGAGAACACTGTGTAGCAAGATTACAATTTAGTAAAAGTGTAAGTGGTTGACATCAGCATTTCGTCATCGTTGTTTTATCCTGGTGTGTGAATTTTGCCTTAAGGTAACTACAAATTTATATGCAAGTTCGAGCATTTTTCTACAGACTGTCTATAGTCATTGTAGCTAAACAATGTATACATAGAGTCTGGAGACTTTGTCGCATCTACACACTCGAATGCCTTGTTTCTAGATATTTGCTAAATATTGCTGACCTTGCTGGGATCGCAGCTTGTGCAGTGATAATAATGGGTAGTGAAAGAAATCGAAAGATGAGACGTTGGTGGAAACTTGAACTGTTTGTGGAGGGCTCCCATTTCGCCTGCAATTTACCTTCGACTTTAAAAGTGAGAGGCAGTACGGATTCCGAAACTTCATCCATTTTAGTCCCAGTGACTTTCAAGAACTGCATCAGCTCTTAGGAGGAAAACTAAAGAAAAAAACATTTAATCATTCCACCATCTCTGAGCTTGGCAGTGACACTGCAGTATCTGGAAAGAGGAGAATCGTTCACCAGCCTAATGTACAGGTTTACAATATCGAAATGAGCTATATCACAGATTGTCCGTGAAGTGGGTGAAGCCATCAAAGGACCTCTAAAGTGATCAGTGAAGGTATATAGAAATAACCATAACTAATCAAAGAAAAGCATTAACATTTATGAAATAACATATAAACGAAGTATGTAAAACATAGACAAAAACTGATATTTATTTATGGCACCAAAAACAAATAATTATTAATTAATCAAGTGCAAAAGGAAGGTATGCATCAAAAAATGCTTCAAATGGCTCTGAGCACTATGGGACTTAACTGCCGAGATCATCAGTCCCCTAGAACTCAGAAATACTTAAACGTAACTAACCTAAGGACGTCACACACATCCATGCCCGAGGCAGGATTCGAACCTGCGACCGTAGCGGTCGCGCGGTTCCAGACTGTAGTGCCTAGAACCGCTCAGCCACTCCGGCCGGCGAAGGCAGGAATCCTTTAGATTATTCAAGTCAGTGTGTTTAGGTAGGAATAAATATTCTCAGAGACACTGTAATCAGTGTTTTCATGATTTCCTTCAGATGCAGGTGAGGAAGCCCAACTGCAATGACTTCCTGAACTGGTGGAATAACTAATCGTGTAGGAAGAGGACATTTCTGTGGAGAGTACGCCTGGGACTTGTCCACCATATATATATATATATATATATATATATATATATATATATATTCTGCTGTTAGTTCACCAAACAATGCGTATTTGCCTCTGGATTAGGCAAGCGATTTCACGCAGTTTACAGTCAGTTTTCTGGGTTGGGGGAATATATGTTTTAAAAACATTTATTTGAAAAGTTTGTCGTTAAAACTGGGATGTACCGCGCGCAACTAGTTGCGGCTCCTCGAGGTTTTCATGGTCTGAGTTGTAACGCCCTGAAAACGTAAGTTGTTATCATTATTAGCTGTCATTGTTTACTAAAGTAATGTGATCATCAGACACATACTCACTGAACTGACAATTCACACTGTCTTCATAATATTACCTACATGTTGGCCTACTAACTAAATACTTGTTTCTTATTACAGCTTCCAAAAACATAAACTGATTGGAGAGCTATTACTGATGTATTAAATACTAGATGGAATTTCCCTTATCGCTTGGGCAGTGCCTGTGTGCGTTCCAGAATGTTGTGGGAGCTTGTGTTTAAATTACAGAGGCAGAGTGAGCATTGTGCTCCTTGGAGTTACAGACAGAATTCATGCACATCATTTATGCTGATGTTGGATGCCGAGGGCAAATTTCGGATGGTGGTGTATTCAGACATACCACACTCTACAAAAAGCTAGGAGAACAATCCCCAAACGTGCCAGCTTGTGAAGCGTTACCGGAAAGAACACTTCCAGTTCCACTTGTTTTTATGACAGGTGACACAAGCGCATTATCGAAAGTTACAAACAGCGTGCTGATAGTCGGAGTTTTCTTTTTCCTCAGAACAATACTGCAAACATCAAGCAAAGTTCTGCATCACATCGGGGTCGAGAGTTCCGGAACCTGTACAGAAAATTTTAATAGAGATCAACACAAACATCATTGCCGCTCTTTTTATTGCTCATGAAAACCACACATTGCATATTCTATCACCATACAGCGAGACCTTCAGAGATGGTGGTCCAGATTGCTGTACATAACAGTACCTCTAATACTCAGTAGCAATTCCTCTGCCATTGATGGGTGCCTGTATTCGTCGTGGCATACTATCCACAAGTTATCAAAGTACTGTTGGTCCAGATTGTCCCACTCCTCAACAGCGATTCGTCGTAGATCCTTCAGAGTGGTTGGTTGGTCACGTCGTCCATAAACGGCTCTTTTCAATCTATCCCAGGCATATTCGATAGGGTTCATGTCTGGAGAGTATGCTGGCCAATCTAGTCAAGAGATGTCGTTATCCTGAAGGAAGTCATTCACAAGGTGTTCACGATGGGGGCGCAAATTGTTGTCCATGAAGACGAATGCCTCGACAATATGCTGTCGGTATGGTTGCACTACCGGTCGAAGGATGGCATTCACGTATCGTACAGCCGTTACGGTGCATTCTATGACCACCAGCGACGTACGTCTGCCCCACATAATGCCACCCCAAAACAGCAGGGAACATCCACATTGCTGCACTGGCTGGACAGTGAGTCTAAGGCGTTCAGCCTGACCGGGTGGCCTCCAAACACGGCTCCGATGATTGCCTGGTTGAAGGCATATGCGACACTCATCGGTGAAGAGAACGTGATGCCAGTCCTGAGCGGCCCTTTCGGCATGCTGTTGGGCCCATCTATACCGTGCTGCATGGTATCGTGGTTGCAAAGATGGACCTCTCCGTGGACGTCGGGAGTGAAACTGCGCATCATGCAGCCTGCTGCGCACAGTTTGAGCCATAAGACGACGTCCTGTGGCTGCACGAAAAGCGTTATTCAACATGGTGTCGTTGCTGTCAGGGTTCTTCCGAGCCATAATCCGTAGGTAGCGGTCATCCACTGCAGTAGTAGCCCTTGGGCGGCTCTAGCGAGTCATGTCGTCGACAGTGACTGTCTCTCTGTATCTCCTCCATTTCCGAATAACATCGCTTTGGTTCACTCCGAGACGCCTGGACACTTCCCTTGTTGAGAACCTTTCCTGGCACAAAGTAACAATGCGTACGCCATTGAACCGCGGTATTGACCGTCTATGCATGGTTGCACTACAGACAACACGAGCCTTGTACCTCCTTCCTGATGGAATGACTGGAACTGATCGGCTGTCTGACCCCCTCCGTCTAAGAAGCACTGCTCATGCATGGTTGTTTACATCTTTGGGCAGGTTTAGTGACATCTCCGAACACTAAGAAGGACTGTAATACGATAGCCACAGTCAACGTCTATCTTCAGTTAAGGGAACCGGGGTGATGCAAAACTTTTTTTATATATGTAGAAAAAGATTTGAGCTTGATTTCTAGATGACAACGAGGCTATCACAGGTGCAGCAAACGGTCGAATACACAACGAATAAGAGTCCGGTATAGCAATGACCTTCGGAATAAAATACTGAATGCTTGTAGTTAATTACTCGAAAATACAAATTTTAGATAAGCTCTTGTTCATAAAGAAAATACTTTGCTAACATCAGAATAAAATTCACGTAAGACCTACTGCTGCGCCACAAATAGGCATGGATTTGCGGAATTCTTGAAAATTTTGCTATGGGCAGAAGGTAGAAATTACTGGACCGATGGACACATTGGGTAGTGGGTGCTGGAAATTTGGGTATTAAATGAACGGTTCTGCGAGGCAGGTTTACGACTCCACTGGCAGGTGAGGAAGCACTGCTTGCCGTACACGATAAAAATCTGTGAAGATGAGTGCGGAGTAATCAGGTGCAATACAGGGCACTGACATGCTACGAAAGACATACGTTGCAATAACTGTATGTCGGGGCCGAAACCGGCTAGAAAAAGCTGCACTCTTTCCCTAGAGAGGGACTAAGCCAGAGGCGTAGGAAACAGGAGTAAGGCTAAGGAAGGAAGCCCAGAGGCTCAAGGCGAGCAGTCGTGTCGTCTTTCTGTCCACCTCTGGAACTGGAGAGAATGTGGATCGTTTAAGTTGCAGGCCAACCAATAAGACCATCTGGTGATGAATATCGGCAGCCAGCCAGCCCGCTGAATCAGCCACAAAGCGCCGCTATACGGACGTGCCGCAGCCTTGGCGGGGCCGAATTGAAACTTGGCACTGCACGGGTGCGGGAAGCAGGGTCCGATCAACCTCCGCTCTCTGGCTGACATCACCAAGGGTGGAGCCGGGCCACAATCTCGATGCTTCCCGGATCTAAGGCTGTCCTCAGTCACCAACAGAATGGCTCTGGTCGGGCGACTGGAGCTGCTGAAGCTCTACTGCAACGACGCGGTTTCCTCGCGGTCTAGTAGTCACGCAGGTAGCGCTCTGAGGGCAGGCGCGGGGCTTCGGGCACAGCCAACAAGCGCTGCCGTCCATGCCTCCGGGCGACGACACGAGCAGTTACGTCTGCAAGGACTGAGCGGTCGGGTGGTGGAGCAGCAGCGTTTGCGCTGACGCACGTACACACGCCTCTCAGCCTTCGCCTAGATCAGCAGAAGCACTGTGATTTCTTCGATGGAATAAAGTCAATGCCAAACTTGCCTGTGTATCTCTGCACGCCCTGCCGTGGTTCACCCCCTCTCTACCAAACTATATCTCTCAGTCATCATGGCGCATTACAACCCCTGAGGTCCAGGGGTTGTCACACTACTGTAAAAATTTATTGATATCCTTTACATATAACCAAAAAATAAATGTATGATGGTATGGTTTACACAGGGTGTCAACAAATTTGTGGTGAATCTCTCAACAACTTTTACGTAACACATTCAAATTCTTCGTATTCTGCTCAGATAATATGTATATTCTTTTCACAGTTTACTTGGTACTTGAAACTTCCTGGCAGATTAAAACTGTGTGCAGGACCGAGTCTCGAACTCGGGACCTTTGTCTTTCGCGGGCAAGTGATCTACTATCTGAGCTACCCAAGCACGACTGACGCCCGTCCTCACAGCTTTATTTCTTCCAGTACCTCGTCTCCAACGGAGACATTCGTGGCTGTAGATTTGCTTCGGATGAAGAAGTGCACGCATGGGTACTACTGTGGTTCCATAGGCAGCCGCAAAAATTTTTCCATGAAGCGATTGACCGTCTTGTCTCAGAGTAGAGTAAATGTATTTACGGTTACGGCTATTACGTTTGAAATAATGAACACTGTGTGCCGGACCGAGACTCGAACTCGGGACCTTTGCCTTTCGCGGGCAAGTGCTCTACCAACTGAGCTACCCAAGCACGACTCACGCCCTGCCCTCACAGCTTTAATTCCGCCAGTACCCCGTCTCCTACCTTCCAAACTTCACAGAAGCTCTCCTGCGAACCTTGCAGAACAAGCACTCCTGGAAGAAAGGATATTGCGGAGACATGGATTAGCCACAACCTGTAGGTTGTTTCGAGAGTGAAATTTTCACTCTACAGGGGAGTGTGCGCCGATATGAAACTACCTGGCAGATTGAAACTGTGTGCCGGACCGAGACACGAACCCGAGACCTTTGCTGTGAGGACGGGGCGTGAGTCGTGAGTTGGGTAGCGCAGTTGGTAGAGCACTTGCACGCGGAAGGGAAAGGTCCCGAGTTCGAGTCAAGGTCCGGCACACAGCTTTAATCTGCCAGGAGGTTTCATATCGGCGCACACTCCGCTGTAGAGAGAAAATTTCATTCTAGAAATAATGAACAATTTACTTAGTTTTTCCATACGTCTCGTTTATACTTGACTGCCTCTTATAATTAGCTGTTATGAGGTCCATTTCATAATGTTTTTTTCTCGTCATAAAACGAAACATTAGCTGCAATATGTCATTTATAAAATTACGGTATTTTACTTATTAACTGCCTGATTTACACTGGAAACAAATTGCAGATTTACTTTTCAAACGATCAAATAGTAATACAACTCATTCTTTATGAAAACTTAAACAAAAACCAATCTCTTAACAGAAATTGTCTTATCGAATACCGAAGAAATATTGCATTCGTGAGATTCCAAATCCCCCGCTCACCCCACCCTGCCGGCGATTACGAAATCAGCAGTTCAGTTAATTAGGTTGGTTAGTGACTCTGTCGCAATTAGGCTGTAATCAAACTAAGAATACATATCTGCAACTCAGTTTACCACGATCGCAACACGGAAAACTAAATTTGTCGTATTTACCTGGCCCTACACTCTGGAACTGATCATTTGATACGGTATTCTCTGGCGTTATTAGCCTCTCACTCCGACAGACGCAGACGTTAGGAAATGCAGTTCCTGTAGGCGAAAAAATAGTTTACTGATCAGGTCTCCTTGGATTTTTCACACTAGATAACGCATAACATGTATTACTAGACTGCATCACTTGTGTTGGCCGTCCGCGGTGGCCGAGCGGTTCTAGGCGCTTCAGTCCGGAACCGCGCGACTGCTAAGGTCGCAGGTTCGAATCCTGCCTCGGGCATGGATGTGTGTGATGTCCTTAGGTTAGTTAGGTTTAAGTAGTTCTAAGTTCTAGGGGACTGATGACCTCCGATGTTAAGTCCCATAGTGCTCAGAGCCATTTGAACCATTTGAACTTGTCTTTCACAAGTGTATAACAGGAACGAAACAGCAAGTTAACTTGCGTGTTGCAACTTCACCTTCTGTTCTTCTGGAGACATCGTTCAGTGAACTGATACCTGTATACGTTGAAAAAACTGGAGATGCTGCCTATGGTAGGCAATTTTTCATCACCAAAACACTAAAGTTATCAGGATGGACGGCTAGAAGCTAGACATTAAATCGTGTACACCTGAATTCGATTAAATTTGTGGTAACTTATAACTAGGTTAAACTGTAAACTTCCATCATTTTCGTTATTGAATAAATAAACGCTGACTTGGGAAAGGTAGTAAGCCGTCAAAAGTAAATTTTGCAGGAGAGGCACTATTAAATAATGTTGTATTTACAAAATGGTCACAGTGCCTTCATATAAAATTTACGAAATACCTTTGAAGGAATTTATCACATTTATATAGGAAATACAATTATGATGTACAACGATTACAGTAAAATGAATCTCAATTAACGTCCATGTATTCTAACGTCACCAGGAGGTCTCATTTTTAGCATCACTAGTGACTGGTCTTCTTCCAATTGGTGGTAGAAAATGAACTACAGAGAAGTTCTTGACAGATTTTCTCCTCTTCAAAATGTTGAGCTCCCTCCACGGCTCCATTTCACTGAACGAATTTTTTATATCATGAGTAACTTAGCCCTCATAATTGTAATTAAGGTAGCAGGACTGACTTTTATCGGTGATGTATTCAACAATTTATCGCAAACCGAGGAAATACCATAGAAATTTTCCTGGCTCATCTTTATAACATTGGTTGGTTGTACATTCTTTGCTTCTCTAATCGTTTCAGTTATTTCTTCAGGAGTCATTGGCTTTGAAAATTTCGTTCTCTTCCCTGTTACGCCGAAATCTCGCTCACATGGCATGCACGAATGCTCTAACACTAGAAATTTCAAACTGATGTTATCAACCATGCCATTTACCGCTTCGTGGACTAAGCGTGTTAAAACCATCCGATTTTTATTTACGTCGGCGCAGTTGTTACACAAAACAACCGAAGTTCACTTTTGAGTTATAACAGAAGAGAGCACCTTAGGATACAAGAGGACACTTCTCATTTACTTCGTAACCAGCAATACACTCACGCCACAAGCACATGAAACTCTTCATGGTATCTCCAATGTGAATGCTTAGCTTAAAGTTTAACAACTGACGGCTGTAAAACATTCTGGATTGAATGAGCGTGGAGGTAAATGCCTACTGCTGCTTGTCCATGCTTATTATGCAAGAGGAGGTTGAGGACATCCCTGAAGAAGCATAACCAACGCTCAAAAATTTTACACTTTTCTCAGCCTTCCTAAAATGTAACTCTTTTTTGGAAATAAGACGCAGTTTTCATGGTCCCACCGTACTAATTGTTTTAGTTTTCAGAAGACCTAATGTCGAACAAGTGTCATATCAAGGGCGATGGGACAAGAGTTCGATGGGACAAGAGTTTGTGAACCGATTTCCTAAAAAGTCTTCGTAAGACAAAGAGGCGGCGCATAGCCTGTATATTAAGCACAGGACTCAAAAACTGTATTTTAAGATTTGTGCCTTGAATAGTGGCTTTGTCATGTTCAGTGTATTTCAATCTATGGAAGTGGGATCGCGTAGTCACTGATTTCAAACAATGCAGAGTACAAACGGAGCACGAACAACAGTACATATGGAAAGTCTGTGATTATTGTGTGTTGTGTTATGGTTATTTTGTGATGGCATGCTGGGCATGCAAAAATATTTTCTAAAGGCGAGAGCCATTTTGTTGTTTATAATCACGCGCCATGGATTTTTACTTTATATTGAAAAGATGGCGATCATGCTTTATTACGCTGTGAATATGACTGATTTGGTTCATGAATTACCTGCCACGAAATACCCGCAAGTTCTGGGGAATGGGGTATCTGGCCAGGTCTGCCGCCTGTGCAGTGACATGTCGACGTCACTCTGGCCTCCATGAAGCCTCGGGACGAATATGCTGCAGTCACGAAATTAAAAAAAGAAAAAGAACAGGTGAAATAAAAAAAATAAAAAATGGCCAGGTTCGAGTAGGACTCGAGCGCTGAGGGTTCCGTACAAACTTAACTATATACATACAAACAGTTCATCCATTCCAGGGATCGAGGAGCTATAGGATTTATGCCTGTTATCGACATTAATACTGGAAAGATATCGATCCCACGGATTCCCAGACTTCCAAGAACGTTTTAATTTCAAGTTTGAAATTACAAAGAAATATTATTTTGTATTGTTTTATTTTTTTGCATACTTGTACTGTGAAACTTTGTTCGTTGGTGAATTTCATGATCCTGCATCCGGGGAAGTATCCTACATGTTTTAACGAGTGAGTTTGCGAATATAAAAATAAGTAGCATAAATTGCTGCATCTTCTGATAGCATTGACTTAAAAGATTGATTGTACCACCAAGAGACCATAGGCCTTAGTACGGACCTAAATTACAACTTGATACATCCATCCGTTCCTGAGAAAAAGGGGTCTTAACAAAACGATGGACAGACAGACAGTCGGATATCAAATGAAATTTTTTTTCTTTCGATATAATCACCATTTAACAACTTTCGGATTTTTCCCCTTTGGCTGTCGTGTGAAATTTTTCTTCCTGCGAAATTTCGTGACTGTAGGTCAACGGGAAGTACCCTGTATGTTTTGATGAGTGACTTTGCAAGTATCAAAATATGTGACTGAAATGGCCGCATCTTTTGACTGCAATGACGTAAGGACTTCATCTTCCTGAATCGCCAAGGGAACGTATATCTTACCATGTGAGATAAATTTCAGCTTGTTACGTCTGCCCGCTCCTGGGAAAAAGAGGGTTTAACAAACGTACAGACAGCCGGATAACAAATGATGAAAAAACTTCTTTCGAGTGATATAATTGCAAATTAACAATTTCAGGTTTTTGCGCTTACTTGTACTGTGAAACCTGTGTTCTAGCTAAATTTCGTGATTCTAGGCTGAAGGCAAGTACCATGTAGATTTTGATGATGAATTTGTAAGTACTTAAAAGTTAGATAGCCAAAATATAAGACACAGTGCGTGTATTATTATTATGAAAATATATTTCAAATTTGTTATAGCAGTTTGGTGGTTGTTGTTGGTAGATTGAGGCTGTCTATGAGTCAGCAATGAAATGTGATTGCTAGTTAGATGATTTATAATTAGTAGAACATTCATTTGTAAATCTTTTCACAACGTAGTGAAAAACATTTACTCCTTGAAAATGCCATAATATGTGGGGAAACTTGAACTTTAGAATCACATACGGAAGACATGATATTAACACAGTCAGATGCAGACATAGGGCATATTTGTAAGAATTTCAGTTCTCTAATTTGTTGCATATATGCAAGAGATTTAAATATTTAGCTTCTGACATGGGTAGTTTCAACTGCATTGGAGTTTTACTGTTCGTGTATGCAGAATTGGCAGTGTGGGAAACACAAGTTACATGTTTCTGAAAATATTTCTACACGCCTTCCGATAAGAGAAAGGCCACACTGTTGACCATGCTAGAACAGACTTATAGTCGACTCCTTTCACGAAGTGATTCTGAGTTTAGTTGTGAGTAGTGTCATAGGCAATGGCCCATCAGCATCAACTGAGGGACCTGCTCAGATCATCTCTGTATGGTGTGCACTTTAGACCACCCCTCACGAATTTTTCTACGACATTTGGCGAGTTCGGTCATACAGTGCAGTGCTCGTTGCCTAAACGAGGAGGCTCGACAGTGCACAGAAGCTGAAATTGCTGGATTCACAGAACGGGTTGTAAACACATTAGCTAGCTTACTGTATTGCCGTACAAGCCAGTTCATTCTGTACCTAGTTGGTTTAAACCTGCTAGGAGAGGTCGCAGTACTGACTCTCATCATCCTCACTACACAGTCGTTGACATCCATTGCAGGTATTGGCACCAGGCGGCGGCATCAGTCTCAACAACGCGTCTGCCCGCTGCACAATGCGTGGGCTGCAGCTGCAGTCTACACATTGCTGGTGGCAGCGCACAAAACCCTGACAGCATGTGATCTACATAGTGGCTGCATTACAGTGTCTCGCTGGATATATTTAAGATACGTTACTGAAGACAGTATCCTAATAATTAATCAGACGAACTGTAGAAGTGAAGAACAAGATATCTATAAGATCAAAAGAGGAGGAAGCTAGTAATGGTGGTAATGAGTCAGGAGATGAGAGAGTACCAAGTTGCACACATAGTATATTATTCACATTTGGAAACTTATAATTTGATAACCGAGAATTAAGGTAAGCGTTGGTTGACAAGTTAGACTTCAACACTGTTAAATAGAAATCTTTAGATTTTAACTAGAAGGAGTTTAAATCTGAATTACAATACCAGACTGCTGAATTAAGGAAAAAGTCGGTAAGAAGGGACCTTAAAAATGTCAGTAACAAAATACAACATGAGACAGAAATGAATGAGCAGGAAGAATTAGCTAGATGCCATGAGAATTTTTGAAAATTTAAGGAAGAAGTTTCAGTGGATGTTGCAATAGTATGTAAGTGGGGGAATAATTAAAGTGTTGACAATACTAGCTCTGTAGCTGCCTTGAAAGGGGAACAAGCTGAATTTGCTTGTTCTGTTAAAAAGTAATTTTCTCAACTGAATACTTTGTATGAATTAGCATGTAACAATAAGTGTGTTGTAATTAAAACCTTTTCAGATAACATAGATCAAGTGTAATCTGAAGTGTCTGTGCAGGTCAAGGAAACAGAAAAGAACTTTGTTGAAAATGTGGTTAAGAAAGAGATGGAGAAAGATGTTGTATTAACTTTTCCTCAGTCATTTACATACTATCCAGTGGGCAATATACACTCTACTGTGTTTTTAAAATCTTTTGAGGGAATAATTCACAAATGTCGGAACGATGTCAAAAGAATTAGAATCATTGTTGGTCATTTAAGAGCTCAAGCAGCTGAATGGGATTTTGAATGATATTAAAACTTTCAATCAGATTCAAGTGCCATTTAAGAGAGAATTTCTGTGTCCTAGTGAGTACGTCAGGTATGTGATCATCACAAACCTGGGTTTAAAAATGTAGTTAAACTATAATTAATATCAGAAAAAATTTGAAGGTATGAAGGCAGGTATGTCAAGCAAGTTTGAACAGTGGTGAAGATACTAAATTATGCAGTAGTTTTAAGCATTATGGTATTAAATATTAACGAATATTTGAGTGTCGTAGTAAGCTATAAATGTTTATTATGTATTTTATTAAGTCGATCGCTGTCTGTGGAAGGAGAAAAGTCTTTTGATAGTTAATTATGCATTGTGTCACACATGTTACGTTATGTATATATACGGTATTTACTAGAACGAAGTGTATTAGTTAATGTAAAGTCGAAAGGCCAGACTTAAAGTGCATTTATTGCCCAGATACAGATAAAGATTACGATTTCGTGTGCAGGGCACCTAAAATTATTCTGAATGGGGTGTACTCCACATTTATAAGTGCCATAACTAGAAAAAGAGCTTTATTTCAAGAGCTTTGGGTTAAGAATTTACAGGATGAGAAGGAGGAAAACCTGAGGCATTGCTGTGGCCACTGCTTCCACTAACGTCGAATCAATTCCTTTCCTCCCACTACCAGGTTGCACACCAAAAGAACCCGTCTTTTCCAGTTTCCGAATCATTTTCTCCATGTCTACAGCAGTCATTGGATAAACCCTTCAGCGTCCGGAACTTCTGCCGAGCGACGTGTGCACAGTCATCATTCTTGTAATACAGCTTTACAGGCAAATCGCGATCCTGCATTGAGACAGTCATGGCGAACGTCGCAGACGCGAAAGGAGGAAAAAGGCGTGTAACAGTCGTGTTTATACCAACTTCAATGGCTCGTGCGCACGGCAGGTGTTTTCGTTTACGTATTCCGACTCATACAGTGCCATCTATTGATTTTTTCACACTATTTTTTCTTTCTGCCATACGTTTTCCCCCTTCTACGATAATCGACAGTTGCAATTTGACGTTATTCTGACCAGTCGTGTTATTTCTAGAGCGTTTTGAAAGTCTAACTTTAATTATAATCACCCTGTACATTAACGTTACTTTCTTTACTAACCTAGGACAAGAGCCTCATTTAATTATTTATGAAAAGAAAGGTGTTAAGGAATTTAGATATGTACGTAATATAAGATATTTTGTTGGTGTTCAGCTGTTTTTAACTTTTACTGTAGGCCAGGATCCTGTCTGAAGGCAGTTCACCCGCTTCTGCTGCGGCAAGACACAACGTTTAGGGCCGGAACTAGAAAAAAGCGAGTAGGATTTGCAAACTACTGGATCATTCCATCTCCATCTACCGGAGTCAACGGTCTACAAGCCAAACAAAAAACCAACGAACACTAACAAACGTGCCACAACCACATCGGCTGTGTCCCAACAATGAATTTCCGCATTTCATACGGAACGTGAACAAATTAACCTCACTCAGTTTGTGGTTGACGTGAATTACAATGGGAAAAGTGTCAAACGTACCACTTGCCAAACTAACTTTGAAACTAAACTTAAAAAGACAGTTGGCACCACTTACAGACTTGAAGCAATTATCAAATTATTAGCTCCCGCAATAAACCACAGTATGACTGGAAATCACATGGACCCTTCTTAAGTGTCGTCATCACTAAAGTCGGTCGTGACGTCACCAATGAGGAAGTCTAAGAGGAAATAAATATGCAGGGACACCAACTAAAAAATCAACGCGCATCTACTCACGACTCACAAAACGACGCATCAAAAAAAGTACGTGTCATCCACGATCACGAGGAAACTATAGACAAATTTCTTGCACATCACTTCAGGATGTATTGCTTACTGCTTAAAGTTGAACCATCCAACCCCCTACCTCCACAACCCACGCAATGTAAAAAATGCAACAGCTTTCAGCACACCTCCGCAAACTGTCGCAACGAATTCAAATATGTGACATGTAGCGGACCGCACCTGATCTTCCACTGAAACCTTGATGTAAAGAAGGAAACACCTAAATCCAACAATTGCAATGGTACTCAGCCCGCTATCGATACTGATTACTCAGGAAGCCCACATCTCAGAAAAAAATCAAATGTAAAGATGAACAACTTACCCTCTGCAGGAATGTTTCCAAATCGAAAACTTTCTTCGTGCATTTACCACTACACTGCTCAAAATTCGACAGGAACGTTGATCCCTCATTACTGAAACAATAAAAACAGTTTCCAGGAAGTTCCTTCAGTGGGTATGGAAATTATTCACGCATGAAACAACATACACATTTGCATCTACAAGCCGCCACACCCATCAAAACAGATTTTTAAATAAGAAGCCCAGTAGAACAGTGATTAATGCTACAGAAGACCTCGACAACTATATCCAGGTAATCTTGTAAACGATACTATCTGCTATCATTAACAATGCACCAAAGAAAAAAACTATAGAAGATAGACTTCTTATACATATTTTCAATCCAATAAAAGGAAAAAGAATATTACACAGTCAAATCAAACGACAGCCTAGTGAAAGGGCTAAAATGGAATGGAACCGTCTTAATAACCAGTTAGATCCGAGCCCGCATCTCGTGGTCGTGCGGTAGCGTTCTCGCTTCCCACGCCCGGGTTCCCGGGTTCGATTCCCGGCGGGGTCAGGGATTTTCTCTGCCTCGTGATGGCTGGGTGTTGTGTGCTGTCCTTAGGTTAGTTAGGTTTAAGTGGTTCTAAGTTCTAGGGGACTGATGACCATAGATGTTAAGTCCCATAGTGCTCAGAGCCATTTTTTTAGTTAGATCCGAAGTTCGCCAATTCAGAGCAAATACATGGAAATGTGAGTAACAAGGACTCCACTCCCTTGAGGATAAATTCAATCAAATTATGGTAAAAACCATCATCGAAGAACCAGTCTTACAAATCGATTATCTCATCACGGCAGACGAAAGAGAGAAGCTGAAATATTCCTCGACTTATTCGAAAAAATCCACGGTTTCCCACAGGACGCCAAATTCGAACTTGGCCTCTTGGAAATTATTATTGCGGTACTTCGTTCACTACAATAGCCGATCATCTATTATTGGGAGTAACAGAATATGCCTCTGCTATAATAAGCGGCAAAAATAAACCTCGCGGAAATGGTTCAAATGGCTCTAAGCACTATGTGACTTAACATCTGAGGTCATCAATCCCCTAGACTTAGAACTACTTAAACCTAACTAAGGACATCACACACATCCATGTCCGATGCAGGATTCGAGCCTGCGACCGTAGCAGCAGCGTGGTTCCGGACTGAAACGCCTAGAACCGCTAGGCCACAGCAGCCGGCCTCACGGAAATAAAGGCATTGGATGACTTCATCTCTAACTACTTCTACCACAAGGACTTGCTAAAATACGAAATCCTTTATTTAATGCAGCCTTAATTCAAAGAAACTGTAATATCGCTATGGAAATATGGAAATATTAGAACGATCTCGGAAACCTAAAAACAATCCTAGCTCATACAGACCTATAATACTGCTCCCAATAATTGGCAAAATCTTTAAGCGATAATCAGCAACAGACAACTACAGTTTTCAGAAGTCAGTAGCATTACACAACACGAGCAAGTTGGTTTCAGAAACAATCACTGCACCGTTGTTCCATTACTCAGGTTAACTAGCAAAGTAGAAAAACCCTGCAACTTAACTGATGCGACTGCTACTCTCTGTTTGGACATAGAACGCGCCTTTGATACGGTACGGCTTGCGGGACTTCTTCATAATATGCTAAAATACAAATTCCGACCTGAAGTAGTTCAGTTAACAGGAGACCTCGTTGGAAGTAAAAAAGTACAATTACGAGTTGCCAGTCAAAGTGGGATTCCCTTAGGGAGCTGTCATCTCCCCATGATACCACTTACTGATGTCATACACCAACCTGCAATGCAATCCATGAACAGGCTAACAGCACACTTAAAGCCTGGCTCAGTAAATGGAAGATCAGAACAAATGTAACCAAAAGTCAGCTTATTCTATCCAGACACAGAAATCTTACTAATCGCCAACTACAGAGCCCTCAAAATCTCAATATCCGACTTTGGGGACAAGTAATTACTCAACCAAACATTAAATATCTTTGAATCTGCCTAGACGAACTCCTAACTTGGCAGACAAACGCAGTCGAAAAGATTAAACAAACTGAAAGCCGACTTTATACATCTCATGAAACAGAGCACACGTGGCGTGGTTCAACCAGTTACCCTTTTTAAACACTGTAAGAAGGATAACTCCGCCCCATTCTCGAATGAGGATGGATTTTGTCATCTAATCAAACAAACAAAAAATTCTCTCTGATGACCGCAGGATACTTTGAATAGCTGTAGGTTTACGCTATGACTTCCCAACAAATTCCATTCACAAAACTCTTAAAACTAAATACATACTAAACAGAACAAAAGAGCAAATCACCTGATTCTGACTCAACAGACTACGTTACAACGGACTTACAAAATCAGTCTTGCAACTTGATTCTATAATGTATATTTTTCCGAAATTTAAATATGCATTTCTTCCCTACATTATTCTCGAAGCGGTTTCGAATTCACTCCAACAGAGTCTTTGATACACGAAGGAACACCAACAAGAACTTGATGCAGCAGCCTCATGTAAAGAACAACTTATTGAGCAATAGTACTTCAGTCAGTTCCTACAGAGGGAGACAAAATTCTCTGGCTCGCCTAGATTTTCACGTTTTTCACGTTCTAAAGAATAGACAAAAATTATCTACATAAACAAAATTCCAAGATCACAATGTCACAGTATCACGACCACTGAGGTAATATGGAGATACATGAGTCAGAAAAACAGGAAACCAATATTAGGAGGCCTTTTTTACGACCTAGAGGTTTATCACTAGGTTTCTCACTCAGCTGTAAGGCGAATGCTGGGATTTGGAATGAAGAAAACGTAAATAGTCTAACAGTATCTTCTTCTCAGTTATCCACTCACATGCAATTAAAAATGCTACGCTATCTAAATTGAGTCACAGCAGAAGAAACTACTAGTACTGGCTGAAAAGGGTACAGTCCACCAACTCCCTCAGAGGTGGGTTGAAAGATTTAAAAAAATTAATTGAATATCAAATAGCAGAAACACCACATAGGCATGAAATATAATAATTAGTTTTACAGTATCATGTATTCAGAGTATTGTGTTAACACTCTTGAATATGTCGAGTGGAAGATTTATTCCTGGAATGAATTAGGTAATGGGTTAGTCCTAGTTGGTGATATATATGAGTAAACCTAGGTAGCGAATTTTTATAGTTGGAATGAAAGTTTCCAAAAATACCATGCTGTAAAATAATTATTTTATAGCTACTGCATAATGAAATAGATGAATCAATTAATATTTTAAAGAGATTGTCCAGAAAGCAAGTTCCCATCAGTCGTGAAATGGAAACCACAATGAAAATCAAAAGCGTTTTATTTGCGGCAGTTAGCTACACCTTCCAGCTAAATCTCTACATAGCAACCGCTCTGCTTTAGTCATTTGTCGTATCTTTGTACCAACTTTCCAGTGCCCTCATAACAGAAGGCAGCTGCCTGTCCTTTTCACCAATTCTCTAAGCTAGTCTGTAGCTCTTTGTGTATGCCAAAATGTTGTTTTTACAGCCAGCAGTTCCTGTGGGCAGAGATGATGTTCAAGGGGAGCCAAGCCCTGGCTGTATGGTGGATCATCAAATTCTTCCCGTTGAAAACGCTGCAGGAGCGTCCTTGTTGCCCTGCAAGAATTATCATGAAGGAGGAAATTCATAACAGTTACGTTATGTGGGGCTGCATGAAATCAGGTGAAATCTCACGGCAGGCACCCATACTTGGTGGGAGACACTATTTTCATCTTTACGCGCTCACTGTATGCTCATAACTGCAAAGAGCGACGTCCAGCGATCGAGGAGCATACTAAAAACACTGTCCAAGACAGCTGTGTAAAGCTACATCTTATTTTCACTGTGGTTTCCACTTCGCTACCGATCAGAACTTACTTACTGGACACTTTGTGCTGTGACCCCGAGCGCCACGGTGGACGACTACCAGCGAGCGCGGAGCACGAAGTAGCGCACACGAAGGCGGAGCAAACTGGTAAACCAGAGTGGCCAAATTAAACGCAGTGAAAAGTTTCACTACGTTTTACGGTTTATACACAATTTTTATGTCGCCGACTTCCAATCAGTTGTACTAAGTTCTGTACTACTCTGTTCAACATAGAAAGTATCTAACCAAAATTAATTCCTTTTTAATTAGTGAAAGTATCAATGATAAAATTGTTCCAAATTAATTATTCAACGAATCTGCATCTGACTGCGTCTGCGAACTTGTTTCTTGCACTCCTCCATTTTGCCAGTAATGAAACATGTATCTGACTCAGCAATCAAGTTTAAGAGAATAATGCCGTTTGCGCAATGGCATTAAGATGGTACTGCAAAATTAACTTTTCCCCCTGATGTTTACTTCATGAAATTATATCTTCCCTTGAATAATGCCAGTTGTGCAATGGTGTAAAATTTGTTATTTGAAATAACTTTGCTCTGGTAACTTTAGTTATACCAAAATCGATTTCAAACCATGAACTGCACATATATATTGCATAGAGGCCTCATTTTCTTTACATTCCTTCATTGGTGGGTAACTCTACCTTACTACTCATTTCCATATTCAATACAAGCAAAGAATGTGGATTATGGTTCAGGCTGTTAGATTTAAACGCAATGTTGATCTCAATATATATATTGTTAAAATTTTAAGTCACACACAAAACCTACCATTTTCAACATTTTTGCAGCACGAACAACTCTTACAAAAAATTTTATAAAACGGTTTATAAAACGGTCAAACCTTGGACATACAAATCCTAACTCTGAACATTATCTAACGAAAACCATTTTTTAAATCATTATATGTCTTCTCTCATTTTCGTGCTAAAGTTTGCTCAGTGTAACTGCGCAGCGGGCGCGCGTCCTACCTTAAAGCTGTCACCACACGTCTGCTTCCTCCGGGTACCTAGCTGCGACTCACGAGTTTTTTACTGTGCGCGCCCGGCTCTCTTAACCATCAAAAACCCTCCTATTCAAAGATATTATACTCATTCCACCTTGCGGTTGGCAACTACCGACTTTATTTTCTGGATCTACCCTGATCAGACCTTAGCACATACCTTTCAATATGTTCCTTTACCACTTTTAATCCTTTTTAAAGTGTTTCATGTAACTTTCTGTACAATGTTATTTTTTCATTTTACATTTTAAATTTAAATCATTCATTGAAATTGTGAACGCCTGGGCTAGTGGCCCCGCCTTCTTCCCGTCAATGGGTTCAAATCAAATGGTTCAAACAGCTCTGAGCACTATGAGACCTAACATCGGAGGTCATCCGTCCCCTAGACTTAGAACTACTTAAATCTAACTAACCTAAGGACATCACACACATCCATGCCCGAGGCAGGATTCGTACCTGCGACCGCAGCAGCAGCGCGGTTCCAGACTGAAGCGCCTAGAACTGCTCCGCCACAAAGACCCGTCAATGGGTGGGGGTACTTTTGCCACTCTGGTTTACCAGTTTCTGGGCTCGCTGGTAACACATCGCGTCCTATACTCGTCCAGCGTATCGATCGGGGTCACTGCAAGAAGTGCAAGTGTCCTGGTATTCATTGCATATTTCCTTACCCAGCCGGTCGTCCGCAGTACCGTCTGGCGTCACTTTGGCATTGACTTAGGTTTTTCAGCACCTAGCCCAACGGGTGGCTTCTAAAATGTTTTACGGAACTTTTATGTTTTTTATGTTTATTGTTGCCTGTAAAAACCATTATCTCCTGTCTGTTGCTATTTTCAGTATAACACCTGAAGATTGGCGTGCAAGAGTCCGAAGCCAGTCGTGTTCTAAACAAAACAACCTTACAACTGTAGCGGTATTTTCAACCTCCGGCACAATTATGGAACTGGATGACGATTGATGTATTTATTAACTGCATTGAAAATAGGCTGCAAAGTAAGGTGCAGTGGAAGAGAGAGTATCTGTGTGAAAAAGGAAGGTTTTGGTTGGTGATTATAATTTTTTATTTATGATAATTTATAGTAATAAAAAAAGACACTACTAAACATAAATAGCTGCTTACTCGTTAAGGAATAACTAAGCCCACCTGTAGGCTTAAAAAGAATATGTTGAGATGTTCATTATTAATAATACAGAGAATGTACGTAAATACTGAAAACTAGTAACCCACAGAGATCTGATGTGACGGTGCGCCACATGACGTGATAAAAATGAAATTAAATAATTTCGAAACGTCGTAACGAAACATAAATATTATCTCTTCTCAATAAACTAACAAAGACTCTGTAATCAATTAATACCACCCGCGAATGTAATTGCAATCACTCTCTCTTTTTTCAAAACGATCTCTCTCTTTCCTTTTGTTCTTCGTAATGTAAGATAACATTTTGTGGCGAGGCACGACAACATGTAAGTTTCATGTCATATTTAACCTAAATATAGTTAACTATTACTTCAGAGTGTTGTCAGGTTTTATATGCACCACCCCCTACGTTCACGAAATGGTAAAATTAATTTCTTTATGAACCATGTACCTTGCCGTTGGTGGGGAGGCTTGCGTGCCTCAGCGATACAGATAGCCGTACCGTAGGTGCAACCACAACGGAGGGGTATCTGTTGAGAGGCCAGACAAACATGTGGTCCCTGAAGAGGGGCAGCAGCCTTTTCAGTAGTTGCAGGGGCAACAGTCTGGATGATTGACTGATCTGGCCTTGTAACACTAACCAAACCAGCCTTGCTGTGCTGGTACTGCGAACGGCTGAAAGCAAGGGTAAACTATGGCCGTAATTTTTCCCAAGGGCATGTAGCTTTACTGTATGGTTAAATGATGATGGCGTCCTCTTGGGTAAAACATTCCGGAGGTAAAATAGTCCCCCATTCGGACCTCCAGGCGGGGACTACTCAAGAGGATGTCGTTATCAGGAGAAAGAAAACTGGCATTCTACGAATCGGAGCGTGGAATGTCAGATCCCTTAATGGGGCAGGTAGGTTAGAAAATTTAAAAAGGGAAATGGATAGGTTAAAGTTAGATATAGTGGGAATTAGTGAAGTTCGGTGGCAGGAAGAATAAGACTTCTGGTCAGGTGACTACAGGGTTATAAACACAAAATCAAATAGGGGTAATGCAGGAGTAGGTTTAATAATGAATAGGAAAATAGGAATGCGGGTAAGCTACTACAAACAGCATAGTGAACGCATTATTGTGGCCAAGATAGATACGAAGCCCACACCTACCACAGTAGTACAAGTTTGTATGCTTACTAGCTCTGCAGATGACGAAGAAATTGAAGAAATGTATGATGAAATAAAAATAATTATTCAGATAGTCAAGGGAGACGAAAATTTCATAGTCATGGGTGACTGGAATTCGTCAGTAGAAAAAGGCAGAGAAGGAAACATAGTAGGTGAATATGGATTGGGGGTAAGAAATGAAAGAGGAAGCCGCCTGGTAGAATTTTGCACAGAGCATAAATTAATCATGAAAGAAGGTTGTATACATGGAAGAACCCAGGAGATACTAAAAGGTTTCAGATAGATTATATAATGGTAAGACAGAGATTTAGGAACCAGGTTTTAAATTGTAAGGCATTTCCAGGGGCAGTCGTGGCCTCTGACCACAATCTATTGGTTATGAACTGTAGATTGAAACTGAAGAAACTGCAAAAAGGTGGGACTTTAAGGAGATTGGACCTGGATAAACTGACTAAACCAGAGGTTGTACAAAGTTTCAGGGAGAGCATAAGGGAACAATTGACAAGAATGGGGGGAAAAAATACACTAGAAGAAGACTGGGTAGCTTTGAGGGATGAAGTAGTGAAGGCAGCAGAGGATCAAGTAGGTAAAAAGACGAGAGCTAAAAGAAATCCTTGGGTAACAGAAGAAATATTGAATTTAATTGATGAAAGGAGAAAATATAAAATTGCAGTAAATGAAGCAAGCAAAAAGGAATACAAACGTCTCAAAAATGAGATCGACAGGAAGTGCAAAATGGCTAAGCAGGGATGGCTAGAGGACAAATGTAAAGATGTAGAGGCTTATCTCACTAGGGGTAAGATAGATACTGCCCACAGAAAAATTAAAGAGACCTTTGGAGAAAAGAGAATCACTTGTATGAATATCAAGTGCTCAGATGGAAATCCAGTTCTAAGCAAAGAAGGGAAAGCAGAAAGGTGGAAGGAGTATATAGAGAGTCTATACAAGGACGATGTACTTGAGGACAATATTATGGAAATGGAAGAAGATGTAGATTAAGATAAAATGGGAGATTTGATACTGCGTGAAGAGTTTGACAGAGCACTGAAAGACCTGAGTCGCAACAAAGCTCTGGGAGTAGGCAACATTCCATTAGAACTACAATGACAGCCTTGGGAGAGCCAGTCCTGACAAAACTCTACCATCTGGTGAGCAAGATGTATGAAACAGGCGAAATACCCTCAGACTTCAAGAAGAATATAATAATTCCAATCCCAAAGAAAGCAGGTGTAGACAGATGTGAAAATTACCGAACTATCAGTTTAATAACTCATGGCTGCAAAATACTAACGCGAATTCTTTACAGACGAATGGAAAAACTGGTAGAAGCCGACCTCGGGGAAGATCAGTTTGGATTCCGTAAAAATATCGGAACACGTGAGGCAATACAGACCCTACGACTCATCTTAAAAGCCAGATTAAGGAAAGGCAAACCTACGTTCCTAGCATTTGTAGACTTAGAGATAGCTTTTGACAATGTTGACTGGAATGCTCTCTTTCAAATTCTGAAGGTGGCAGGGGTAAAATACGGGGAGCGAAAAGCTATTTATAATTTGTACAGAAACCGGATGGCAATTATAAGAGTCGAGGAACATGAAAGGGAAGCAGTGGTTGGGAAGGGAGTGAGACAGGGTTGTAGTCTCTCCCCGATGCTATTCAATCTGTATATTGAGCAAGCAGCGAAGGAAACAAAAGAAAAATTCGGAGTAGGTATTAAAATCCATGGAGAAGAAATAAAAACTTTGAGGTTCGCCGATGACATTGTAATTCTGTCAGAGACAGCAAAGGACTTGGAAGAGCAGTTGAACGGAATGGATAGTGTCTTGAAAGGAGGATATAAGATGAACATCAACAAAAGCAAAACAAGGATAATGGAATGTAGTCGAATTAAGTCGGCTGATGCTGAGGGAATTAGATTACGAAATGAGACACTTAAAGTAGTAAATGAGTTTTGCTATTTTGGGAGCAAAATAACTGATGATGGTCGAAGTAGAGAGGATATAAAAGGTAGCCTGGCATTGGCAAGGAAAGCATTTCTGAAGAAGAGAAATTTGTTAACATCGAGTTTAGGTTTAAGTGTCAGGAAGTCGTTTCTGAAAGTATTTGTATGGAGTGTAGCCATGTATGGAAGTGAAACATGGACGATAAATAGTTTGGACAAGAAGAGAATACAAGCTTTCGAAATGTGGTGCTACAGAAGAATGCTGAAGATTAGATGGCTAGATCACATAGCTAATGAGGAAGTATTGAATAGGGTTGGGGAGAAGATAAGTTTGTGGCACAACTTGACTAGAAGAAGGGATCGGTTGGTAGGACATGTTCTGAGGCATCAAGGGATCACCAGTTTAGTATTGGAGGGCAGCGTGGAGGGTAAAAATCGTAGAGGAAGACTAAGAGATGAATACAATAAGCAGATTCAGAAGGATGTAGGTTGCAGTAGGTACTGGGAGATGAAGAAGCTTGCACAGGATTGAGCAGCATGGAGAGCTGCATCAAACCAGTCTCAGGACTGAAGACCACCACAACAACAACATGCAAATTTCATAGGTGAACATTGGTACAGTGGTCAGTGCCATTGTTCTAAATGATAAAGGCCCACAGCCGTAATAAATATCATAATATTTGCTAATGTTGACAAGTAAAAGTAAATGTAAATGTAAGAGATTTCTCTTGATTAGCGGGTCCTCCTTTGCAACGAAGGTAATCAATCTTTTCAGTATTGAATCATATATAAGTAAACTGAGTTCAGTCTATTTTTACGATTCTCGCTTAACGAAATCGCGAGAGTCTCCTACGCCCTGCATTTGAGAAAAGTAAAAACAAGTAACAAAAATTAATGTTATTAACAAATACAGCCATACATCTGGCACTTAGATTGCATATTGGACTACAAGTTTAAAGCCAAAGTAAATAAGAAGTCGTACTCAAATATCAAAATAGTACAGAGCAATATACATGAAGTGGCGTCTTTTAATATAAAAACACTGAGTCCGGCAAATTAGCTGCGAGAAGCACCACACCTGAGTCACTGACGAAGTTAAATTTCCAGTTGTGAAATGAAATGATCGTGTGGCATTTATTGACCGGGATATCCTCGTCGGGGTTCGGCCACCGTATTGTAAGTCTTTCTAGCTGAAGCCGCTTCGGCGACTTGCATGTCAATGATGATGAAAATAATGATGGACACACAACACCCAGTCCCCTGTCGGGAATCGAATCCGGGTCCCCTTCCGTTCAAATGTTCAAATGTGTGTGAAATCTTATGGGACTTAACTGCTAAGGTCATCAGTTCCTAAGCTTCCACACTACTTAACCTAAATTATCCTAAGAACAAAAATACACACCCATGCCCGAGAGAGGACTCGAAACTCCGCCGGGACCAGTCACACAGTCCATGACTGCAGCGCCATAGACCGCTCGGCTAAACTCGCGCGGCCCCCCTTGCATGGTAGGTGGTAATGCTACAGCTGCACTACGGAGATGGACATTTTCAGTTGTGACGCAGGCGCAATAACATTAACTTCAAATTTTCATAATATATAAAAACCAATATATAAAGCAATGTAAAAAATATTTCTTCATCATTGAAGGGACGAATGCAACAACTCATATACACTCCAGGAAATGGAAAAAAAGAACACATTGACACCGGTGTGTCAGACCCACCCTACTTGCTCCGGACACTGCGAGAGGGCTGTACAAGCAATGATCACACGCACGGCACAGCGGACACACCAGGAACCGCGGTGTTGGCCGTCGAATGGCGCTAGCTGCGCAGCATTTGTGCACCGCCGCCGTCAGTGTCAGCCAGTTTGCCGTGGCATACGGAGCTCCAGCGCAGTCTTTAACACTGGTAGCATGCCGCGACAGCGTGGACGTGAACCGTATGTGCAGTTGACGGACTTTGAGCGAGGGCGTATAGTGGGCATGCGGGAGGCCGGGTGGACGTACCGCCGAATTGCTCAACACGTGGGGCGTGAGGTCTCCACAGTACATCGATGTTGTCGCCAGTGGTCGGCGGAAGGTGCACGTGCCCGTCGACCTGGGACCGGACCGCAGCGACGCACGGATGCACGCCAAGACCGTAGGATCCTACGCAGTGCCGTAGGGGACCGCACCGCCACTTCCCAGCAAATTAGGGACACTGTTTCTCCTGGGGTATCGGCGAGGACCATTCGCAACCGTCTCCATGAAGCTGGGCTACGGTCCCGCACACCGTTAGGCCGTCTTCCGCTCACGCCCCAACATCGTGCAGCCCGCCTCCAGTGGTGTCGCGACAGGCGTGAATGGAGGGACGAATGGAGACGTGTCGTCTTCAGCGATGAGAGTCGCTTCTGCCTTGGTGCCAATGATGGTCGTATACGTGTTTGGCGCCGTGCAGGTGAGCGTCACAATCAGGACTGCATACGACCGAGGCACACAGGGCCAACACCCGGCATCATGGTGTGGGGAGCGATCTCCTACACTGGCCGTACACCACTGGTGATCGTCGAGGGGACACTGAATAGTGCACGGTACATCCAAACCGTCATCGAACCCATCGTTCTACCATTCCTAGACCGGCAAGGGAACTTGCTGTTCCAACAGGACAATGCACGTCCGCATGTATCCCGTGCCACCCAACGTGCTCTAGAAGGTGTAAGTCAACTACCCTGGCCAGCAAGATCTCCGGATCTGTCCCCCATTGAGCATGTTTGGGACTGGATGAAGCGTCGTCTCACGCGGTCTGCACGTCCAGCACGAACGCTGGTCCAACTGAGGCGCCAGGTGGAAATGGCATGGCAAGCCGTTCCACAGGACTACATCCAGCATCTCTACGATCGTCTCCATGGGAGAATAGCAGCCTGCATTGCTGCGAAAGGTGGATATACACTGTACTAGTGCCGACATTGTGCATGCTCTGTTGCCTGTGTCTATGTGCCTGTGGTTCTGTCAGTGTGATCATGTGATGTATCTGACCCCAGGAATGTGTCAATAAAGTTTCCCCTTCCTGGGACAATGAAATCACGGTGTTCTTATTTCAATTTCCAGGAGTGTATGTGGACCAACAGTTCATCAGCCGTACTCCTCTAAATATAAAAAAAATATAGGAAAATTTACTGAAAATAACTGCTGAGCGACCGGACAGAGTCAGACGTGTTGGATTGACAACTCGCTAAATTGTTTTAAATATGTTTTACAAAAAGAGCTATAACGCTGCCACGCCGTATCTTAAAGTGATAGTGAGTGGAGTACCTGCCAAGGAATGTGTGTGCAGTGACAGTAGGTCAACAATACTCTGGCCACCACAGACCTGCGGGACACTAGTGCTGCTGTCAAGAAAATAAAAAAAAAATAATGTTGTACCAGTCCATCGTTGCTCCGTATAATTCGTTTACTGTCATAGTACTATTATCTTATGCCACGCCAGACAACTTTACTGAATGTAATGTTAGAAAAACTGAATATTTAAAAATAAGGTACAGAGAAATATAAGGCGGCGTGTGTGTAACGCTATTCCGGATATGGATTTAAAACGTGTTACAGCAGTTCGTTGGGTCTGATTGGTAGACTGAGGTACACTTGACAGCAAAAAAAGTGGGTCACTGCCGAATACAACCAACATAACGTAGCTGTGTTGCAGGTCCTCTAAACACCAAAACCCCGTGGGGTACAGTCGTCTGACTACAAACAAGAGACTACTAGAGACCAAAGGTCTTTATGGAAGTCACTCTAAGCGTCAACTAATAACGTCATACAAAACATATTAGAAAACATGTTCTTAGCGATGAGACACCCTGTAACACTCATAAACTAACCTTAATTACAACAAGTTACATTACAAAAGTTCTGAGAAAAAGGATTATTTTACATATATCGTACAGTATCCTTAGTCAAAATTAAATACTTGAGACAGTATATGGAGGTACAAAGCTGTACGGCAATTGAAAAAAAGTTTTTCGCTCTTTAAAAGGTTTTCCATCCCCGTGCTGAAGGTCGCTTAACGGCGAGTGGCACTGGAAACTGGATATTGGACGAACCAGTAGAAAAACGCGATTAACGGCAACAAGCACTCTAAGGAAATCTCAACATGAACAGCGAATCACCAGTAATATCATTGTTCTCGTAACAGTTACGTGTACACAAATTTGAACTTTAAATGACATGACCAACGTCATCGTTCTGGACCTGGATTCAAACCCAGCACCTATAGCCACTGCTAACTAAGCTATGCTTGGTTTGTGCCTTATTGAGACCCCACCACTAGGCATAAAGAGACGTGAAGTATAGACGTTTGCACCAGTATCAGTTATCAATTCAGATGCTGAAAAGAAATGACGAAAATGTTTGTACTGAACTGGGAATCCTGTCATAACAGTTACCTTCCTGGGAACTACCCCCAACGACGTTTAATGTGGTGTCATTCACAAGGAACAAGGTATGCTCATGTTTCAAATTGAAAGGCCATCATATAAAGTTTGTGACAGGGATGCGAACCCAGCACCTTAACGGATTGTTAACATAGTACAGTCATGCTCAAAAGTATCCGAACGACCTGAATTGCATTTCGCCTGATTACCATGCAACCCACATAACGCAGCTGTCTAGCAGGTCCTCTAATCGCTCCTTGGTACAGTCGTTTGACTATTGAAAATGGTTCCAACAAGCCACCACTAGAAAACACTGCTCTGTATCGCAATAACTCAAGATGTAAAGTAATACCACGATACTACAAATATCAGGGAACACATCATCACAGCAAAAACTGTCCTTAAGGCTTGTAAGCTCACATTTATTGCAATAAATGACATACCTGAAATGTTAGCACTCTCATTATTACGTCAGATAGGTAATGCACGTAGTAAGTTCGTCGTATTCATGATTTCCTCTTCAAAGTAACATACCATACTTGTTATTTAACACAATATGTCATTAAAAATTTACGTTATTCACGAGCAGCTAGTTGAGAATAACTATGAACTTCAAATGACACGACGAACCGCCTCGTTCTGCGTATGGATTCACACCCAGGTCATGCAGGCTAAGAATTCGTGGCTGACGGAAATTAACAGTCATTCCTGACTACGCATAAAGAGAGTGATATAACTCATTTTTTGACAGTATCAGTTAACAAATATCAACTATAAATTACATAACGTAAACATTTTTAACGGACGTGAATTCCTACCCAGCATCTATTGTCCCTGTTAACAAACCACGAGGGATGTTAAATTTGGCTTCTTCACGAGTAACTTACTTGAAATGCAGTGAGGTAAATCTTTGTGTTGGACAGGGATTCTAACCCAGAACCTAATCGGATTGTTATCGAAGCACAATAAACTTTGACATATCGGATTTTCTCATCAGTAGCTAGATGTACTAACTGAAAGGACGAGACGAAACATTAATTTTTCCTTTCCAGGACTCCAACCCGGCACGTATCGCTGTTATATTCTAGAGAGAAGGAACGTTAAGTATGGGTTTGTTACACCAGCAGCGACATTTGAGCATGTTTGAACTAGAAATAATAGGACGAGGAGTTCAGTGCTGACTGAGAATCGAACCCCAAACATATCGTTGTTGACTACACACAAAGACACGACAGTTATCGAATTTTTCTCCACCGGCAGCTCGGAATAACATCCTTGAACTTACAGTGATCTCGCAAATAGTTCTGTGTCTCACTGGGAGTCAAAAACGTCAGATATCGTTATTGTTGACAACGAATGAAAATACATTAAAAATAAAAATTATTATCCACCAGCAAATAGGTGTTATCATGCTAGAGCTTGATAATACGTAGTGAAAACATGAGTGCTGGGACAGGATTCCAACCCATTCATGCGCAATATGTGGATATGTTGAGGAATCTGCAGTTTTGAACAAACAACAAGTTGTAGTCGAGCTGTATTGTCACGAAGGGATCACATTCCTCATTAAGGGAGATCTGAGTTGCATTCCCAGTTCAGAACCAATGTTATCGACATGCAGAAGCTCAAATAAATGATAGAAGAAGTGTCCTGTGACCATACACAGGGTATGTTTCGACACTAGAAATAAATAACTAGTATAAGAAAGGTTACTATTGACAGAGTTTCTACACGTCGCCACTCCTTACTTTATTGTGGTTCCACCTTATATCTACTTGGTAGAGAAGGAATATCATGACCGAGCGGGGTGGCGCAGTGGTTAGACATTGGACTCGCATTCGGGAGGACGACGGTTCAATCCCGCGTCCGGCCATCCTGATTTAGGTTTTCCGTGATTTCCCTAAATCACTCCAGGCAAATGCCGGGATGGTTCCTCTGAAAGGGCACGGCCGACGTCCTTCCCAATCCTTCCCTAATCCGATGAGACCGATGACCACGCTGTCTGGTCTCCTTCCCCAAACCAACCAACCAACCAACCAAGGAATATCATGTTCGATGTGATTTTCAGACCACAATGCCATTATACCTTCTACACTTGGCGTAGCGAGAAGAGAATAGAATCTGCCTCTCCCTATCAAAAAACATCGGCAGGAGTTGGAATCGAACGCAGACCATCATCATAGGAAACTGTCATCAGTCCAACAGACCAACAAACCCTCTTCTCTACGACTCAATTCACTATCATAACACCGTTGCGGCAAACAAGATGAGAATTCTGACATACAGGCTGCCTGTAGTGGTTTACATGATGTTCAGTACATTCATTTACTTGGTTGACCGAATCGCCTCAACTAGCTGCCTTGGCTACCCAATGCATACATACGACTCTATTTTGTAGTCACTGAAATAAAATAACGTAACTGTCACCTACACAGAACTGCCAACAGTGTAGGATGCAGAAATTGAAATAGGAAGTGTTCCTTTCCATTTGAGCTACTCTATTGCGCTATCTTAATGTTGAAACCGTCGTGCAGTACAAAGGAAATGCTGTAACTGTCTGTCTCTCAGAATTCTAGCTCCGGCCATAGGCATTATCTCACAGCACTGTGGAATGCAGAAGTTCTGAAGGAACTGTTGTTCACTTCCAGAGCCGCTGTTGCTACGTCACAGCTAGTAGCGTAACGGTAAGCGTCGCGCACTGTTGATAAGACATCGCGTGCTGAAGTTATCAATTTAATGGAACTTTGAACATAATTCTCTTCACTTCTCAACCCAAAATAGTCGCATGTGGAAAAAAGGCTAACTTCCGCGTCATTTTGTTCTTTTCAGGTTTAATAGACGGCGAGGCAGCAGATGCGTCTCGAAGCTATTGTATTATGTATGGGGAGAGCCCATCGTGCCAGCTGTCGTCTGGCAGTGGCATCTTATTCTTCTTCAAACTTTGTTTGACAGCTTTAACTCAGAACTAGTTTTCTACTTGCATGTAATCAATAAACTGCATGTGCATTGTCAGACTGTTACAGTTAACATCAGAAAATTCGCATATATCGTTGATGATTAATTTCTCTCTCATGTTTAGTATTGTTCTAACAACACTAAAAGAAACCTTACGAATACTGTGCACTGTATTGTAAGAAGTGAAATAAAACTACTCACAATAGCCTTACGATGAAAGTCTGTTTTAACAAAACTGAGTATGTGTACACAAGCGAGCCTCTATCTGCACGAATTAGTAAAATACTGCTCACTTAGATTTCGATTGGGTCTGTGTTTAAATGGTATGCTGTGTCGTACTTAACAGGTATGCAAATGTGGCATTTCATAAATAAAGATACGTATTCCTAAATACCCAAAATTTGCTAGTCAGCAGCGGAAAGAGGCGTTACCTGTTGTGCAGCATTGTTATTTTTTCACCATTGCACTATGAGCTGAAAGTATTTTCTTGCGATTTGCTAATCAATTTATTTCCTTCATACTTATCACCCTGGCATGTGAGTCTTAAGTGAAGAACAATATCGAATTTCGTATCGTTGACGGTCGATTCGAATTTCTTCAGAGACACATGTATTGTATAGCAGCTTGGCAGTCAGAAAGCCGAGATCTACGACCATTAACACAACTTACTGAGTCGAGCTGCCATGAGGATTTGATGTGTAATGGTTTTCTTCTGATTTTGTTATTGTATTTTTTCTGGGAATTCGCGGCTCCATGAAATAATACACTACGAAAGCTCACGCGCACTGCCCCTACCACGGTTAGAACTGACGATTCTTTTAACCGTTGGAACACGAGACACGCGCGGTACCATGGGGCTACGGACACACTGCTGCCAGCACGCCACCCTCATCATGGTATTGGTCGCTCAGTCTCATAACGCATCGTGAAAGATATTAAAAGTTGTCACTTATGTGAAGAATAGCATTTCTTTAGCCAAAAAATTGAAATTTCTGTCTCTGTGTCTTAGTTTACGTGAGGATTATATACTACGAGTCATTCAAATGGAAAGGGAATATCAAGTGAAATTAGCGAGTCAATTCAGTACCATACGCGGAAGTGATTGCACTGTCACAGTGTTGCCAAATGTTTGTGACGATGTTGCCAATTCTCAGCTGTGCTAGGAACAGCTCTGTAGCGTTATAGGAGGAGAATCCTGTGCTCGTGTCATAGGAGGATACGGAGAGAAGGCGCAGGGTTTGGTTAATATGCAGCATTTTCTCCTACTAGCTGTGTCAATCATTCAGATGTGTAATCTTCCATCATGTGTCGTACTCAACAGGTATGTAAATGTGGCATTTCATAAATAAAGTTACGTATTCCTAAAAACCCAAAATTTGCTGGTCAGCAGCAGAAAGAGGGGTTACCTGTTGTGCAGCATTGTAAGTTTTTCACCGTTGCACTATGAGCTGTAAGTATTTTCTTACGATTTGTTTATCGATGTTTCATCTGACTGCTTGCAGCTCTCACACAGAAGGGATAAAAACTTTACATTCAGCGAGCCTGGAACCGCGAACCATAACAGTTGCTTTTCCACCGGTCAGCACGTCAACACAGAGCTAGCGTATAGGTAGGGTTTGCGCTTTCCTCTTACGGGGCCAATAGTAAACGCTATTTACAGGACGAGATTAGTTGCGATTTCCACGTTCAATGACTTTGCTGGGCTGAAAACCGTAAATTTACAATCTTCTGTTACACCTCAAGCGATAACAACTCAGATTATTCAATGGAAATGACAGGAGAAATCAAGTGAACTTCGAGGCTTAATTCCGTGCACACCAGGAAGTAGCTCGTCGATCACAGAGTTGCCAAACATACCTTGCGTTGTTGCCAAATCTCAGTTACATCACCAGCAGGAAGAAGACGAATCGATGTGATCCTACAGCTGGCTGGGAAGTGACCGTAGCTGGCGCCTCAAAGACGCGGCTGCTACGGCCTGGGATATGTAATGCGTCTGATTCGCATTTCTGTAGCTAGGTTTAGGGACTGGAGCTTAATTAGTAATAATACTCAGAATTGACTCTTACTAAGCATCATAAATCAGTAACTCTCAGCTGGCCGGAGTCGCCGAGTGGTTCTCGGCGCTACAGTCTGGAACTATGAGAGCGCTACAGTTGCGGGTTCGAATCCAGCCTCGGGCATGGACGTGTGTGATGTTCTTATGTTAGTTAGGTTTAAGTAGTTCTAAGTTCTAGGGGGCTGACGACCTCAGCAGTTAAGTCCCATAGTGCTCAGAGCCATTTGAACCATATGAAGTAACTCTCATAGTTGTTTTTATATTTCTTCCGTAACTGTACTCAAAACTAAGAAACTCATTCACGGACGGACGGTTTCGTGCCTCACCGATAGTCGAGCATAACAAACAAATAAAAATAAAAAGAGAATGCGAGAGAGAGAAATAAACGACGACAGTTTTTGTAATAAACCGAGACTCCTATCAAGACCCTTTCATCCCTGTTAACTAACCACGAAGGACGTCTGTTATACCTCCATTCAGAAGTAACAAAGTGTGTATGCATTTAAATATGAAGCGCATGATGTGAAGTTCTGCGACGGAGATACGAACCCAAAACGTAATCGGGTTGTTAACTAAGTAAAATCGAATGTTACCTATCGGTTTTTCTTGCCAGCTGCTAGGTGTTTGAATCTAAAATAAGGACACAAATTTTTGTGCCTGAGCGACAATCGAACCGCACTCCTGTCGTTCTTATTTATTGTCCACGAATATTGCTTAAGTATCAATTGCTTACTCACCAACAGTAAGATGTGTGCGTGTTTGTCCAGAAATTGTTGGCAACATGAACAGACATTAAAAATGCACGTTAATTTTCACTAGCAGGCCGGTGTGCACGTGTTAGGGCTTGAAATGAAATTATGAATATTTTTGTACTGGATCAGGATTCGGACCCACGTATTTACCTTTGGAGGGGACCTAGAGAAGACTGCACTCTTAGGAAAAGGAACGAAATGATTGAACTATACTGTTCCGAGAGATTCAGATCCTCGAAAGAGGAGATACGAATTCGAATCACAGTCCAGCACCAAATTTTTCAACATCTCTAGTTCAATCAAGTTCAAGTTAAATAAGAGCCCTGTTCCATTAGACGGCTATCAGTTCATCAAACAAAATAAAATTTTCTAATGTAAGTAAGTTTACAAGCGACAGTATTTCTGTTTACCCTGACCTCCACCTCTGTCATTTTCCAACGTAAACCGGCTCTGCCCAGTTTGGAATGAAGGTTCAAACGGTTCAAATGACTCTGAGCACTATGGGACTTAACTTCTGAGGTCATCAGTCCCCTAGAACTTAGAACTACTTAAACCTAACTAACCTAAGGACATCACAAACATCCATGCCCGATGCAGGATTCGAACCTGCGACCGTAGCGGTCGCGCGGTTCCAGACTGTAGCGCCTAGAACCGCTCGACCACCCCGGCCGGCTGGAATGAAGGAACGTGACGTTTAATGCGGATTCTGGATTATAACAGCTTTCTCTTGAGGTTACCAGAGGTAAAGTAAATCTGTTTGTGCCTCTTAAAAGTAAATGCCTGAACCCACGCATTGCACTTGTGACAGTTCGTTCCACCAGACCATTGTGGCCACATTTCCTAGCCCCAGGACTGTGCTGTAATGAATGATGTTCTTAGCTTACAAAACTAATCACGGTGGAAAAAAACGAGAGTCTGTTAAATGGTTAAGTAGAAGCAAGCTACTGACGTGGAGATTATGCTATTCTCATGCCAGCGGGATGTAGAGACTCTTGTAGGCGCCATAGCCTCGATTTGAAGCCATTTTGAAATTTTCACTAATTCAGGGAATTTCTTAGTTCGAGAAAACCCACTATGAAGTGTGAAATTACCGGATAATTCGATTATCACCGTCATTATTACTATCATTTTCTTCATACCGCTGCCGGAACACATGTGCTTGAAGATCATTTAAGGCCTTTTGGTCATTATAGAAGTAGTTGCCCAAGAACAAGTTCTTTCCCTGTCTACGGAATCCTTTTCATGTTAATATCAAACATCAGCAATTACTCGTAGATCACATTAAAACTAAAGTAATTGATGAAGACGTTACTTGATAACGAAAACGCGCTGCCTTTCTTCATTTACTTGCGCCTAGAAATGGCTGTCAAATACTGCCAAACCAAAAGCTAAGGGATCTTACTGCCTTCCGATATACGTCACTGTCGGTTCTTCCATATGATTTGGTCGACGTGACCTGTTTCAAGTTGTGTATGACACAGAATGTTTTAGAAAATCAATTGTTTTCCTTTGCAATAAACAGAAAGATTTTCATTCTAAGCTATCCAAGTCCAAAATTTTCGCAATATTACTTCAAATTTAATATTCTCTTCCATAATGTAAGGAAAGTATTTCACAGTTGCAAAACCCGCATCCGTCTCACTGTCCTTACACTTAGTCGCTGATCATAAATTCTAGCTCAGAGTGACGCCAGTTTAAGTAACCTAATGTAGCGAAGACTGTTTGCCAGTGCTCTTTCTCACGGGAAAATATGCAATTCACTCATTGGGCTCCATAAGTACACTGTAACAGCGATTTCTGTTTGTATGCAATGCATACGGATTGTAGAATTTAGTGGTGCTCTCTCTTCCAGTTCTGTGTGCAATATGCCTGACCTAAACGGGCCCTTTATCAGTACAGGCCCTGGGCGGTGCAACATCATATTGACAACAGTAATGTGCTTATACTGACAACTTCATTATTCGTTTTACCCGATTTTGTAATCATTTAAGTAAAACAACATGACCTTCGAGTGGGAGACATTTCGTCCCCCTTTTCGGTCTGTGAAATTTGTCAGTAAGCTTTATGCCTTAGAACCAGCGAAATGCGGCAGAGTACGGCTGGTAAACGATTTACAAACCACGATTTAGTGGCGTTAACACGATTTCTTTAAACATTGGTGTAGCTGAAGGAATTTAGTTTCTTCTTAAATCGTCTTATGCAGCAACGTTCACAGATATCTCAAATAGGAAAAGCTCTTTATCCAGGTACGAAAGTTGTAAAACAAACTTCCCACAGTTTGTGTCAGGTTGATCTTTTTCGTCTGATAGCACTGCGTAAGTATTTTGTCTAAGAGGTATTAAAGTAGTGTTCCTGTAGCTGTGGGAATCATTGGTTGAAAACGAGTTTCACACCAGTGGCTACAGTACTGATAAATATTCAAAATGATTATCAACCTAAGTCTGCGTTCATCCACAAACTGAGGCGTATTTGTAATATTGAAGCTAGACTGTGTATCCTTGTCGTCATTGAGTGGGCATTGGAAGGCGTTTAGACACACGTATACGAGGGTAATCCCAAAGGTAAGGTCTCCTAAGGGACACGCAAGTGCCAATGCAGGCACAAACGAGAGATCCTTAACTTTACTGGCAAGCAGAAACTACAGTGTTCGCTGTATAGTGGAAAGGTGATAAAGAGCAAGAGTATGGATACGAAGGTCTCAGGTTCGATCCCTCACCACTCCCACGATTTTTATGTGCCGTTTTACACGTGTTTCCCCTCGGGCAGTGTTTGTTGATGTGAAAAATGCCGAGTTGCACTGTGGTCCGAAAGCCACGTAAAAATGTAGGTTCCCCTGTTAACTGGCTAGTTAAGTCAACTCAAAGGTCGGATGAAAGCAACGGCATACCACCTCCAACAAGACCGTGCCTATTAAAGCACTGTGGTGTTCAAACCACTTTTCCGACTGACGACTGCTTTACTTTCTATGGCTTCCAAAACTAATGATCTTCGTGTTATTAATATTTTTGTGTTTTCATGCTGTAGCTTTGATACCAGTAAACGTAAGTAACCGGCCGATCACTGTCACCGTTCGAGTTGTCAAGGTGGTAGACGACGATGCTGTCGACCCCAATTACAATTTTGGCCATGGCTATGTTTCAGTCGAATACCTCTATGGGCCTTTCTGCGTATTTCGAGATATACTTTTATACACTTGGTACGCTTCCAAATTAATATCTGATAAAGCTGTATTTAGCAACACGAATCAGATATGTTTTCCGTGCAATATATCGGACAACACGTCAGTGCAGCGAGATTTCGTTTATGTGTTGCGCATGGCGCAAGAAATATTTGTGTTTTGCTTGCTTCTGTGATAGGTTTCACCCCACTGAATGCGAGCAAGCTCACGAATAGACTGTCAGTAACTGGAATTGCGCAATAACACGCTTAAAAGTTGATTTTTGCATTATGTATCCCGATGAAAATAACTGTAAACAGGTTATATGCCTACTTGCTTATTATCGCGCTTCTCGATGCTTTCCTCAAAAAATTAAAATAAAAATATAAGGAGAGAGAGAGACAGAGAGAGAAAACAGAAATGTGTTTCAAATATCAGCTCAGTGACGCCATGTTCGTCTCGTGATGTAAAGCAAGGATAGTTGACAGGTAATATCTCGTTGTACTAGCGATGTGTATGGCTACAGGGTTCTGTTTTCTCTCTGAAAACAACTAGAACAGAATTCAGTAACAAAGTGGCAAGAACACCTACTCAGAACTCCAGTTAAGCACTCAGCCATTCTTGGTTATTTTGTTAATCGTCTGTAATGCAGTAAACATCCTTGATTATTGATTTGTAATTACTACCATTGTTATTGTTATTCATCACCCCACAACAGCTTTCCTATCACTCATTGCCGCCGATGCACGTAACTAATGGATCAGGATGAATGGAATGTGGGATGTTTCGTCACGGAGAATATACACATTTATCATGGCGTCTTGTGTCAGGATAATATGAAAATCTCAATAAGAGAAGACGACAACGGGATACCGGTGATGCAAGCAATAACACCCAACTATTTCTGTCCACTTAAGACCATTACGACAGACAAATTGGCGTCTCACTGTATTTTGATTATAATTCTTTAGCCTTTTTGCGACCACATTTTAATATCTCGTGGGAGCATCCATAACATTTTGCTTTTTGAACACCGAACAATAACACACAAAGATAGTAGATGGAAGGAAACACAGAAAAATACTGACTCATGGGTGTGGATACAATTCATCATAAGAAGACTAAACAAAAGGGAAACATTACGAAACCAATGAATATGCAGGTTAGTATACATTATATGTATAGATCTGAAAATGAAAAAGCGCAAATCTGGATAGTGCCCGCATCTGCACTTTAGTTTCTGTCTTAATGGGCATAATTTTTAGTTTCTTCTCTTCTGAATTATCAAATGAATTAATTATTACGTGGTACAGAATAATTAGGTAATTGTGTTTCTTACAGCTTCCATTCGCACCAACATTTTTCTGCATTCTCGTGCAATACATGAAATTCTACCTGTATGATCACAAGACTGCACATAGATGCAATCGATTTCGAGGTGCAAAGTGTTTGCTGTCTTACATTTCGTGACAGGTGGGCAAAGTTGATTTCCAAAGACTTTTTATTGTACTGAAATAATCTTTTGTCACAAAGTAACAAGGTAAGTGTTTTATTCGTATATATTTTGTGGGAAACTGTAATCGTGATGGAAGATTACACACCTGAATGTTTGACACAGCTAGTAGGAGAAAACGCTGGATATTAACCAAACCCCGCGCCGCCTCTCCGTATCCTCCTATGACACGAGCACAGGATTCTCCTCCTAAAACGCTACAGAGCTGTTCCTAAAATAGATTTTAAATGGCTCTAAGCACTATGGGACTTACAATCTGGGGTCATCAGTCCCCTAGACTTAGAACTACTTAAACCTAACTAACCTAAGGACATCACACACATCCATGCACGAGGCAGGATTCGAACCTGCGACCGTTGCAGCAGCGCGGTTCCGTGCTGAAGCGCCTAGAACCGCTCGGCAACGACGGCCGGCACCTGTTCCTAGCACAGCTGAGAATTGGCAACATCGTCACAAACATTTGGCAACACTGTGACAGTGCAATCACTTCCGCGTATGGTACTGAATTGACTCGCTAAATTCACTTGATATTCTCTTTCCATTTGAATGACTCGTAGTATATAATCCTCACGTAAACTAAGACACAGAGACAGAAATTTCAATTTTTTGGCTAAAGAAATGCTATTCTTCACATAAGTGACAACTTTTAATATCTTTCACGATGCGTTATGAGGCTGAGCGACCAATACCATGATGAGGGTGGCTTGCTGGCAGCAGTGTGTCCGTAGCCCCATGGTACCGCGCGTGTCTCGTGTTCCAGCGGTTAAAAGAATCGTCAGTTCTAACCGTGGTAGGGGCAGTGCGCGTGAGCTTTCGTTGTGTATTATTTCATGGAGCTGCGAATTCCCAGAAAAAATACAGTAACAAAATCAGAAGAAAACCATTACACATCAAATCCTCATGGCAGCTCGACTCAGTAAGTTGTGTTAATGGTCGTAGATCTCGGCTTTCTGACTGCCAAGCTGCTATACAATACATGGGTCTCTGAAGAAATTCGAATCGACCGTCAACGATACGAAATTCGATATTGTTCTTCACTTAAGACTCACATGCCAGGGTGATAAGTATGAAGGAAATAAACTGATTAGCAAATCGCAAGGAAATACTTTCAGCTCATAGTGCAATGGTGAAAAAATAACAATGCTGCACAACAGGTAACGCCTCTTTCCGCTGCTGACTAGCAAATTTTGGGTATTTAGGAATACGTATCTTTATTTATGAAATGCCACATTTGCATACCTGTTGAGCACGACACAGCATACCATTTAAACACAGACCCAATCGAAATCTAAGTGAGCAGTATTTTACTAATTCGTACAGATAGAGGCTCGCTTGTGTACACATACTCAGTTTTGTTAAAACAGACTTTCGTCGTAAGGCTATTGTGAGTAGTTTTATTTCACTTCTTACAATACAGTGCACAGTATTCGTAAGGTTTCTTTTAGTGTTGTTAAAACAATACTAAACATGAGAGAGAAATTAATCATCAACGATATATGCGAATTTTCTGATGTTATCTGTAACAGTCTGACAATGCACATGCAGTTTATTGATTACATGCATGTAGAAAACTAGTTCTGAGTTAAAGCTATCAAACAAAGTTTGAAGAAGAATAAGATGCCACTGCCAGACGACAGCTGGCACGATGGGCTCTCCCCATACATAATAAAATAGCTTCGAGACGCATCTGCTGCCTGGCCGTCTATTAAACCTGAAAAGAACAAAATGACGCAGAAGTTAGCCTTTTTTCCACATGCGACTATTTTGGGTTGAGAAGTGAAGAGAATTATGTTCAAAGTTCCATTAAATTGATAACTTCAGCAGACAGCAGAATTGCGTTCTAAAAAAATGTAGCAGCGAATGTAACATAACACGCGATGTCTTATCAACAGTGCGCGATGCTTACCGTTACGCTACTAGCTGTGACGTAGCAACAGCGGCTCTGGAAGTGAACAACAGTTCCTTCAGAACTTCTGCATTCCACAGTGCTGTGAGATAATGCATATGGCCGGAGCTAGAATTCTGAGAGACAGACAGTTACAGCATTTCCTTTGCACTGCACGACGGTTTCAACATTAAGATAGCGCAATAGAGTAGCTCAAGTGGAAAGGAACACTTCCTATTTCAATTTCTGCATCCTACACTGTTGGCAGTTCTGTGTAGGTGACAGTTACGTTATTTTATTTCAGTGACTACAAAATAGAGTCGAATGTATGCATTGGGTAGCCAAGGCAGCTAGTTGAGGCGATTCGGTCAACCAAGTAAATGAATGTACTGAACATCCTACAAACCACTACAGGGAGCCTGTATGTCAGAATTCTCATCTTGTTTGCCGCAACGGTGTTATGATAGAGAAATGATCGTAGAGAAGAGGGTTTGGTGGTCTGTTGGACTGATGACAGTTTCCTATGATGATGGTCTGGGTTCGATTCCAACTTCTGCCGATGTTTTTTTATAGAGAGAGGCAGATTCTATTCTCTTTTGGCTACGCCAAGTGAAGAAGGTATAATGGCATTGTGGTATCAAAATCACATTAAACATGATATTCCTTCTCTACCAAGTAGACATTAGGTGGAACCACAATAAAGTAAGGAGTGGCGACGTGTAGAAACTCTGTCAATAGTAACCTTTCTTATACTAGTTATTTATTTCTAGTGTCGAAACAAACCCTGTGTATGGTCACAGATACTTATTCCATCTTTTATTTGCGCTTCTGTATGTCGATGAAATTGGTTCTGTACTGGGAATGCAACTCAGATGTCCCTTAACGAGGAATGTGATCCCTTCGTGACAATACAGCTCGACTACAACTTGTTTGTTCAAAACAGCAGATTCCTCAACATCTCCACATATTGCGCATGAATGGGTTGGAATCCTGGCACAGCACTCATGTTTTCACTATGTATTATCAAGCTCTAGCATGATAACACCTATTTGCTGGTGGATAATAATTTTTAATTTTAATGCATTTTCAGTCGTTGTCAACACTAACGATATCTGACGTTTTTGACTCCCAGTGAGACACAGAACTATTTGCGAGATCACTGTAAGTTCACGGATATCATTCCGAGCTGCTGGCGGAGAAAAATTCGGTAACTGTCGTCTCTTTGTGTGTAGTCAACAACGATATGTTTGGGGTTCGATTCTCAGTCAGCACTGAACTCCTCGTCCTATTATTTCTAGTTCAAACACGCTCAAATGTCGCTGCTGGTGTAACAAACCCATACTTAACGTTCCTTCTCTCTAGAATATAACTGCGATACGTGCCGGGTTGGAGTCCTGGGAAGGAAAAATTAATGTTTCGTCTCGTCATTTCAGTTAGTACATCTAGCTACTGCCGAGAAAATCCGATATGTCAAAGTTGATTGTGCTTCGATAACAATCCGATTAGGTTCTGGGTTCGAATCCCTGTCCAACACAAAGCTTTACCTCACTGCATTTCAAGTAAGTTACTTGTGAAGAAGCCAAATTTAACATCCCTCGTGGTTTGTTAACAGGGGCAATAGATGCTGGGTAGGAATTCGCGTCCGTTAAAAATGTTTACGTTATGTAATTTAAAGTTGATATTTGTTAACTGATCAGGAATGTCTGTAAATTTCCGTCAGCCACGAAATCTTAGCCTGCATGATCTGGGTGTGAATCCACACGCAGAACGAGGCGGTTCGTCGTGTCATTTGAAGTTCATACTTATTCTCAACTAGCTGCTCGTGAATAACGTAAATTTTTAATGACATTTTGTGTTAAATAACAAGTATGGTATGTTACTTTGAAGAGGAAATCATGAATACGACGAACTTACTACGTGCATTACCTATCTGACGTAATAATGAGAGTGCTAACATTTCAGGTATGTCATTTATTGCAATAAATGTGAGCTTACAAGCCTTAAAGACAGTTTTATCTTTGATGAGGTGTTCCCTGATATTTGTAGTATCGTGGTATTACTTTACATCTTGAGTTATTGCGATACAGAGCAGTGTTTTCTAGTGGTGGCTTGTTGGAACCATTTTCAATAGTCAAACGACTGTACCAAGGAGCGATTAGAGGACCTGCTAGACAGCTGCGTTATGTGGGTTGCATGGAAATCAGGCGAAATGCAATTCAGGTCGTTCGGATACTTTTGAGCACGACTGTACATAAAATAAGAAGTTAAATATCAAATGTTTTCACCAATAGCGAGATCCTGCAACCTTAAATGACGATAGAATTGTTTTTGCCTGACTGGGAGTCGAACCCAGCATTTAGCACCATCGTTTTCTAGCCAGGAACAGACCATAAATAACTATTGTTGGTTCACCAGTAGCTAGATGGGCGTCGAAAAGTTCTGTGCTGAATGGAATTCAAACCCCGCACACGTGGTCATGAAGAAACTTTAACTATCAAATTCTTTTCCAATAATAGCTAGGAATGGCATGTTAGTACTTTCAATGATGTGATGGAAAATACTCTGCTGGCTAGAAGTTGAATCCACAACATATCGTTGTTGGTGATCACAACGAACACAACGTCAAACCCAAATCCGTTTTCACCAGTAGGATGGAGAAGAATTTTTGAACTTGAAAATATGTAAGGAAACGTTTGATCTTGTAATGTTGTGATAAAAAGCTCATCATGTGGCCGTGAGTTGAAACGAACACGTTACAGCTCACAACGCACGAAGAGACGTTGAAAATGAAACTATTTTTCACTAGTAGTTCGGAGTGCACATGCTAGGGCTTGAAATGAAATAATGAATATTTTGTGCTGATCAGGATTCGAAACCAGATAGGTGCCTTTCGAGGACGCCTAGAAGAGTTTGCAATCTTCGGGGCCACAGTGAAATCGAATTCTAATCCCAGTCCAGCACCACAATTTTCAACGTCTCAGTTTCAACTAAAGTAAGCACTTTGTGAGCTTACATGGCCATTGGTTCATTAAATGAAATACGTTTTCTAGTTTACGACGGCTTGCTGGTGACAGAGTCTCTGCCTTACGTGGTTTCTCCATCTGTCACAGCTCAAACGAATGCCACTCTGCCCCAGTCGGCAGCGAAGGGATGTTATCTTTATTGCGGATATTGAACTACGGAGCTTACTGGCGTTCTGCACTTGCCGTTACTAGGAGTGAAGGAGAGCTACTTGTGTGTGTTAGAAATCCAAGCCTGACGTGAGATGCGAACCTACAAATTTTACACATCAATACAAGATTAATCCACCAGACCACAGAACCCCCTGCCAAGCACATAATTATTAATTGCAGAGTATTCATTTAGATGTAGATGCAGATGTCAAGGGACGCGTAACAGGAAGGAGGGCGGGATATGGGAATGGATAGAAGTGCAGAAGTGCAAAATATAAGCGTGAAATGCTTGCAAATTATTGCTTACTTAGATGTGTGCCACAGTTCGTTTTATCTTAGGACCGAGAGATAAGAAAGGACTGTTCTCAGAACGAAGAATGGGTTATAGGGAAGGGGAGATCAAAGAATACAGTTTCATGGATGTTGAGAGGAATGATAGAGAATAAAGACAGCAGCAATTGAAAGAGAAAATGTAGCGTCATTGGAAACCGCTAGATTCGTTTATAAATTTTGGGAGAGTGGAATAGAAGGGCACTTGCTGCGATAGTATCAGAGAGAGAGAGAGTGTGAGAGAGAATAGAGGAAATATTAACAACGAGTAAACATAAATGTTCAAATGCGTGTGAAATCTTATGGGACTTAACTGCTAAGGTCATCAGTCCCTAAGCTTACACACTACTTAACCTAAATTATCCTAAGGGCAAACATACACACCCATGCCCGAGGGAGGTCTCGAACCTCCCTTGGGACCAGCCACACAGTCCATGACTGCAGCGCCTAAGACCTCTCGGCTAATCCCGCGCGGCGAGTAAACATAATATGAAATCGTTTGCGTATTGTGTGGAGGACGGAGGGTGTATTCATGTTGGAGGGGAAGAGAGAGGCGTATTTGAAATAACAAAAACTACTGTGACAGAGTCCATCTATGCTGATTAGATTGTAAGTATGTAGACAGGGTGTAAATGAAATCAAAATAGAATACTTAACAAACTGTATATTCAAAAGAAACCCACTTTAATTAAAAGGGCAACTCAAAGGAAAGCTAACCCATATTGTATTTTTTCTGTTGCCACGCGATCTTCCACTAGCTCCCAATGAGGAAAAATGACGAAAAAGAAGACTTAACAAAACATTTGAAGGACTCTAATATTTCATCCAGAATCCTTCATTATTTGGTACTTCCATCACGCGTCTTGGCATAGAATGTATAAGCCGTCGGACGTAACAGCCTGAAGAAGCATCTCCCTCCCAGGCTTCCAGGACGCAGTCCCAAAGAGTGTCCGCAGTAGTTGGATGGTTTCGTGGCCAGTTCTCTGTTAATGTTCTGGCGACCTCAGCCCACATGTTTTCCATGGAGTTCATATCAGCCGCCCGTGGCGGCCAGTCCATGACGTTGACGCCAATCGTGAAGAGCCGCTGCTGAACAAATTCAGACTTGTGAATGGGAGAATGGTCCTCTCCCAATGTGACGTCTCCTTCTGCGAACAGCATTCGCACTGACGGAAGCATCACATTTTCCAATATGTGGGCATACTGCACGCTGTCCAGAGTTCCTTCTATCCTGTGAAGAATTCCCGCCCCTCTCGCAGAAATCCAACCCCAGCAGGTAACAGATAGCCGGCCACTTCTTCTCGTCGTGGTTACATATTCGCGTCGATGGCGAGTCCCTTGCGGTCTATAAACGATTCGTGGACCGTCGTTATTGGTGGGAAACACCTTTTCATCAGTGAAAATGACGTTGTCCCACAACGCCCTCAGATGGAGCTCCGCAAATGCTAGCCGGTATAAAACGTTGTCTTCGCTGAGCTCTGGTTTCACGGCGGATCGTCGTGCATGAAGTCCAGCGTCCCTCAGCCTTCGGCGAATTGTGTCACTGGAGCCGGGGAAGTTGGTCTCCCGCCGCAACTGCTTCGCGTTCAGAAAGCGATTTTCTATGCTCTTAGATACTAGTTCCCTGTCTTCCTGCTGTGAGATCACTCTCTTCCTGCCTGAGCCAGGAGCCCTGTTGGTGGTGCCTCTTTCAAGGCATATCCTCCACCATCTCGTTGCAGTGGTATGTGGTACGCCACATCGTCTGCCAGCTTCTCTGATGGAACATCCTCCTTCCTCAATGAGAGCGACGACTCTACCTCGGCCGGCCGGAGTGGCCGAGCGGTTCTAGGCGCTTCAGTCTCGAACCGCGCTACCGCTACGATCGCAGGTTAGAATCCTGCCTCGGGTATGGATGTGTGTGATGTCCTTAGGTTAGTTAGATTTAAGTAGTTCTAAGTTCTAGGGGACTGATGACCTCAGATGTTAAGTCCCATAGTGCTCAGAGCCATTTGAACAATTTTTTGACTATTTCGAATTAGACCTCTCCCAGAGAGCCATTATGGCAGACAGCCTGATGTGTATTTCTGCTTGCCGCTCTTATACTGATTCCAGGAGAGGAGGTAAACATATTTACGTCAAACGGAGCGGCAGGGGCAGAGGCATGCGGCGCAGCCGTGCTGGCTTGTCCCGGGCTGTTGGCCCACCAACGCCACCGCCAGCTCGCTCACTTGCGTCTCGCCTCGGCCAGCCTGGCTGGCCCGTAGCTCGCGAGCCGCGGCTAGTACAGACCCGGGCCGCAAGGCCACGATCACCCCTTGAAGGATCAAAAGTTACACCTAACCTACCCAAGTCTGTAGTATGAACTAACGCAGCTACAGCTATTATGCTATAACATGTGCAAGCACACCTACAGTTGACGATTCATTCAAATATTTGATGAACAATACTTTCAAAAATACATTCATTTTAAACATAGCTACCACAAAATATTTCACCTAGCTAGCAATAGCATGACGCAGGAAACTATGCTTTCTTGTAAGCGCTGTGCATTAGGTGTAGCCTTAAGAAAACCTGTATTCAACCATGACAATTAAGCGGAATGAAAAAGTAAACAGGTTTGGCGGCAGCTTCTCCAAATAATAGTATATACTTAGTATATAATACACGTTTTGTGCACTTATAACATGTACTCAGTGTCTCTGAAACAATACGTGCTACACGACGGAAATTACTTTCTGCTGAAGCACTTCCTTTACATCTCAATGATACACGACTACTAGAGAACATTGCTCTTTACGGCAGTCAGTCCACTTGTAAATTAACATCATGATATCGCAGATATTAGGCAACACTTTACTAGGGATGAGGAATGCCTTAACGTTTGCAACTACACATGCTACTCCTAGCTTCTATTGAATATGAAGTTGATTATTAACGTGTCTCCATAACCATGTGTGCGGCGTTCGACTCTCAGTCAGCATAGATGTTTTCGTCACCTTATTTCTAGTTAAACGTGTGCACATCTCGCTGATGGTGGACCAACATTGGACATTTCTCGTCTGTTCCGGTTAGACAACGACGGCAGTAGGCGCCGGGTCCGAATCCCAGTCAGGCAATACGACTTCAGTCGTCATTTAAGGATCCAACCCCCACTACTGGTGACAAACTGTGATATCTACATTCTGATTTTACGTACTTATTCAACAATCCGATTAGGTGCTGTGTTCGCATCCTTGTCCCCAGCATTACATGATGGCATTTCAATTTTAAACATGTGCATCCTTTGTTCCTTAACAATGCAACACTATACAACGTCTTTCGAGGTTAATTACCAAGAAGGTAATTGTCATGTTAGGTTTCCTGCTTTCGTACAAACATTATCGTCATTAAAGTTCAAGTTGAGAATTGATAGCTGATACTGGTGCAAACGTCAATATTTAACGTCTCTTTCTGCCTAGTGATCGAGTCTCGATAAGGCACAAAGCTTTGCTTGGTTAACAATGGCTTTACGTTCTGGGTTTGCATCCGGATCCAGAACGAAGACGTTGGTCATGTCATTTAAAGTACGACTTTTTGTACAAGTAACTGTTGATGAGTAATGTGAACAATGATATTACTTGTGATTCGCTGTTAATATTGGGATTTCAGTAGAGTGCTTGCCGCCGTTAATCCCGTTTTCTTTTAACTGCTCAGTATTACATAAAGTTGATGCGAAACCACTCCCCGTTGAACGTTGAACGACGTTCAGCATGTGTTGGGTAAACCTTTTAGACAGCAAAGAACTTGTTTCCAATTGCCATACAACTTTATAAATCCATAAACTGTCTCAAATGTTTAATTGTGCCTAAGGATTACTGAACGATTTATGTGACAAAACTAGTTGTCCCATAACATTTGAAATGTCACTTATTGTAATTAAGTTTAGTGTACAAACGTTAAGGACTGTCTGATCTCTTCTGTACTCTCGTGATGTTACGTTACATCTGGACGGACTGTCATAAAGACCGGTGTTCTCTAGTAGTCTCTAGCGGTACCCATTGTGTATCTTACAACGACTGTACTGTGGAGGATTGCGACGATGTGCAACACAGATATGTTATGTTGGTTGCATACATTCAGGTGCAGCCTACACGTTGGAATTCAGGCGTGACCTACTTTTTTTGCTGTCGAGTGTACATACAGGGCAAATTAGTGATTATATCAGTTTGATAATCTGTCACATGGTTGCTGCGGATTTATATACTAGGGGCCTGAAGCGGATAGTTTAACTTGGATCGAAGTTATGTAATGCGGAATCACAGAAGTTAGAGAGTTTCAAAAATATTCACACACACCTACTATAGGAGAAAGACAAGGTGGAGAAATGGGTCTCAGCATTTCAAGGGGATCACTACCTATGTGTTTTAGTAGCTGACAGCTGCATATTGACGGCTATGTGATCCTACGTAGTGAACAGTACAGAGTAAAACCGGTGCATTGATTGTAGTGGTTAGCAAGCAATATTACGCACGTGTTTTTAGCGCGACCTCCTACGGTTATTATCCTATGGCATACTGGGAGTGTGAATGTATTCTCTAAAGGCGAGGGCCATCTTGATGTTTCTTACTCACCGTGAGCTTGATAGATTTGTACGTTTTATTGTAAAGGAGTTGATCTTGTCTTATTACGCTATGAGTGTGACTGATTTGTTTTATGCCACTTGCACATAGAAAGTTACGTTCTATTTGGGAGTGATTCAAGCATATGTTTTATTGCTAGAAGACTGTCTGAGACATATGTGTTCGTAGTCCTGTAGATGCTGGCAAGCCATCCTGAGCTTAAATTTCAGCAACATAATGCGCAACCGCACATGGCGATAGTTTCTACTGTTTCATCCATGTAAGACTCGGAGGAATACGCCTACGTTTTACAATAATTTCTTTTACAGTCCTTTCTGTGCCCGTAGCCAGCGGAAGAGATGCCTCTCTCAGGCTGACAACAGCACCCTGAACAATAAGATCAACTTAAATTTGGCTGAACAAGTACCCTGATGTATCGTCTTCAATAAAATGGAAGGCGCGATCTCCAGACTTAGATCAAAACAACTATATTTTGCCACTGATGGTCCATGTGTTGGAAGTTGCGCATTAACTTACTATTAAAACTCTTTAAAATCATATTTTTGCCAGAGAGAATAGCATTCTTGTCACTCTGTCACCTGATCCATCGTTCAAAGCGAGATTTTGGATAATGAGGAATGGTAGGCTGCGTATTGAAAATAAGTTGGAATATTTTTTTTAAATTTCATCGTTTATATTATTACCTACATGCACTGATTTCCACATTCTTTGACCGACAACAGCCCTGGGCAGTGAGGATTCATAGTCCTCAAATAAACAGTAAGAAGAATGTAATTTGTCCTTATTTCCTTATTTCTTGATTCTTTCGTTGCTTCGTATCTGTCATTACTTCCCATCAATATATTTTATATTTTTTTCTCGCTTTTGCAACCATATCTCTAGTATCTTATAATGGCAAACGACAGGGTGCTAGTTGAGCTTTTACTTTATATTATGCTAACCAAGCCAAAAACTGGACATTCTGTTGTTTTGATTAGTGTAGTCCAAGTATAAGAAATATGAACCACAAGCATGAGTTCATTAAGAAAGCAAATGCCTGTAAACAAAAAAAATTTAGAATTTTGTATGTAAAATCACCGCCACAAGTTGATTACAATGGCATTAAATGTCTTAAAAAAATTATATTACACATTCTCATATAACAAACATATTTAAAACATGGTATATTACTTTGTCATAAAAGTATTCGAATGTGAAAGACTAGATTGCCTAACCCTGTACATATTAAATGAAAGGACATGCTAGGAAACAAGTAATTCTAGCGATTAATTATTGCTTCACCGCCCGTTTCCGATAATATTCATAGTGTATGTTGTGAAAAGGTATATATCAATAGTGATTATCATATTAAATAATCTCTTTCACTCCTTGCATTAGGCGCAACTGGAAAATTCCTTTCGATACAAACACATATTTTGTGTCTTTAAAACAGTTAGAGGCGGGGCTTAAGAAATTAAACGGGACTAGTCAGGAGAATACGGTGGGTGAGGCTGTACCTGGAACCCATTTCAGCGATAGCAACCATGGTTTGCCGACTTGTTTCGCAAGAGCGTCCTTTTGCTGCAAGAGCATTTTTCGTGTCCACATATAGCCACCAGTCGCCTACTTGAACGCGTCTCATAAATGAAAGGGTTCACAAGAATAAAAATAAATACAATCACAAGTTAAATAACACGAGGCACTCGTTTTTGGTAAGGAGATATTCTTTACTGTTTTATATTACCGTTCAATGAACGTATTTTATCACTGCCATTACACGACTTTTTTAAAGTGTTTAGATGATGCCACTTAACTCAATCTCGTATACGTAATACATCAGGAAATACCTTGTAACAATACAGGAAGTGCGTAGTGCTGATGACAGCGTCGCGCGGATACGACAAGGGTAGCACTAGCCTGCGTTCAACGCGAAGAGTGTCGTAAAAATTTTGATGAAATGAAAATAAATCGGGCTTATCTCTCTACTCAAGTTTATATCATCTGTCTCCAGAATTCTACTTTGTCTCTAACTCGAACCCTGGGTGGTTCAGTCGTGAGATTCCTTCCACATTTCTAAGAAAACACATTTCATGTACTTGAAATTTGCTTCTACCTTTCTCAGTAATGACCAGATGTTACTGCAATTGCTTCGTTAAATTTTATTTTTGTGTCTTTCCCTGCTGTATTTTCAGTGTCCTCCCAACCGTTCCACAAACATAACTAACTAATTCTTTAAAGTAATAAATATTGTAAGGAGTTATTGTTTTAATTAAACTTAGCCATGCTGACAACTTTTTTTTTTTTACTGACTGGTGTGAAGCGGCCCGCCATGAATTCCTCTCCTGTGCCAACCTCTTCTTCTCAGAGTAGCACTTGCAACCTATGTCCTCAGTTATTTGCTTTGCTCGATGTCTTCCAATCTCGGTTTTCGTCTACACTTTTTGCCCTCTACAGCTCCCAACACGGAAGTCATTCAATGATATCTTAACAGATGTCCTATCATCCTGTCCCTTCTCTGTGACATTGTTTTCTGCGCAGAACCTCCTCATTCCTTACCTTATCAGTCAACCTAATTTTCAACATTCGTCTGTAGCATTAAATCTCAAACGCTTCGATTCTCTTTTATTCCGGTTTTCCCACAGTCCACGTTTCACAACTATACAATGCTGTGCTCCAAGCATACATCGTAAGAAATTTCTTCCTCAAATTAAGGCCCATGTTTGATATTAGCAGACTTCTCTTGACCAGGAATGCCCTTTTTGCCAGTGCTAGACTGCTACAGACGTCCGCCTTGCTCCGTCCTTGGTTATTTTGCTGCCTAGGTAGCAGAATTCCTTAATTTCATCCATTTTGTGACCATCAGTCCTGATGTTAAGTTTCTCTCTGTTCTCATTTCTGCTACTTCTCATCACTTTCGTTTTTCTTCGATTTACTCTCAATCCATATTCTATACTCATTAGACCATTCATTCCATTCTTCTTCACTTTCACTCAGGATAGCAGTGTCATCAGCGAATCGCATAACTGATAGCCTTTCAGCTTTAATTTTAATTCTACTCCTGAACCTTTCTTTTATCTCCTTCATTGCTTCTTCGATGTACAGATTGAACAGTAGGGACGAAAGACTACCTCCCTATCTTACACCCTTTTTAATCCGAGCATTTCGTTCTTGGTGGTCCACTCTTATTATTCCCTCTTGGCTCTCCTGGCTCTTGTACATATTGTACATAATCCCTCTCGCCCTATAGCTTATCCCTAGTTTCCTCAGAATTTCTAACATCTTGCGCCATTTGACATAATCGACCGGTTTCTCCAGGTCGACAAATCCTATGAACGAGTCTTGATTTATCTTTAGTCTTGCTCCCAATATCAACTGCAACGTCAGAATTGCCTGTCTGGTGCTTCACCTTTCTTTAAACCAAACTTATCGTCATCAAACACATCCTCAATTTCTTTACATTAATCTATATTTATTCTTGTCAGCAACATGGATGCATAAGCTGTTAAGCTGATTATGCGACGATTCGCGCACTTGTCAGATCTTAAAGTCTTCGGAATTTTTCCGATCGTCAGATGGTATGCCGCCAAACTCACATTCTGCACACCAAAGTGAATAGTCGTTTGTTGCCATTTTGCCCAATGGTTTAAGAAATTCTGATGGAATGTTGTGTAACCCTTCTGCCTTATTTGATATTAAGTCCTGCAAAGCTCTCTTGAATGCTGATTCTAATACTGGAACCCCTATCTCTTGTAAACTGACTTCTGTTTCTTCTTCTATCACATCAGACAAATCTTCCTCCTCATAGGGGCCTTCAATGAACTCTTTCCACCTATCCACTCTCTCCTCTGCATTTAACAGTGGAGTTTCCGTTTCACTCTTAATGTCACCAGCCTTGCTTTTAATTTCACTGGTGGTCGTTTTGACTTTCCTATCTGCTGAGTCAGTCCTTCCGGCAATCATTTCTTTTTCGATTTCTTCAAATTTTCCAGCAGCCGTTCCCTCTTAGCTTCACTGCACTTCCTATTTATTTCATTCCTCAGTGGTTTGTATTTCTCACTTCTTGAATTTCCCTGAACATTTTTGTACTTCCTTCTTTCGTCGATAAAATGCAGTATTTCTTCCGTTACCCCTCGTTTCTTCGTAGTTAATCTTCTTTGTACCTATGTTTATTTTTCCAACTTCTATGATTGCCGTTTTTAGAGACGTCCGTTCCTCCTCCACTGTACTGCCCACAGAGCTATTCCTCGTTCTTGTATCTATAGCGTTAAAGAACTCCAAGCGTATCTCGTCTTTCCTCAGTACTTGCGTATCCCACTTCTTTGTGATGGGACACAGCATCTCAGAGGTAGCGATGAAGTGGGGATTTTCCCGTACGACCGTTTCACGAATGAATCATAAATATCATGAATCCGGTAAAACATCAAATCTCCGACATTGCTGCGGCCTGAAAAAGATCCTGCAAGAACAGGACCAAAGACGCCTGAAGATAATCGTTCAACGTGACAGAAATGCAACCCTTCCGTAAACTGCTGAAAATTTCAATGCTAGGCCATCAACAAGTGTCAGCGTCCGAACCATCCAACCAAACATCGTCGATATGGGCTTTCGGAGCAGAAGGCCCACTCGTGTACCCTTGATGACTGCATGACACAAAGAATTTACGCCTCGCCTGGGCCCGTCAACACCACATTGACCTGGAAACATGTTACCTGGTCGGACGAGTCTCGTTTCAAACTGTGTCGAGCAGATGTGCGTGCACGGGTATGGAGACAACCTCATGAATCCATGGACCATGCATGTCAGCAGGGGACTGTTCAAGTTGGTGGAGGCTCTTTAATGGTGTGGGACGTGTGCAGTTGGAGTGATGTGGGACCCGTGATACGTCTAGATACGACTCTGACAGGTGACACGTACGCAAGCATCCTGTCCGATTAACTGCTTCCATTCATGCCCATTGTGCATTTCGAGAACTTGCGACACACGTCCATAATTGGTACAGAGTGGCTCCAGGAGCACTCCCAGACATGAACATTATTGGGGATGCCTTGCAACGTGCTGTTCAGAAGAGATCTGCATCCCCTCGTATTCATCCGGATTTATGGATAGCCATGAGAGATTCATGGTATTAGTTTCCTCCAGCACTACTTCAAACATTAGTTGAGTCCATGCCACGTCGTGTTCCGCCACTTTTGCGCACTCGCACTCTGACAAGACACGATGTTAGGCAGGTGTACCAGTTTCTTTGGCTCTTCAGGGTAGTTTTCCTACCTCGGTCAAGCTTCCGAGATTCCACTCCCCGACTCGTAGAACGTTATCCTTTCGTTAGTTACCCAATATTTTTTTCATGGGCGCCGCCCCCTTGGTAGTCCGCTCCCGGAGATCCGAATGGGGAACTATTCCGGAATCTTTTGCCAATGGAGTGATCATTATGACATTGCTTCAATTAGAGGACTGATGTCCTGTGGATACATGTTGTGTGTTTTTAATGCAGTGGATTCCATTCCTTCTGTGTCTTCACTCCGTTGATCATTGCTGATTCTTCCGCCTTTAGGGACAGTTTACCGCCTAAGGACAAGAGAGTGCTCTGAGCATCTGTCCGCTCCTCCTCCCTGTTTGACAAGGCCAGTGGTAGAATGAGGGCGACTTTTTATGCTAGGGGTCTTCGACTGCCAATGCTGATTATCAGGATTTAAGTGGTGACAGGTTTGGAACCTGGTATGGAGGACATTTTGATTACTAATTAAAGGCGCTACACCTAGACCATAATGCCCATTCTTACAAAAGTGTTGAATATTGTAAAATGGTAATGAATAAAATGTTAATGAATAACTGCTCGTGATTTCCCGGCTTATTGACAGATCCAGTGTTCAATTGAAACATGTTCAATCCTGAGAACTAATTATGTTGATCTGTGCAGCCTATTTACAGTCAGATTCTAATCGTTGATCAACAATGAGTTTTAACATGTGAGGCACGTGTATATTGTTGTTCGGAAATACGAGCGTTTTCTTAGAGGTGAATGGCCAATCGCCAAGAGCCGCAGCAGCATTTACTCCAGCTTGAAAGGGTTACAGAAGAGGCTTTCTATGTTTCGACATAAATTACTCGTCTTGAAATGAGTTTATATATACTATTTGTGCCATATCATGGCTTCTACACAGTGACTAGTTTTTATCACATTCGATATACTTTAATGTTCTTATTTTTATTCTCTCTATTCTTTAATGTGATTGCGTATTATTATTAATTTATTTTTTATTTATGGTTTGGTTTAGCGATTCCTTTTTACTATTTGCTCCTTTTATTTGAGTCCTTTTAATTATGTTTGCAGTGGTTATGAAGTCTATATTGCTTTCTGTTCTCCGTAAGTTAAAGGATACGGTAATACTTTACGCATTTCGCAGCAGCAGATCTCGTTGAATCTCCTTGCTGGAACTTCTCCACCTGAAATCGCTAAAGATAATTTATCGCTCTACGGAAATCGATCGGTACAGCCAAGTGTTATGCTGTGAATGTGTATGGAATGTGGCGTACAACTTCAGTTCGTGAAATTATTTAGGTGTTCGGAGAAATATTCTCGACGAATCCCAAAACCGCGTAAAACTGCAGGTTCGCTCCATCAAACCACACACTTCCAAACGACTTGCGTCTTTATAATCACTGAATATTTCTTTTGAAATGATTAAGGGTTATGAACTCTACACACCTGATACTCCTTTTGTGCTTTTATATGTATTTATTTTCTTCAGTACCGGTACCATAAAACATAGATTATTGCCTTAATGGCGGCTTCCAACAATCTCCTCACAATCCGACTAGAGCATCTCCATTCCAATGTCGAACATGGAATAATTATCTCTGCCGTAGGTTTGTATATCTTTGCTATCGAGCATCGCACGGAGATACTCAGATTCCTAAGAGGATTTATCTCTCGCGCATGTATTTTACATTTATCGTCGTATTAATAGTCCGTCGCTCTATTTTGTTTAATGACAATTTGCAAAGTTTTCTGTGAGTTGCGGAAGGCAGTGTACACTGTTCAGAGATCGACAAAGTTGTCTTTGGAGTTACGAAAGACAGCGTACATTGTTCAGGGATCGACTGAAATTATCGCTTATGTTTTACGTTAAATTTCGAAACATTGCGATCTCTAACTCGTAAGTAAATTACTTAATTTCGATAGAATCATACGTTACATTAATGACTCGACAATTGAAATTTGTGAATCGTACATTCGAATAACCGCTCCCGATGAAAACACTTAGAAACACGGAAAATACGAAACACTGATGAGGTATTACGGTTGCACATCGACCTAAAGGACAAGTTTCTCTCACCTACCTCATACAATGTTGCTATTATTGATGTCAATGCCTTTTCTCTATTTATAGTGACGAACCTACTCAGACGTCAGTAAGTCATCACACAGATGTTCAAGCTTCCTATGAAATAACATGTTCAAGATAACTAGGTAAGGTTACACATACATGGGGTACTTTCAGGACACTCAAAGAGTATGGACTGATAATGTGTTTCTGAACTTCTGGCGGATGGAAAGCCTGTGATTCATTCTGGTAATAGTTCTCACCGTGCAGCTGTAAGTGTATTAGAGAACGTTTCACAACACACACCAGACGCAGCTGTCAGAACTGTTTGCAGTCTGCACTTTACGTTCCTTTCACCGGATGCTACAGACGCTTTTTCCATCTCCTCGCTGCCGTTGGATTTCGAATACACTGGGACAGGAAACGAATGCGAGTGTTCTGCTTATCAGTAAATCCCCCTGCATTCTAGAACCAACATAAAAATCATCCAGCGGAATTCTATGCTTACTAGCATATTTTACTGGAGGAAGAACTTCTCCGATAGGTAAAATTCGATCACGAGTTAGAAAGAGGTAGTGCTACTTCCTATCTTCCTTAAGCAACAATATCGTCTTGGACGGAAGGCAAAGCCCAAGAATACAGCAAGCAGAACTTGAAACATTTATTAAACCACATTTATAGTAAAATTTGGTGAAAGATAAATACACTGGACAAGCTTTCTCTGATGAGATTAGTTTCCAAATACATCAAGGAATAGATCAGATATATTATTTACTATAATTTCAGTAATTAGGGCTACACTACCTCGCGGTATTTGCCAAATGTAACTACAGAATCATTCAATGAACACCAGCCAGTAAAGAGATACACCGTTCAATAAAACATGTCTTGGCCGTTTCTGTTCCTGTTCCCACCTGTTCGGGGCTAGGAAGAAACGTCTGAGAGGACATCATTTCACAGACTTTCAGGAACTGCGAGCACCTGTCGTGATATGGTTCAGACAGATTCCAAAAAAGTGGCTCGAGGAGTGACTCTTAGAAGTTAAAATGACCACTTCAGAAGAATACGGTGGGTGTTGTAGTGCCCAGTTTAGCGATGGCAGCTGTTGGGACTAGGGTTGTCTTGTTGCAAGAGCAATTTTCATGACGGCGCACACCCTCCGCAAACTGCCACCAATCACCTGCAAATCTCCGCAGTGTTCACATCCTCTGTCCACAGAAACCACACTGTCCAACTTTATGCTTGATGATCACACACTGTCGTCCGCCCACGTAATGACAATTATTCGGAAGAATGTTTGTAGTGAGCAGGAATTAAATTTCTAGTTACTCTCCTGTCATCTACTGTTAGACCAAAGTACTACGTGCTTGCAACTGCAGCGATGAGTCTGACGGAAAATGACTGATGGGAAAAAATAAAGTGTAAATCAATATGGAACGCCCCTCATATAAACCGGCGACATTACCAGGAACATTTCTAGAGCAATATTTATAACTCGGAAGCTTGAACACCATCTCTGAGCGTCATCAACGTCAAAACCTTCATTTACCTCTAGCGGAGAAATGGTGTGTCTGTTACATTTTTGTTTAATAATAAAACGGTTTCTTTTTATCACCAATAAACATTCTCAAACTTTGTATGCGTAAGTTTTAGAACCTTTACGCATATACTCCACACGTGTTATTACTTCCTGTAAATGATTTTGACAGTCTTGGAGAAATCTTTGGTCTTGTTGATATCTGGTACCAATCAGCGAACCTCGCTAATGAGCTGATAGTCAAAGGTTGATATTTAGGTTGAAATATTTCGTTTGATGCAATTCCTGTAATATAAATAAATAGAACTAATATACCGCCAAGAAATGGTAAGAATAAAATATATAATAGTCAATAGCTTTCCATTATTGTTCCTGTTATTAATCCAACCAGGAAAGTTTGAAGGATAATGAAAAGTAGAAGGGGTCATGACTCATTGACTTGGGACAGTAGCAAATTCATCGATTTGACAAAAAATGTCATTTTCCATGTAAAGCCCAACACATGTCCTTTACAAAGTAGCTGTCCTTTACCACCTCACTTTTCTGGCAACCATAGGCAATGTCAAAAGGAAATCGTCATTGTGTACGAATCACAACTTCTGTATATTTCTTCAATAGATTAGTTCAATAAAAAAAGCCACAACAAAATAAAAGGGAACTTATTAATTCACGGCCTACTTAAATTTTACTTGGACTCAACTTTCCTACTCATAGTGATGTTGCCGTAGTAATAGATAAAGGTAAACATTCACAATTTTATTGGAAGAAATTGATGAAGGTAAAATACTTGTCACGTCATGCTATCAGGGTCTATGGTGCAGACAAAGGAACCCAGCAAATACGCGTGCAGTCGCGTACACTAATTTATCATTCTTTGTTGTCAATCCGTCACACACAAAACAATTTGTATCTCATTTCGTTACCTGACAGTAGCAGCTGTTTGAAGTACATACATACGTGGCGTCTGCGATACGGCACAGAGTCCAAATAATCTATATTGTCTCTTTTTGCGTGTATTGGTAGTACTCAAAATGAACGGCCGCAACTGCCTGAATTGTAAAAGAGTTCAATTAAAATCTTTAAACTAGACACAAAAGCAATCAACGTTTTCTGTAACAAGTGTATTCCCGTTACATAGCAGTTATAAATAAGCTTTTTTATTTGACTTTGACGCTTTAATTGCAAAGTAAATTTTCACTTTTCAATGGAATACAAGCTCTACCGAAAGCAACAAAAAATCATCAGTTTACGACGATTTAATATAGACAGTATTTAAATAATAATGAGGAATTATCAACCCCCCCCCCTTGGTAAAGTACAAATATTTAGTGCATGAAGCATTGCTGGTTACTCGGATGACGGATCGCTAGCAGTAGATCAATGTCATTCACGCATGATAGCGTTCCCGCACTTTTCATTCTACGTGGCCGAGCCCACTGCGAAGCAAATAGTGGTGTGAGTACAGACTGATAGAGTAAAGCCATTTCTACTGTAAACTTAACTGCCTTAAGCCGAGTGGACTGCTTCGTACGGACACGTCAAGTTGATGGCTTACTCGACATCCATCTATGTGAATGTAAGTGTCGTGTGGCACTGTTTGCTGGAATATTTCACAGGGTGGATTAAGTCGCGTGTCGGAAATGGTGACGTTCCTCCGCTCACATTATCGCCTTTCCTTAAGAATATGTGAGAGTTCTTCTGCATGTGTACTTTTACAGTATACGTGAGTGTAATGAATGCTTATGTAGTGTAGTCGCGTGTTTGTGTTGTATGATGCTGAGACAAGCCATGGGGTGAAACCTGGAGCCAGCACATAGCCTATTCCTCTCGAATACCACCACGGGAGCCGCCGAGCTCGAAGTCCCCATCCCACAGACGGATCGCCGTCGACAACGTCACACGCCCTCACTTCATGAGACACTGCGGAGAGGCGTGGAGTTTAACCCAGCGCATTAGCGCAAAGACTTGTGATCAGGAACTTGACAGCACTAACTCTTGTCCTCTTGCCGGCCAAATATTGGAAGTGAAAAGTTCATCCTCAACCATAACTGGAACCGGTTGTGCCCCGAGTCTAGAGCCACCGCTCACGGGTGCGTTAGCGATCTCACGGAGGATCTACGAGGAAATACCTCGTTCTACGAGCATTGTGGAAGCGCGTTAGATACCGAAAAGTATATTATGCGATACAGACTATGCTAGAAATATTCAGACTTGTTCAGAACGTACTGAGGTGCTTATACCGAAAGTTGTTTGTGGTGTGATCCCATCAGCTGCTGGCAGTCGCTTATTGCTCTTCTTCCACAACAAAGCAAATTATTACTGTAGGCTCTCTCAAACGAAAAAAAAATTCGACTTCAACGAGATGTTGCTTCTGTAGGAAAGCTTGTTCTTTAGCTACTTCCAGTACGGTTAGGTTATCAATGGTGGAATGGTATATTCTGAATACGCACTGGAGATGACTTTGGAAATGCCTGTATCTGACAATTCAGAAAAGAAGGCCATAACCAGATGTAGGATATTTCCCACACGACGTCTGTTGTCAACCCTGGGATATCTACTTGGACAAGTGTAGACCTTCTCTAGTTTGAAAAGATTTGTTAAGATGGCCTCCCTTCAAGAGTCGGAGAATTGGACTTCCTCCCAGATTCTAATGAACTGAGCGTGAAAAATTGCGTTTAAGTTCTTTTCCAAGTGAGGTATCTTATCGTCGCCATTTGAAGACAGACGACCCAAGAGCTGTGCGAGGGTGAATGGTTCAGAAATACATAGGATTTCGGATATGTGAATTAGGAGAAAAGAGTGGAACACAGTGAGAACGAAGAGGTAGACCTCGTATAGGGGAGTTTAAGGAGTTGTTTAGATATAGTTAAGGGGTAAATGTCAGGGCGTATTTCATTTTCTGGGTGAACGACTTGATTAAAACTAATTTTCGGGTGCGATATGAAGGGTGTAGGTTTGTTGTGAAATTCTGACGTGGCAGTTAGCCATGAATGGAATGAAGAATTGCGTTACAATTACCTGAAATCATCAGGCGATCTATAATTATCAACACTTTAGTCTCCATTGGGAAGACTTTATTAGCCAAGATCACAGACATTTGTACATTGATGTTTGCGATCTTTGCTAGTAAAAAGTTCCCACACGAAGACTACAGCATTGAAGAATTGTATTAATGAACGTCAGTAAAGGTTACCAATCGCCTATAGGATATACACAGACGCTCTATGTATGTATGTGATGAGGGAAGGGGAAGATATGAACTGCTTAAGGATCCCTACAGCGGAGGTTCAGTAGTTGTGGAAATGAAAGCGGAATGTGTGACATTAAAAATTCGGAGAGATTGGTCTTGCGGATATTCAGTCTCCATTAACAGACAAGAGCATTGGTTGAGTAAGGACTTCGTAGGAATAGTAGATGGTGGAAGGACGATTTCCCCATGTTCGACTGGTTATTACTTTTGTCTATTGTGAGATCTACACGGTCGTCACCTGTCAAAAGCTTGAATAACCACGTTTTGCAGTGCTGACGTGTGGAAAGAAAGTCAGTTAGGTTCTGGAAGGCAGCCACATGGATGTTGAGCCATGCCGACTCCAGTGAAGTGGCCAGTGGCCAGCTGCGCTAGGTTTCTCTGTTGAGGATCTATGGCGCGAACAGCCCTATCGAAGCAGTCTCACAGGTTCTCAACTGGATTTGAATCCTGGATGTTTAGTGGTCAGGGGAATAGTAAGCTGATCCTGGTGCTCGTCGAACTACGCACGTATACTGCGCGCTGTGTGATGCCTTCGTACCGAGGTAAAATGAAATTGCAAGTAGGTGTGTACATGGCTCCCAGGGGTAGGTAAATAATAGTGTTGATCTTTTGTGCCTTCCAGAACGACGACATAATCCAGGGAATGCAACGAAAACATTCCCCAGGCCATAAAACTTTCTCCTCTGGCCTGTGTCCTTCCGGCGATTGCTTCAGGGTGTTTTCTTTCAGACGTTTCACGCCCTACACGGGTAAATTGTGATTTATCTGAAAAGCCACCTGTCGACACTCAGAGTATGTCCAATTGCGTTATTGTCATACAAATTTCGGTCTTCGTAGCCGATGAATAGCGCTCAGCATGAGTGCATGAACCAAGCGCCTGCTGTGGGGTCCCATGCACAACAGAGTTGAGTGAACAGTCGTTGAGTGGAGACTCTGTGGCAGTCCCTTGGTTCATCTGGGTAGTCAGCTGCACAAACAGTTTAAGTCTAGTCGGTGGTACACGCCTCTGCAGCATCGTGAACGCCTGTTATCAATAGATCGTAGATGCCTTAGCCATTATGCCATGCACAGCATACTTAAATCATAGCGGAACGCCAGCCGGGGTGGCCGAGTGGTTATAGGCGTTACAGTCTGGAACCGCGCGACCGCTACGGTGGATGGTGTGTGATGGATGTGTGTGATGTCCTTAGGTCAGTTAGGTTTAAGTAGTTCTAAGTTCTATGGGACTGATGACCTCAGAAGTTAAGTCTCATAGTGCTCAGAGCCATTTGAACCATAGCGGAAGGCAAACAATTTACAAACTTAATCGTTTCAAAAGTGCTTCCACCCTTGGCCCTAAAGACAATCATCATGGTCCTTAGGACGTCAGATAAATCGCTCCATTTAGGCATTACAACAACGATTGCACTGTTTCTCGAGTACCCTGAAGTGCTGTACGTATCCTCCACTCTAGTGCTGCCGCTTGCGTCTGTGAGTGGGTTTTGCACGTTGACGTGCTCACACCAATGTGACTGGACCGTATATATTGGTTGGTTAGTATGTTGGGTTTAGATGTTAACCGTCTAGGATTATTTGGAAGTCTTTTGGTGTGTTAGTACTCTGCAGCAGGGTCAAAAATAGGAAAAATTCGTGAAGACAAAAGCTGAGGGTGATCCGCCCTATATTTATTGCCCGTGTTTTGAAGTGATTTTTCTTCAAGGGTCACTGCTTGTGCTAGAAGGTCAACTAGTTGAGATGGAGCTGAATGAAACTTTGGTATTTCAGAAGGCTTGGTAGTGGGTCACGGACACGGTGTCATCGACGTACTTTAGGAGCTAGAAACGAGATGGTGCCCCAGCCATGTCAACTGTGGAGGAGTGGTTTTGTCAGAGTGGAGGGAGGATGGAACCCTCTGCCAGGCACTTAAATGTGATTTGCAGAATATCCATGTAGATGTAGAACCTTGGAACACTCCTGTAATATGATGAAAGTTACTGGACTGACCAGTTGACAATAAAAGCATTTTCCTTTCACCTGCTATTACAGGCTGCCTGCCACAGTAGCCGAAACGTCGGCAATTCTGTCATAGCATGACGTGATCAAAGTCCCATACGAACGTCTTAAAATGGACTTCAGCCGCAAAGTTCTACCTACCCAAAGAGATGAAGTTTATCCATTTGTTCTTTATTCGTGGCGTGGAATCGTGACAATCAATGCGCTAGAGCTCACAAACTGTAGTTGCATAACGGAAAGCGTGTGGCTGTTGCGTAGGCGGTCCTGCACGGCGCAGTGGAGCGACGTTCGTGCCGCCTCCAGCAGCGGCGGCCGGCAGGTGTCGCAGCCCCTCGGCCGCCCCCACCGCCCCCACCGCGACAGGTGATGCTGCTCGGCTAATCGCACAGGGTCCCACGGCCGCCGCCGCCGCCGCCGCTCGCGGGGCTCGATAGATCGGCGGGCTGGCCCGGGCGTCGCCCGGTTGTGCGCTCCACGCCGCAGGTGGCTGCCGCCCCCGCCGCCCCCGCTGCCCCCACCGCCCCCCTCCACCGCCGCCTCCACTGCGTCCGTTGCTGCCGCCTTAATGCGATTTGCGCAGCCGCTGGCCCAGGGCGCGATTTGTTTCGCGCTCCACTGCCCTAACGGCACCGCAGCAGCGGATGCGCTCATTTTTGGCCCTCCGCCGCTGCGTCGTTGTTGCGTTAGTTCGGTGAATGAAACCTGCACTCCAGGAGAAGGGGCTTTCGTTACAGAATTTCACAAGGCCCAGTAAACTTCTTCGGCTTACAGATTGCTCTTCAGCTTTCATAGGTATTAAACATTTTCGTTTCCACTCACGAAACTGAAATATTATTTACTTTTTTCTTTATTGCTGTTGCAATTTCGTGTATTACTTATCTTCAGGTGGAAAACTCAAAACGTATTTGAAGGTTATTTACATTCCCACTATATGGAAGTAGGGGGGGGGGGGGGGGGAGAGGGGAGATGGTGGGAACGTCCTGGCATCGGACATGTAGCTGTTATTGAGCCAAAGACTTTTATATACACTCCTGGAAATTGAAATAAGAACACCGTGAATTCATTGTCCCAGGAAGGGGAAACTTTATTGACACATTCCTGGGGTCAGATACATCACATGATCACACTGACAGAACCACAGGCACATAGACACAGGCAACAGACCATGCACAATGTCGGCACTAGTACAGTGTATATCCACCTTTCGCAGCAATGCAGGCTGCTATTCTCCCATGGAGACGATCGTAGAGATGCTGGATGTAGTCCTGTGGAACGGCTTGCCATGCCATTTCCACCTGGCGCCTCAGTTGGACCAGCGTTCGTGCTGGACGTGCAGACCGCGTGGGACGACGTTTCATCCAGTCCCAAACATGCTCAATGGGGGACAGATCCGGAGATCTTGCTGGCCAGGGTAGTTGACTTACACCTTCTAGAGCACGTTGGGTGGCACGGGATACATGCGGACGTGCATTGTCCTGTTGGAACAGCAAGTTCCCTTTCCGGTCTAGGAATGGTAGAACGATGGGTTCGATGACGGTTTGGATGTACCGTGCACTATTCAGTGTCCCCTCGACGATCACCAGTGGTGTACGGCCGGTGTAGGAGATCGCTCCCCACACCATGATGCCGGGTGTTGGCCCTGTGTGCCTCGGTCGTATGCAGTCCTGATTGTGGCGCTCACCTGCACGGCGCCAAACACGCATACGACCATCATTGGCACCAAGGCAGAAGCGACTCTCATCGCTGAAGACGACACGTCTCCATTCGTCCCTCCATTCACGCCTGTCGCGACACCACTGGAGGCGGACTGTACGATGTTGGGGCGTGAGCGGAAGACGGCCTAACGGTGTGCGGGACCGTAGCCCAGCTTCATGGAGACGGTTGCGAATGGTCCTCGCCGATACCCCAGGAGCAACAGTGTCCCTAATTTGCTGGGAAGTGGCGGTGCGGTCCCCTACGGCACTGCGTAGGATCCTACGGTCTTGGCGTGCATCCGTGCGTCGCTGCGGTCCGGTCCCAGGTCGACGGGCACGTGCACCTTCCGCCGACCACTGGCGACAACATCGATGTACTGTGGAGACCTCACGCCCCACGTGTTGAGCAATTCGGCGGTACGTCCACCCGGCCTCCCGCATGCCCACTATACGCCCTCGCTCAAAGTCCGTCAACTGCACATACGGTTCACGTCCACGCTGTCGCGGCATGCTACCAGTGTTAAAGACTGCGATGGAGCTCCGTATGCCACGGCAAACTGGCTGACACTGACGGCGGCGGTGCACAAATGCTGCGCAGCTAGCGCCATTCGACGGCCAGCACCGCGGTTCCTGGTGTGTCCGCTGTGCCGTGCGTGTGATCATTGCTTGTACAGCCCTCTCGCAGTGTCCGGAGCAAGTATGGTGGGTCTGACACACCGGTGTCAATGTGTTCTTTTTTCCATTTCCAGGAGTGTATAATGGTACATGTGAACCATAAAACATTACCTGACGCTAAATCACAGATGCTAAAGAGGATTATGTGATGTGAGATCCCGATCTTTGAGTGAAGGTAGTGATTTGGGGCGGGTTGGAGCAGATGTTGAATAGAAAATGACGACGAATGTCAGTGTGAGAAGGAACTGATATAGGGTACGCAGATGTTATGACAACATTATGATGCCAGCTGAAAGAGGGAAGAGTGCGTTGGAGACTTCATTCGAGCTGTGGTGTGTAGGATAGCTTATGGTTGGAAGAAGAGGTAGATCTCTGAGATAGGTCAAGGTCTGGAACCGGAATGCTTGACATTCTATTGCGAAAAGATATGGAGCGCATTGAGATGGACGGTTGGTGAGTTCTGTTGATAGAAGAAAGATTAAACGTCCTGCCAACAAAGAGATTAGGAAAGGAAATTGGCCGTGCCCTTTCAAAGGAACCATACCGGCATTAGCTTGGAGCGATTTTGGAAAAATGACGGAAAACCTAACTCTAGACAGCCGGAGGCAAAGTGGAACCGTCATTCTCCAAACTGCGAGCCCAGTGTGCTAAACACGGTCGATCTGTTGATACAGGAGCGGCAGCCCGGATTCGCAGCGATCTGGGAGAATGCACAGTGCAAGGATTAAAGGCTACAGGAGATGTAGGAGGGGAAAGTGTCCTAACAGAAGCATAGGTTTGATTAACTGGTAAAGGAGGTAAGTGAGGATTGCTAGGCTGTTATGGAGTAGCATGGAGAGCTGCATCATACCAGTCTCTGAACCGAAGACCACAACAACAACAACAATAACAACAACAACAACATGTCCTCTATACTTTTTTTGAATGGTAGCTTTATTGCTTATTGCTCATTTGCATTTTGATATTCCATCCTGCAATGGCAGTAAACAAAATCATAATAATAACACAATAATAATTAATATTTGACAACTGTAAACAGTCATATTTAGAGGATAGAACCGATGTTAATAATTACCGAAGAATCTCTCTTCCCCTTGCCACATACAAAATTCTCTCGCAATGTTTACTTGTTCAAGCCCAAGAACAGTTAGGACCTAAAACTGGTAATTACCAAGCAGGCATAGAGACCAAACAGATCCTGTTCGGAACAAATTCTCAATTTAAAACTAATCCTTAGGCACCTAAGGACTTCTAGTAACAACATTGTATGTATATTTGTGGATTTTAGAAAGGCCTACAACTCAATTGATCATGAATCTCTTTTCCTAATTTTAAAGGAAGAAGGGCAGGGTAATAGAACTCTAATACTGATCAAGAAAACGTTAACCGACAAATTAAATTCATAGGAGAAATCTCTGAACCATTTGATATAAAAACTGGCGTTAGACAGGGAGATGGACTCTCCCTATTACTATTTAACTGTGTTTTGGAGAAAGTAATTACAGATTGATGAGAGAAAAAGACGAGTCAAAATATAGATCAATCAATCAAGTTAGGTAGAAGTAATATTAGAGTAGATTGCCTAGCGTTTGCTGATGATCTGGCAAATTTAACTAGGGATATTACCACAGCTCAAAAACAAATTGAAATTCTTAGGGAAGTTGCAGAAAAAGCAGGACTACAAATATCGTTCGATAAAACGGAATATATGACATGCAATATATGACATATTTTTGAACACGAAATATGGAGAAATAAAAAGGGTTTCTCAGTTGAAATGCTTGGGGGAAATCACACAGAAAAAGCTGCAAAAGAAGTTCGCTGTAAAAAAATGGCAACTGCATTCATATTAACTCAAAATATTTATAATAAAAGATCACTTCCTAAATTCAGTAAACTAAGGCATTACAGCACTGTAATCAAACCTGAATGTCTTTATGGAGCAGAAACTTTAATTTAAAACAAAAAAAGGAAGATTTTCAGGAAAATATTAGGTCCCAAAGTTACTGATGGAGAAACATATAGGCTGAGAACTAATAATGAAATGGAAGAATATGCAGACATACATGGTGATATGAGAAAAAGAAGACTTCAATTTTGTGGGCACTTTCAAATAATGGCGCCCACCAGGTTCACAAAACAATTAGTAGAATTCTATGAAAACAGAAGTAAGGCCAAAACTGAGCCAATTAGATGGATCACTGCGATTAAGGAGGATCTTAAAATAGCCAGCGTAACTCAAGCAGACATTACTGGTAGAAAAAAACATTCAGATAAAAGATATGTGATTGGAAAGTTGGTCAGAGGGAAATTAGAAAACGGATTGGAACACTGTGGCCTGATGAAAGAAAGAGACTTCATTCTGAAAGGATGAAACAAATTTGGACCCAAAGGGAGGCCAATCATCCATAGCGACACTGACTGATTGTACCTCGCGTTGTCCTATTTGGGCCCATACATGAATAGTAATAACAAGTTTAGTAATTACATGAAGGCTGCAGACCCATCTCACACCAACTCTCGGTAGATTTGACTCTGAGAAGCATGGATATTCTGATCATTGTATTCGAATAAGGACATAGAGCATCACCTGTTTGACAGCCTAAGCTATGCAATGAAGTGTAGATATCCTAGCTTTCATGACAACCGATGCTACCTGTAAAATCCAGTCACTCTAAGTTTGTATGCAATGAAATTACTAAATTTAGGCCGTGTTTGTGAAAACGACCCTGTAATCACGCCAAATTGTTAATAAGGTAACATTAATTATTTGCGAGAGGGGAAAACTTGACTCTGTTTCACAGTAATTGTAGGAAGTCAAATCCGCTATTAAGAAGCGAGCTCAAAAATATATAGAAATAACGTAATATGAACACTTGTGTGGCATAAACCCAGAAATAACTGGAAGAGCAAGAATGGTCAAGACCGTTGGAAGCTCGAGGTTTCAGAATATAAACAAAAGTTTTCGTGATGGTCAAGCTGTCTCATTCCAACTACCAACTCTTTCTGAACCTTCCACCAATGAGAAATAAGCTGATGCTTTCTTATAGGTCTATATTTCTAATGGCGGATGCTCTAGTTTGCACGAATTTAATAAACTGAAATACCAAGTCAAGTACATGTCACTAACGGCATGACTTAAATATGCACATGTAAGAACCCCACCCCCACTATCCCCCCCCCCCTACAAAAAGGAAACAAGTGCAGAAAAAAGTATGAGCAGAGATCCTACAAGTCAGACATCTTATGAACCTGTCAATAATGCATATTTGACATTCGTTCATCCAAATTAATGGAAATATTCAGAAAATGGAAGATAGTACCGTAGGCGCGTAACAGGGAATAGTTTGGAACATATTATGAAATAGATTTAAGTGAAATTGCTGGAAGGGGGATATTAGCAGGTTGTTTTAAGTGAATACTGGGATAAGCAATGAATGTGGAATAGAAAGATTATATTGAACCACATTTATTAGAAAATACCAATTCGGAATATCCTTTATGGCAGAAGAACACACAAAGCTAAAAAATGAAACTGCCCCATAATTTTTCTGACAAAGAGCTTTCTGACCGTAAGACGTTTTTGAAATTTCTGACAGGCGATGACCAAAATATGGGAACACTCCAAACACAACACATAACCATGCTTAATACCTCGTGGGAAAAAACACGCTTCCTGCGAGATAACGACAAGGTCATATGATGATGGAGTTGGGTAGCGCTCACGTGCACTTTTCTCCGAAGTATACCGCAAATGCTCAATAAAATTGCGATCTGGAAACTGTGGTGGCCAAGGGACATGCAATAATTCATCCTCATGCTCATAAAAACAGTTTTTCAAGATGCGAGCGTTGTGAATGGAGGCCTTATCGTCTTGGAACACAGCATCACTATTGGGGAACAAACACTGTACCACTGGATGGACCTGATCAGCCACAATGTTCACTTAATCCTTGACAGTAGTGCTGCCCTGAAGAGCACCCTTGGAACCCACGGAATACCACGATGTGGCTGCCCAAATCGTCACCGAACTCCCACTATCTTCCACTCTTGGGATGTGTGGTAGGTTAGAAGTTGGGAACAGTGTGAAACTGCTCCGCAGTGCAGGCTTAATGGTGTCGGTACCACGTCTTCCTGTTAGGGACATTTGCATCCCTGGTGAGTGGTTTTGTAATTCAAGCTCGCCCTGCAACTGCCTGCTTCTAGATTTCCCTCCTGTTGTTTTGGGGCTGACAGGGTTGGCTAGAGCAATACTGAGTACTGCAGTGACTTTTAAAGCTGTCATCCTCTTAGTTATCGTCACAATGTTCTTCAGAGACCGTCCGCAACTTTTCCTCAACATGCTCTTTCGTCCGCTTTCCCGCATGTTTTCACGCTTTCCCCGTATGCGATGTAAATATTCGATACGGTGCCTCTCGAAACACCAAATACTTCGGCTACTTAGGTGATGGAAGCACCTACCATATGAGCACCAACAACTAGCCCCCGTTCGAATTCACTTATCTCCGACGTAACATAGCTTTGCTATTTACACACATCATTCAGCTTTACAGATGTAGCAAAATATGTTTTTTATATTCTTCGAAATCTGCGTGAATCGTATTCAGGCCTATAGGTGCAAATTCGTAAGTGCGCAGTCCTTGGGGAAATTCAGCCTCCACTGACTTTAAAGTTACAGGCTCAACATTTACACTCTTTGGTAAGGGGAATATAGATATTGGTGCATTGCGCCACTTGATCCAAATTTACACTGTTACTGTGCTAATAATCAACAAATTCATGTCGTTCCCCTTTCGCATATGGACGCCAGCAGCTCAGTCTGTCTGCAGCAGTCACTGAAGCATTGCACAGAGCACTTAAATCTGCCACACTAGAATGTTTAACATATATGCTCACAAACTCAGATTTTTAACTCAATGTTCGCGGCCAATGACAGTTGCGGTCATCGACTTAACCTCAGTTCTAGTTTGCATTAATTACGTTGTTGGAGTCACTGGCCAGTCTAGTATGACACAAACACTCTTAAGAAGCGTTTGTAATAAATGCGCGTATTAGCATTGTCAAGCACAGAAAAGTGTTTAGATTAACATTAGCATCTTGGTCCTGGTTGGTTTCGTTATAATGATCTCATGTTGCCAAATATGATCTCTTGGCACATTCTTTAACGGGATATACTTAAACATCTATGTATCGAGTGTTTTACATCTCATGGATACGTTGGGAACACAAATATGACTATTAGCTTCATTCCCCTGCAACTGCAATACAAAGTATATTCAGTTAAAGATAAAATTAAACTTGATTTCGTCAAATTATAACTATCACGGAAGGACTTCTACGAAGGCCTGAACAATAGTGTGAAGTACTTTATCAAAGAGGTACAGAATAATAATGTGAAAACGTATAATTTTAAGGCTGATCCAAGGGAGAGAACCAGTCTCATTACGTGCTTCGTTCAAAACTTGAGAGAAGTTCCGCTTGACATAACAGCTAAATTAAATTTTAATACATTGTTGCCGGCCGGAGTGGCCGAGCGGTTAAAGGCGCTACAGTCTGGAACCGCACGACCGCTACGGTCGCAGGTTCGAATCCTGCCTCGGGCATGGATGTGTGTGATGTCCTTAGGTTAGTTAGGTTTAATTAGTTCTTAGTTCTAGGGGACTTATGACCACAGCAGTTGAGTCCCATAGTGCTCAGAGCCATTTGAACCATTAATACATTGTTAACGTCACTTTTCTTATTATTGATAATATATCAGAAGTTTTGAGACAGATTTTTTTTATGTAGAAGTGTTCTCCCTCTTTCCTGACATCGTGTAAGTGATGTACCGTGTTATTTCATTTTCAAGGCACTAATTTCAGTTGTTCTTTTTTTTCTTTTTTGCTGCACCATAACTGAATTCTTAAAATATGTGATTATCTTTCTTTTCTTTCTGTTATCTTTCGATCTGCCGTCTCCACGGAATGATGTTTTGATGATGCTCATTGCTGGACTAGTGACAATTACTGTTATTTCCACGCTGCTTCCATTACACATGTAGAGGTACGGGCAAGCTGTTACAATTCCGCAGTCCATTGGCTGAGGTAATCAGCCGTGAGATTAGCAGCACGTAACTGGTTTGAAGCGTTAGTGCACACGAAAATCGATATCGCGCACGGGTTCCAGGATGCGTCAAGAGATACAGTTGAGAGACAAATGGTGGGCTGAGAGTACTAGTAGAACAAGTGCTGTCTTAAGCAAACTGAGTAAGTAGCTGTCACAGTTAAATGGTAGTTTATAAATTATGTGAGTTATTATCGAAATATCAGATATTTTTTTCTTATAGTCAGTCTGGGTGTAGTAGGTACGCTAAGAGTAATACTACCCTAGCATTATTTTTTTATAACGTAATTATTAAAAATACGTATAGTCCTTGTGCCTTAAAACATTTTAGAGTACAACAAGTACAAGTGTAAACACATTTTACATAATGTGCTTTATGTCAAATACGTACTACAGTTCATGTACATTATAACATAAGACAGTATGAGTCATTAATGCAAATTTGATGTAACAAGCTGAAAGAAAATATAGGTAAATAGCAAATAAAATAAAAACACAAAAATGTAAATATATTCCTGACTTCCCAACACAGTAAGTTCCTGTTACCTCCTTACAGTCAGTGTCTACAGAATCAGACTCTTTCCTTCCCTTGAAGAATGTCCTCCCTGGGGCAACACTCTTGATGCTCTACCATTATCTTCGCATGAATCACATTTTTGCTACACTAGATCGACTCCAAAATCGCCGTCATCGGGTTGAACGGCTGCTCGAAACGTACTGCGAGACACGGGCGCAGGATGGTGGGAGAAATATTGTGCTGTGGGAGCTATTCTCCTGCATCTGCAACGGACCTGTGGTAGTAACGGAAGACACGCTGACAGCTGCGAACCAACTGCATCCCTTCATGCTTGACGTCTTCCCCGACGGTGTGTTATCTTTCAACAGTATAACTGTCCGTATCTCGTAGCCAGAACCATGCAACAGTGGTTTGAGGAGCGTTACAGTGAACTGACTTTGATGCCTCTGGGGTCAGATTAGCCTGATGTAAATCCTACGGCATTCATCTGGGTCGCTATCGGGTGCCATCACCGCGTACCAAGATCAGCGGCCCGTTATGTACGCGAATTACATGAACTGTGTGTAGACATCTAATGCCACATACCTCCACAAACCTCCCCATAAACTGTCAAATCCCTGATACGCAGAATTAATTTTGTATTTTGTTCCGAAGTCGGACAAACAAGGTATTAACCAGGTGACCATACTGTTTTGGCTCATCAGTGTAAACTCTAACTTTGTCTACCTATTTACCTCAGTATATTTCCAATAACTGCGCCACCGGTATTCTTCATATCTTCTATATGCAGCTCAGAGTTGGCGGAGATTTGGCTACCGTGTCTAAAATGCCTTTTCATTGCATCCTACCGACCGTCACTTTATTACTGGGTGATGAGCTTGTCTTGTAGGTGCCTCCTTTTCCTGTTGTCTCTTCATACACTCCTGGAAATGGAAAACAGAACACATTGACACCGGTGTGTCAGACCCACCATATTTGCTCCGGACACTGCGAGAGGGCTGTACAAGCAATGATCACACGCACGGCACAGCGGACACACCAGGAACCGCGGTGCTGGCCGTCGAATGGCGCTAGCTGCGCAGCATTTGTGCACCGCCGCCGTCAGTGTCAGCCAGTTTGCCGTGGCATACGGAGCTCCATCGCAGTCTTTAACACTGGTAGCATGCCGCGACAGCGTGGACGTGAACCGTATGTGCAGTTGACGGACTTTGAGCGAGGGCGTATAGTGGGCATGCGGGAGGCCGGATGGACGTACCGCCGAATTGCTCAACACGTGGGGCGTGAGGTCTCCACAGTACATCGATGTTGTCGCCAGTGGTCGGCGGAAGGTGCACGTGCCCGTCGACCTGGGACCGGACCGCAGCGACGCACGGATGCACGCCAAGACCGTAGGATCCTACGCAGTGCCGTAGGGGACCGCACCGCCACTTCCCAGCAAATTAGGGACACTGTTGCTCCTGGGGTATCGGCGAGGACCATTCACAACCGCCTCCATGAAGCTGGGCTACGGTCCCGCACACCGTTAGGCCGTCTTCCGCTCACGCTCCAACATCGTGCAGCCCGCCTCCAGTGGTGTCGCGACAGGCGTGAATGGAGGGAAGAATGGAGACGTGTCGTCTTCAGCGATGAGAGTCGCTTCTGCCTTGGTGCCAATGATGGTCGTATGCGTGTTTGGCGCCGTGCAGGTGAGCGCCACAATCAGGACTGCATACGACCGAGGCACACAGGGCCAACACCCGGCATCATGGTGTGGGGAGCGATCTCCTACACTGGCCGTACACCACTGGTGATCGTCGAGGGGACACTGAATAGTGCACGGTACATCCAAACCGTCATCGAACCCATCGTTCTACCATTCCTAGACCGGCAAGGGAACTTGCTGTTCCAACAGGACAATGCACGTCCGCATGTATCCCGTGCCACCCAACGTGCTCTAGAAGGTGTAAGTCAACTACCCTGGCCAGCAAGATCTCCGGATCTGTCCCCCATTGAGCATGTTTGGGACTGGATGAAGCGTCGTCTCACGCGGTCTGCACGTCCAGCACGAACGCTGGTCCAACTGAGGCGCCAGGTGGAAATGGCATGGCAAGCCGTTCCACAGGACTACATCCAGCATCTCTACGATCGTCTCCATGGGAGAATAGCAGCCTGTATTGCTGCGAAAGGTGGATATACACTGTACTAGTGCCGACATTGTGCATGCTCTGTTGCCTGTGTCTATGTGCCTGTGGTTCTGTCAGTGTGATCATGTGATGTATCTGACCCCAGGAATGTGTCAATAAAGTTTCCCCTTCCTGGGACAATGAATTCACGGTGTTCTTATTTCAATTTCCAGGAGTGTATTTCATCAAGTTAATTTCGTTTGATTCCACCTCTCCCATCTCTTGTGCATCTCAAATCGCAGTAGCTTCTGATTTCTAGCCTATTCCTCTTATTTCGTGGGCTGTTCTGGTATTGTGGAGATCTGTACTAGCTTCTTGTGTAATATGTTCCCCGGAATACGATTCATCAGCCTGGTACAAACGTATAAAATGACCTAGGATTAGTCCTTCCACTTCTTCACTTTCTCCGTCCAGAATGGATTCCCAGCCCGTCGTCCTATTTCTCCGCATCTTGCCCATTCATGTAATTTCCTTGATAGTTCGCCGCCTTCTCTGCTACGAGACCTAGTGTCCAAATAATTAATCGAGCCTCCTCATAATCTTTATATTGCTCATCTTCCACATCATTATTGTCTTTATTCTGTCCCTCTAGGTCATCATCTTCTTTCTCCTCCTTTGCCAAGGTTTCAGTCCTATTTACATATCCCATTGCGTCAATTGGCTCAATCTGATTTCTTCCGCGTGTGTTCTTATAGCCGCTGCCACATCTGACATAAGTCATTGCTGCAATGGATGCCCCACGTATTGTTGTCCCTTGGATTTGGTGGTCCGATTCTACAACCTCAGCCTGTTGCCCATTTCTGTCTGTCTCTTGCTAGTCTATAGCCCACTGTTTGGTTGACAGTAATTCCCTGTTCCTCCATTTGCTGGGTAATGATAGATTGGAACGCTCCGTCCTTGTGGTCTACTCCTATTCTTCTTCCTATCTTTATTGAATCGTAGCGTCACAAGACAGTTGTTTTAACCATCATTACTCTCTAGTTCTCTCCTTCTCTCCCACTCATGGTTCTCGTCAAATGTGAATTCTGATCCACACAACAATTATTGAACGCTCTGATGTCACTGCCGCATCTACCCTTCTGTATTTGTTGTTATTTAACGAGTAATTTCATTAGCAAAATATGATCATTTCACTAGCATTACAAATCACATCTAGGACCAAGTTCTTTCTTATTAATGTGTCGAAAAATTTCAGTAGGCTCCTCTGTCCTGACTCTTTCAGATCTTAACACATAGGTATCGCTTGCTTAATTCGTTCTTGTGATTCCTTTAATCAATAGATAGGAAGAAAAAGCCTCCCTAAATTTTCTGTATGACTTGTAAGTTACTGCAATTGTCCTCATCGTTACAGCCGCGTGCCCTTAGAAAGGTGCACACAAAAAGTCTAATTTAGATTGTAGTGGCCACGTGGGTGGCAACGACAAATAAAATTGAGAAATTCACGCCTTGAGTGGGAGTACGTCCCACCGTATTGTACATCTGAAATCTGCATATGGAAAGAAAGCTTTTGAAATCGAACACCTCTGTCTCCCGGGTGCACGTCCCAGTTGCTACTGGTGACTCTTTCTCTTCCTCCTGTCATGTATTTGCAGTGTGCTCGTTACTCAACTTCCCCATGCGTTAAATCCATTCACGTCTCCTGCGTGAGTCCTCCTTAGTGGTTCACAATTGTGTGTTTCACACGCGCGTGCCCCTAAACCTAGCACTTCTTCGGTTTCTTGGCTCTAGCGCCTTTTTGAATTGGAGTGGAGACTGAATTTCTGATACTGCAGCCAAAGCTGTGTCTGAGCTGTCTGACCCGATACCTCTCTTTCACAGTTTACGCACCATCGTTTCTAAATTAAGTGACGATAACGGCCCCGCGATTTAGTCTTGTTTGCTGTCGATATGAGGGCATGCTGAAAACTAATAACTCCGAATTTTTTATTTAAAAACTCTTAAATCTTTTTAAATAAAACAGACTTCATTAAAACAATCTTTATTAACATTCTACATTTTTATTCTTCATGTCTACGAATTCGGTGCCCTTGCCGCTAGAGAACCCCGAATCGTTGTGTACAACATGATGGTATATATATCGTAAAAACACTCATGATCATAAATTAAGGATAATTCTGATACATGGTGAAACAACGCCCTGGTGGGCGATTTTCGGGTTTAAATCACCTCGGGGTATGACCATGCGGTGCATCTGACCTGCGGTCGTCGCACGGTGGCGCTGGCTGCAGTCCACATACGCAGAAGTGTGTTGGTGCATGTCAGAGTACGGTCCAGCGAGTAAGTGTTCAGACGTTTTCAGACGTGCGAATGGTGACTGTGTGTTGAAAATGGCTCAAAGAACACATATTGATGACGTTACGAGGGGTAGAAAACTAGGGCGACTGGAGGCTGGTCAAACACAGCAGGTCATAGCACGGGCCCTCCGGGTGCCACAAAGGATTATGACAACGATTCCAGCAGACAGAAAACGTATCCAAGCGCTACAGTACTGGACGTCCACTATGTACAACACCACGAGAAGACCGTTATCTCACCATCAGTGCCCGCAGACGGCCACGAAGTACTCTAGGTAGCCTTGCTCGGGACCGTACTGCAGCCACTGGAACAGTTGTCTCCAGACACACAGTCAACAGACGACTGAAGAGGCGTGTTTTATTCTACCGGAGACCTGAAAGGTGCATTCCAGTGCATTCCACCGACCCCTGGTCACAGGAAAGCCCGTAAATCCAGGTGTCAAAAACATAGTACATGATCATTGGAACAGTGGTCCCAGTTTATGTTCATGGACGAGTCCATGTATAGTCTGGTTTTCATCTGGCGTGAACCAGGAACCAGATACCAACCCCTTAATGTCCTTGAAAAGGACCTGTGTGGAGGTCGAGGTTTGATGGTGTGGAGTGGGATTATGACTGGTGCACGTACACCCCTGCATGTCTTTGACAGAGGAAATGTCCCCCTTTTCAGGGGTGCAGTGGGTCCCCCCCCCCCTAATGGATGATAACGCACGGCCCACCGAGCGGCCATCGTGGAGGAGTACCTCGAAACAGAAGATATCAGGCGAATGGAGTGACCTGCCTGTTCTCCAGACCTAAACCCTATCACGCACGCCTGGGATGCTCTCGGTCGACGTATTGCTGCACGTCTTTACACCCCGAGGACACTTCAGGAGCTCCGACAGGCACTGGTGTAAGAATAGAAGGCTATACCCCAGAAGCTGCTCGACCACCTGATCCAGAGTATGCCAATCCGTTGTGCGGCCTGTATAGGTATGCATGGTGATCATATCCCATATGATGTGAGGGTACATGAACAGCAAACAGTGGCGTTTTGTAGCACATGTGTTTCGGGACAGTTTTCGCAATTTATCACCAATACTGTGGACTTACAGATATGTGTCGTGTGTGTTCCCTATGTGCCTATGCTATTAGCGCCAGCTTTGTGTAGTGCCACGTTGTGTGGCATCACGTTCTGCAATTATCCTTAATTTATGAGCATGAGTGTATTTTGGTGGGCGAGAAAGAGCGTGCTGTAGTCGATTTTCGAAATCGAAGTATTCGTCTACACACAGAGCACCCTCTCCGTCAGAATGACACCAGCACTGCGACATCTCCAGAACGTCTTGGGTCCCTGTCATCGATCATCCTCCATATAGTCCCGACTTGGCCCCATCCGATTTTCATCTGTTTCCAAAATTTAATGTGTGGTGTACTGAGATACAACACAAGAAGTGTTAGCGACAGTAGTTGGTGCCAGAAGTACCGTGGACGTCCGTCCGCAGCAGGAACATCGCTGTCGGCGAGAATCACACCCACTGGAGCGGCAGCGCCACCAGGAAGAGACGCGCGGCGCTTAAGCAACCGTGCATCAACACAAGTTGTGAGTTGCAAGTTTTAAGTCAGTCCGAGTCTTGCTAGGGAGTTCCTGCAGAACGTTCGTCGTGTCTTGAAGTCTCCAAGTCGTCGAGTCAGACGGAAACAGTGGCCGACAGATGGACAGTGGCTAGTCTTTAGTAGAAACAGAACAGTGAATAGAATTATCGAGTATCGATAGAGACCGCCTGCCCAGAAATTCTTAACTAAGTACAGTTTGTTTGGAACTGTTTGTCGAATAGTACATCTAGACGGAAATTAGTTTTCTTACGACTTTAGTTCATAGAACATTATTTAGTGTTCATGGAACCGTAGCAAAAGTAGGACAGGTAGGCTAAACATGCATCCTGAAATTGCTGTAACCTGCGTTACCAAAGTTCAGTAATATAGTTTGCTATTTGCTATTCTGTGTTACTTTCATTCCGTGTGCTGCCCTAGACCTCATGCATCCTTCCTACAAGGACACCTGTATTCGTCTCTTCCCGCGGCAGCGAGATATTCATTAAAGTGGACGCTCCCAGTATCAAACATACGTAAAGAATATCATCAAGGACTTGACTTTGATTGTGATGAAGCGGTGCAAGCAGAGGTGAGGTTTTAACTTCGCCAACAAAGTCAAACATTCTACACTGACGTTATCAATAAGCTGGCGTCTAGTTAGGAGAAATATTTTAGTAGCAGGGTGACTAGATTGAGAAACAGATACGTAGTCCTGAAGAATAAGGACGAAGAATGTTAATAAATTTTGTTTTATTTTAAAAGTTTAGGAGTTTTTATATAAAAAATTCGGAGATATTACTTTTCAGTATGCCCTCGTACATTCTCCAATCTTGTGCATCTACTCTTCTGCCCTACCTATCCATTCCTCTTGCTCTTTCTGATTATCCTTAGTCTTCTCAAGGTCTCGTTCTATGACTAACCGAACGTTCATTTCTTCCTGCGCCTCTTTTGCGTGCCTATCCACTTTTTAACCGCTTGCGCCTCTTTTCTAGCTTCTGTAGCTTCATCTTTTGCTCCCTTTGCCACATTTTCGACCTCTTTATTTTCTGCGGTTGCTAGTATTCCTTTTTTCTTTTCTACATGCTTTAGCTTCCTCTCTGGCTCCTTTCCTTATTTCTTTTAATCTTCCTGCGTTTCTCTTCTCTTTCTTTCTGCTTCCTTTCTCACCTCCCTAGCCTCTTCTTTTGCCTCTTCTACCATTTGTCTAGTTTCTTTTGCTTATGTCCTAGTCGTCCCTGTTTCTGCCTTGGCTTCCTCCCTTGTCCTTTTTACCTCTTCCTTCATTTTTTTCCTCAGCTCGTCTAACTTTTGTGTCAGTTTCCTGAGGTCTTGTTTCCTAGCCTTATTGTTCCTCTGACCCATTTTCCTAAAAAATTATAACAGAGTAAAACCTGTGCCTCCCCGTTCATGTTTTCTACTTTAAGCTGAACCCACAGCCTCAGTCGAGTAAGAAATGACAATGAAAATACCTGCAGTCATTTCTTCTGCATTTAATTTATTTACGCAACCAGTTTCGATTACAGTTTCCATTGCACCATTTTCAGGCCCCCTGGCCAAAGTAAACTGGGACGAATCCAATTTCGTGTGCAATGATAACAAGGGTCAATGTCAAATAATCGGTGGCCATAGAGATCTGGTTTAAACGACACTATACTGCGAACGAGATTGGATTCCTCCGAATTTATGTTTGTCAAGGGACCTGAAAATGGTATATTGGGACACCGACACTGGTTACCTAAAATAATTAAATGCAAAAGAGATAGCTGCAGGTGTTTTAATCATCCAGTCTGTGGCGGCGTGTACACTCTGTCGTTCTCTTCCAGTTCGTAGTTTCTGATGTTTACTACAGCGTAAACGTGTCGTGATGCGACTGGGACCTTTTCGTCATTACCTTAACCCACATCACCTGTTAATTGCATGTTTTATTTTAGCCATGTTTCATTTTCGGATGCGCTCTGAGCTGCCTGTTTCATGGGAAAAGTTTTCTAGTCCTCCTCAGTATCTACCTCTTCCTTAGTCTCAAGTTGCTCCATGTTTGTTGATTGATTAAGTTCAGAATGATTCGTTGCTAACCTGGTCTGGCTTCTTGTTCTCATTCAATCTGCAAACCACTCGAATGTGTCGGAGAAAATCTGTTACAATAAAACTGTCAACCCTAAAAAGAGTTCCTAATGTTGAGTCACATCGCAGATGTGTTCGATCGTGTTCAGATCTGGCGAGTTGGGGGGCCAGCACAACAATTGGAACTCGCCGCTGTGTTCTTCGAACCAACGCATCACACTCCCGGCCTTGTGACGTGGTGAATTATCTTGTTGAAAAATGGTGCTACTTTCGGAGACACGATCGTTATTAAGGGGTGTACCTGGTCTGCAACCAGTACACGATGTTTCTTGGCCGTCATGTTGCCTTGCACAAGCTCCACTTGACACATGGATGTCCACGTGAATGTTCCCCAGAGCGTAGTGGAGCCGGCGCAACACATGTGTCAAGAAGTTGTTCTCCTGGAAGACGCCGGATTCGCGCCCTCCAATCGGCATGATGAAGAAGGTATCGGGATTCACCAGACCTTGCAACGCTCTTCCACTGTGCCGAAGTTCACGTGCCCATTTCAGTCGTAGTTGCCGGTGTCGTAGTGCTAATATTGGAACATGCATGGGTCGCCGGCAGTGAAGGCCCATTATTATCAGTGTTGACACACACTTGTATTCTGCCCATCATTAAAGACTGATGTTAGTTCCGCCACAGTTCGCCTCCTGACCTGTATTACCATTTTCCCCTGCCGATATCTGTAAGGAGGGCCGGCCGGTGTGGCCGAGCGGTTCTAGGTGCTTCAGTCTGGAACCGCGCGACAGCAACGGTCGCAGGTTCGAATCCTGCCTCGGGCATGGGTGTGTGTGATGTCCTTAGGTTAGTTAGGTTTAAGTAGTTCTAAGTTCTAGGGGACTGATGACCTCAGTTGATAAGTCCCATAGTGCTCAGAGGCATTTGAACCATTTTTGTAATGAGGCTTGGTCGCCCAACCCCACGACGTCTGGACGTGGTTTCACCCTCGCCACGTGTTAAAGACATTGACCACAGCACTCCACAAACACTCTAAAAGTAGTACAGTTCCCAAAATGCTCGTGCCGACCCGCCGGGCTATCACAATTTGGCCTTGGTCGCTCTTAGATAGATCACACGCTTTGCCCTTTCTACACACGGACGAACAGCATGCTCACTGATACTAGACGCACCGAGCATGTGTCTGACTAGCAGTCACTCCTTGCCAGGTGACTCACAATGTTCTGGGAGATCAGTGTATTTATAAATCCACCCATAAATTACAAAGGTGCTACCGACGCCGATATTTGACAGAATGAGGACAGAATCCATAAAATAAGAGAAAAACTACAAGAAAATACGTATGATAAATACTGATGCCAGCAACTTAATCTAAAATTATAATGTTGCGGTTGTGGTGTAAGTATCTGAAACACATTGCGATGAGAAGATTTTTTTAACCATGTTCAGAATCTTTGCTGTTAGCTGAATGTTTCTAAATTTACTGTTTCACAAAATATCACAGAAATACCCAAAATCCTGCACAGAGTCTACCATATTATGTGAAACTCCATGCTCTGTTACAGAGAAATTACTAATGCTAGCTAGTTACCTACCTGGGTCTCTGTCCAATGAAAAATATCTTATTTATGACCCAGCAATGGCTCAATGGGTGGGGATAATACATATTTTCGCTACCGTAATTATGCAATGGGATGACTAACTATGAAATTAATTCAAAGGTAAAATAAATCCCTATGTTTATTGACAATAACTGATTGTTTTTAACATTGTCAAATGATTCAGTGAAAGGTTACTACCGATAAGACAAGCATTAATAATGAAGCAAAGAAATAAAACCGACATGGAATGTGGTTGACAGGTTTGGGACAGGGTAGTACGTGATGGTAAACTCAGCTTCCTAAAATGTAAAAACTGACTGACCAAAATCTGTGACTGGACAAGAGTGACTGTTTATAATGACCGAAATAGAAGTCGTATTATTATATAAGTAGATTACCCCAGCATCCAAGTCAAACCTAATCATGAAGTTATGGTTACTAAATCCAACGCGAGGTACACCGCCATGCCGGTGCTGCAAGCCAATCTCACCAGCACTGCGTTGTGAATGTGGCTGCGGGTGGTATCAATGGCTCATTAAGTAAGACTGTTTGGATGCAACAGTTGTATCATACTCGGACGAGGTCTGAACCAGAACTCTGCTGGGCGAAGTCTCTGCCTGAAGAGTCGTGAAAGAAGTGTCTTCACTGAGAGCAGAACCGGAAGCGACGCAAATCCACAGAGCGCTTCTGTTCTCCGAAAGCTTTTCCCTTGCCTCAAGTACCAACAGCCAATCAGCAAAGTTACATTTAGTGTCCCAACCAAGAAAAAATTAAGCTGTACCGCTGTACTCGTACCAAAGCAGGGATAATGCGGCCTTCCCAATCACGTGTAGTGATGCCCCACTTCTAGAGACTTGGATCAAAAAAATTTGTCATTATGTTCCAACCAATCCATGTGTCTTATTTTAAGTGCCGATGGCGTGAGAACAAAAAAAGCATGCTGGGCTAGGAACTGAACTGGTGGTTGAACAGTGTGGCCTTTATTTCCAGGGATTGTACGTCTCTTTTAGAAACTATCCAGCATCTACAGAGTCTGATGAAAAGACCTCCAGTATTTGGAGTGGTGTGTGAGTTGTGGTAGGGTTACTAATGTGAAGAAGGTGTCGATCAATAGCGATGTTCGCCCCGTTTTCAGCTAGCACAATGGCTTTATGTTTTCGAAGAAGATCTCGTAACGATAACGCTTAATTCAGATTGGTGTTGTCACATGATAGAGACCTAAGTTAAACCAGTCTCTCTGGGACCATGAAGATGTAGAAATATGGTTAGATCAACAGGGAGCCACATCTCACAAAGGGACTGATGACATTGTAGTTTGGTCCCTGTACTCTCCAACTCAACAAACCACTATCCACATCTCTCAGTGTTTTCTAGAAACTTTGAAAGGTTGTTTTCCTGCTTCTCTTTGTGAGGAGACATTGCCTGGCCCACAAGGTCACCCGATTTATAACATTTGGGGACACTTAAGGCTCAAGGGTACAAATATCGCCCCACAAACCTGCAAACACATAAGGAGGAAATCACGCAGGAAGTGGCTGCCATATCGCCGGAAATGACACTAAGAACTATGCACAAATTCCGGGAAAGGCTTCAAGAGAACAGTGGAGGACACCATTTACTGGCCACAATTCTTAAAACCAACTAAAGTGAAATTTGTTGTTCACAAATAAAAGAATTTTCTCTGTATCTTTGTTTCTTTGTAAATACTGCAATGTGCTAAATGCGTTTGAACAAGGTGGCGTGGATACAGGGATCCTTGGGCGACAACCCACTGGGCCTTTTCTTTAAGATTTTCACTTACAGTCATTTATTAGAAGTGACATGCGTATATTGGTACTCAAGCAACACAAACAAAGAGTTAATTTAACCAGTTCTTTAAAAAAAATTCAGCAACTGCAGTTATAAATCTCGACTTAATAAACTAGTAAAATTTCTTAGAAATTTTCGAGTAGCTGATACCAGTAAAGCTTTCAGTTTAAAACCAAAGAACAAACTAATTAAAAATTTAACATTAATTACTGCAGACTTTTAAATTGGATAATTAAAACTTCGCCAGACCATTGACAATTACAGAGAAAAAAATTATAGCAACAATAGAATGGTTACAAATGTTTCAAAAAAACTTAAGTTCAATAACTGACAAATAAACTAAAAAATCAGTTAATAGTTTACACAGGTCGCTGCCCGAAATGTAGCGTCGTAACCTTTATGATCTAATCAGAGCTAAACACTTTCACTTAAATACATGATTTGCAATTATGGCTTAACTTTAACAACCGCTAATGGAAACGGAGAGATGCGCCTTGCTCATGGCGGCGCCGTACCAGAGTGAAGTAACATCCACAGGTAAACACGCCGGTGAGCCATTCCCTGTGTCAGGTCTCCTTACAATACAGACACACACAAATTAACGTCTATACTAGACAAAACCGAAGTCTGCTGTGTACAGCACTGGCAAAGTAAAGTAATGCACAATTTAATACCGAGATACCTCACGGACGCAGTGACTGGGTGCACATTGGAAAATCGTCGTTAAGTCCTTCACTTAAAATGCGAGCTGAGTTGCTACTGCTTAGGCAAATTTAAGCTTCAGTAACAACAAGATCGACCATGCAGCTTTAGCTCAAAGTTTTCGAAACACAGTTCTCAAGACGGCACTTGAATTAGTCTATATTGGCAGTGCAACTAAATAGGCCGCATAAACACTGTCCTCGTAGAAACAATAATACCTAGCTGACGCTCACCCGTTATTCATCAGCAGAAAGCCGTAAGTTCATGTTGCTCAGGCTGACGCGACCATCACTCCCAGGCCCACATCTTCCTTCGTCCGGCCGTTGGTTGCTGTCTACTACGATGCACTCCCCCGACTATGACGGCAACAGCTCCTTTCTTTTCGGCCGATGGCTACAACTCTCGCTGCCCTGTTCCAGGAAGCTCACATGACCGGCATGCAAGCGGCTCGTCATACATCAGTCACACCCTCTCTCTCTCTCTCTCTCTCTCTCTCTCCCTCTGCTGGCTTCTGTTGTTACCCGGCCCCTGCCTAGGCATTTTTATTCCGCAGGCGCGCCCTCTGAGCACAGTTGGCTGGTCGAAAGATACTCAGCGGCCAGCGGCGTTGATAGTCGGTAGGTCGACAACGGTCATATCAAATACTTCTTCAAATACGAGGGGTCTTTTTGTTTGACCCTGTGTATCTCCCTTAGAAAGTTCCTGTTAAGAGTGACTCAAAAAACTGCCTGTGCAGTTTAAGAATCTTCCTTCCACCACAAAAACGTTTCGCGGACGTCCAGAATAGTGAAACTTACGCCTGAAGGGAGAAACTCGCGTCGTCTGATTCGTGTCGTCTCCCCAGGACGCGACTGCCGCGTTGGGCGTCTCTGACCCCATCGGCATTCTCCTGTATTTGCGGGGCGGCCCTTCCCCCACCTCCTAAGCCCAGTCGCGGGAGGGGTTATGTTATGATAGTCCCCGTTTTGGAATTTCGTATCTGCTCTGGTGCGAACACAGCTCGCCGATGTCGTCTTATGCCTTACTAGTACACGTTCTAGGTCTACCTGCAGGTGCAGAAATGAACGAAAACAGAGATATCACCTACACAGTCACTATCCGTACACAGCAAATAGAAATAAACACGCGTTTATGCAATCTCCTGGATTTTGATTGTATTTATTTGATGTGTTATACATTTTCACATCAAACTGTCTCCAATTTTCATATCAAGGTCGGTGTATGTCATCGGCTACACACAATGGCAGCTTACGGAGAAGTGGAATCCAAAGAGACTGTGGTCACTGGCAAGTGGTGACTGCTTGAGTCTTTAGTGAGGTGGCTCAGGAGCATACTGCAGGCAGAGTGCTATGAGGCTGTGGCTGCTGGTGTTGTGGATGCAACCAGTGACGCCTTTACTGCTCGGCCAGTCGGCTGAGGTCCAGCAGCAGATATCGACTGAAACAGGCGTGGTATTGGGCTGGTTGTTACATACACGTCCAGCGGCACGTGACAGGCACTGGAAAATAGAGCTGTGGTGTTGACACTGCCTGTGTTCACACTGGTGCATTGGTTTCGTGTGGAGGTTCCTGTACTCCTGCCGGTAAATACACTGCCGCAGAAAAGAAATTAATACACCAGGAAAGACGGCGTCGAGCTGGACAGCTTTCCCTTCCAGACTACATGAAGCAGTATTATCCAGCAGAACTCACACCAGTTCCACTCGGCTGGTGTACACAGGTCTGCCCGACGTCCAACTGAGAACTCCTTCGCTAGAAGTGTCTTCCGTCCGTCTCACAATGCTCGGTGACTCTGGCTGTCCCATCCGCTACCAGCGCTCTTAACACCACTGAGCCAGTGGGATGGCGCTAGTGTCCAGGACAGATCACTTCACGTAAAAAATATGCCTACTCGCGGCAGAGATCGAAGAATTCTCAAGAGGATACTGGGACACGGTAAATGTAGAAGAGCGAACCAAGCACTGTGTACCCAGAGTACCCCTTGGGATCCATTTTTAAAATTTATGAGAGTATGTTGATACACCGTATGACAGAATTTCTTGTGAAGAAAACGAAAGTATGCTTGAGCCAAGAGGAGCAAAGAGATAGGGAAGAAATGAAATAAAGGAAACAGAGTATTACAACAAAAACACAGGCTTTCGTATGTTCCCAGAACAGAATTAGATCCAGGACAAAAAATAGATGGACATAAGAGCGAAGATGGTTGTGAAGTATAAGAATAAAAGGTTGTAGAAAAGAATAAAGCCAAAAGAGATGAAGCTGGTCTGACTTGAAGTCGTGCTCAAATGGCTGAAAAGAAAAGAAAAAAAAGAAGAGCATGAAATATTCGACGAGGAGCGAGGCATTGTTAAGCCTTTGAGAGTGGGTCACAATGTGAACAACAGAAGCAACGTGTGTGTCTATCTCCTCAATTGCTGGCTTGGAAACGCGCTTGTTAAAGGAGTCGAAATTTGCACAGGGCATCTGCAGGGTTCAAAACGCAATCAACACGCATAACGATGATGGAGATGTACTGTATTACGCCAACTGAAGATGGGAGAATCCCGAAACGCGTCTTGCCGTAAATAAAGTTTTACAAGAAAAAAGGCTAACTGCTTTTTTTGCTCCAATAACAAATAAACACCTTTCTTCCAAAATCTGAATGTGACATAAATACGGGGGTACATTGCACACAAAAGCCTTCAAAACCGAAAATGTGTATACAACAAACAGTTCGTAAGAGTGACAGTTTTTCTCCTGAAATTAAATACCGCTTTTACATATTTCATAAGCTTGCTACATTTGAGTTGGATCAAGATAGTGAATTGGCACTCAATCCGTTTATATTTCTTTCCCACTGACATTACTTTCGTTTTGGAGATGCTAATCTTCATACCATAGTCCTTACATTTCTGATCTAGCTCTGAAATATTACTTTGCAAACTTTCAATTGAATCTGCCATCACAACTAAATCATCCGCATATGCAAGACTGCTTATTTTGTGTTCACATATCTTAATCTCACCCAGCCAGTCTATTGTTTTCAACATATGATCCATAAATAATATAATACTTGAAACCGTCCACCTGTTCGAACTTCGTTCCTCCTATTTGACACTCAATCCGTTTATATTTCTTTCCCACTGACATTACTTTCGTTTTGGAGATGCTAATCTTCATACCATAGTCCTTACATTTCTGATCTAGCTCTGAAATATTACTTTGCAAACTTTCAATTGAATCTGCCATCACAACTAAGTCATCCGCATATGCAAGACTGTTTATTTTGTGTTCACATATCTTAATCTCACCCAGCCAGTCTATTGTTTTCAACATATGATCCATAAATAATATGAACAACAGTGGAGACAGGTTGCAGCCTTGTCTTACCCTTGAAAGTACTCTGAACCATGAACTCAATTTACTGTCAACTCTAACTGCTGCCTGACTATCCATGTAAAGACCTTTAATTGCTTGCAAAAGTTTGCCTCCTATTCCATAATCTTGTAGAACAGACAATAACTTCCTCCTAGGATCCCGGTCATATGCCTTTTCTAGATCTATAAAGCATAGATACAATTCCCTGTTCCATTCATAACACTTCTCCATTATTTGCCGTAAGCTAAAGATCTGGTCCTGACAACCTCTAAGAGGCCTAAACCCACACTGATTTTCATCCAATTGGTCCTCAACTAATACTCGCACTTTCCTTTCAACAATACCTGAGAAGATTTTACCCACAACGCTGTTTAAAGAGATACCTCTGTAGTTGTTACAATCTTTTCTGTTTCCATGTTTAAAGATTGGTGTGATTACTGCTTTTGTCCAGTCTGATGGAACCTGTCCCGACTCCCAGGCCATTTCAATTATCCTGTGTAGCCATTTAAGACCTGACATTCCACTGTATTTGATGAGTTCTGACTTAATTTCATCCACCCCAGCCGCTTTATTGCACTGCAATCTATTGACCATTTTATCCACTTCCTCAAATGTGATCCTATTTCCATCATCATTCCTATCCCATTCTACCTCGAAATCTGACACATTACTGATCGCATTTTCACCTACATTGAGCAACTCTTCAAAATATTCCCTCCATCTGCCCAAGGCATCCACAGGATTCACCAGCAGTTTTCCTGACCTGACCAAAATACTTGTCATTTCCTTCTTACCTCCCTTTCGAAGACTGCTAATTACACTCCAGAATGGTTTTCCAGCAGCTTGACCCATAGTCTCCAACCTGTTTCCAAAGTCTTCCCACGATTTCTTCTTGGATGCTGCAATTATCTGTTTGGCTTTGTTTCTTTCTTCAACATAACTTTCTCTGTCTACCTGGGTTCTGGTATGTAGCCATTTTTGATACGCCTTCTTTTTCCTTTTACAGGTTGCCTTGACTGTATCATTCCACCGAGCTGTTTGCTTCATCCTACTTTTACACACTACTGTTCCAAGACATTCTTTAGCCACTTCTAGTACTGTGTCCCTGTACCTTGTCCATTCCTTTTCCAATGACTGTAATTGACTACATTCAACTAACTGGTACCTTTCTGAGATCGCTGTTATGTACTTGTGCCTGATTTCCTTATCCTGAAGTTTCTCCACTCTTATCCTTCTACATATGGACCTGACCTCCTGCACTTTCGGCCTCACAATCCCAATTTCACCGCAGATTAAATAATGATCAGTGTCATCAAAGAATCCCCTGAATACACGTGTGTCCCTCACAGCCTTCCTGAATTCCTGATCTGTTATTATATAGTCAATGACAGATCTGGTTCCCCTGCCTTCCCAAGTATACCGGTGAATGTTCTTATGTTTAAAAAAGGAGTTTGTGATTACTAAGCCCATAATGGCACAGAAATCCAAGAGTTGTTTCCCGTTCCTGTTGGCCTCCATATCCTCTCCAAATTTACCCATAACCTTTTCATACCCTTCTGTTCGATTTCCAATCCTGGCGTTAAAATCACCCATGAGCAGAACACTGTCCTTGTCCTTTACTCTAACAACTACATCACTGAGTGCCTCATAAAAACTACCCATCTTATCTTGATCTGTCCCTTCACAATGCGAATATACTGACACAATCCTAATTTTCTTGCTAGACACTGTCAAATCCATCCACATCAGTCGTTCGTTTACATACCTTATTGCAACTACGCTGGGTTCCATTTCTTTCCTGATGTAAAGCCCTACACCCCATTGTGCTATTCCTGCTTTGACTCCTGACAGGTAGACCTTGTATTCTCCCACTTCCTCTTCTTTCTCACCCCTTACCCGAATGTCACTAACAGCTAAAACGTCCAGCCCCATCTTACTTGCAGCCTCTGCCAGCTCTACCTTCTTCCCAGAGTAGCCCCCATTGATATTAATAGCTCCCCATCTCATTACCATTTGTTTGCCAAGTCGTATCTTAGGAGTCCCTGGTTTGTCAGTTGGAGGTGGGACTCCGTCACCTCCAAAGGTCCGAGGCATTTTGCTCTGATTGTTGCCAGCATCATATTTAAAGTACCAGGGAAGCAGGTTGCTAGCCTTACTTGCCCCGAGTCCCATTGGGTTTTACCCCTAACGGCTGAGGGACTAACCGGTGGATTTGGTAGTCTTTGCCGTATGAGCACAAAGGTGACCACGACTCAGAATATGTCCGAGTTGCCCAGCCTTATTCCAAAGTAACTGGTATCCCGACTGTCGGGACCACTTACTTGGCCACTCATACATTGCCCGTGGTTCATGAACTAGGACATGACTACAGGGACTAACCGGTGGATTTGTTAGTCTTTGCCGTATGAGCACAAAGGTGACCACGACTCAGAATATGTGTGAGATGCCCAGCCTTATTCCAAAGTAACTGGTATCCCGACTGTCGGGACCACTTACTTGGCCACTCATACATTGCCCGTGGTTCATGAACTAGGACATGACTACAGGGACTAACCGGTGGATTTGTTAGTCTTTGCCGTATGAGCACAAAGGTGACCACGACTCAGAATATGTGCGAGATGCCCAGCCTTATTCCAAAGTAACTGGTATCCCGACTGTCGGGACCACTTACTTGGCCACTCATACGTTGCCCGTGGTTCATGAACTAGGACATGACTACAGGAACCCACACCATGAACCACCAGGATAACTATTTTGAGAAATAAATATGTAGCAATGAATAATATGTAGAATGTTATTAATATTTGTTTTATTTAAAAGAACTTTAAGAGTTTTCCCATAAAAAATTCGGAAACAGTAGTTGTCAACCCGCCCTCGTATAAGGGCTCAGTGTGAGTACACCTCACCTACCTTCCATTATTGTCACAACCAGCTGTATACCCTACATCAAAGACCATCGGATGCCACTGATGCGTGTATATTTAATTGATATTTGCATTTAGTAGTCCGTCCAAGTTACACATCCCATTTTAAATGCAATTTATAATTTCCATTTCATATCTGTAATTTCCTCAAACATAATTTGCTTTGATAATATTTCATACATGAATAAATAAATAGATTTTGGAGTTTATTTAGCGTAGTAAATATATCGTCATTCAATTAAAAAATCCAATACATTCATCTGCTGTTGTGGTTTTCTGATGTTAATTATGGATGGCGCTGCAGGCTGTAACTCACTGACGGCAGAGGAATTCTTTGGCCACTGCGCCTCTGACGGGATGGGCAGATGCGGCACCGCGGAGAATTCCGGCCATCTCCGCGTCGTAATCGTGCGGATAATTGCGTGTGCGTGGGCGGGCGGAAGGCGGCTGCCTCAGCCGACGAAGGCCTCGCGTTATAAATATGGAGGCAAGGCGTTCTGGGTGCTTCGGCTGGAGTCTGACAGGACGCGGGGAGCAGGGGGAGAGTTCATTCAGCCGAAACCGACCGACTTGTATTAGTAACCTAGCGTAAGATATTGAATTAGATGCTCGAGATAACTGTGTAGGAGTACCATCTATTTATTCAGATTTTCGGTCTGCTTCATGTATTAATACGCTGATAACCTTGTCGTTGAGCGCCAGTAATCTCCTCCATCTATCAGTATTTGTGACACTGAAAAGACCTCTTCCAAATAAAACTAAATTCAGAGGATGTCTAGAACAGCGCACCACTAATAAAGTAAAAAATTAGTATTGTCATAGCACAAAATAGGAGAATAACATTTGCTGCTTACGACTGGATGACAGTGAGCCCCAGGCGCAGGATTGTTTCAGATGTCTCATGCTGAAGGACAGTGTACTCCATGCGTAGACCAACTCTTCGAATTCGAAATTCGATTAGAGTGCAGTGTTTCTCACTCACCCAAACAGCTACGTTACATACCACCATGTTACACGCTAAAATTCGGAGCCCTCTAGCGGCAGAGGGCTGCAATTATGTACACATGGTGAATAGATATGTGCAATATTAATGCCGTTTGTTTGATTTAAAATGCTTTAAGAGTTTTCACATAAACACATCGAACTTATAATTAGTCAAGTCAATGAGACATCATGGGAATACCGTGTAACACTACTACAGACATGATTACGGTTTCAATTCGACAAGTTCACTCAAGACAACTGAGATCTAGATCCAATAGCTCTACCAAATTGCAAAGATGTTGACGGCTACGATTCGGTCGCTGTTTCAAACGGCCCCAGATGTTTCCCGAACGATTAAGAACATGTTATTTAGCGGTTCATTCGAGGTGCGGTAGGGAGCCAGCAATAAGGTGCCAGAGTGGGCGTCGAAGTAGGAACGCATGCGTGCAGTCCTGTAAGCACAGCTGGTGTCATCGTAGAAGTATATTCATCATGAAGATGAGGAAGATAGAGTAACACTTCGTTATTGGATAAGACCTGCTTCAAGTTCATCTTGGACTCGAGTCACGATAAGCAAAAGACGCCTGACTCAGAATCGCGTCCGTTATGAACTGCATCATGTACACTCTCCAGAACACTCAGAACCTTTCTTCATCTAAAAACAGACAAAATCACCTCTCAGCGGTCCACATTACACGTCACCGGTCCACTACTTTCCCATTTCTGTGTTCTCTACCTTTTCGAAGATGTACTGTGCTGTGTGATGCTATGAACGATTGCCTTTTCGAGGTACAAGATTCCAGATGTCGATTTCAAGCTGTTACTTTCGCACTGTTCGCTCGAAAATCGGTTGAAATGGACCTGCTTTCACTGATAGCAGCAGTGGCTGTGTGAAACCGATTGTCACTGAAAAGGCGAGTGTCACACGTCTGAGGCCTCTATCGGTTAAGATATATTTACGACAAAATGCCTGCAAATGGTACACCACTGCCTTGTAAACCGTTGTAAACTTTATTTTTTTTGCGTAATCTGTACCTCTGCTTTCTAGTGATCACAGGCTCCTTTTTCTGTTACAAAATATTTCCATGAGTTTCGAAGTATTATACTTCCACCATCAGGTGGGTTTACATGAGTTAATAAGCCAGGAGGTACTGCATGTACGACAACTATGCATGTGATGTATATATGACTGGAAATGGGGACTGTGGCCACTGAAAGGCGCTACCGCATGTTACCAAACATACGTACACTGTAACATTTACGGCTTTGTTGGCCGTAATACTCAATCGCAAGCTTAGCTTCTTAATTTATCTGAGACTGCATTAGCTGATGTCTGACGTGAAGAGTGGAGTGAGATGGTACGGTGGCCAATTTAGCAATCGGATGATCTGACTGGCTGACACAACCGGAGGTATAGGTATTTTCCCTGTGCCAGACATCAGATTTCTAATTTTCAATTATTATTATCTTTCCTGGCCAAGAAAAGTCTACTAGTATCGAACATAGGGCTTACTTGGAGGAAGAAATTACTGAGATTATTCGTTTGGAACACAGCACTGTTTAGTAGTGAAACACTACCAAAGAATGTTGAAAATGAAGTGGACTGATAAGTTAAGGACTGAGGAGGTCCACCGCAGAATGGATGAGGAGAGGAATATATGAAATACATTGATAAGTAGAAAGGATGGGATGTTAAGACATCAGGGAATAACGTGCATGATACTAGAGGGAACTGTAGAGGGTAAAATCTGCAGAGGAAGACAGAGACTGGAATACATCCTGCAAATAATTTATGAAGTAGGCTGCGATTGCTATTCTGAGATCATGGGGTTGACACAGAAAAAGAATTCGTGGCGGGGAGCGTCAAAGCGATCAGATAGCTGATGACAAGGAAAAAGGATTTTTTTTTTTCAAAACTGTAACTCAGATTTAACTGCCTATCATATTAAGCTATCATCCATTCGCTGCAGATTTTATTTCAATAGCCGCTTTCAGGAACATTAGAATAATTATCTGCAGACGAAGCACCGTGCACCAGGCGAAGTGATTCATGGCAACCAGCCAGTCGGGAAGGAGGGACTGCATCGTACAGTTCGGTCTAAGGGACGCATGGTTAAGATCTGAATCACGTGCCGTACCTAATGATATTAAGAAATAGCAACTCATCAAGCAATTCAGAGGATTGCATAATATAGAGCAGATAAATTCAACTGTGGCTTTACTTTTCTGCAATGCATTTAATGTACCAGGATCAGAAGTGTTGCCACGTTGCGTGGTTGCGAGGTCAGTGTCACCTTTCCACAGTTCGTGCAGCTCACCCCGTCGGAGGTTCGAGTCCACCCTCGGGCATGGGTGTGTGTGTTGTCCTGAGCGTATGTTAGTTTAAGATAGATTAAGTGGTGTGTAAACCTAGGGACTGATGACCTCAGCAGTTTGGTCCCATAGGAACTTACCACCAAAAATTTCATAAGTGTTCCATACATGAACTTTGACTTCGTAGGTGAGTATTTGTGAAATATCTTGCTAGCAGTTTAAGGCTTTAGGTGCTCCTTGTGTTATAAGTAAATTGAAAGTTGAATACTAGTTAGCATAATCAGCCTTAGCCAACTTACTAGTAAATTTCACAGCCTCTGCATAGGCTATCTTCCTCTGCATAGGGTATCTTTAGAAGACACCAGTTTGGTGTACAATTATACAATCTCAGTGTTCTGCTCTGGTGTGGCAGATACAAATAGCCCAAGCACATGCTCTGAATTTCCAGTACAAATGGGAACAGTTACACGCTATCTGTAGTACCGCAGAGGAGAGAATGGATATGCAGAGAGCATGCTGCAGTGGATAGTTACTGTCATCACATTCAGTTGCAAGACATTCAATCGTTTCTTTTATTTGCAGAAATGTAAAAATGGGTTAAAAATTTTAATGAGTGTCAGAATGAAATAGAGGAGACGTTGGCTTAATAAATTGAAAACTGCAATAAGAGTCCCGAAGCTCAGAATAGTACATTTATTAAATAAAAGAAATTATTACTAAAATCGAGAAAACACAAACTCAGACTATTAAGACATGTAAAGAAAGACACCTACAGCAGCAAACAGAATTAAAATCTGTTACTAATGAGTAGTATAAACTTAGCATAAAAATTTCTCATTTAACTTGCTGCGTCAAATTCAAATAAATTTCCGAGCTTGTGGTGATATCCACCGGCATCTTCATCAGGTACTAAAACTTTTTTTTCTTTATTGTAATTTCATTCCCCTGCCCCATATGGGCTGGCTGGCAGCGGCACAGTCCACCGCTCTTTAGACAAATGGCTTTACAAAAATACAGAAGAGGGAACTCTTGTGTAAAAAGGGAGATTAAAAGGGGGGACATGGAAAACACAGAAAATTGAGATGATGCGTGTTAAAATATACACTAATACGTGCACTGGGGATAGTTAAAAAGTCGACATAAAGTTAAAAGAACACAGCTAGTAATTCGAAGTGCACGTAAAAAACACTGGAGACAAACCAAGTTAAAAGTCAACCACAGTATAAAAATCACACAGGGAGAGACACTTAAAAAACCACTGGAAACGACAGAACACTCATGAAGAATAAAAACCGCTGGTAGCGACCTGTCGACGGACTGAGGGCTGGAGAGGAGGGTAAAAGATGGGACGAAGGTGTGGGAGAGCTGGAGGGGCGAGGAAGAGGAAACAAATGGGGGGCAGGAAGCACACCAGGAAGCAGAAGACAGGCAGGGCGGGAGATGAAGAGGAAAGATAAGATATGAGAGAGTGCAGAGACACAGAAGGTGGGCATGGGAGAGGGGAGGGGGTGGAGGAGGGGGAAAACCGCGCAGGGGAAGAGAAGAGGGAGCCCTGAGGAGTAGGGGGAGGAAGGTGGGTTTAGAGTTGGTAGGAGGGGTAGATGTCAGGGCGAAGCTCATCATCCAGGACGGGTAGGTGCTGGAAGTTGCAGTAGCAAATGAGGTGGAGTGTGTGGAGATGGAGAGAAGGTGGGACGCAACGGTAAAGGCACAGCAATGGCCTGGGTTGGAGAGGAAGGGGGGACACCAGGAGGTGGGGGGATCGAGTAAGCGGGTGCAGATATGTTCAAGGAAAAGAAGAAGGAGGAGAAAGGGGAGGAGATCGTAGAGGGTGTGCATGGGAGACGGAAAGCAGATACGGAAGGTGAGGTGGAGTGCATGGCGTTCTAGGATATGGAGGGCTTTATAGAATCTGGGAGAGGTGGAAATCCAAGCAACACTGACATGACAAAGAATAGAATGGATCAAGGGTTTGTAGGTGTGAAGGACAGTGGAAGGATGTGGTCCCCATGTCTGGATGGACAGGAGTTTCAGGAGGTGGAGTCTGTTGTGGGCTTTGTGTTGGATTGTCAGGAGATTGGGAGTCCATGTGAGGTGCCGGTCAAGGGTGAGGCCAAGGTGTGATAGGGTAGGAGTGAGGTGGATAAGATGACCATAAATGGTTAGGTAGAAATCATGGAGATGGAAGGAGCAGGTGGTGAGGCCTATGATGCTCGCCTGGGTCTTGGAAGGGTTGATAAGAAGGAACCACTGGTTGCACCAAGTGGTGAACAGGTCAAGGTGAGTTTGGAGGGTACTTTGAGACTGTGGAAGGGTAGGATAAATGGCCAGGAACGCAGTGTCATCAGCAAATTGGAGGAGATGAGCAGTCAGGGGAGATTTGGGTACATCAGCAGGATACAGGAGATACAGGGGAAAGGATGAAGCCTTGGGGCACACCAGCAGAGGGATAGAAGGAATGGGAGATGTAGTTGTGGTTAGTGACATAGGAGGGACGACAGGAGAGGAAGGAAGAAACGAGATGGACGAAATTGATAGGGGGAGCATAGGTCAGGAGTTTGAAGAGGAGCCCAGGATGCCAGACACAGTCGTAGGCGTTCTGGAGGCCCAGGGAAACAAAGATAGTCGAGCGATGGGAGTTACGCTGGAGGGAAAGAACATTGGTAAGTTTAATTAGCTGGTCACTGGTTGAAAAGGAAGGCCGGAAGCCACAGTGGGTAAGGGGAAGGAGGTGGTGCTGGTTAAGGTGGCAGTGAATCCAGCAGGAGTGGAAGGTCTCGAAGACCTTACTGAACATGGAGGTGTGGCAGATGGGGCGATAGGAAGAGGTGTCAGAAGGGACAGTGAGGAAGAGGGAGTAATCAAAATGGGGATTGTCAGGAATGGAGAAGTTCTTAAATAGGTGGGAAGCAAAATGATTAGCCTTACTGAGGTTGTTAGGGAAGGGTTGATCGTCATGGATAATAGGGTAGTGCAGGAAGAGATGGCTACCAATAACGTGGTGAAAGGCTGACCAGTACTTGGAGGAGTTGACAGGGAGGGTGGAGTTGAGGTGTGTGCATTTCTGGTGCCAGCCCCGGCATTTCTTTACTGTAAGGAGGTTCTGGATGTGTCTGTGTAATTGCTGGTGGCAGATGAGTGTATCCTGGTCACGGTTGTGGAGGGAGGAGCGGTAGAGCCTGTAGGATTCACAAAGAAGAAGGGCAGCCTATGGAGGAAGTGTAGAGCGGTGATGCTGGATGAGTTTGATGGGAATGTGGGCCTCCACGGCGTCGGTGATGGTTTTCCTGAAGGAAGGAGGAGGCATGGGTGATGTCAGTGGGATGGTGGAAGATGAAGGGGTGAGTTTCGACCTATTAGGCAATGGATTCCCAGTAGGCATCCCAGTCAGCACAGCAGTAGTCCTGGACAGAATTTGGAGAGGCAGTGGGTGGTGGGCTGCAGGGAGGCCAGGGGTGGAGGAGATGGTGAGAAGGATGGGGAGGTGGTCACTACCAATGGGATCGGGGACGTTCACAGTGATACAACCAAGGAGATTGGGGGAAGCGAGGTTAACATCCAGGTTGGAGACACTTTCAGGATGGGTGTATTGTGGGCGAGGAACCAGGTCACAATGGACAGTGACAAGGAACTGATGCCACCACCAAAGGGTGGCAGGGTCACAGCTGTGAAAGTTGAGGTCGGTGGCAATCACATAGATGGAGAAGGTATGGTCAACATGGGAAATGAACTCATAGGGGAGAGCAGTTGCAGGACAGATATAGATAGTGGCACAGGTGATGGTGAGAATGGGAAAAAAGATACTGAGGAGAAGGTGTTCAGTTAGGTCACTGAGTAGGGGTTGTGGCCAGACAGGGAGATTCTTGAGGTAGCCAATAGTGACTCCACCTCAGGCGAGGAGAATTTGGTTGTTGGTATAGTGAAGGAGATAGGGAGAGGTGCGCACAACATGGTGAGATTGGAGGAAGGTTTCATTAAGGATCAAGGAGTGCTGGGATAGAGTATGCATGAAGAGGTATTCTTACCTTGGAGGGAGCGAATATTTAGGTAGAGTAGACAATACTGTTGACATGCCACGAGGTGGGAGGTGGGAAGGAAGCAGGAAGAGGAGAGAGGGAATTAAACGAGGGTGTCTAGGTGGCTGAAGCTAAAGTGGGCCTGGTTGTCGGAGTAGGTGGCGTAGGAAGTTAGAAGGAAAACAGAGTGGGCAGCAAGGCAAATCTGCTGGAGAGTGTAGGCTTGTTGGACAAGGTGGATGTTCTGCAGGACAATGGTCAGGAACTGGATTAAATCTCCAGTCATAGGGGTAGGGTTGAGGGAATTGTTGGGGTGGATGGGATGGTCAATGGGGACAGTGAGCTCAGGGTTGGAGAGAGGGGGTTTGGCTTTGCATTTGGAGGAGTATGTGGGGTGGGATTCTTTGCAGGTGTTGCAGAAAGGGGGAGAGGCGAGGTTAGGACACTGTTTAGGAAGTGTGAGGCTTTACAATGGAGGCAGGTGTGGGAGATCTTGCAGTTTTGGGTGAGGTGGTCATCGTACAGGAGAGACAGTGCTAGCAGCAGTAGGATTGAGGATGGGAACGGGACGGGTCAATGGGGTGTCAGAAGTTGAAAATCAGGGCTCCCTGTGTGAGGAGGTGATCTATAGAGGAGGCAGACTTAGTAAAGATATGCCTGAGGATGGTAGGGCCAGAGGAGTTGTAAATACGGTGGGCCAATCAGATTTCCAGGCCGGGTTAAGGGTTCAGTTCTGCCAACACCTCCACCTCCGTGATCACAGGGCTGAGTTTTGTGATCATCACAGTGAGGGTTGGTGGATGTTGAGAGGGTTGGGGCTGACAAGGAGAGGAAGGTGTAAGGAAAGGGATGAGGAGTGCATGTGGGCCAAAGGTGATATGGGGAAGTCACTGGAGGAGATAAGTATGGAAAGAGGGAAAGGAGGATTTGATCAGAACAGAGTCTCTGCGATGGATAAGTTGGGTCATGGAGACACTGGGGATGTATTTCAGGATTTCAAGCCTAAGGTGGAGGCATCTAGGAATTTTGGATCAGGGTTGGCATGGACAAAGGTATACAGGGTGGGGCTGGGGAGGCAGGAGGAGGGGTGGTATCCATGGTGGGATCAGAGGTAGTGGGGCAGATGGTGGTCTTTTGAAGGTGGGGGTGGAGGTGAGGTCGCCACTTGGGCACTTGGGAGGTATTTTGGTGGGTGTGGCCTGGGAGGGGGGGGGGTGAGGGACGGGATGGATGGGGATGTGGTCGGAGGCAGGCTCCTCTTGTGTGGTGGCTGCACTGGGAATGGAGGTGGGGCACTCCGTAGTGGCCTCCATACCCTCCATCTTCCTTATCAGGGAAATTTCCATCACCTCTCCCTCCCAGATGTTGAACTTCCCAATGACATCTACCCTACCTACCAACTGTAGGCTGACCTTGTTCCCCCCATCCCAGGGCCCACATTTTCCTGTCCCCTCCTTCCCCCAGAGTGGTTTGTCCTCCTTCCCACCCTGAATCTCTGCACCCCCTTCTCAGCAGTTTCCCTCCCCTGTCTTTCTCTCCCTGGCCCCCTTCGGCGCGCTCCCAATTCATCTCCCCCTCTCTCCCCCCTCTACCACCGCCTATGCCCCCTTTCTTCCCTTATCCTTCGTCTTTTAACACCTGGCAGATCCTCTCAGTTGGTTCGTAATTGTTGGTGTGCTCTGTCAGTGTTTGGTGCTGTTCTCCAGTGCCGTCAAGACCTGTGCTTTTAATCATGTGCTGGACTTGTATGTAGTGTTGCTGTCCATAATTGTTATGTGCTACACTGCTCATCACAACTTTTATGCTCTGGCCGTACTTTGCCTTGTATTTCTTTTAAATGTCACAGTGTGTGGTTTTTTGTGTACACTTTTGGATTTTTATCACTATTTTTACAGTCACCCCCTTTCTACGCTATCTTCCATTATGTTTCCCCTTTGATATATCTGTTTCGCCATATTTCCACCTTTGTGTTGTTTTAAATGTCTCCCTGTTATGTACTGTCTCTCAGCTGAAGAGCGGCGCCTATGCTGCTGCCACCCCTCGCATGTGGCCTCCGTTAACACCTCAAGAGTCTGATACCCTCAACTTCTAAGTGATAGTGTATTGTTTCCAGGCTATCCCAGTAGACCAGATTTGCCTATTTGGAAGCTCCTCCCCTTTGCTAACTGCCACCATGGCTAAGCATGTGTCGTCACCCACTGTTTTCCTGCTGTCCATCTGTCGCCGCCTGCTATCTGTCTGTCACTCCCTTCACCATGAGCCCTCCCACCTCCACTGTCATCTACACCTCCCCCTTCCCTACTTCCACTATCACATCCTGGAGTGCTGCCTCTGGTCTCTAACCTTACACCTCGCCTCCCTTTCACTCACCCATTACCCCATCTCCTCCCTAGCTGAATACCCACACCTCTGCACACTTCCTCCAGCCTCAACACCTGCAACAGCCCCCAGTCCTGCCCTGCCCTCACATATGCATCTGCTGCCTCCTCCCCCTTCCCCCACTTCCACTATCACATCCACGAGTGTTGCCTCTGGCTTCTACCCTTACACCTCGCCACCGCTGCACTCACCCATTCCCCCAACTCCTCCCCAGCTGCTTACCCATACCTCTGCACACTTCCCCAAGCCTCAACACCTGCAACAGCTCCCAGTCCTGCCCTACCCTCTCATATGCGTCTGCTGCCACCTCTGCTGCAACCCCTCAGCTGGTCGGCTATCCCCCTCTCCCCCAATCACCTCACCTTCCGCCTCCCCCACTGGCATCACATCATGCCAGGCCACAATTGATACCACAGAACCCTCAGCACCTCCTGGCACCTCTGCAACACCTGAACGATCTGCCACATACCACCTCACTCTCCTCCCCCTCGCAGGCTACCCTCACCAAAAAACTTCAGAAACATGTAAATGCTGACTCTGCTTCCACTGCTTTCCTTCATGCCGTCATCTCCAGGGCGCTGGGGATCGCGCTATTTAACTAAGCGCGATCGGCAGAATTGCTCCGTTTCCGGTCCGCCAACCCTCCTCCTGTCACCCACAACACGCCCCTCCCCCCCTCTACACCTTTTTCCTCTCGACCCCAAGTTCCTCGAACCCTGTACCCATACCATGGAGACACGAAAGTATCTCCCAGGTACTCCCATCTCTCACCTCATTACCTGCAGGGACTTAGTCCTTATCAAATCCCCCTCCACCTCCTTTCATATGGACCTTCTCCCACATATCACGCTTGGAACGCACGCATCCCTGACACCCTCCCTCTCCTTTGCCTCTCCTCGCCAATACCATCCTCCCCGTTGCCCCCAGACCTACACTGCTGTGATCACCAAGCTCAGCCTGGTGATAATGATGAGGTGCTGGCTGAACTGAACTCTCACTCTGACCTTGAAATCCGCTCTGCCCACTGTATCCGCGATGCCACCAGTCCCACTTACCTCATGTGGGTCTTTTTGAAGTCTGTCTGCCCCATCGACCACCTCCTCATCCAGGGAACCCTGATTTGTCACTGCCACCACAAAGTTGAATCCTCCAAATGCCCTCCCCAACCCTACCACTCCCAGCACTGTTAAATGTATAATGATCACCTGACCCATGCTGTAAAAATCCCCCCACCTGTCCCCATTGCAAGGCTTCTCTTTTCTTCAAAAACTGTCCCAATTGTGCCATCCCTCTCTCCTGTAACACCTGTAATGGACTGCATCCCACCTACTCCTCCAAATGTAGGGCTAAACCACCTCCTGCCATCCCCAAGCTTACCATCCCTGCCCATCCAATCAACCCCCCCCCCCCCCACCCGCCCCAACAATTCCCTTCATCTGCCCCCACAGCTCAAGACATCATCCACTTCTTAAACACACTCCTCTAAAACACCCAGCCTTCCCAATGCCCCCACACCTGCCACCAGGTCTCCCTTGTCACCCACTCCACCTTCCAACTTAACATCTTTGCCACCTACTCCCACAACCAAGCCCACTTCACCTCCATCCACCTAGATGCCCTAGTTCAAGCCTCTCCACTTCTCCCCCTTCAACCCACCGCCCTCTCTTCCAGTCAGGGTGTGGCACAAATGTTGCATTCTCTTCCAGAGCATTCCATCCTTCCACATCTGTAAATACCTCCTCATGACACACTCTCCCAACACCATGACGACACCTTCCTGGTGAAACCTTCCTCCAGCCCTATATCCTCCACCAAACAGATATCCTGGCCTCCAGTGCAAGATGGAGTCGCCATCGGCCACTTTAAGCACATCCCCATCCAGACACAACCCCTTCTCAATCACCCCACTGATCATCTCATCCTCAGTGTCTATTTCCTCTCCTCCACCATCACTTTTGCAACCATCTATGCCTACTTCCCTGCTCCTATTCCTTAGATTTCATCTCCCACACTGACCACACCTTCTCCAACTATGTAATTGCCACTGACATCAACATCCACAACCACTCCCCTGCCGCCCTTTGGCAGTGGCATCAGTTCCTCCCATGTTCCAAGGTGACCTCATTCCTTTTCCTCAGCACATCCATCCTGAAAGCAACACCACTTCCAATGTTGTCACTGCCTCTAACAACCTCCTTGGGCTTATAACCATAGACATCCTTGACCCCACATCCCCTGACAATCCAGCAGAAAGTCCATACCCAACTCTGCCTCCTGAACTTCCTGTCCAGCCGGATATGGGGATTGCATCCTTCCACCATCCTCCACCCTCTTTTTTTTTTGTCATCAGTCTTCTGACTGGTTTGATGATGCACACCACAAATTCCTCTTATGTGCTTTTGTGCTTATGTGCTTTTATTGTTATGTAGAGGTCACATTCGTCAAGTGGTCACATAAAAGAGACAATCTGAATGCCTTCCCCATACAGTTCAGTTGCATGCACCACAACGTCAGTTCTATCACGGAAGTCGAAGGAACAAATCGCTGCAAACAGGAATCGTTTAACGTGTAGTATAAAAATTAGAAGTATTCAACAGTATTTTTTCTTTTTTGTCATAAGTCTTCTGACAGGTTTGATGCGGCCTGCCACAAATTCCTCTCCTGTGCTAACCTCTTCATCTCAGAGCAGCACTTGCATTCTACGTCCTCAATTATTTGCTGGATATATTCCAATCTCTGTCTTCCTCTACAGTTTTTGCCCTCTACAGCTCCCTCTAGTACCATGGAAGTAATTCCCTCATGTCTTAACAGATATCCTATCATCCTGTCCCTTCTCCTTATCAGTGTTTTCCATGTTTTCCACACATTCATTTCCTCTCCGACTGTGCAGAACCTCCTCATTCCTTACCTTATCAGTCCACCTAATTTTCAACATTCGTCTGTAGCATCACATCTCAAATGCTTCGAATCTTTTCTCTTCCAGTTTTCCCACAGTCCATGTTTCACTACCATACAATGCTGTATTCCAGACGTACATTCTCAGAAATTTCTTCCTCAAATTAAGGCCAATATTTGATATTAGTAGACTTCTCTTGCCAGGTATGCCATTCTTGCCAATGCTAGTCTGCTTTTGATGTCCTCTTTTCTGCGTCCTCCATTGGTTATTTTACTGCCTAGGTAGCAGAATTCCTTAACCTCATCTACTTCATGACCATCAATCCTGATGTTACGTTTCTGACTGTTCTCATTTTTATTACTTCTCATTACCTTCGTCTTTGTTCGATTTACTGTCAGTCTATACTCTGTACTCATTAGACTGTTCATTCCATTCAGCAGATCGTGTAATTGTTCTTCACTTTCACTCAGGATAACAATGTCATCAACAAATCGTATCATTGATATCCTTTCACCTTGAATTTTAATTCCACTCCTGCGCCTTTCTTTTATTTCTATCATTGCTTCCTCGATGTACAGATTGAACTATAGGGGCGAAAGGCTACATCCTTGTCTTACACCCTTTTTAATACGAGCACTTCGTTCTTGGTCGTCCACTCTTATTATTCCCTCTTGGCTCTTGTACATATTGTATATGACCCCTCTCTCTCAATAGCTTACCGCACTTTTTTTCTGAATTTCAAACATCTAGCACAATTTTACATTGGCGAACGCTTTTTCCAGGTCGACAAATCCTGTGAATGTGTCTTGATTTATCTTTAGCCTTGTTTCCATTATTAACCACATTGTCAGAATTGCCTCTCTCGTGCCTTTACCTTACCCAAAGCCAAACTGATCGTCATCAAGCGCACCCTCAATTTTCTTTTCCATCTTTCTCTTTATTATTCTTTTAAGCAACTTGGATGCTTGCACTGTTAAGCTGATTGTGCGATAGTTCCCGCACTTGTCAGCTCTTTCTTGTTCACACCTACAAATCCCTGAACCATTCCATCATCTATTATGCCAGCGATGCCTGATTATCCAACCCCCCCCCCCCCCCCCGCCTTTATAAAGCCATCCAAATCCTCGAATGCCACATTCTCCACCTTGCCCTCCATATCCACATTCTGTCCCCCAGACAGCTCTTGTACGAACTCATCCCCTTCCCCCACCTCCTCCTTTTCCTCCACCATATCCACATCCTTTCCACTGTCTGCAGGCTTGATCCCCCCATCCCCAGGTGTTCCCCTTCCTCTCCATCCCCCGCCAGTTGTAGGCCTCTATCACTGGATCTCACCCTATCGCCACCTCCACACCCTCCATATCCTACATCAGGGCATTTTCCAGCACCTCCCCCTCCTGGATGATGAACTTCGCTGCGAGATCTACCTTCTTACCAACTGTAGCCTGGCCTTGTTTTCCCCTCCAGAAGGCCCCCTATTCCCATCCCCTGATTGGTTTTTCCTCCTCCCTCGTCTAGTCTCTGCACACCCTCCTTGGCTGTTTTTCTCTCCCATAGTTCCCTCCCTGGCCCCCTTTGGTACACTCTCCACTGCATACCCCATCCCCCTTCTCTCCACCCTTCTAGCACCGCCCGTTCCACCCCCATTCCTTTGTCCCTCGTACTCCCACCCCTGGCAGATCCAGTTTTTTATTCATCATCAAGTGAGCTGCACCAGTGTTGTGGTCGGTGCAGTTCTACATTGTTATCAACTGATGTGGTTTTTAAACGTCTGCTCTACTTGTACATAGTTTTTCTGTCCATGCTACGCCACCCATCGCATGGCTGTTTTAATCGTTCTGCTCTGGACATACTTGGACTTGCGTCTTTTAATTCTTACAGTGTGTGTGTAAAATACGTTTTTGTTTTATGTCTCCATTTTAGTCACCCTTTTTGTATACTTTTTTCCATTACGTTCCCCCTTGTTTATATCTATGTTCCACAATGTTTTCTCCTTTTTGTTGTTTTAAATGTCCTCCTGTATACTTTCAATGTCTCTAGGTTGAAGAGCAGCGCCTAAGCTGCTGCCAGCCCACCCCAATGGGGAATTGAAAATAAAATAAAGGAAATAAAGCCTTTGTTTAGTGCGTGTTACTCCAGTGTATTTTATGTGCTCCACGACTCGCCAACTGTGTTCTTTTAACTTTATGCCGACCTTTTTAACTGTCCCACAATCAAAGTCCCCATGTCAGTGTACACTTTAACCCTTGTTGTCTACAGTTATTATGTTGTTATGTCCCCCTTTTATTCGCCTTTGTTGTGTCTAGTTTCCTCTTTTTATTTTCACTGTAATGTCACTCGGCTGCAGAGTGGCTGATTCAGGCAGGGGAATGAAATCACAATTAAGAAATAAAGCCTAGTTAATTTATCAAAATGCCTGTGTCTGAAATGAGGGTAATGTTGGACGCAACGATCAGCAACCGTCCTTATAGACTGATCCACAAAACTCCTGTCACACTTGCAAGGAATGTTATGATTTTTCAGCACTCTAAGGCCGAGATTACCTTTGACGGGTAGGAACATTTCTTTCATATTTCCGGGTTGCCAGAAGACTGGTCTGATTCCTTGCCTGTTTACGACTATCTTGCTAGTTGCTCCACTGCAGAACTGAAGCCGCGCTACATTCCTCTTGGCTTGTTTGGACGCAGAGTGCGCCACGTCCGTCCGCGCCATCATATGTAATCCATCCAATCGGATGCCCCTCTGTGGGTATAAACGAGAGAACCTTGCCAGTTCACGAATCAATTTTAGAGCCTCACCAAGATGATTGCAAGTGAACCGAGAAATTTTTAATCAAGAACTCTGCCGCGAAAAACGCCGAAACCACATAAGTTGCACGTGTTGTTGGGTGCGAAATGATCTTTATTGATAAATAAGAACTTTCGCAGCCAAGATCGTGTGTTGAAATATTTTTATTTTCTCAATGACCGATCTTCGGATCTTCTTGGAATAATATTACTATGTATAAATTGCACAATCATATAGACAGCACACTCCATTTATAAAACACAGCCGTTGCATTGGCTTGTCAGATATATGGATCAGGATAATTAAAAAGTACGTAGCACCAACAGTGTGTCTCGGAGTGGCGGCTAATTAATTCATGGAGCCGACACAACTGTAGTCCATCAGGAACGTCCTTATCCAGTTGCTTGGATGCGAGATTGAGGATAGCTTTTTTACGTCTTGATGGGCCGCATCCAACACGGAGTGGTGTTAACATTGTATGGTGTAAGCGCCACCGCCCAGTTTTGTACGTCATGGGTGGCAATGCATGTTGCCAAAATTAGTAATCCAGTAATTGTGTTTCATAGCGATCTTGGTAATTAAATTGGTTTTAAAAGAAGATTAGAATACAAGAAAAATATTTCAACACATGATCTTCCCTGCAAAAATTCTTATTTATCAATTAGCAATAAAATTTCTAATGTACAAGCCAAGTATACAGACAACACAAAAGTGATTCATGTTAATTTGAGTTAAATCAAAGAAAGGGTAGAAAAATCCCCCAAAATAGCTCGGCGTATCACTAAAATACACTAAAGAGCCAAAGAAAATGGTACACCTGCCTTAAATCGTGTAGGACCCCCATGAGCTCGCAGAAGTACAGCAGCACAACGTGGCGTGGACTCAGCCGGTTCAGATGGCTCTAAGCACTATGGAACTTAACATCTGAGGTCATCAGTCCTCTAGACTTAGAACTAATTAGACCTAATTAACCTAAGGACATAACACAAAACCATACCCGAGACAGGATTCGAACCTGCGACTGTAGCAGCAGCGAGGTTCCGGGCTGAAGCGCCTAGAACCGCTCGGTCACAACGGCCAGCGACGTGGATTCGACTAATGTCTGAAATAGTGCTGGAGGGAACTGACACCATGAATCCTGCAGGGCTGTCCATAAATCGGTAAGAGTACGAGGTGGTAGAGATCTCTTCTGAACAGCACGTTGCAAGGCATCCCATATATGACAGGATGTTCATGTCTGGGGAGTTTGGTGGCAAGTGGAAGTGTTTAAATTCAGGCGAATTTTCCTGGAGCCACTCTGCAGGAATTCTGGACGTGTGAGTTGTCGCGTTGTCCTGCTGGAATTGCCCAAGTCCGTCGGAATGCAGAATGGACATGAATGGTTGCAAGTGATCACACAGGATGCTCACATGTCACCCATCAGAGTCGTATGTAAAGGTATCAGGGGTCCCATATCACTCAACGTGCACACCCCCACGCCAGCTTGAACAGACTCTGCTGAGATGCAGGGTCCATGGATTCATGAGGTTGTCTCCGTATCTGTACACGTCCATCCGCTCAATACAATTTGAAACGAGACTCGTCCGACCAGGCAACATGTTTCCAGTCATCAGCAGTCTAATGTCGATGTTGACGGGCACAGATGAGGCGAAATGCTTTGCGTCGTGCAGACACGAATGGTCCTTCGGCTCCAAAAGCCCATATCGATGATGTTTCGTTGAATGGTTCACACCCAGACACTTGTTGACGGCACTTCTGTCACGTTGAACGATTCTCTTCAGTCGTCGTTAGTCCTGTTCTTGCAGGATCTTTTTTCGCCCGCAACGATGACGGAGATTTGATGTTTTGTCGGATTCCTGATATTTACGAGACAGTCGTGAAATGGTCGTACGGGAATATCCCCACTTCAACGTTACTTCGGGTACGCTGCCTCCCAATGTTCGTGCGCCGACTATATCACCACGTTCAAACTCACTTAAATCTTGCTAACCTGCCATTGCATCAGCAGTAACCGATCTAACAACTGCGCCAGACACTTGTTGTCTTATATAGGCGTTGCCGAACACAGCGCCGTTGTCTGCCTGTTTACATATATCTGCATTTGAATGCGCCTGCCTGTATCAGTTTCTTAGGCGTTTCGGTGTAGAAGGGGACACTAAACAAAAATTCGAAAAATGGTATGAACGAGAACAGAGGAAAGCTAATATTCGTGTGATTCAGCTTATTATCTTAGTGTAGGCCAATCCTGCCATTTCTCATTAAAAGGTAACATGTAACATGTGTGATTCATTTGGTGGTTGGAGGGTATTATACCCAAACACTGGGGAAAACAATAAATAATAAACTGGGTTGGTAAGAGACTTGAAGAGGACGTCATGTCATGGGGAAAAGCAGACTACAGGGAGGCTTGGTTCAAAAGACTCTGAGCACTATGGGACTTAACTTCTGAGGTCATCAGTCCCCTAGAACTAAAAACTACTTAAACCTAACTAACCTAAGGACATCACATACATCCATGCCCGAGGCAGGATTTGAACCTGCTTCCGCAGCGGTCGCGCGGTTCCAGACTATAGCGCCTAGAACCGCTCGGCCACCAAGGCCGGCACTACAGGGAGAAACAGTGTGTTAATGACCCACTAAAGGAACCTCACTTTATTGCAGTAATAACACTTACATTAACAATGATAGCACAAGAAAAACATATCAACAGCAAAAAATAACATCAATAATTTAATGCATGTACTTCAGTAGTATGATTCGCTGTCTGCCAACAGACAAGGGCAGGGAAGGGTGTAGACGAAACAGGTGGCTAGTGGACAGCCGTAATAACAGCTGCAGGGACAGGGATGATCTACCTATGTCACAGCTGGGAGGAGAGTAGACGAGTACGACACAGCTGTAGCTCATCTAGAAGAGGAACGGGGAGAATCAGATTTCAGAGAGGTATGGGAGGAGCAGGTTATTGCAGAAACAACGGAGAGTACCACATTAGTCAATCTTGAGAGAACACACCCAAAATAAACAGAACTGATAAGGTGCAGGAAAATTAGAGGGCTGTTTGTACCTTGTCCATTCGAAAACAACCAAATGTGATGAATAACTTGCGAAATTTCTAGATTATGACGAAAATGTCTATATTAGAGAAGCACTAATGAAAGAGGATACATATGAAGCTAAAGGAGCATACCATCAATAGCTGAAGTTAGTATACAAAATAAAAAAAAAATGGTTTTCATTCTGGGTTCAGACAGCGAGATAAATGCCACATTCAATGATTTATATGAAGAAATAAAGCCGGCCAGTGTGGCCGTGCGGTTCTAGGCGCTTCAGTCTGGAATCGCGTGACCACTACAGTCGCAGATTCGAATCCTGCCTCGGGCATGGATGTGTGTGATGTCCTTAGGTTAGTTAGGTTTAAGTAGTTCTAAGTTCTAGGGGACTGATGACCACAGATGTTAAGTCCCATAGTGCTCAGAGCCATTTGAACCTATTTTTGAAGAAATAAAAGAAGGATATGAAAATTACAGAATAATCATAATAAGGGGTTGAAGTGTGTATTACCAGAAGTAAGCTTACAAAGAAGACCCTTTCTCTTAAAGTATAAGACAAGATGTTTTCTATAAATGTTATGATAATGCCAGGGCTGTGAGTCAGTTTAATATTAGGAATGGACTGGCTAGTAACAAACGGTGAAATGCTAGATTTTGCTGAGAAGATAATGAGAATAAAAGAAAATGATTAAGGAAAGGTGTTCAATTCGAATGAGACCATGTAAGCTGCAAGGGGATCTAGAATACGGATTATGAGGAACAGGTGTATCCGAGGAATCTTGGTTTGGAAGGAAATATTTGTAAAGAAAATATTCATACAAACGCAGATGCAGTGTCATCTGAAGAAGTAGTAATAGATGAAAATATTAAAGAAAAAATCACAAACATCGAAGGATTAAGTGAAGCTGAAACCCATGATTTGGAAGAAGTACTGCTTCGGCATCAAAATACATTTTCCAAAAACCCAGAGTGCATGAAGAACTATGAATATTGCTCTCAAATTAAACTACATGAAGCATTAAAAGTTAAGGTGGAGATTATGCAGGTGTAGTTTCATTGAGCTGATGATGTCCTTGATTTGATGTGGATTCAGGAGTGGGTTCAATATTAAGTCCATTCTTACGAACTGAACATCGCCATACAGTTTCTTGGCCGTGAGACGATGATAGTCTTGCAGAAAGTTGTCTCTCTGATATGCGCTCGAATTTTGATGTTGAACATCTGGTGGTGCGTTAGTAATACTGGGTGCAGATTGCGGATAGATCAGAAGCTCGGCGAGAGGGGGAGGGGGAGGGGTTGGAGAGAGCAGTACCATGCAACCCCTAAGCGGTCAGTTCAGCATCGCATACGTTGGCAACAAGTTCGCTTGCCGAAACATTGTACCCATTGGACAGTAACGTCTGAATATTCGCCACGTACTATTTCGTCATAAATAACTCTGGGAGAACCTGAAGAATCACTTCACATCCTTTACTGGGATCAAATGTATTGCGACATGAAAAAATTCACAAGCTGCGCCACCTGAGGAGACATTTGCTAAGTGCTGTTGCATATCTTATGAGACGCCGTGAAGAACTACGCCAAGTTAATGCATCACATCCACTCAGAGGCACCCAGAAGAATCAAGAAACGTGTTAGCCTACCAGTAGTGCAGAAAAGAATACTCTTTACTCACTGATGCCTGGACTCGTCCAACAAAGAATTATTCAAATTAAATTTACAGCTGCCCAACCAGTTCAGTTCCTGGACGTGAGAGTATTGATGGTATCACATGGGCCACAGCGAACTCCACATGGAGATAAGCAATCGGACGTCAAACATAAAAATTCTTGCACATATCACAGAGACAATCTTATGACGTCCCTTGAAAGACTGTAATCTACCTCACAGCCGTGTACCTGGATGGAGGAGCACAGCTCTTAGGAAAGGACTCAATTTTGCACCAGCTCTTAAATCTGCATTATCAAGGGCATCATTAGGGCGGTGGAACAGGCAGCTGCACGACTTCCACCTGAAGTATATGAAGAGGTACGTCGTGGAACCTGTAGTACACCCTCGCGCACAAAACCTATGAAACAGAAAATCTACAGAAGGGAGAGGATAACTGTACGAGAACTCTGACCCTGATATCGTGGTCAGCGATCAGGGACATCGTAAGTGTGAATTTATCTCACCAAGATTACATTGAGAAAATAGTGGGCCTATTAGAAGACAGTACACACTGGGGGACTGACACTGATACTACCGAGAGGGTGGACAAGAAGACTATGCTGTTTCTCAAAGAAGCGACAAAACAGAGCACCTATTTCACGACCACCGAGACTTTATGGACTTCCTATCGTTCACAATTATGGGCTGCCTTTAAGCTAGCAACACTGATCCCCGACGTACTCAATTAAGTCCTGAGGTATTCACTTAGTCTCTACTTCGAGAAGTTTCACATCATATTCACAACTCCGTGGATGTTGTTGGATGCCTTATCAACTTGAATCTTAAGGATACCGACTTCCTTGCAAGCTTTAACGTTGTCTCTGTTTTCACCAGAGAGCATTTACAAGAAACCTGGCAGTTTATTGGCCGAAATAGGGACGACTTATGTTTTAGGCATATGCTGACGTCGACATGCTTACATTTAATGGTGTCTACAACATACGGAAGGAGTAGCCATGCTGCGTCTACTTTCAGCAGTTGTAACTAACATTTGTATGGAGCATTTCCAGGGTGAATCCCTGCAGTCAGCACTATAGAAACATTTCTGCTTTTATTGTTATATAGACGTCACATTCGTCATGTGGTCACTTAAAAGAGACAATCTGAATGCCTTCCCCATACAGTTCAGTTGCATGCACCGCTACGTGAGTTCTATCACGGAAGTCGAAGGAACATGAACAGCTGCCAACAGCCAGCGCAGAGGAACGGGGTGCTCGAAAAAAATGTTCAGATGTGTGTGAAATCTTATGGGACTTAACTGCTAAGGCCATCAGTCCCTAAGCTTACACACTACTTCACCTAAATTATCCTAAGGACAAACACACACACACATGCCCGAGGGAGGACTCGAACCTCCGCCGGGATCAGCCGCAGGAGTGCTCGAATCATTGATACATACACCTCACACAATATCTGACTATGAAAGTTTCAGCCAAGAACTTGAACATCTGAGGAATGTGTTGTGGAAGAAAAGCTGCATAGAGCGGCAAATTCGGGAAGCCCTAAATCGCGTACCCACTATACAGCCGTTAGAAACGGAAGAGCAGCCTCGGTAGGATACAGGCATTACCTTTATTCCATTTTGCAATAAATTATTCGTAAAGAGAAGAAATATCAAGATAGGAAACACCAAGAGAAGATCATCTTTCACCCACCAGCTAATACACGGGCGCGCTTGGTAGAATGAAAGACAACCTCGGACGGAAATCCAGCGCCTATAAGATACCCTGCCAATTGGAAATTTGTGGTGAGTTCCTATGGGACCAAACTCCTGAGGTTATCGGTCCTAGGCTGACACATTGCTTAATCTAACTTAAACTAACTTGCGCTAAGGACAACACACACATCCATGCCCGAGGGAGGACTCGGACCTCCGATGGGGGGAGCCGCGCGAACCGGCTACCCCGCGCGGCACCCTGCCAACGTGGCAACACCGACGGCACACCAGACTGCAGCAGCCTAACAAGTTAGCACTCATGGAACATTGCGTTTCGAAATGACACGGGAATTATTACGACCGCACTAAGATTCTGACACAGAAATCTAACTTCTGGAACTGTGTTGTTAAAGTATCTGTGTACAGCCGAACAACGAAACCGCTGAACTATCGTGATAAGTGAAAATCACTGAGAAATTGAGAAGTTAAGACATATGCCTTACTATACCATGCAAAAGATATTTCAGAATCCTTGCCTCTGGAACGTACAGAACGCGGTAACTAAAATAATTTCAAACATATTTTGTCGTAATTTTTTATAGAATTGTTCATTTCTGCCAATTTGAAGCTTTTCATCGCTCTGACAAAGTACAGAGAGTGCTAACGTACTGTTTCGCTATCAATGATAGGCAGCTATATGCCACATTGATACAAGCGGAACTAACATGTGCATTCCTTTGTTCACGTACAGCACTCCAAAAACATGTTCTACATTCAAGGAGGCAATGCATGACACTATTGCTCCCAGAAAGCTTCAAAATGGATGAAGGACATCAGTCCTATTGAACATACTTGCAACGTCTTAGACTAGATGTATGCTGTTCGAGCCTGATACATTTCCGTAAGTTTTTGATGCAGGTTGATGTGACAAAGGTTAGTGATGTTGCTGAATCCATGCTAGGATGCGTCATCAGGGTGAAAGGAAATGATACGCACTACTAAACGGGAGTGTAATTCCTCGGGAGAGTATTTTGTAAGAAAGATTATTTTCGCCCCCCTTCGTTAGTTGAGGTTATGTCGTGGTGGCTGCTACAAATACAAGGGACGAAACTGAAACTAACATAATCAGGTTGGGATATTTACAGACCATCTCTTCAGGGCTACGTTCGTTACCGATCTGGGAGCAAATGTGAAAAAGACACTAGAGAACTATTGTCACCTTCCGTACAACAGCCACTCCCTCAGAACTGGAAGCCACACCCTTGAGGATAAATAGTTGCACGTATATTGTCCTAATGTTCACCCATCATTGGAATCAGCAAAAAATGCCGTAATTTATTTAAAAAGGAATGGCCATGCAAAGATTCACGGTTGTAGTTTAGCTTAAAGCAGCGCGTTGAGATTCCCTGGAACACTTTGTGTATCGTGTTAAAATCGATGTTTATGCAGCATAAGCAAATTGCCGAAGTGTTATTTGAATTCGAGAAAATACTCTTGTCTGGGAACTGAGATTACCAGGTATCTGACAAACTAATTCAGTTTTTCGCAGTACTACCAAGGCTACGGAAGCTGACAGTGGTCGAACGTCGAAGTTGCCTATGCCATTAGCGTATCAGGTACAGAAACAGTGTGCTGAGAATGCGCCGATCAGTGAAGTAATCACTCCCACATATATAAAATGACGCATTTATAAACAAATAAACTTATATTTTGGTTAAAAATCTTAAACAAACTGGATAAGAGATCATGCCTCAATGTTTTCAAACATCTGAGAGAAACAGCACTCGAAATCTCTTACGCGAAAAGAAAATGGAAATAAAGTCAAAGCATTCACTTGCATTATTTCTAGTATCACAGGCGTATCATCTAAATCAACTATAGATATCCGAGAGAGAGGAAGTTTATCCGTCAGCACGTTCCAGATATGCTGCGCTTCAAGGAAAATGTGATGTTAATTAGGTATGTTAAATAAATATTTTATCAACATTGCGTCCTCAATGTTTGATCGTGTGATAGAGAAAGGGTGTAAATCAACGAGTAACGAGAATAATGCATCAGCTACACGGGATAACATATTTGTCCTCCGTGGAGGCATGTTGTATTATTTACAGAGTGTCATACAGAGAACGAAGCCTCAGCAGTGGCGCCTTCGAAACGTGCAAAGCGTGTCCTTGTATCCTGGGTGGTGGAGGAGGAAAGTGTCGATGAAATTTCCACATATCAGTTGGTAGGAAAATCAGATAAGGGACAGTCACTTCTAGAGTGGTGGAAGTCAAGAGCAACAACTTTTCCCACTCTGTCGCAAGTGGCACGAGAAGTTCTATGTATACTTGCCTCTACTGTCTCTAGCGAGAGGGCTTTAGTGGAACTGGACTTGTCATTGTGGATAAACATAACGGAATATCTGCGGAAAATGTAAATGAGCTGTTTATGGTACATTGTAATACCATTGTAAGTTATAGATACGTTTAGAAAACATCCTGTTTTCGTTGTCAGAAATTTCTAACATCTTAATTGCTTCTTTCAGGAATAAATTCATCCAGAAGATCGTTGCAGCCTTACGAGATTAAGAATATTTCTTTATTTACTTGAAGCAAGAAAGTTTTCAGTAAACTTCATATGTCTTTCATGTCGAAATTTTTTTTTTTTAATTTGTGGTGTGTTTCTATGGGACCAAACTGCTGAGGTCATCGGTCCCTAGGCTTACACACTACTTAATCTAACTTAAACTAACTTATGCTAAGGACAACACACACACCCACGCCCGACGGAGGACTCGCACCTCCGAGGGGCGAACCGCGCGAAGCGTGAAAAGGAGCAGTTTTTATCCTTTATTATTTTACTTTTAATTTTAACAAATATATTTGATCCAGCAGATAATTTAGTTGCTGTATCGTATGAGTGTGATGTCATGTAGATATATTCGCACACACCAAAAAGTAATGGTCCCTAAACCTCCTTCCATAAAAATCTGACATGTGCGAACCCCCGCCTTGTAAAGGAAAAAGGTACTTACTGTAACAGGGAAATAACTGAATACCAAGCATATGGTTTAATAACCCTAATGCTTTTATATTGCTTTACTGTTCAGTAGTACCGCATCAAAAGGGTTGACGAAGACTTTTCCATAATGGATTTGTGTAGTATGCAATATCGTATTTTACACTTTCCTGTTATACTACAAGTTCTCTTTACGGGATTAACTCTGTCCTCCCGTGGAATTCGGTGAGGAGGAACTTCTTGCTTTGCATGTCTCATAAATTTGAAATCAGTAACCACAGAAGTTCAAGATACTCTCAAATAATTTTCGCTGAGAAGTTTATTTCTGTATTACTTTTTTATGTGAGTGTAAGAAGGAAAAGCCTTTTCGAACAAATATGTGGATGATACACGTAACGAATCTGTTACCGCTTTGACGGCATCGGTAACTCCGCCTTTAAACTTAACCGAAAACTTATCGCTGACAATGATTTATTTTATGTAACTTGAAGCCACTGGAAGTTTAGAGAAGCTATGCGTTTTAATTTGTGCACCACTTTGATTTCACAATTATTGTCTTTTCAAGCGGTTGCGAATCCAATTGTTGTTACTAGAGAGAACAGGGAAATAATCTATAAAATGGTTCAAATGGCTCTGAGCACTACGGGACTTAACATGTGAGGTTATCAGTACCCTAGAACTTATAACTACTTAAACCTAACGACGTCACACACATCCATGCCCGAGGCAGGATTCGAACCTGCAACCGTAGCTGTCACGCAGTTCCGGACTGAAGCGTCTAGAACCGCTAGGCCACAGCGGCCGGAAATCTGTAAAAGATTTTCCAAATGTCTTCAAATATTCCTTAATTATGTTCTTGACATCTTCTCCGAAGTATGATGAATTTCAACTAGTAAATCGTGAATGCTATCGAAGCTCACAATTTGATTTGTAATTTAATTAGATTCCCCATCTGTAATGTTTTTAATGAACGATTCCATGTAATCTTGCACATCTCACAGGTTTAGTCCCTAAGTAACAAATATTATGTGCTGATTTTTAACAAAATGTCTGCCAAATAAGCTAGTCTGAAGCCAGACTTTACCTTGGAAAAGGTTTAGCTGGCGAGAAAAATTTCATACGATGTGAGAACAATTCTGCCGTGATATAACCAGCTAACTTCCGTATGTGTCGATAAAAACTTTGAAATAGTTCAATTTCCTGATACAGTAGTACAAAGATTCAGTAATTAGTAGGGCGACATTTTTCACACTCAGGTAACAATACGTTGATGTAAAAATTACGAGCAATGGGGGAGTTTTAAGTAACCACCTTGTTCCAAATGTTACAGCCATCAGTTGTTTTAACGTGACACCAGAGGCGAAATACTGTATCGATAAATATTATGTGAAGTATAAAACTCCTTGCAGATAAGCTTCAGCGATATCGTTCGATAACCACAACAGTGTGACGCCTAGTGGGGATGAAACTTGACGAGCAACCGTGCCCCACGGCTGCCCGGGCAAACTCCAGTTCTGGCGGGGCACCACACGGCCCAGCGGATCGCGGTGCGGCTTGGCCGGCTGACCGTGCAGCGCGAGTAGAGGCTCGCCCGGCAGTCCAGGCTACGGTTTCTGGCGGCCGCACAGGCTCGATGTACGCCGCTGATGGCGGTATGATGGGGGTCATAACTTTCTACCCATAGAACTCCTTATTAAAAAATCGTATTTTTACAGATATCAGTTTGCAAACCTATCACCAATGTTTAGAGAATAATATAGCACGGAAACTCGGATCTCGGAAACGACAGTTGTAGAAAATGACTGCCAAAGCAAATCCGACACGTTTCACGAAGACATTAAGTAAAGCAAGACGGGAAAGAAAAGATGCTCTAGTAATTAAAACTTAAAAATTAAAATTAAAATGTTGGTATGTTGCCCCGTTGTATCCGACCACGAACAGCACCTTCACGATGTTCTCAATACGCTTCGAGTGTGTGTCGTGGTCAGAATAGTGTCCTATCTAGCTGTGAGTGCACTATATCAGACCTAAGAGAATTTGTCCGCGGGCAGACTGTTGGTGCTCGTATGGTGCGTGCTTCCATAACCAAGGGTGTTTGGCGTTTCAAGAGGCCCCGTATCAAAGATCTATACCAGATAACCGTGAAGAATGGCCGCGCGGTTAGAGGCGCCATTCACTGACTGCGCGGCCCCTCCCGCCGGAGGTTGTAGATGACCTCTGCAGTTTGGTCCCTTAAGAACTCACACACATTTGAACATTTATACCACATATAGGGTAAGCGAAAAAATAACACCCGCTAAGTAATATTGCGGACGTAAGTGTGTACTAAGTGATGGTGACAGTCGGTAGGTTAATCGAAGAGGGCTGCGACGCAAAATAAGAGGACGACAGTGGCAAAAGTCGCTGCACAACTGAATGTTGCAGTCGTGAACCCTATCAGCACCAAAACAACACAGAGGAAGTTCCATGAGCACTGAATTTTACGGCGAGCTACAATTCCAAAACCACTCATCACTGATACAAATGCTCGTAACAGGAAAACATGGCACTAAAGCCATAAAACATGGACTGTGTACAATGGAAGAATGTTTTTTGCTAGGATGAGATTTGTTTCAAACTGTTTCCAAGATCTCGGCGAGTTTACGTTTCAAGAGTGAAACGTGGCGGGGGCTCGGTTATGATTTGGGCAGCCATATCGGATTCCGTGGGTCCCATGGTTACTCTGCAATGTTGCGTTATGGCCATAGATTAAATGACATCCCATGGTACAATGTTTGTTCCCCAATGGTGATACTGTGGCCCAAGACACCATCACCGCTGTTCAACTCGCATCGTCCAGGACTGGTTTTGTGATCGGAGACGAACTGTCGCAACTGCCCTGGCCACCAGTCACAAGATATCAGTATTACTGAACCTTTGTGGTCCACTTTGGAGAGAACGGTCCGTGATCGCTACCTACTTCCATCATCCTTACCTGAACTTGTCTTTATTTTTCAGGAAGAACAGTACAAGATTCCTCTGAAAACCATACATGGCCTCCATTTATCCGTTCCGAAACGACGAAGTTATTCTAAATGCCAAAGGTTTCTCTACACCGTATTAGAGATAATAATGTAGTTGGTCTATAGTGTGTCCATATATGTGTCCACTGTTTTTACATGTCTTCACCATTATAGTGTTCGAACGAAATTTACTCATAATGTTGAGCACACATTACGATTCCATATATCGTAGATATTTTTAAGACTATTTTGTGAGGTTATTTTGTGTTAAAATTTTTAAATAATTTACGTGCTAGATATATTTTACTTCAGAGGAGTGCTTAAGTGATGCGGAAAAGGGGAGATGTAAGGGGAGAGGTAGGGTAGAAGGCGAGAAAATCTGCAGTGATTCCTACTGTGAACGATGTCCCTTCGATGTGCCGCAGAAGACCAGCAACGCGTCCGCCAGAAATCGTTACTGCTGACCCCCTTCTTCCCCCCCTTACCCCCAAAGTAAGTGAACGTCCAGTGCCCTAGTGGTGAAATCTGGCAGAAACTATTGATGGCTGTCGAGTATTTGGGACAATACGTTCTGCTGACCGAATGAAATGAACTTGTTTTTTAACATAAGGTGAAACAGCACTCAAAGAGCAACCCATGTTTCTATTTATGGTACTGTCTACCAGTCTAATTTCGACTTATTCCTTCAAAACACTGTACCTGTTGTGGCTGTGCCCTCTTTTACTGTTTTTTAGTTTCTGGCTGGATGAGAATAGCGTGGTATGACAGGTAGGTGGCGGGTTTCCTCTCACAACAACACAGAAACGCACACGTGGTTAAGATACACTTTATTACGGGAACCAGTTGAGTACTTAATTTCAATGACGTCCAATCTGAAGTTCTAAGGTTAACAGCGATCAAATAACATGTACTAATTCTTGAATCTTATCCGTGACCACATAGCAACTATACACAATGACTAACGTTGCCTCACAGTTAGCTAAGGTGCAAGCGGACGACTATCACTGTGGAAGGCTGTGACATACTGAGGTGCAATGCGAACTGAGTCCCAATACGACTGAGGTACTGAGATTGAGAGACTGAGACAGCTCGGGAGGCGGCGACCTATATGCACTGCACGCTGCGTGGGGGGGGGGGGGGGATTGTTAATCACGCGTAACCTCTCTTCTCTTGTCATAGGCGCGCCTAGGTCAGCGACTGCTACACAATGTGTCCTAGTACCGATCGGTGTTCTGGCGAAGGCGTACGCCAGCACAGTACCTATGGGGAAACGCATGGGCAACTTTCGGTGTCTCTGCGTACAAAGCTATGTGCCTCTCGTGCTACATTCGTATCAGTGTTTGAGTAAGCTAGCGGCGGTACCTTGACTTGGTGTGGCTGAAGCTTCTTTGGAAGACCCGAGAGGACGCGAGTTCAGCATGCACCGCAATTAAGACGTTGCGCAGAGGTGGTACGGAGAGAGGGGCTTGAGGAGTACGTCGATCACGTTATCTGCTAGCTGCAGAGAACACGTGTTGTTTGCCCAGAAGTGCTAACTTCGAAAGGCAGCAGTTTTCCTGTTTGGAGGTGTCTATGTGATGGGTAGCCACATTAAGGTCGTCGGTTCCTTCGTGGCATTTCCTTGGCTAGTTTCGAGCACATCTATGTGGTAAATCTAGGCCCTAGTTCTACCACATAAGTACTTCATCCAGGTGTAACTGCAGCGAGGCCACTATGACAGACATCACCACCATACAACGGAAGTTAAGGGCGAGCTCTCGTCTGCTGTATTGGAGCATAACGGGGCTTAGTTGGACATCCCAATGGAGTGCGTCAATCTTCGTAGTGTTCGTGGGAGTTCGCCTGTTGCCCATAATTTGCGTGTCTGTATTGCTCGTTTAGAAAACAGGTACCAACCACTGCTGTGTAAAGTGTCAAATTTATGTGTTCCTTTTATTTAATATTTGACAGGGAGTGCCAGCGGTAAGTTATGTTTATTCTTGCGATTTAAATGTATCTATAAATATTGCACCACCTATGTAGCATTTTCAGCATTGCACTCAGTTTAAATGTGTGCGACTCGACCAAAGGGACCATGTAATTAACTGAGTACTGTATCGCTCATTAATAAATTAATCTACGCTGTTAAATTGTGGGCAAGATTCAAAACTGGTATCTTCTCTTAAATTGTATGTAATAGTTTCAATATGTCATAGTATGTGTAGTGATGTTGTTTTTCTGTTTCAGAGCTCTGAAACCTAACTTTTTTATTATGTCTGTTTAAATCTGATGGATCGGCCTGTTGGGAGCTGTGCCGAATATAAATAGATTCATATCAGCTTCTGAGAGAAGTTTTTCAGGATGAGGTGTTGACGTTCTTCGTATTTTACTATCCGAACTGGTTGCCTGAATGGTATTGTGGGTTGTAATTTAACTCCTGTTATTCGAACTGTGTTGGTTGTTAAATTCACTGACTTGCTGATTAACACCCTTAAACTATTTCGCCGTTTATCTATTGGCACTTTAAATAATTTTTTTGATGTTAACTTATTGTCGCCTCCAAACTATCTTAATGTTTTTTATCCCTCAAATATTGGCGCCATTAAATAATTTTCTGATGCTTTGTGGTATTATTGTCTAATTTGCTCATCGGGGCCTTTAAATTGTTTTCATGTTATAGTAAAGGGTGATTATAATTAAAGTTAAACTTTCAAATTCCGTAGAAATAACACCACTGGTCAGAATGACGTCAAATTGCAATGGAATATTGTCAGAGGAGGAGGAAATCGTATGGCAGAAGAAATAAAATAGTGTGAAAATTGATCAATAGTTGGCGCTGTAGGTGTCAGAAAACGTAAATGGGAACTCCTGCCATGCGCACGACCCATTGAAGTTGGTATAAACACGCCGGGTACACGGCTTTTTCCTCCTTTCGTGTCTGCGACGTTCGCCATGAATGTCTCAATGCAGGATCGCACTCTGCTTGTAAAGCTGTATTACGAGAATGATGACTGTCCACACGTCGCTCTGCAGAAGTTTCGCACACTGAAGAGTGAAAAAAGGCGTTCGTCTGATGACTGCCGTGGTTGCGCATAAAATGATTCGGAAATTCGAAAAGACGTCTTCTTTTTGTGTGCAACCTGGTAGAGGGAGGAAACGAATTGATTCGACGTCAGTGGAAGCAGTGGCCACAGCAATGCAGGAGGAGATGAGTGGTGGTGTGCAAACGTGTAGTGCACGGAGAATTGCCAGAACATTGGACATACCCGTGAGCACGGTGCGTAAAAGCCTACGAAACCTTATTTGCTGTCCATTCATAATTACCCATGTGCACGAGTTGATTCCTTTTGACCTGCCAGCAAGAGAGACCTTGCGTTAGAATTTACTGCTCGCTTGGAAGTGGACAATGATTGGCCATGGAAGATTTTGTGGACAGACGAAGCCCACTTCCATCTGACAGGATATGTCAATACACAGAATATGGGCAACGGAAAATCCACACGCAGCTCAACCAGAACCACTTCGTCCTGGAAAGGTCACTGTGTGGTGAGTGTTTACGGCATCATTTATCATAGGGCCATATTGTTTCGAAGAGACAGGTACTTCCGGTCCAGTTACCTGTACCGTCACTGGTAAGCGCTATGAGTGTCTTTTACGCAACCACGTTATTCCAGCTCTCCAACAGCGTGGATGTGTGGATGGGATAATTTTTATGCATGATGGCGCAAATCTGCACATTGTAAAGCCTGTTAAGCAGCTGCTGAAGAGCCATTTCGAAATGCTAGAGTTATCAGCCGCCATTTCCCTAAAGCCTGACCGTCCCGATCACCTGATCTTAATCCGTGTGACTTCTGGCTGTGGAGCTACCTGAAAGACGTTGCTTACAGTGTTCTGATTGGAAACTTAGCTGCATTGAAGGTAAGCATTGCGCAACACATTCTGAACGTGACCATGGGAACACTCGATCAGTTGTGGAACATGCTGTTTCTCGATTTCAATTTGTTGCAGAAAACGGGGGACAGCATATTGAACATGTTTGCGCCAGCCACACGGAAATTAATAATCCGATTTGATTTTGGTTGATTTTTTATGCAGTTTTTAGGCTCAGGTCAATTAAAAACAGATGCGAGTGTTGCTTTTTATGCGGTTTTTGGCCTCAGGACACTTAAAAACCGATTTTTCCCATCCGATGTAATATGACCTTGCCGTGGTGGACGGGATTACGTAACTGACAGTATCACACCTGTACACCCATGCACACTGAGTAGTACAGTTTGTTTAACGTCAAATGTACACCTGAGGCATTGTTGTATGATTTATTTGTCATTTGTAGTCAACGACTATTAAATTATGATGCTTACGGGCCGCGCGGGTTTAGCCGAGCGTTCGAAGGCGCTGCAGTCATTGAACTGTTACTCCTGTGTGGACTTGGGTTTAAAAAAAATGTAAACTAAATATTACGATAGATTTCATAAATAACCGACAAGTACGCCAAAGAAGAAAGATAGAACTACAATGGTGATGTTATTCCATTGACTCTTGCGCTTCTATGCATGAGCTATCTTTCCTTTGTCATTCGCTTATCTTATCTGCTTGGATTTTTTCGGACCTAAGAGGACGTTCTTGTGTTAAGCTCATCTTGCTGTACCAGCTGATAATGTAAGTTGTACTTAAAACCCGAAAAATATAATGGTTATTTTGTCAAAAGAATTTGTGTATGTGGCCAGTCTTTCGTAAATCTGATACCTTTATTGTCTTAAGTAGATATGGGCCTTAACAAAGAATTTTCATTGTAAGGCGCTGTCTTAGAAAAATCTTTAACATTTTTTTTTTCTTTTAGCTCATCTATGAGACGTGCCGTTAGACAATTAACTGTATTTCAGATCCCACGAGACCGCAGGTAGCTACTAATAATTTAACAATTTTACTTACAGATTTTCTTTATATCACGAGATAACCTCCCAGGCAGAAAAGGTCTGGTCACAGGATTCCAGTTCCATTATAGGATTTCATTTGTAGATGTTACTCTTGTTATCTTATATTGGGGAATCGAGACGAAACCACGATATTAAGTTACGTACTGCAGTAGTGTACACCGAACAGACTTGGCAAATATTCTCTCGTGCAATAAGCACACGACTTCTCACGAGCCTAGTGTTGGATAAATGAGAAAAGGACAATTAATTATCGACGACTACGTAACTACCCTGAGAACTGAGCTAGTTTACTGAGTGCTTATACACGTCGGGCTAAATTAAACAACATATTACACTGTTAATAATATTCCTACATTAGTTATTTCTCTTTTATGCTGAACCATTGCATTAATGTGTGTTTCTTTTTATATAAGTCACGGCTCATATTTTATCTTATTACATTACATCATGGACTGCGGCTGGTCCCGGCGGAGGTTCGAGTCCTCCCTCGGTCATGGGTGTGTGTGTTTGTCCCTAGGATAATTTAGGTTAAGTAGTGTGTAAGCTTAGGGACTGATGACCTTAACAGTTACGTCCCATAAGGTTTCACACACATTTGAACATTTGAATTTTGCTGCTTACAGCGTCATCTATTACTACATTTTGTAACTGTTTATTTTTCTTCTGCCATACGTTTTTCCTCTTCTCCAATAATAATCCGTTACGACTTAACATCATTCTGACCAGTGTGTTAATTTTACAGCGGTTTGAAAGTTTAAATTTAATTATAATCACGCTGTATTTCATTATTTATTGCTGCTTTCAAACAGTTCCATAATTAGGTCACAAATGCTTAAATTAATAACATAGTGTGCTGAGGTTACTAGCATGTGCCTTATGTAAATTTTTTGAGTAAATTAAATTTGCAACATTTTTCTGTTGAGTGTGTGCTCAGTTGTTTATAACTATGGGAACCCGCATCCTTACCTTTTCACCTCAGGTTTCTCTTGTAGTAATCATGTGTTGCCTATCTCTCGTGAACAGTGTGAATTGTCTGACCTATACACGCTCTCCCAAAAAGGTAGACAAAATTACAGCTGCCGGATTCGAGTCCTAGCACATATTTAACCGAGCCAAAAAGAGCTCTAATATTGGTTAAGTGAACGAAACACACTTTTAATAGTTCATCTTTTTAAAAACTTTAGCCGGCCGGAGTGGCCGAGCGGTTAAAGGCGCTATAGTCTGGAACCGCACTGCTGCTACGGTCGCAGATTCGAATCCTGCCTCGGGCATGGATGTGTGTGATGTCCTTAGGTTAGTTAGGTTTAAGTAGTTCTAAGTTCTAGGGGACTGATGACCATAGCAGTTAAGTCCCATAGTGCTCAGAGCCATTTGAACCATTTTTTTTTTAAACTTTCCCATCCTTGAAGATGTGGCCCCATCATGTGGTAGGAAAGCAACCTATTTACATACGTCTTCTACTGGTTTCGGCGAAGTAAACTACAAAGCTCTACTGATCTGTTAGTCACCGTAGATTGTTTGCTTGAACATGAGCTTAAGTGCTCTAGTTAATGAGTAAATATTCTGAGTCCGACATTACGTAATCCTTATCAACCTCGGTGCGATAGTGTGGTGGATGAGAAATTGTCACATGTAGATACCGTTTCATATCCGTTGGTTTTCTATGAACACATCTCGGAAGCCTATCATCCTTTCTGTAGACCCATATGTTAAGAAACGGAAGCTCTCCATCCGTTTCGGCCTCCATTAGGAACTTGATGCTGGGATGAAAGCCATTTGAAAGATCCAGGATGTGACTGAAACTGTGTGTTGCACGTAGGTACTCCAAAAACAGCTAGGTTTAAAAACGTCGTACTCAGCGCCCTGTCTTCAACATCTTCCACAGACTAATTAGGTATCGTTAAAGTTAGTTGACTCTCCATGGTCATTTGATTAGTTTGTTCAAAATACCTGTCACTGAATAAAAAATAAGTTGATACAGGAACATGATGGCAAAGTTTCGTCATTTCCATGTCAGTGTTTCAATAGTTTATATCAAGCACTGTTCGGGGGGGAACCCAGGTAAAAAGGACACATTGAATCAAAGCTCACAAGGAAACCCGAGGGAGCAAGACACACAGATTGCAAATGGCGGATAAAAATCGTAAAATTGGAATCATGGTGTTCACATTTGCCGATTTGAGATCTAAAAAAAAGACAGTCAATTCAACACCGAGTTGTACGTTAGCGCACCCAAACTGTTCAAGATGGGACCTAGCGCTATTCCTCCTTAATGGACTTTTGGCAAACTGAATTAATCTCGGCAGAACGGCAGCGCCAGTATGAATTTTCTTAATGACATCCTCAAGTAACTGTTTTTCGTAAGTGAAAGCGTCTTCCGTGTCATTCGTTCAATGGTACCATGCCGCAATCTTCAGTAACGAGTCATTAAGTAATTGCATTTTGTTCACACAACTGTCCCGTCCAAGAAGAACAATGGCGGTACCTTTGTCCACTTCGTCTCCTAACTACAGAAAGGGAAAAGTCTAATATTACAATATACGAGAGGCAGAAAGCTGCTTTATGCAAAAACTCTAAAGCTAAATTTTTTATACTGTTTCAAAAAATATGTGGTTGTACAGTGCTTTACATTATGTAATGTAATTTTACCCGATTTTGTGTTACCATCAGCATTTTTTTTTTTGAGGGGGGGGGGGGGGGGAGGGGTTCAATTAGGAGCCTTATATTTTCAGAATAAAATTTATTTGACATTTTTTCCTGAAAAGAAATACAGTTTAAACATTTTTCCAAAAAAATAAGTTTTTTGTATGCTGCCCACCAGGAATTCCTCTCCTGTGCCAGCCTCTTTATCTCAGAGTAGCACTTTCAACCTATTGGCTCGATGTATTCCAATCTCTCACTTCCTCTACAGTTTTTACCCTCTACAGATCCTTCTAGTACCATGGAAGTTTGTTTCCTGATGTCGTAATAGATGTCCTATCATTCTCACCCTTCTTCTTCTCAGTGTTTTCCACATATTTCTTTCCTCTCCGATTCTGCTGCCCAGAACCTTCTGATTCATTGCCTTATCAGTCCACCTAATTTTCAACATTACTATGTAGCACGACATCTCTAATCTGTTCCGGTTTTCCCACAGTCCATGTTCCACAACCACACAATACTGTGCTCTAAAAATACTGTCTCAGAAATTTCTTCCTCAAATTAAGACCTGAGTTTGATACTAGGAGACTCCTCTTGGTCATGGACGCCATTTTTCCAGTGCTATTCTCCTTTTGAAGTCCTCCTTGTTCCGCCCACCATTGGTTACTTTGCTGAATAGGTAGTAGAATTCCTTAACTTCGTCTACTTCGTGATTTCCAATTCTGATGTTAAGTTTCTCGCTGTTCTCTAAACTAAGTTCGTGAACTTAAATATTTTCTTCAGTTTCATCTCTCTTTGTTGTCGGGTATAGCAAAATTTCATTCCAAATTTGTATCTTATCTTTCGGAATGTAAATCAGATCTTTTTAATATCATCCATTTTTAAAATGTTTATGGTTAGTTTGACGCTGTAGGCTACTTATTTGGCAAGCTTTAAATTCAGCTGAGTATTCCTTAAATAAAACTATCAGCTCGCAGGCCGTTGAGGAGTCTGTGGTGTATCTTTGTTGAAACTAAACTCATCATACTTTGCAGGGGCAACTTTTCTACGAATATTTCCATCGTCTTCGTCAGGAGCAACTTACTGTCAAAACTACTGCTGAGGTGGCCTTATATAGTCCATAGACGGCTTCTGATTAGTCTGTAATTACGTAATGCTCTCGCAGATTGTGTCAAAGTCTGCCCTTGTAGCGTCATCGACCAGAAGCAGCGTAAACAATGCGACGAATATCACTGCCTCTTCGCTGCATCGAGGGCTCGCACCCATGCACTCCTAAAATTATATCCGCAGTCACGGTTGAAGTTCTTCTCGCACAGTCTCATTTCTACAGCCTCTTAGATTATAGAATTCCAATATGCAGGAGCCTGGGGCAAAAGTTTTGTTTCGTCAAACAGTATTCTGCGTTTGTTTGTGAGGCTGTGCTCAGCAACTGCAGATTTCTCCAGTTCTCGATTTTCAATATGCCGTTGATATTTTGCATAGTGCTGGAAACTATGCTGATGGACTGACCGATGTAGTTGCTACCATACGCATAAAGAATCTTATAAATCCCTGGGATCCTTAGGCCGAAACTGACCTTAATAGGGCGTAGCATCTCCTTTCTCGTCTTAGGTGCTCGGAAAATAGCACATGAACCTAAATTGAATTTAAATTGAGGCCAACTGTTAGTGCTATTGGTTCTGCTACCTACAGGATGGCCAAATAATTAACAAAATTGATGACTCCAATAGCTGGTCACTGCGAAAATTACATCAAAAACTCTCAGATGTTCACTGATAAAATTAAGCGTATTAGAGTTGGCCCAAAAGATTTTTTCATCAGCCTGGATGTAGTCTCACTATTTAGAAAAGTTCTTGAGGAGGACACAGTGAAACCTTTGCCTCCTGGAAAGACAAAGTTGTTCCGACTTGTTATGACAACCACCTGCTTCTCGTATGGCTGTAAATTTTGTGGAACGACAGACGGAATGGCCAGGGGTTCTCCGTTGTCCCTAGCAGTGGCAGACTTTTTTTATGGAGCATATTGCGGAACGTGCATTAACTTGGCTCTCGTACATCTTTATTTTATCGTTATGTTAACGACACGTTTATGGTCTGTCCACACGACGTAGTACCTCTTGAGCACTTGCCTGAACATATTAACAGTATGCACACAAACATCCAATTCACTCTTGAGACATAGAAAGAAAGAAGGCTCATATTTTTAGATGTTTTGGTACAACGAAAGTGGGGCGAAGGTATCGGCTACTAAGTGTTTCACAAGCCGATGTACACTATTTATATCTTAGTATCCGGAAGAGAGCAGTTTTAAAGACATTGGTACACAGAGCAAAAACCGTTTCTGACGAGGACCCCTTGGATTCCAAAATTAATCATCTGGTGTACGCGTTCCGAAAGAACGATTATGGTTTAACTGATATGAAGTCAGTGTTCTCAAAGAAAAGGAAACGTGAAAAATGTTGAACATTCACGTGATAAGCAACCATTTCTATTCCTTCTTCTCTGCAGCGCCACATTCAGCAAAATAGGCAGAGTCCAGGGAAAACGAGGTATAAGATCTATTTTCCGACCTCCTAAGAAGATAATGGAGATGCTGCGACGTGTTTAAGATTGTCTCGGCCTCAGAATCCCTTTGACGTGTAATATTCATTGTGATTGCGGGAACAATTACGTTGGTCAGTCCTATAAGGCCACCACAGCAGCACTTTCGACAGTCGGTTGCTCCCGACGAAGACGACGGGGGCAATCTTAGAAAGCTAGAAGTTTTATTCTCAATTGATACGGCAAGAAGTGGGAGAATGTTTTATAGTACATTACTAAGTCAAGTTTTTCTGCATTATTTTGGCCAACAAATATTGTTATCTTAACTTCTCTTGTCTTCATAACAATGAAACTATATTTGTCTTTCTTCCGCGAAGAATCCATATGCGTCCGTCAGTTAACTAACAGTGTACTATCATGCCTGTTTTTTTTTTCAGTTTCCTTCTGGTTAAAACAAACCCCCTGTTATTCCTATCACTTTCTGCAGTAAGCGGTCTGTTTTACCTGTTACTTGAGGCGGTTTATTCACTTGCGTAAGTTCCATATCTACAGCAAACGATGCCCCAACCCGTTGGACTTCTTTGATGCAATAAAACTAATTTTGAAAATTTTGGGCACGTTTCATTCCACTTCTTGGAGATTGAAATATGGATCTTCCCTAAATGACCTGATTGTTGCCTTATTGGACAATGGAGTCGTTCTAGGCGCTTCAGTCCGGAACCGTGCTGCTGCTACGGTCACAGGTTCGAATCCTGCCACGGGCACGGATGTGTGTGATGTCCTTAGGTTAGTTAGGATTAAGTAGTTCTAAGTCTAGGGGACTGATAACCTGAGACGTTAAGTCCCATAGTGCTCAGAGGCATTTGCACCATTTTGAACAGTGGAGTCTCTTTCCGGCGCAACGTATGTAGAACCAACTGCGTGATTTCTTTTGCTTGGTTCTCAGGAAAGCTGGACACCGCCTCCTCCACAGAGCAAATAAACGATTGAAACGTTCTTCGGTGGGAAAGGAAAATTCACGTACACTTTTCTCCAAAACTATTACATGTCGTCGTCCATATCACTCGTGACGTTAATCACCATCTGCGGACTGTTGTAGTCATTCGATGTCGTGGATCGAGAACAATTTGCGGGTAAAATAAATCCTTAGATATAAAATATAGTTGTCAGCGAGTTGAACGAATGTGCTCCCTCATTAGGACAAAAATAGCACGCTTCTTAACACTTTTAGTAACTTTGGTATTAACGTACTGGACAAGTCTTCAAAATTTAGATGTAATTACGACCTCTCAGTAAAAGAGCGAGGGTACTCAGCGGCTTTCCTCTCTTCTTACGAAGTTCATCAAACTTCAGACAAGTTCAAACATTTCCTCTCATTAGAGACGCTTGTTGCGACTATGTAAACATTCCCGGCATATTAACTGGTGATATCTTCGTCCGGTCTGCAGTCGCATCATACAAATAGAAATAATATATCACAGGAAATCTGGCACCCATCTTTAGGTGAAAACGCTGTTTGCTAACCTCTGTGGAACTGATTCCTAAGGTGAATAGCAGCCCATTTATAGGCAGCGGGAAATAAACAGTGCATACACCAGAAATATCCTAAATATAGACTAAGGCTACCCCTTAAGTAAAATGTGGAATATAAAGTGTTTCCTTATATTTTTTAATTTTCTTGTTATTTAACTGATGTTCGAGGTGATCCATTATAGGATATAGTTTATTCCTAATCGTATTTGATGAAATGTGTTGCTTGTCAACAAACCAGAGAATATTTTTATAGTTGTGATGAGCATTTTTACTTAGCGAAACCTCTAAAACTGCGACAGATTATATAGTAATGCCGCTACAAAATAATGATAAACGCTTCTTCACTTGTCATCTGCCTACCATTGCGCGTTTCTATCTTATGGGCTTGTGCTGATAACATGAAAGTTCCGACTCATCAGTCATTTGCTGACTTAATAATTACTTATTTCAGTATAAATAGTCGAGTTAGTTACTTAAAAAGAACTGTCATCCCGTCTCATTATCATACACTATTGGCCATTAAAATTGCTACACCACGAAGATGACGTGCTACAGACGCGAAACTTAACCGACAGGAAGAAGATGCTGTGATATGCAAATGATTGACTTTTCAGAGCATTCACACAAGGTTGGCGCCGGTGGCGACACCTACAACGTGCTGACATGTGGAAAGTTTCCAACCGGTTTCTCATACACAAACAGCTGTTGACCGGCGTTGTCTGGTGAAACTTTGTTGTGATGCCTCGTGTAAGGAGGAGAAATGCGTACCATCACGTTTCCGACTTTGATAAAGGTATGATTGTAGCCTATCGTGATTGCGGTTTATCGTATCGCGACATTGCTGCTCGCGTTGGTCAAGATCCAATGACTGTTAGCAGAATATGGAATAGGTGTGTTCAGGAGGGTAATACGGAACGCTGTGTTGGATCCCAACGGCCTCGTATCACTAGCATCCAGATGACAGGCATCTGTATGGCTGTAACGGATCGTGCAGCCACGTCTCGATCCCTGAGTCAACAGATGGGGACGTGGGCAAGACAACAACCATCTGCACGAACAGTTCGACGACGTTTGCTGCAGCATGGACTATCAGCTCGGAGACCATGGCTGCGGTTACCCTTGACGCTGCATAACAGACAGGAGTGCCTGCGATGGTGTACTCAACGACGAACCTGGGTGCACGAATGACAGAACGTCATTTTTTCGGATGAATCCAGGTTCTGTTTACAGCATCGTGATGGTCTCATCCGTGTTTGGCGACATCGCGGTGAACGCACATTTGAAGAGTGTATTCGTCATCGCCATACTGGCGTATCACCCGGCGTGATGGTATGGGGTGCCATTGGTAACACGTCTCGGTCACCTCTTCTTCGCATTGACGCACTTTGAACAGTGGAAGTTACATTTCAGTAGCTCTACTCTTCATTCGATCCCTACGAAACCCTACAATTCAACAGGATAATGCACGACCGCATCTTGCAGGTCCTGTACGGGCCATTCTGGATACAGAAGATGTTCAACTGCTGCCCTGGCCAGCACATTCTCCAGATCTCTCACCAATTGAAAACGTCTGGTCAATGGTGACCGAGCAACTGGCTCGTCACAATACACCAGTCACTACTCTTGATGAACTGTGGTATCGTGTTGAAGCTGCATGGGCAGTTGTACCTGTACACGCCATCCAAGCTCTGTTTGACTCAATGCCCAGGCGCATCAAACCCGTTATTACGGCCAGAGGTGGCTGTTGTGGGTACTGATTTCTCAGGATCTATGCACCCAAATTGCCTGAAAATGTAATCACATGTCAGTTCTAGTATAATATATTTGTCCAATGAGTACCCGTTTATCATCTGCATTTCTTCTTGGTGTAGCAATTTTAATGGCCAGTAGTGTACATAGAACTTGTATTGTGTTTTGAATATTTTTCAGCGGGAAACTAGGAGACGTTGGAAGCGAGGTGTTCGAGAGTGAATGACTGATCACTGCTCGTGTTCCTTCGTTGATTGGTTCTCTGCTGGAAGATATAATCCCCATGAGATATCCGATCATTTCCCTTGCCGTACGTAACATTTTTTCGTGGTTGTTGTATGGGTCTGATGTGTTACCGCCTTCGGACAATGATGCCTACCAATCTACTCATTGGCCTGATGCGGCTCCAACCATACGGCAAACAATAAGATGGTGTACCAATACAGGTAATAAATTCAGTCGGAGTTAAAGAAATTCCAGTTAGATGCACCGCGCGGTGCTCTTAAAAGAGATTATTGTCTGTCATCAGCGTGGCTTGCCGCCATGTCGCCATGGCTAACTTATGGAAAACCATTTTATTTTATGGATAGCTATACAATGTCGCCTCTTTGAGAAACTTTCAAATGAAAATCTCATTGCGAGACAGAAGGCAACGCCAGAAATCCTATTTTCTCTGGCAGGAAAAAAAAACAGGGGCCTTTTACTGGGCCGGCAGCAGCAACGATTTCTGGCGCAAGCAATGCTGGTTTTCCGTGGAGTATAAAAGAGCCACCAAACATGGTATGTATCAGTTCCAATGAGTTTGGCAAACAGCGTTCTCACCTGAAGATGACAGCCAGGTAGACCGCTGAAATACCGCGTTTAGACGACTGTATGATACGGCTGCAAACCCGACAAGAATATCACCTAAAGGTACGTTGTCCAAGACGCGACGCACACTAGCGACTGCGACGGGTCGCTACGTGACGTCAGAAGTTGCTTGCTGGCGCATGCGCAGTTCGAGTTTGGGATGCGACGCGCGGCTGTTGCGACAGCTGCCGCAGCACTGCACCAGTGAGCAGTGTTGCGACGGGAGTCGCACGACACAAAGACGTACGGTTGCCAGAAAGATGTCGAGCCAGTCAAGGAAAACTGAAATGAGCCACCCACAGGATGTGATGCTCTGTGAGCTGGTCTCGCGACATCCTTGCCTTTACGATTTGAAGAACCCTAAATATAGAGACACTATGTTTAGAGACAGAATTTGCGAAGAAATTGGTGCACAGTTGAAACTGGCAGGTGAGTGAAATATATAATATTTTCCCATTAATGCAAATTTTTCAGGCCTGTTATGAAAATCAGTATAATCCATGCAGATGTAGAATTAGAATGATGAAAATGAACTTGAAGGTCAATTTTCGCATTACTCTTTTTTGTGACGATAAAAATTGAAAACGTCAAGTACATTATAAAATGAACAATCTAAAGAACAACGAGAAAGTTACATTTTACAATACCTTCACTTTGAATGTAAACGGTAGATTGGTGTCTTGATGATACCTTCTAGTTGTGAAAAACCACCACCAGATTGTTGTACAGCTTTCTGTAATCAATAGATGCTCGTTTTTGAGGAAGGCGTTTCTCAACAGATTGCGCAAACAGTATGCTGCAATAAGTAATTTGTCACATTCGCTTCAATTCATTGGTAGAAGATGGTGCTCAAAAAAATTGTGCCAAACGTGCACTACTGTTTTACAAGGCCCTTCTGGTCTGACACAGTTCACAATTGAAATTCGTCTTTTGTAAATCCTGGAGTCATCTTTTGAGTGCAGCGTGGCAAGATTAAATGTTCATGTCATCCATAACGATGTATGCTGTCAGAATATAAGAATATGGAAGTTCATTTGGATGGGAATAAAGACTCAGTCGGCTATGAAAGTTGCCTTAGCTTGTTCCAAAAGTTTCTGCATGGGAGAAACTGACAAGTATAATTTGGGGAAATTTTGTGAACAAGCACGGACATTATTTCTTCCACATTTCTGCCAGTGTATACTGTAGACGTTCAGAATGAAAATTCTAGAGATGTTTAAGGTGTAACCCTATCTTGTTGTCAGGAACTTGAAACAATGCAATGACGCAAGTGTGCGGTTATTGTTAATAAACTTATCTTTCATTGGAATTTTAGGTGAAATGTGCAAAAACAGATGGAGGAATATTCGGGACTCGTATCAGAGAAATAAACGAGAAAGAAAGCTTGGAACAGGTTCAGATGCCTCAGCAAAACCACGAAAATGGGTTCTGCTTGATCACTTGGGTTTAAGAAACCTACATTTCGTGGCATTTTAAATGAAATTGTCAAGAGCATATGGAGAAATATTAGTAACTCATACCGGAGAAATATGACATAAAATGGTTTCATTAGGTCCAAATGTGTCAGCGAAACAAAACAAATGCATTCTCTATCGTGTGATGACCACACGATTCTCGTTGCGCGTCGATAGAACTGGCGGCTAGTCGCGACGCTCCCGGAGATATACGATCCCAAATCTCGGTAACGAAGTTCGATATCATTCTGATCTCAACTTTAAAAATAATTTCAATATGTTAGCTTCTTTTCATCGGCAACGATGTATGACCTAACGTAAACCATACGTAAAGTAGCCAGCGACCACATTTTTCACTGTACACAATTCAAATTTTATGCAGTAGGTTACTTGTAAATTAAGTATCGGGATAACTGTGACGAATATCGGAAAAATAGACACCTCATTATCAAGCTGTGATGTGAAACTGTAAGATACGCAAACATCAATTTTTTGTGCCTTTTACTTTCCTCACAATTGATAGAGAAGTAATATACAGCGAAAAAAACACGCAAAACCGGAAGAGATACTTTTCAATTTTTTAAAGTAAAAGGAGAATCTGTATCGAAAAACTAACTCTGGGAGCCGATGTAACTTTGTTGCATTAACATACAGTAATTTTTACAGCAAGAAAATCGGAATTCTTATTTTTCTTCTGTATTTGAATCCGCCGCCGCCGGCCGCAGCTTGGGAAACGGCGACGACTCCAGTCGTCTTGCGGCCGTGTCGCCGTCTGCCAGGGTGGGAAAAGAGGAGGGGGCAGCGTCGCAGTCGCAGCCAACTGTCGCGTCTTGCACAACGTAACTTAACACAGCATGTGTTTCAGACATGACTAGAAATTCCTCAAGATGACTCTCGGAATGTCTTTGCTTCCACGCAACAACGAATATAAGCGTACGTTCGTACCCATGCGGGACACATCACATACTGATGTTGATGATGGACTGCTGGTCTGAATCAAATGACAGTTTAATCATTTAATATCCGTTATATGATGAACAAATTCATGAAGTTTGATAATCATCGGGGTGGTTTTTCGTGATGTAACACTTGCCATTTCCGTCAATGTACACTGTGCAACACAACTAAAGGATCACTATTTTGAAACCCCTTAAATGTCTCCCGTTGTGATTAGAAGTGTGAAATCTGGCTAGTAATGCCTCCAGCCTTCGACTGTAACGGTACAAAAGCTTTTCAGTAGAAATGCACTTGATTTCAACGCAAGGCGTTGCCGTTTATACCTCCATCTCAGAAATGTCAAATGAAGGGATGAAATTGTTGTACTGGACGAAATAAACGCGTTGACACAGTGGTGGGTTCTTAACCTTACTCTTGGAGGAGGCTTAATTGATACTACAACATGTAAAATATTAGATCACTTTATTTCAACTTGAACGTGACAAAGTATTGAACTTTGTAACAATCAGTGTTCACAGAAATGCCATGAGTATTTGAATATATACTGTCACTGAAAAAACCAATGTATCACTTAATACAGAACAAGATACCAGTCCCTTCTCACAAACTACAACTGACAAACATTTACGCAGAATTCTGTCTAACTATTGCATTTCTGGCTCGGTAGAGAGACGATCCCGTCGTCTTTGCGCTGACTGGAGGCTGGGATGAGTGGCACAGCGCTCAGGCATAAGTAAGCATGCCGATAAGGTGACATGGAAATTATTCTAGGCGCCTCTATAACGTCTCCGCACATTTTCGCTTCGTCTGGCATGATTTCCATGCTAGGGGCCATTTATTCAATCATACTTGGTTAAAGAGACTTCGGTCTAATACACGCTGTACCATGCATCCACAGTTACAGTATGCATGGTTTCCTCCTAGAGGGTAGTACTGTTACTCATACATCGTGCCCTAGCGCCATCTCCTGCCATAGTAATTGGTAACGCTGTGTCCGATTCACTTCTCTTTCTGACTCACCTTGTAGTGGATGTGACACAGCGTTGTACACAACAGTTACGTATTCGAATCGAGAGCTTGCCAACATGTTTAATGTTTACTTACGGAAAGGCAAATGGCAACGGTTGGCGGCGGGCTGCAAGGTTGTATCAGGAGACCTATCCCCGGCGATAACAACCAAAGCATTCAATGTTTGTAACTGTGTTTCGCCGTTTGTATGATACAGGATCGTTTCAGGAAGCGGGACATCATGAAGGACATACCCGAAATGTCCGACGCCACACTTGGAGAAAAATGTGATTAACGCTGTGGAAGGTGACCACCGTGTCAGTACCAGGCAGTTGGCCCGCCAGTACAGGGTAAGCCAGATGACTGTCTGAAACATTCTCCATGGCAGTTGTTTCTACCTTTATCACTTACAGCGAGTGCAGGACTTACTAGCAACAGACTTTTCACATCGCGAGCAGTTTTGTCACTGGTTTCTTCACCAAGCAACCATGATTCCGGGATTTGTGTCATCCATCCTTCTCAGAGACGAGGCCGTCTTTACGCGGAGTGAAATCTTCATCTTTCACAACAGTCATCTGTTGGATAGTATGCAGAACCCCAATGGTGTGGTTACAGTGAATCATCAGCATCGGCGCAGCCGGAATGTGTGGGACGGCATAACTGGCGACTGTATTTTGGAACCCTCCAAGTTGCCTAATAGGAAGGAACTGTCGGCGTATCTTGAGGGTTACTTTGCCTCCCATGCTGGAAGAAGTTCCATTCACGATTCGAAGGGTTATGTAGCTGCTAAATGACGGTGCTCCAGCCCGCTTCGCCGTTAATGTCCGGACGCGGCTCAATCGTGTCTTCTCTGGTCGATGGATCAGACGAGGAGGTCCAGTTGCATGGCCTTCTCGTTCACTGGATCTCAACCCGTGTGATTTCTGGCTATAAGGACCAGCTCAAAAGTATCGTGTATGCAGAGGCTATTCCACATGTGGAGAAGCTGGAGCAGGGTATTCATGCTGTCTTTGACACTATTCGGATGCAGCCTGCATGACGTGAACGCGTGAGACAGAACATGTTACGGCGCGTACACGCATACGTTGAGGCATATGGAAACCAATTTCAACACATACTGTAGTTGTGGCTGCACGGTACAGCGCGTATTAGACTGCAGTCTCTCTAATAATGTATGATTGAACAAAGGGTCTCTCTCATGGAACCACCCATTTCCGGACATAAGTCCATTAGCCCTTTTTTGTTCCGAATCCTCTCATCGATCAATCCCTACAGATCGTATATTTCAGACTCTTAAAATGAGGACAGTCTTTCAAACACGGTCCATGTTCAATAGTCAGGTTCTCTTCTTCAAAGCCACTGTTTCACCTATTGAATCCTGTAGGTTTTTCAATAAGACTGTACACACAGAGTTTTTATGTAGCTGGAACATCTGGCGGTATATCAGGATATCCGCATTGTTAAGAAATTGCATATGTGTTTTAAATATTGTTAAATATTGCAATGGTAGGACTGTCGTGACCCTTCGAGAAATCTAGACACACATACTTGTATAGCTGGTTCAGTAATCAGATAGGTGAACATTCCGTAAACAGTGGAATAGTGCGAACATTTTAAGTAGTTGCATGACAATGTGGAAACAAGATAAAATGCAGATGAAAAACTGTAACAAAATATTAGCTGTGCTGCAGACAACAGAGAGATCAAGGGGGATACCTTTTTTCACGATTGTATAAGTTGATGTGATGTTGCATCATATGGGGTTTGAGACACGTCATAAACGTACGTGAATCTCATAATTTTTCTTCGCAATAGAATCCAGGGCTCTGATACAACTGTCTGTTCTGCGCTAAAGATAGATGACACTTCACAGTTTGAAGCAGACTCACTCCTTCGCTTTTGGTTCTGTCTCAGCACAGCCTGTGTCATTAGATGTTGGGTTATTTATTTAGTTATTTACTTATTTATTAATGTTTTGCACCGTCTGTGGGTGTAGCCTAGGCCGGTGTCGATTCTTGTATGTAACTCTGTATGCATCTTATCTGTGTACTCACTGTGCTCCGGTATGTCATCCTTAGACTATGGCATCACTAGAGACAGAGTGGGTTTTCATGATTGAGTAATTAATCAGTAGTTATGCCTTTCTTTTCGATAATAATGGCTTCGGAAGTACTCGAGCGTACAGGGACAATAGAGAAGTGCCCACTTGTTAAGGCAGTAGCCGCGAATTGAACCCTCGTTTTTCCTGATTTTCCTATACGATTAAGCATTAAGGATGCTTCCTTCGATAAGTACCCACCGGTTTTCTTCACACTCCTTATCCAGCTTGAGTTTCGTTCTTTGTCTCTGGCTTTCCACAACTCGTTTCGGAGAATTATACTTTCATCGCCAGGTCGATTTACATTAATAAGGCTCAGATGTACGTACGTATCAGTTGTGGTTAACTGTCTTTCAGTGTCACTGTCTTTCATTGGCCACCGTCTGCTTTTCCACTTTTGTTTACATCATACACAATTTTTACACACAGAGTATTTCAATGTGACAATTTACATCACATATACGTTCTATGCATCGAAAGTGCATATAGTTTAAATGCAACTGGAAAAGGAGACTGTGATAAAGGAGCCTGTGACCGCTGAAAGTACCTCTTTTCTCACCTATCACGGATAGACGTGTCGCTTCATTCCGCCATAGGTTTCACTCACAATTTCTCGTTTCAGGGGAGATATCTGTAAGTACTCTTCTCCGAAAATCCCTTGTCGGAATCTCCGTCATGCCTTCTCATACAGCTGTGGGACCCTGTCAGCTGCGCCATGTACCTTCGACATTTCACACGGTGAACCAGAGGCTATAGTTACTCTAAATTTTTACAAGTGCGTTGCAATGTTCTCGGAAATATCAGATCCACAGGGTTTCATTTCCATGCTGTGAAGCTTCCAGTGAAAAGTAATTAGGTAGTAGAACGCGATTCCGTCGACCTTTTCGGTCTTTCATATAAAAAACGTCATATCTTCGCAAACAACAGTGCACGTACCGCGCTATTTGAGACTGCATCTGAAATACAATTCGTTTATTAAAACAAAAACAGATGTGCACGAGGAAAACCAAATGCTGAAACTTGAAACTGAAAAGTCTGCATGCAGAGAAATATCATTGACCATATTTTACAACCCTACACCCTACATTCTTTACGCAAATCATCAAATATCTTTCGCTTGTTAGTTACTCTTGCGTAGAAATGAAGCGAATAAATATGTGCAAATAATTTTGAAAAAAAAAACACGTTTATAAGCTTCACAAAAGTTTTAGTTTCTTTGGTGCAGATGTGCTAACGCTTTCCCCTGAGAATCTAGCTAACAATGAAATTTTAAATAACTATTAAAAGGAAGTTAGAAGTGGAAATCCAGTAGCTGTCCTCAATTATTTTGTTGTGTCTCAGGTATATTTCATGTATATTAAAAGTACGAACTCTCTGAACACAGTTCATTTAAAATCGCACGCTATACTGATCTAAACTGACGTTATTACGACGGGCGTGCAATAAGAGAAGCAAGAAGTTTTTTTCTGAAAGCAGTTTGGTTTTATTCAGGATTCCAGTACACCATATAATTTCCCACTCTTTTGGCTATAAAACCCTATTTTTCAACGTAATCTTGGTTCAATGCGACGGCCTTATGCCACCTTACTGGGAGGGGCTCTTACGCCCGCATGGTACCACTTTCCTGGCCGGCCGGCCGCTGTGGTTGTGCGTTTCTAGGCGCTTCAGTCTGGAACTGCGCTGCTGCTACGATCGCAGGTTCGGATCCTGCCTGGGGCATGGATGTGTGTGATGTCCTTAGGTTAGTAAGGTTTAAGTAGTTCTACGTCTGGGGGACTGATGACATCAGATGTTAACTCCCATAATGCTTAGAGCCATTTGAACCATCTACTGGCCGATGTCAGAGCCAACGACTTGCTGCATCAATAACTTCCCCATCATCCATGTACTGCTTCCGCTGAATGCATCCTTCATTGGGCAAAACAGATGCAAATCGGTAGGTGCGAGATACGCGCTGTAGGGTAGATGAGGGGGAACTGTCTAATGAAGTTGAGTGAGCTCCTCTCTGGTGGGCAGAGTTGTGTGTGACCTAGCGTTGTCGTGGAGAAGGCGAGGTTAGTTTGCATTTTTGTGGTGACGAACACGCAGAAGCCGTTTCTTCCATTTTCTGAGGATAGCACAACATACTTCCGGAATGATCCTTGCCCCATGAGGGAAAACGTCGTAGAAGACCATCGCCATGACTTTACTGACTGACAGCGCGGCTTTGAACTTCTTCTCCGGATGAGAGGTTGTAACACCGTAAAAGCAGGTAAATGAATTTCTGCACTATCCAAAATTATTCGCCGTTTTATATCCGTTGATAACTTGTACTTTACTGCTAGAGCTGTACCTGTAAGCTTTATTACAGAAACTATATTTAATACGTAAGGAATGTAGTAGTATATTTATTTGTTAATGTGTATAATTTTTGTAATTATAATGTAAACTTTATGGGGTGTAGCCATGTATGGAAGCGAAACATGGACGATAAATAGTTTAGATAAGAAGAGAATAGAATCTTTCGAAATGAGCTACGGAAGAATGCTGAAGATGAAATGATCGTATGGCATTGTTGGCATGGATGTCCCATTCGGGTTCGGCCGCTAAGTGAAAGTCTTATTTCAGTCGGCGCCATATTGGGCGACTTGCAGCCGATGATGAGGATGAAATGATGTGGACAACACAACACCCAGTCCCCGAGTGGAGAAAATCTCCGACCCGGCCGGGAACCGAACCCGGGCCCACTTGCATGGAAGGCGGGCACGTTACCACACAGCTAAGCAGGCGGACAGTACTGAAGATTAGATGGGTAGATCACGTAACTAATGAGGAGGTACCGAACAGAAACTGGCAGAAGAGGAATTTGCGACACGACTAGAAGAAGGGATCGGCTGGTACGGCATGTTCTGAGGCATCAAGGTATCACCAATTTAGTATTGGAGGGCAGCGTGGAGGGTAAAAATTGTAGGGGAGACCAAGAAATGAATACAGTAAGCAGATTCAGAAGGATATAGGTCGTAGTAGTTACTTGGAAATGAAGCAGCTTGCACAGGATAGAGTAGCATGGAGAGCTGCATCAAACCAGTCTCTCGACTGAAGACTACAACAACAATGTAAATATTGCAAACTGCTAAGTAAGTAGAAGGGGAACTTCATTTAAATGTGTCTATAGGAACGACACAATGCCAGTAACTGTGCCGTTGTTGATCTTTGCGTATGGAGAGTCCGTCGCCCTGCGACCAAAGAAGAAGCAGAGAAGCTTGAGTAATGAAAGAACGCGGAAGTGTTTGTTGGGCGCTCCCGCAGACGCGGAATGCAGCTATAATCGCGCTAGTGTATGCGCACCAAAGTCCTTAACCCGCCAGTATTGAGAGCACAATAGGAGTAGAAAGGCGGAGGTAGCTGCAGTTCTAACTACTGCCTGTCCCATAATCATCCGGGGCTCTGGAGGCGACTCGTGGTTCCCACCAGCAGCAGCAACAGCGGCAGCTCAACATTATCACCGGGTACATTCTTCGTCGTCAGCACATCTACAACACGTAAGAATGTTAACTGGCAGAGTATAACTAGTATTGTAGACGCATTACCCAGTGGCATTTCTTTTACAAACTTTAATAATTTCCTTGAATAATAAACTGCAATACTTAAAACTTATAGGACACCTGTATTGTCATCGTCCTCAGACCGTAACGTCGCAGCTATTTCCACGGCTGCAGAGTTTTGCAGTAAGTTTTATTCCGTTAGGTCAATCTGTATTGGGGGCTGGCAATGAAGCCTGTGTGGTCATAATGCCATCTGTCGTGGTGTGCGGACCGTGAGAACTGCTCTGTGTGGAGCGTACTAAGATCACTTATTCATCTCACCTAAGAAACTAAATAACTATGACAAATATGATCTGTTTGTTTTCAAATTTGGTGTAGGCACTTTTATTATTTAGAAGAAAAGTGCGTAAAATTTTCATGCAGATAACTTTAATAGTTTTGAAAATATAAAAAACCTATTAAAAAGTACTTAACCGATACTTAGTAAAGTAAATTCACGTAGGAATCACGACGGTTTAAGTTTCTTTGTCATTTGAAAATACTAACAGCACTCTCAGTGCACGCAATTTATTTTTAAAGAATTTTAATTCTAAACTTTTAATAATTTTGCTTTGGTAAGGAAAATAATAGTTTAAAAGTTGATATTTACATTTTGTGTTAGGGTGGGAGTGGATGAGACTGAATGTGAGTGTGTATGTGTGGAGATACGTCAAATTTCAGTTTTATAATGTATCACACCATCCGTAACTAGCAAGTGTTACGTAACCAGGATGTCCTGAAAACGGTGAATCCCCCTAACTGGTGGATGACGTATGTCTAGGAGCGTTTGCTTATGTAATAAGGCAGCCAGAAATATGGTAAGAGGATACTTAGTTCTAAAGTATATTTCAAGCACAGTTTTCTTTTAATTTTCGTTTCGTTTGGTTTTGTGGAACATTTTGTGAAATTTTGCAATATGAAATGACGTAGATGCATCTGCGAAAGCTGATTGGAGTAAAGCGGTTTGTGCGCGAACTTGATCATGAAAGGTTAATCTGACTGGATGATCGATTTTATCAACCAATGAGAGAAAAGTCCTTCCCGCGTAATTGAATGAGTTATATGCCCTCGGACCGACGGCATTCAGCCAGTCGGGGAATCGCTGTCGGACAAGAAGGTCATGTTAAATGTGTCCGAAAAAATTATCTGCAGATGAATAAAGGACGGTTAAATCGAGCTCGGCTTACACAGCCGTGCTAACAGATGCAATTACGGAAATTTCGGTGAAGTTTTGAGGGATTTTCGTATGTTAGTTGCAGAAAAAACCGGGTGCGAAAATGTCGGCCTTTGTGTATAATTCTGAGTGGCGTGTTCCGTATGCATGTACAGAACATTTTGGCGAGCATCTTCTTTCGAAGAATCCACTGAAAAAGATCGAATATGAACTCGTTTTGTAACAGACTATAGCCTGATTGAATCTCGTAATATTTCGGGTTGGACTTAGCACATTTCAGGCTGTCTTACGTGTGATATAAGCTGCACGAATTAGTAGTAGATGTACTACCAACGTAAATGTGGGCTTGGCGACACCATAAATAAAAAGGACCGTAACAAAACATCAGTATCTACAAACAAACATTTTCAAATTAAGGGAGGAAGCACCCACTTTGCCCGTTATTAATAGAGATTTACAGGTTTGTCTTGTTACTTGAGTTACGCGGACTTTGTAATAGTAAGTATGGACGGTGATTTTCTTCAACGCTGCTTTTCTCATCGTCTACCTAGTACCTACGAATGCAGAGCAACGGGTGGTGAATGGACGCTATACTGAGGTAGGTGCACATCAATAATTAAATCACAACGCGGCGCACCAACCCCGCCCCGCCGCAAGACATTATTACCAAGCTGACTCTATTTTCTTTGCATGCAGTCACCGAGTATCGTAAAATATGAAAATTGGTTAACTATTTACTCCCAGTTCTGTTTGTTTGCTAATGACCATTTTCAGTCTAATTTCGCTGCCTCAGTAACTGTTCATTCTAATATTGCGTAACAGAGGCTTAACAGATTTGCAATTTTGAGTAGTAATTTCACTCACTAAAAGTAACGTAAAATTTCACTTCCAAACTAATAACTAAAGATACAGAACGAATTAAGAGCGCCCAATTTCATTTTTTCTGTATTTAGCTTAGCTAGTCACTTCTGCTGGCTTGGTACGTACCTTATTAGTCTTATATTAAAAGTCAAATCAGTTGCTCATTTGCTTAAAGTAAATTCAATTCAGTCTTTCAATTACTAAAAGTGAATTGCTTACTTTTTTCCAAATTGTGCATTATGTTATGCTGAGGTTACTGAAAGTTATATTTTACGTAATAAAGTTTCAGTTACAGTCAGTCATTTATTTAAACAGTAACCTCATTTAACTTTACTTTCAAAATTTAGTATTTCAGATTAAGTAACTGCAAACACAGTGCTTCCTTATTCATTTATTTTCTCGTGAACTGTTGTGTTGTGGAAAATCATAATAACCATCTATTGTCACACCAGTAATTATTTCCTCAATTTTCTCTGCTATTTCCTTTCTTAGGATTCTAGATATTCATTGCACTAGTGGGCTGACGACTGCTTACTTATCCTTTTCATTTGCTAATCGCCATTTTTATTGTATTACAGATTACCTGGTACTCTTCTTCCCACTTTTTTTAAGTAGGAAGTCATGAACAAATATTTCATCGCCTGTGACGATGTACGATTAAAATTGTCACGATTAATGGTCATCATTTAAACGACTAGGAACCTATCGCGTACAAATATTTGAGTAGCCCAACTGGTGGACGAGTGTGTCAGTACTACCAGCAGTGATGTCCAGTTGTCCAATCAGATGTTTGCTTGTGAGGCTTCGATCACCTAGAATGACAGTGTCTGCGCATTACAACACTGCAGGAGTCACAGCTATGTGCGGCCGGACTGCAAACGGGAGATCGAACAGGTTTGCGCGGCCTTGTTCTGATGACGACAGATACGTCGCCAGTGACTGAGACCTGGCAAGTCTCCGCAAACATATCGCAAGGACCTATGAATATCTGCGATTCTCTGGTTTTCCGGCAAAAGAAACTCGATGACAGCTCTGCATGGAACGCACCACCTTTCAGGCACCATTTTGAAGCTTATGTGTAGCACCGCCATCTATCGGAACTTCATAAAACTATATGGGCTGAAGCAGAAATATTCCATCATTTCCCACAGCAAATGTCGAATATTGTCAACTGAAATTGGGTGAAAAAGTGCTGCATTAATTATTGAATGTCCCTCGTATAATACTCAAATCTTCTCGGCTTTGAGTTCAGTAACAGTATCTCACTGATGCAACCTTGTGACAAGTTCCTGATCGTCATCCACTGGCGCCAAAAATAGAAAACCTATCACAACGTTCCATCACAGGACTGGAAGACTTCCCGCGTCCTCTTATTACTCAAACCCAACAAACCCCCTTCAGTCGCCTCTTGCTATCGTCCCATCTGCCTCGCCTCCATCTTCAGTAAGGTCTTCGAATCCATCCTCTCCCGACAACTCAATCAACACCACTTCCTCCCCCTTACCCAGTGTAACTTCCGACCCTCGTTCTCCGCCGAAGACCAGCTCCTTAACCTTGTCCACCTTCTTTTCCTCCGACTTAACTCCCGTCGCTCGACCATTTTTGTTTCCGTCGATCTCCAAAATGCCTACAACCATGTATGGCACCCGATCTCCTCTTTTAACTCCAACTATACGCCCTGCCTATCAATCTTGTCCGTCTGGTTACTTCCTGCCTCTCACACCGTCCTTCCTACATCACCCTCCACGACACCAACTCCCATCTCTTTTATCACACTGCTTGCGTTTCCCAGGGCTCCGTCCTATCCCCCCTCCTTTATCTTCTATACACCACCGATATGCCCAAGCCACCCCCACCTGTCCACCTCCTCCAATATGCTGATGACACTGACTTCCTGGCTCTCTATCCTACCCTTCAACAGTCCAAACGCACTCTCCAAACCCACCATGACCAGTTCACCATTTGGTGCAACCAGTGGTTCCTTCGTATCAACTCCTCCAAAGCCCAGGGAATCATCATAGGCGGCACCACCCAGTCCTTCCGTCTCCATGATTTATACATCACCATTTATGGTTGTCCCATCCAGCTCACCCCTAACCTGAGATACCTTGGTCTCACCGTCGACCATCACCTCACCAGGACCCCTCACCTCCTGATCCAGCAGAAAGCCCATTCCTGCCTCTGCCTCCTGAAACTCCTGTCGGGCCAGACATGGGGATTGCATCCTTCCACCATCCTCCACACATCTGCCCCATCCTCTCTTATGCCATCATTGCTTCGATCTCTGGCGCCCCCCCCCCCCCCCCTGCTTTCATAAGGTCCACCAAATCCTAGAACGCCTTATGCTCTGTCTCGCCCTCTGTATCCGCCTTCCTTCTCCCACATGACTCATGTATGACATCATCCCCTTCCCCCACCTCCTCCTTTTCCTCCAAAATCTCTGTATCCTTTATACTGTCCTCAGGCTTGATCCTCCCCACCCCCTGGTTTCCTCCTTCCTCTCCACTCCCGCTCATTGCTGCATCTCTATCGCTGCATCCCTCCTTCTCTCCACCTCCACACCCTCCATCTCCATCAGGGAAATTTCCAGCACCTCCCCCTCCCAGATGTTGAACATCGCCGTAACATCTACCCTTCCTACCAACTTTAACCTGGCCTTGTTCCCCCACTCCCCACCCCAGGCCCCACTTTTTCTCTCCCCTCCTTCTCCCAGAGCGGATTTTCCTCGTTCCCCTTCCTGAATCTCTGCATACCCTCCTTGACTGTTTGCCTCCCACGTCCTTCCCTCCCTGGACCCCTTTGGTGCACCCCTCACCTGTCTCCCCTCTTTCCTCCCCTCTCCCTCCCTTCTTCCCTTCTCCCTCTTCTCCATCCCTCTGGCAGATCCTCTCAGTTGGTTCATCATCATCATTGTGCTACGTCAGTGTTGTGTTTGGTGCTGTTCTCCCATGATGTCGAGGTGTGATTTTAATTGTGTGCTGGTCTTGTACATAGTGTTACTCTCAGTGATTGTTATGTGCTACACCGTCCATTGCTACTTTTATTCTCCAGCCATCCTTCACTTTGTGTTTCTTTTAATTGTCACAGGTGTGGTTTCCTGTGTACAGTTTTTAGCTTTTTATCACCTTTTATAGTTACCCTCTTTTTACGCTGTCTTCCATTATGTTTCCCCTTTTTTATGTCTGTTTCGCCGTATTTCCTACTTTCTCTTGTTTTTTTTTAAATGTCTCCATGTTCTGCACTTAATGTCTGTCTCTCAGATGAAGAGCCGTGCCTATGCTGCAGCCAGCCTGCACCATATGGGACACTGAAATACAATAAAGGAAAAAAAATCTGTCACACGAATCACCATAGGCCACACCACCCACTCCTTCCGTCTCCATGATTTCTACCTAACCATACTATCCACCTCATCCTACCCTGAAATGCCTTGTCCTCATCCTTGAGTGTCACCTCACCTGGACTCCCCATCTCCTTATGATCCAGCACACAGGCCACAATAGACTCATCTCTTGTAACTCCTGTCTTGTCGGAGATGGGGACTGAATCCTTCCACAATCCTTCACAACTACAAATCCTTGATCTGCCTCATCCTTTGTTAGGTCAATGTCCCTTGGATTTCCGCCTCTCCCAGATTCTATAAAGGCCTCCAAATCCTAGAACGCCATGCACTTCACCTCGCCTCCCATAACCACCTTCCATCCCCCAAGTGCATGTTCTATGACCTTACCCCTTTCCCCCACTTTCTTCTTTTCCTCCAACACATCTTCACCCTGCACATCATCTGCCGATTCGATACCCACCACCTCCTGGTGTCCCCCTTCTTCTCCACAGCCAACCCATAGTTGCACCTTTACCATTGTGTCCCACCCTCTCTCCATATCCGCACCCTCCTTTTCCAATGCAACTTCCAGCACCTACCCATCCTGGATGATGAGATTCACCCTGACATCTACCCCTCCTACCAACTCTAACCCCACCTTCCCCCCTACTCCTCAGGACTCGCTCTCCCCTCCACTTCCCTTCCCCTGAGCAGTTTTCCTCTCTCCTACACACCCCTCCCTTTCCCATGCCCACTTCTATATCTCTGTGCTCCTCCTGCCTTGTCTTCCCCCTTTATCCCCCACCCCACGCATCTGCTGCCTCTTGGTGTGCCCCCTGCCCCTCTTTTTCCTCTTCCTCCTACCCCACCCAACCCCCTCCCTCTGCTGCACCTTCCTCCCCTCTTTCTCGCTCAGGCATCCTGACCCTCAGCAGGCTCCTACCAGCGGTTTTTATTCTTTGTGTGTGCTCCGTCGTACACAGTGGTTTATAAGTGTCTCTTGCTGTGTGTGTTTTTATACTGTGGCAAACTTTTAACATGTGTGTGACTTGAGTGTGTTTTAAGTGCCCCACAAATTGCCAGCTGTGTTCTTTTAACTTTATGTCGGGTGTTTTAACTGTCTGCCAGTGAATGTCCCCATGTTAGTGAATATTTTAACTGCTGAAGAGTGGCAGACTGTGCCACTGCCAGCCCTCCCTGGACCATATCGGGCAGGGGCATGAAATTACACTACAGGAAAAAAAATCTGTTGGTACACAAAAAGGGTTCGAAGTGGAAAATTTTCGTGTAACTATTTTTAGTGATTTATTTTATGTTTTTTGTAGTGCTGAACACACACCCCAAGTATTCCAACAAAAATTGTCCCTGCAATATTAGAAACCATAAATAAACAAAAAATAACTTTTTGTTTTTGTTTTCAGCGTATAACTTGCAAAGAAAGCTATTTGCAAAAAGTGGCCCAGCGGTAAAATAAAGAGGAGGAAATTACCTACTATTCATACATGTAACTTTTTTTGTATGTCTACTTCTACAAAGATACTCCGTAAGCAGCGGAGGGTACCCAATATCTGTCATAAGGTTTTAACGCAAAACAATGGTAAAATATCGGTGAGAATCTAAAATCTTTGGAAAACACCAAAAAATAAATAAATAAATTGCAATTTGCATTCAATCAAATTGTTCAGTTTTCAGTTCCTTGCCTAGGAAGTCATAGAAGAAGTGTCTCTTTTTGTCGTTTGTGACAATGAACTCAACTGCATACCACCAGTCTCTCTCTCTCTCTCTCTCTCTCTCTCTCTCCCTCTCTCTCCCTCTCTCTCTACCTGTGGCAGAGCCCCACTCCCCCTTCCTCCCTTTGCTGACGCTCATCGTTTACCTGAAAAACTGAAGACGCCCCTCTTGGTGCAGGAAGATAGGTTTTCAGCCTAAATGCCCCACAGTTCTCAGCTCCCCAGTTTGTTTACGTTCACTACCCCAGTTGTGTCATTTTTCTCTCTTTGCAATGAGGTGAAGATAATTTTGTTTCTGAGTGTTTTCGCTGAAATACAGTGCAACAACTTGCTGAAATTTCCAGTGATAAATGTTTTATTTGTGAAAAACACTTGACTGATGGTGCAGTGTAAGCGGTCAAGCAAACAGAATAAAAACTTAACGCCATGCTAATAAAAAAAAGAAATGATAGGAAGGCAGCTGTTTTGGCAGATAAAACTTCTGTTAGAGTACATGTTTCATCTCAGAAATGTTACATAAATGAAAGAATGATAGATGCCCACCTAAACAAAGCTGCTGAACACCTTCAGGAAAACTAAGATCGTCCTCTGAGTATTTTTGTTTCAAAACTCATTGTTTTGTGTGTGGAACGGGTATGGCTGAAGATTATGCAAGGTCACAACAACGAGTGCCTCTTCATAAACGTAATTTCTTACATCATGTGACGAAAACAGAGATGAAAGATACCGTTATGAAGCAGGCTCAGCTAGGTGGAGATGATTTCGGTGCAGCAGTTGTGTGGCTGCTGATTGTCACTGCCATGATAAATGTTTAAAGAAACTGTATATTAGTAGGCCCAAGGTTGACGAAAAAAAAGGTTGGCCTTCATGCTGAAGAGGATGAGAGGAATATGAATGAAATTTTCACTTTTATGGGAAGTAATTATGAGGAATGTCAGTTTTCATTCGATCAACTAATGACCCAGAGAGATGGCAACTACATCACTCAAAGAAAAACTGCAAAACAATGTTTATTGTAGAGATATGGGAAAGATGTTATTATATCGAAGATAAAAGAGAATGTAATCGCTTGTTTCATAAATACAGGCCGTAAGACATTGACAGATGCATGGTGCTACGAAAAACATTCATCAGAGCGGGTAGAACGTCTTCGATTAGTTGAGCCAGTGGCTGATATAATAATTATTGAAGAGACACGATCAGTTCCGTATGCCGTAGATGACGATCCTACTACAGATTCTTTCTTTGACGGAAATGAAAGTCTTGTTCCTAAGGATCTCAAATTTTTCTTAGAAAGACATATACTCAAGAAGATATATATATATATATATATATATATATATATATATATATATATATATATATATATATATATATATATATATATAAGTATGGGTCACGAAAATTGATTGATGTGTCATCCATGGGATTTTGCGCCTCTTACTCCAAAGCTGTGCGTCGTGAAATGTCAGCAATCGTGAGACCATCACTACAAATAGACTCAGCAGTTTTCAAAAATGGTTCAAATGGCTCTGAGCACTATGGGACTTAACATCTATGGTCATCAGTCCCCTAGAACTTAGAACTACTTAAACCTAACTAACCTAAGGACATCACACAACACCCAGCCATCACTAGGCAGAGAAAATCCCTGACCCCGCCGGGAATCGAACGCGGGCGTGGGAAGCGAGAACGCTACCGCACGACCACGAGATGCGGGCTAGCAGTTTTCCATCACTTTGTTCATGACAATGCAAATTTCAACAGTCGTACACTGGATGGATAGAACATCTTCTATGCAATGGGGCGAATACACTTGATACCCTTAGAAATGATATTGCTCCAGATCAAGGAATTGTCCGTGTACAGAAAACAGCACAAGCTCACCTAGTTGGTGAGATGGGAGCTGTTTCCTTAAAACACTGTGAGAAAGAGGGTTCTCTTGGCTTAATGAATACCAACACCGAGAATCTCAAATATCTATTTATTTCATTTGATACCATCACACCCTCTTTGGCTGACCTGATTCGGCTTTCTGACAAGTGAAAAGATGTGTACGGGATTGCAGGCTGGAGTGGTTTCATGGAGCAAATCACACTGATCTCCTCTTTGACACAACTTGCGTTATTTGTCTGCCATTTATAAATGCTCTACGATCTGATCACAGTACAGTATCTACAGCTTTGCTCAATTCCAGAGAACAAAGCAAATTGATGAATCAACAAGCAACTGTAACGACTTCGATTAGTCTTATACCTAAAGACAGGATTTATAGTACATTTCCAACAAGGAGATCCGGATTTTAATAATGTCACTATTAAGTGAGATTTCATCTGGTGATGTCGTTCTTGGAAGCTTTAGGATAGTTAATGAATGGTAGTGGGTTGAAGGAGTTGTTCAGTTCAATATATGCACTGCAATCAACCCTGACAGGACAAGCCTGTTCGACAGCCTTTAGAACACATACATTATCCCGAGTCACTCTGGTGAAAATTATTATTGAGACAACGGATTTTATCTCAAACCTTCAAGAAAAACTTGCATATTTCTTAAATGATGGAGACAGATCAATGATTTTGTTAGCACACGAAAAAGAGTATGTAGAATTAAAAACAAAGTTTTCTGTGTAGCTCGAAGCCTTAGCTAACCATAGTATTAGTTCAAAGCTATGAATTCAATAGTTTGAAATGGTTACACTTGTTAAGCTATTCATTGAAGCTGAAGCAGCAACGAAATGGAAACTCCAAGTATCTACCAAATGCTGCCGCACTTCCATGCTAGCGGGCATTTTTTGTATGCCAAATGTTTCCATCTTCAACTACAGGGCATGCACAGCTTGAAAGTTAAAATGAGCGCTCAGGAATACTAAATGTTCACATGTGGCGGCCCCACAGTACGAAAGGCTAGTAAGTTCTGGTGTGGAACATGGACGAATATTACGACTGTGCAGTCCCTAATGAGGGCAAAGGAAACTTCTGTACAGCTGACTCACGGTTGTGGGGTTAGTGAAAGTGTCCTCTGGAGGTGAACTAAAGGAACGGCTTCCCTCCAAAATATATGCGAAGAAGTGGAGAAGATGTGTGCAGTAGCGTTCATTAGTTCAGAACAGCATTTGAAAATGAGAAAACCAAGGATTGGAAGGAATACAAGATATTCAAAAAAACTGATGAACTGGTTCACACAACACCATCCTTTCCCTCATGTGACAGACATCTTATTTCTTACCACTGGTGTTGTAGTAGACAACACCATTAATTATCACATGACCAAGGAAACTGGACTTCTTGTAGCTGATAGAACTGTGGGCGCTTATTTTGAAACTGTTAAATTTTACGGGAAAGATAGAGTTTTGCCACTTTCTACCATGAACAATGCAATCAAAATAAGTGATGAAACTATTCCCATCAATCCTACGACTATTTTCCAGAGAATTAAAATTGTTAAACAGGCTGATAAAAAACCTGAAGAGTTCTTGAAATAGGGGCTGTCTCTTTATCCATCGTCTCTTTCTGACACCTGATGAGAAAAGGAACCAAGTCCGCTTTATACGAAGCATTCGCACCAACTGAGCACAAAGATCTGCAGGGGTATGTGAATGTCATATATGAAGGGTGCATGCTGCACACAGTCATGTGGACCAGGGATCATTTTTTTTTCATCAATTTGTGAAAGTTATGTTTCATTTATTAAGTCCAAGTACAAGGATTGTGCCGCAGTTATTCTCGATGGTTACCCTCAAGAAGGTACTAAATATGCTGAGCGAGGTAGAAGACAAATGTCAGTAGATGTGATATCCAACGAAATAATGATACCGACAGTGCCACAAGAAAAATTCCTAGTCAGCATGAAAAACAAGAAACGTCTCATTCCAATTTAGAAGGACAACTTTGCAGCATCTGGCATTAACACAAAGCAGGCACGAGAGGACGCAGATACTTGTATTGTAACCACAGCAGTGAATCTCGCACAATGGTTATTGTGGGTGAAGATGTAGATTTGCTGCTCATCATGATTGGTCATTTCGAGATGTACTTTCATAGTATATTTTTTGAAGCCGGGCAAAGGGGCAGTTTCATACCTTGTTTTTTCTCCTGACTGCCAATCAGAACAATCCATGAGTGACACCATATTGTTTTTGCATGCCATGGGAGGATGTGACATAACTTCAGGCTCGTTCCTGAGGAAAAATGAGGTTCCTCCAAACTGCCAAGAAAAATTCTCCTCTCACCAACACTACTGAGTTTTTTAAAGATCCTACGACATATGCTAATGCTGTAACAAATGCCGGCCTCACCTTTTTCTCTGCATTGTACAAAACGGTGGGGTATCTGTTGAGAGGCAAGACAAACGTGTGGTTCCTGAAGAGGGGCAGCAGCCTTTTCAGTAGTTGCAAGGGCAACAGTCTGGATGATTGACTGATCTGGCCTTGTAACAATAACCAAAACGGCCTTGCTGTGCTGGTACTGCGAACGGCTGAAAGCAAGAGGAAACTACGGCCGTAATTTTTCCCGAGGGCATGCAGCTTTACTGTATGATTAAATGATGATGGCGTCCTCTTTGGTAAAATATTCCGGAGATAAAATAGTCCCCCATTCGGATCTCCGGGCGGGGACTACACAAGAGGATGTCGTTATCAGGAGAAAGAAAACTGGCGTTCTACGGATCGGAGCGTGGAATGTCAGATCCCTTAATCGGGCAGGTAGGTTAGAAAATTTAAAAAGGGAAATGAATAGGTTAAAGTTAGATATAGTGGGAATTAGTGAAGTTCGGTGGCAGGAGGAACATGACTTCTGGTCAGATGACTACAGGGTTATAAACACAAAGTCAAATAGGGGTAATGCAGGAGTAGGTTTAATAATGAATAGGAAAATAGGAATGCAGGTAAGCTACTACAAACAGCATAGTGAACGCATTATTGTGGCCAAGATAGATACGAAGCCCACGCCTACTACAGTAGTACAAGTTTATATGCCAACTAGCTCTGCAGGTGACGAAGAAATTGAAGAAATGTATGATGAAATAAAAGAAATTATTCAGATAGTAAAGGGAGACGAAAATTTAATAGTCATGGGCGACTGGAATTCGAGTGTAGGAAAAGGGAGAGAAGGAAACGAAGTAGGTGAATATGGATTGGGGCAAAGAAATGAAAGAGGAAGCTGCCTGGTAGAATTTTGCACAGAGCACAACTTAATCATAGCTAACACTTGGTTTAAGAATCATGATAGAAGGTTGTATACATGGAAGAACCCTGGAGATACTAAAACGTATCAGATAGATTATGTAATGGTAAGACAGAGATTTAGGAACCAGGTTTTAAATTGTAAGACATTTCCAGGGGCAGATGTGGACTCTGACCACAATCTATTGGTTATGACCTGTAGATTAAAACTGAAGAAACTGCAAAAAGGTGGGAATTTAAGGAGATGGGACCTGGATAAACTGAAAGAACCAGAGGTTGTACAGAGTTTCAGGGAGAGCATAAGGGAACAATTGACAGGAATGGGGGAAAGAAATACAGTAGAAGAAGAATGGGTAGCTTTGAGGGGTGAAGTAGTGAAGGCAGCAGAGGATCAAGGAGGTAAAAAGACGAGGGCTAGTAGAAATCCCTGGGTAACAGAAGAAATATTGAATTTAATTGATGAAAGGAGAAAATATAAAAATGCAGTAAATGAAGCAGGCAAAAAGGAATACAAACGTCTCAAAAATGAGATCGACAGGAAGTGCAAAATGGCTAAGCAGGGAATGCTAGAGGACAAATGTAAGGATGTAGAGGCTTATCTAACTAGGGGTAAGATAGATACTGCCTACAGGAAAATTAAAGAGACCTTTGGAGATAAGAGAACCACTTGTATGAATATTAAGAGCTCAGATGGAAACCCAGTTCTAAGCAAAGAAGGGAAAGCAGAAAGGTGGAAGGAGTATATAGAGGTTCTATACAATGGCGATGTACTTGAGGACAATATTATGGAAATGGAAGAGGATGTAAATGAAGATGAAATGGGAGATACGATACTGCGTGAAGAGTTTGACAAAGCACCGAAAGACCTGAGTCGAAACAAGGCCCCCGGAGTAGACAACATTCCATTGGAACTACTGACGGACTTGGGAGAGCCAGTCCTGACAAAACTCTACCATCTGGTGAGCAACATGTATGAAACAGGCGAAATACCCTCAGACTTCAAGAAGAATATAATAATTCCAATCCCAAAGAAAGCAGGTGTTGACAGATGTAAAAATTACCGAACAACCAGTTTAATAAGCCACAGCTGCAAAATACTAACACGAATTCTTTACAGACGAATGGAAAAACTAGTAGAAGCCGACCTTGGGGAAGATCAGTTTGGATTCCGTAGAAATACTGGAACACGTGAGGCAATACTGACCTTACGACTTATCTTAGAAGAAAGACTAAGGCAAACCTACGTTTCTAGCATTTGTAGACTTAGAGAAAGCTTTTGACAATGTTGACTGGAATACTCTCTTTCAAATTCTAAAGGTGGCAGGGGTAAAATACAGGGAGCGAAAGGCTATTTACAATTTGTACAGAAACAAGATGGCAGTTATAAGAGTCGAGGGACATGAAAGGGAAGCAGTGGTTGGGAAGGGAGTAAGACAGGGTTGTAGCCTCTCCCCGATGTTATTCAATCTGTATATTGAGCAAGCAGTAAAGGAAACAAAAGAAAAATTCGAAGTAGGTATTGAAATCCATGGAGAAGAAATAAAAACTTTGAGGTTCGCCGATGACATTGTAATTCTGTCAGAGACAGCAAAGGACTTGGAAGAGCAATTGAACGGAATGGATGGTGTCTTGAAGGGAGGATATAAGATGAACATCAACAAAAGCAAAACGAGGATAATGGAATGTAGTCGAATTAAGTCGGGTGATGTTGAGGGTATTAGATTAGGAAATGAGACACTTAAAGTAGTAAAGGAGTTTTGCTATTTAGGGAGTAAAATAACCGATGATGGTCGAAGTAGAGAGGATATAAAATGTAGACTGGCAATGGCAAGGAAAGCGTTTCTGAAGAAGAGAAATTTGTTAACATCGAGTATAGATTTAAGCGTCAGGAAGTCATTTCTGAAAGTATTTGTATGGAGTGTAGCCATGTATGGAAGTGAACCATAGACGGTAAATAGTTTGGACAAGAAGAGAATAGAAGCTTTCGAAATGTGGTGCTACAGAAGAATGCTAAAGATTAGATGGGTAGATCACATAACTAATGAGGAAGTATTGAATAGGATTGGGGAGAAGAGAAGTTTGTGGCACAACTTGACCAGAAGAAGGGATCGTTTGGTAGGACATGTTCTGAGGCATCAAGGGATCACCAATTTAGTATTGGAGGGCAGCGTGGAGGGTAAAAATCGTAGAGGGAGACCAAGAGATGAATACACTAAGCAGATTCGGAAGGATGTAGGTTGCAGTAGGTACTGGGAGATGAAGAAGCTTGCACAGGATAGAGTAGCATGGAGAGCTGCATCAAACCAGACTGAAGACCACAACAACAACAACGTACAAAACTGACTGACAAGGGAAGTATGTCCCTGAACAAATTGAGGTATAATTGCTACCTTAGCCCATTTGGCGTCCCTACCTCCTGCCGAAGCTGCAGCACAGCAACATTCGTTGAAAGCATACTTTCAAGTGTCCGTCCAGCTATCCGCGCAGTCTAACGCGATGCTTACCGAGCGGGAAGGCGTGCAGGTCCCCGGCACGAATCCACCCGGCGGATTAGTGTCGAGGTCTGGTGTGCCGGCCAGCCTGTGGATGGTTTTTAAGGCAGTTTTCCATCTGCCTCGGCGAATGCAGTATGGTTCCCCTTATTCCGCCTCAGTTACATCATGTCGGCGATTGCTGCGCAAACACTGTCTCCACGTAAGCGTGCGCCATAATTACTCTACCACGCAAACATTTGGGGTTACACTGGTCTGGTATGAGACGTTCCCCGGCCGAACGGCACAATAATCCTGTGTTCAGTGTGGGGCGGCGGTGGGATGGGTGGGCTGTTGTGGCCTGTTGTGGGGTTGTGGACCACTGCGGGGTACGGCGCGACGACGCCTCTCTCTCGTTTCTAGGTCCCCAGTTCAATGCACAATGACGTGGTAATGAAAAAGATCCTGTGCGATGGAGTTGAAAGTAAACAAAGGGTGGTCTGCAGCCAGGACCAACTATACAGCCACCAGCACCAGAAGCAGTTTTTAAAACTTATTTTTTGAAAATGCATGAAGAACTATCATACCGACTGTGGGTGCAAGAAATCAGGTCTCAGCTGTTTCTATGTGTGCCCGAACTGTGAGAATAGCTGCAATAACATGCCAATGAAGACACTGAAGAAGAAGCAGAGGAGGACCCGAAGTTTCCTGCATTACCTGAAGGTAATTATGCATAAATAACTGAATCTCACATTTATTTCTTCACTCGCCAGCTATTTGTGTGTTTAAAACATGTTTCTTAGTAGATACTACTTTCATATCAATTCAGTAAACTGTCAAGTATTTGGAATTAAGAGACTGATTATTTGTTTTAGGCATAGAAGAACTGGAAGGCTGCCCTGAAGAGAGCTCGTATTAATACTTACACATGTACTATCTGTAGATAAATTATCCTCTTTTATGGCAATTTACAACAATGTTTACCTAAATAAAATAAAAAAGTATAAAATGGCATTTTTCTATTTTCTAAAAATTACTGATTTCCTCAGAATTTGAACTCCTTGTTGCATGGAAACCATACGACTTACAGACATAAACTGTAGGTAATTTCTCCGGAACCGCGGGACTGCTACGGTCGCAGGTTCGAAATCTGCGTCGGGCATGGATGTGTGTGATGCCCTTAGGTTAGTTATGTTTAAGTAGTTCTAAGTTCTAGGGGACTGATGACCACAGATGTTAAGTCCCATAGTGCTCAGAGCCATTTGAACCATTTTTGTAGGTAATTTCCTCCTCTTGATTTTACTACTGGGCCACTTCTTTCGTAAATAGCTTTCTTTGCAAGTTATGAACTGAAAACCACTGAAAAACGTTATTTTCAGTAATTCTTTGATGATTTCTCATATTTGCGGGAATATTTTTGTTGGACAACTCCAGATTCGTGTTCAGCACATCAGAAAACATAAAATAAACCACTGAAAGCAATTACGCCGTAACTTTTCACTTCAAGCTACCATTCGACTGGACTATCAGGACCAATGTTTAACATGGTGTATTCGCCAATGAAGTGACGTATGATGAAAATATAATCTGTTTCCAAAGTGCAAATAACGCAGCGTAGACTTATTCGGGAAGAATTCACACCTTCTGCGGAGCCGACTTGTGACTTTCAGGCAATATCTGGGCAACAATTGCAGAACATTAGGTCCATTCAGTCTCCTTGTTGTGCAGTTATTCATTATCAGCTGCATAGAATTACTATTCCATTCTAATAAAAAAATTGCAGTTTCCTATTTTTTTATGAATGATGCAAACTGTGTGTCCAGATCTTTGTGTGTACCAAACAAATGATCTCTTCAGGTTCTCGCACATGCACTATGAAGAAATGACATATCAAATTTTTCTTGATTCGTGAAAGACGTTTCTTTTAAAATAAACTGCACTTCACCCACCACATACAATACTGAACTGGTTTTCGTTATGACAAGAAAAGGCAAAAACGTGTAAGGAGAATAAATGCCATCGCAGACTATGTCGTTCTACTGTCCCCAACTAAGGCAGACTTATACCTAGTGCCTACAGAAAAGAGTATAGGGTTAAGATATACAAAGCAAAGACGAAGGTGAGCATTAGTTGTAGAAAGAGTTCCTTAACTTTACAATCTAGAAAGTAAGATAACAAGAGAGCAAAGACGAAGAAACCTTCTTCAAAACAGAGTGGTATTGGCATCTGACATTGTTATATAAGTGAATAAGAGGTTCCTGAAAGTGTGCCTCTAAAGTGCAACATTGTGTGGAGGTGAAACTATGCCCAGAGAAGAAGAAACTGGAAGTATGTGAAATGTGGTGATTTCTAAGTATATCCAATACCAGGGGAATGAAGTGGCGTTGCAGGGAGATTTGAGAGAGTTTAAGGGTGTGGTCAGTAGCTAGGAGGACGTCAATGTCAACATATTGGAGGCGGTAGTTGGAGGGTGCTGGTGTGTGTACAGCACATAAAGAAGGGTGGACAGGACAAAACGTAGGCACATGGCCAGTGGGGTGAGATGTGCTGGAGTATAACTTAGTGGAATGGTTGAGACGAATGTCACAGCAGATTTTGGGGACGGGCAGGAGGACTCTTATATGCTGAGGGGTTCGTTGGGTAAGCATGATGTCAAAAAATTTGTTTAAAACTGATCAACACCTTAACAAAGGTACGGCGTCGTCTGTCATAGCGTCAACATCCTAGTATCATATGGTTGAGGTCTGCAATGTCAGTTGGGTGGTCTTCCCAATATGAAGATGGCTGAACTTTCGTCCTCTGAAGGATAACAGCCGTGACCCAGCCGGTATGTGGTTTGACGTCTATCGCTGCTTCGGCTACGGCAGCACGCGAACACTGTTCGACGCCCTCAATGCACAGCCGTGGGAGAGTGGCAGACTCGCGCCACAGACCTCTGTGAGGCGACACGCCGTACCGAGTCAGCCCCTGCCGCCGTCATCATCTCGCGACAAATGATTATGAAGAAGGATGAGACGATTCACTGCTCCCTTCCTCCCCTTAATAACTGACTCGTGTCCACGCCCAGTCAAATCGGCCTTGAGATTTGTAATTTTTTTGTTTTGTATTGCTTGGAAAAGGTACTGAAACAAATGCAGTCATTTCATATTTTATACATCTAAACAATCTGTTCTATTCGCTTACCAATCCTTTAATCTCGTAACCTTTGGTGACAAAATTATTAATGCCAATTATTGGTTTACAACGTGGGGAGACCTCATTAGTAATTTGTATACTATGTCGCCATACACTACATTCCTGAGACCCAGCATGGGCAATGTAATTAGTAGCCTGCATGTCATTTTATGAAAGAGATCAAAGCAGTCTCGATTCACTAAATTTTTGGCTCCCAACGTTGGATGACCTCATTATTGGTCTACATGTATTTCACGTCAGAGAAGAGAATTTTTCTCGATCACAGCAACACACACGGCGAAACACAGAAAGGCCAGTTTGCACCCTGCCACACATAGTTATGATCAGATACCGTACAGGGCGCAAATAACGGACTACGTTATGTCTCCGCGATACGTCATTTAACTTGTCCTACGCATCCGCTATACTCATGGTCAGTAGGCACAGAGAGCGCTCGAGAACCGACTGTCTGCTGCCTCAACCTGACGTCATGCAAATAGTTTGCAAATGAACATTCATCCACCAAATGCAGATTTAAACGGACGCACATCTCCACTCATCATCAGAGTCTCCAGAACGTCAGAGTTTCGCAGTATCCGCCGAGTGTTAGGTTGTCCGCATATGAACAGACAGTGCCCTGACGTATATAGTGTCACCGTCAGTAGAGCAAAATTGGATATAGTGCTAGTTTACATTAAATGTATTCGCAGTTACGAAAAAGAATAACCATCCGCTGTGCAATGGAATAACGACAATGAAACTTTGTGCCAGACCGGTACTCGAGACCGGATTTCACTCTTATTGCTAGCGGTCGCCTTACCATTGGGCTATCCGAGCAAGCCCAACGCTCAGACCCAAAATTCCATATTTTGTCAACTATGTGTCTACAACCTGTACTCGTACACCCATTATGTACATTCTCGTACAGGACAGACATTTTACTTGAAAGTCGCCTGCCCTGTGTCGGCGGATAAATACGACATTATTCCGGATTACGACATTATTCCAAATTACGCTGCAATGTCCCTTCGGACATGGCACTGCAATGCCGTATAGTACTAGTTTAGTTAACCATTGTTTGCTATGTTCAGGAATAGACCAGTGTTCATAGTTAGTGGACTAGAAATTGTCAAGCTTCGTCCTCATACTGAAGTTATGTGTATATATTATTAATAAATTATGTACAGTGTAGCTTAATCTGTGTTGGCTTAAATTCCTCCTCGTATCTTGTTTGTCCTGTGACGGAGCTGTTTAGTTGCGCACGCTTAGCAAGCCACATCAAATACAGCAACTACGTTCCGTAGCAGGTGTTTCTCTTTCTCCAGCCTTTATGTTGGACGTAAAACTTATTTCCAGAACGCAACAATAATCATACATTTTCTTAATATCAGTAGTGTCCAGACGGATAGTTTTTGCAGAAAAAATAGAGGGTGATTGTTCAGGACATTTGTTCAAAGAGATTGTGTGTTCTTGATTAGTGTTAAAAGTACGTTCGTGATTATGGATACTAGTCGGAGCCCCTACTCTGTGTGCTATATTATCAGTCTGCAGTCCATCAGGATGAGTAATTGCATCTTAGCTGAATAAATTTTTTTAATGATTCTGGGCCCGAGATAAACTCAACTATACTGACAATCGTATTACGTACTCACTGATTAGGAAAACAGTAAGACCATCCATTTAATAGTCCATTGGTGATTATCGATACTTGTCGGAGACCAAGAAGGTTTACTCTGTGTGCTATATTACCACTCAGCAATCCATCGGCATGAGTAATTGCTGCTTAGCTGAATATAGTTTTCTATGATTCTGGACCCTAGATAAGCTCAAGTAAACTGACAATCGTATTACACTCTCACTGATTAGTAAAACATTAAGACCATCCATTTAATAGCTCCTTGGTTCATCTTTAGAATGTAATATAACAGCGATTCTGCGTGGCATGGGCTCTATAAGTTTCGGGATGCGTATTGTGCCAGAAGTCTACGCACTGATCACCCAGTTCTCGCCAATTACAGGCCAGTAGTTCGTGGGCGCGGAGCCGTCACATGATAGTGTCCCAGGTATGTTCTGTCGTGTTCAGAACAGGCGAATTTGTTGGCCAAGATATCAACCTGAGTTGATTATCATGCTCCTTTAAACACTGTAGCATACTTGCGGTCTTAGGACAAGTGCCGTATCCTGCCGGGAAATGTCACCGCTGTTACGGAAACCTCCGGGCCTGAAGCTATGCAGTTGGTATGCATAGTCCACAGTTGTCATGATGCCTTTGATCACCATCACAAGTCCTATGAAAGCCCAGATGAATGTGCCCCCATAGCGTAATGGCTCCCTACAGGCCTGCGCCCGTAATGTGGCGCATGTTTCGAGCAGCCAATTTTTTTGATGACATCTAGAGCGGCTCTTACTTCTCAATTATTTCTTTGTGCTCGCCCCTAGCCAAGTTTTATTACATGAAACAACGATTTTTCAATAATTTGGGCTAAATAAGAAAAGGAGGAGATGTGCTCGTCATATCACAGCTGTCAACAACTCCTTGGTAGCTTTCCGGAGGTATGTACCACCATATGTCTTCGCGCGAGTCACGAAATTCTCGGATAGGTGGTTTATGACCGTGGAACTAGTGCCTGACAGCGTCCCAAACGCGTTACGTCGGTTAAGATCCGACGAATTTGGTGCTCAAGTCTTGAACAGGAGCTCTTCAAACCATTGCAATATGATTTTCGTCTAGTGACAAGATCGGTTACTTTAGTGAAAGCTGCCATAGCCGTCAGGGAAGACATCAAGCATGAAAGGATGCAGGCGGTCCACAGCTCACTATCCGCAACTGACAAGGTGTCTTTGTTTATTTCTACAGGTCCTATTGGATGCCAGTTGTAGACCTCTCTTAGCATACGAGGTGTGGCTATCCATTAACGAGACTGATGCTGTCACAGAATAAGTATACGTGCATCAAAGATGAACGAGCAATAGCTATGAAGCGTGAAGGCTTCTGAGTTGAATGCAGCATCTCAGCTGTCTATAGACAAACCACTGTGTCCGTGGCCTCCGTTTATGTAAGAGCTGTTATTTTGTTTTGTTGGAAAAATGATATACGTAATAACAGAGCAACGAACTGTCGTGAAGTTTCACATGAAATTGACAGTGAAACCTGTCTTTCATTAAAAGAAGTGTTTATTGAAGCTGTTTGTCAAGTATACGAGTTTCTGAAACTGTCGAGAGGTTGCTGAAGGTGAGTCGCGTTCGGGACGCCCTTCAACATCGAAAACGGATGAAGTGTAGAATAAGGGCCTAATCTGATTTGATCTGACCGTCGGTTGCTTGATTTGTTGATTTCGGGGAGGCGTCCAAACAGCGAGGTGGTCTGACCCGTTGGAGCAGAGAAGGATGAGAAAAGAAGTCAGCAGTGCCTTTTCAGAAGAAACATCCTGGTATTTGCCTGAAGCGCTTTAGGGAAATCACGGAAAACCTAGGGCCGGATGGCCGGACGCGGGTTTAAACCGTCGTTCTCCAGAAAGCATGTCCAGGTATGCTAACCACTGCGCCAACTCGCTCGGTTATCTGACCGTTGGTTGAGTATTCGATTGATCGTTGAACATGTAGGAATTGTCAAAGAATACGTAAGGCAAATTTTACGTAAGGTAAGCAGTTTAACAAGAGAAAAGTGTGTGCAAAACTGGTGCCGAAAACTATCACGACGAACAAAAAAGGAATCTCGTGAAAATGTTTAAAGTAACGTTTTGAATACTATTGAAAATGATCTTAATTTCTTGCAAAGAGTGATATCATGTGACGAATCGTGGTTTTTCACTTATAATCCAGAAACTAAGTGCCATTCCATACACTGTAAGGGCCCAGCTTCACCGAGAGCGAATCTAAATTCAAAGCGATGATGACTATTTTTTCGGTATTCATGTAATTGTGTTTATTCACTGGATTCCTGGACGTCAAACTATTAATAAAGATTACTACCTTGATGTTCTTACTCGATTCTGTGAGAAAATAAGAAAAAAGCCACCCACATTATGGAAGAACAAGTTATAAAGTTTGCATCAAGACAACGCACCAGCTCATACCGCATTCTATGAAGAGGTTTTTGGCGAAGCACCGCATCCCACTATGAGTCCACCCACCTTATTGGCGTAACCTAGCACCATGTGACTTGTATCTACTCCCTAAAGTCAAATTTGCATTTAAAAGTAACAAGATTTCACACCGTTGAAGCAGGAGCAGTAACTAAATACGTATGATTTGAAATAAAATGTTTTATAGCAATAGCCCCCTTATTTTACAGCCACACCATGTAATACTGCTTCCATTGACCTGCATTCGCAGTGCGGAGCATGTTTAGAGCAGGCTTTCGCCTGGATGACGGCTTATCCAGACAGGACTGTCGACCTTGTCTAACAAGAAACGTGTCTCATCTAACCAGGCGACACGTTTGCTTTGATCCACGGTATAATTTCTTTGATCCTGCGCCCATTGCAATCGTAATTGACGATATCATTGGGTCAACACGGGAACACGTAGGGGTTGTCTACTGCTGCGCCCTACGTGCGTTGAACAGTGTGATCCGAAACACTTGTGCCTGCACCAACAATGCTCTCTGTTGTTAGATTCACCACATAAGCAACTTATCCTGCTTTACGGAGCGTGTAATCCTTGGACTTCCACTTTCAGTGCTGAAATACGAGTGTTCAACTCGTTGTCCCTTCCATAGGTGCTCACGACGTAGCACGCTAACAGCCGACCAGTTTTTCCGTATCCGAGACTTTCGCTCCCAGACGTCGGTCGATCGTAAGAATATGCCGTTGTCAAAATGGTTTCCCATTTGCTATCCACATTTGCGGACCGTATCGCCGCCTGTAAGGCCTCCAGCCGGGATTCAGTCCCGTCATGGGTAATGGTCACAACACTTTGGCTCATCGGTGAGCGCGACGAAGAGGTGTAGAAAGGTTGTTATAATAACCGCTGAAATAACAAAGACGCCTAAGTTACAAAACCTGTAGTCATACCCAAAAGATCTAATTGAACCTCGTCACAAGCAGTTTTTTTCTCTAACGAGGAAAATCCAAACAGGTACCGCAACTTATCCAGGTTCTACAATCTGGCTAAGTTTCACGGAAGCTCGAAATTTAGTGCGGACGTCAATGCGAGATGCTTTTAATAGTTTCCATAATGAAACATTGTCTCAAAATATGGTACAAAACCCAAAGAGATTATGGTCTTACGTAAAGTACACCAGTGGCAAAAAACAGTCAATACTGTCACTGCGTGATAGTGATGGAAATGTTACTAATGATGGTACCACTGAAGCGGAGTTACTAAATACAGTTTTCCGTAATTCCTTCACGAAAGAAGACGAAGTACATATTCGAGAATTCGAAACCAGAACAGCTGTTAGCATGAGTGACATAAAAGTAGATATCTTAGTTGTTGCGAAACAACTCAAATCGCTTAAGAAAGTCAAGTCTTCCGGTCCAGATAGTATACCAGTCAGGTTCCTTTCAGACTATGCAGACACATTAGCGCCTTTCTCAGCAATCATATACAACCACTCACTTGACGAAAGTTCTGTTCCTAAGGACTGGAAAGTATCACAGGTCACACCAATATTCAAGAAAGGGAATAGGAGTAACCCATTGAATTACAGACCCATATCTCTGACCTCAATTTGCAGTAGGATTTTGGAGCATATACTGTACTCGAACATTATGAATCATCTTGAAGAAAATGACTTATTTTTACATAACCAACACGGATTCAGAAAATATCGTTCTTGTGCAACGCAGCTACCTCTTTATTCCCATGAAGTAATGAGTGCTGTCGACAAGGGATCAAGATCGATTTCGTATTCCTAGATTTTGATACCGCTCCTCACAAGCGACTATTAATAAAATTGCGTGCATATGAAGTATCGTCTCAGTTATGTTACCTCTCAGAGAAGTCACATTTCGTAGTGATGGACGGCAAATCATCGAGTAGATTGAAAGTGATATCTGGCGTTCGGCAAGGTAGTGTCATAGGCCCTCTGCTCTTTCTGATTTACATAAATGATCTAGGTGATAATCTGAGCAGCCCCTTTAGATTGTTTGCAGATGACGCTGTAATTTACCGTCTAATAAAATCATCAGACGATCAATTCCAATTACAAAATGATCTAGAGAGAATTTCTGTATGGTGCGAAAAGTGGCAATTGGCACTAAACAAAGAAAAGTGCAAGGGCATCCACATGGGTACTAAAATAAATCCGATAAACTTTGGGTGTACGATAAATCGCACAAATCTAAGGGCTATCAATTCGACTAAATACCTAGAAATTACAATTACGAGCAACTTAAATTGGAAAGGTCACATAGATAATATTGTAGGGAAGGCGAAACAAAGATTGCGCTTTGTTGGCAGAACACTTAGAAGATGCGACAAACTCACTAAAGAGACAGCCACAATTACACTTGTCCGTCCTCTGCTGGAATATTGCTGCACGATGTGGGATCTCTACCAGGTAGGATTGACGAAGGACATGGAAAAAGTGCAAAGAAGGGCAGCTCGTTTCATGTTATCGCGCAATAGGGGTAAAAGTCTCACTGATATGATACGCGAGTTGGGGTAGCAGTCACTGAAACAAAGGCGGTTTTCTTTGCGGCGAGATCTATTTACTAAATTTCAGTCACCAACTTTCTCTTCCGAATACAGAAATATTTTGTCGACACCCACCTATGTAGGGAGAAATGATCATCATATTAAAATAAGAGATATCAGAGCTCGAACGGAAAGATTTAGGTGTTCCTTTTTCCCACGCGCCATTCGGTAGTGGAATGGTAGAGAAGTACGAGTAGTATGAAAATGGTTCGATGAACCCTCTGCCAGACACTTAAGTGTCAACTGCGCAGTAACCATGTAGATGTAGACTAATATCCTCAATTACCTCGGCAAGGTAATTATCAACACTGTCATTCGCGTGCTTATAAGTATGGTAAACATGGAAGAGCTGGAAATAAATAATGTTAGCGAAACTGCTACTGGAGATTTGGGTGAGCGGAAGGTAGCAGGCCACAAATAAAGCTAATTTAAAACTGATTTCAGAAACCCTTGTTACTTTTAATTGTCAGTTTGATTAAAATCTGTGACTGTCGTCTAGGTAAATGAAATAGAAATACTGCATCATTCATCATTTACGGTAATGTCCTAAAGGACAGTTGTGTCGTACATTAAAAACTATGTAGAATACTTGAGAAGTTGCGTGCAGCCGTTCGAACGGTTAGGAAGAAGTTCTGTTGTACGTTAATTGCATATCTATTGTTGTTTTAAGTTACCTGAACTGTGGTAAAAAGTGAACCATGACAGCATAGCGTCCGATAAAATGAAATAACAGGAAGAACTATTGACGTAGTTGTCATCAGTCATTCGTAATGAAGAGTGCTACAGAAAACTAGCGAACTAGTGTAACGCAAAACGATATATGCAAAACAGCCGAGTAGAAAGAAAACAACCCATCAACAGCGTTTTTCGCAACACTGATAAAATATATTGGAAGCAACGTAAGTGCCAACAATAATTAAGTTGTAAATTTTAATATAATTTACTTTGATTAATATACATCTTTTCATGTCTGTTATAACTATTGCAACATACATTACTTTGAATGATTCTTTTCCTAGAATTTGCCTATTGTAGATACACATTTAAATACGATATTACTTTTTCTCCTTTAACATTCCTCACTAGTCTGTGTTATTGTTCGATTGTTAGTTTCCATTTTGTTGTTTTTAGATCTGAAGTCAGTCAGTCTCGGTGGTTCAATGGTTGAATCTGTTATTGTCGTCGAGATGAATAAGAGTGAGAAATAACTATCTTCCGGTTCGGCGAGGGATATTTATGACAGGAGTGTATAAGCTAGCGCCTGTAAGCTGTTCAACCCAAAAACATACCTCCTCGTAAATTTCTAATCAGACCTACTAAATGATATTTATATAAGAAATTATATTTATCAAGAAATTCATTTCCGGAACCAGAGAATGGCATATTCTCATTTCAATTCATAAAAGTTCCTGTCGTTATTTCGGTGTTTAGTAAAGGTGAAATAATAAGATGGCATTACTTTAGGAGCTTGTGACTACTATTTTTGATGAAAGTACATTTTCATTCTCTTTAATATGTCAAAAGACATTTGTTACACTAGATTTGATTGGTACTGCAAATGGAGCATTTCTTCAAATTTTAGGTATGGTTTCAGGGTACTGCTTTCTAATCTGTAGCTCTCCGGCGTATTTATCAGGCTGTAAAAGCTACAAGATATTCGTGTTCATTATTATAACTTTTTTTCTGAGTTCAGATACTGGTACTTTAAGATTTTTTTTTTTACTATTACGTGTTGTGTAAGAAATACATGTAAGGCATAACTGGACTAAAAAAAGTAGATAGGACACTTCCTGAATTTGCTAATAAAGAGAAGTATGTAGTGTGTGTGTGGGAGGGCGGGGGGATGAGGCTGGAGTGTTCAGATGGATGTTGGGTGGAGATGGATAGCTTTGCACAGGATAGATTAGCGTGAACAGCTGCATCAAACCAGTCCAAGGATTGATGCCAGCAACAACAATAACAACAACAGCAGCAGCAGCAACGACAACAACAACCTTTTACGTCAAATCCTGCTCGTTCGCTTCACAGAGTATTTATTTACTTTTAGCTCGGGACCAGTTCTCCAAGGTTAAAACGCTTTCTTGATTCGCGGAGATGCTGGGTAAATGACATCTGTACTGTATACTCTCGTATTTAAAAGTCTCAGGATTATCTTGTCTGACCTAACTTGCAAGAAATAAATACGATTTCTTATCATCTTTCCAACAATTCGATTTCTTTGATGATTAGGGACGAATCCAGCGAATCGTCGTACCACCGCGTTTCTCACGACTAACAAAACAACCTTCAGTAGATATTTTAAGAAAATTGGCAGCTGCGTATTAAGACATAATGTTTTCGGTACAAGTAGAAAGGCTTTTAGAAATTGTCAGAAACTTCGTTGCGCGGTATTTCACGCATTATTGAGCACGCAGCAGTATGTAATGTCATTCAGAAGTTGTAAACCTTGGCGTTAGCGCAGACTGTTATATCCTCTGCCGTGTCTAATGCTTCGTTCAAGGCTCTTATCATGAGAGTTTCTAGTTTAACCAGATATTTGTACAAACTGTACTATAAGTACCAACGGAAAATTGCGTATTCCACTAGAATATCGTGCATAATCTGCCAAGACGTCATTCTATAAAGAACTTGAAACATGATAGAACATCCTGCAAATGACGGCAGTCTCTAAAGCCCTTTCAGATGCGATTAGTCTTTGTTCGCCGCTTTAAAACACGAGAAAACCGCAGCCACGAGCAGACGAGCAGCAGCTATTCAGCTGCCTCCGCATGCAGTCTTCTCTTCAAGTAACTCAATTTACGAGTAAAAAGAACTTGTTTCTGTGATTCGCAATCAGTCTGAATGAATATGTCAATTTCCCTATAAAATAAAGTTGCGGAATATTTTCCTCGGTTTTCATTTTATTTGTTGTTAGTCTGAAGGCTGCCTGCAATATATGCTACAGAGACGTAAATACGTACATCAAGGAGACTGCATTTTAATTTATTTGGCACAGCCTGCAGCCACAGTCCTCCTCCACCCCCACCTCTCTCTCTCTCTCTCTCTCTCTCTCTCTCTCTCTTTCTCTTTATCTCTTTACCTCGTCTTTCAGGGACATTTCATCTCTCTACTTTTCAGCTGTCAGGACCTGCGTATACATCATTTTCAAACTAAAATAGCCTCTATTTTCTATGGCCAACTTATTCACGTTCATTAAAATTACGCGTCCGGTATGAGAGATTCCCGGTAAATTCAGATTTCGGAACTTTTGCAAATAATCCATTATCATCCTTTAGGCGCATGATCCCACGTAATTTCTAGTGGTGCTCCATTCAGTTGTCGCATGTCATTTGGTTGGACTTTCATCACTCTCACACGACAGTACTTCCCAATGTAAGTTCATTGTATTAGTAGTTCGCTTTCCTTCCCGCATTAATTACAAAGTAATTAATCACCTTAAATTAGATAATTCCTCAGCTGAATCCGTATTCACACATTTTCTCTAAAAACTCGGCGTTAGCTGTATAGCAGTGATTTACGTCATTACACTGAGTACATGTCACACGAAAATAAAGATCCCTTACAACCTCGTTTACGTAATATGAGTCAATCAATGTAATTGGAAATATTATATAAGCTGCATCAAAACCTCCTTGGAATCACCAACAATTCAAACTGACACACACACACACACACACACACACACACACACACACACACACACTATCTGAAGTTCCTTATCACTATTACGTTGTGACACATAAGTCTAGAAGAGAAATAAATCAATAAAGGAATAACCTTTGCTTATTCTCTCAGTAATTCATCGTGGAATAATATGTAACTTATCCCTGAGAGAGAAGCATTACATTATAAAAATGCGTACAGTATCAGTAGTAGGTTTCGTGCAGTCAGGGTCACCTAATAGGCATTAAATATTCCAGCATTTTAAACACATAGTTACAGTGCATACGTTTACATGCTCTCATGAAGTTTATTGTTAAAAATCTACAAACGTTCAAATGTGTGTTAAATCTTATGGGACTTAACTACTAAGGTCATCAGTCCCTAAGCTTACACACTACTTAACCTAAATTATCCTAATGACAAACACACACACCCATGCCCGAGGGAGGACTCGAACCACCGCCGGGACCAGCCGCACAGTCTATGACTGCAGCGGCCTTAGACCGCTCGGCTAATCCCGCGCGGCTAAAAATCTACACCATTCAAAATAGAATAAGAATATTGTTGTGGGTTGGCAGGAGAGCCAACACCGTATTATTAGAGGAAGCCGAAAGGCACGCGTTTTAGCTCACACAGGCTGGCGTGAGGTCTGGAACAGGACAAGGAAATTAGACTTTAGAAAAACGGACGTAGCTGGTGGAATACTTAACTTTAATCCATTAATGATGAGCGTCGCTCTTGACGGTACATGATTACAGTATCAATAGTAACTGGTACTGGCGCCTTCCTAGGTCGTAGCAAATGACGTAGCTGAAGGCTATGCTAACTATCGTCTCGGCAAATGAGAGCGTATTTTGTCAATGAACCATCGCTAGCAAAGTCGGTTGTACAACTGGGCGAGTGCTAGGAAGTCTCTCTAGACCTGCCGTGTGGCGGCGCTCGGTCTACAATCAGTGATAGTAGCGACACGCGTGTCCGACGTATACTAACGAACCGCGGCCGATTTAAAGGCTACCACCTAGCAAGTGTGGTGTCTGGCGGTGACACCAAATTCCTCCCCCGCAAATCGGCGTACGGTTGTGGCATAAGGCTTCCGCCCGCCGTGGGGAGGACCCCATGTTGACGTATGCGACGAGGTGGGGAGCCTAACAACAGGCGAGGCTGTGCCACCCGCACCCTGCCATTCGGACCGCGGGGAGCTAGGAAACGCCTGAAAAACTGCTCCAGGGTGCACGCCAACATGCGGTGTATGCGCCCGTAGAGAGACAGGAGGGGCCGAAGGGTCGACCTCCATCGGGCCGGGTCACGCGACGGGCGAAGACGACATATGGTCCGGAGCGGGCAAGAGTTCCATGTCGGAGGACAACTGGTCACGGGATGCGATCGGCGGCGCGTGACCCAGAGAGGCGCCCGGCGGTTGCAGTGACGCGTCCACTGCGGGCGTCGCCGGCGGGAAACAGGCGGCGGCGGCGGCGCGTCGCCATGGGGCAAAATGGAAGGCAGCGTCGGTAACACCTGGGGCTGAGGCGAGCCAGTAGATGGGTACCCAGGGCGCTGACCGGACGGCACCGTCGCTGAAAGCAGACGGGGAGCGGCAGATTCCGTGCGACAGAGGCGCAGCTGATTGAGATGCCGACGCACCTCACCAGAGGCCCCCAAAACCAGATACAGAGCGCGGCCGAGGCAGCGAAGAATGTGCCCATCGAGCCAACGCCCGTGAACCTCGATAGTTGCGGTAGTAGACAACGTCGCCTGGGGCAAAAGCAGGTGTCTGCCGGTGCACAGGAACCTGATGCGGCGGATGTAGCAAAGACATCAAGGTGCGATGAGGGCGACCGTGAAGCAACTCAGCCGGCGAGTGACCATCTCGGGGCTGAGAGCGATACGAGGACAAAAAGAGCAATAACGCGTCCTCCCGAGAATGCAACTCTTTCAACTTCAACATCTGTGACTTGAAAGTCCGGACCAATCGTTCAGCGGCACCGTTTGACTGTGGCGAAAACGGCGCGGACGTCCGATGTTGAATACCATTGGCCTTGCAGAATGACTGAAATTCTGCGGACATGAATTGTGGGCCATTGTCGGAAACAATAGTCTGTGGAAGACCTTCAATGCAAAAGATAGCAGATAACGCTTGGATGGTGGCAGATGACGTCGTGGAAGACATCCGGACAACAAAAGGAAAATTACTGAATGAATCTACCACAACCAACCATCGAGCATTCCAGAATGGACCAGCAAAATCGATGTGTAAGCATTGCCAAGGGGAAGTGGCTTTTGGCCATGCAAAGAATTGCCGCGGTGGTGCTGATTGTTGTTCGGCACACACCATGCAAGCAGAGCACATATTCGTAATCGCGGCATCGATTCCGAACCAAGTACAGTGCTGACGAGCAAATTGTTTCGTTCTCACTATACCCCAATGTCCTTGGTGGAGAAACTGTAAGACAGAAGACTGTAACGAACGTGGGACCACGACCCTGGACTGATCATTATCAGAACGCAACAGCAAAACACCACGTCGTACAAAAAGTCTCTCCTTGTGAGCAAAAAATCGGCGAACCAACGGATCCCCGATCCGTGACTTTGACAAGGGCCATTGCGTAGCAACAAAACGCAGAACGGTGGCAAGGACAGGGTCGGCAGCTGTGGCTGTAGCTACACGACGAAAATCAATCGGAAACGATTCGACCACGTCATCGGTTTCCGAATAAATGAACATGCAAGCAAGTTCGGAGGAATCGAATGCTGTATCCTCAGCAACAGGCAAACGGGACAACGCATCGGCGTTTCCGTGTTTACCAGTGGACCGATACAAGATATCGTAGCGGTACTGCGAGAGGAAAATAGACCAGCGAATGAATTTCTGCGCTGTACGTGGAGGTACAGGCTTGGTCGAATGAAAAAGCGATGTCAAAGGTTTGTGGTCTGTGATGATGGTAAAGTGACGACCATACAAGAAATCATGAAACTTTGTAACACCAAATACGAGAGCCAATGCTTCTTTCTCGATCTGTGAATAATTTCGTTGCGCAGACGAGAGCAATTTGGACGCAAAGGCAATAGGGCGATCGTGCGATCCATCTTTGTGCGCAAGCACAGCACCGATCCCGAAATCCGATGCATCCACCATCAACAAAAGGGGCTTCTGGGGATCGAATGGCGTAAGGCAAGTATTAAAAATCAACGCCGATTTCAACTGGCGAAAGGCGCGTTCGCATTCCGTCGTCCAGACGAACGGAACACCTTTACGGCGTAAGCGATGAAGCGGAGCTGAAATGGAAGAGGCATGGGGAACATAGCGATGATAATATTTAATTTTGCCCAGCACACTCTGTAGCTGCTGCAAATTCTGCGGCGAAGGCAAGTCTTGTATGGCACGGAGGTGCTCTGGACTGGGATGTATGCCTTGGGCATTGAGTACATGTCCCAGGTAGGGTAAGTCACGAGCAAAAAACACACATCTGTCCTTCCGCAACCGAAGACCATTTTGTCGCAAGACCTGCAATAATGTTCTGAGATTGGCTAAATGTTCATCTTCCATCTTTCCGGAGATCACAATATCGTCCAGATAGTTTGCTGCAGTAGGGACCGACGCGCAAACAGTTTTTAGATATTGCTGAAACAATGCAGGGGTGGATGCACACCCGAATGGCAGTCGTTTGAATTGATACAAACCAAGATGCGTGTTAACCACCAAAACGCGCTGGGATTCTTCGTCCACCGGTATTTGCAAGTACGCATCCGCTATATCCAACGTCGAAAAGTATTTACCCGGGCACAGTTTGTCAAAAAGATCTTCCGGGCGAGGTAAAGGAAAAGTTGCAGTCACTAGTTGTGGATTCACTGTTGCCTTGAAGTCCACACAAAGTCTCAATTTTCCCAAAGGTTTTAGCAAAATTACTAAGGGTGATGCCCAGAGAGAAGCCTGCACACGTTCAATTACACCTTGTGATTCCAAATCGTGTAATGTTTTTGCGACCTCATCACGCAATCCGTGGGGAACATTGCGCGCTCTGAAAAATTTCGGTTGCGCGTTTACTTTCAGTTCCAAATGTGCTTTATAGTTCTTAGCGCAACCGAGGCCAGGTGCAAAAATGTCTGAAAATTCTTCACATAGACGAGAAACACTGTCTGAAGGCACAGTCTGGTTCACTGATAGGACCTGATTTACTATAGACAAGTTAAACAACTGAAATAAATCGAAACCAAACAAGTTCACTGCAGAAGAAGAACGAAGAAGGCTGCACTGTCCTAACACAGGGATCTTGTGAGCCGAATAGCTCGTTAACTTAACAGTTGCGGCACGCAACGGAGGTGTGCCCAGCAGTTTGTAAGTGCCTTGCTGGATCAGTGAAACTGCAGCCCCGGTATCGAGCTGGAATGGTATCACTTTGTCATTAATGTCCAAGTCCACAAAAAGTTTATTGTCCTGCTGACGACAAGAGCGACTGTCTCCTGCAACGTGAACTGACACTGGTACAAAATCACTTGCGACTTGACGGGAGTTCCGGCGATGTCGACGCACACTATTTTTGGGACGAACACAGTCACTGTTAGAGAGAGTGGCACTGGGCAGAGTGGCATGAACTATATGAATTTCCTTGGGCGAAGTTTCACAAGCCTGAGTATCCTTGGTTCGATTCCGATTCTGGCGCGAAGCAAGGGGCCTGGAATGATTTTGAGTTTCCAGTTTGAGCTTTTTCTGGCAAACACTTTGAACATGTCCTTTTTTTATTACAGTAAAAGCTAATAGCTTGGTGTGATGGGCAATTCTCACGCAAATGTCTAGTAGCACACCACGGGCATGATTTTAGCACTGCATTTGCTTGCCGGCATGGTACACGTGGCTGAAAGCCTGGCTGCAGCGGCGCGGCCGGGCGCGAGGACTGTTTACTGTTCTGTGCAGCTCGCCCGGCGGGCCGGTTAACCTGACACACGGGTGGCGAAGTTTCAAATAATTCCTGAGCAAAGTCAAGTGTGTCCTGCCGATCCAATATGTCCATGACTTGTTGAAGGGAGGGACTGACTAGTTTCAAAATCTGTTCCCTTATACGAACATCAGAAACGTTCTGTGCAATTGCATCATGCACCATAGTATCTGAATAAGGGAGTCCACATTGACACTCAAAAGCACAATCCCTAGTAAGGCCTTGAAAGGTTGCACCCACTCCCTATTAGTCTGATCTACTGTACGTTTGGTACGAAAGAAGGTATACCGTTTTGCAACTACATTGACTGATTCTTTGAAATATGCATCTAATGCAGACAAAATTTCGTCGTAGGACAGAGTTGCTACGTCGCGTCGGGGAAATAATTTGACTATCACATGGTACGTGGTCACCCCGATGGAAGATAATAAAAATGGCTGCTGCTCATTACCTTGAATTCTGTAGGCGGCGAGATGGAATCCAAATTGGCGTGACCACTCCGTCCAGCTTTCCAGTGCAGCATCAAAAGGACGAAAAGTAGGTGCAACTGCGGCTTGTGGCTACGTTAGCGGTGGAGCGGCGGCTGCCGTGTCGTTTTGCATTGCACGTTGACCCTGGACGAGCTGTCCAACGGCATCCAGTAAGGACTGCGTCTGCTATTTCTGTAAGTGATAAAATTCGGACAGTAGATCTCGAGATGGTGGCGAAGTAAATCAGGGCAGTATAGTTACGAACGCGGTGTTGCCTCGTCGCCAATGTTGTGGGTTGGCAGGAACACCGTATTATTAGAGGAAGCCGAAAGGCACGCGTTTTAGCTCACACAGGCTGGCGTGAGGTCTGGAACAGGACAAGGAAATTAGACTTTAGAAAAACGGACGTAGCTGGTGGAATACTTAACTTTAATCCATTAATGATGAGCGTCGCTCTTGACAGTACATGATTACAGTATCAATAGTAACTGGTACTGGCGCCTTCCTAGGTCGTAGCAAATGACGTAGCTGAAGGCTATGCTAACTATCGTCTCGGCAAATGAGAGCGTATTTTGTCAGTGAACCATCGCTAGCAAAGTCTGTTGTACAACTGGGTGAGTGCTAGGAAGTCTCTCTAGACCTACCGTGTGGCGGCGCTCGGTCTACAATCACTGATAGTAGCGTCACGCGGGTCCGACGTATACTAACGGACCGCGGCCGATTTAAAGGCTACCACCTAGCAAGTGTGGTGTCTGGCGGTGACACCACAAATATCTATAACTAAATCATTTTAACAAATTTCACTGTCTTTAATTGCAACTGCCATGATCTTAGAAAGCGGCGAATTATTTTGTTACCTAAGTAATCACTGGAAATGATCAAGCAGCTTTGTGGGCCGGGAGTCCCCCATTCGGAGAAGTTCGGCCGCGAGAGCAATTACTTATTACACTCGACGCCACACTGGCTACTTGCCAACGGAGGTGGGGATGAAATGATGATGAGGACAACACAACACCAGTCCCTGAGCGGAGAAAATCTCCTGCCCCAGCCGGGAATCGAACCCGGGCCCCTTGGAGTGGCATTCCGCCGCGCTGAGCACTCAGCTAAAGGGGGCGGACATACGTGACTCCTAATCCAACATTATAGAATGTCGGACTCACACCAAATGTAAATTCCAAATTAAACGAGAAAATAAAAGAGGTAACTCAATCGATTGTACAAAAAAAAATTTCGTCGTGTAGTTATTTTCCGCAAAAAAATTACATTTACATGTTTTTAAAGCAAGTGTTTTTTCTGTTACAAAACATCATGTAATTAACAAATATGCAAATTTAATCGTGATTTATGAGAAGCATCCATTAAAGTAACTCTTTCCACGTCTTTACGATAAATCGTAGTAATAGTCCACGAACGCACCACTCGTAGTGAAAACATACCACGATGCCATTTTCACGACCAACGTCGACCTCACAGGAGAGAGTATTGGCACACAGCCTTCTCGGCAGACGAAACAGGCAAATCCTGCGATGCGCACAGAACCATGTACTACTCAAACTTAAATAAGCTTCCGGTGTCACGTTAACTGATGGTTGTTAGCGATCCTCGGGAAATATCCAGCAAACAACGTAATATGCTTCCTACCGATAGCGAAAAACCGGACTAGAGAAAACTGGAAGTGACTGTTCAGAGAGGTCTACATCGACGTATATACAAGTCATTCTACAGAGCATGGCGGAAGCTACATTGTACCATGTGAACAATTAATTGACAAGTTAGATTTGAATGTTCTGCGTAAGACAAATACCACTTCCATGCCTCAGTTGGCGCCCTTACTCAGTTATCTGGTTCTTATGATGCCTACGCTAGATGTATGATAATGACAGTGCAATTCTGCGTCTTTCGAGAATAACAGTTCTTTTGCCTACTGACTTAATACTATTTTTTCCCATTGTCGACCCCATGTTTCCTATTTAAATTCACGATAGTCAGCATATTTTGTCTAACACACTTTTTTCGGAATTATATAATTCTTTTGATAGAAATTCCTTATAAATTTATCCTTGCTATTTGTTGAAGTGATGAGAAGTGACGATAATATTGCTTTAGAAGCTTTTGTTGAAGTTGTATACCTGAAAAAATACAGGCATTTGCAACGCCATTAGAAATTTTTCACACTTGATATCGTGCATCACTTGTCTTCTTCATTGGTTGGCATACTGGACAATTTTTGGAGGCATTTTTTTATGGATGTGGAAGTGGGAGAGGCGATACAAACCTAACAAAACCTGAGAACGATTGCTTATAAACCGCAAAATATCGAAAGAAACTGAGTGTGTTTTATACACTACTAGACAGATCGATTTTGCAGCTTTCCAATGGTATATAACGCGTCATTCCATCTATTGAAAGAGAGGAGGAATACAAACTATAGCTACTTGACCCGTCTCAAAGCCGGCATTATAATAATGGACTAGAAACCTTCCACCAGCTGTGAGCCACCTGAGTAATTTATTAATATACGTAAAAAATATTTGCACCCTGAAGCAGAGTGGACCCATGAAAAGATGGCAAGACAAGCGGTTGCCATGACGCCCCCCGCAGCCTGCTCCGTTCCGCAGAAGCCGCGCGCAGTTGCAGACCGCTCGCCGGGGCAGCGGCAAGCACGCGAGATCCGTCCCGTCCCGGCCGAATCCTATTAGTTCCGGAGGCGAATTCCCGGGGAGCGGCAGAACCGCTCCAGTGCCCTGGATCCCAGCCAGACTCGGTTAAGTGAGTCGTTTCCCCTAACACGCGGAATTGGCCTCGCGTTAGTTGGTGGTCGGCGCTCGCTCCAAGTTTGCGTCTACGACGTCGAACCGCAGTGTCTCCACCCATTCCGACGATCCCGAGCACAGCGTGCCGTGCACTGACTGAAGCATTTGTGTCGACTGCACTTACTGCTTTTCAAATATGCAGAAGCCGGATGTCCGGCAGTGTGAGTGAACAAGCGCTGTTCAGGTTAAGAATCGCGGCAAACTTCTTTACGTAATAAATTACGACAGGCTCAGAAATCGGGAGGGGCCATACTGATCACGTACAATGGGTGCACCGATAACACAGAAACCAAATCAAGAAGGATATTCTAGCAGTAATTCCTCCAGTGATCAAGGGTGTTCCTCCTCATCAATCTATGCATGTTATTAACAGGAAAAACTGCATGAATAGTAGGTTTTGTGCTACATAGGTCAATTGTATAAGCGTATTTCTCACACATATACGTACCTGAAAAATACAGGTTTAAGTTATCGCATTAAAACTCTGAAAAAGTCACTCACCCTGCAAACCGAAAGATTCCAAGATAACGAAAGATACTTGGGGTCACCTGAGATGAAAGATGAGGGAGGGAGGGGGGGGGGGAGATCCGCGAAATGCCTCAGTCTGATGCAGTTAGTGAATCTCACTCATTAAGTAAGTTGAGAGCTTAGAGATTTTCGGGATAATTTTAAGTGTGTAACGAATGTACATCTAAAGACATAATCCTCAAGCAACCGTTCGGCGCGCGGTGGAGCGTACTATTTGTTTCGTTTCCTGTTTCACTCTCAGACAGACAAAAATAAAACCGACTATATGCCTCTCTACAAGCCATAATTTCTCGTATCTTATCTTCGTGGTTCTTACGCAAAATACATGTTGGCTGCAGTACGATCTGCAGTCAGCTTCAAATGCCGGTTCTCTAATTTTTTTACATAGTGTTTCTCGAAAAGAATGCCGCCTTCCCTCCAGGCATTTGAGGCTCAGTTCCCGAATAATCTCCGTAACACTTGCGTGTTATTGGAACCTAATGGTAACAAATTTAGCAGCCCGCATCTGAATTGTTTGGATGTCTTCCTTCAATCCCACCTAGCGAGTGACTCAAATACCCGAGTAGTACTCAAGAATAGGTTCCCGTCACACTATCGTCCTATATAAACCTCCTTTTCAGATGAACCTCACTGTCCTAAAATTCTCCCTTTAATTCGAAGTCGACCATTCGTTTTCCCTAACACAATCCTCACATGCTCATTCCATTTCATACCACTTTTCAACTTTACGTCTAGATATTTAAACGACATGTGTATGTCATCAGGATACTAAAAATGCTACAATCTCATTAACTTACATTTTTCTACATTTAGACCCAGCTTGCATTCATCACACTAACTAGAAATTTTGTCTAAATCATCTTGTATCATACTACAGTCGTCGCCCGCCCTGTTAGCCCAGCGGTCTAACGCACTGCTTTCCGGGCGGGAAGGCGTGCCGGTCCCCAGTACAAATCCGCCTGGTGGATTAGTGTCGAGGTCCGGTGTGCCGGCCATTCTGTGGATGGTTTTTAAGACGGTTTTCCATCTGCCTTGGCGAATGCGGGCTGGTTAGCCTTATTCCGCATGTTACACTATGTCGGCGATTGCTGCGCAAACACTGTCTCCACGTACGCGTACACCATAACTACTCTACCACGCCGCAAACATTTGGGGTTACACTTGTCTGGTGTGAGATATTCCCGGGATGGGGGGGTGGGGGGTTCACTGGGGCCGCAGGCCGCACCGCTGTGGGGCGGCGGTGGTGTGAATGTGGAGTGCTGTAGGCTGTTGAGGGGTTGTGTACCACTGCGGGCTAGGGCAGGGACGAAACCTCTTCATCGTTTCTAGGCTCCCAGTTCCATGCAATACAACACAATCCTACAGTTTCTGATCTTCGATATTTCCCGTACATCACAGCATCATCAGCAAACAACCGCAGATTGCTGCCCACCATGTCCGCCAGATCATTTAGCATATAGAAAATAATAACGGTCTTATCATATTTCCCTGGGACACTCCTTACGATACGCTTGCCTCTGGTGAAAAGTCGCCGTCGAGGAAGACATACTGGGGAAGTTTTGGTGAAAAATGGAGGTAGTGTACACTTATGAGCCAAAACATTGAGACTGCTGTCCACCGCCATATGGAACACCGCCTTGTGGCGTTACTTTCACGTGTTACGGTAAGGAACGTTTAAACGTTGAGCAGAAGTGGATGAGAAAGCGTTCTAGCAGCGATAAGAGCCGAAAATTGGGAAATTCACTGGCAAACTGGTATAATGCGAAGCCTGGGAACGAGCATCTCGGAACGAATGAATCTGGGAGGGCTATTTCCGTGCTACTGTCGTGAACTCCTATGGAAAGTGAAAACACAAGCAGGCGTCAAAGTGTTGGACGTCCATTCTTTATCACAGAATTTAGAAATCGGGGGCTTGACTGCCCTGTTGAGCCAACGATATCGTCAGTTACGATTGAAATGGGCCCTAGACCATAGAGGTTGGACCGTGGATCAATGGAAACATGTCACCTGGTCAGAGGAATCACATTTCTTGTTGCACCATGCCCATTGACGTGTCCGCATACACTGTCATCCACCGAACGGCTGGTCGAGCCTTGTACCGTGCCATGGACGCAGCCTGGTACGGAAGTATTGCGCTATGGGAGGATATTCGCCTGAGCCTCATGGGTCCTGTAGTAGTATTCGATGGTACCATGCTAGCTCTGTACTAGGCGATCATTACTGCGAACCATCTGCATCCTTTCATGCCCGGTGTCTTCTCCCGAAAGTGATGGCATCTTCCAGCAGGATAACAGTCCGTATCACCAGGTCAGAGTCATGCTACAATGTTCTGAAGAGAAAATGATCTCACGTTGATGTCTTGGCCACTAAATTCTACTGTTATGAACCTGCGACGCTATCTGGCGTTAGACACGCGCCCAAAAACCACCAACCCGTAATTTACAGGAATTGCTTGATCTGTGCGTAGACGTTGGTGCCTCATACCTCCAGAAACCATCAAAAACTTGTGGAATCCATGGTATGCAGGATCGTTGCTGCATTGCTTTCTAAACGTGAATCAACGCGCTTTACAGCAAGTGATCTCGTTTTAGCTCATCTGTGTTTCATCGTGGCCGGCCGGAGTGGCCGTGCGGTTCTAGGCGCTACAGTCTGGAGCCGCGTGACCGCTACGGTCGCAGGTTCGAATCCTGCCTCGGGCATGGATGGGTGTGATGTCCTTAGGTTAGTTAGGTTTAAGTAGTTCTAAGTTCTAGGGGACTGATGACCACAGCAGTTAAGTCCCATAGTGCTCAGAGTCATTTGAACCAAGCCATTTGTTTCATCGTGGTGGACAAGAGACTCAACCCCACAGAGACAGAAATTGAAGCTGCATGCCAGATGGTTTGGTAAGGCTCAGTACCAAGAGGGGCGTGATCTTATAATCGAGTTCATATATTGCAAACTAGACTCGCTCCCAGATATAACTGAAAACGTTATGGAAAACTTCACTTTGCTAATACGTAAATTCCTCAGTCATACTGCCACCAATGGATGAGACTTTAATAATCCAACAATTTAAAGTGCTAGTTCTGCAAGGTTCGCAGGAGAGCTTCTGTAAAGTTTGGAAGGTAGGAGACGAGGTACTGGCAGAAGTAAAGCTGTGAGTACCGGGCGTGAGTCGTGCTTCGGTAGCTCAGATGGTAGAGCACTTGCCCGCGAAAGGCAAAGGTCCCGAGTTCGAGTCTCGGTCGGGCACACAGTTTTAATCTGCCAGGAAGTTTCAGTTTCAACAATTTAAAGTGATAATCGCAGTTTTGTAGGTCACGGACGTAAGAAGAGACCAACGAAACAATACTAAATGCGTTCTATGAATACTTCTTGCAACAGATAGTTCGGAAATAAATTAGACGCAATAATAACAAAAATTACCTAGCTTCCTTGAAGTTGTCCACAATCAGACTGGTATCAATGTCCATGAAGCAGCTGAAGCAACAATGATTATTGAAGCACAAATAGCATCTAAAACAAGTAAGATAGGTTTACAAGTGCATTGAAGTACCGGGTAGTTATAATTAAAGTGCAGCTACTCGCGGAGGTCCAGTGTCGGCTGTAATTATATTATGGCAGCGAAACTTGGTAGACATGCTAATGCGTTAACGCGGAACCAATTTACGCTGGAAAAAAATTAGTTCCAATTTTTGCCACCGGATGCAAATCTGGTGCTGTACACTGTTTGCATGACGGTACGAAAGTCACGCTGTCATTTGACAAGGCACAACGTGAGCGAACAGTATGTCTATCAAGAAGAGCGACTGCACTGTCAGTGAAATTACTTTATGCAAATGGCAGCAATCACAGCACTGCATTGAGAGAATTTTGCCGACTGCAAGGTCTGAGGAGAGCGTTGTGTCAGTAAATGGTTTAAAATGGATGATAATTAAATTCGAAAAGCACGGATGAGCTTGGTATGACACCTGGAAGAGGAAGGTGTCCTATCCCGCTGGAAGTTGCTGTTGCTGTGACTGACGATGCAGCAAGTCCCTCATGTAGTGCTATCGTTCATGCCGTATCACAACAGTTGTCCATCCCGTGGTCAACAAAACGGAAAATTTTGCGCTCTATACTACACAGGTAACGGTAAAAGATCCAGTCGGTGCAGCGACTGAAATCTCATGATCCGCAGCACCTTTTTGAATCTGTTCTTCGGCTTCTGGCAACGATCTAAGTAGCTGACATGTAGCCGAGTAATATTTTATGGAGTGACAGGGCACATTCTACACCACAGGATGCAGTGAATGCACAAACTTGGATACTAGTTTACTGTTAAGCCTCATGTTGTGCACGAAGAGCCATTGCACTCGACGTATGTGATTGTGTGGTGTGGATTCACAAGCACCTTTGTTCTTGGTTCGTTCTTCTTTGAAGAGAATACACCCGGAGTGAGTGTCACGTGTACCGTGACGTCTGCACGTTCTCGAGATCTTCTTGCACAACATGTAATTCCTGATTTGGAAGAGCGCAAATGTGTGTAATCCACTAATAGGCAAGATGGGGCAACACCTCATGTCGCTCGACCAGTGAAGGATGTGTTTAATGTAACCATCCACGAACGTTTTATCTCCAGAGCGTTTCCAGATTCATGGCCTTCAGGATCACCTGATCTGAATCCATGTGACTTGTGGCTCTGTGGATATGTGAAACAATGCATTTACCAGAGACACGTTCGGTCTCCATCAGAGCTGAAGGCCAGTATACAGGAACACGTTGCTCAGATTCTATCGGAATTGCTGCGAGCAACTGTTGATCACTGCGTTTTGCCGATGCAAAGACTCGTCGACGTCCCTGGTGCTCATAAGGAACAAATAGTATAAGGCGCAATTAATTATAAAATCAACATTATGCCTCTCATTTGGTTTCTGCGCACGTCTTGTTCCTAATCCATTATATGTGGAAACATTTCTGTACGTCCTTGCGTTCACGGCGCCACATTTGCACCAGCTGGGCAAAGTTGGAAGTAATTTTTATTTTCAGCGCACATCGGTTGAACACTAACGGTTCAACATTAACGATAATTACAGCCCACACTGACCTCTGGTAGTAGCTCCAGTATAACATCAACCACCCAGTAGATAAAGAGGCAGAAGTCTGTCAAATGAAATAAGGACTCTGGTATTGACCATGTGGTGGAGCTGTGGTGGGCGCTGAAGACATTGCTGTATGATCAGGAGATGTGGCTCAAGTTTAGAGAAATATCTGACCAAAACGTTGTATTTAGTAGAAACTGTCTCTGATGGAAGAGGCTATTAGCAGTACATAATTTCTGTAAAAGAAACAGGAATTAGAGTATACTAGATGTAAGGCAAACTATAGATAGAGACGTTAACAGAGGTAATAAATGAGCGCCTGTAGTTGTCAGAATAATGGGCGAAGCGTTCAGCGTCTAATGTAGCAGAATCTTATCGAATGATCTCTCACAAAACCCAAATAAATTCTGGTCATTTATAAACGTTGTCATTGGTACAGACTCCAATGGATGACGCAAGATCGAAATTTGAGGTAAGAAAAACAAAAGCACGAGTCCTTAACACTGATACTTTCCTTTACAATGGAAGATGCGCAAGTACAGCCCTAGTTTAATTTTTGCACTATTGTAAATATGAGTGATTCAGATATTAGTGCCAACGATGTTGAAAAACTTCTGCAATTGCTAACAAGGCCCTTGTGCAATTCTGCGTGACTGCTGTGACACTCAATTAGTCCCTATTTTAACCAAAATAAGAGCTCTGTTCCAAAAATTCCGAAACTTCCTCGCAGGCCGGTGTGGCCGAGCGGTTCTAGGCGCTTCAATCTGGAACCGCGCGACCGCTACAGTCACAGGTTCGAATCCTGCCTCGGGCATGGATGTGTGTGCTGTCCTTAGGTTAGTTAGGTTTAAGCAGTTATAAGTTGTAGGGGACTGATGACATCAGATATTAAGTCTCATAGTGCTCAGAGCCATTTGAACCGTTTTTGAAACTTCCTCCATAAAATTTTTCTACGCTTACCTTTTATTTATTTTGCATGGTCTCCTACAAAATACTCTTTTTCCACAACTGATACAGTGCTCCGAGCGCCATTTCCACTGCCGGAAGAACTCCTCGTACCCCTCTTGCTGGATCTTTTATCTCGTCTACCGTTGCAAATCTTCGTCCTTTCAACGGGGTTTGCAACTCTAGAAATAAAGAAAAGTCCACAGGGACCAGGTCCTGCGTACGGAGTACGGAGAATGAGGCTACACAGTGATTTCATTTTTTGTGCAATAGTCACGCACCAACAGAGATGAATGTGCGGGTGCGTTATCGTGATGCAAGAGCCATCAATTGTCTCTCCGCATTTCAAGCCCTTTTTCTTCTCACACTTTCTCGCAGGCGTCGCACCACGTGCCGATAGTACCATTGGTTAACAGCTTGTCCCTGGGGCACGAATTCATAATGAACTAATCCTTCCGAGTCAGAGAAAAGTATCACCATGTCTTTGACATTGGACGTGACCTGATGACCTGTTTTTGGTCTTGGAGAACCTTCACGACCCACTGTGAAGATTTAACCTTGGTCAACATCATTACCGTAGACCCACATCTCATCACCAGTCAAGATTCTCTCAAGGAACATTTCGTTCCCATTTGCGCTATCCAAAACCTCTTCACAGATTGCGAAGGTCTATCTGATCTTGACTCACGAGCCGAGGGACGAACTTGGCGACAACAAGGTGCATTCAGAGATTCTGGGTCAGTATTTCATGTCATTATCCAACGGAAATGTTATATCCTTCTGCAATCTCTCGGACAGTCAGTCTTCGATTGCCACGCACAATTCCGTAGACGTTCCCGGCATGAGAATCGTCGGTAGGCGTCGAAGGGCGTCCTGAACGTGGGTCATGTTTAACTGCTGTCCGGCAATTTTTAACCGTGTGAACTATTTGTAACACCGAGTACGGCTTAAGTATTCTTCACCGTAGGCTTTCTGCATCATTTGTTGTGTCTCTGTAAAGGTTTTGTTGAGTTTCACGCAAAATATAATGCAGAAGCGTTGCTCCTCTAACTCTGCCACCTCGAAATTCGCAAACGGTGCGACACAACGTTCTACTCAATACAGCACTGAACAATAACTGACAGGCATATAACAATGAAATTTCCGGCAGTTACACATTAAACACAGGCGTGTGCAGAGATGCCAACCGCATTTCTCTCCAACACACCATTGGAGCGAAATTAGAATGTTGCAATAGGACAGCTGTTGTCCTCTGTATACATAAATGATTTGACTGACAGGGTGGGCAGAAATCTGCGTTTGTCTGCTGATGATGCTGTGGTGTACGGTAAGGTGTCGAAGTTGAGTGACTATAGGAAGATACAAGACAACTTAGACAAAATTTTCAGTTGGTGTGATGAATGGCAGCTAGCCCTAAATGTGGAAAAATGTGAGGTAATGAGGATGAGTAGGAAGATTAAACCTGTAACGTTCAGATATAGTATTACTAGTGTCCTGCTTGACACAGTCAAGTAGTTTAAATATCTGGGCACAGCTTGCAAAGCGATATGAGGTGGAACGAGCATGAGAAAATTGTGGTAGGAAAGGCGAATGGTCGACTTCGGTTCCTTGGGAGAATTTTAGAAAAGAGTAGTTCACCTGCAAAGGAGACCGCATATAGGACGCTGGTGCGACCTATTCTTGAGTACTGCTGGACTGTCTGGGATCCGTACAAGATCGGACTGAAAGTTCGGGGTACTCTAATGGAAATCCCTGGAGGGATGTCGAAGCTCTTAGAGAAACAGTATTGAGGAAATTTGGAAAACCGACATTTGAGCTAACTGACGAACGATTCTACTGCCGGAAACGTACACTGCGCATAAGGACCACGAAGATAAGATGAGAGAAAATAGGGCTGATACGAAGGCCTACAGACACTCGAGTGGAACTGGAAAGAAAGTGACAAGTAGTGGTACAGGGTACCCTCCACCACGCACCATACGGTGGCCTGTGGAATATCTACACAGATGCAGATGTAGATCTCTATCTTTCGCACCTGAACTTTGCGGAAATCTGTGTGTGGAACTGTGTCTGCTTAGTGGAGGTGACAGTGTACTGTTAATGTCATGTTCGTGTCGGAAATGATGGGAGAAGGGAGGAGGGGAAACCCGGTGACAGCTGCTCCACTTGAAGAACACCAAGGGGGAACTCGAGCTTAACGTCCCCACCCGCTGGACGAATGGATCACCTCCAACAGTGCCGCCTGGCGTCTGTTCATGAGATATTGCGGAGACGCTTGGAATTTAATCCGGGACATTGGGGCAGAGACGTCACTCCTTCTATCCCCGGTGCCATAAAAGAATATTGTCAATAACGCACCGCGTACGCGGACATCGCCCATCCGAGAACTGGCCACGTCCGACGGTGCTTAACTTCAAATGTAGTACTACTCTACCAACAACCGATGTTTTAATATTGCTTTATTAGGCAAAGATTTTCGACGTTCCCGTCACGCCTATACAATAAAGTTACGAGATAACAGATAAACACATAATAGGACGTCACACATAGCACTACAGAAACGAAACAAATCATACACACACTGAAGTAAGAAAAGCCATGGGACGCAATACGTCAATATACAGTCCGCGGTAGCATCGCATCCACAAGGTGTAAAAGAGCGTTGCATTGGCAGACCATTCATCTGTACGCAGGTGATTTATGTCAAAAGGTTCCGACCTGATAGTGGTCGTAAGACTGGAACTAGCAGACTTTGAACGCGAAATGGTAGTTGGAGCTAGACGCATGGGACATTCCATTTCGGAAATCGTTAAAGAATTCAGTATGAGACCCACAGCTTCAAGAGTGTGTCCAGAATACCACATTTCAGGTATTATCTCTCACCACGGACAACACTGTGGCCGGGTTCCTTCACTTAATGACCTAGAGCAGCAGCCTCCGTGTAGAGTTGTGAGTCCTAACAGACAAGCAACACTGCATGAAGTAAACGCGGAAATCAACGTGGGACGTACGACGAACGTATTCCTTAGTACAGTGGGATGAAATTTGGAGTTAATGGACTACGGTTGCAGACGACTGAGGCGAGTACCTTTGCTAATAACACAACACCATCTGCAGCGTGTCTAATGGGCTCGTGACCAACATTGATTGGACCCTAGACGACTGAAAAAACGTCGAAACTGGTTGCCTAATAAAATAGTATCAAAATAACGGCTGTTGGTACATTATTATCACATTTAATTGACCAGTCGCTGTCCAGCGCTCCTGAACCCAAGATGGAGTTACATTTACTTCAGCTTAATTTTGGTGATCTAACGGCAACCGCTGCACCACAGTTCGGTACGTGTTCTTATAGCTATGGGTGCCTCATGTTTGGCTGGGAGTAGCGTCCCTCATTGTGTATTGTGTATGGAACCGGGGACCTAGAAACGAAGGAGAAGCTCTGTCCCGCCGTAGCCCTCAATGGTTCACAACCCACAACAGGCCACAGCAATCCACCCACCTCACCGCCTCTCTACACCGAACCCAGGGTCAGTGTGCGCTTCGGCCCCCAGTGGACCCCCCTCCAGGGAACGTCTCATACCAGACGAGTGTAACCCCAATGTTTACGTGGTAGAGTGGTTATGGTGTACGCGTATGTGCGCAGCATTCGCGACATAGTGTAACTGAGGCGGAATAAGGGGAACCAGCCCGAATTCACCGAGGCAGATGGAAAACCGTCTTAAAAACCATCCACGCGCTGGCCAGCACGCCGGACCTCGACACTAATCCGTCGGCCGGATTCGTGCCAGGGGCGGGCGCGCCTTCCCGCTCGGGAAGCCGCGCGTTAGATCGCGCGGCTAGCTGGGTGGGCAGTAGCGCACCTCTTTACACTGACCTCAGCTGCTACTCAGTGTTTCTTCAGAATGTACACATTGGCAATAATTAGAAGCTACAAGAGTTACATTTTGGTAACAAGTATGTACGAACTACACAACGGACTTATTGCAATTAGTACAGTCTGTGAAAAGCATCGAGCACTCGGTGGTTAAGAAGAAAAGAGGAAAATTTAGCGTAGTTGAACATTTCAATACGCAATACATAATTTCGAAAATTTAAAGTTTAACCCGTTAGAAACGTGCACTGTCAAACCAATGTTTTCCAGGAAGAAAAGTTAAAGAGCATCTTCATATCGCGCAAAAAATTTACATTATGGTACAAATACTGCAACCGCTGCTATTAACCACACAACATGCTGTCGATCAAGCATGGCGAAAAAGAGCATGCACAAGAGTAACTCAGGAGAACACTGCCGGCATTCCATCCGTTTGACTAGAAGAGGAAAAATGGACGAACTACATTGCACAAATGCAGTAGCATTCCAGTACACGGAACAACACTCGAGACCTTGTGCTCTCTGGTGCTGGATCTAAAATTTATGATTTAGGTCAAGGAATATTTCCGAATAAGGACTGGAGCGCATTCGGCTACATAGAGAGAAAAGAAAAATTTTCAACTTGCAAAGTAAAATATTCTTGGTGGCAGCACGTTACAGATTTTGCAAGAGTATGCAAAAAATTCTGTCACACTTTTAAGGAATGGGTGGCTATTCTCCAAGTTTTAACGATATCACCAATTACGGTTGCATTGGACACCGAGCCATGGAGATTCGACCGTCCATCAAGGGAGACGTGTCAGCTCTTCGGGCAAATGACATTTTTGCTACACTAGTTAGATGGTCGTGCCCACAAACGCCGTCATCGAGGTGAGCAGCGGCTAGAAACGTACAGCGAGCCACGGATGCAGGCTGGTGGGAGCAGTGTTACGCTGCGGGAGACATTCTCCTGAGCTTGCAAGGAACCTGTGGTAGTAATCGAAGACGCATTGACAGCTGCGAACCACCTGCATACCTTCATGCCCGACGACGTGTTATCTTTTGGCAGTATAATTGTTCGCGCCTCGGAGCCAGTGTTCTACACTAGTTTGAGGCATTATAGTGAACTTGATTTCTCGGCGACCGTAAACAATATGGAAATCATATGGATCGCTATCGTGTTGCATTACCGCGGACCCAAACCAGAGGCCCGTTATTTACCCGAATTACGTGATCTGTGCGTAGAAATCTAATGCCTCATACTTCCACAAACCTACCAACAAACTGTCGGATTCCTGATACGCAGAATCTGCTATGTATTTCGTTCCAAAGACGGACAAAAAGCTGTTAATCAGGTGCTCGTAATGTTTTGGTTCATCAGTGTAACATTGAATCCTAACGCAACACCAAAGTTTTCCGAGTTTGGACCCATCCCTTAGGCAGGGCGTGAGGAAGTGAAACAGAACTTAGGTTAGAAGGAAATGGCCTAATTGAACCCGTAATGAACACTCAATGGACCACGACCTTAGTCGTGGCGGAAAAACTAAATGAGAAGCTACGGCTGTGCGGTGACTTCAAACCAACTGTGGATGCACGGTTCATAACTGTTACATACCCAATCTGGAGAGCTGAAGATAATATATAACACCCGTCCGCGTAGCCGCGGGTATTAACGCAATCGCTTCCGCAGGTTCGCCGCCCGTTGATGGAATTCGCCCAGCGGCTTAATGACGTTGGGTTTGTGTGCCGGCCAATCTGGATGTGCCTTTTAGGCTGTTTCCCACATCCCACTAGGCGAATACCTGGCTGATCCTCTTGTTCCGCCTCAGATACGCTCTACGCAAACATTTAGAACACTTTCACACAGAATTTATACCCAGACAGTTTACGTACACTGTTTCTGACCTAGAGGGTGAGTAAGAGAGTGATGACATTTAGTGTTTGGTCTACTTAAACAGTCACTCTGTATCAGCAGAAGCATAAAATATGATGCAAAAATTGGCACAGGCAGATAATATTCACACATTAATTTCACAGATGCTTATCTTTGCTTACCCTCAACTGCCACTCGAGCAAGAAAACCAGAAAGTGACAGCCATAACACGCTTTTTTGGCCTCTACAAATACAAAAGTTAACCTTTCGGCGCAAACTCTGCCCCCTCATTACACCAAAGGTGCCTAGAGCATTAAAGCAGGTGGATTGTGGAAACAGCAAGTTACATAGATTACACCGTAGTATCAGTGAGAGCGATCGACGGGCACTTAAACCACTTAGAGAATTTGTTTAAAACACTTCTGAAAGTAGAACTCTGTGTTAATAAGAGAAAATGTTCATTCTTATAGAAATAAATAGATCACCTCCGACACGTACTATCTGGAGAAGGTACACTTGCTACCACCAGACACTTGTAACACATCTAAAAGCTTCTATCATGCACAAATTTGAAACAATTGTAGTCGGGCATACGTCAAATTGAATGCTATACAAAATTCATTTCTGCAAGAGCCACATAGCCGAGCCGCTACTCAAGCTGCTTAGAAAAGGCGAAACATGGAACTGTGTTAAGGATTGTCAAATGTATTTTGATAAGCTGAAAGGTTATGAAATCTACAGGTTTTTGTGGCCGTTATCACTAAAGTTAAAATCTTCTGGTTTGTTACGCCGCGTCATATTTCCTCTAAAATAATCGACGTTTCGACCCCTCTGCTGGGATCTTCTTCAGGATGTTTCGGTATCCACTATTGCTAGAACTCTGTCAGAGACCAATGTCGCCTTCTCTTATGAAGGGGAGTTTTCCCACGTTTGTGCTGGAGAAGTGGGAGTATTGGTTAAACTTCTTGTGGCTACCATTGGTGGGCCATCGTCATAGGATAATAAGCTGGAAGGTGCTTTATTGGATTCTACAAGTTTAGTCATGTGCGACCGTAAGAGGCAGTTCATAGTCGCAGCAGGTGCTTCAGATAAAGGAATTGCGGCAGTGTTATCATGTAGAGTGGGTAATGCAGATGAACCCACTGTTTTCGTCTTCTAGATTTTGAATTCAGTGCAACAGAGTCACTTTCAGGTAGATAAATAAGTTCTCGCCCTCATGACAGCTATTCACAAATTCCATTGTTAAATGAACAGCTACAAGTTTTTGCTTCTAACTGACCAAAAATGTTTATTGATGATGTACATTCTTGTAGTGGCGATTTCAGTCAAAAGTCAACACAGATTTCCAAATGTGGTCGTTGTTATTCATGGCGTACTATTATGAAACAGAGTGCAAAGCTTATAACTCTCACGTTTGTCAGCTGTCAGCGGTGAGACATTTGACACGTCAAAACATGTATGTTTTCAGATCGAGGTCTTTTCCTCCCGGGCTTCCAGTAGACGCGAAAATCATAGGAGAAGCGGTCGAAAAAGATGACTTCCTTTCGAAAGTGAAGTTTTTTAATTCTATAGAAACTCTGGCTGAGGTTTCGTTACGACAGGAGCTTTCTCAACGGTGTGTGGTAGTGGTTGCTTCATATTCTAAACGCGGCGACGCTGTTTCATGCCAGTCTGTGGGGTTTGAAATTCGTGCTCATTTACGTCACTTAGTGCGGAGTCTTACTCCTACAATGCTGTCAATAAATGAATTGGACAGTCGGACGTTGTGCCATTACTAGATACTTCCTTTCCTGCTCCACTTGCAAATACAGTCAGGAAAAAACGACTGTCTATATGCCTCCATACGAGTCCTGATTTCGATATCTTTGTGGTCCAAAGGTATGTTGGTGGCAGTAAAATTGTTCTGCAGTCAGTATCAAATACCGATTCTCTAAATTTTCTTAACAATGTTCCTTGAAAAGAACGTCGCCTCCTCTCCAGGAACTCCCCCTTGAGTTCCCATAGCATTTCGTAATAGTTCTTTGTTGATCGAACCTATAGGTGATACATCCAGCAGCACGTCTCTGAATTGCCTTGGTATCTTCCTTTAATTCGACCATGTGTGGATCTCAATCACTCGAGCAGTACTCAAGAACAGGTTAACTAGCTTTCTAAATATGGTCTCCTTTACAGATGAACCACACTTTAGTAAAATTCCCTCCAATAAACCGAAGTCAACCATTCGCAATCCCTACTACAATCCTTACAAACTTATTCCACTTCATATCGCTTTGTAACGTGACACCTACATATTTAATCGATGTGATTGTGTCAAGCAGCACATTACTAATACCATATTCGAACATCTTGGGATTGCTTATCCTACTCATCTGCGTTAACTTACATTTCTCTATATTTAGGGCTAGCTGCCATTATCACACCAACTAGAAACTTTGTCTACGTCACCTTGTATCCTTCTGAAGTCATTCAACGACACACCTTCTCATACACCACAGCATCATCAGCAAACAGCCGCAGTTTACTGCTCAGCCTGACCGTCAGATCATTTATGTTTACAGAGAACACTCATCGTCCAAGTCTTCGAGCTGCTCACAAACCTGTTAACTTACTCCACATGTTTGTACCTTCGTTAACACTCTGCAGTGTCGCACCGTGTCAAATGCCTCAGGATCTCAGATGAGATAAGAGAAAGCTGAGTTTCGCACAAGCGACTGTCTGTGCTGATTTGTGAACACAAGCATTTCTCTCTCAAGGAAATTTATTACACTCGAACTACAAATATGTTCAAGAATTCTTCAGCAAACCGATGTTAAAGATGTTGGCCTGTAATTATGGAGGTCCTTTCTTTGCCCTTCCTATATACAGGAGTCATCTTGGGACTTCGCGCTGGGCCAGAGATTCGTGATAAATGCAAGCTAAGTAAGGGACGAATGCTGTAGAGCACTTTTTGTAAAATCAAAGTGGGATTCCATCAGGACCTGCGATTTATTTGCTTTCAACTCTTTTAGTAGTTTTCCTACACCTGGGATGCTTATGACTGTGCCCTCCATAAGGGAGTCTGTGTTATGCTTGTACGATTCTCCTGCATGAACCATTTCTTAAACGCAAAATATAAAACTGCACCTTTACTTTTGCTGTCTTCCACTGCCACATCAGACCGGTCAACGAGTGATTGAACAGAAGCCTTAGACACACTTAGCGCTTTTAAATAGCACGAAAATTTTCTCAGATTCTCGGCAATATCTATTGGAAACTATGTTGGTGGTAGCAATTGTATGCTTCGCGCATTTTGTATGCTTCGTTCATTGATCTTTTTACAAACACACACATTACAACTGACTTTTGATTGTCGTCATTTGTGCACTCTCTTTTTGAACCAAGACTGCTTCCTCATCTTCTTCCAATTTCGTTGTTAAACCAGGGTGGGTCGTTTCCGTCCTTAATCCACTTACTCGGTAGAAACTTCTCCAGAGTACGATTTACAATCTGTTTAAACTTTTCCATAATTATACCCATCGTATTGGAAGTAATGATGTACACTCATTGTCCGAGTGGAATGCTAACAACAGCTCTTTCTAACAAAAATACTCTCGCAGTCTTCTTGATTGATTTATTAACTTTAGTAACAACGTCGGTATAATGACTCGTCGGCAAGGTCTGACCTGTTCGTGGCTACAAGGTCTGATATGCACTGCTGGCCATCCAATATGCAGCACCAAGAAGGACCGGAGGTATCGCAGCCAAACTGATTTGGGAGGTAACACGTTGTAGAAAGGTCACGTGATGGAAAATACAGTCCCATGTGAAGTGAGGAAGATGGTGAAATCAGTATTGAGTGTAGCCGCCATTGCTGGGTATAACTGCTGCTAACGCCTTAGTATTGAATCAAAGAGGTCGTGGATGTGCTGTATGGGTATAGCAGTCCATGCTGCTTCCACATACCGCCAAAGCTGATCGTATATTACCGGCTGGTGTATCCCAGGCCAGTCGTTCCATAATCATCGACCGGACGTCTTCGATAGATGAGAGATAGTGAGAACAGGCGTATAGGTACATAAAGATAAGCCCCAACAAGCTATGACAAAAATTTAAAACCAATGATAATAATCATTAGCGCGTCCGCTGTAAGCACCGAAAAAGATATATTTTGCTACGCCGGAAGGCGGATAAAAAATTACAAAAAATTCCATTCCTTTTTTTTTTTTTTTTTTTTTTTTTTGGTTAATAGAGAGACTGTCTTTAGTTCTCGAGTGGAGAAGACGTGTTTTCATAAGTTGTGTATGGTAGCCAATTGTGTTGTTTGAATAATAATTATTATTTGTGCAAAACCATGAAAGTTTTCTTTTCTTCCGCGCATCATAGCAATGTCAGGTCCACAAGCGGCCTGCATTCGGAAGACGCAGCCCGATTAAGAACTGTTATAGACACGGTCAGCAGATAAATATTCATGGCGGAAGAAGATGAATATAACCAAGGACATTAGAAGTAAGTTCACATTAAACGGACTCAAAGGAAAGAAACTATAAAAATCCAAAATTTGGGCATTAACTGAAAATAATTGATTCCATTCGGTTGTCCATGTTCGTTGTTCGTCGCACCATTGCCAGCGCAAACGCCTGTGGCGTTGATTCAATGGTAAACGCAGCAATGGAGCCTTCCGGAAGGTCCACTCTGCTGCTGTCGACGTTGAATGGTACGGAAGGACGGTGTTAGTTGCGCAACGGACCAAATTTGTTGTGATACTGTTCGTGATGTAGCAGACCGATCCATCACTACCATGTGCACAGTATGTCTGTCGTCACGTGTAGTGGTGCAGTGAAGTGGGTGCAATCGGTCCCGTTGGTTGTTGTGCCCTCCTGCACCCAGCGATTATAGATCAGCATCACGGTTGCTTGTTTCCATCCGACACGATTACCGATTTCTCTGGAGAATAATCTGCAAGCCCTATAGGTAACTATTCTTCCTTGGTCGAACTCCTAAACGTGATCGGAAGAGGCTCGCTGTCTTCTACGAGGCATACTGAAGCTGCTTACACAAAACTACTAAACGTAAGAGCACTTCCCCATCATGGGGCGCTTACAAGTGGCGCTATTGGCGCCAATGATGTACGCCTACACTGAAATGCTAATCATGTGCATCTCTCGTCGCCGCAAATTCATGCTGCAAATTTCATCTGATCTGGATTATTCCTTCAGGGTGTTGTATTTTGGGTGTCCAGCAGTGTATTTCTATTGTATGTGGGTTGTCTAATTCTCTGTTAAATATAGCTATCGGAAAATATGTTGGAAAGTGTTTTACAGCACTGCCCCTCCGTACTCCCTGCCAACACGTTCCAGTCTATACGCGGTATGTTAAAGTCGCCTCCAACTAATATTACAAAGGGCGTTCAAAAAATTTTGCACAGTTATCTCTAATTTTTTTATTTTTTGCAGGAGGAGAATGAAAGTTTTTGTGAACATACTTGGAATATTTAGCTATAAGTTGGTATATAATAGTATTTTCTTTTATTTACAGTTGAGCCATAATGGACAGTGAAGTAGATGTCAGGTTGTTACAGCGCTCGGTGCTGGAGTTCCTCTTCATGACAGGCGATAGCTCTGCCACATCGATCCACAGGAAGTTGTTCGCTGTTTAAGGGGAGGACACAGTGGATCGCAGCAGTCTCCAGTGGTGGTTGCACAGGTTTAAAGAAGGCGATTTCTCTCTACTGGACAATCCACGATGCGGTAGACCATCGACGGCAGTCAGTGATGTGAATATGGAGACTATTGATCAAATCATCCAGAATGACAGATGTGTGACGACACGACAGGTTGCTGAAACGACTCGTTTGTCATTTGGTAGTGCGGTATCACTGGTTCAGTCGCTGTGGTACAGAATAAGCTGTATACGTTGGGTGCCTAAATTATTGACAAGAGAAATGAAAACGATGAGGAAGAATGTGTGAGAGGGTCTCATGAAGACTTTTACTGAAGAGTGGAAACAGTGTTTTGACGGCGTCATTACCCAGGATGAAACATGGTTGTTTTTGTGCGAACCTGAGAGCAAAACCCAGTCCATGAAGTGACGTCATCCAGGTTCCACTTGGAAGAAGAAACCAAGACTTTCACGTACAGCAAGCCGGAAGGTGATGGCCTCCTTCTTCTGGGATCAATTTGGTGTCATTTTCATTGACTTTTTGGAATCTGGCTCCACAAATAACCAGGACTGTTATTGTTTATCATTGGACAAACTGCGACGTACCATGAAGACCCACAGACCACAGCTTCAGGGTCAGCTCATCAGACTACACCATGACAATTCCAAACCCCATACAGCCCTTATGAAGCAGGAGAAAATCAGGAAAATGGGTTGGAAAGTTGTTCCTCATCCTCTCTACAATCCGGACTTGGCTCCATCTGATTTTTACCTCTTTGGTCGTCTGAAGGCCCACCTGCACGGTAAAATATTTGATAGTGAGAAAGACCTTATTTCTTGTGTCAAGCAATGGTGTAAATGTCAATCCCCAGAATTTTACCAAAGTGCGTTTACATTATGGAAAGAACGTTGGGCCAGATGCGTCACAGATGATGGAGGCTATATTGAGTAGGCTCAATGTATAGCTAAATGTTCCAAATATGTTCAAAAAAAATTTTATTCTCATCCTGAAAAAAATATAAAAAAATAGAGACGACTGTGCAAAACTTTTTGAACATGATCTGCATACAGTTCCGGGCTAGTGAGCCTAGACTGTCTTTTAATGTAGTATACTATGCTGACACGCCTTGCCACGGTTCGCGCGGGTCCGCCCGTCGGAGGTTCGAGTCCTCCCTCGGGCATGGGTGTGTGTGTGTGTGTGTGTGTGTGTGTGTGTGTGTGTGTGTGTGTTCAAATGGTTCAAATGGCTCTGAGCCCTATGGGACTTAACATCTGAGGTCATCAGTCCCCTAGAACTTAGAACTACTTAAACCTAACTAACCTAATCACATTACACACATCCATGCCCGATGCAGTATTCGAACCTGCGACCGTAGCGGTCGCGCGGTTCCATACTGAAGTGCCTAGAACCCCTCGGCCACACCGGCCGGCTGTGTGTGTGTGTGTGTGTGTGTGTGTGTGTGTGTGTGTGTGTGTGTGTGTGTGTGTGTTGTCCTTAGCGTAATTAGTTTAACTTAGATTAAGTAGTGTGTAAGCCTAGGGACCGATGACCACAGCAGTCTGGTCCCAGAGGAACTGAAGACAAATATACTATGCTCTGTTTTTGTTGATCACCGTGCGTGTTAGAGGACACAGAAAGAATGGAATTGTGTTCGTGTGGCGTCTACTGGATAGAGGAGAGTCCGAGTACAGATGTAAGGGAAGATGAGCCGTGAAATCAGTGACACGTCAGGCTGGGATCAGAAGGTAAACGATTAAAGCGGGAACCGTGTCGGAATTTGTTGCCGTAATGAAAGCCGTATCACGACTACCAGAAGCACGGACGCCGTCAGTGTCGGAACCGTTTGCTATTGACGCTGCAGGGAGAACCGGCGGTTTCGTATGTAACGCGGCACGGTTGGTGATTATGCCGGGCCACGCGGCGCAGTGTCTGCTGTGCTCGGCGTTTGGCCGTCCGCTAATGACCGCTGTCGCGTGGGACGTTAAGCAGACCTGTCGCGTCAGGCGTGGTTTGTAGAGCGGCTTTGCAACGCCCGTGGCACCGATTACACAGTAAAACGTCACGGGGTGGCCACCGCCTCCATCGGATTGCGTGCGACGGCACCAACCGCATCAAAATCGGTACGGTTGTCAAATTGGATTCCGTTATTAGCGTGAAATTTGCCCGCAGTCCCAACAGCTTTTAGTCTAGCGCGTTCGTTGCACAATTAGAGCTGTGCGCCGTGGACGCGTAACTTCCAGTTTACCAATTTAAAACGTTTGTTGGTAAAAAAATGTTTTGTGAAATGATTAGGCTCAAAAATATTTAAAGTCATGGGACAGCGATATTCACATATGCAGATGACAGTAGTAACGCGTATACAAAATATAAAAGGGCAGTGGATTGGTGGAGTCGTCATTTGTACTCAGGTGATTCATGTGAAAAGGTTTCCGACATGGGTATGGCCACACGACGAGCATTCAGAGACACCGAACGTGGAGTGGTAGTTGGAGCTAGACACATGTCACATTATTTTTTTCTGAAAATGCTAGAGAATTTAATATTCCGAGATCCATGTCAAGAGTGTGTCGAGAACATCACATTTCAGGCATTACCTCTCACCGCGAACAACGCAGTTGACAGCTTCACTTAACGACTGAGAGCAGCGGCTTTTGTGTGCAGAGTTTTCAGTGCTAACAGACAAGCAACGCTGCGTGAAATAACCGCAGAAACCTATGTGAGAAGTACGATAAACGTATCAGTTAGGACACTGCAGCGAAATTTGGCGCTAATGAGCTACAGCAGCAGATGATCGACATGAATGCCTTTTGCTAACAGCGTGGTCAGATGAGTCCCTATTTCAGTTGGTAAGTGTTGATAATAAGGTTTGAACATGGCGCAGATTCCACGAAGTCATCGACCCAAGTTGTCAACAAAGCAGTGTACGAGTTGCTGGCGGCTCTGTAATAGTGTGGGCTGTGTTTACATAGAATGTACCGGGTCTTCTGAACAAATCATTGTCTGGAAATGGTTATGTTCGGCTACTTGAGACAGTTTACAGCCGTTCATGGACTTCATGTTCCTAACCAACCATGGAATTTTTATAGATAATTGGTTTCAAGAATATTCTGGAGAATTCGAGCGAATGATTTTTGCCAGCCAGATCGCCCGACATGAATCCCATCGAACATTTATAGGACATAACCGAGAGGACAGTTCCTACTGAGGCTACATTTTCATGATTATGGACGGCTGTTGGGGGCAACGTGGCTCAATACCTTTTCAGGGAACTACACCGGGCAAAAAGAGGTCCGACAAGATTAGAAGGTATCCCATGAACTTTGTCACTGAGTATACTCGTCACCCCTTCTTATTTCGAGTAAATTTCATTTCCATGTATCCAATATCCTCGATAATCACGGTAACACGCTTCACAAATATTCATTCGATTTCACAAGACTGTATTTTCTACATCAGTTTAGTCCACCTCCCCTTCCTCACCCATGAATCATAGACCGTGCCTAGGTGGAGTTATTTGCGTTACAGTTGGCCGTACAGCAAACATATCGGAAGGGTATCTGAGGAGTGGCCAAACATAAGGGTGGTTCCTTAAGTGGGACAGCATCCCTCTCAGTAGCTACAGTTGCATCGGATGAACGATTGACTGCTCCGGCGTTGCCGCATTAGCCAACATGGCCCTGCTACGTCGCTGTCACGAACTGTTGAAATAAAGGGGGAACTAAAACCGTTACATTTCCCTAGAACATGCAGCTCCACTTATAACGGAACAGTAAAGACTTCTAGGAGAAATCTGGGTAAAGTGACCACCCTATGGAAAATGTTGTTTTCCTCTGATATCATGTCACAGATAAGCACATGAAGTATGCAGGTGAGTCAGTTGCGCGTACATGTGTTTTATGCAACCCAAAACGCCTTGAAATACCAAGCAAAAATTTTCATGTTCTCTCGTTCGCTACGTGCAAGCTGTTAGTCTTACAGAAAAAATGAACAGATTCTCTTGTAGTTGAATTTTGTACTGGGATACGTTTCCGCCAGAGGCCGTAATTTTTGAATTATCTAACAAGGGAACCTCCCCATCGCACCCTACTCAGATTTAGTTATAAGTTGGCACTGTGGATAGGCCTTGAAAAGCTAAACACAAATCAAAAATATACAAACTGAGTAGTCCATGCGCAAGATGTGCAACATTAAGGATAGTATGAGCTCAGTAGCGCCGTGGTCCTGTGGTTAGCGTGGGCAGCGGCGGAAGGAGAGGTCCTTGGTTCAAGTTTTCCCTCGAGTGAAAAGTTTATTTTTTTTATTTTCAGACAATTATTATCTATCTGTCCGTCCGTCCGATGCGAGGTAACTGCGCCGTAGTATGGGGACGCTACACCTAAACAAACATCGAAACACACGACGTCAGTCGACTACAGCGCACGGAAGAGAGAGTATACCTGCTAACGAGGCTCCCTGGCTGGCAGTTCAGTGTTCGCTACTTTGGACGAGAGTGCATTAAATACGTGAGATGTATTCCGTGGGCAATATGAATCCAGCAAATGTAGCTCACGACTTCAATAACAAGGTCAATGAACTGTAACAAATCGGAAAGTTTCTTAAGGGATCGAACGATTGTCGAACATTTGTATAATTATTTCCTACATTTGTTGATAAACTGTACGTGTGGTCATGACGATACCTTGCTGATTGCTGCGGGGCTGTATGTACCAGATGATGAGATTTTTGACGATCCGTACGAAGAACACTAAGAGGAAATACTGCGACTTCAATTTGATGGTATTTCTTTGGGTTACATGAAGGAAATGCTCCAATACAGATTACTGTTCAAACCAATTAAAAGACGCAAATATAGATTATGGAGTGAAGTAACAAATAAATTTAAGAAATTTAAAGGGATGGAGGAAAAAATCACAATTAAATATTGCAAAGAAGTCGTGGAACGAGGTGTAACCCGAAGACAGAAGTTCAGTGAACTAGAAAACCATGTATACCGACAATTTATTAAAACCAGAAATGAATTAAGTGCAATGCATGATACAGATCTGCATATTTGGGGATTGCATTACGCTAAACAAATCGCCCTGGACTTCAAGGCTTCATCTCATTGGCTTGTCACGTTCAAAAGAAAATACAAAATTACGAGCAGGAAGATTACGAAATATGTAAGCAAGAACTACGCGAATAAACTGGAAGAACTTTTAGAGTGTTTCAAGATGTTTGTTACAGAAACTAACGTCAGATTCCAACAGTACGAAGACGCATATAATATCAACACAGATCAGTCCGGTTTTAACTATGAAATGTAATCGATCCGCACGTTATCGTTAGTTGGAGAAGGCGACACGGAATGTACTGTAGACCAGCTGTATGCCACTTCACATAGTTATACCATACAATATGCTCTGAACAAAGCAGAATTTCTTTTACCTACATTTTATTTATGTTTGCAGGAAAAAAAATGGTATATTTGGACCGCAAGTTCAGCAACAGGTGAATAGGGTACTTGCGCAAACGCCGAATGTCATTGTGAATTGCAGTGCGTCAGGAAAAATGGAGAAAAAGACTAGTGAAAGACTTTAATGAACGTGTGATTACACCTTATGCGGACAAAGATTTTGCCTTACTCCTTGACAGCTATACAGGACAGAAGGATCAGGCATTGTACAATTTTAGTGTGGGAGTAGACGTGATTACCATTTCTCCAGGTTGTACACCTCTTGTGCGACCGTTAGATGTGTTTGGTTTTCGGCAAGTGAAGTACTTTGTGAAAAGATTCTATGATTTTGCGAAGCTGCACAGGTACATAGAGCAGTATTGTTTATGTGATCGTGTGTCAATTATCAAAGTTCATGCACTCACACATAATCAACTTCGCTCTCCAAAATTCCAGGACATATTCAGATTTGCTTGGACATATGCAAGATTTGGCGGTCTACACACGGAAAAATTTGAAAACGTTAAAAACACATGTTTTCACAGAGCGCAAGGAAAACTGTGCGACTGTGAAACTGTTGCATTCATTTTATGTGACAAACTCTCATGTTTTCTTCACGTTTTTGGGAGTGATTATCACATCCACAAAAAAACCTAAATCGGGCAAGGTAGAAGAATCTTTTTACCCATTCGCCAAGTGTACAAGTTAGGTGGGTCGACAACATATTCCTGTCATGTGACGCACATGCCGTCACCAGTGTCGTATAGAATATATCAGACGTGTTTTCCTGTGGAGGAATCGGTTGACCTATGACCTTGCTATCAAATGTTTTCGGTTCCCATTGGAGAGGCACGTCCTTTCGTCTACTAATCGCACGGTTTTGCGGTGCGTTCGCAAAACACAGACACTAAACTTATTACAGTGAACAGAGACGTCAATGAACGAACGGACAGCACATAACTTTGCGAAAATAAAAGAAAGTAAACTTCTCACTCGAGGGAAGACTTGAACCTAGGACCTCTCGTTCCGCAGCTGCTCACGCTAACCACGGGACCACGGCGCTTCTTAGCTCACACTATCTTTGATGTTGCCTATCTTGCACATGGACTACTCAGTTTGTATTTTTTTTTTTCATAGTTCCACACAACTTCTTCCTGTTTTCTCGATTGATCTGTGTTCAGTTTTTCAAGGCCTATCCACTGTGCCAACTTATAACTAAATCTGAGGGGGGTGCGATGGGGAGGTTCCCTTGTAAGAAAAACGTAAGAAAGAAACCTCCAACGTGTTTTTCTTTAATGACTCGAAAACCTTGGCAACCAGCGAAAACCTATATCAGTACAAAATTTGACTTCATTAAATTTCGAACAAAAATGTGCTGTTCATTTTCCTGTAGGACTAATAGATTGCAGTCAGCGAGCGAGGGAACACTAAAGTCTCGCGCGTGGCTTTTGAAGGCATTGCGGGTTGCATAAAACCCATAGGTAGCGGTAGCTGAATCACTCTATTATATATGAACAGAGTACATTCTGTGACACAGTTGTATTATTACTCAAATCCTGCTTCTTTATAAAAAAAAAGTGTGGTTAAAAGAGCTTTACCGAGAAGGTAGCACTAAGTGGCCAAAGACAGAGAAATGGAAAAAATATAAGATTCTAATGAACTGGAAACTTCACCTTCCAATTTTAAGCACAAAGCACAGTTAGCAGAAATGCCTATTAAATTCACAGTAAGTTGCATAATTAATCAGAACTGAATCAGCTCTTTCAGAGCTTCGCAACAGTAAGAACCTAAACACAATATTTCTTTAAAAGGGTTTAATAAGGCGATTTCAATCTTCTCTTCCCTGTGCCTGCTCAGGTGGTTCAAATGGCTCTAAGAACTATGGGACTTAACATCTGAGGTCATCAGTCCCCTAGACTTAGAACTACTTAAACCTAACTAACCTAAGGACATCACACACATCCATGCCCGAGGCAGGATTCGAACCTGCGGCCGTAGCAGCAGCGCGGTTCCGGACTGAAGCGCCTAGAACCGCTCGGCCACAGCGGGCGGCCCTGTGCCTGGAACGAGAAGCTGTTCATCTGGCAGATGTAATCCCGGTATCAAAACGATATCCACACTGGACTCGCCTTCGGGGTGAACGACGGTTCAAACCCGCGTCTGGCCATCCGGATGTAGGTTTTACGTGATTTCCCTAAATCGCTTAAGGTGAATGCTAGAATGGTTCCTTTGAAAGGGCATGGCGATTTCCATCTCCATCCTTCCCTACTGCGAGCTTGCGCTGAGTCTCTAATGACCTCCTTGTCGACAGGACGTTAACCTTTTAAGTGGGCGTGAGAGGAAATATCCGTCACACTCTGCCAATTCACAGTGGGTTGGGCGGATGTACCCTCCCGCTGCGTTCTGTGGCTAATAGCTGAAGGGAATGCAGAGTTATCGACCTGCCGTTGAAACTGTGATATAAGTTGAGCTTCGTCCACTATATGGCAGCTCTCTTTATGCAACAAAGGGTATCCTGGGCTAGTTAGGCTATAACATTTTCCACTGAAGCACGCATCGACAGTATACGTAGTATATGTCCTGTGAAGCAGTCGGAAAAGCGCGACTTTTTCGTCTTTATCGCCCCGTTTGTGAGTGATCTTCTGCAATGGCGAAAAAGAGTCATTTATACGAAGTAAGATTTGGAGACAGATCAGCTGCTTTTAGAAATTGACGATAATTTGAGTGACAGTTCTGAAAGTTTTAAAGATACGGATGTTGAGGCTAGTGAAAGTGACATCCATACAGAAATATCTGACGACAAGACACTATCGCAGCGGATGATACCTAGTGCATCTGTGAGAGCTAGTTCAGTTGATCAATATTTGTTCAGCAGTATTAGTGGTACAACTGTACCTCTAAAACAATATATTTAGAGTTGTTTTGTGTGTTTTGTGGATGCTGCTTTGTGCACAGTAATAGCTGAACAGACAAACTTATATGCAGAACAGTTCATAGCTTCTCATCACAATTTATCAGAACGCTCCAGGATTCTCAGTTATCAGGATACTGCAAGGGATGTGGTAAAAGCACTGACTGGAATGCTCGTACTTCCAGCAATTCTTCACAGTCAAGAACACAAGATGTACGTTTCACAGAGGGAATCAGTTGAGACACCTTTCTTCAGGGAACTGATGACAGAAAAGTGGTTTTATCTTTTATTGAAATTTCTCCACTTTGCTGACAATACCTCTTATGATCCATGAGGCACTAGCAGCAGAAAACTATTCAAAATGCAACCGATTACGGGTCATCTGCGGCGTAAATTCAGATCTGTACATATGCCAGAAAGGAACATGACCATTGACGAATCGTTGTTGCTTTGCAAAGGACGGCTTGGATGGAGTCAAATTATCCCATCAAAGTGCAGCAGATTCTGCGTCAAATTCTACAAACTCTGTTAAATCAGCTCCGGTTGTGTATGGGACTTCATTGCTTACAATAGAAAGGACACTAAGTATGGTAACCACTACGTAGAAGAAACAATAACGTCTCGAATTATTTTGTAGCTTGCACGTGATCTGCTCGGGAAAGATCTTGACAACTGGTACATCAGTCCAGATTTGGTGTACAAACTAATTAGCAATAACATCAACGTTGTCGGCAGAATGCGGAAAGACACGAAGGGGTTCCCTGACTTCGTAAACAAGGTACAGAGGCAAGCAGATGGTAATGAAATGGAAGGACAAAAGAGATGTTGCTTTAGTCAGCACTTTCCATGACGATAGATTTTTAAATGTAAACTCGAAGCAAAGCCACTTGTTGTCGTTTATTACAACAAGAATATGGGAGACGTGGTTAGGAACGACTCTCAGTTGCACTGCTACCAGATGGCCAGGTGCAGGCTGAAAAAATATTATCAGTAGGTTTTCCGCTACTTGTTGGACACTGCGTGCTTCAGTGCACACGCTTTGAACAAGAAGCGTGGTGGCGAATAAAGTAGAATGAACTTCATGATTAGTCTTGGTGGACGGTTGGCCATATCTTCACCACAACAAGGGCCATCAGAAGAATTTCCACCTCGAACACCGAAACGAAAGCAACACGAGTTACACACAGGCATTTTCCAGACCTTCTGCCGCCCACAATGAAGAGAATACCAACAAGAAGTTGTATGGTATGCACAAGAGAAGGCCTTCGCAAAGAGAGTTCATACTGCTGCGCGAAATGCGAAATTACTTTGTGTGGAGCGCCTTGATTTAAAATGTTTCACACTGAAAACGACTTGTAACATCGTGAAAAAAATTTTTAGTTAACTTCTGCAATATATACTATTCATTCCCACCCAATATAAATCTAAATCCAAAAACGTAAACATGAAGGAAAACTTTTAAGTGTGCGAAAAATACACAGCGCCGGCGCGCAGGCGCAATTTACGCACTGAGAAAGAGACGCGCGCAGGTCAATTATCCATTTAACAGGTTAAACACTAATCTCCTCCAGATAGGCAGTGTTACGTATAAATCAGTGTCTTTCGTAGTATTGGGTAAAATATACGATCGAACCCCTACATCCATCAGTTACTTCGGATCTAATTAGCGATTGCCTTCATTATACAACAATAATCCAATAAGAGCACACAGAGTCGAGATTGCAAAGACAGTGATAATAATTTCGTTATTTGCCCAAGTAATAAAAATGCAAATACTCAGTTGCGTGATAGGGAAAAGCTTTTACGTTTGCTGTGAACTTCGCCTCAGGCACGCTGAAGAAAGGTGCGGCGTCCGATTTCTCGCGTAGCGGCTGATGACTGAACAAGCGTTGTCCTAGCCTATGAAAGTTTTTGCACACTTGGTGCATTTAAGCGCTGTTAACATATGAAGCAAATAATAATAAGAACAACTTGTCACATAGCGTCAGTGTTGTAATAACTGATAAAGTGTGAAACTTGATGCTATGGTACGCAGTTTGTCGCCACGTAAAAGTAAAAATTCTATTTGCGTAAAACCGTGCGTGTTCGGACATACACTGCTTGGCTTAATGGTGACGTCATTAGCCTGGGTAAGGTATTCTGGAAGTAAAATCGTCCCACACTGAGGTGTCCTGGCGAGGACTAGTCATGGGGATACATGAGTTTACGGTTCGGGTATCCACAGCTTAGATACATGACAGAAATATTCTAAATATTTTTTTCAAAAAACTATAAAAGTCTTCTAAGACTTTTTGGCAGCCGCATTGCTATTACTGGTTGCTTTATTACAGGATCATACACTACCGAATTTGCGATGATTTAATCACATTTTCAGGAGTATACATCTAAGAAAAATATAATACGAATTAGATGGTATAATAACGGTAAAAATATGACAGTTAACCAGAAAGACAAGGGAACAGTTAGTCACATAACAAATTTAACATTCTTTCATTAAAAATACACGGTTTAGCAGCATATTTCCACAATTCTTGTTGGGAGCTTCTCTCGGGCACATTGCGCTTCAAATTGGCTTTTGGGTGACCTGGCTTTCCTACATCAGACACAGTCACGCACCCCTTATGTGGGTTTTGCGAACATTTGTAAATTTTTCATCAGTGGTGAGTTTATTCCGTATAGTCCTTTTCTGGAGCCTTATTTCTACTCCTCTTTTATGTCCACACCCGCGGCTCACAGTGCTCATATACACCACCTGCTCCCACTACCCACTGCAATTTTTGATGTTTCGTCGTAAAACGATCCAATTTAGGCAGTTTTGGCAATTCAAACGCCTTCGCAACGTTGGGAGACCGTGTATTTTTAACGAACGAATGTCAAATTTGTTGTGTGTTGTGTCTGACAATTCGCAATTTTTCACAAACACAACTTTTATTGACGTAAGTTCACAAGGTTGATGAATGAACAACAAACGAAAGGTAACAATAACGATGCCAGTAAAAGTCTCCTAATTGAGGCAAACAAAAGTTCACTTCTAATTTTCCACAAAGGTTCGTGGTAACAAACACACACACACACACACACACACACACACACACACACGCACACACACATTCTAGTAACAGTCGAATTCAGAGACGAAGACGTAATCTTCAACGGTTGTAGTACAGGACGTCGGCATCTGGCGTGAACTGGACTTTGGAACTGGTTCTAGCCCCTAAATAGCTGTCTCCAGCCAGCCAGGTTTTGACGTAGTGATACTTCCTGCTGGCCATGGCCCGACCTCCCCCTGCAGGAAGTAGTGCTCGGAATGTCTGTTTCCATTATCTTGTATGTAAACAGCCGGTATTTACCATGGTGCTTTTGGTACGCCTCGGGCATAGACAACCTCGTCCTCTGTGGTGTAATATGGGTTGCCGGGCCTCAGGGGCTACCTTGGCTTCGGTATAACATTGTGTGAGTATTTGTCACCTGTCTTTCTGATTAACTGCCTTATTGTTACCATTATTATACCTTATGATGCATATTACGTTTTTTCATAGATGTATACAGCTGCAGAAGCGATTAAATCATGGCGAAACTGGTAACGTATGACCCTGTAGTAAAGGAATAACTATAACGTAATGCAGCTACCAAAAAATCTTTTAGAAGATTTTGTTTATTAAAAAAAAGAAAATATTTCTGCTCAGGAGGATATCTCATCAGGAGAAAAACATCACTACATGCATCATGATGGGACACACCCGAAGCGTCAAGGAATTGTCGTTTTAGTAGCAGAACGACGAGCAGGGTGTAAAAAATGTGAAGGGAGACAGAGGAGAGTGTGCAGGTTCAAATCGATATAGGTTGCAGCGGCTACGCAGCGACGAAGAGGCTTGCACACGACAGAACAGCGTGAGGGCTGCGTCAAAGCAGTCCTCGGACTGAAGATCACACCCCACATATGAATGTACGAACATTGAATAAATTTTAACTTGCTCATAGGACCGCAAAGAACGGTCATTTCTTCACATGCATACACATATAGTCAAGGGCTTCTTTTTACAATAATGTTTAGGATCAAAGCTTTCATTTTCCTTCTGTAAATTGTCAATGTGCTTCCACCAGTTGCACTACTAACATCCAGAGGATACTCAAAGACGTCCTACCCCTTTGCTAATATGTCTGTATTCACAGTTGTAGGAACACGGTGCTGCACTCAACCAAAGTTGTTGGAAAGGGAGCAGCATAGACGGCGTTTTTCACAAACTCCCAGAGAAAAAAAATCACATACTGTAAGTTAGTGACCCTGGTCGCCATTGGTGCAGTTAAGTGCACCTCAACGTGATTTATCATTGAGATAGCTCACTTTCAATCATTGCTCTTACACGCAGGTGCGCCATCCTGTTGAAAAACGAAGTTTGCAGTGTGTTCTCGCAATATTGTGTGATGAACGAGTGAGAGAGCGAATGAGCCAGTGAGCTAGTTACCTACACAGGGCAGATCCCTACCAGCTGCCAGATGAACAGCGACTAGCAGCCAGCTCCAAGGTAAACTTCGTTCCCATCTTCACTCGTTTGAAGATACCGTGTTGCGAAATGTGATGCATCTTTTTACATCACCCAGTCTTTGTGAACCCTTACAATTCCACCTACGACTGCTTCCTCACGTTCTGTGTTGCCTACGCCAAGATGCCAGGATTGATGTCCCATTAACTTGTTCCTACTTCTAGTACAGTAAAAAAAAGGTCACCTATTCTTTCCAGAACCTCTTAATAGTATCTACGCTTATCTTTCTACACGGCTCTAGAAACCACATTTCAAATGCACCTAAACTCTCTCTCTCTCGGAATTTTCCGTGATCATCGCTGTACTTCCATGCAGATGTACACATTTAGAATCTTTTTTTCTAAATGACTTTTCAGAGATGCTGCTGACAAAAAGGTCCATTGTCTTACTGCCAGACCATTCACGCAGTTTATGATGGCATCGATAGGTATGGTGAGGACATGACAAGAGAAAAGGGACAGCATCTTTAAGAATCTTACAGTTAAGTCCGTAAATATTGCAGCAACGCTAATGATAAATGAAACTGATGCAGTGTATTCATAAAAACAGCGAAAGAAAATAAGAGAGGCAATGCGTTTTCTGTTAGGCTGTTACAAGCGGTTCACTTTGATTTTACTCTAAAACCATTAGCGAAAGTCCAAAAACGATTTATATGTCATTATATAAATTCTACCTACACGTTGCTTGCAAATCGATAAGCTGAATAAAAACGTAACAGCTAACGCGCATCATAAAAGATTTTACCGTATCAGTCGTCGAACGGTTGGAATATGGTGAAACGTGTGCCCTGAACAAAAGTTATTTTTTCGGTGTGAAAAATCTTCCTTTGGCTAGACTTGCTTTGGACAGAACTTATCAGTATACATCTACGTATTCCCGACATACTGCCTGTCGGAACAGCAACAAATATATCAGAAAACAGTGTTGCTTTAGCCTATAGTTGTAATTTCTCTGTATTTTACTTTCCTGCTACCGGTTTCGGTACACAGTACGATCCTCAGGCCCTCCCCTGGCATTCAATCGTCACCCTTGATTTCCAATTAGGTGTTGGCGAAGATACATGTTAAAGTAGGTAGTAGGCATAAAACGTCGTCCGAAGTCGTTCTGAATTCTTTCGTAGATTGTTGTTTTAAATGACTAGTTCCGGAGCCCACTCGAAGTGTGAATGGTTGCAAAAACATTCTTGACCTTTCAGCAACTGAGCAAATAGGAAGCACCATAGTAGACACAGGGATTAGTGAACACTACTTCGTTGTAGAGAGACTGAATACCGTAAGATACAAATCAAGCAAGAATAAAAGTGAAATAGATCTAATTAAAAAAGCAGACAAAAATTCGCTTGACGCCTTCCTAAGAGACAGCCACCACTCCTTCCAATCTATGTTAGCATAGACCAGGTGTGGTTTAAATTCAAAGAAATAATGTCGATGGTAATTAAGAGGCATGTACCAAATAAATTAATAAGAAATGCTACTGTCCCCATGGTACAGAAAACAGGTCAGAACCCTGTTGCAGAAGCATGCCAAATTTACAATAACGCAAAACCCCCAGGATAGGCGAAGTTTAAAAGAAGCTCGAAATTTAGCGAGAACTTCAATACGAGATGCTTTTAACACAACGAAACTCAGTCTTGAAATCTGGCAGAAAATCCAAAGAGATTCTGGTCATATGTAAAGTACTTCTGTGAAGACACGAACGGTACCTTCACTGCAATATAACGATGGTGATGTTATTAATGAGACTGCCACTAAAGCAGGGTTATTGAATGCGGTTTTCCGAAATTCTTTCACCAAAGAAGACGAAGTAAATGTTGCAGAATTAGAATCAAGAACCACTGCCTACAGGAGGAACTTAGAAGTAGATATCCGCGGGGTAGCAAAGCAGCTTAAATCCCTTAATAAAGGTATACCAGTCAGGTTGCTTTGAAAGTCTGCCAATACAGTAGCTGGCTTAATATTTAGCAGTCATACACTACCCTCCCGCTCGTCGAAAAATCCATATCTGAAGACTGGAAACTTGCACAGGCACACCAATACCGAAGAAATGAAATAGGAGTAATCCGTTGAATTGCAGATACATATCGCTAACATCGTTTTACAGTAGGATTTTGGAACATGTTATGTATTGGAACATTGCGACTTATCTTGAAGAACACGCTTCACTGACAAACAGCCAACACGGATTCAGAAAATATCGTTCTTGTGAAACACAACTAGCTTTTTATTCTCACGTAGTAATGAGTGCTATTACAGTGGATGACCGATTGATTCCTTACTTTTATATTTCCGGACGGCATCTGACACCATTCCTCATGAAGCGACTTGTAATCAAATTGCGTGTCTATGGAGTATCGTTTCAGTTGTGTGACTGGATTCGTGATATCCTGTCAAAGAGGTCATATTTCTTAGGAAGTGACAGAAAGTAACCTAGTAAAACAGAAGTAATATCTGACGTTTCCCCTAAGGAAGTGATAAAGGCACAATGCTATTCCTGATCTACATGAACGATTTAGGAGATAATCTCAGGAGTTCTCTTAGAATTGTTTGCAGTTGATACCGACATTTACCGTCTTATTAAGTCATCAGATGACCAAAACGAATTGCAAAACGATTCAGACAAGATCCCTTTATGCAGAGAAAATTGGAAATTGACACTAAAAGCCTGTAAATCCAACCAAATACTTAGAGTTCACAATTACGAATAACTTCAATTGGAATGATCACATAAATAATGTTGTACGTAAAGCAAACCAAAGTCAGACATTTATGGGAAGAACACATAGAAAATGCAACAGGGCTACTAAAGAGACTGCATACGCTACACTAGTCCATCCTCTTCTCGAGTACTGCTATACAGTGTAGGATGCGCATCAGATAGGATCGACAGAAGACATCGACAATTATAAAGAAGGGCAGTTCGTTTTGTATTCTCTCGAAATAGGAGTCACGGATATGATATGCGAATTGGGATGGAAATCATTAAAACAAAGGCATTTTTCGTTGCGGCAGGATCTTTTCATGAAATTTCGATCACCGACATTCTCCTCAGAATATGAAAATACACACATCAAAAAACGTTTTGCATCACCTCGGTTGCGAGAGTTCCGGAACCTGTACAGTAAATTGGAATAGATATCAACAAAAACATAATTTCCACTCTTTTTATTGCTCATGAAAACCACACAGTACATGTTGTACCACCATACAGCTAGACCATCAGAGTTGGTGGTCCAAACTCCTGTACACAACGGTACCTTTAATACCCAGTAGCACGTCCACTTACATTGATGCAAGCCTGTATTTGTCGTGGCATACTATCCTAATGTTCATCAAGGCACTGTTGGTCCAGATTGTCGCACTCCTCAACGGTGATTCGGTGTAGATCCCTCAGAGTGGTTGGTGGGTCACGTCGTCCATAAACAGCCCTTTTCAATCCATCCCACGCATTTTCAATAGGGTTCATGTCTGGAGAGCATGCTGGCCACTCTAGTCGAGTGATGTCGTTAACCTGAAGGAAGTCATTCACAAGATGTGCGCGATGGGGGCGTGAATTGTCGTCCATGAAGACGAACGACGCCAATATGCTGCCGGTATGGTTGCACTATCGGTCGGAGGATGGCATTCACGTATCGTACAGCCGTTACGGCGCCTTCCATGACCATCAGCGGCGTACGTCGGTCCCAAATAATGCCACGCCAAATCACAAGGAAACCTTCACCTTGCTGCACTAGCTGGGCAGTATGTCTAAGGTGTTCAACCTGACACCATGCAGCCTATTGTTCACAGTTTGGGTCGTAACACGACGTCCTGTGGCTGCACGAAAAGCGTTATTCAACATGGTGGCGTTGGTGTCAGGGATCCTCCTAGCCATAATCCGTAGGTAGCGGTCATCCATTGCGGCATTAGCCCTTGGGCGGTCTTAGCGAGACATTTCATCGACAGTTCCTGTCTCTCTGTATCTCCTCCATGTCTAAACAACATCGCTTCGGTTAACTCCGAGACTCCTGGACACTTCCCTTGTTGAGAGCCCTTCCTCGCACAAAGTAACAATGCGGATGAGATTGAACCGTGGTATTGACCGTCTAGGCATGGTTGAATTACAGACAACACGAGCTGTGTACCTCCTTTCTGGTGTAATGAGCGGAACTGATCGACTGTCGGACCCCCTCCGTCTAATAGACGCTGTCCGTGCATGGCTGTTTACATCTTTGGGCGGGTTTAGTGACATCTCTGATCAGTGAAAGGGACTGTGTCTGTGATACAATATCGACAGTCAAGCCTATCTTCAGGAGATCTGGGAACCGGGGTGATGCAAAACGGTTTTTTGCTATGTTTATTTTGTCAGCGCTCACCTACGTGGGCAGGAATGATCATCATAATAATATAAGACAAATCAGAAATCGCACGCGAATATTTAAGTTTTCGTTTTTCCCACTCACCGCTTGAAGGTGGTTCAATAAACCCTCCGCCAGGCAGTTAACTGTGAATTGTAATCATATAGACGTAGATGCAGATGTAGCCACTAGGCAAAATAATGAAAAATTGCTACTGCAGTTTAAAACAAATACTTTTTTATCTACATCTACTTCAGTACTCGGGAGGCCGCCAGACAGTGTGTGGTTGGTACCACTAACTTTTCCTCCCTTCACTGTTCCACTCGCAAAGGGCACATGAGAAGCACGATTGTCGGTAAGCCTTTGTATTAGCTCTAATTTCACGAATTTTCAATAGCGACCCTGTCCGTGATGCACTGCGCCTCTCTTTTAGCGTCTGCCACTGGAGTTTGTTGAGCATCTGTGTAACGCTCTCGCACCGACTAAATGATCCCGTGACGAAACGCGTTGCTCTTCGCTGGATTTTCTCTCTCTCTCTTCTATCAGTCTTTCCTAGCAGAGGTCCCAGATTGACGAATCATACTCAAGAATCGGTCGAACAAGCGCCTTGTCAGCCAGTTCTTTAAGATTCTTCCTATGAATCTCAGACTGGCATCTTCTTTCCCTACTTATTTATGTGGTCAATCATGGTCGCTCCGGGTAAGATGCTCCTAGATATTTTGCGGTTATTATTGTTTCCAGAAACTTGTCATCAATAGTGTAGTTGGTCAGTAGTGTATTTCTTTTCCTCTGTGTGCGCAATATATTACATTTGTTTGGTCAAGTGCTAGTGCCTGTACCATTCATCAACCCTCTGTAGGTCCTTCGGCAAATCGTTACTGGCTTCTGGCGGTACTCCTCTGCTATAGACAACCACATCATCTTCGAGATGCCTCAAAGAGCTTCCTAAGCATTCTACTATATCATTTATAGAAACTGTAAAAAGTAACGGTCCTATCACACTTCAGTGTGTGGACGTTCAGAAGCTGCAAAGTTCAGAGAACATCCACCACAGTCTCAGATTTCTAGCTTCTCTTCGACCAATAGTTGCAGCAAGATGACTCCGACGAACACGCCACATACTCACTTCATATGGTGCCTTTACTCCGAATACTGTTTGCCTGCTCATTAGCTTTAGAAAAAAGTAGGAATTTCGATCGCGTAAAGGTGCCACAGTTTAGAATCGGCGAGTGCGACTACGGGAGACACTGCACTCAGCCATGCGGTAACCCGTCATTTCAACGACATTCTTTTCGTCATTTCTACCGATACCTCATCGATTCAGGTCTCTCTGTAATACACTAAGTGATTAGATGTATCCGGACACCCCCGAAAACATACGGTTTTCATATGAGATGCATTTTGCTGCCACCTTCTGCTAAGTACTCCATATTGCCGACCTCATTAGTCATTAGACATCGTGATAGAGCATAATGGGGAACTCCGCGGAGCTCACGGCTTCGAACGTGGTCAAGTTATTGGGTGTCACTTCTAACATACATATGTACGCGAGATTTCAACACTCATAAACATCTCTAGGTTCACTTTTTCGATATGATAGTGAAGCGTAAACACTAAGCGACACGTACAGCACAAAAGCGTACACGCCGACCTCGCCTACTGACTGACAGAGACCGCCGACAGCTGAAGAGGGTCGTAATGTGTAATAGGCAGACATCTATCCAGACTGAATTCTAAACTGTATCAGGATCCACTGCAAGTAATATGGCAGTTAGGCGAGAGGTGAGAAAACATGGATTTCATGGTCGATCGGCTGCTCAAAAGCCACACATCACGCGGGTAAATACCAAACGACGCCTCTTTTGCTGTAAGGAGCGTAAACATTAGACGACTGAACAGCGGAAAAACGTTGTGTGGAGTGACGAATCACGGTACACAATGCGGCGATCCGATGACAGGGTGTGGGTATGGCGAATGCCCGGTGAACGTCATCTGCCAGCGTGTGTAGTGCCAACAATAAAATTCAGAGGCGGTGGTGTTATGGTGTGGTCGTCTTTTGATGGGGGGCTTTCACCGCTTGTTGTTTTGCGTGGCACTTACACAGAACAGGCGTACATTGATATTTTAAGCACCTTCTTGCTTCCCACTGTTGAAGAGCAATTCGGGGATGGCGATTGCATCTTTTAATATGATCGAGCACCTGTTCATAATGCACGGGCTGTGGCGGAGTGGTTACACGGCAATAACATCCCTGTAATTGACTGGCCTGCACAGAGTCCTGACCTGAATTCTATAGAACACCTTTGGGATGTTTTGGAAAGCCGACTTAGTGCCAGGCCTCACCTAACGACATCGATACCTCTCCTCAGTGTAGTACTCCGTGAAGAATAACCTGCCATTTCCCAAGAAACCTTCCAGCACCTGATTGTAAGTTTGCCTGCGAGAGTGGAAGCTGTCATCAAGGCTGAGGGTGGGCCGACACCATACTGAATTCCAGTATTACCGATGGAGGGCGCCACGAACTTGTAAGTCATTTTCAGCCAGGTGTCCGGATACTTTTGATCACACAATGTATGTTAGTATTCTCACGTGAATTCAATTCTCTCCTCCACTTTGAACTCCACAGGGTCGTTGAAGTTTTGTTTTGATGATTGTGAATGTTGATTCCGGAATTCATTGATTACTATCATTGTAACTCAGTAGTTTATCTGGTCAGTGAAGGCATCTCTTGATTATATGCTTGTAAATTCTAGAAGAATGTATCAGATAGTTTAACATTCGTGTTTTAATCGGCATTATATCTTTAGTGCACCTCCTCAGTTTCCTAAGTAATTGGGATCCTCTGCAGGTGGCAATGATGATGATTGTATTGCACGCTAGGGACTGAATTGCATCTCCGTTAAAATTCCTAGCTCAAGAGGCAAGTCTAGGGCCAGCTGCTACGGCCTGAAAACTCTGAGGCGAACCGTTTACGCACGGCTGCCTGACACTTCGAACACAGCAGGAAAGGGTTACAAGAATATTACAGTTCTTCAACAGCAGGAAGGCCTCTCACCCGCAGTCGAGGGTGATATGTTGTGACACTGAAACAGGTAAGAAGAGAACGCTCTGTAATGAATCACTAACTCAGGTAATTTTTCAGAAAGATTTTAGTATACTGTTATTAAGACCCTCTATAAAAAGGGTGTTAAGAGAGATGTCACAAACCAACTACCCATTTCACTGCTCATATCTTTTTCGATCATTTTTGATTATGTGATTTATGCTAGATTGGTATCCTATATAAGCTTAGTAAATCAAAGTTTCAAATTCCATTCACACGTTCACTTGTCAAATTCTACGATCACTACATAACAAAACAACATCAACTGGCATTTTACGCGAGCTGGCTAAGGCATTTGCTTGTGTGAATCGCAATGACATCAAGATAAATTGAGATTTTATGAAACTGATTGTATGCTCAATAAACTATAATATCTAATCAAATGTTTGCTGATATTTGCGTTTAATAATTCATGTATAGTAAGCAGGAAAGATTATTCTGATGGGGAGATCTCGCTTATGGTGTTCTGCAAGGGTCAATCTTAGGTCCACTGTCGTTTATTATATATGGAAGCTAACTTCCGCCTGACAGACAGAATTAGTTCTGGCCGGCCGCGGTGGTCTAGTGGTTCTAGGCGCGCAGTCCAGAACCGCAGGGCTGTTACGGTCGCAGGTTCGAATCCTGCCTCGGGCATGGATGTGTGTGATGTCCTTAGGTTAGTTAGGTTTAAGTAGTTCTAAGTTCTAGGGGACTGATGACCACAGAAGTTAAGTCCCATAGTGCTCAGAGCCATTTGAATTTGAATTAGTTCTGTTTCAGATGACAGTACATATAGCAACGAAATAAATGGTAAACGATATTCTTAAAAGTATTATTGAGTAGTTTTCTATGCAAAGGGACTCATTCACCCTTTCAAAACGATACAATGTATTCAGATCTTCAGATCTAGAGACACTACACCAATGATAAATGTGACAAGTGAAATAACAACTTAGCTGGAAATTTTTAAAAAATTAGTGGTCATATTGATGTAAATTGAAATTGATAAAAAACGTATTTTTGAACTCTTAGAGTAATTCAGTTCAGCCACATTTGAACTTCTGATCATTGCAAATCTGACTACTGCTCCACAATATGTTTGTTCTCTAACGAAGTTTGTTTTAAATAACCTGTGACAGTTAAGAAGGTAGATTGCTGTGCATGATAACAATTCCAAAAAAAAAAAATTACATTGAGGCCCCATTAGTATTGTCTTTAATCAAAAAACGAGGTACACAATGTTGTCATCAAAATTTTCTTGTCACTTGCTCATTGATATAAAATTTCTGCCTGACAGCAACGTTAAATTTGAAAAGAAAATGGTAAAGTTTCTGCATGACAATTCTTTCTGTTCCGTAGATGAATTGTTATTTATGTAATATGTAAAATGTGATGGCTAAGAATTAAACTCGCATCTGCACTGAAGGAAAAAACAACTTCTAAATGGTTAGCATGTAGCCATATTTACTTAGGAATGTGTAATATGAATATTAAAAATCTCGTTCCATACCGTTATAATTAATCTAACAAATAATCCATAAAAGATAAAACCAACTACTAACTTACCTGAGGACGAGACAGATTAGTGGGACATGTACTGCGACATCCAAGAATAATTAGCGCTGGAGGGAGCAAGGGAGAGGATAGCTATTAGTGGCAGACCAAGACTTGTATATGTAATACACAAGATCTTGCAAGTTGTAGCTACCTACAGATGAAAATAATAGCATAAGAAAAGATGAAATACAATATCAAACCAGCGAATATTCTCCTGAGGTAAATAAAAGATGGTGGTGCAGATAAAGGCACCCATGTACTTGGGAAGGGTATACATGGCATCCCCCCATGAACCATGGACCTTGCCGTTGGTGGGGAGGCTTGCGTGCCTCAGCGATACAGATAGCCGTACCGCAGGTACAACCACAACGGAGGGGTATCTGTTGAGAGGCCAGACAAATGTGTGGTTCCTGAAGAGGGGCAGCAGCCTTTTCAGTAGTTGCAAGGACAACAGTCTGGATGATTGACTGGTCTGGCCTTGTAACAATAAGCAAAACGGCCTTGCTGTGCTGGTACTGCGAACGGCTGAAAGCAAGGGGAAACTACGGCCGTAATTTTTCCCGAGGGCATGCAGCTTTACTGTATGATTAAATGACGATGGCGTCCTCTTGGGTAAAATATTCCGGAGATAAAATAGTCCCCCATTCGGATCTCCGGGCGGGGACTGCTCAAGAGGATGTCGTTATCAGGAGAAAGAAAACTGGCGTTCTACGGATCGGAGCGTGGAATGTCAGATCCCTTAATCGGGCAGGTAGGTTAGAAAATTTAAAAAAGGAAATCGATAGGTTAAAGTTAGATATAGTGGGAATTAGTGAAGTTCGGTGGCAGGAGGAACAAGACTTCTGGTCGGGTGACTACAGGGTTATAAACACAAAGTCAAATAGGGGTAATGCAGGAGTAGGTTTAATAATGAATAGGAAAATAGGAATGCGGGTAAGCTACTGCAAACAGCATAGTGAACGCATTATTGTGGCCAAGATAGATACGAAGCCCACACCTACTACAGTAGTACAAGTTTATATGCCCACTAGCTCTGCAGATGACGAAGAAATTGAAGAAATGTATGATGAAATAAAAGAAATTATTCAGATAGTGAAGGGAGACGAAAATTCAATAGTCATGGGTGACTGGAATTCGAGTGTAGGAAAAGGGAGAGAAGGAAACGTAGTAGGTGAATATGGATTGGGGCTAAGAACTGAAAGAGGAAGCCGCCTGGTAGAATTTTGCACAGAGCACAACTTAATCATAGCTAACACTTGGTTTAAGAATCATGATAGAAGGTTGTATACATGGAAGAACCCTGGAGATACTAAAAGGTATCAGATAGATTATATAATGGTAAGACAGAGATTTAGGAACCAGGTTTTAAATTGTAAGACATTTCCAGGGGCAGATGTGGAATCTGACCACAATCTATTGGTTATGACCTGTAGATTAAAACTGAAGAAACTGCAAAAAGGTGGGTATTTAAGGAGATGGGACCTGGATAAACTGAAAGAACCAGAGGTTGAACAAAGTTTTAGGGAGAGCATAAGGGAACAATTGACAGGAATGGGGGAAAGAAATACAGTAGAAGAAGAATGGGTAGCTTTGAGGGATGAAGTAGTGAAGGCAGCAGAGGATCAAGTAGGTAAAAAGAAGAGGGCTAGTAGAAATCCTTGGGTACAGAAGAATAATTAAATTTAATTGATGAAAGGAGAAAATATAAAAATGCAGTAAATGAAGCAGGCAAAAAGGAATACAAACGTCTCAAAAATGGGATCGACAGGAAGTGCAAAATGGCTAAGCAGGGATGGCTAGAGGACAAATGTAAGGATGTAGAGGCTTATCTCACTAGGGGTAAGATAGATGCTGCCTACAGGAATATTAAAGAGACCTTTGGAGATAAGAGAACCACTTGTATGAACATCAAGAGCTCAGATGGAAACCCAGTTCTAAGCAAAGAAGGGAAAGCAGAAAGGTGGAAGGAGTATATAGAGGGTCTATACAAGGGCGATGCACTTGAGGACAATATTATGAAAATGGAAGAGGATGTAGATGAAGATGAAATGGGAGATACGATACTGCGTGAAGAGTTTGACAGAGCACTGAAAGACCTGAGTCGAAACAAGGCCCCCGGAGTAGACAACGTTCCATTGGAACTACTGACGGCCTTGGGAGAGCCAGGCCTGACAAAACTCTACCATCTGGTGAGCAACATGTATGAAACAGGCCAAATACCCTCAGACTTCAAGAAGAATATAATAATTCCAATCCCAAAGAAAGCAGGTGTTGACAGATGTGAAAATTACCGAACAATCAGTTTAATAAGCCACAGCTGCAAAGTACTAACACTAATTCTTTACAGACTAATGGAAAAACTGGTAGAAGCTGACCTCGGGGAAGATCAGTTTGGATTCCATAGAAATACTGGAACACGTGAGGCAATACTGACCTTACGACTTATCTTAGAAGAAAGATTAAGGAAAGGCAAACCTACGTTTCTAGCATTTGTAGACTTAGAGAAAGCTTTTGACAATGTTGACTGGAATACTCTCTTTCATATTCTAAAGGTGGCGGGGTAAAATACAAGGAGCGAAAGACTATTTACAATTTGTACAGAAACCAGATGGCAGTTATAAGAGTCGAGGGACATGAAAGGGAAGCAGTGGTTGGGAAGGGAGTAAGACAGGGTTGTAGCCTCTCCCCGATGTTATTCAATCTGTATATTGAGCAAGCAGTAAAGGAAACAAAAGAAAAATTTGGAGTAGGTATTAAAATCCATGGAGAACAAATAAAAACTTTGAGGTTCGCCGATGACATTGTAATTCTGTCAGAGAAAGCAAAGGACTTGGAAGAGCAGTTGAACGGAATGGATGGTGTCTTGAAGGGAGGATATAAGATGAACATCAACAAAAGCAAAACGAGGATAATGGAATGTAGTCGGATTAAGTCGGGTGATGCTGAGGGAATTAGATTAGGAAATGAGACACTTAAAGTAGTAAAGGAGTTTTGCTATTTGGGGAGCAAAATAACTGATGATGGTCGAAGTAGAGAGGATATAAAATGTAGACTGGCAATGGCAAGGAAAGCGTTTCTGAAGAAGAGAAATTTGTTAACATCGAGTATAGATTTAAGTGTCAGGAAGTCATTTCTGAAAGTATTTGTATGGAGTGTAGCCATGTATGGAAGTGAAACATGGTCGGCAAACAGTTTGGACAAGAAGAGAATAGAAGCTTTCGAAATGTGGTGCTACAGAAGAATGCTGAAGATTAGATGGGTAGATCACATAACTAATGAGGAAGTATTGAATAGGATTGGGGAGAAGAGAAGTTTGTGGCACAACTTGACCAGAAGAAGGGATCGGTTGGTAGGACATGTTCTGAGGCATCAAGGGATCACCAATGTAGTATTGGAGGGCAGCGTGGAGGGTAAAAATCGTAGGGGGAGACCATGAGATGAATACACTAAGCAGATTCAGAAGGATGTAGGTTGCAGTAGGTACTGGGAGATGAAGAAGCTTGCACAGGATAGAGTATCATGGAGAGCTGCATCAAACCAGTCTCAGGACTGAAGACCACAACAACAACAATACATGGCATCTTGGACTGTACACAAAAGACCAAGTGCTCCCCACTTCCAAGATGAAGAGCGATGCGCAGCAGGGATGCGTCCAAAAAATCTAACGCACATGTGTGGCGTCTGAAGCACGCTTAAAACTGTGCTGTTTTTGGGGGGGAGTGACAGATATTTATTGACTTGCTATTATTTTTTTATTCTATTATCTAAATACAAGAACAGTTCCAATGTTATCCATATATTGATGTATATGAACACTAAACATAATTTCCAATGTGTCAATATAACAATTGGGGGAACTGAGAGGAAGCTCATCCCCAGAGTGGGTCCGCTGACTGTGCAGTCTCTATGCGGTGTTGGCAAACCAGGTCATTAAACTGGCAGCCACAACCTCATCTACTTCAGTACAATACAATCTCCAGCTACACGAACAACTTCAAAGTGTTAGCGGCACTCGGACTCTGCTACAGTAACCAATTTAAATTTAAGGAAAATTTTCTCTTATGCCGCAAGCACTATCAAGATACCTTTTTTGAGGTACCTTGAGGATACGTTTCACACCATTTGTAGACGGGATTTCAATATATTGGTGATTATTCTTCAGATAACATTCTTATAGCTGAAGAAGTTTTTAAAAGTCCTTTTCACTAGTCACTGATCTTTTATTTTTGGCATATACTGCCTGACAAAAAAATTGAAGCACGTAGAAGGCATGACTGGATGTCAATGTAACTTTGTGCACGTACACATCATCGGTGCTAGCGGTGCAGTTCTCTGCAACAGGTAGAACGGCCATGTCTAGTGTCGTTACCAGGACTTGTAGAGTGTATGCTGGACGTAAACTGCCTCGGATGTCGACGATCACTGTGAAGGACACGGAGGTAGTAGTAGTAGCTTTACTCATTCGTAGATCTCTTTTTACAGGTGGTGCATACTCCGGAAAGACAGAGTTATCAGCAATTGGTAGAGTTTGGAAGAGGTCTAGTTGTGGTCTCAATTTGTCAGATCGAAACGTCCAATATCAAGGTTTGTGGGGGTATTCGGATGTGACAGTGGCCCTATATCCCATAATCAAGTTCCGAATTCGCAGAGTTCGTCCACTCCTGGAGCACCTTCTCCTTCAGTACGAGAATGCCAGACCACACGCGAGCGCTTCCACATATGCAACAATCCAACACCTTGGGGTCATTCTCATCTATCATTCTCCATACAGTCCCGATTTGGCCCCATCCGATTTGCATATGTTTTCAAAAGTTAAAAAACGCCGATGAGAACTACACTTTGATAGTGGAGAAGCAGTGCAAGCAGAGGTGACGTTGTGGCCCGTCAAAAATATTCTACAGTGCCTGTGTCTACAAACTGGTCTCTCGTTGTGAGTAATGCGTTTGCCGCTAGGGTGACTATGGTGCCAAATAAATATGTAGATATAAAGAATAAAGATTTGGAGCCTTAACAACGTGTGTTTTATTTAAAAGCATTAAGAGTTTTCACATAAAAAATGATGGCATTACTTCTCACCACGTCCTCGTACAATATAATCCGAGGCCTGTTTCGCTGTATCCAAATCTACATAAATTAAGATGCACACAGACAGTCATTCGTCCCCTCAACGCGAGTCGAATAAGATCAAAAGTCGCTAATATTGTACAGTATTTGTAAAGTAATTTTTTAGATGTGGAACAGCGCTCTAGGAAAAGTATTCTTACTGTTTCCTATTAACTGTAGAGAAATATAGGCAATAATGAAAGTGAGAAGTGATAAACCTCCTCAGATGAGAACGTATTCAAAAACTGAATGCAGAGGCTGAGATAACAAAGAACTTTTCATGCTCGGAAAAAAGTGAAATGTCTTTTGTAGTTCTATGGCAACTTTTGAATAATATGAAAGCCTGCCTTCGAAGTCTGTCTCGGTGGTACGCTCATACAAAAAATTCTTGATGAGGGTAATTTTATTTCAGACGAAGATGGAAGTAACCCTCGAAATTTTTTTTATTTACAATTCACGATTCCAGAGCTCGAACAATCTCTTATGCAAAACAAGTGCCTTTTTATCTGTCCCGAAAGGTGAATACTTGACCCGAGTATAATGACGAAAAATGTTAATAGACAGAAAGTAACAAGAAAGTTTTCGGTATTTCAAACACTGAGTACAACTTGATTTGAAGAGTCCCATTCTAGCGGAGAAAATTTAAATCGACGCTGTGAACACAAAACACGTTCTCCTCGTTGTATCAAAAGCGAATACAAAAACCTTTGTAGATCAGCTCCAACTCTCGAGGCCTGTGCTGAATTTCGTCTGCGGCATGCAGCTGTATGAATCCTGAACTACATTTTAACTTCACTTCACTCGACAGAATTTGATTACAAGTTTTTGTAAAGTGGCTTCTATTGTACGGGGGGCGTTCAGTAATTAATGCAACACTTTTTTTTTCTCAGCCATTTTCAGTTGAAAGAATGCGGAATTTGTTGTGGAACATCATGGAATATTCCTGCTTCAGCCTCTATAGTTTGATGAAGATCCGATAGGTGGCGGCGCTATAGCTAACCTTCAAAATGGCGTCTGTAACGGTGGTGCGTTGCAGGTACAGAGCTGTCATGACGTTTCTTTTGGCGGAAAACCAGAGCATCGCAAATATTCATAGGCACCTACAGAATGTATACGGATACCTGGCAGTGAACACAAGTACGGTCAGTCGTTGGGCGAGGCATCTGTCATCATCGCCACACGGTCGCACAAATCTTTCCGATTGCCCACTTGCCGGCCGGCCGCACACAGCTGACACCTGCAACGTTGGAACATGCGGAGACTGACTGTCAACAGGTGAACGACGAATCACAGTCAAATACCTCACTGCTCACCTGGATGCGAGGCCTCACACATGTCTGCGCACCCGAGAGGAGCTCACAAATATTCATTGGACTGTTCTTCCTCATCCACTCTACAGCCTGGACCTCGCACCTTGCGTCTTACTTCTGTTTGGCCCAAAGAAGGATGCACTCCGTGGGAAGCACGACGTGGATGACGAGGAGTTATTGATGTAGCAGGACGTTGGCTCCGACATCCACCAACAGAATATACACTACTGGCCATTAAAATTGCTACACCAAGAAAAAATGCAGATGATAAACGAGTATTCATTGGACAAATATATTATACTACAACTGACATGTGATTACATTTTCACGCAATTTGGGTGCATAGATCCTGAGAAATCAGTACCCAGAACAACCACCTCTGGCCTTAATAACGACCTTGAAACGCCTGGGCATTGAGACAAACAGAGCTTGGATGGCATGTATAGGTACAGCTGCCCGTGCAGCTTCAACACGATACCATAGTTCATCAAGAGTAGTGACTGGCGTATTATGACGAGCCAGTTGCTTGGCCACCATTGACCAGACGTTTTCAATTGGTGTGAGATCTGGAGAATGTGCTGGCCAGGGGAGCAGTCGAACATTCCAGTAATCCTTACTTGTGCCTGTTCTCCGACCTTAACCACCTGAAATTGGTAAGATTCTAAGCCATTGCAAGACGCGTCACATGTCATACAAGAAGCTAGACTAAGATCTGAATGGTTTCAAATGTCTGAGTTTACCAATGCGTGTTCTATATTTTGAAAATCTTGCTGGCACTGCTCTGTCCAGATCCATACATGATTTTCCTTATCCAAAGCTAGACGGTGTTTACTGTCTAATAGTTGTGGCAGGAAATGTCGGAAGAAAAAAAAACATACTCCTAGAAACGACTTCATTTGCTTTCTAGTACGTGGACTAGGAAAACTCTTTATAGCATCAAACTTACGCGAATCAAGGAGTATACCTTGTGCATTAATTATGTGCCCTACATACATTAGCTCATTACATGCAAATTTGGATTTCTTAAGGTTTGCTGTTACACCAGCTTGTGCAAATTTGTACAGATTATTTTCAAGAATTTTGTGATGTTCTTTCTCATTTATAGCTCGGGTATCTAACAACAGTCTAATGCTTCCGTCAGACCTCGTTACAACAAGTAACTGACTACTATAAGGAGATGTAGACGGTTGTATGATCTTCCATTGCAACATCGGTTTGAGTTCACGCCACACTGCAGGTCGCTGAGATAAAAATACGTTTTAAGACCTATGAAAGAAAATCTGGTGAGGCTTGACTTCAATTTTGTAAATATAAGTCTTAATGTTACCTGGTCATTTTGCAAAAATCTGTACATACTAAGACAGTAGTTCAAAAAGTTCATCATAAATTAGACCAGTTTTTTCTTCTAACTTAAGACTAATCAATGTTCGTAAATCATTACACCCTTCATCTGATGCAAGCGTCTGTGTGTTTGTGTCATCACCTTTTTTGTATTAACTGCATTTCGTATCCCGAGCAATACTTGTCATGTTTCAGCGTCCTGGTATCTAAATCAGTAGTGATTTCACTGCCCCAAGTTTAATGAAACACATTTCGAGAAGTCAGTGATTCTGTCCTTCTCACATAACGTATCCAAACCTATTATACAATTAGGAACTAGATTTTGGAACACGAGGAATTTCCATTGTACTGTATGTGATGTTATGATTACCATTCATGTTACAATGTGTCTACTGATTTTGTTAAGTTAACTGGTTTGCGGAAGCAGACTTTTAGCCACAGTTTAAATGAATTATATCCTGCAACTCTGCCATGCCGTAATTCTGTTTCACAGCAACTTGTATTGATCTGGCGTCCACACTGAGCTCGCCATCAATATGGACGCTGAAGAGGAGTCTTGGGCGACAAGGTTAGCTAAGGAGGGGTGCACCAGACCATGCAGGAAACTGAGCAGCCAAAGGTCCCTGTTTCGGTTTGCAGAGAGAAGAGAGATTGCGTCAGAGAGTGGGAGCTGTGTAGGAGCCCGTCCGATAGGGACAGACCTACACCCAGCGTGTGTGTGTCTATGGGTACATTTTTACTAACGGCATGGCAGAGTCACAGGACCTAATTCATTTACACTGCGGCTAAAGACTTGTTAGTAAAACTGTACCTGTAGACGCGCGCACACACACACACACACACACACACACACACACACACACACACACACACAGGGTAGGCCGTTGAGGATCGCTACATCACCAGAGTCACTGGACGTAATTCATTTACACTCCAGGTGAAGTGGTAACCACTTGCGCCGTAGTGTAAATGAATTAGGCCCTCGACTCCGTCATGCCCTTAGTAAAAATGTACATGTCGACACACACACACACACACACACACACACACACACACACACACACACGCCGCACGCACGCACGCACGCACGCACGCATGGTAGGCGGCTTCGGGTCGCTGGAGATGTTGATCTTGCTACGCTACGTAACTGAATGGAGCTGGCGTGCCAGGATTATGTGGGCTAACCTGCGTTCCCTGGATACCAATCATTTAAACATTGTGATTGCTGTTTTGTCGCCCGCACCGCTGATCTTCATATACCAAATCAACTGAATACAGCACTGCCAAAAAATATTCCACGTCGTTGTCAGGAATGGCAGTAGTTTCTCTTTGATATAGAATGGTAGTGTAGCTTTTAGTGTGCAGTGTATATTACATGTAGTGATTGAACCGTCTAGAAAATGGGTCATATTCAGGTATTTCTCAAAATATTTTCGTAAATTATGATATTTGGCATTGAATGGCTCTGGTTCAATGATCTGTTTTCTGAGACGCTCTTGAACAGTTTGAGACCAAAATTTGGCCAGGAAAGCTTTTTCGAATTTATAATTTTCAGTGCGACAGGGTCTGCATCTGTCGGGTTCATTGTATGCCCAGGCAGCTGCGTGTCCCCCCCCCCCCTCCCGATGTAACCTTCTACATACGAAATTCTTTTCTGGTCATTCCATGATCTGGCGAGCGCGTTCCTGAACTCTTTGATAAAAATCACCGGGTGTTCACAACGTTTTTCAGGAAGAAACGGTTGAAGTAGACGCTGTACGATTAGGCTTTCTTCCTTTTTAGCACTGCAATACCTGTTTCCTTCACTGCAATTTTTGTACTGCTCATCTGCTGAGTGCAATAGAACAAATTGTCCTTTGATATCACGATTGCGATTTGCTGGTGTATATGCTGGTGTGTTTTCTAGACAATGCAGTGGTATGGTGTGTCATGGGATACGTATCATACCCGTATCGATTTTCATTTCTACATTGAACATTTTGACTGTGAACGTTAGTACAGTTTGGTTGCACATAATCAGCAAATTGTTTTTGCTGTGCTGCGCTACTTTTTGCTGCATCAGCTATGATGTGTTCATTATTTTTAACAAATTCAGCACGGTGTCATGTACAACTGTCGGTAATTTTTCATCTATAAATTGATCGAAATATTTGTTCTTGTCGGCAGTCCAATTCTGAAATTCTTCGTTTATGTTTGCGGAATGGTTGGCTGTTAATTGTTTGATCAGCGTGTGCACTTTCTTTTCAATTTGTTTAATCTGCGTAGTTACTGGTTCGTGTATTGACGGGCGAGACTTCACTTGAGTCGCTGATAATTTAGCTCGAAAAATTTTTTGTCAAGTTCAGTCACTTGTCCGTCCAGTCTTGCGTTTATTTCGTTTATCCTTTCGCATAAACTGTCTTTTAGTACTGTCATATCTTTTTGTAAGTCTGCTATTACTACATCGATAGATGCGTCAGTGTCGTTTTTATTTTTAGCCATGATTTTGTACAGTTTTGGTCAGATGATTTTGCATTGATTTCGTGCGTGCGTCACCGTCTTTTTTATTTTCGGTCATTTGTTGGTTTACAATACACTACTGGCCATTAACATTGATACACCAAGAAGAAATGTAGCTGATAAACGGGTATTCATTGGACAAATATATTATACTACAACTGACATGTGGTTATATTTTCACGAAGTTTTGGTGCATGATCCTGAGAAATCAGTACCCAGAACAACCACCTCTGGCCGTAATAACGGCATTGATACGCCTGGGCATTGAGTCAAACAGAGCTTGGATGGCGTGTACAGGTACAGCTGCCCATGCAGCTTCAACACGACACCACAGTTCATCAAGAGTAGTGACTGGCGTATTGTGGCGAGCCAGTTGCTCGGCCACCATTGACCAGACGTTTTCAATTGGTGAGGGATCTGGAGAATGTGCTGGCCAGGGTAGCAGTCGAACATTTTCTGTATCCAGAAAGGCCCATACAGGAACTGCAATATGCGGTCGTCCATTATCCTGCTGAAATGTAGGGCTTCGCAGGGATCGAATGAAGGGTAGAGCCACGCATCGTAACACATCTGAAATGTAACGTCCACTGTTCGAAGTGCCGTCATTGCGAACAAGAGATGACCGAGACGTGTAACCAATGGCACACCATACCATCACGCCGGGTGATACGCCAGTATGGCGATGACGAATACACTCTTCCAATGTGCGTTAACCGCGATGTCGCCAAACACGGATGCGACCATCATGATGCTGTAAACAGAACCTGGATTCATCCTAAAAAATGACGTTTTGCCATTCATGCACCCAGGTTCGTCGTTTAGTACACCATCGCAGGCGCTCCTGCCTGTGATGCAGCGTCAAGGGTAACCACAGCCTTGGTCTCCGAGCTGATAGTCCATGCTGCTACAAACGTCGTCCAACTGTTCGTGCAGATGGTTGTTATCTTGCAAACGTCCCCATCTGTTGACTCAGGAATCAAGACGTGGCTGCAAGATCCGTTACAGCCATGCCGATAAGATGCCTGTCATCTTGACTGCTAGTGATACGAGGCCGTTGGGATCCAGCACGGCGTTCGGTATTACCCTCCTGAACCCACTGATTCCATATTCTGCTAACAGTCATTGGATCTCGACCAACACGAGCAGCAAAGTCGCAATCGCGATAGGCTACAATCCGACCTTTATCAAAGTCGGAAACGTGATGGTACGCATTTCTCCTCCTTACACGAGGCATCACAATAACGTTTCATCAGGCAACACCGGTCAACTGCTGTTTGTGTATGAGAAATCGGTTGGAAACTTTCCTCATGTCAGAACGTTGTAGGTGTCGCCACCGGCGCCAACCTTGTGTGAATGCTCTGAAATGCTAATCGATTGCATATCACAGCATCTTCTTCCTGTCCGTTAAATTTCGCGTCTGTAACACGCCATCATCGTGGTGTAGCAATTTTAAAGGCCAGTAGTGTAACGTGCGGGCATACAGCCCCTCCCAGTAAGGTGGTGTAAGGACGTCGCATTGAACAGAGATTGTGTTGAAAAATAGGGTTGTAGACAAAGGCGTCGGGAATAATACGGCTTACTGGAATCCTGAATAAAATCTACCTGTTTCCAGAAAAAAAATGTGTTGCATTACTTACTGAACGCCCCTCGTAATAGCTCAACTTTGTTAAATTCAATGTAGGTCTATTTCTATAAGAGGCGATCAAAAGATTTCCGTTTGACGGGATTGCTGAAGCGTATATGCAACATAGCACGACTCCGATGTGGGTATATAAGAATCGACTGCAAACAAGGGATTAGTGATGCTTTCGTGTCTTTCCGACGTGCTTATGCTAAATGCGGCAGCATGAACCATGGCGACATTATTACCAGATCCGTACAAACAGGACCAATGTGCTGTTACTCTTTTCTTGTCTGCCGAAGGGTACAATGAAGAATACGTATAGGACAGCAATCCTATCGAAAACCACCGTTGTGGATTGATGCTTCATGGTAACGCACGTCCACGTGTCGCAAATGTCGAAAAGCAAAAGTTACGCCAAATCGAGTGGGAGACACTCGGGAACCCGCCCTATAGACCATGTCTCTCACTATGCGATTACAGGCCTTCGCTCCCTTAAAGAAGACTTTTATTGGTCGACGACTCACGTCCGACAACGAAGCTCAGCAGAGGGTTATGGACTTCCTCACGCTGCACGACCCGGAGTTTTACGGAACGGATATCTTCAACCTAGTGCGTCGGCGAGATGATTGCTACAACGCTTACGGCGACTTTGCCGGATTGGTGTGCCGGTATTGGACTGTACGTCCTTCTAACTATAACTTTCTCATAGCTCGTTGTATTAAGTACGTGTGTCGATTTATCAACCACTTACAACGCATTGTCAATATCTTATCCTAAGAAATGAATATCAGGGTGAAATTTCTTTTGGTTTATCTTGCGTTCAAATGCTATGAACACAAACTCCGTATTTTATAGTTATTTCACATGAGTCTCCATCCCATATATCAATATGATTATTTTTGTGTATTATCCCATCTTTCATACTTACCTGTGTACACTGCTACGGTAAACGTTATTGACAGCCGCAAGGAACTCATCGAATACTCAGGGAGTGGTTAAAAACATGGAAGCAGCAAAAACACAAAAACCCGTTGGCTTTCAAAAAAGTTTTCAGTCTTCTCCGAATGGACAAATATTGATCCTGTAAGGTTTTCAAGGGAGTCTCAGCTCTTCATGCATAATAGTGATTAGTTCATGTAACAATGATGGAGATGCTTAGCGATCACATACCATTCTTTCCAAAGGCTCAGTAATACTGAGATCTGGTGAGAGTGACGGTCAGGTAAAATGCGACGATTCATCCTCGTGCTCACAGAACCACGGTTTTCGACTATGCGAGCTGCGTGAACAGGAGCTGTGTCGTCTTGTAAAACAGCATCGCCGTTGCGCAATAAACATGGTACTATTGTATGGACCTGATCGGACAAAACTGCTATGTTATCGGTGGCAGAAATGCTGCCTTGAAGAGAAAACATGGAGTTCATGGAATGCACGAGATGGCTGCCCAAACCCCCGCCATGTTTCACTCCTAGCTTCCTTTCTCGGACGTTTGTATCACTGAGATGTAGCTGAATTCCAGGTCGTCCTGCAATTCGCCACTTTTGGAGCACCCTTCGTGTTGTTTTCGTACTGACGGGGTTCGCCAGAGCGACATTCGATTCTGCAATGGCTTTTGCAGTTGTCATCCTGTTACTTTTCATCACATCACTCTTCACTGACTGTCTGTCACGAGCACTCGATACATTCTTGTGACTTTGAGCATGATTTTTTTTGTCGCTTTCGCTGTACGCGTTACAAATCGTCGATCGGTGTCTCGCGAAACACCAAGCACCACTGCTGCCTGGTTATGGTAGCACGCACCATACGAGCACCAATAATTTGCTCATGTTCGAATTCACTTAGTCCCGAAACAATGCACTCACAATTACAGAGAACACTGTTCTGACCACGACTGACCCAGCGTATTGAGAACATTGCATAGGTGCAGTTCGTGATCGAGTACAAAATTGCAACCTGCAGGCATGGCTAGCATCTACATTTATGTTCAAGCATGCATTTCTCGCTGTATTTCCATATTTTTGTCCAGCACCTGTAGATTTTTTATGCATGATCTGTAGCCTCACATCTTTTTCGACAGTTTATAAAATATATTTCCGACTGTTTGATATTCTACGTTTCTGTACTGTAGACTTTGAATTGCCTAAATTATGTTTCACATTTATCGGTTTCGGCGTAAGATGACACGAAGAAAACCCTAACTTGAAGTTATTTCCAAATTGACAATTACTTATAGGGTAAGATCCATCATGCATAACAAACTTTCCTGTTTTCACACCTTATAGCAAAGATACTAGAATAATACAACAACGTAGCAAATACCACGCATGAATGCCCTAACACGCGAAAAAATTTGAAATATTTCTTTATACAGGTCGTGCGAGAAATAACGAAAATCGTTACTGGCAGTAGAAGAAGATAGTGTAATAACAAAATCATTGTTTTTACAGTCGTCGGCTTTCGTCAATCATTACGGATAAAACTTTTCAAAAAATTGGAAAATAAGAAATAATGTAGTATAATTCACATTTGAAGACATGTATGGGCGGACAACACAATACTTGGAACTGTGTGAAGCCGAAATATTCAGACACAGAGCCACAGAAAAAGAAGATCAAAGTTTCCAGCGCCGAAATAAAGGAGCTCACGACAAGTAGCATAAGTTCTACTCTAAGAGGGCCGGCAGCCAGCGGTGTAAACAATCCGCTTGCCCGCGTGGCCGCAGAAACCCTCATTTCTATTCCAAAAGGCATCCCGCGTCTTGGCTGCGGCTAGGAATTCGTATATCGCCGCCGTCGGCTGCGCACAGCACGAGCGACGCCGCCAGCAGACGAGTGGCGCGCCACTTTGCTGGCGCGCCAGCGCTTGCGTCCGCACCTCATTCAAGCCATTGAAACGGCGCCCGCCGTTGTCACTCTGCAGAGCGTCTGCTCGTATTGTGGCCGTCGTATTGCGTCTCCATACAATGACGACCCATTTATACGGCGTTTCGAAAGGTACGGTAAACGCTCCCTAGCTCGTTTTCGTGCGACAAAGAGCGCAGCCGCACCACAGATTGGAATCTAACGTAGCTCTCCTTTTTCTTTTTGTTTAGGTCTTTCTCTCTCTCTCTCTCTCTCTCTCTCTCTCTCTCATATCCGTTCTTTCTCTCTTTCTCTGTCTCTCTTTATCTGTTTCTACCAACTCTTTTTCTCTTTACTCACTCTCTCTCCCTCTCTCTCTCTCTCTCTCTCTCATATCCGTTCTTTCTCTCTTTCCCCGTCTCTCTTTATCTGTTTCTACCAACTTTTTTTCTCCTTACTCTCTCTCTCTCTCTCTCTCTCTCTCTCTCTCTCTCTCTCTCTCATATCCGTTCTTTCTCTCTTTCTCCGCCTCTCTTTAGCTGTTTCTACCAATTCTTTTTCTCTTTACTCTCTCTCTCTCTCTCTCTCTCTCTCGCTCGCTCTTTCTCGTGTTTCTGTTGAAACTCTCGTCACGTTTTTCCGCCGCTTCACAAACTTCTTCGAACAAAAACTCTCTCATGTGTACCCAACATGTTAATTTGTTTTCTCGTGCTCTTCTATTAGGCTTAGATTCTGAGCTAAATAAAAATTTATGACAACAGTATGTGGGCTAATGTATTCATTTATTCCTGTTGAACCATAGGAAATAAAATAAAATGGTAGTTCTCTTTGATATTTTTGTTCTTGTTGTCACCGTGTGACGTATCTCCGCAAACGTTGACTAAGAGCGTTTAAAATCTTGTGATAAGTGAAACCAAATATGAATTACGTGAGTGAAACTTTTTAGATTGTGATATCGATGTGTAGCAAGGATCTACTCTCAGTTGTTAAAAAAAGAAACTGTAGAAACATTCTGGGAGACAGGCTGCTTCGCCTGTAGATGCGAATGTACTCGTTATGTGGCCAATCTTGTAATGTGATATATTCTGAATAATAGTAATATCTACAGAAAGGAGTCTGTAGTTATTGTGGTCTCTTATAGGCTTCTCACGTTGTTTTCATGACACGTACTTTCTGTTCTAGAGAAGATGTTTCATGAAGGACAGCGTGCATTGCTCGAAAGCCAACACACCGATTACTTTTCGTGACTTTTCGTGTAAATATTTATGTTCCAAACAGAACCTGTAATTTTTAAATACGAAGTCCGAATCAGTGTCAATACCACCATTATTTAACGTGGGAACTCAATTAATATTTCGTTCACGGTCACTTCGCTTATCGAACAATGGTACGTGCAGCAACACCCATGGCCTGTCAGATTCGTCAAAGAGTAAGCGGTGGCTATTTTAATCTCAGGATAACCAAATCAGCAATTCACAAAACTGTTAACGTTGATGAATGGATTTTAAATTGAATACGTCATGCCACTTCTTTTGTAATGTATCCTGTGGACGACAAAACTTTATTTGTCCACTGCACTCTCTTTAGCAGATTCAGATCACTTCAGAATTTTTGCATTTCCTCATCACTGCCCGACGAAGGATACATTGTAATGCATTTGGTATGAGATATGGCTATGTATCCCAGGGTATATAACGAAAGACACATCATTTCAACATTAAAAATGTCGTTTCTGATTATCTAACGGGACAGTTATGTGGGTTCTGTAACAACAAATAATTTGTCAGTGAGACTTCGTAGGAATTGTGTTGCTCTTCAAAACTGAAAGATGAACTAGATAACTTAAATTATTAACCGCACAGCAGAAACAAATGAAATTGCGGAAATGCACTGAAGTGCCAAAGAAACTGGTGTAGGCATGTGTATTCAAATACCGAGTTATGTAAACAGGCAGAATAGGGCGCTGCCGTCAGCAGCTCCTATATAAGACAACAAGTGACCAACGCGGTTGTTAGATCCGTTACTGCTGCTAAAATCGCAGGTTCTCAAGATTTATGTGAGTCTGAACGAGGTGTCGGCGCACGAGCGAAACGACACAGCTTCTCCGAGGCAGCGATGAAGTGGGATTTTCCCGTACGACCATTTCACGAGAGTACCTTGAATATCAGGAATCGGGTAAAACATCAAATCTCTGACATCGCTGCGGCCGGAAAAAGATCCTGCAAGAACGAGACCAACGACAACTGAAGAGAATCGCTCAATATGACAGAAGTGCAACCCTTCCGCAAATTGCTGTAGATTTCAATGCTGGGTCATCAACAAGTCTCATCAATTCAACGAAATATCATCGATATGGGCTTTCGGAGCCGAAGGCCCACTCATGCTGCTCTTGATGACTGCACGACAAAAATCCTTACGCCTCGCCTGGGGCCGACAAAACCTACATTGGACTCTGCATTTCAGCAGAGGACTGTTGAAGCTGGTGGAGGCTCTGTAATGGTGTGGGGCGTGTGAAGTTGGAGGTATATGGTACCGTTGATACGTATAGATTCGACTTCGACAGGTGACACGTACGTAAGCATCTAGTCGGATCACCTGCATCCATTCATGTCCAATGTGCATTCCGACGGACGTCGGAAATTCCTGCAGCACAATGCGACGCCCCACACGTCCATAATTGCTACAGACTGGTTCCAGGAACACTCTTCTGAGTTTAAACACTTCCGCTGATCACCAAAGTGCCCAGACATGAACATTATTGAGCATATGTGGGACGCCTTGCAACGTGCTGTTCCGAAGAAATCTCCACCCCTTCGTACTCTTACGGATTTATGGACAGCCTTGCTGGATTCATTTTGTCAGTTCACTCCAGCAATACTTCGAACATTAATTGAGTCCATGCCACGTAGTGTTGCGACACTTGTGCGTGCTCGCGGGGGCCCTACACGATATTCGGCAGGTGTACCAGTTTTTTTGTCTCTTCAGTGTATGTTGCCAGAGATCTCCCAGTCTTGCACAGAAAGCTGGTCGTCACATGGCGTGAGGTCTGCGTGACTATAGTAGCAAATGCAGCCGGCCCAGCAGCATGAGAAGGTTAAAGAAAGAGGAAAAGACACCCTGTGTCTGTCAGCGAGGGGTTACGGTGCACTGTGGTGATGTTCTTCGTTACTCACATGGCCTGGAGACAAGATCTGGTTGGCCGATTTCGCACGGGATAAATGATCAGGAAAATTGGAAGTTGGACGGCGTGTGACGGTTTGGGCCCACGAGTACAACATTTGTACGATTTCACACGACATAAATGATCAGTGGCGTCGTTCACGTGCATGGGTAGCGTCCCCAAATCACAGTCACTGCTGCCCAAACAAGAGGATATGGTCGATCACGATCAACTAAAGCAGTAGATGACCGCTACATTATGCAACATACAAGGAGGGACCCACGTCTAACAGCACCGAGTGAGGTGGAGTAGTGGTTAGCACACTGGACTCTCGTTCTGGTGGACGATGGTTCAAACTGAAGTCCTACCATCCTGATTTAGGTTTTTTGTGATTTCCCTAAGTCGCTTCAGGCAAATGCCGGGATGATTCCTTCGAAAGGGCACGGCCGACTTCCTTCCCCATCCTTCCCTACTCCTATGTGACCGAAACCTCACTGTTTGGTTTCCTCCCCCAAATCAATCAACCATCCAACGAACGTCTAACAGCCTGGGAAACCTTAATACCCATGCTCTAGGGGTATTGTATTTGATTAGGAATCAAAACGTCCTCGGTTACACTTTATAATCCAGCTACTGCTTAAACTTTGAATAGAAGTCATCAGCAATGGAGGCGAAGACTTCTGGTATAAGATGTTGTCCTCGTTCTGCAAACGGGTGGTCAGAGATTCAGGGCACTATCTTACCCTTTGGGTGGGAAACTACCCCTAAAAGGTAAAAGAATCAGCAATGATCAGTGGCATGCGGGTGCAGACGGCACTGGAAATCATAGCATTAAAGACACATAAAGTTTACCTACAAGACATGTTGCCTATAACTGAAAAAGTGTCATGATTCATTCTATTAGCAAAAAAATCAGAACTGATCCCCAGTTCGGATCTCCGGCAAGGGACTGCCAAGGGGAGGTGATGCTGAGGAAAAGGTTCAATAACCAACGAAAGGATAACGTTCAACGAGTCTGTGCGTGGAATTTCATATCTCTGAACGTGATAGGCAAGCTACAAAATCTGTAAAGGGAAATAGTAAGCTGATTCTAAATAGTTTGCATCAAAAATGGTTCAAATGGCTCTGAGCACTGTGGGACTTAACATCTGTGGTCATCAGTCCCCTAGAACTTAGAACTACTTAAACTTAACTAACCTAAGGACATCACACACATCCATGCCCGAGGCAGGATTCGAACATGCCACCAGAGTGCAGTTTTACTTTGTGCAGACGTATGCTCAGTCTTTTGTCAGTTATCAAAAATTAGCTTATAAATACTCAAGTGCAAAGGTATGACGATCCCTCTGTCCAAAGTGTTTTCAGTTCTAAATGAAACTTTGAAGTTTGATTTACGCAGGGACCTTTCAGTTTTATTGAAAATTGTGTCATGGTATGTCATACAGACAAAATTAAATTTCTTCTTTAATGTAGGTTCGTGTTGTCTCCACTTTAATCTGTTCTAAATGCACGTAATAGTAGAGCTGTCGTACCTATTTGCTTCTGCAGTCCGCTTCAAAATCTTAACAAAATGGTTCAAATATCTCTGAGCACTATGGGACTTAACTTCTGAGGTCATCAGTCTCCTAGAACTTAGAAATACGTAACCTAACTAACCTGAGGACATCACACACATCCATGCCCGAGGCAGGATTCGAACTTGCGACCGTAGCGGTCGCGCGGTTCCAGACTGAAGCGCCTAGACCCGCTCGGCCACTCCAGCCGGCAAAATCTTAATATCTTTATCGACATCGTCCTGTGCTAAGGGTAGTCGCACAACCTAGAAAACATTGAAAGAAAATAAACTTCCTTAAACCGTTTAAGGTGGCATGATTTCGCATGGCTGATAGTATCGGTACAAGTAGTTTTTCTAAAGATGCTGAACTTTGTTTACCATTAGCTTTTGAAATGTCTAAGCCGAGGTATTGAGGGTATTACTTTCTCTGTTTCTAAATAGAACTGTATTTCAGGATGGATGACACACATTTCCGTAGCTAACGCCGGATGCCGTCCTCGTTCCCATGAAATAAAATTATTGTGTCGTCAGCATATCTCTTATAGTACAGTACTCGATTTTTAGCCAACTGATGCTTTTGGAAAAAGGTAATTTGCATGTCAGTAAGAAAGATGTCTGCTAAAGTGCCAGCCAGACTGATGCTATCCGTAGCCAGACACTCAACCTGCTGGCACTTCCTACCATTAAACATGAAGATATTAAACGATAGTGTCACCTCCACAAGCTTTACCAGCGCCATTATTTCACTTAAAATGGCTTTGTTATATTTTAATAAGTTATTTTTAATTATCGCCATGGTTACTGTGCTCTGTAAATTAATATGAAAATTTTTAACATCTATCAATGCTACTATCATGTCATTAGTTACATCATTGTCTTTAGTTTTTGCCCTACGCTAAACGTTTTGGGGGAAGTATATAAGGGTTTTAGGTTTTCGTCTAGCAGTGCACTGAGGCGGTTACTGGCACAGCTAATATTATTGACAATAGGGCGAACACTCTTATCCTCTTTATGGAACTTAATCGGAGCTTCCAGTTTCGAGATGGAAAGTTTCATGACTTTTAAGTACTTCTTTTCTACGACTGAAGAGAAAGATGCTCATCTATTTTCTTTCCTCTTCAGTTTGAAATTTTCTTGTCAGGTCATTAGCTACCTCCTTAACATTCTTCTGCATGAATTTTTCCATTTTTTTCTATGTAGTCTCCAATATGAACTGGGACCGTTGGCTTTCCCTTATCAGCCTTTAGAATAATAATTTGTTCTTTTACAAGTTAGTCATTCAAATATTCTAAAATTGCATGACTCGCTTTACATTTAGGGATGCACTTTCAAGTTGTAAGAAACTTAATTTCGTAGCAGTATTGAACTGTTCAAATCTCCTAAGTTTAGCGCTGTCACGTGTAACTATTACCTGAGCAGTTGTTTCTTTTACTTTCTTACTGTGTAACAGAGACTTAAATCGTAGCTCAACCTCTTACTTAATAAAGATTCTTGTTATTCTTATTATTCTTCAATCAGTTCAGAGTTAAGCGTAGGGACTATTCAGTCTCACCACACACATCTCTTGCCCACATTTTATAACCCACTGCTTTTTAGGAGGCCTCCTTTATAGCTGTAGTCACATTTATTTAATTTACTTTATGTGATTCCATTTGTAATTTAGCTTTTCTATGTTTTAGGATAATTTGGTCATTCACGAATAACATCACTTGTTCCTTCCAGTATTTTTGCCTGATGACGTTCTATCTCCTTTCAATTCTCTAATCGTGCCATTTACCATAAACATTGAACAATGTTGGTCACAAGCTACACCCTTGTTTTAGTTCTCGATTTGTTGGTATTTGAGATGTCCTCTCTTTACCCGTTTCAGTTTGAATTCGGATGTTCACATACAGGCTTTTTGCGACTTGGAGCAGATGGTTAGTGATTACCAATTATTCCGTTATTACCCATAGCTTCTCTACGAGTTTTGTCAAACGCTTTTTCATACCCTGCAAACGCTACGTGGATTTCCCAATTGCTCGTAAATTCTCGTCTCTTTTGTATTACCTGTTTCAGTGTGAAAATATCGTCCGTGTTTGACCTTCCCTTTTGGAAACTTTCTTGTTCTTCCATTAAAATTATATCCGAAATACTTCTAAGCTTATCACTCATTATTTTGTTGGTGCTTTTGTAAGCATTATTCAGAGTAATCAAACCCCTGTAGTTATATTACTTCTGTTGTGTCTAGACAAGACAGTCTAGACACATGGCGAGGAAACCGAAAGGGCACGCGTCAACTCACGCCGACTGGCGTGAAGTCTGGAACAGGATACGTAATGAATGCTATAAAGAAAAGTACGTAGCTGCGGTTATACTTAACTTTAATCCATCATTTGCATACAGCATTCTTGATGATACAAGTGAGACTCTCTATAGAAATGGTTAATGGCGCCTTGCTAGGTCGTAGCCATGGACTTAGCTGAAGGCTATTCTAACTGTCTCTCGGCAAATGAGAGAAAGGCTTCGTCAGTGTAGCCGCTAGCAAAGTCGTCGTACAACTGGGGCGAGTGCTCGTACGTCTCTCTAGACCTGCCGTGTGGTGGCGCTCGGTCTGCAATTACTGACAGTGGGGACACGCGGATCCGACATGTACTAATGGACCGCGGCCGATTTAAAGATACCACCTAGCAAGTGTGGTGTCTGGCGGTGACACCACAACTTCTTTCACCTTTCTTATGTACTGTAATGACATTTGCTATTCCCCATTCGTCCGGTATTAAGCCTTTCCCCCAGCACGTGTTACAGATATGAACCAGTCTTAATTTTAAGACAATCCCTCTGTGCTTAATCAATTCGGGATTTATTCCCTCTAGTCTTGTTGATTTTCGTTTTTCCATTTATTTTATAACTGTCTTTAATTCCACTAGATCTAAACAATCCATTGCTTACAGTTGTTCTTTATTATTTGCTTCTTAAATTCTGGATCGTAAGATAGTCCTTTATAATGTGTTGATGATAATGTTTGATTTGTGGGACGCTCAACTGCGCGGTAATCAACGCCCATACAAAGTCTCAATTATTACGCAGTCCATTTTTTTCCACAGTCCACTTTAGCCACTGCCACAAATGATGATGGTGGTGAAATGATGAGGGCAACACAAACACCCAGTCCCTGGGCAGAGAAAATCCCCAACCCAGTCGGGAATCGAATCTGGGACCCCTTGATCCAGACGCAGCAACGCTAGCCAGTAGACCACGAGCTGCAGACCCTTCATAATGTGTAATGCAGTCAGATGTTTGTATTACATTTAGATTTACCGTACCTCTTTCTTAATTGCTTGGGTGTTTCATTAATTTATATTCTATTCGTCTTCTTCTATGGATATCATCTTCAACTCTGCTTATAAACGTGTCCCACAATGTCTCAAGATGTCCTGTGGACTGATATCACTATCGCTTTGCTTCATTTCTCTTCCAGTGGTATTGCTCATTAGCTTATAACGTTTCTTGTGTCAGTTTTCATTATACGCTTTTTGCTTATTATTTATGGCTTTTTGCATCCAACAGTCTCAAATTTTTAAACCTCTTTTACGGTTTGCTCCATGTTTTTCACTTAGCACTTCACTTGCTACGTTTTACAGCATTTTTAGTAGTAAACCATTCTTCGCTAGTAGGTATTTCATTGATCAGTAGTGAATCTGTTCTTATAATGAGTATTTAAGCTCTCTTTTTGTAACAGACGTTAAACGTTTTGTTTAAATTGTTTTTTCTTTAATTTTATGTTCTAGTGTTTGCTTTTCCCCTCTTGACCATAACTGGAATTTTTTATTTGTCAGATTAGTGATCTGTATTTATATTTCTACCTCTGTATACATAATTGTCTACCACTTTCGGTTAATTATTACATAATCATTTAGTAAATAGCAACATCGTTCAGGCCATGTAAATCTGTGCATACTTATCTTCTTATAGAAGGTGTTTGTTACCTTCAGTACGTTAAATGCTATGAATCACCTTAGTTTGTTCCGTTCTGATGTACAGCGTCTTCCCCATTGGTGTCTACTAAATTGAAAACCGCAACTTTCCCGTTTGTAACATTTAGATCTTCCTCTAAAGTTACATGGTGCTTATTCTTTGTTTTATTTATATGTTTCTGAAGTTCTTCGTAATGGTGGTCTGTTTCTTCCTTCTTCCCTTCATACTGTGCTTGCGTTCCTTTTACTGTTAGATGTACACTGTCTCATTTTAGTCTTTCTGTTAAGAATCTCTCATTTACTGCTGCATATTCTCTTATATTATCCTTTCATTTCATGTCTATTAAAATTCTTGTATTATATTAAGGTTCTTTTTCCTCTGATAAATTCACTCCGACGCAGATTTACTGTCTTTCTTATAAATCATGTCTCCCTTTTTATCAAAAGATCAGTTATTGTGGCTAAAATGAGAGGTAATACGAATATCCCTCAATTTTGTCCATATCAATTTATAATAACACTCTATCCTTTTGCCATTTTTTGTTCGATAAAAATCCAAACATGCTCATATGTTACTTACACGCAAATGACAAAGAGGTAATTCCTTATTAAGCATACCTTTACATTTGTAAGAGTCTCTTAAATGGAGGCAGACCCTGATTGTTTATTTTGTCGTCTAATGTCACATTAAGTACTTAAAATATTGTACTTGAACCATTGTTAATTTTAACTTCAGTGTTCATTGATGTTACACCATGTAGGAAACCCATGTTGTTGAATTAAACATTCGTGCTCTCTTTCACAACCTTAAGCCTAAATGTTTCCAAATTCTTGACTTTCCTTCGCCTGTCTTGACATGTATTTCATAACTGACACCGTGCCTAGGAACCGTGATCTCTTTTGACATTGTGACGCTTAGAATGTGGGGATCTGCAAGTGGTTACGAGTTTGAGTTCATACTCAGCCAGAAAAATTTTACAGTTTATTTTACCAAAGGCAATCTGCACGAAACACACGCTGCTACCTTGCGCACATTTAATTATTAAGCGAAGTGCCCATGAAATGACTAGCAAAGTATCTGCAATGCGCCAAATACCGTAAATAAGAAAAGATTTAAAGTCGCGAATGGAATGATCATACAGACAAGTAAATATTTAAAAGTGCCACTAATTAAAGCATCAACTTAACGTCAAAGTAGTTAAAAGCACCAATAATTAAAAAATAAAATTTAGCATAAAATTATTAAAAAGTTCCTACAACTGGATGAAAAAACGCTATTAATTAAATAATTTAAAGGCGTCAATAATCAGAAGAAACATTTAATACAGACAGAACTGCAGTGACAGAGGCCGAATTATAACCCGTAATTTATACCAAAACCACCAGTCGGTAACCAACAACGGACATTAAGACCTCATCTTGAAAACGGTGCTCGGAAGCTAGTACAAACACATTTATATTTGGTGCAGTTCCCAATAGGCTGTCCCACCAGACTTAAAATTGCAGTAGGACAATTAAGTTTTAGAACTTTGAAACAGAAAAACAATAATGTTGCCACCATATCATAACATCTTAAAACAATTACATAAATTTTAAGATAGGATTCCAGTTTTGCACCTCTACTACGTTTTGACAACATAAATTGATCTATCAACATCAATGTCGCGGTACACAGCTAACTACATGGCCCGTTTGGCCGAGACCCACACATTTAAACCGAATTTCAGCTCAGGCAGCTCATCACAAAAGCCGTTTACGGTGAGATACCGCCCTGGCGGTGCAGTAGTTACAGATTAATTTAAATCACCAAAACATAAACAAATTACTGCTGACATTCCCTTTCGGATTTAAATAAGTGAATACGTGGGGCAGCCTAGTTCCAATGAGCATTATCAATATTATTGCACACGAGTACGATGTTCACTGCCTTTGGGGCACCTAAATAACCTCCATTCCGCATGAAACTGCTTCAAACCAGTAATGGAAATACCACGAAGGAACCCACGACTTTACACAGACTCTCTGTTCAGTGTACTGCCAGCTTTCCCATTGTAACGCGCTTGTCATATTCTTGAAAAAACCATAAGGAATTCGCATTGTCTTTTGGCGTCCTAAGGACACTACAAACACTGAAAGTCAAAGCACTGCCGCTAACTTACACTAAAATATCGATACGAACGTGTCAATTATATTAAATGAACACTATCTGAATCACAGCTTCCATTACCGACTACCGGTTTCACCCTGTGCTGTAGAAGGTCTGCCTTGGAATAGTATAAAAGGAACTAAAATGAAGAACTACAAAAGTGTGAAATTGCAATACCTCCGTCAAAGTTTGTACAAACAACAACAAAATATTATAAACCCACACAGACATGGCACCGAGAAGTGTCACCTCTAGAAGCTCTGCTAGTTGTTAATTTTGCTTGAACTAGCTTTGTTATAGTTTAACAACACATTTTTAATCATCGCAATGTCTAACTTAATAGGAACAATTGTAAATAAATTTTCAACATCTAGCGAAGCCACTATTGTCATGAGGTATACCAAAGTCTTTAATTTGGTCAACTAGTTCATAACTGTTCTTAATGCAAGCTGTTTCTGGAAAATATATCAGGCACTTCGTTTTTTGTTTAGCTTTGTACTGAGGAGGTAATTGGAACATCTAATATTACAGATAATAAGAAGAATACCCTTTATTCTCTTTATGTTTCTTAATCTGAGCTCTTATTTTTGGGTTGGAAGGATTCATGATTTTTAAGTACTTCTTTTCTATGACTGAGAAGGAAAACAAGTCACCTATTTTCTTTATTATATCAGTTTGAAATTTTCTTGACAGGTCATTAGCTACATCCTTAACATATTTCTGCAAGAAATTTTCCTTTATTTTCTACGTTTTCCCTAACCTGAATTGAAACCGTTGGTTTTCCCTTATCAGACTTTACAACAATAATTTGTGCTTTTGCAAGTTAGTCATTGAAATCTTTTAAAATCACATGATTACTTTGGTCTACATTTGGAGGTGCTTTTCAAAGTTGTAAGAATTTCGTAGGTTTTTAGCAGCATTGAATTATTCAAATCTGCTGAGTGTAGCACTGTCACATGCAACTTTTACCTGAGCAATTTTTTTTTTTACTTGCTTACAGTGCAACACAGATTCTAAATTGTAACTAATATCATTATTTAATAAAGATTCTTCTTCCTTTATTAAACTCACCATTGGCAGGTTTACTTGTCTTTTCTAAAAACTGTCTTTTTTTATTTAAAAGAACGGTTATTATGGCTAAAATGAGAGGTAATACCAAGCTTCCTCGAATTTTTTCCGAACATACTGAAATTATAAGGGAGATAATATGTAACTTACATGTAAGTGACACTGATTTACAAATGTAAGGTTCTCTTTTCTGCAGTTAAGCCACAATTGTTCACTTTTTTGTTAATGTGACATGCAACGGACATGTTCAACACATGTGAATTTAACTTTAAAGTACTTTGGCGTTACACTATGTAGAAAATAAGTATTTTTAAGTTAATCTTAGTGTTCAGTTTCATACCCTTAATTATAAACTTTTCCAACTACTTCACCTCTTCCTCCTCCTGACTAGGTACGTATTTCATAATTGACACTACATCTAGGAGCCTTAACCTCATCTCTTTTTATACAATAAATAAACAAATACCGTCTGGATCGCAACTTTTATTACTGATTACCAGTTTCAGTCTGTGCTGCAGATCATCTTCAAGTCTCGGTTAGAAGAGTAAAGAGTTACTGAAGTATGAAATGGTAATACTACCACCAAGGCTGTACAAATAACAACAAAATACTAGGAATCCGCTCGTACCTGGCGCCGTAAAATGTTATGAATTAAGACACATTAATGAAAAGCATTCTAGCATCTATGATACATTACACGATAAAAGATAAAATACAAGTGTTCATGATGACAATGTTTGGTTTGTGGGGCGCCCAACTGCACGGTATCAGTGCCCGTACAAAGGCCCAATTTTTTTACAGTCCAATTCTTTTCACAGTTCAGTTCTTTTCACAGTCCAATCTAGCCACTGTCACGAATGATGAGGATGGTGATGAAATGATGAAGACAACACAAACACACAGTCCCTGGGCTAAGAAAAGACCCAACCCGGCCGGGAATCGAACTTGGGACCCCACGATCCAGAGGTAGCAAAGGTAGCCACTAGACCACGAGCTCCAGACGAAAATATAAGTGTGATAAACAACCTCACAGGACACTGCACATCGTACATTTTCGTTCTCGTTTTCTTATTTTAGAAGACAATGCAAATTTTACAACCTTACTTAATTCGCACCTATTAAAAAATGTTAAAATATAACTTCAAGGACTGAATCATGGCAACGTGGAGCTAACAAGGAGAAGGCTCAAACATGGCCAACCGATTCGGCTCATACCTGGCAAGTTGTTTGTGTACAAATGAAAGAGACAAAGATACATTGCCTCAACAACTCTCCGTTTTTGAGGAAACTACCTCTAATGTCCATGACGCGCAATTGATTCATAACTGACAAGATCTATAGATAACTGGAAACTGAGCATTTTTCATCGACACTTATGGGTTTTACAAATGCAAATTTTACCAGAAATCGAGGAAGGAAACTTTTTCAGCATGTAGCCATAAAGTATGCGCTGTTAAACGAATGCGTCACTTGGCATAGCGGCCAACGCTTATTTGCTGTGAAGCACTGTACCTGTGTTCGATTTGCAGCTGCAGTCTGCAGTTTTCTTCATTTGTGTTTTTTCCGAAACTGGTAGGAATAGGAGAGATAGTAAGGTAAGTAAATCAATAAGAAATTATAACAAAGTAGGCAAATAAATTTCTCGAACAAACTGGATTAGTAACGAGTTAAAATTAGAAGCCTCGTTGTATACAAGTATAAACAATTCCTAGTAAGACTGCTGTGAAAACAAGCACTCGGCATACTTTGTCAGCATGGTGCGAAGTTCAGTGCACCTTGCATGTGTGAAGGCAAAATTAGTTCATGAGTCGACCATAGAATTGCCAGAGTATACAACTTCTGAATCTGGAATTGCATCTGGTACCAGGAACAGACGACAGAAAACCATGGGGTTAACTGATTCTTTCGGTCCAAATAATAGGTCGAGAGATCCAAGGACGAGTTCTGTATCATGGTGGGCATAAGTGATTGCTCCGTGACAAGAGACGACAATGGGGGAAGTCCGGTCAGAGCTTAGGCACTGTACGAGAACTGCCATCGTGATTCCAGTTCTGGGCCTCTGTTGTGGGAGGTGGATCTCCATACCAGGAAAAAAGGTCACAGTAGTTTGGATGCACAGGGGAGCAGCGAATGTGTATCACATAACGGAGCAGCAATTGTGAAGAGACGCCAGTCTCTGGGAATAGGCTATTATTCACAGGAATGGTCCGAAGGGTACCTGTCACAAGGCGGACCCCAAAATGCTGAAGGTGATGCCGAGCCGTACATCAGACTCCCATAATCATGATGGAACAAGACCATAGCTTTATAAAGTCACAAAAGTATATAGTGCTCTGCAGCTCAGCTGATGTTACTGAGACAGCGAAAAGCAAAAAGGTGTGGCCATCATCGTCGATTAAACTGGCGAAGATGGGTGAACACGTCAATCAGGCATCGAGGATCAGTCCCAAAAAACTCTAAGACTTCAAGATATTGAGCAGCTGGTCGTCGACATATAGTTCCGGTTTCAGATGTACAGTACGATGGTGACAGAAGTGCATGACGCATGTATTGGTTTTTGAAAACTGGAAACTGTGTGTGAGATTCCAGGACTCTACCTTTCATATGACACCCTGCAGTCGGCGTTCAGCAACACCCACAGTGGGGGAGGAATAGGTAAAAATCCTCAGCATACTTGGAGGGTGACTCTGTAGGTGCCACAACTGAGCTAGATCATTGGTAGCCATTAGAAACAGGTGAAAACCCAAGACTCTTGTTTGTCATCTCAAGTGGGTGCTTACCCAGTTTCAGTACCAGTATGATAACACTTACAGTGAGATGGGAAATCACCCTCAATGCAGATATGGTTGAAAATGGCAAGGCCATGATTTCGAAAATCCACGGTTTGATGTTTGAGCGTTTGACTGTGGATGTGGTCTGACCCTGGAGCAGAAATGGTGGTTACCGCTTGCGCCCTCATTTATGTTCATCTTGCACCAGTGAGATATTCTTAACCGGTAGTGGCAAGTCTTCAGGGTGTTGATCAGCACTACCCTCGACACCCATTGGTCGTGACTTTCCAGAATCTCTTTCCTACCTTCATCAAGACGGGTGGTCTGTTGTCCTTTTCTGGACCTCAGGTCACGTTGGGATCCCAGGAAACCAACATGCTGACCGGTTGGCCAAGTTGGCTACCAGGATACCGACTTTAGAGAAGGGGCTGCCATAACATGACCGTCGATCGACTCTTCGTGAAGTCAGACATATTGGCCTCGTTAACCACTTGCCCCAACGATTGCTGAGACCTAAGGGAACCATGGCTGCCCTTGCTCAGTGGTCTGGCTTGGCTCTTACTCTCTCCACCTTTTTAAATTTTCTTATTCTTTTGTGTCTGTCATTTGTTTACTGTCTCATCGTCATTGCTCTCTTTCCGGAGATTTTATCAACATGTCTGAGTTGCTAGTTTTTTGTGGTAATAAGAGTAAGGAAACAGCGGTGAGACGCAGAGGGTGCATCTCCCATCGCAAAACATGTCCCAAAGGCCTCCAGTTGATTTCTGGGCAGAGCACGTCACCCACCTCCCCCTTCTTACCCCTCTCTCACTTCTGCTTACTTCTACCTTTTAATTTGATTGATTCTCGTTACATTCTGGTTCCTCAGAATTTGTCTTCTGTGTCCTTCCTATCTGAGGAGTCTTCACAGCTTGACACATGTAGGATGGAGGGATCAATGACCTTGGCGGGGGTCTCTCTAACCCTGTCAGTCCAAGACAGAGAAGAAGACATCTAAAAGTTGTTTATATCATCTGTTGTAGCCCATATTTAAAATGTGGTAGATGTCATTGTGAACCATCATATTAACTTAGTAAATATAATGTAAAACTATTGGGAATGTTTAGTAAGATGTGAGTCACATGAAACAATTGGTTTTGATTACATTATTTCATATATTATTTAATCTGTCTCAGGTTGCGCCCGCATTTCGTGGTCGTGCGGTAGCGTTCTCGCTTCCCACGCCCGGGTTCCCGGGTTCGATTCCCGGCGGGGTCAGGGATTTTCTCTGCCTCGTGATGGCTGGGTGTTGTGTGCTGTTCTTAGGTTAGTTAGGTTTAAGTAGTTCTAAGTTCTAGGGGACTTATGACCACAGCAGTTGAGTCCCATAGTGCTCAGAGCCATTTGAACCATTTTTGTCTCAGGTTGCAGTAAATTTAGTCACAACATTCAGCTTATCTAATCTTCATTTCTAAAGTAATGAAAATTAGTATTAAATTAAAAAGAAAAATCGAGTAGAATTGAAGAGTGGGAAGTGAAAATCTTCCATACATCTCCGCACACTCCACCTCCTTTCCGTAGAATAATATATCCTATGAGTTTCATTTAAAGTGAAAGCTCCAACCTGTCCATTCCCACATTATTTTAATCTTAAATGCCTCCTATCACCTACATCACAGCTCTGGACCCTTTGCAGTTCTCATCCCACGTCTTTTCGCACATTACATTGTTATCTGGCAGCATCTACTCAGACTGTCACATAACCAATTTTTGCCATCTAATATGCAGAGCCCGATAAGCAGAATAGTGAAATTCTTAACGTCACATGATAACAGCACACAGTATTTACTACTGCCAATGATTGTACTGCTGATTTCTTCTTCATCTCTTTTCCTCTTAATACGGTGAGGGAGACCTGTCATTTCTGCAGGCGTGGGGGCTTTTTAGCTAGCCTGCAGCAGGAGTGTCATAAAGTTGTTTGGCGCTGAAAGCCATCTCTAGGCAGGTGTAGAACAGGAAATAGCAGTCTGCCATGTCCGTACAGCAGGAGTGTAGCAGAAGCTAGGCTGTGTACCATAAAAACTACATTCTGAAATAAGCTAAAAGGACTCCTTTTCAGCTACATAAGATCTGAAGGCCAGGTGAAAACACAGAGCTTCAGGGAGCAGGACCAACCATCGCGAGCTGGCATGCCATGCAGGGGTTCTGTGATTGGCACATGCGAATTATTTCGGTAGAAGAGATGAGTTCCCGTGTGTGCATACGTGCATGGCTTTTCGTCGGCTGTGGCTGGAAATCCGTCATGCAGTTGGAGATATTTTCTGCCTACTTTCCCAAGCCATACCTAATTGGTTAACCATCACAAAATCCGTGAGAGTAAGTAATTGTTAAACTTGATTATGAAATTATTATTGGTTAGAACTCACAAGGTTTGCTGCTATTTGACGTGAAATTTCCACACTGGGAGAACCAGCTAAGTTTTAAGAGTAAAATCGGAACACACTTCACCACATTTACTGAAGAGAGATCAGGAAACACAGTTGCTCCAGGCCAGTGCAGAGAAATACAGAGAGAGATGTGAAGTACAGAGGCCGAAGTGGACTCATAACTGTCAGCAGCTACTGCAGCCACATTCTACACTCGCATAGTTTCAGAGCAATAAATATGCTCTGCCGATACTACTACTGAGACGAGAGAGATGCGAAACTAGTTGATTTGCATCAGGGTTTCATTACATAGATTTAATATTTACAGTCAGCTAGTCGCACCCGGAATGCTCTTGGCGTAAGTACTGATGTTCGTTCTTGCTTTGCTGTGAATCTTTTTTCAAGTCACTAACCTTTTTCAACAGTTGTTGGCCATATCCACAATACGATTTCATATTGTGTTTTTTTGAATCCACCCACCTGTCTCAAGATTTTAGTTTAGATTTGAAACCTTTTGTCCTCTTATTAAATGTTCAGGTGCTTGATTCACTGAGTAAATCACTGTTTGATGTCGTATGCAATAAAGAAGATTGGTATAATGACTGCTACTTTCTTGATGAATCCCTTCGTTAATATACGTCTGTGTGAGGTATGGTACCGATATTTTTTTGCTTAACTGAACCACTCCATGTAACTATCATTTAATCAGACATTATCCATTGTGTGACACTGCATCTCTTAAATTTGCATGATCTTATGGGGAGCTTCCCATCCCCATAGTTAACCGGGGATCAGACCTGTAGTAGCTTAGGGGCATGGAAATCAGCTCAACTGATAACCAATAGCGTCCTCTCTAGTCTCATTTGCATCCAAATCCATCAACTAGAGAATGATGCCAGGAGCCCAAGGCATCATCGTCCTTTCAGATTTCAAGACTGTACACATCACCTTGTGAATTTGAAGACCATCTTTTAAATACCAAGCAATACGTTCCTTTAGGTCAGAGTTGTTGGCGTCATGCTGTAATGTCAGCAACTAAAGTTAATAGAAATAAAATTTATGTCCAAATTACTTTAATTTTCTGGCAGTTTAGTAATATAATACTATCATCAGACCGATTTCAACTCCACTGTAGTTGATTGGTTACTGCGTGGCAAGAAAACAGCTGCTCCATACACTGGCTCCTCCTGTTCAACGAACGCATTTTGATATGTGATTGGGTGTGAAAAATGTTAGCGGTTATAACCAGGATTGTGTCTCAAGCAACTGAAATTACGAACGTCCTGCGTCCTGACTGGAAGTTTTTTTCCCAGACCAAAACACAATACTTACGCTTTTGTATCTCTACATTTCACATACTACACTGTGAAAACCGAAGAGCAAGCCCGCAAGAGTTCCTCGATTACCTTCCTATACGGCATTGCATTCTTAAGCAAAAAAGTGCGGCAGAAGTACAGAAACAAATTCCAAAATTAGCTACCTATGACTCTAATATCAGAATAAGGACACAATTTTCCATTTGATTTCAAGAAGTCCTTTATTTTAAAGATTTTCAGTTTAAAAGAGAACTTTCTATTTTCAATAAAATTCCCCACAAAAATAGTTTTCAAGACACATCTAGTACTGGTAAACAGGAAGATTTCAGATTTGTGAATGACTTTTAGCCCACAAGAAAAAACAACGAATTAATTAGTTTTAATTCTTAATGCTATTCCTTAAAAGAATTGATTTCATAAAGTAGTTTAAATCAAAGGCTGAAAAACATTGCCGGCGTTAGGTCGCCTTTCTCATGGAAAAATCTATGTAACGGATGATTTTTTTTAATTTTGAGGAAAGACCCAACCACAATCTTATTCCAAGAATAAAGTCGTCACCATAGGATTGGCAGATGTAACTGTCCTGCTGCCATTTTAAAATCTGAGTACAGCCTGAACCAAAGTCCTCTTCAAGAAGCAGTCTACTATTTACTCTAGAAATCCGCAACAGCATGATTACTCTGAAATTCGCACTTCAGTGTTTGACATAGGATGCATTTCTCCCTATATGGGTGGAAGACAACAGAATATTTTGACATTTGCTGGACACAGTTGCTGATTGCAGGTTCATGAAAAGTTCTCCCTGTAATAACAAAAGCTTCTGTTTTAATGTTTTCCACCCTAATATCTCCCATATTTCGCGATAATACAAAACCATCGGCACTGCATTGAACGTTCCCGACATCCTCCATCAGTCCTACTTGGTAAGGACCCCATACCGGGCAGCAGTACTTCTGAGAAGACGGAGAAGCGTAGTGTAGGCAGTCTTTTCAGCAGATTTAATGCTCCTTGGAAATGTTCTGCCAACAAAACATAGTCTTTGATTCGCCCACCCCTGCAACATTTTTATGTGATGGTTTCAGTTTAAGCAGTTCATGATTATAATCGGCCGGTATTTAGTTGAACCGACTACCTTAAAATTTGTGTCATTTATCATGTAACCGAAATTTAATGTATTTGTTTTTAGTACTCAAAGTGAAGGACTTCACTCTTGTTACTGATTAGGGTCAAGTGCCGCTTTTATGCACCATGCAGATATCTTGCCTAAATAATTTTGCTATTTGTTTCGATCTGCTGACTTTAGTAGAAGGTAAACGACTGCATCATATGCACACAGTCCAAGAGACCTGCTCATTTTGTCCCCTAAATCTTTTCTATAGGTGAAGAACAGTACACGACCTATAACTGTCCCTAGGACAAGCCCAGATATAACTTTTGCTTTACTAGAGTAATTTCCGTCAATTACCGCGAACTGCAGCTTTTCTGACAGGAAATCACGAATCCAACCTGAGACGATACTCCATAGGGACGCAATGTGATTACAAACCGCGTGTGATGAACAACGTCAAAAACATTCTGAAACTCTAGAAATGTAGAATGAAGTTGAGATCTCCTCTCGATAGACCAATTATGGCTATAGTCACCTGAGGATATGGAGAGGCCAGTACATCTCTCGGAGACTGCTGCGCTCTAGAGGCGAACTTTTGAAGCTATTCAAAGAAACTTCTTTGGTTTTTTTTGCGAGTTTCATGGTGATAGTTGCACCCCAGATCACGTAAGAAACAGATTGCCCAATCGCTTGGTCTAGCAGGCAACCCTTGTCAGGGAACGGCCATCAGGCGGCAACAGCGTCACTCCCTTACTTGTGGAATCAACCACTAGATGGCACTCCGTTCTGTGAAATATGTGGCAACATCGGCCGAACGCGTGCAGCTTTCCACTATTTGGCGTCTGTGAAGTACAGCTGTTTCCGACATACCGGTGGTAGTGGATCGAGTCGTCATGCCGAGGGCCTGCGAGTATATCAACTGTGGAAGGAGTAGACGAACAAATCCTGAACAAAAATGTTCAGATTCCCGTCAAAAATAAAGAAAGGTTACGCGAGTGGATTTTAAATTCAGGTAAATCTATAAATTAGTTACGAGTAAGAATTAATAAAGAGCCCTAAGCATTCGATCCTATCTAAATTTTGTCGATCTTATATTCTGATATAACGTGGCAGCCCTTCCTGTACAAGAATCATATCATATAATTTTTAAATGAAATCTTTGCTGCGGTTTGGACTTTTTTTAAACTGTTTATTCACTTCACTATCGTAATTTTAGCTATAGAGGCGTTTTTGTGTGCAATGTGAAAACTGAAACCAATATAAGATATGGATAACAAAATGCAAAGCATAGTGTGGTAACATTTGGTAAACAATTTAAGAAGCATTACCTTACAAGACCTTTCCCTTGGTACTTGAAAATGGCTCTAGAGCTGAGATGGCAACAGTGAAATAAATGAATAATAGCCGTCATCTAACTGCTAGGTCATCGGTCCCTCTAAATCCTGGTATATAGTAGAGCGAACGAAGTGAACGAGTGTAAAACCTCGTTTACACTGCTGCAAATGAGTATTCATAGATAATTCGCCAATGTTCACTGCCATTCGTTTATACATGTGAACAAATGTTTATACTGGAATGAAGGGAGGAGGATAGAAGAGAACGAGCATAGCATGCAAACTATAGACGCTGCCTATTTTAATTTTTTTTATCTGTGCGCTAATAATCCTCACACAGCTTTCACTCGAAAACAACACTGCTTATAGTAACAGCTCTGCGCGAGTGCAGATTGTGTATTACTTTTCATTTCGCATATGATTGTGAGAAGTATCCCTACAGTAGAAATAAACTTGGTTTGTAGAATTACAGGAGCTAATCTACATTCTTCGATTGAAAACTCGGGAAAAAACATAGCCGATCATGGTCTACAGTCAGCTGTGTGACAAATGCATTTCGCGCGCAGCGCTCTAGCCGAACACAAATCAGCGTCATTCACGTCACCGAAGATACAGCGTTGCTAATTCAGCGACATGGACAGGTCAGTTAGCATTGTAGCGTCGCCTGCGACATCTGTTGACCGACAGGAAAACTATTTTTACGGTTGCCTGTTCCGCCGTAGGACGGTCAATCTGTTTCTTACGTGATCTGGGGTTGCACGATAGCCTCTGCACTGAAATATTTTGTGGTTTTTCCACGTCTTATCTGAGGCAATGTCAAAAACAGTCGCTAGGCGCTTTTTCTCTGGTGTTTCGGGAGATATCCGGAATTTCGTTTTGCAATTCGTGTCTCGAATCAGCTTAGACAAATACAACTCATGACGTCCCTCAGGCGTCGCCTAGTGCCGACGGGAAACCTCAGTTCGTTTCTCGCTACAAACAAAATAATTTTTAAAGCGGAATTTCACATGTCCATTCGATGTAGCGGTCCAAAAATTATACTAGTGCGATATTTGTTTTATCGATATGTATTAACTTGGACAGTAAAACACGAAGAACAACCAGTACTGCTGCAGCGACAACACCCTCCTTGCCTGCGCTGACTGTAACCACCATGCAGCAGTGCTGCTGAGTCGCTGCTAGAGTACTGGTTGTTTTTCGTGTTTTACTGTCCAAGTTAATACATAGCGATAAAACAAATATCGCACTAGTATAATTTTGGGGCCGCTACGTAGAATGAACACGTAAAATTACGCTTTTAAAATCATTTTGTTTGTAACGGGAAAGAGACCGACGTTTCCCGTCGACACTGGTCGTCGTATGAGAGACGTTATTAGTGGTGTTTGTCTAAGTTAATTCCAGTTACGCAATAAAAAAATGAAATTACAGGTAACTGTCGAAACACCAGAGAAAAGCCGGCCGTAGTGGCCGAGCGGTTCTAGGCGTTGCAGTCTGGAACCACGCGACCGCTACGGTCGCAAGTTCGAATCCTGCCTCGGGCATGGATGTGTGTTATGTCCTTAGGTTAGTTAGGTTTAAGTAGTTCTAAGTTCTAGGGGACTGATGACTTCAGAAGTTAAGTCCCACAGTGCTCAGAGCCATTTGAACCAACCAGAGAAAATCCGCCTGAAGACGCACAGGAGACCCAGCGTGCAGATATTGTGACAGTTAATTGCTGCTAAGCTGGTAAATCATCATATTTTTGGTTTCTCAACCATGTCTTCCTGTATTTTGTAGGTTATATAATTACGTATTCAGATAACTTTATGCGAAATGGGATCCACTCGGGCATGGTGGCCAGTCGCCTGGCGGGATAAAGCGGCCAAGATGCCAGTTTCCCCGAATATATATTTTGGAATCTATTTACCTTGTTTGAAGACAACGGAGTTGTTTGGATATGAATGTTTCGTAAAAGGAATATATTAACGTATTAGTGCATTAACAACTTGATGAAAAGGTACGTTTTTCATTATAGCTGTGTGTACAGATGCCACCAAACTATTTAGGAAAATCTCTAAAACAATAATGGGTTTCCCAAGTTATGCAACAGGAATTGGATTCTAAGAAAAGATAAGATGACTGTAGCTACAGCAACCGAACTATTCAGTGCCACAAGAAACACGCTTAAAAGAAAAGTTCCTAAAACAACGGTGATGCTACGGAAGACAAGAAGAGTTTTGAGAATTTCAGATGTGTACTCTAACAAATGGGAACAGGCGAGGCAAGACGGACCCTACGACTTATCATAGAAGATAGGTTAAGGAAAGACAAACCTATGTTTATAGCATTTGTAGACTTAGAGAAAGCTTTTGACAATGTTGACTGGAATACTCTCTTGCAAACTCCAAATGTGGCAGGGGTAAAATCAGGGAGCGAAAGGCTATTTATAATTCGTACAGAAACCAGATGGCAGTTATAAGAGTCGAGGGGCACGAAAGGGAAGCAGTGGTTGAGAAGGGAGTAGTAAAGGGTTGTAGCCCATCCTCGATGTTATTCAATCTGTATATTGAGCAATCAGTAAAGCAAACAAAAAAAATTGTAGTGGGAATTAAGGCGCAGGGAGAAGAATCAAAAATTTTGAGGTCTGCCGATGACATTGTAATTTTGTCAGAGACAGCAAAGGACTTGGAAGAGCAGTTGAGCTTCCGCTCAGTGTCTTGAAAAGAGGATATAAGATTACCACCAAAAAAAGCAAAACGAGGATAATGGAAAGTAATCGAATTAAATCAGGTGATACTGAGGGAATAAGATTAGGAAAAGAGACACTTAAAGTAGTAGATGATTTTTGCCATTTCGGAAGCAAAATAACTGATTACGGTCGAAGTAGGGAGGATATATACACGTCAAGAAAAGTTTAGCATCACCCCGTTTCCCAGGACTCCTAAAGAAAGACATTGATTGTGGATATTGTATCATACAGTCCCTTTCACTATTCAGAGATATCACTAAACCCGCCCAAAGATATAAACAACCATGCACTAGCAGAGCCTATTAGACGGAGGGGGTCCGACAGCCGATCAGTTCCAGTCATTCCACCAGGAAAGAGGTATATGGCTCGTGTTGTCTGTAGTTCAACCGTGCCTAGACGGTCAATACAGCGGTTGGATCACGTCCGCATTCTTACTTTGTGCCAGGAAGGGCTCTCAACAAGGGAAGTGTCCAGGCGTCTCGGAGTGAACCAAAGTGATGTTGTTCTGACATAGAGCAGATAAAGCGAGACAGGAACTGCCGATGACATGCCTCGCTGAGGCCACCTAAGAGCTACTACTGCAGTGGATGACCACCCTCCTCCCCCTTCGGATTATGGCTCGGAGGAATCCCTATAGCAACGCCACCATGTTGAATAATGCTTTTCGTGCAGCCACAGAACGTCGTGTTACGACTCAGACTGTGCGCAATAGGCTGCATGATGCACAACTTCACTCCCGACAGCCATGGCGAGGTCCATCTTTGCAACCACGATACCATGCAGCGCGGTACAGATGGGCCCATAAACATGCCGAATGGACCGCTCAGGACTGGCATCACGTTCTCTTCAACGATGAGTGTCGCATATGCCTTCAACCAGACAGTCGACGGAGACGTGTTTTGAGGCAACCTTGTCAGGCTGAACCCCTTAGACACACTATCGAGCGAGTGCAGCAAGGTGAAGGTTCCCAGCTGTTTTGGCGTGGCATTATGTGGGGACGACGTACGCCGCTGGTGGTCATGGAAGGCACCGTAACGGCTGTACGATACGTGAATGCCATCCTCCGGCCGATAGTGCAACCATATCGGCAGCATATTGACGAGGCATTCGTCTTCATGTACGACAATTCGCGCCCCTATCGTGCTTATCTTGTGAATGACTTCCTTCACGATAACGACATCGCTCGACTAGAGTGGCCAGCATATTCCCCAGACATGAACCCTATCGAACATGCCTGGGAAAGATTGAAAAACGCTGTTTATGGACGACGTGACCCACCAACCACTCTGAGAGATTTACGCCGAATCGCCGTTGAGGAGTGGGACAATCTGGACCAACAGTGACTTCATGAACTTGTGGATAGTAAGCCACGACGAATACACGCACGCATTAATGCAAGAGGACATGCTACTGGGTATTAGAGGTACCGGTGTGTAGAGCAATCCGGACTACCACCTCTTAAGGTCTCACTGTATGGCGGTTTTCATGCAATGTGTGCTTTTCATGAGCAGTAAAAAGAGTGGAAATGATGTTTATGTTGATTTCTATTCCAATTTTCTGCGCAGGTTCCGGAACTCTCGGAACCGAGGTGATGCAAAACATTTTTGATGTGTGTAAAATGTAGACTGGCAATGACAAGAAAAGCTTTTCTTGAGAAGAGAAATTTGTTAACATCGAGTATAGAATTCCTTTCTGAAAGTATTTGTACATAATGCAGCCAAGTATGGAAGTGAAACATGGACGATAAACAGTTTAGATAAGAAGAGAATAGAAGCTTTTGAAATGTGGTGCTACAGAACAATGCTCAAGATTAGATGGGTAGATGACGTAGCTAATGAGGAGGTACTGATTAGAATTGGGGAGAGGAGAAGTTTGAGGCACTAGCTGACTAGAAGAACGGATCGGTTGATCAAACATATTCTGAGGCATCAAGTGATCACCATTTTAGTACTAGAGGGCAGGCAGGTGGAGGGGGAGGGGGCGTTAAAAATTGTAGAGGGAGACCAAGAGATGAATACAGCAAGCAGAGTCAGAAGGATGTCAGTTGCAGTAGTTTCTCGGAGGTGAAGAGGCTTGCACAAGATAGAGTAGCATGGAGAGCTGCATCAAACCAGTCTTTGGACTAAAGAGCACAACGACAACTCAAACAAGAGCAAGAGGAAGAGCTGCTTAACCATATTTTCGACAGTAAACGAATATAGTTTTGACGTGTTAGTAACTGATTATGTCATTTGAAATGTCAGCTTTCTCAGCGGGATAATTTACCACACTTATTCAACAAAAAGAGAAAAATATGGGAGACAACGATTGGGTGCCACAGTTTAGGAAGAGACATCGAAAGTCAAACCTTAGCAAACAAGATTCCACTTCATTAGAATCTTATTTTTTTTCCATTTCTCTGTCTTTGGCCACTTCGTGCTACCTTCTCGGTAAAGCTCTTTTAACCTTACTTTTTTTTATAAAGAAGCAGGACTTGAATAATAATACAATTGTTTCATTGTTACAGAATGTACACTGTTCAAGCATAATATCTACATCTACATCCATACTCCGCAAGGCACCTGACGGTGTGTGGCGGAGGGTACCTTGAGTACCTCTATCGGTTCTCCCTTCTATTCCACTCTCGTATTTTTCGTGGAAAGAAGGATTGTCGGTATGCCTCTGTGTGGGCTCTAATCTCTCATTTTATCCTCATGGTCTCTTCGCGAGATATACGTAGGAGGGAGCAATATACTGCTTGACTCTTCGGTGAAGATATGTTCTCGAAACTTTGACAAAAGCCCGTACCGAGCTACTGAGCGTCTCTCCTGCAGAGTTCTTCCACTGGAGTTTATCATCTCCGTAACGCTTTCGCGATTACTAAATGATCCTGTAACGAAGCGCGCTGCTCTCCGTTGGATCTTCTCTATATCTTCTATCAACCATATCTGGTACGGATCCCACACTGCTGAGCAGTATTCAAGCAGTGGGCGAACAAGCGTACTGTAACCTACTTCCTTTGTTTTCGGATTGCATTTCCTTAGGATTCTTCCAATGAATCTCAGTCTGGCATCTGCTTTACCGACGATCAACATTATATGATCATTCCATTTTAAATCACTCCTAATGCGTACTCCCAGATAATTTATGGTATTAACTGCTTCCAGTTGCTGACCTGCTATTTTGTAGCTAAATGATAAAGGATCTATCTTTCTGTGTATTCGCAGCACATTACACTTGTCTACATTAAGATTCAATTGCCATTCCCTGCACCATGCGTCAATTCGCTGCAGATCCTCCTGCATTTCAGTACAATTTTCCATTGTTACAACCTCTCGATACACCACAGCATCATCTGCAAAAAGCCTCAGTGAACTTCCGATGTCATCCACCAGGCCATTTATGTATATTGTGAATAGCAACGGTCCTATGACACTCCCCTGCGGCACACCTGAAATCACTCTTACTTCGGAAGACTTCTCTCCATTGAGAATGACATGCTGCGTCCTGTTATCTAGGAACTCCTCAATCCATAAACGACTGTGGGGAACTGTATCGAACGCCTTGCGGAAGTCAAGAAACACGGCATCTACCTGTGAACCCGTGTCTATGGCCCTCTGAGTCTCGTGGACGAATAGCGCGAGCTGGGTTTCACATGACCGTCTTTTTCGAAACCCATGCTGATTCCTACAGAGTAGATTTCTAGTCTCCAGAAAAGTCATTATACTCGAACACAATACGTGTCCCAAAATTCTACAACTGATCGACGTTAGATATATAGGTCTATAGTTCTGCACATCTGTTCGACGTCCCTTCTTGAAAACGGGGATGACCTGAGCCCTTTTCCAATCCTTTGGAACGCTACGCTCTTCTAGAGACCTACGGTACACCGCTGCAAGAAGGGGGGCAAGTTCCTTCGCGTACTCTGTGTAAAATTGAACTGGTATCCCATCAGGTCCACAGGCCTTTCCTCTTTTGAGCGATTTTAATTGTTTCTCTATCCCTCTGTCGTCTATTTCGATATCTACCATTCTGTCATCTGTGCGACAATCTAGAGAAGGAACTACAGTGCAATCTTCCTCTGTGAAACAACTTTGGAAAAAGACATTTAGTATTTCGGCCTTTAGTCTGTCATCCTCTGTTTCAGTACCATTTTGGTCACAGAGTGTCTGGATATTTTGTTTTGATCCACCTACCGCTTTGACATAAGTCCAAAATTTCTTAGGATTTTCTGCCAAGTCAGTACATAGAACTTTACTTTCGAATTCATTGAACGCCTCTCGCATAGCCCTCCTCACACTACATTTCGCTTCTCGTAATTTTTGTTTGTCTGCAAGGCTTTGGCTATGTTTATGTTTGCTGTGAAGTTCCCTTTGCTTCCGCAGCAGTTTTCTAACTCGGTTGTTGTACCACGGTGGCTCTTTTCCATCTCTTACGATCTTGCTTGGCACATACTCATCTAACGCATAATGAACGACGGTTTTGAACTTTGTCCACTGATCCTCAACACTATCTGTACTTGAGACAAAACTTTTGTGTAGAGCCAACAGGTACTCTGAAATCTGCTTTTTGTCACTTTTTCTAAACAGAAAAATCTTCCTACCCTTTTTAATATTCCTATTTACGGCTGAAATCATCGATGCCGTAACCGCTTTATGATCGCTGATTCCCTGTTCTGCGTTAACTTTTTCAAATAGATCGGGTCTGTTTGTCACCAGAAGGTCTAATATGTTATCGCCACGAGTCGGTTCTCTAACTGCTCAAGGTAGTTTTCAGATAAAGCACTTAAAAAAATGTCACTGGTTTCTTTGTCCCTGCCACCCGTTATGAACGTCTGAGTCTCCCAGTCTATATCCGGCAAATTAAAATCTCCACCCAGAACTATAACATGGTGGGGACATCTACTCGAAATATTTTCCAAATTATCCTTCAGGTGCTCAGCCACAACAGCTGCTGAGCCAGGGGGCCTATAGAGACATCCAATTACCATGTCTGAGCCTGCTTTAACCGTGACCTTCACCCAAATCATTTCACATTTCGGATCTCCGTCAATTTCCTTCGATACTATTGCACTTCTTATCGCTATAAACACGCCTCCCCCTTCACTGTCCAGCCTGTCTCTGCGGTATACATTCCAATCTGAGTTTAGGATTTCATTACTGTTTACGTCTGGTTTCAGCCAACTTTCTGTCCCTAGTACTATATGGGCGTTGTGACCGTTTATTAATGAGAGCAGTTCTGGGACCTTTCTGTAGACGCTTTTGCAGTTTACTATTAGCACATTAATATTGTTATTCCCTGTTGCATTTTGCCTACTCCTACATTGCCGCGTCTCAGGAGGCGTCTTGTCGGGCCTAGGGAGGGGATTCTCTAACCTAAAAAACCCCCATGTGCACTCCAGACGTACTCCGCTACCCTTGTAGCCGCTTCCGGCGTGTAGTGCACGCCTGACCTATTCAGGGGGACCTTACATTTCTCCACCCAATAGCGGAGGTCGAGAAATTTGCACCCCAGATCTCCGCAGAATCGTCTGAGCCTCTGGTTTAAGCCTTCCACTCGGCTCCAAACCAGAGGACCGCGATCGGTTCTGGGAACGATACTACAAATAGTTAGCTCTGATTTCACCCCGCGAGCGAGGCTTTCCGCCTTCACCAATTCCGCCAACCGCCTGTACGAACTGAGGATGACCTCTGAACCCAGACGGCAGGAGTCATTGGTGCCGACATGAGCAACAATTTGCAGTCGGGTGCACCCAGTGCTCTCTATCGCCGCCGGTAGGGCCTCCTCCACATCTCGGATGAGACCCCCCGGCAAGCAGACAGAGTGAACACTGGCCTTCTTCCCCGACCTTCCCGCTATTTCCCTAATGGGCTCCATCACCCGCCTAACGTTGGAGCTCCCAATAACTAATAAACCCCTCCCCCCGTGTGCCTGCTCGGACCTTGCTGAAGGAGCAGCCACATGTCCACTCACAGGCAGAGCGGGCGATGCCACACGGCCAGCCTCCACATTGACCCTCCGCCTCGTGCGCCGCGAACGCCGCTGAACCCGCCACTCCCCTTGGGGAGAGGGTGGCCCAACCGCGCCCAGTACCCGCGAAGATGTCTCGACAGCAGGGACAGTGGGTGAAGCATGTAACACCTGGGGTGTACCTTGCGACGCACCAGACTCCCCACTGCCGCTACACTCCGAGGCAGCAGCCTGAAGACGGCTGACCGCGGCCATCAACACTCTCAGCTGTTCGCGAACAGTGGCCAGTTCCTCCTGCGTCCGTACACAGCAGTCACACATCCTATCCATCCTAAGGAATCAATTTACTGAAGAGAGTAAATCAACCTTTAACTAGACTGCTAATTCACTAAAGGCAGCTGTTTATTCACTAAACTGTGGTTGCTAGCCACTTCTTGTAGAAAACAATGAAAATAGCACTACCTGTCTCTGGACTGTATTGAAAACAAACACTAGCACTACTTGCACTATGGTTGACTAAAGGGACTCTCTCTGACTGTATTCCAAACAAACACGAAATCTATGGAACTATTAATAGCACTCGACAATTAAAGCTTCCTAAAAGCAAAAACACACGGAAGAAGAAGTGACAAGTAAGAAAAATACAGTTAATACTTAAATTATGGTAGCTCGCTGCACAGCAGACGTGAAGCGGACAGCAGTTACGACGACACTGACACTACTGGCACTATGGCTGACTAAAGGGACTCTCTCTGACTGTATTCAAAACAAACACGAAATCTATGGAACACTATTAATAGCACCCGACAATTAAAGCTTCCTAAAAGCAAAAACACACGGAACAAGAAGTGACAAGTAAGAAAAATACAGTTAATACTTAAATTAAGGTAGCTCGCTGCACAGCAGACGTGAAGCAGACGGCAGTTACGACGACACTGACACTACTGGCACTATGGCTGACTAAAGAGACTCTCTCTGACTGTATTCAAAACAAACACGAAATCTATGGAACACCATTAATAGCACCCGACAATTAAAGCTTCCTAAAAGCAAAAACACACGGAAGAAGAAGTGACAAGTAAGAAAAATACAGTTAATACTTAAATTAAGGTAGCTCGCTGCACAGCAGACGTGAAGCAGACGGCAGAGTGATTCAGCTACCGCTACCTATTGGTTTCATGCAACCCGCAATGCCTTCAAAAGCCACGCGCAAGACTTTTGTTTTCTCTCGTTCGCTGACTGCAAACTATTAGTCCTACAAGAAAATGAACAGGACATTTTTGTTCGAACTTCAATTTGGTCCAATTTTGGTCCGCTGATTATTCAAGAAAAATGCGTTGTAGGTCGCTTTCTTACTTTTTCTTAGATGATTCAAAAATTAGTGCCTCTAGCGGAAACGTATCCCAGTACAAAGTTTAACTACGTTAGATTTCTTACGGAAAGATCCTGTTCATTTTTTCTGTAGGACTAACAGCTTGAGCGTAGCGAGCGAGATAATATGGAAATTTGTGCTTGGTATTTCAAGGCGGTGTGGGTTGCCTAAGACATATGTACGCACAGCTGACTCACCTGCATACTTCATGTGCTTATCTGTGACATGATATCAGAGGAAAACAACATTTTCCATAGGATGGTCACTTTAACCAGTTTTCTCCTAAAAGTCTTTACATCGTGCGAACAAAGAGACCATTAACAAGAAAGATGATTTCTCAGTCTCTGCTAGTTATGTGTCCATAGCTGGTTTCCTTCGAGGTGTTTCATAACACACTATATGTTCCAAAATATTTCTACAAAACTACATCAAATGTTCAAATGTGTGTGAAATCTTATGGGACTTAACTGCTAATGTCATCAGTCCCTAAGCTTACACACTACTTAACCTAAATTATCCTAAGGACAATCACACACACCCATGCCCGAGAGAGGACTCGAACCTCCGCCGGGACCAGCCGCACAGTCTATGACTGCAGCGCCTTGGACCGCTCGGCTAATCCCGCGTGCCAAAACTACATCAGTTTTGTTTGTTTTGTATCTATAGAAATTTAAATAAAGTAAAGGTTTCTGACACAAGTATCAAAGCAACGTTTCCTCAAAAGGAACCGTAGCACGTGAACTGTGCAAGGGTATTGTCTGACCGAAAAGCCAACTGAAAATCCCACGGCCTCTGCAAATTATTATTACCCTCCGGCGAGTGGCGGCAGCCCGTTGCAGAGTCAAGCGAGAGCGGTGAAACTTGCGCCGAGGACTTTGCGCGCCTCGGGGCGAGCAGCGAGCAGCGAGCAGCGAGCGGCCAACAGCAGAAGCGACAGCGACAGAGCGCGGCTGCTGGTGGGCGGCGCGGGCCGCAGCCGACTGCGGCTAGACGGGTATAATTCCGCCAGCAATGCAATTAAAGACAAGCGGCGAGTATTATATCGCCAAGTTGGCGCGAAACTATGAGCACATTCCTCCGGGACAAACTCCACCGGCTGTTCCGCAAGCGCGGCGTACGAGGCTCGGCTCCTCCCCGCTTGTTCTGCCATCTGCCGTCTGGCTCTGCAGGGGGACGTTTTCCTCCGAATTAATTTCTTATGTCGCTACTCGGTGCTAGAGAGCACCTCAGACTCGTCGGCACATCCACTTGCTTTATCGAATATCTGCTAGCAAACTGATCTAGACCTAGAACCAAAATTTAAATTGTAAATATGTTTGATTCCAAACCGCTGATAATGTTTTACACGATTTAAAAAGAAACCTATGAAGCTATAAACAAGTATTTTCAGTGGTTACAAAAACAGATTGAAAATACCTCAAGGGTCCCTTTTCCTCAGTTAGCTTATAAAATAAGCGGTTTTTGCGATTTTTTTCAAGAACCTCGTGAGGCCATCAACGAAAATCTTTTGTGTAAACTATTTATTGATGCATGTACAGAATTTTCCGATTTCTTGAGAAATTCAGTCATCATTAAGCCCACCATCCGAGGAATTAAAGTTGCTCTGTCCAAGACGAGGTGTGTTCGTAATGGAAGTCCTGTAATCTGCCAATCTTATCTAAAATCAAAAAACAAACAAATTTCTTAATCTACGGATGATTGCGCATAGAGTAATAGCAGTTTTTTTAATTTTACAGAATAATAAAATGGCGAAAGATTGATTGTGTGCTTTTCAATTGGTTCAAATGGCTCTGAGCATTATGGAACTTAACATCTGAGGTCATCAGTCCCCAAGAACTTAGAACTACTTAAACTTAACTAGCCTAAGGACATAACACACATCCATGCCCGAGGCAGGATTCGAACCTGCGACCGTAGCAGTCGCGCGGTTCCGGACTGAAGCGCCTAGAACGGCTCGGCCACCGCGGCCGGCCGTGTTCTTTTAGTTGAGTTCATTTCAATAACTACTGAATAAATCAAAACAAAGAAAACTTAGACTTACGGACATGCCCTAGTAGTAATTCAGCCAAATTTCAGAAAGATATCTTTATTAATGTGTCCGCAATGAATTTCGTCATCTAGGAAATACACCGTATCTCAAGTTGGGAGAATGAATTGCGAGCAGATTAATAAAGATATCTTTTGAAATTTGGTATGTCCGCAAACAGTAATAGTCTATTTTTTATTCTCATCTATTCAATACTTATTGCAAAAGACGTGACCTAAACGTGGCAAATCTGTACCTCTGCTACAAACGACTGCCGTTTTATTATTTGTCAAATTTAAAAAAAACAATTGCCATTACTCCGTGCTCAATATTCTATAGATTAAGAAAATTGTTTGTTCTTAGATTTAGATAGCATTGACAGACTATAGGACTTCCGTCACGGACACACCTCATTTTGGACAGAGAAACTTTAACTCCTATGATGGGGAGATTAATGATGACTGAATTTCTTTAAAAATTAAATAATAATATCCAAGAATGAAAAAATAATGTGCAAAAACATTTACGTTGATTGCTTCGTTAGCTTTTCCAAAAAAAATCGTGAAATTCGCTAATGGGTTGAAATGGGAGAATGTTGTTGCACACTGTTGCCTAACTGCAAAACCATGGAAGGGGTATACAACAAACTTGAAATCGACCTGACGTGTTCTAGATGCCAAAATTATCATTTCAGTGGAAATTCTCAATGGTTGAAGTAAAGCCGTCCACATCTTGTGCATAAGAAAAGATTACGCAGCAGATTTCTCATTCAGGGAATTGCATTTAAATCTTGGTTGTCTGTGAGAACACCGTGTTATGTCCCGTGTAAGAAACAGAAGAGTATACCAGCACGAGTCGGATCACACAAGCAGAGGGATCGTGGCCTAACAGCACTGCAGTTTATCGCATCGCGATATAGCAGCTCTCATTGGTTGGGACACCATATCAGCCACGCGAATAAGGAACCGATAGGGTCAACAGGACCATTCTCCACGCAGTATCTCAGCAGCCCCCTGCGACTAGCACTCGAGAGGACAGTCCTATTGCCTGCCAATCATTCGTCATCGTACAGCCACGTTGACACCTATATCCACGTGCATGGACGAAGTTATCTTGTACCACTACCAGTTATTTCCTTTCCTGTTCCACTCATAAAAAGAGCGAGGGAGAGAAGACTGTCTGTATTCCTCTGCACGAATCCCAATTAGGCTTATATTTCCTTCGTACTTCTTACTCTAAATGTGCGTTGATGACGGCAGAACCATTCTGCAGTCAGCTTCAAAATCCGGTTCCCTACATTTTCTCAATAGCGTTCTGCGGAAAGAACGTCGTCTACCTTTCAGGAAAACTTGAGTTCCGAAGAATTTCTGGAACACTCGAATGTCATCTTGTATTCTCCTACATTCACTCAACGACGACATCGCCATCAGCAAACCTCTACAAATTGCTGCTCAACCTATCTGTCAGATAGTTCCTGTATATAGAAAATAAGAGCGGTCCTACCTCTATTCTCTGAGCCACTCTTGACACCCATGTCTCTGATGAACACTCCCAGTCGAAGACAATGTGTTGAGTTTTATTACTTCAGAAGTCTTCTAGCCGCTCACATATCTGGGAACCTAGCTCGTAGCTCGGAGTTTCGTCAACATTCTGCAGTTGGGCACAGTCTCTATAACCTATAGGCCAGAAATGGACTTACTTGCAGCAAGATAAGTATCCATCCTACAGTGCGACTACTGTTCGCGTGGAGATCACTGTTGCAACTTCCTTTCACACGGGAGCAAACATAGGCACACCATCTGTGACTCAGCCAACGACCACACTGGACGTGGGACTGGAACAGTGGCTTCTTTTCAGACGCCTCCCAATTGTGTGTACTCCATCATGATGGACGTATCCTTCTGTGGGGACATCAAGTAAATGTTGCCAGACAGCATTCGGCATCGTCATATGAGCACAGTGAAGGGAGTTTAGGTATGTCGTCCCATTGGGTACTGCAGAACTCCATCGCAGCTGTTTCTCACAACCTTTAATTCCTACTACAGGGGCTACATTATGACGAGTAAAGGTCGAAAGCTGTGTCCTACCTTCTAGGACTTCATCATTTCATTTCTCAGTAAGATAACGCAAGAAGCATATTTCCCATACTGTCCGGACCTCCCTCGATAGAGAAGATGTGCGACTCATGCTCTGGCCAGCAGATCATCCAGCTCTCTCGTCCATTGAAAACATTTGGCTATTGGTTGCTGACAGATGCAGCAACAACGATTGATGAACTTTAGCATAGAGCTAGACCAGCAAGGAATGACGTCCAAGATCAGATCAACTAGACGCTCAGCAGGGTTACAGCTGTAGCTGCTGTCAGAGGATGCAGCTCTGTGGAATAAATTTCGGGCCCTCCACCAACAAATTCAATCATGTATTCTTACTACTACACTTTTGTTTCAGTCATCAGTCTTCTTGCTCGTTTAATGTGGCTGTCAACAATTCGTTTCTTCTGCCATATTCTTCACCTCAGTGCAGCTCTTGCTGCCTACATCCTCAACCATTGTATTCCAATCTCTCTCCTCCTGTATAGTTTTTACACTCTACAGTTCCCTCCAGTACCATGCAGATTATTCTCTGACGTCCAAACACATGTCCTATAAACCTGCCCCTTCTTCTTGCCACTCTTTTTCGTAAGTTCATTTCTTCGCTGATTCTTCGTAGACCCTCCTCATTCCTTACTTTAACAGTCCATCTAATTTTCAACATCCTTCCATAGCACCACATCACAAACGCTTCGATTCTTTTCTTTTCTAGTTTTTCCACAGTCCATGATTCACTACCAGAAAATGCTGTGCTACAAACGTACATTCTTTTGTTTTTCAAATTTTGGCCCATGTTTAGCATACTACTTTTACACGGGAATACCCTCTTTTTGTGTACTAATCTTCTTTTTTAGTCTCTCCTTGCTTCGTACGTCATGTGGTATTTTGCTTCCAAGGTAGCAAAATTCTTTCACTATGTCTGCTCTGTGGTCACCAATATAGACGTTGAGACATCATTAATGTTATTTCTGCTACACCTCATTATTTTCATCTTTCTTCGGTTTACTCCGAGTCCATACTCTTTGCTCAGTAGTCCATTCATTCCATTTAGTATATCTTGTAATTCTTCCTCAGTTTCTCTGAGAATATCGATGTCATTAACGTATCTTCTCATTTATATTCTTTCACCCTGAATTTTAGTCCCACACTTGAAACTTACTTTTATTCCCATCAATGTTTCTTCGGTACACAGATTGAACAGTAACGATGAAAGGCTCCATCCCTGTCTCATAACTTCTTTCAATTCAAGCACTTCGTTCTTGATCTTTTTTTTTTTCTTATTGGTCGCTCTTGGTTGTTGTACGAATTGTGTATTACCCGTTTTTCCCCATAGTTTACTCCAAGTTTTTCATAATTTCCAATATCTTGCACCATTTTACACTATTGAAGTCTTTTTCTAGGCAGACAAATAATATGAAGGGTCTTGATTTTTCTGAAGTCTTGCTTCCATAATTAATCGCAACGTTAGTGTTGTCTGTCTGGTGCCTTTACGTTCCCGAAAGCCAAACTGAGCATCGTCTAACACATCCTCAATCTTCTTTTCAATTCTTCTGTTCATTAGTCTTGTCAGCAGTAGGGCTGCATGAACTTATAAGGTGATTGTGCACCAGTTCTCTCATTTACTTGCTCTTCCTATGCCCGGAATTGTGTGGATGATATTTTTCCTAAATTCTGGTGGTATGTCTTCAGCCTCATAGATTCAACATAACAGCTTGAATAGACGATTGGTTACCATTTCCCTCATTGATTTCAGACATTCCGAAGGAATGTTCTCTGTGTCTTCCGCCTTATTTCTTCCTAAGTCTTTCATAATTTTGTTACACTCTAACTCTAATACAGGAACTCTAGTACAGTGTCTTCCATAACTACTCCTACTTTTTCTCCAATAACGTCTTCAGTAAACTTCTGTGTATTCTTTTCACCCATCTGCTCTATCCTCTCCATTTAATTGACGTCTTTGCTTTTAATTTCACCTACATTTGTACTGACTGTTCTATATACTGAATTAGTTTTTCCCCCGATTATTTCGTTTCAATATCGTCATATTTCTCCTAGAGCCATTTCGTCTTGGCTTCCATACACTTCCTGTTTCTTTTTAATTCCTACGAGACTTCTATTGTTTAACACTTTCCATGAACCTCGTACTTCCTTCTTTAGTCACTCAGTTGAAGTATATCTTCTGTTACCAATGGTTGGCAGATAGTTGCCTACCTTGTACCTATATTCGTCTATCGAGATTTCGTGATTGCTCTTTTTTAAGATGTCCGTCCATTCCTCTTTCGCCAAACTGCCTAATCTGCAATTTATTATCGCAATATTTTCGGTCATAGAGAACGTCAAAAGCATCTCATCATCCCTCATTGCTACAGTATCTCACTTGTTCCTACTCTGATTTTTCCCGAGATTCTCTTGCAATGCTGTCTAGTCTTCATCACTACTAAATTGTGACCTGAGTCTATATCTGCGCCTGGGTGCAGCCTACACTCCAATATTTCAGAATCTCTATCTGACCATGATGTAGACTAGCTGGAATCTTCTCGTGGCTTTTTCGAAGTATACCCCTTCTCCTTGATATTTTTTAACGGTATGATCGCTATTAGTAGCTGAAATTTATTTCAGAACTGAGTTAGGCTTCTCTCATTTCTATTTCCAAGCTCATACTCTCTTGCAACTTTTTCTTCTTTTTCTTCACCTTCTACTTCATCCCAGTCTCCCACAATTATTAGATTATCATTACGCTTTACATCGTAAAGTACCCCATTTTGCATCCTCACATATTTTTCCCTTCCTAAGCTTATGCTTTGCGTCGTTAGCATGTATACCTGCACTTTTGATTGGCGTTGGTTTGCTGTAGATTCTGATGCGAGCAACTACCTCTAAAACCGTTCACAGTAACTCACTTCTGCCCTACCTTCTTATTGATAATAAATTCTACTCCCACTATACAATTTTCTATTTCTGTTAATATTAGTCTGTACTCGTTTGACGTGAAATCCCCATGTTCTTTCCACTTCACTTCACTAACCCTCACTACATCTAGACTGGCAATTTGCATTTTTCTTTTCAGATTTTCAAGATTCCCTACGACGTTAAAATTTCTGACGTTCCATGCTCTGAATTGTAGAATGTTATCCTTTCGTTGGTTATTTAATCTTTTCCCCTTAGTCATCTCCCACTTAGCAGTCCCCTCCCGGAGATCTGAGTGGGGTGCTAACCGGTACTCTTTTCCCAATTGAGAAATTATCATGACGTTTTTTTTCAGTTACTGTCCACATATCCTGTAGATACATACCGTGTATCTTTAATGCAGTGGTAACCATTGTCTTCTGCGTCCTCGTGTCATTGATGATTGTTCGTTCTATGCTGCATAAGCACAATAACATACATTTCTATACTTCCTGCTGTTGCAACTTTTTGTGTCACCAGGGTATGTGCTCTGTATGATGACTAATACAAAAATACATGGGAAGCAGTTCATTAATTATAAGTTATTGGTGACAAATTTGATTGCAGTAATTAGCTCTCCGAATCTATCTTTTAGATGTCTAGCAGGAAAACATTCTACATGAGGGATGGTGACCACTTTCACTGCATAAATAATCAAGACGCAAAAACCAGTTCACACTTATCGTCTGTAAAACTTCTCCCAGACGTTCGTATCCAAGGTATGAGGAGGAGCGGTAGACTCGACCTGAAACAATGTTATGAAATGATTTACATAGCATAGCTTACTAGCATATCCAGAATCGGCGGTAAAATACTACCGTCGTATGATATCATTGTGTGACAAAGAAGTACGACAAGTTTTAAGTGACAGGGTGCTTGTCGTGTGACCATACGAGCATAGGTATCGTACTTCCGTATTTAGTTCTGGAGGCAGTATTAAACGTGTAAGGGTTAATGAGAGAACTAGACGCATCCACGACTTACTCGAAGAAATGATTCGTCGTGTATAATTTAGCAATATCTTTCGATTCTTAATCAACGATACAATAATAATGTTCGAGTTTAAAAAAAGTAGACGCAAATAGCGTAAGATCACAATGGGGCATGTATAAAAATATGTCAGGAATTGGGGGTTCCCAGAAATAAAGATTAGTTTGAAAACAGCTGCTAAATAAGCAAATTGTCTGTAGCTGATTTTGAATGAATCACCCCGATGCAGGTGCCAGTTACATCTACAACTTTCTTTCTTTTAGGTTTATTTACACGCTAATATTTGTACTGTATATAAATACCGATTCAGAATAATACTTAACACCTTGCGTCTTCGTATTCAGCGAAATATTTAAAACTGTATTGTAAAAACGTCACAGAGAAGTCATGGCCAAAATATAATTGTAATTTTAGCAGTAGACTTTCTTGCTGTAGTTCTAAGCACATTCGTGCGCCGTTCTAAGGGTACTTGGCTGATCGTGCCGATAGGGTCGTTGTGGAAACGTAGAACTAACGCCGTACGCTGCGCATAGAGCCACAGGGGGCCAAAATTATAGGTCTCAAGAAATTAAAAAATTGATAGCAAACAGTGGTGTAGGGGCAAGCTGTGCATTCCAGTGCGTTGCAGGTGCACTGCAGCTGTAAAAGTTGTAGTTGCTGCTGAAAATGATGAAATGGCTTCGTAGCACCCCTAAACATGCGTTTTGTGGTTCCACGAACGTGGACAACTTGTTAACTGTGCAACAAAGCGTGGTCATTGCGATGCGAATGTTTCGGAGGTTTTCATATGACGAAATCTGGAAGAGATTTGAACTCCGATTCCATACACTTGGACCTACTGATAAGGCAATTCAACAAGTGAACAAGTTTAAGCGCACTGATACCTTTAAGAACGAGCTAGGACAAAGCCATCCATCAAACTCTACTGACCTTTGAAGACATTAGAATATCCACTGAACACAGTCCAGAATCAGTGCACCTACTGACAGAATGGGATACTCCATGCTACACGGTACACAAAGTGTTGCGAAACACGCTGAAAAAAAAACCATTTGCATGTTATCCACCAGTTACATTAGGACTATTTGTCAAAGCATATGAACAAGTGGCAAGATTTGCTTAAGGAGATGCAAATTTTAACATCTTCAACCAGATACCATTTAATAACTTTACTTATGTCTTGACCACACTTCTGTTTTTCATCAAACTTACGGGTTTCTACTTTCGGTCATTTTCAAAGGCAGTGCTATGTCTGTCATGTCTCGTGCTCGAGAATGCTGACGTGATAAAATGTAACTAATGTTTTTATATGACTGACATAGCACTGCCTTTGAAAATGATGGAAAGTCGAAACGTGTAAGGTTGATGAAAAGTAAAAGTGTGGTCAAGTTATAAGTAAAGTTATTAAAAATGCATCCAGATGGCCGCTTCGTTTCACAACATTTTCATACAAAATGGCAGAAGATAGTACTTAGCGACAAACCAAGCTTCCTCATTTGTGGAAGGATTAATCGACATAATTGCATCATCTGGGCTGACGCATCACCAGTGGAGCATGTGGAATACCAGCAAGACTCCCCGACACTTAATATGTGGATGTGAACATCCAATGACAAAATCTACGGCCCCTTCTTCTTCGCCAAAAACTCACTCAATGGGACAATATTCTTGGATATGCTGCAACAGTTTCTTTTGCTACAGCTTGTTCAGAATGATCATGTATATAACGTTTACGTACTACAAAATGGGGCACCTTGCCATTATGCCACAGATGAACGTACATTTTTGGATTATGTGTTTCCTGGAAGATGGTTGAGCGCCAAGACCCATGAACTGGCCGGAGTGTTATCCCGATCTCACACCCATGGACTTCTTCACCTGAGAATTTAGCAAGGAACGAGTGTTTCGCCGACACTGCATCAACTCACTGGTGGAATTCCGAGACCGAATCAGGCAAACACCACAAATATACCTAGATGTCTTTCGTGCCACAGACTGCAGATGGGAATTGTGCCGGGATGCCAGTGGCGCTCATGTTGAAAGTAAAATGTTCCATCGTCTGCCACTGTTATGACCAGACAAAATTTCAGTCGGTCAATCATAACGGTGGATTCTTTGATTACACTGGGAGGTGGCTCATTGGAATTACAACATATGAAATATTAGTTCTCTTTAACACATGAATGAATACAAATATTTGCTTAATTTGATACAATCCTTTGCCCCTGGGTGCTTTATAATTCCCAACAGTCATTTGCTATTAAAGCACCACCTGATGTATAATTAACAAACTGTTCTCTTGAAGTACAATGTTCATCATTTACAAAAGTGTATTTCCATCTGAGACTTGAATAACATTTTAGTCCTACTTGATGTTGCTGACTGCCTCATCCGAGATCATGAACTGGGCGGAGAATTTACATGCTCGGCTCTACAAGGTGTTTCCGTAAGAGCGTGAAAAAAAGTAATAGGACATATAGAACGCGCCAGTAAGCAGTTTGAGGTTGGAAACTTTGGTTCGGAGAAGCCAGCTTAAGGAGATATGGGAGTAAACTTGTCTACCGCTTCGTGTAGCATTACTGTCTTCCACCTTATCTAAAACGAACATGCGAATAAGTTTACACGTACTGTGCTGTTTGTTTACAAGTACATTCTTTATTTCCTGTAAGAAAACGAGGAGGAGGAGCCTGATTACTAGGAAGTCATAATGCACGTTTCGTTTACTTTGCTTGTTCATAGGGCGGCTCTGTTGTATTTACGTTGTTCCATGAGAGAACGTGCTATGAATTAACGACAAAACCATTCATTACTCAGTGCTATTCAGAGAATATAATGTAGCAGTATCTACAGTTTCAAGGAGCTCATTGACATGCTAATTGTGTATAGGGAAGGACATTGCAATGCTCTCGCTGCTGAAAGGCTGCACAGGAAATGATTTCTTAACAGGCACCAGCTGTCACGACGAGTGTTTATTCCTCTTGATCGACCAATGCGGGAGACTGGTTCGTTGGAAAGAAGAAACAAGTTACCTTGCACCATGAGGTCCACCCGCACACCAAATTTTGAAGAGAAGATGCTGGGACGTGTTGCAGCGGACACCACAAGTACTCTCGTACTGCACGTGAAACGGGCGCTGCACATACAAGCTTGTGGCGAGTACTCTACGAAAAACAAGTACATCATATCACCCGCAACACGTCCATGCACTGCATGTGACTTACTTTATACTAAGGGTCTCATTGTGTCAGTGGTTGTTCCAACAATGGATTGATCGACCAGATTCCCTCCAAATCGTGCTATTTACTGACAAGGCCTCATTTGATCGCAATGGCAGTTCGAACAGCAGGAATAGCCATCTGTGGAACAAGGAAAACCCGCACGCTGTAGTAGAGACACACCATCAAGTACGTTTTGCTGTGAATATCTGGGCCGACATTTTAGGTGACAATCTCATTGGGCCGTGTCTTCTGCCTGGTAGTCTGAATGGTCACCTGTACTTGAGGTTCGTGCAAAGAGTTCTACCTGAGTTGTTGGAGAACGTACCCTAGGCTGTTCGTGAGAGGATGGGGACACAACATGACGGTGCACCGGCTCACATCAGTGTGGATGTCAACAACCATCTCAAAGCTGTATTTCCTGATTGCTGGATTGGAAGAGGAGATCGTATTTCATAGGCTGTGAAGTCACCTGACCTGAATCCCCTTGCTTATTTTCTCTGGAGATATCTAAAATCACTTGTCTATGAGACCCCAGTGGATTAATAGATCGAATTAGTTGAAGGAATTGTAGATGGCTCTGATGTGATTCGAAACACAACAGGAATATTTGTCATGGTGCGTCAGAACCTTGTTCGCCCATGTTATGTTTGCACTGAGGATGATGGCCATTACTTTCAGCATCAGTACAAATGGTGTTCTCCTTGTGTCGGTGATGGTATTTACAGTTAACTGTAACTGATCATCATCATCATCATCATCATCATCATCATCATCATCATCATTTAAGACTGATTATGCCTTTCAGCGTTCAGTCTGGAGCATAGCCTCCCTTATACAGTTCCTCCACGATCCCCTATTCAGTGCTAACATTGGTGCCTCTTCATATGTTAAACCTATTACTTCAAAATCATTCTTAACCGAATCCAGGTACCTTCTCCTCGGTCTGCCCCGACTCCTCCTACCCTCTACTGCTGAATCCATGAGTCTCTTGGGTAACCTTGCTTCTCCCATGCGTGTAACACGACCCCACCATCTAAGCCTGTTCGCCCTGACTGCTACATCTATAGAGTTCACTCCCAGTTTTTCTTTGATTTCCTCATTGTGGACACCTTCCTGCCATTGTTCCCATCTACTAGTACCTGCAATCATCCTAGCTACTTTCATTTCCGTAACCTCAACCTTGTTGATAAGGTAACCTGAATCCACCCAGCTTTCGCTCCCATACAACAAAGTTGGTCGAAAGATTGAACGGTGCACAGATAACTTAGTCTTGGTACTGCCTTCCTTCCTGCAGAAGAGAGTAGATCCTAGCTGAGCGCTCACTGCATTAGCTTTGCTACACCTCGCTTCCAGTTCTTTCACTGTGTTGCCATCCTGTGAGAATATGCATCCTAAGTACTTGAAACGGTCCACCTGTTCTAACTTTGTTCCTCCTATTTGGCACTCAATCCGTTTATATTTCTTTCCCACTGACATTACTTTCGTTTTGGAGATGCTAATCATCATACCATAGTCCTTACATTTCTGATCTAGCTCTGAAATATTACTTTGCAAACTTTCAATCGAATCTGCCATCACAACTAAGTCATCCGCATATGCAAGACTGCTTATTTTGTGTTCACATATCTTAATCTCACCCAGCCAGTCTATTGTTTTCAACATATGATCCATAAATAATATGAACAACAGTGGAGACAGGTTGCAGCCTTGTCTTACCCCTGAAACTACTCTGAACCATGAACTCAATTTACCGTCAACTCTAACTGCTGCCTGACTATCCATGTAAAGACCTTTCATTGCTTGCAAAAGTTTGCCTCCTATTTCATAATCTTGTAGAACAGACAATAACTTCCTCCTAGGAACCCGGTCATATGCCTTTTCTAGATCTATAAAGCATAGATACAATTACCTGTTCCACTCATAACACTTCTCCATTATTTGCCGTAAGCTAAAGATCTTGTCCTGACAACCTCTAAGAGGCCTAAATCCACACTGATTTTCATCCAATTGGTCCTCAACTAATACTCGCACTTTCCTTTCAACAATACCTGAGAAGATTTTACCCACAACGCTGATTAAAGAGATACCTCTGTAGTTGTTACAATCTTTTCTGTTTCCATGTTTAAAGATTGGTGTGATTACTGCTTTTGTCCAGTCTGATGGAACCTGTCCCGACACCCAGGCCATTTCAATTATCCTGTGTAGCCATTTAAGACCTGACATTCCACTGTATTTGATGAGTTCCGACTTAATTTCATGCACCCCAGCCGCTTCATTGCACTGCAATCTATTGACCATTTTTTCCACTTCCTCAAATATGATCCTATTTCCATCATCATTCCTATCCCACTCTACCTCGAAATCTGAAACATTACTGATCGCATTTTCACCTACATTGAGCAACTCTTCAAAATATTCCCTCCATCTGCCCAAGGCATCCACAGGATTCACCAGCAATTTTCCTGACCTGTCCAAAATACTTGTCATTTCCTTCTTACCTCCATTTCGAAGACTGCTAATTACACTCCAGAATGGTTTTCCAGCAGCTTGACCCATAGTCTCCAACATGTTTCCAAAGTCTTCCCACGATTTCTTCTTGGATGCTGCAATTATCTGTTTGGCTTTGTTACTTTCTTCAACATAACTTTCTCTGTCTACCTGGGTTCTGGTATGTAGCCATTTTTGATGCGCCTTCTTTTTCCTTTTACAGGCTGCCTTGACTGTATCACTCCACCAAGCTGTTAGCTTCATCCCACTTTTACACGCTACTGTTCCAAGACATTCTTTAACCACTTCTAGTACTGTGTCCCTGTACCTTGTCCATTCCTTTTCCAGTGACTGTAATTGACTACATTCAACTAACTGGTACCTTTCTGAGATCGCTGTTATGTACTTGTGCCTGATTTCCTTATCCTGAAGTTTCTCCACTCTTATCCTCCTACATATGGACCTGGCCTCCTGCACTTTCGGCCTCACAATCCCAATTTCACTGCAGATTAAATAATGATCAGTGTCATCAAAGAATCCCCTGAATACACGTGTGTCCCAAACAGCCTTCCTGAATTCCTGGTCTGTTATTATATAGTCAATGACAGATCTGGTTCCCCTGCCTTCCCAAGTATACCGGTGAATGTTCTTACGTTTAAAAAAGGAGTTTGTGATTACTAAGCCCATACTGGCACATAAATCCAAGAGTTGTTTCCCGTTCCTGTTGGCCTCCATATCCTCTCCAAATTTACCCATAACCTTTTCATACCCTTCTGTTCGATTTCCAATCCTGGCGTTAAAATCACCCATGAGCAGAACACTGTCCTTGTCCTTTACTCTAACAACTACATCACTGAGTGCCTCATAAAAACTATCCATCTTATCTTGATCTGTCCCTTCACAATGCGAATATACTGACACAATCCTAATTTTCTTGCTAGACACTGTCAAATCTATCCACATCAGTCGTTCGTTTACATACCTTATTGCAACTACGCTGTGTTCCATTTCTTTCCTGATGTAAAGCCCTACACCCCATTGTGCTATTCCTGCTTTGACTCCTGACAGGTAGACCTTGTATTCTCCCACTTCCTCTTCTTTCTCACCCCTTACCCGAATGTCACTAACAGCTAAAACGTCCAGCCCCATCTTACTTGCAGCCTTTGCCAGCTCTACCTTCTTCCCAGAGTAGCCCCCATTGATATTAATAGCTCCCCATCTCATTACCATTTGTTTGCCAAGTCGTATCTTAGGAGTCCCTGGTTTGTCAGTTAGAGGTGGGACTCCGTCACCTCTAAAGGTCCGAGGCATTTTGCTCTGATTGTTGCCAGCATCATATTTAAAGTACCAGGGAAGCAGGTTGCTAGCCTTACTTGCTCCAAGTCCCATTGGGTTTTACCCCTAACGGCTGAGGGACTAACCGGTGGATTTGGTAGTCTTTACCGTATGAGCACAAAGGTGACCACGACTCAGAATATGTCCGAGATGCCCAGCCTTATTCCAAAGTAACTGGTATCCCGACTGTCGGGACCACTTACTTGGCCACTCATACGTTGCCCGTGGTTCATGAACTAGGACATGACTACAGGAACCCACACCATGAATCTATCTAAATGTAAATGAAAAATTACACACTAAGCTGATTTTATTCCCATCATATCCTTAAGGTGACTTGTCTGGTCGCAGGTTCCCAACCTCAAATTTTGCAGTGGAGCATCCTCTACGTCCTGTTAAATTTTTGCACTCTCTTAGGGAAATACCCTGTATATTGACCTCTGTGCGAGGGTGCTACTGTGCATGCCTTCACCAGTCTTTCCCAAACGTCGTAACGAATTGCAGCGAGGCATCGCTAATTTTTGTGGAATTGATGTGCGTTGCCGATTTTGGTGTGGCACCGCCATCTTTCGATGATATCACAGCCACTATAAATAATAACCATTCGATAATTATTTCAAGAAAACCTATACTTCAGTTTTGGATACCCAGTACTAGAGTCCAGTGGAGTTGTCGTTGCTGCTAAACGCTGACCACCGTTAAATTATCGGTTCTGTGTAAGATACTATGCTCGACTATATAATACAATGTTGAAGACAGTCAAAGTGAAAGTTTTGCATTTTTCTTGAATAACTAATCTGTTATTGTTACTATCGCAGTTTAATATTACCATTCAAGCTTCGTTCTTACCTGGACAGGTTCCTGTTTGTTTTTCCTAGTTGAAATTTCAGAGTCTGAAAAATAGAAACATAACTGGAATTTTAAATGATTACTATTTGGAGAATGCAAGTATCACAACATTCAGGACTACAACTTTATTCTACAATAAAATCCTGGACTGGAAGTTTAATTGGGGAAATGATGTACGCAACAGCAGGAACTATAATTTGAAAGTCACATACGTCTGGGAGAACAAATGAAGGAGTACAGGGTTAAGAAATATAATTGGAATCTATCTAAATGTTAATACTTCAGTTTTATCATGTCATAAAGGGTGCAGAAAAGTCCGTCTTCAAAACATAGAGAATACGTTTGTTACTCTTGCCCACATTCGAAATAACGAAAGCTGTTCCATTGTCCTCAGTTAACAGAAGTGTGTATGTATAGCACACTCCACCACTGCGTCTTATCAGTGTATCGTTTGACAATCGTTTGAAATCGTTTGAGAGTCGTTTCGCAACAGCAGTCAAGCCCAATGTGTTTTGAACAAATTCATTCTGTGACATTCATACCTGGGCGTCCTAATAGTTTCCGTCATCTTGATTCATTTTGACATACCTTACTAATCATCTAATTAATAAAATAAAGAAGTTTTCTTGTTAGAATGTAAGATACTGAGTCCTTTCGTGATACTGTTATGTGCGATATTTACAAAGATAATAATTACAGTTGAAATTTCTTGACAGACTAAACGAGTGTAGTACCGTGAGTCAGAGCATAGACATTTGCCTTTCGTGGACAATTGCACTACCGAATAAGCTAACCCAGCATAAACCCCTACCCACCTCATTCTCAAGTAACTCTTCCTCTACCGTCCTGGTTCAAGTTTCGCTCTGGTACACAGTTTTAGTCTGCTGGAAGTTTCTCCACCACAGAGTGAAAATTCTTTCTCTAAATAATTGCAGTTGTCATTTTTATCTTAGGTTTTAGGTTACATTGTATTGTGCATATAGACCTAATACTGATAACTATTTACAATGTTACGTGAAACAAGAGGGAAAATTTTATACTTTCCTTATGGTGTCCCATTCCACGTAGTTGCACGCTACAGTAGGAAATCAGTGCTCTTTCTGGATACAAATTTCCCTTTGACCACTGGGTTGTCTACATACAAGGGTAGGAGTAAAGGCATGAGATAACGTGCAACCCCCCCCCCCCCCAGGCCACCCCTCATGCTCCCCTGCCTATTCCATGGCTTTTCCATCCCTCCCCACCTATCCTCTCCTCTCTACTGTACCAAGCCACACCTCTTTCTTGGAAATAAGCAAGTCAGAGAGCTTTTATGACATCATACACTCATTTTGCTCTTCCAATCCAACCCAGTAATTTACCGACATCAAAAACGAAACAGCCAACCAGTGCGTACCTCAGAGCTACCAACTTGTTTTCTTTACCCCATTCGGTGCCAAAACCGAAGTGTTGTTCAATCTTCGTATGACAGTAATACAGAACTACCAAAATAAGTAAATATTTGTTCTGTAACAGTAAAAAACACACATGGCTCACTTATTAGCACTGCTGTTATACACTGAGGTGACAAAAGTCATGGGATACCTCCTAATCTCGTGTCCGACCTCTTCTTGCCATGCTTAGTGCAGAAACTCGACGTGGCACAGACTCAACAAGTCGTTGGAAGTCAACAGCAGAAATATTGAGCCTTGCTGCCTTTGTAGCCATCCATAATTGTGAAATTGTTGTCAGTGGAGGATTTTGTGCACAAACTGACCTCTCAATCATGTTCCATATATGTTCGATGGGATTCGTGTCAGGAGATTTCGATGGCCAAACCTTTCGCTCAAATTGTCCAGAATGCTCTTGAAACCAATCATGCACCGTTGTGGCCTGGTGACATGGTGCATTGTCACCCATAAAAAATCCATTGTAGTTTAGGAACATTAAGTCCATGAATGGCTGCAAATGGTATCCAAGTAGCCAAACATATTCATTTCCGCTGAATGATCGGTTCGTTGGACCAGGGAGACCCAGTCCATTCCGTGTAAACCGTTATGGTGCCACCATCAGCTACACAGTGTCTTGTTGACAACTTGGGTCCGTGACTTCATGTGATCCACGCCACACTCGAACCCTATCATCAGCTCTTACCAACTGAAATCGGGACTCGTCTGACCAGGCCACGGTTTTCCAATAGCCTAGGATACAACCGATATGATCATGATCCAAGGGGAGCCACTGCAGTCGATGTCGCGCTGTTAGCAAAGCCGCTCACATCCATCATCTGCTGCGATAGCCCATTAAAACCAAATTTCTCCACACTCTCCTAACGGACACGTTCGTCGTACGTCCCATATTGATTTCTGTGATTACTGCACACAGTGTTGCTTGTTTGTTAGCACTGACAACTCTAGGCAAACAGCACTGCTCTCGGTCGTTAAGCGAAGGTCATCAACCATTGCGTTGTCTGCGGTGACAGGTAATGCTTGAAATTTTGTATCCCTAGCACAATATTGACACTGTGGATCTCGGATTGTTGAACTCCTTAACTATTTTTGAACTGGAATGTCCCATGTGCCTATCTCCAACTATCATACCACATTTAAAGTCTGTTAATTTCCGTGTTCCGGACATAATCATGTCGAAAATCGTTTCACATTAATCGCCTGAGTAGAAATGACAGCTCCGCAAATGTATTGACCTTTCATACTTAGTGTACAAGTTACTATTGCCATCTGTATATGTGCATATCGCTATCCCCTTGGCTTTTTTCACCTCAGTTTAGCTTAGAGGTTAAGGTAAACATGGCAACGTTGAGGTTTGATCTTTGTACAAAAGTAAAATAGCGTTGTAAAAGAAACCAATAATTGCTTGTATTATTTGTCACGAATCGTAAATATTTTTCTGTAACAGTGCAAAATATACATCACTCAGTTAAAGGCTCTAGTGATCTAACTTTTAGGTACACCTGACGCCAAAAACCGACTATGGTTCAATGTTGACACCCACTTTGTACAAACCATCATTTAGCATCAAATTAAGTGGCACGACGTTATTCCCACACCTAAATTCTCTGTGTTATTTATCAAAACTCGCCATATTTCTATTAAAACCTACATACAACGAGCCAGATTTTGATGGTAAGAACACAGCGTATACAGCAATCGGAGCCTCCCTCCCCATAGAATCCATATAATGCTGGACAAAGCTCTTGCATGTACTCCGTATTTCTTTTAGCTGACAGATTAAGAAAATTTTTTAATTTTCTTTTTATTTCCCACATATTAATGCTGTCAAGACATCACACTTATTAGGTGCATATTTCCCATTCTTCCCCACATTCTAGACGAATTTTCATACAGAACTTTAAGTTTATCGATTTAACATATGAATAATTGTTAACTGTAGTTACCCTATCATTTTTAAACTCTGTAAATGGCTTTTCTGTTGCTAGATGCACAGTGTCGAGACCACCACTTTTACATCCAATGCAGCCATCCTTTTTCAGCTGATTCAGATGGAAATGGAGGTTTATAAACAGATCCACATCCGAAACGCTAATATATGAGTACAGACCAGAAGATCGCTTCTGGCACATCGACAGACGCACCCACAGTCAGAAACTATTAAAACGTCCACTTCTCCAGAAGAGAGAACTCATATGAAAATTATAACAGCGTCAATCACTATACTTAACGCACGTAACCACTTAATAGTATTGACATCAGGTTCCAAGGTTTTGATAACACCAAAGCTGGAAGCTGGCTAAGACCATTGCAATGAGGTAAATAAAATTTTGGGTGGAAAACTCGGTGAAATGTATGAAGACAGCAGGTCTGAATTTTTCTCGGAAGGCAGAAGACGAGCATTCCGTGATCTGCAAAAAAGAAGAACAACCAGAGAACAGTGAGTAGGACAGCAATGTACTTTCTGGATACAAATTAACCGTTGACCTTTGGGCTGCCTACATGCAGGGGTAGAAGCAAATGCATGTCAACATCATGCTACCTCTCGTCTCTCCCTCTCCTAAGCCATGCCCCTTCCGTTCCCCTCATTTCACCTACACTAAGCCAAACCCTTTTCTTGGAAATAGGCCAATCAGAGAGCTTCTAAGGCAACAGCCGCATATTCTTTTCTTCCAAACACAACCGAGTATTTTACCGCCATTAAAAATGGAACAGTTAATCAGTATGTATCCCAGAGCTGCCATCTTTCACTCCTAGTCAGCATTTATGTAGCCCACATAGATTTGTGAGCATTCCCAGAACCCACACATCCACCCACCCACCCACACACACACACACACACACACACACACACACACACACACACACACACACAACCCACACACACATATACACACACGCACAGACTTGTTTTGCTCTCCCCATTACATTTTTTAACTTCTTTCTAAACCGACAACATATTTTCTTCTCTCAACCAAAATGAAGTAGTTCTTTACAACCATTAAAAACAAAACAGCCACTCAGTATGTACCCCAGAGCCACTGTCTTGTTTTAAAGAAACCAAAAATTTTCTGTTATTTGTCAAAATATTTGAAGGTTTCTCTCTATAACAGTACAAATTGCACGTGTCTCATATAAGTGTAGAACAAGGGTTGCTATATTACAATCTGCCTAATTTCAGTTACTTGCATGTCACCCAACTACCCATCTTTGGCTGATTTTCTACGTCATAACCTAGAAGGCATACGAAAATGAAATTCTTTTAGTGTTTCTCGCAGAAAACATTTATTTTTGTACAAAATCGTCATAGATATTTGCAAGTACATTTACACTCAGAAAACAATTCTGTCTTTATGTTTCTTTGATGTAGTTTTAATAACATCCAGCTTAATTTTTTTCTCATAATTCAAATTTCAATCCATAGAAGAATTTTTAAACCTTTTCCAATCCAATAATCTGATCTGCATGTCATCCATATTTGCACAATGCACAGTCTGGGGACACTGCATTGTGTAATCTGGGTACAGCATCATACCACCCATATGTATACTGGCATGCTAATGGCACCTGCTTATTTACTTTTGTCAAATTGCTTGTTAGAAATTCAATTAAATTATTCTAATGTGGATTGAAATTATAAGTTGAAAATTAAGGTGAATATTACTAAACATCCATCAAAAAACAAAAATAATTTCTACATGTAAGTGCAACGTATGACAGTGTAAATTTAAACAAACACATATTTCTTTGAGCAATGGGGATATGCTTCGCGAAACATTAATAAGTGACAAAAGGAAGTACTCATATTCAATACTTCTAATGATACGAAAGTAAACTCAAAATAATATGAACAATCAGCTTGTCTTTCTCAGAGTTGTTATACACCACGATATCTGATCCTAGAAAATATTTCTATTACAGAATTTGTTTTCTTCGATTTCTGATGTAACGCTATTAGACTAATCTAACTGGGGGGACATTAATTAGAATAGTGTTCCTCCAATTGTAATACAAAGCGTGACTGATAGTTCTCCCTGATTAACAACACGTACAACAAAATTTTTGCACATTAATGATTAATGCACCCATACTTGCACCTAACAAATTAATACAAATAAATTACCTTTATAAAAAGTGCTGTCTCTTTACACAGTCATATTAAAAATCATCCTTTATTCTTAGGTTACACATCGTAGAACATCTCAAACAGAATCTCTGTGCGGCATATCCGCTATCGAAGCTCCTCATTCAGCAATGATATGAAATCCTCTCTCCTCGACTCTACAACTGCTACTGCCCAAGGTTGCATCTCGACTGGACTATTACCTATTTACTTGCCCGTGCTCTTCTCAATAATGAAGTCTCTGAAAACCAGAGACTGTATATCACTCAAGCGTTCAGCTTGCAAACGTGTTTAATTTGGTAATATTCAGAATAAACTGATAGTTTTCATTGTATCTGCATTTAAAGATGCAGCAAGTTGCAACATGTCAAAACAAACTGTAATTTACTACAGTTTCACTTACTGCATAATCCTTTAGAATATTTGGCCAAAAACTGACACAAAGAAGGAATATAAAGTGCTGTTGGAAAAAGAAAAAGCCACTGTAGTTGTGCAAACAAGGCTTACAAATTACATTAAACACAGTATCTGTAAAAATCTGGATACAATTTACTGAAAATAAAATCTAAAGTCTCTGCATGTCGGAGCATTCGCAGAAACCATTGTATGTAACGACTTTTACCACAATAGAGGATATGCCAAATATCTGAGATATCTTTCAAGAGATTTATGAGCTGGCGTATGTGGTCAGATCGTTTTCCTTCGAAGTCACGGAAATTTATTTATAGGTCGGGTTGTAAGATACGGTACAAGCAGTCCTAACAGCAGGCAGCATTGAACAGAACGCTGGAGTTGGAGAGGGCTCGAGATATTCCGTGGTTTTAGCGGTAATAATTCTGTTTAAAGTCAGCTGGTTGATCGGAAACTCCCGAACTGTAGTTGTCTATAACTGAACAAGTGTTAGTGGGAAATGGTAGGGATCATCGTCTCGATACTTCCAATTATCTTTATTTGGTATCTGTATTACTTTTGATGACGTTTAGTTGTTGTTTTGTCTGTTTGTCCGAGGCATTCTTTGTGGGCATCGTGCGGTGACGAGAGTAGTTCAAATGGTTCAAATGGCTCTGAGCACTATGGGACCTAACATCTGAGGTCATCAGTCCCCTAGAACTTAGAACTACTTAAACCTAACTAACCTAAGGACATCACACACATCCATGCCCGAGGCAGGATTCGAACCTGCGACCGTAGCAGTCACGCGGTTCCGGACTGAAGCGCCTAGAACCGCTCTGCCACAGCGGCCGGCACGAGAGTAGTCGAGCTGCGTCTGTCGTCAACAGAAGTAAAGCAAAGAGACCTCCGCGCCGTACCCTACTCCAAGAAATATCGACGACTCGAAAGTCCGACAGACAATAATATCATTTAAAGTGGTTTTATTTGTAATTCCATTCGTTTTATCGCTTAGATATTAGACATAGTCCAAATTAGCCACTGTACGTCAAGAGAATAATAAATTGCGTAATAGTGAGCTCCCGTGTGTTCTAACAAGTTGTTGTTTCCATTTTATGTACCAGAAAATGTGAACAATAGCTCGGATGAACACCAGGAAGCTCACTATTAATCAGACGCTACGAGAATACCTGGGAGATCATAATAAACTGAATATTTATCTACAAGTTGTTCAATACTCGCTTACTAGAGTTGCAAATTAATGATTAATTAAGTAGTATCCGTCAGTAGTTTAACTACTTTTGCTAAATAGATAAGTGTTTTACATCCGCGGATTTCGCAGATTTGTGGAAGAGGAACAAAATCAATGAGAAAACTCATCTATAACTACATTCTGGACTCGACAAAAAATGTATCAGTTCCCAGGGAATCATGGAAATAGTCGTGGTCTCTCTTGAAGGGTAGAAGGCACGATTTTGACTTTTTGAGGATTGAAGTAATCTTTTCCCCACCTTAAGATAACAATGTTAAGCACAGAAGGATAAAAAAAATTACTTCTCAAGTACCAATGGTTATGGTGAAATCGATGTTCTTTTACTTTAGCAAATGTAGAATGGCATTTGTGGTTCTGATTTTCGAATGTAAGTGTGTTATGTCTAGGTGGCCGTCGTTATTATGTTGAATTATTGAGCTATTAGATACCTGAAGGATAAGAATACTTGACGAAGTTGGTGAATGAGGCAGCAAGCGCTATTTTTTCCGTGGACACCCCCCCCCCCCTAGAGTTTATCAAGAGGCAGCGCCATTTTTTTATATTTTTCCTCCTCTAGCCATGTGCATGGAAACTATGGCCCGGGTATTTCAATCTATTCCCTCTTGGTGATACTTAAAACTTCGTGACTACCCCTAGAAGTACACAACTATTCATAAGGACTGTTACCACGCCTGGGCGGCGTTCGGAATAGCCTTTAACAATATTGTTCTCCAATTAATACTCGTCTATGTTCATTTGGACAGAGAATATTCTTCCAGTGCATCTATGGGCCATAATATCAGAAACCTTGTTGGGTTTTGTAAAAAAGGTATTTTTTTGCAAATACGTCGTTACCTCTACATTCAGAATACATTCTATACAATGACATACGATGTAAAACACTCCAGAACATCACTTTCCCTAACATCGGTGCCAGATTACCCGCGACGCACTACTTCGTCATAGCAAATGATAGCGGGAGTGCTACATATATTTTCGACAGAGAAAACTAAATCTGCGCTACAAACCAGACCAACAACAATCACTGCCACGTTCCTGTTCCCATAGCTGAGCAGCGCCCACATATCACAATCGTATACATTGCCTTCCCCCTCCAAAGATACACTAAGACAAATAATTGCTAAAAGAGTTTTAAACAGTACAAAGATCTTCCAGTTCGCGCCGTTAGCGTTTTCTCATTGACTTTAGGCCTCCGAGTGACTGCTCTGGCTTTTCTGTCACCTATGAGTACGTATCTGACTGAGGGAGCCAACATTAGCATAGTTTCCAAACGCAGCACAGTCTGGTTCCCAATAATGCTGCTCCTTTCTCATGAATATAGATGATTATTCTTATTTTTTACATTATATTACAAAAGCTTAACAACTTCCATGAAAGAACTCAAGCCTGCTTTTAATTGCAGAGTCAGTACGCTTTCCAATTGAAGCCATTGGATTTGTATACCTAGAATAAATCACAGCTATTTAAAAACGATACCTTACAGCAGCACCGCACAAAAAACCAATATTTACTCCAGAACAGAAACTTTTACAGTCAGTAAATTAACTTCAAATTAAATGCCACAATTTCAGAGACTTTACTGGTCTCATACAGAAATTATTTAATGTATATAGAGTGAAGCAGCGAGTGAAAATTTGTACCAAGGCCGGGAATCGAACCCGAGTCCCCTGCTTACTAAGCTGGTGCGTTAGTAGACTGGGATGCAAGTGAGAATTTGGATCGAGGAGGGAGGCGTGCCAGGGTAGTCCGTGCAGTTGTGCTAACCGCTGTGCCGAGGTGACTTAGTGGCTAACGGACCTGCTTCGTAAGCAGGAGACCCAGGTTCGATTCTCAGCCTAGGTCCAAATTTTCACTCTCTGCTTCAGTCTATATACATAAATGAAGTTCAGTTGTACAGGATGTCAGGCTTATGAACGCAATTATCGAAAGACCATTACACTTTTGGTAAACTATTGTATAAAGTGTACTGTAAAGAAGAAATGTATAGTTAATCACATAAATATACACATCAATTAAGGGAAAACACTTATCCCGAATCAGATATTACTGCAACGTGTTTTAAAAGATTAATCACAGCATTCTGTGTGGACACTTTCCCATAATCCAATGGTCCCCTAATAAACAAATAATTTGTTAACTTGAGTCACCAACCACATAGTCAACGAGGAAACCTAGAGGAGAATATTCTCTACACAAACTAACAAAGTGCCAGAGAACTCCACTTCCCTAACACGTCAAACATGTTGCCCTATTACAGTGTAACAAGAAAGAGAATTCTAAACTTAACACAACTGCAAGCAAAGTTCCATCCATACTGAAAAAGCTATTTCGTTTCACTATCGTAACGGTCTTTTCGTTGGCCTACGAATTTAAGACTGTAAAATGGAAAGAAGTTAGTAACTGATTCACAACAGATGAAACTTCTATTATATTCTTGCAGATGACAAATGTGTGTCCTTCAGTTCTGCACATAGCTAGATCAAACGAGAAATGCTGTAACAAGAAGGTCACTCTCGGTCTAAGCTGAACATCTTCGCCTGCACAAAACTTCAAAAATTTCGAGTTTGTGCTTTCACTGACCCGCCAAATAATATTCTCTTAATGCAGATAACGTACATGGCTCGCAGTCCCATCCTTCCTTATTTCCGTCACTACAACCTTTTCTCATGGCTAACGGTTCATTTCACAATCCACTGCAATCTCCTTTTTTTACGGTGAAGAACTCATCTCTCTTACTCAGATTACTCACGAAATATATATGAGACACCAACACACATGGTCGTCGTCTGTGCTTGCACTTGGGCCTGTGGCACACTATGCAAACTGTTGCCTAGCAGACTATGTGCGATCGTAAGTATGTAAATAGATTCTCTCATCATTTGTGACTGAGTTTTGAAACTGAATGTTGACAGTTCAGTTAGACATTTCGAATCCCAAAAGTAGAAAAAATCATTTTTGTGATAGGTTGCTAGACATGGCTGCTAATATCTACTGCTCAGGAAACTTTGAACCAACTCCATAAGCTACCCTCTATGACTTCTCTGCAGTGCGTTAAGTGTAGCCAAAAACAGACCTTCGAGAATGATTCGAGAACTGAACATTAAGCAACTAGTGGCTTTCAACAAGGTATGGCAACTAAATGAGGCTCCACAGGTTCTTTACATTATTACTGATGAAAGTACAGTGTTATACAACAAAAGGAGTTAGTAGATTGTACGATGGCACCCAGACGAAAAGGAATCAACGATTGCGGCAGGCAATAGATTCGATTCTGGACCATCATGTAGATTCTCCACTCACGCCAGTATGAGTTCACATTTTACATCTCTTTACACTTTTTCTTCTTACATGAGAGTGAAACCCTGTACTGTACAGTAGCGAATTACATGTTACAACGATCCTTACAACTATTGAACGAAGCATGTTTACAAAACAAAAAACATTTATTCCATAATTTAGATACCTGTGTGGCTGTGTTCCATTTGATACTACCTTCCTCAATTACTTCATTAACATGACGTCGACGACGGTATAGTGAGAGAGGGAGCATAAGTCCGGAAACACAAAAATCGATTTAGGAAAATTACGCAAGACATCAGTCAGGATGCCCCGACGAAGCTTTGAGAACACATCCGTCTCAGAAGCGAGTCCAGTTGTATAGAGTTGAAACTAATTTTGGGCAGTTTCGTGTCGTTACGTAAATAACACGGATGTTTCAATCAATTATGACAGTAGCAAAATATCGTAAAGTAGGTAAAGGGTGTAAAAATGCTTTGTCTGGCAACTAAATTCAGTGTGTGTATATGTTCTAGAAAAACCAGTATTATAACCTGCTGTACTAGTGTTCACTCAGAAGCGGCAAAGACCATCTATGCGGCGGTAGCTAACAGCAGCAACGGGTACCAAAGATCATCCTGGCGAGGTGTCCTCTATACAACGAAACGACAGCCACATTAAATTATATATTGATTGTTAAAAAATAATGGTAGCGCCATACGTTTGTCTAAATTTATGGAACACGCTATGGTTTTGTGAAAAGAAGGTGATCTTGAGACGGTAAGATGGCTGTTGTGTTACTGCATGTGGGTCGAGACACTTTTATATGTGTCACAATCGTTACTTTGCTTTGAGAATTCGATATCAACTATCAAAACAGTTGGAGATTTCAGGTGAATTTTGTTGGAAAAGTTTCGGAACCTTGTAATAAGTGCATTTAGATTTTTAAAGGCAAGATTAGATGATGCAGGAACGATACTAGGGCATAATCATTGAAACTCTTTGATGAATTTCATTAGAATGGAGCTCCTCTAATTTTGTTTTGTACTTGATCTGTGGTCAGACGATCTTTGAGGGACGGGCTTAGTGCAGCATTGCTGATGTGCTGTGTTAACTTAAAGACTGGTATTTGGGTGTCGTAGATACGACCATAATGAAAGTTTTAATGTTAGCCATTGTGTCTGAGGAGGTCCGGTTTTGTTGCCTACAGCAGTTTGTTGCACACGCCAAAGGACTTGGGTGTTGAAAATTTTGAGACAAGCACGCTCTAAGATAGTTGGGTGTTAGGTATTTGTATAGATTTGTGGAGGATAGTGTTACTACGAGGTAGTAACTTGTTGTATACTGTGGATTTTTTGATAGTCGAGCGTCGTTCTCGAGCTTTTATTGATCGTAGAATCAAGTACAGGAACAAACTGAACAGAAGCGGATTGCGATTAGCAGCTTATTTAGCCCGTCTTCATTGTTAGCGACGCTGTTATAGATATTCACTTGAACTACCTCAACCATTTGAAGACGGAAAATCCAACTTCTGTCATTACTCTAATAGTAAGTCACGAGTGACATTCAATTAGATTTGTAGTGGCTACGCGAGAAGTGAATACCTGAAGTGGTTGAGTTTTGATGTTAAGTTGAGCTTGAAAGTGGTGACGGCGAGCAGGGTTTTTTTCTTTTTTTTTTTCCTATCTCGTTCACTGTAGCGCTTAGATTTTTAGTCACTCGCTCGCATTAACGTTTGTTGCCGTTGTAAAGATCTGATTCACTTTAAATAAACTCTGATTCGTTAAAATGAAAACTAAGTCCCCGTATTATCATTTTACCCACTACTCTAAATAAAATGAAATCCAATTTAGAACTTTGAAAAGAAAAAAAAAAGGTTGAAGGTTTAGTGATCTGACATATAACAAGTAGAGAAAGCACGCTCATGTTAGCGATATAATATAAATAAATAATGAATGGCGAGTATTTTATCAAATTTAACAACGCAAAGTTTACTACGTACGTAATGTCTTGAAAGGTAACATTGGATTTACAGTAAAAAGATATTGACAATTATAAACCAATACGCAAATATTTATTTAAGAAAGAATTCTGATTTAGTACCATAGAGTAAATATCTCTGGAGTGAGCATTGCGTTCTGCACATATTGTCAACATTAAACCAGGACTGTCACGTGTTTTCGGGACTTCACTGTGCGTGTGTGCTTTCCGCAGCGTTTGAAGTATATAATATCAAGAGTTTTTGTTGTGTTTCACCGTTTGTTGATAGTGTAATAGCGATGGTGAATTACTGTTGTTTCTACGGATGCAAAGAAAAATATGTGAAAGAAGGGATAGTAACTTTTCATGGGTACATACCATGTAGCTCTAATTATAGTTGCCGGCCGCGGTGGTCTAGTCGTTCTGGCTCTGGAGTCCGGAACCGCGGGACTGCTACGGTCGCAGGTTCGAATCCTGCCTCGGGCATGGGTGTGTGTGATGTCCTTAGGTTAGTTAGGTTTAAGTAGTTCTAAGTTCTAGGGGACTTATGACCTAAGATGTTGAGTCCCATAGTGCTCAGAGCCATTTCAACCATTTTTTCTAATTATAGTTACCATATTAGTGAGAAACACTGTATATGTTTAAAAATATCGAGACGCATTATAATTAAAGCTTGATTCTGTAGACTTATTTTTGTACGATTTTATGACTATATAATAGATATTACGGCTCGTACAAAAGCTTACAAACAATCGTTTCCTCTCGTAAATTTGCTAGTGGAACAGGAAAGGGAATGGTTAGTTGTTTCACCAAATACTATCCTCTATGCATTTATCAGTGACTTGTCGATTATGTACATAGATTACTCAGTCTACTATTTATTTCATAAACAGGGAGCAAGTACGTAAAATGCGTTAAATAAATACTTCAAAGTGTCACGAGTAAGAAAAATTGTGATTTAGGTCGCAAAAACGAGAAAATAAATACTCAGAAATAGCAGAAAAAAGGACGAATTAGCAGGGACATAATCGCTAATGTGTGGCAAATTCGGTGTTTTTCGGACACTTGCAAAAGTACTAGCGTACTGTCAAGTCGTTTTGCAAGACTATAACTGCAAAAATGTACGCCAGGCTCTGTAATATTATATAGTGCCGTATCATACCGAAAACTACCAAAAATCGAGTGCATCTGAACTGTGACACCTATCGCAAAGAAACAGAATGCAGTATCACTGGCCCTTAAAAGTTACGTAGCTAGTTTATTCCCGGTATCAAATGCATACTTTTAAAATGTCTGCGCAACATATATAAATAATCCACGACACGTACGAAAAGAATCCGTCTGTACTAGGGATGTAGTGACATTCTAAATATACAGGGCGCTATACGGACAAGCACAAGACGTCCCGAGAACACGTGACCAGGCCGGCAACGTATGTTGACAACACAAAATCTGTTCTGCGCATGGGAATGCTTACTCCAGAGATATTTACTCTATGTTTAGTACAAAAGACTATATTTAAACTTTATTAGCAGAGGTATCGCTAATCATAGGATGTAAATAACTGTTGTTTGTTTCCATAGTAACCTATACATCTTTGGCCTGAGACTGCAACTGCTTTAGAAAATTAATTAACTGCAGAACCTTTTATACATTTGGGAATGCGTAAGTGATGTAATTAAGAAGTAGAATTAATTAAGTAAATAAGTTAATCCCAAGTACAACGGTGTTATTATCTGAGTAGCGTGTTAAGTGGTGTCAATATTACATGGGAGAGTACGACTGACCCGTATAACTTTCATTAATAGGGAAATACAGAAGCGTCCGATCTTACCCGTCGGCTTTGACCCATGACGTCACAAATGTAGCGGAAACGACCATAAACAATAATTCCAATATGGCGGATATAAAAACATCGCATACGTATTATAAACACTGAAATACACAAGTTTCACAAATAGCCTAATGACTCTAACGGGACAAGCGTGGGAAATTAGGGGTTTTTGGGTGGGGACAAACTAAATATACACAAATGTAGCCACCGACCGCCATACAAAACCACGCAATACAACGAAATAAATCAACATTACAAAACTGACCAAATACAAAAAAACACATTCCTATCCAGAATCGGACACTTCCCTTGACCTATATAGCTCAACAGAACCTACCGATCACATCCCCCAATACAAAACTAAAAAACCAACACTTCCCTTACACCTACATACATCTACAACAGCTCCCGATCACATAAATTACGATCGAACACTTCGGTTGACCTATGTAGCTCAACACAACCTACCGATCACATCCCCCAATACAAAACTTAAAAACCAACACTTCCCTTACACCTACATACATGTACAACAGCTCCCGATCACATAAATTACGATCTAACACTTCCATTGACCTATATAGCTCAACAGAACCTACCGATCACATCCCCCAACACCAACCTAAAAAACCAACACTTCCCTTACACCTACATACATCTACAACAGCTTGCGATCACATAAATTACGATCGAACAATTCCGTTGACCTGACCATAAACGACACAAAGGTTTCACAAGAACAATCTGCTAACATTGATAGCAAACAAAGATAATAATAAACAAGTGGTACTCGAGGCCAGGCAGGGGGGGGGCTGCGCCCCCCCCCCTGACCCTCCCCCCCCCCCCCCGCCAAAAAAAAAACTCCCAACCTAACCTCGTATTCAGTGCTACGCTACAGATCAATGTGTAGGTCCCTAACGTCACGGGTCAAAGCCGACGCGTGAGATCAGATATTTCTGTTGACACAAAACATACATCAAAAACAAAAAAACGGAACTTACCTCAAAAAAGTTCCAGCCCCAGAAACTAGATTGGCCAGCACAATAACACACAAATGCACCCTAACTAACCACTTTCGGCCTATACATTTTACCCACAGCCCTTAAAAAAACCCGAAAAATGCAATAGGCCTCTGGGACACTCTTCCGCCAACAGTACTCATCTAAATGAGACTGAAGGTTGGAAGAGCGCCTCTTCCCCCTCCCAAGAACTGACTTAACCGCCCCCCACATCCCCTCAATTGTGTTAGTGCAAGCCCCAGTATCATAATTCTTAAATTCTAGACTGTGGTTCACTACTAAATGATTAAATCCCCTGTCACCCAACCCCCTATAAGAAGAAAAAGCATCAGAAACTATTGTGGACCCGGGCTCTACATACTCCTCCATTAACCCCACTAATTCAGCCTTCGACCTCCCCTCCACAACCCTAAAAACACATTCAGTACCCCCACCCCCGTGAACAACAGCCCCCCACACCCAAAGACCAGCCACAGACTTCCCCCTCCCATACTTCCTTTTACCAAACTGCGACTCGTCCACCTCCACAAGCACCCCATGCCCACCCAACTTACCCCTGTACTTAATAAATTCCGAACACACTTCACGACAAAAGGAATACCAGTCTAAAACAGTCCTCTCACTCACACCAGTCTCAAACGCGCAAAAACTCTGTGGGCATCTATAACAAAAATAATATGTAATAAGCACACTCTCACGCATGCCCAATCTAGACTTCTCGAACCAGGTATCACGCCTTATAGAACGCCATACGCCATCTTTCCGGCAACACCACATGTATCCGTCGCTGGTCCGAGAGGCCGGAACTTTAACCAATTTCATCGCCTCAAGGCAAAGAGAACACTTAACAACTTCGGCGATTAAACCGAATAGTTGTAAGAACTTGATAAGTTCTAACGCTGTGTCGCCCATCATCGCCCTCAACCGAACACTATTAAGGCGGTCTTTCATATCCATTCCTAAACAAAAAACCACAACCAAATACACTCAATAACAAAATCACCCGACGTACAGCAATGAGCATTAAATTAAAACAAACGAAAACCATGAACACACCACCAGAGAGCACCACAAACAAAAACAAGACATCTACAAACACGCCACAATCGCAAAACAAACTCCGCGCCGAAATGACGTCACACACCACAACACGCTTACGTCACGGGTCAAAGCCGACGAGTAAGATCGAAGGTTTCTGTTGACCCATTAATAGTAATTTGTGCTGTACTCACGTTTGTGATGTGTTGATGGACTCTTTAATTATTTATAAACTTAACTCGAAAAGATCAATGGGATCGTTATAATATTATAGTGTTGGAGAACTTGCTTACCAATTCGATCAAGTGCACGAGTGCTGATTGTTTTCTGAATTGCGCGTACAGTGTTTCCAAGAACTTTTTATCTTCTGAGAGGTTATACTGAGCTCTGTTGCGCCTCTCCACGAATTAGTAGCACTTTTTGCTTCTATATTTAATGTTTTTCTCAATTTTCTCTTGTGCGGAGTTGGGGTGACGACTGAACGTTTCGGGGCTAGGTACGTGGACACTATATGCGGAAATTCCGACAAATGCGCCACTTCGCTTGCTATGGACTGCATAGTGTGTCAGTGAGCGTATCACGAATACCAGCTCCGACAGATTTCTGCATGCTGGTGTTAATTTTACTCTGTTGCTAATAATTATAATTAGTTACTCAATAATGGGCATAAGAACCTACTGTTCCCTTCGTCACGGGAATCATTTGATTGTGTCACATAACAGTCCCCTTTCATGCATGGTGCATTTTTGTGTTTTGGCTACTTTGTCGCATTTTAGCATCAGTTGTTATTTAGTGTATGTTATGTTCTCAAAGCAAAATCATTTTATTAAAGTACGTTTACTTTGTTTGTAACTGAACGTATAGGAACTGTTAAAATAAGATCTGAATGGGGTCAGAATGAGGTATTTGCCCTTCCAAGTCGTACTCCTGTAATTGCGCCATGAAATCACGATTAGTGATTCATAACTTCAGCCAGCCACTGTAGTGTAAGCTCTCTCCTAACCTTTTATAACATGTTTTACATTTGCTTTATTTTTTAAAAATTTTTGTCCGGAATACTAAGATAACACTCCCTGTATTAAAAACATTCAGACTGGGCAATTAATCATTGCTTATTTTCACTTACGAAAGACCGTTGTGAGAACATAAATCGTCGCTCGCAAAACATTAGGAACAGACTAGATATATACGTTTGCTTCGGATCGTAAGTTAAAGAAGGAGCATTGCATAACTTACCTACGCTTTTTAGAGTTTCGTGCCTCAGTCGGTTAAAGCGAGACCCTTTTAGGTTCACTTTATCAATAAACTCGTACTTTCTCCCCAAGAACTCAGATATAAATGAAACCTATCGAAAGAAGCAAAGTATTTCGTTAGGATTTTAAGACAGCGTGAAATCAATAAATCCATACAACAAGCCAAGTAATTTCACTGTTAGTTTGTATTCGTAAAGATGAGAGTGCCGAGCTTAATTCCATTACTGACATAAACTTCCGAAAATACTTCTGTCACTGAGATAAAAAAATCTAACAGTACCATCTACTGTTGTTTGATGTACTACGAAACTATCAGCTCCATCTGTTGGTTCTTTGATGTGTTACGCTGTCACTAAAGCAAAAACTCGATGTACTAAGCTGAGCAGACCTTCAAAAACTTTAAGTTACAATAGCTTTTTTCCGTGACTCGATTTTGATGAAGCAAAGCCTGTGCGTTGCCCAAGCTACGCTCCAGTTAACCCTGAAAACCACTAGCATGTTCAGACAGACGAACAAACGCACGACGGTTTTGCAGTTTTAATATTAGTATAAGTGTAGATATAGACTTAGAAGAGGAATGAAAGTTAATGATCACTCGGAAGCTAGTTCAACTCGTCATAAAAATTTTTAGAAACATTGTGTAGTTATCAAACCTGTTTGTAGTTTATCTATTGCTAGTAAAAGTTATTTAATTTATAGCTCGTTTCCATTAATGACCACAGCCTTTACTGGAAACTAATTATTCTCATTATAAATTACCTGTTCAACAAATAGTTCAGAAACAGTATCCACAGCCAACATCCTCGCGTTCCAGGACTGTTTACCTTCTTTGAGAGCATCTACCAAGTAAATCTTTCACGTTACGGGTGAGCGTTGATTATCGTCCGGAATCAACACTGCTTCCCCTATCTGCGCACTCTTACTCAAAGATGAATATATTTCCTCCAAGTACACATATATCATTTTAAACCTTTTAAAAGAATATCAGTGCGGAAGAATGGTACTCTTACAGCAGGTGTCCAGTTCGAGCCTCGTAAGGTGTACAAGAGTAACTGGTCACGAATATAAAGGGTGTTTATAGCTTAGTTGCAAATAAAGTATCCTTTAATTGTGAAAAAGGTAAATAACTTACAGAAATGTTTGATACAGCAGTGAATGCAGTATATCTTCGAGTTTTATTTATAAATGTTCAGTGTGGTTACTTTTTGTAATATGATAAATGTCACATCTGTAATAAGTTTCCTGGCAGGTCCTATGAAGCAAGTCTTTATGTATAGTGCCAACTGCTTGTGTTATCCGTTGCCGCAGCTCGTCGACGTTTCCCCTAAGTGGAGGAACAAGCACTCGCTCTTTAATGCAAACCCATACGCAGACGTCCTCTGAGGTTAAACCAGGTATCTGTGGTTGCCAGGATGTTGTTCCACCACGTCAAACCCAAGACAGTACATTCCCACGCAGACAATTTCACGATGCTAATCAGTGGTGTGCCATCCTTCGGGAAAGTAAATTCTGTGCTCATATTCTGTTGTAATTGAGGCTTTAGGTAGTGTTTAGACATGTCCAGGTATGATATATCAGACTCGGCAAAAAAGAAAGGACTGTAAATCTTATTTCAGCTTATAGCGCAAAAAAAAACATTTACCTTAGGCAAGTCTTTGGCAGTAGGACTAGATACTGGCCCGTCCGATCGGTTAGCCTGTTAGTTTGCGATAAGTAAAGCACAACGATATCTCCAATGCTGAGATGACAAGATCAGTATTCGTTCGTTCGGCAATTAATACAGGGCGTCTTTTAGACGCAGTGTACGTCAAGGCAAGACTCGCGCGGAAACGAGTAATTGACTAGTTGACTGGTTGCTCAAGAACTACGTATAAAAAAGGTACTTAAGAACTAACATGGAGAAAACAAGAACATGTAAAAAAAAGTATATACTAAGAATAAACAGCTCGGAGTAACGGACACAATACAGCGCTCCTGGCGGGCGGCGCAGAACTAATTTATCCGCGCAAAATAAAATACTTGCGCCGTGACAAACGGGTGATGCACTCGTGATCCCAACTGCGTTGCACAGCACTGCGCTGCACTGCTAACTGTGGTCACTACAAGTCCCGTAGATATGATTACGTGACGAGGTTTCTGCTGTCCCCATATCTGAACATTATGCCGATTCAGTTGCTCTTAGGCCGCCGGAGCCGCACGACCGCCTCGGGCATGGATGTGTGTGATGTCCTTAGGTTAGTTAGGTTTAAGTAGTTCTAAGTTCTAGGGGACTTATGACCACAGCAGTTGAGTCCCATAGTGCTCAGAGCCATTTGAACCAGTTGCTCTTAAAGCTTTCAAAAATTCTCATTTGTAGGGTCTGGGTGACAGTCGTTTCTGTAATACACTCCACATTGTAACACTAGTCGTATTAAATTCTAAGTTGGCACGTCTCGTTGATTTACCCGGAATTCGAATGTAAGACTTCCGAACTTATTCAACTGCTGCGACAGTGACTGCTGGCCTACACTGACACTGCGTCTAATGTGATACACAGCCAGTTTCGGTGGTACGATTCTACCAATTAATAACAATTTGCCTTCGACGTGGTGGCTTGCGATTTTTATTCCTGAATTGTCTGTCAGCTGTAGTAGCGGACTGGCATACATAAAACCATAAACAACACTGCACTGTTACTCGACTCCATGATGACTGTCGGAATGATTCGTTCGCTCTTGCCACCTAGCGGAAACGTCGGGAACAAATAGTGTTAGTCGGGAATAAAACTTATAAAGATATACCGCGTTCATCACTGTATCAAACATCTCTGTAAGTTATTTATCCTCTGTACGATTAAAAGTTACTTGTGTATAATTAATTTATAAGCATCCTCTATAATATCAATAACGGTCCACCGGATTTAAGAGATTTGATTTCTTCTTCATTAATGCTTTGTCCAGTTTAGAGAAAGACACGTCAATAATGAATGATTAAAAGAGAAATCTACAACATACAAAACAAATCTTTTCTAAAGGAAAATGCTTATCAGGGAAGTGATATCATCGGAACAACGTCTCTAGTTCATATCACCCAGTAAGCCTTCATACCAGGACGATTGTTATCAACCCTGGAGTGGGCGGTGCGAATTTTGTGGGCGGTCCGTTGTGTGGCCCCTATGAGGTGTTTCTGGATTTATTGCCTGCAGATTTATGCAGGCCCCTCCTCACGGACTTGCATTAGAATGGGACTCCCCATTCAGAACTCCGCATCGTCGACAGTAAATCTCTACCTGCGGTGACACACAAAAGAGCAAATGAAACCCAGTGCTGTTAGGAGATTACGAAGATAGTCTTAAAGCGCGAGAAACGGTCGTTATATCTGGGCTGTAAAATGCTAGAAGGAAATACACCAATAGCTGTTAATCCTCAAGCAAAGTTAACGCCGTACATTCATGATGCCGATAAAGATACTGAAACATACTTGATACCGAAATAAAACTAAAAAAAATGCTCGAAAAATTTAATTCGTCATCAGGCGTGTACTGGGAACACCAAATCGTGCAAGAGGAATCCGCTTTACAGTAAAACAGCGAGAACATATGAGCACAAATTCATAAGTTGGTGTCGGAGAATTTTAATAACATTCTAGAGGTGTAACCTTCTACACACAAAATGGATGTAACTTGCAACGATGCAACTCTCTCTGAACTGCTTGGTATCAGTCTTTATGTTTTAGGGCACAAAACAGAAATTTTTAAAATTTCCTGTGAACAGAAACATCTGAAAATCAAACATTTCTAAGAGTACTTCAGGTTAATTAAATAATTACCTCAGTGAGGGGAACTATTTCTTGTATGTAAGGGCATGGAAATCGGTTTCAAAAATGTACAAAATTATCTAAAACTGCTTAACCAAAGATCCAAAGAGACGATACTACAAGATTGATAATTCTAAACTGATAGGAACTATATAATGCCCGACCTCAACAGCTCCATACAAAGATGCAACAGCATCACAGACTCTGTGAAATACATATCACTTGGCCGCGCGGGATTAGCCGAGCAGTCTGAGGCGCTGCAGTCATGGACTGTGCGGCTGGTCCCGGCGGAGGTTCGAGTCCTCCCTCGGGCATGGGTGTGTGTGTTTGTCCTTAGGATAATTTTGGTTAATTAATGTGTAAGCTTACGGATGATAACCTTAGCAGTTTAGTCCCATACGATTTCACACACATTTGAACATATCACTTGAGATTAAAAATTAGCCCTTACACTGCTTTCACGTTCATCTTCATCATCATCTAGAGAACATGCTTGTCGCTGCAGTTGTTTCTATCATCTGCTGTTCCCCTGCGTACGTGATAATTTTGACTTTTCCTTACCCTTAAAATAATCAGCTGACATTCGGTGTCCACTGCTGGATAAAGGTACCTTCTTGACTTTTCCGTGTATTATGGCCTCCACCTAAACCAGTCACTATGGTTCTGCTTTTTGTCCAGGGTCATCTATCCACATTTCATAAGTTCATCGCTTCGGTCTTTTTTTTTTTTATATCTCGGAATCCAGCAAAGACTATCCTTGATCAATTTATCATTAATGCACTAGATGACACGTTCCTTCTACCTCCAGGTCACTTTCCTTGATCCATTTTGTTTCCTCCTGCCTATCCCAACAATTGCCAATCTGCATCTCTCCATTGCCCGTTGATCAACTATCAGCTTTTGAATGATTTTCGCATTAAAAATCTATATTAGTTTTTTTTTTCACACATACAGAAGCAAGCACTTCAGGTCGATTTTACGCTCCTCTTAATTTCTTTTGTTGTCCTTCCAGGCACTGTCCATGTTTGAGCCCACTCCTATTTCTTACATACGTCAGCGACCAACTTTTTATCAAACAGAACTGATTCTGTTTCAGACGATACTAGATTATAGTAAGTCCCACCACGGAAAAAGCTAAAGAACGAATTGTTACTGCGGTTTTTCAAATAATTGTTAAATGGTTCTCTGAAAATTGACTCCCTTTTGTTTTAAAAAACACACTATATTCAGTTCTCTACTACAGACTCAGACCAATAATAGACATGAGTCAGTAAACAGGGTAGAGTGCTAAAAATTTTTCGGTATACATATTGAAGTTAACTGTAATTGGAAGAATCATATTACTGAGCTGCACAGACTATTAAGTTCAAATACTTTTGCACTTTGTATAATTGTTAGTCTTTGGAACAAATGAATCACTCTCCCCACATATTGTACATATTTCCACTCGGTAATGTCTTATAGAATAATTTTCTGCTAGAAATCATTACTTACAAATAGCATTGATCGTACAAAATAGAGCACTAATAATAATATGTGGTACTGAACTGCAACTGAGTTTTGGGTATCGCTTCAAAGAGTTACACATTCTAACTGTACCTTCAAAATACACATTTTTGCTGATGAAATTCGTCATAAATAACCCATCACAAATTGAAAAGAATAATGATATGTATAGCTACAACTCTAGAAGAAATAGTAACATTTTATCACCCTTTCCGTAAAGCTATCAGTGGTTCAGAAATAGACAAAAAATTTTGGTCGTATGCTCAGTAACATAAAACGTCTGACAGGTAGCAAAACAAGTTTTAAATCTAACATAAAACTATTTCTTCTGAATATCTCATTCTTCAGAATATTTCATTCTATTCCACAGAATATTATTATTTAAAAACTGGTATCCCATAAAAAGGTCATGCTTTTAAGTGTAGTTGCATGAGTGGAACTAAAAATATATAATTAATATTTAAAACTATGATGTATACATATACTGCAATATGATTTATTCCAGATCATTTCTGTAGATAAAATGGTTAAAATTATATAAGGAACATGTAACTAAGCTACTCTAAGTACAAAAACTCATCAAGATGTTCTATAAGTTCATTGTTAATTGGTACAATTTTCTTTTCTGTGTACTCATTCTGCATTATTTTAGCGTTATTATAGTTGATTTACATGACTGATTTCTAATTTGCTATATTACGTTCTCTATTCGTTGTTGGTGTTTGCAGTTTACCTGTACTAGAGACAGTCACTGTTGTTCGCAAAATGGAAGTGGTTCATGTATGTTCCATTACCTGAAATTCCATCTTCGTTTTCACTGTTCAGGTACGAGAATATTTTTTTACGATTGCTGAGAATGGTTTTGGTGATGTGGAATCTTCTGCTTGACTCTTTCAATTCTTAATTTCTCGGTGTCGCTTTATTTTAAATTTTCTTCTTTTAGTTATTTGTGCTTTAATTAGTGTGGCTTTTACAACTGAAATTCGAGAGGGTCCAAATAAGGTAGGGTTTGATCGGAAGGTGTAGCACTGCTGTTTATATTTTCTGTAAACTGATGTGCTTGGAATGAGCGAGTTTTTTACACGTGGGAGTTAGTGAGAATTGTCTTACAGCCTGTCAGTATTTAAATCCCAGGCAAAGTAGTCATTCATATGAATTACTTCGTTTTATAATTTCATTCATGACCTGCGAGTGGTCCATTGTGCTATATCCGTTCTAAAGCTGTATCTTCTCTTCGAATGATTAAGATATAGTCTTTATTTTTTTAAAAAAAAAAAAAAAAAAAAGAAAGAAAGAGTCTAGTAAACATCAGCAAAATCTTACAGCTTTCCCTCCTCCCGATTTCTTATAAAAAATTGTTCCTTAAAGCAAATTTATTGAGGATCTGTGAAGACCAAAATTTGTTTTCGTGGTCTAAATAGCAGTCACTATGCTTCTCATTTATTTCTATTAGAATGTCCTCACAGTGTTTTTTATCTGTGACCCCAAAATTCGTTACCAGTCCCTCTCACAGCAGTGTATCTGTAGTCTGTAAGAACGACTGGCCTCTTTCAGACAATTTATATCTTTCACGCCCATGTAATGCTGACTACACACACATACTTGGTAAACTGTTTATTTTTTCTTTTCGTACTTAGCGTTTTGTTTACTCGTAATTACCTAGATCTCGGGCGTTCTTGCTATGTGGGTCTTCTTTGCTTGATGAATGAAAAGGTCGTACAATTATGGTGTCAGGAATCACCCTGCTCTTCCTTATCTCTGACATTAGCTTTGTATTGGCGCCCTATAATTTCTCCAAGCTATGGTTTTAGTGTATATTGAGTATTGCTCTTTTGAGTATTGCCCACCAAAAGATATCAGGATAACGAATAATTTTGGCTTCTGACTTTTAACCACAAAGCCTTGTAACTTTATTTCAGTCCGTCTAGTTTGAACAAACCAAACTGGCATGAATTCTCTGGCGATAGCCTCGCCTCCGATGAACATTCAACCCTAACCATTTTTCCTTGTGTGTCACAGACCATACTGGTTTGATATCCACCCGTAGAATGGTTCTTCACAGACTCTTCTTCTGTTTCCTGGCCTTATTCCTCGTGTATTTAGGGGTCGCCTAGTTAATGCGCATTTGGTAGTGTTAGTAGTAGCGAGTGACTGGATGCACTCCCAGTCGCCTCCCCCTCCCAGGTGGAACGGAATTTTGTGGACCCTATCTTTCTCTTTTATGTATCAAACCCTATGAAAGTGTGAGAATATTTCGAGATGTTTGTGAATCATGTAACTGAGACAGGACATCGGATATGGGAAACTGCCTAAAACACCCCATGGACACTGTCCAGCGCACCGGCCCACGTCCTTAATCCGCTCAGCGGATTCGGTCCGGGGCGATCGCGCCTCCCCGAATCCTGGAAGCGGCACTCTAAAACCGCCAGATATTCAGGTGGGTTAATAGACTGTCACAGACGTAGCACCAAAATACATTGCCAGAAAAAAATAGTACTTCCTTTTCGAGGTTTCCAATACACTCAAATTTATTGTTGCATCATTGCATATGGATTATATGAAATGATTGCGTTCACAGGTCAAAATTATGGTAAAGTAAAATTTGGGAACCAAAACGAAAAATTTATGAGGGCATTTTTGATCCGTCGTTACAACTACAAAAGTGTGTGATTTTTACACCAGACTCGTTTCGCTTTATTGAGGTAAAGCGTCATCAATGTTCTGTAATTAAGTTTATTTACATTTTGATTTGCTTCCATACTTGAAGTGCGAAAACAAACAGAATACATTGGTGTGCATAAAAGTGTATTGTGAGGAACGCATAGTGCTGCAGAACATCTAAAAAGTAGACGAAAATTATCAGTGTCTAACACAGAAAAACAACTATGTGCTAGCAGGCTGCATTTCCCGATGTAAACGAGAAAGCAGCCGAAAAATCACCGTAAGTACAAATCAACCTATTCTTAACGAACTGTTTTTCGATATAAAAAGCAAATCAAAATGTAAATAAACTTAATTACAGACCACTGATAATAAATGTCGTGTGACTAGGGTCTTCCATCGGGTAGACCGTTTGCCGGGTGCAAGTCTTTTGATTTGAAGCCACTTCGGCGACTTGCGCTTCGATGGGGATGAGATGATAATGATTAGGACAACACAACACCCAGTCCCTGAGCGGAGCAAAATCTCCGACACAGGCAGGAATCGAACCCGGACCCTTAGGATTGACATTCTGTCGCGCTGACCACTCAGCTACCGTGGGCGGACAGACCACTGATAATATTTTACCTCAATAAAGCGAAACGCGGGGTGAAAAAAATCACGCATTTTTGTAGTTGTAACGACGGATCAAAAATACCCTCATGAATTATGGCCACACAGATGAAGAATAAAACGAAAAATGTTCATATCATAGCACAAAAAAGGCGAATATATCATGGACAGAGTTAGGGGGTGTAAAAGAAGGCAATTAGCTTTTCGACTTACATGGTAACTTCAAAGGCATTAAAATTTAAAAAAAAAAACCTTGACATATTCGCGTTTTTTTTACTTGTTAGTATTAGTATCCATGTTATGTAACGTAGTGCATTGTGCCAAGTAAAGTAACATGATACATAATGTCATGTTGAATAACATGACACATGCCATCATGTTATCCAGCTCGACATTTGTCATGTTGTGCAATATAACACAACTTGCCAAACCTTAGGATGCTTCCTACTATAGACGCACCACCACTGTCACATACTTCCTATTGTACAGGCATCCCCCGTTCTAGATGCTTATAAATTTGTGTCTATTTATTCTTACGCTCCTCACCATATTATTAACACGGGATGGGTTTGTGGGAGAAATAGTCCCCTCGGGAAAACAGTAACCCCCTCCTTCCCATGAATCAAAAATCTGTTTAAGTGCTCCCCCAGGAACAGATCCACCCCTATAACCCCCCCCCCCCCCCCCGGGAAACATTTTAGCTGTTACATCTATGCTCTTCACCCATATGATATGCATATAGTACATATTTTTTTACTACGTATGGCGAACCTTCTGGATTTTGGGCACAGAATAAGGGATTTTAACTATAAACTGAAAATTGCTGGTGAGCACCTAGAAGAGGTCACTGCGCTGGGGAAGCAGGGTTGACTCATAAAAAGCGCGAATATGTCAGTTGGGGTTGGGTTGGGTTGTTTTGGAGAAGGCGACCAGACAGCGAGGTCATCGGTCTCATCGGATTAGGGAAGGACAGGGAAGGAAGTCGGCCGTGCCCTTTGAAAGGAACCACCCCGGCATTTTCCTGGAGCGATTTAGGGAAATCACGGAAAACCTAAATCAGGATGGCCGGACGCGGGATTGAACCTTCGACCTCCGGAATGCGAGTCCAGAATATGTCAGTATGTTTGTTTAAATGTCTTTGAAGCTGCCAGATGAGGAGAAAACCTAGTTCCTTTCTTTTGCATCTCTAACTCCCCTCCATGACATATTCGCAATTTTTTTGCTACGATAGGTGTAGTCTTATGTTTACTGGAAAGCGTAACGAACCGCGAAATGTAGTCGAAAATCATCACGTCGTAAACCCCAACCGTTTGCATAAATTAATTTGATTCTAGAAACCATAAATATCAATTTTCATAAATAATTAATTGTTTTCAGGCAAGGAGTTTTTCAAAAATCGCTACCTCATTGGTTACAACTGTCCAATAACACCGAAAATATTTCTAACAATTCGGTAGATAGCTACGATTCTAAGTTTTGACTTGATCTCCAAAAGGCATGTTAACATTGTCATTAATTGCTGTCAGTGATCTTATTCCCTGGTGGTATTACAGTTCTCATTTATAGCTCTCAGTTTAAATCATCGCGACGTAAACAACTAATTGCCAAGATAGAAGGGTAGTGCCTGCGAATATCACACAGTTTCAGAGCTAATGTGGTATAAAAGTATGAAAGAGAAAAATATCACTATATATGATTTCATTAGATCGTAATCCATCTCTCGCAGAATATGAAGAATTACAAAATGATTCAATAGGGAAGAATATATATTAGATGAACTTTCAAAAAAAAAGAAAACATAATGAAGAAGTATATAAAATCAAATCATCAACTGTGCGAGTGATACAGAGAGTGAGAACTGGCGGAAATTTTCAGTCTATAGCAGGCTGTAAGTGAACACAAAACCCAAGCTGTGTGAGAGTGAGAAGACAAACGAATGCAGATTGTATCATCAGAGTCCGACACAAGGGTGTGATTTGCAGTTAATTAACGAACCATTCAACTCCCCTACGTAACACACACTAGTACCTGCGCCGACAAACAGCGACACAGCACTCGTGAACAAGTACGCTTGTTCTGACTTCATGGCAAGGCGAAGACAATTTAAAGCACAAGAGCCTGCAGCATCCATACTGCAAATTCTTTAATACCGATTGTCTGAATAATATTTGTAATGGATAGAGATTTAGTACTGAAAAGAACCTGTAGCTTTTGGACATCATATTTTGATTACCTTCCAGAATTTAAATTACAGTCTGTAACGCAGCCGTCGTGTTTTACTATGTAAACACGTCTCCTATTACAGAATCTGAACAGTCGAGCCTAAAGGGGACTGTTCAGGAACTAACCAGCTATGCGGAACAAGAGGTAAAATTAAAAGGACTATCTGATCAACAGAGCCGAAATTTTTGTCTTCCGTTTAATAAATGGATATCAGAGAAAGACGAACAGATTAATGAAAAGCTGGATTGCTATACAACAGTCTAGTGCTGGAGCATCATCAGAACGAGATAGTTCAGCGGAACTAATTCAGCCTGAGTTGTTGCAGCCAGAAACTACACTAGGTAGGGATCTCCCTGAGTTGCATAATAATGTGGCTGCACAGGTTAATGATACGAAGACAGAGTTGTCCATTGTTAAAGAAACAGTGCTTGAGAAAATGCCCCTCGGTATTAGGGCAAGTAAGGCTTATAACGTTTCAAGTCAGTTTGATATGATACGTAGGCATGAAGTACACTATAGTAGCTTTTTGCCTAACCATGCATTATACGAGAGTGGGCAGCACCAGCACCTACTTTGTCATCTGCTTTTTAGAGGAAAATTTGCTAAAGCATAGGCAGTTCCAAATCTTTTCATCCGGCGATGTTAGTATGCACCTAGTCGTTTCAATAAGGTCGTTTATACCGATGATACAGATCACTATATCATTTATGCAGGGCGAAGTAGTACCACGAGCGGTAGAAAGTGTCAAGTATCGTCAGTCATATGAACCATTCGAAAAAGCTTTCTTGTGTGTATACTAGTCTACCTGTGTTCAGGAAATACTTACGGAAGGTTTTAATCCAGAGCCCTTCCATAGCCAATAAGGTAGCTTACATAAATACTTCGAAAACTATTTGAACAAAACACAATACAAGGATGAACTGATCTCACATGACATGTGTTGTGGATTCTTAAAGCTAAACTACCTATATCATCGAGAAAAATTCGATGGCACTGGCCAGCCCACTCCGCCATGTAACCATATCTACAATCAACGGAGAAGAAACGATTGCCATGACAGCTGTGTTGTGCCTCCAATAGGGCCTCTGATGGACAGTTATATGCAAAGAAATCAGAGTCCAACAAACCTAATAAAAAAAAGGAAGACATGACATTAGGTATAATTCGGAATACTATGAATACTTTGTTAACAGGGGAAATGACTGGCGTAACAATCATCACAGTAGGTAGAATACTAATTTAAGCAACCATGGTTATACAAACATAAATAATATTCACAAGGGTAAGAGTCAAGTGTAAAACTATACTTTCAAAATAAAATGGCACACTCAGAATCCAACAGTTAGTGTGGTTGGAGTGGTGGAAGATGGCCACTCTTCTATTTCGCAGGAACACACCAGTTTCTTTCTTATTAAACTATGTAAATGTATTTGCAGAAAAACCAGACATCATCCGAGGCTACGAATACCATATGGGGGTAATTTATCACGAAACCTATTGTCATACATCTTACTCCATCCCATGGTCCAAGTGAGAGGCTGTTGCCAAAGAAATATACAAGTGCTATCCTGGAAGATCATTCAACCATCATTATTACTACATTGTAGTCCGCTATTAGTAATGGTTAAATCCAGTAGTGACGTTTGCCTTGTGCTTCACTCTAGAGTGATTAATCAGTTAACTGTTCACATCTATAGTAGGCCTGAGAATATGGCTGGATAAATGCAAAAGTTTCATAATCTAAAATTTTTAACAAGCTTTGATCTGAGTTGCTCCTATTGGCAGGCCCTATTAACAAAGAAATTTTGCAGATACACTCAAATTATCAAGAGGGTCCCACAGAGAGGTTTACGCAGTTTGAATTGTAATAACTCTAAAAAACTAACAAACACAGTGAATTTTTAGGTTGCGTAGATAGTCATGATATTACTGATGATGTTTTACTGTGGAATATGTTCAAAATGTTCTCCATCAGCAGCAGTACAGCATCTGGAACACTGTGAAACAGGCCCACATGATAGCCTTTCTCATGTCATGGGTTTGTGGCACAGACAGTGTCCTTCAGAATTCCCCATAGAAAGAAGTCTAACGGCATTAGATCAGGTGATCTTGTTGGAAATGTTCAAAATGTTCTCCATCAGCAGCAGTACAGCATCTGGAACACTGTGAAACAGGCCCACATGATAGCCTTTCTCATGTCATGGGTTTGTGGCACAGACAGTGTCCTTCAGAATTCCCCATAGAAAGAACTCTAACGGCATTAGATCAGGTAATCTTGTTGGAAATGTTCAAAATGTTCTCCATCAGCAGCAGTACAGCATCTGGAACACTGTGAAACAGGCCCACATGATAGCCTTTCTCATGTCATGGGTTTGTGGCACAGACAGTGTCCTTCAGAATTGCCCATAGAAAGAAGTCTAACGGCATTAGATCAGGTGATCTTGTTGGAAATGTTCAAAATGTTCTCCATCAGCAGCAGTACAGCATCTGGAACACTGTGAAACAGGCCCACATGATAGACTTTCTCATGTCATGGGTTTGTGGCACAGACAGTGTCCTTCAGAATTCCCCATAGAAAGAACTCTAACGGCATTAGATCAGGTAATCTTGTTGGAAATTCAACACTTCATTGTTGGCTCATTCATCTCTGAACAAATGTCTCATCCAGGAATTGCTGCACATCACAATTGTAATGTGAGGGTGCACTGCCCTGTTGAAGGACGAAAACAATCTCAGTACAACTGGCAAACATCTGGTACAATTCGTCCCTGCAACGTGTTCCTGACACAGTTCCTTCAAAACATAATGGCCCTACAAGTCCTCTGACAGACATACCACACTACACTGATAACCCAGAAAGATTAACAGCTCGTTTCCTGTAACATAGGGTTTGTCTCTTTCCCAGTACAGACAGTTATGGCGATTGATGGTTTCATTCGTTTTAAACGTCGCCTCATTAGAGCAAACAATAGCATCTGTCAACTGTTTTACTATCACAACTAAATTCATAAAATTCGAAGCGCCTGTCTGGATCGTCGTCATCCACCACGTGAAGCAACCTAGGAATGTAGGATTTCCACATTGCATGCTTTAAAATGTGGTGAACACTTCATATGGTTGCATACACCCAAGTACAGAATGCGGTTGGATATCTTACGAAAACTTGTACCACTGCGTCCACCCGTCTTTCGTCCACTACTGATTTCTTCCTACCACACTAGCTCTTCTTCAGATCATGCACGCTTCCTTCTCTCTCAAATATGTCGCTTAAATTCGTTACTGTTTCATATGACCATCTCGCAGCATCAAACTCTGCCTGCCATAGTCTCAGCACTTCTTTCGTATTTTCACTTTTCCAGTAACACTTTAAAATCCAAGCCAAAAGCCCAAGGATAGGTTTCTAGGTATCTTTTTATTTATGTATAGTTACTGGTTCATAGTGTGGGTTCCTGTAGTCATGTCCTAGTTCATGAACCACGGGCAACGTATGAGTGGCCAAGTAAGTGGTCCCGACAGTCGGGATACCAGTTACTTTGGAATAAGGCTGGGCATCTCGGACATATTCTGAGTCGTGGTCACCTTTGTGCTCATACGGCAAAGACTACCAAATCCACCGGTTAGTCCCTCAGCCGTTAGGGGTAAAACCCAATGGGACTCGGGGCAAGTAAGGCTAGCAACCTGCTTCCCTGGTACTCTAAATATGATGCTGGCAATAATCAGAGCAAAATGCCTCGGACCTTTGGAGGTGACGGAGTCCCACCTCTAACTGACAAACCAGGGACTCCTAAGATACGACTTGGCAAACAAATGGTAATGAGATGGGGAGCTATTAATATCAATGGGGGCTACTCTGGGAAGAAGGTAGAGCTGACAGAGGCTGCAAGTAAGATGGGGCTGGACGTTTTAGCTGTTAGTGACATTCGGGTAAGGGGTGAGAAAGAAGAGGAAGTGGGAGAATACAAGGTCTACCTGTCAGGCGTCAAAGCAGGAATAGCACAATGAGGTGTAGGGCTTTACATCAGGAAAGAAATAGAACCCAGCGTAGTTGCAATAAGGTATGTAAACGAACGACTGATGTGGATAGATTTGACAGTGTCTAGCAAGAAAATTAGGATTGTGTCAGTATATTCGCATTGTGAAGGGACAGATCAAGATAAGATGGATAGTTTTTATAAGGCACTCAATGATGTAGTTGTTAGAGTAAAGGACAAGGACAGTGTTCTGCTCATGGGTGATTTTAACGCCAGGATTGGAAATCGAACAGAAGGGTATGAAAAGGTTATGGGTAAATTTGGAGAGGATATGGAGGCCAACAGGAACGGGAAACAACTCTTGGATTTCTGTGCCAGTATGGGCTTAGTAATCACAAGCTCCTTTTTTAAACATAAGAACATTCACCGGTATACTTGGGAAGGCAGGGGAACCAGATCTGTCATTGACTATGTAATAACAGATCAGGAATTCAGGAAGGCTGTGAGGGACACACGTGTATTCAGGGGATTCTTTGATGACACTGATCATTATTTAATCTGCAGTGAAATTGGGATTGTAAGGCCGAAAGTGCAGGAGGTCTGGTCCATATGTAGGAGGATAAGAGTGGAGAAACTTCAGGATAAGGAAATCAGGCACAAGTACATAACAGCGATCTCAGAAAGGTACCAGTTAGTTGAATGTAGTCAATTACAGTCATTGGAAAAGGAATGGACAAGGTACAGGGACACAGTACTAGAAGTGGCTAAAGAATGTCTTGGAACAGTAGTGTATAAAAGTAGGATGAAGCAAACAGCTTGGTGGAATGATACAGTCAAGGCAGCCTGTAAAAGGAAAAAGAAGGCGTATCAAAAATGGCTACATACCAGAACCCAGGTAGACAGAGAAAGTTATGTTGAAGAAAGAAACAAAGCCAAACAGATAATTGCACCATCCAAGAAGAAATCGTGGGAAGACTTTGGAAACAGGTTGGAGACTATGGGTCAAGCTGCTGGAAAACCATTCTGGAGTGTAATTAGCAGTCTTCGAAAGGGAGGTAAGAAGGAAATGACAAGTATTTAGGACAGGTCAGGAAAACTGCTGGTGAATCCTGTGGATGCCTTGGGCAGATGGAGGGAATATTTTGAAGAGTTGCTCAATGTAGGTGAAAATGCGATCAGTAATGTTTCAGATTTCGAGGTAGAATGGGATAGGAATGATGATGAAAACAGGATCACATTTGAGGAAGTGGAAAAAATGGTCAATAGATTGAAGTGCAGTAAAGCGGCTGGGGTGGATGAAATTAAGTCGGAACTCATCAAATACAGTGGAATGTCAGGTCTTAAATGGCTACACAGGATAATTGAAATTGCCTGGGAGTCGGGACAGGTTCCATCAGACTGGACAAAAGCAGTAATCACACCAATCTTTAAACATGGAAACAGAAACGATTGTAACAACTACAGAGGTATCTCTTTAGTCAGCGTTGTGGGTAAAATCTTCTCAGGTATTGTTGAAAGGAAAGTGCGAGTATTAGTTGAGGACCAATTGGATGAAAATCAGTGTGGGTTTAGGCCTCTTAGAGGTTGTCAGGACCAGATTTTTAGCTTACGGCAAATAATGGAGAAGTGTTATGAGTGGAACAGGGAATTGTATCTATGCTTTATAGATCTAGAAAAGGCATATGACCGGGTTCCTAGGAGGAAGTTATTGTCTGTTCTACAAGATTATGGAATAGGAGGCAAACTTTTGCAAGCAATTAAAGGTCTTTACATGGATAGTCAGGCAGCAGTTAGAGTTGACGGTAAATTGAGTTCATGGTTCAGAGTAGTTTCAGGGGTAAGACAAGGCTGCAACCTGTCTCCACTGTTGTTCATATTATTTATGGATCATATGTTGAAAACAATAGACTGGCTGGGTGAGATTAAGATATGTGAACACAAAATAAGCAGTCTTGCATATGCGGATGACTTAGTTGTGATGGCAGATTCGATTGAAAGTTTGCAAAGTAATATTTCAGAGCTAGATCAGAAATGTAAGGACTATGGTATGATGATTAGCATCTCCAAAACGAAAGTAATGTCAGTGGGAAAGAAATATAAACGGATTGAGTGCCAAATAGGAGGAACAAAGTTAGAACAGGTGGACGGTTTCAAGTACTTAGGATGCATATTCTCACAGGATGGCAACATAGTGAAAGAACTGGAAGCGAGGTGTAGCAAAGCTAATGCAGTGAGCGCTCAGCTACGATCTACTCTCTTCTGCAAGAAGGAAGTCAGTACCAAGACTAAGTTATCTGTGCACCGTTCAATCTTTCGACCAACTTTGTGGTATGGGAGCGAAAGCTGGGAGGATTCAGATTACCTTATCAACAAGGTTGAGGTTACGGATATGAAAGTAGCTAGGATGATTGCAGGTACTAGTAGATGGGAACAATGGCAGGAGGGTGTGCACAATGAGGAAATCAAAGAAAAACTGGGAATGAACTCTATAGATGTAGCAGTCAGGGCAAACAGGCTTAGATGGTGGGGTCATGTTACACGCATGGGAGAAGCAAGGTTACCCAAGAGTCTCATGGATTCAGCAGTAGAGGGTAGGAGGAGTCGGGGCAGACCGAGGAGAAGGTACCTGGATTCGGTTAAGAATGATTTTGAAGTAATAGGTTTAACATCAGAAGAGGCACCAATGTTAGCACTGAATAGGGGGTAATGGAGGAACTGTATAAGGGGGGCTATGCTCCAGACTGAACGCTGAAAGGCATAATCAGTCTTAAATGATGATGATGAAGATGATGATAGTTACTGGCAACTGGGAGTACACAAAAGAAAAACAAATCAGTGGCTACACACACACACTAGCCATGACAACACCATATAATCACAATTGGATCGGGTTATCAATAACACCTCCTTAGTTCTTAAATATCAAATAGTGTGACCTCTTTGTGAGACACATTGTATTTGCCCTTTTTTTAACATCAGTCCACAGGTCTTTCTTACCGCCCAAGACACTCTGCTAGGACTTGAACCGTTAGATAAAGTAATCTTGTATGTCAATGATTTACTCTTCACAGCACCTACTTCAGAGGAATACCTTAGCTTAATAAAAAGAGTATTACAGAAGTTTTAGAGGCAGGAATTATTTAAAATCTTCAGAAATCTAAATTTGGCTTAGCCTCGTTTTTTTAGGCAATTTGTACCTAATCGATTATTGAATAGTGAAGCATTCCTTAATTCATTAAGAAATAATACAAAGTGGTATTGGTGAAAAGATTGTCAAATCACTTTTGGTTTTATGAAGCAAGCAATAGTGAATTCTCAATTATTGCAACAGCCTGATATGTTAAAGGAATTCTGTACTGTTACAGATGTTTCCTGCTATGGCTTGGGAGCTTGTTTATTCCAAATCAATTAGTATGAGGACAAATCTAACGTGTGTCATAGGATTTGCTAGCCGTATTTTTTCTGGATGTGGAAGAGCATATTATGCCACAGAGATATTTAAGCTTTTGTTTTGGCTTTTTAAAAATTTCCTTATAGCATTTTTGGTCTATCTATCTATATCCGAATCCCACTCCAGCTACTGCCGGGTCTGGTTGCCGACAAGTCCTCTCCATTTGGCTCGGTCCTCCCACCACTTTTCTTCCTCCACTTGCTGCCAGGTCACACCTCTCCTTTCTAAAGATATTCTCACTCCCATTTTCCACTGTGTTCTTGGGCGCCCTCTAGGTCTTTTCCCATCCCTCTTAAGTTCTTCCATAATTTTGGGGAGTCTCTGCCCATACATCCTCTTAACATGTCCATACCATCTCAATCTCTTTTTTTCAATTTCTTCTTTCAAACTTTCTTGTTTAAGGTCCTTTCTAATCTCTACATTCCCTGCTCTGTCTATTCTTGTTTTTCCCTTAACTGCTCTGAGACATTTCATTTTCCGTGCTTGCAGTCTGCTCCAGTCCCTTTCTGTCATTGTCCATGTTTCTCCACCATAGGTGACAATAGGGAAGTAATAATTATTATACATAAGGAGTTTTGCTTTTTCTGAAACTTCCTTATTCCAAATCAGGTGTTTTATTGTTTGGTAGAAATTTCCTCCCTTCTGAAACCTCCTATTAATTTCGTTAGTTATTCTTCCATCCCTAGATATTTCACTCCCTAAATAAGTGAAACTTTGAACCACTTTGAGGGGTTCTCCATTCAAGGTAATATTTCTGTTGATCCCTTTCTCTCTTCCAACTACCATTACTTCACTCTTATCTTTATTTATTTTTAATCCATACCTTTTCCTTATTTCCTTCCACACATCAAGCTGTAACTATACATCTACCTCTTTATCACCCCATATTACCATATCATCTGCAAAAATCATCTTTTTGTCTTTTTCTTTTATTATATCTTTAACTGCCCTATTCATTTCCTCCATCACAACATTAAAAAGTGCAGGAGATAGAATACTTCCTTGCTTAAGTCCTTGCCTTATTTCGAAGTATTCAGAGTTCCCCAATGGTGTTCTAATTCTACAATTGTGTCCTCTGTACATTGTCTTTATTACATTAATGGATCCGTCTTCCATATCCGTCTTACTCATTTCTTCCCAGAGTCTTTCCCTGTTAACTGAGACATATGCCTTTTCTATGTCTATAAAAACCATTATCACCCTTTTGTTATACTCCCAACTTTTTTCCATCAGTTGAAAGGTCTATCGTGCTTCTTCCTTTCCTAAACCCATGCTGTTCTTCACTCAGCTCCTTTTCTATCTTTTCACTTATTCGATTTAGTAAAATTCTTTCAAAAATCTTGGTTGTATGACTCATAAGGGTTATTCCTCTGTAGTTTTTACAAAGTCTTTTATTGCCTTTCTTGAAGATGGGAGCAATGTCTCTTGTTCTCCAATAGTCAGGTATTGTACTATTTCTCCACATGCTTCACAGTACTCTATACAGCCACTGCATTCCCACTGGACCTGCTGCTCTTATCATGTCCACTGATACTTCATCAGGTCCTGGGGCTTTCCCCCCATTCATCTTCTTCACAGCTTTTTCCATTTCTTCCCGTGTAATTTGTCCTCATTCTGCTTCCCAATTTCTCCATTATTTGTTGTTTCCTCATGTACCTGCTCCTCAGCGTTTAGCAGCTTCTTAAAATGTTCTCTCCAGAGATATTTTATAGTCCCTGGATCTTCAATCACGGTACCGTCCTCTGTTTCCATCTTTACTGGTACTTCAGAAGCCTTCCTTTTATTTTCCATCATTTTATAGAACATTTTCTTATTGCTCTTCACATTTTCTTCAAGTTTCTTTTTTTTTGTAAACTCTTCCCATGCCTTTTTTTTTTTTGCTGTTTCCACTATTTCTTTGCACTTCTTCTTTTCTCCTATATATCTATTACGGTCTTCGTCATTTTTAGTTTTCCACCACTTTCTCCATGCTCCATTTTTTCTTCTAACTGCTTGAATTGTGGTATCATCCCACCAACTTGTATGTCTTGTCTCTGAATAAACTCCATTCTTTTTCTACATCGCAGAAAACTTCTTTTGGAAATTTTTGTGTGATTAATTCTCTGTTTCCAATCCTGTATCATCACTTTCTTCTGTTTTCTATTTTTCACACACTGATTTATTTTCCATTGTCCCACCAGTAATCTATGGTCTCCATCTGCACTCACACTTTGAATTACCTTCACATTTGTTACTTTCTCTCCTCATTCCCTATCTACTAGAATATAATCAATTACACTCTTGGTTCTTCTATCCCAGCTGTATCTGGTGATAACATGACTTCCTCTCTTCATAAACCAGCTGTCTGCTATTTTCGTTCCATTCCTCTGACACAAATCAAGGAGTCTTTCCCCTTCTTCGTTTCTGCCTCCATATCCAAAACATCCCAATACTTGCTCAAATCCCTTTGTGTCTTTGCCTACCTATGCATTAAAATCTCCCATCACTATATTAGCACTCTCTATATGGTTTTCTAACACATTTTCAAAGTCCATTTATGGTAAACATGTTAAAGTTTATTGTTATATCAAGCTTCGAGTTTTCTTTAAGTAGCAGATTCTTACACGACTTTTAAATAATTCATGTTAGTGGGAAAAGTAATGTGGCGGCAGATATCTTATCCTGTCTTCCCCAAGGGTTTCCAGAATTTTCACAATTAGTCACACAATTTTCAGACTACAGTTTGTTACTTATAAAGGCCACCACTTCTAGGCGATATTACATAGACTTGTATATGAAAGTGGAGACTCTCCACAATTCTGGCCATGTATGGAAAAGATTAAACAGTTACTACTACAAAAGACCACAGATACTTTGTCACAACTCTGTGAATCCAGAATAACGTATAACTAAATAGACAATGCAGAATCCGATTCTTTGTGTATGTGTATTCCCACTGCCTGTCAAGCTAGTTTATTCTGATATACCCATCACGTTTGGAGGCAGTTTGGTGCAGCAAAATGTTCGAAGAAGATGAAGACTGAAATGGAAACCGAACACAGCATTTGCTTTATAATGTGATCACGTGACTCAATTGCTAGCAAAGAGCTGAGGCATTCATAGCTCCCATATCGCCCCAGTGGTAGTCAAGACAGTTAAATTGCAACATAAAAGACGATATTAGTTGTAGTTTCCACATGGAACAACCTCCATGGAACCCAAACCATAAATTGATGACCCAATGTCACACTTTGAGTGAAAATTACTCAGATTATATCATGAAAATGACAAGTAAATATCAACTGAATTTGGCAAGATATTTCTGTGCTAAGTAATTCGACAGTCACACAGTTGTCAAACATATCATATGTTACTGCCCAGTTTCAACTATAATGGCAGCAAGAACTATTTGTCTCACCAGCTGATGTATTCCATGAGCGGATGTGGAAGAGACTACAGCTTGCATTTGAAAGACATGGTCACCAAGGACCCAAATACCAAAAGCATATGTCAATGAGCCTTCTTCCTATTTTTGTAAGTAAGTTTACGGACTAGAGCGTAGTTTCTAATAATACTCAGTTGCACCGACTCCATACAAAACTTCGAGAATCAATAACCAAAACACTTAATTTTTGGTTTTCTGTATTGAAAACTGAAAAGCTAATGTAGAGCACGTCCATTATTTATACTGAAAATATGAGTAGGCAACACGTTATGTGACCGTTATAGTCTTAGAAAATATTATTCTTAACAACGCTGTTACTGGCACTATCTACAAAACAGAGACCACAAATAAAAAGACAACACAGCACTGATTACAAAATGTCCACGTCTGTGGAGAGACTTCATAAACTGTGAATAACGTAAGGTTCCAAATAAAGAATGACCGAATAGTGAACTTAAAAAGCCGCGAAGAAGATGACACCAGTGAGTGTGTGCAGTACAAGTTCGATTCCAGATTCTGTAAACAGGAAAGGAGAAGCAGTTGTCGTAAGAACATGTAACGCACAACAAGAAAGCACACAGTAATGTCTACAATAAGTAATTCTTAAAATAAAACTGTCATTCAGTCTGTAAATATGGAAAGTACGACAAGTACTCATAATGATTATAACATAACTGCTGCAGGTGGTTTTCCACTAAAAGTGAGTAACATCATGTTGAAGAGCTTTTTAGCTTGCAGTGCGCTAAAGACCGAAAGAACCTGAAATAACCATAGGTTCGCCAAGCTGAGCATGATGTTTCACAGTCGATGCAGACTTATTTGCGTAGTCCATGATGGCTTCATATGAACAGCACTCTAGGCTACCATAATGTTCATACGAGAATCACCGAATTTTAATGCGCCAGCGTAGATGGATAAATGGTTTCAGTATTTGTGGACACTATCCATATGCTGATGATTTGTGACAACACACCGCTTCTGCATTGGATTGTAGCCTGGACTTAATTTCTACCTGTGAAAGAAACACTCAACAGTAGGTATATAGCATCAACACCCACACATCACACAGGCCCATTATATGCCAGTTAATAACATCAAAATGCCCTATTCTTGTACCTTTCTGCCAGCTACTTCATTTCTATCGCTGCAGACTGGGATACACGCACTGAATGCGATTGTGAACAGTGTCATAAAACCGTAGTATCTTATCTTGAGGCAAGATGCCCCACGAATGTTGAAACTGATCCTTGGTATCCTGGATACTGGCGGTGGGATGGAGTTGAGTGAGAGCTGATCCCACACATTTTCCGTTTGGACAATCTGGGAATCTTTGTGGCTACAGGGGTACCTCAGCATCACGCAGGCAGTTCATAGAGGCACATTCTACGTGTGGACAAGCACTGTGATGTTGATAAATGACACCACCGTACTACCATGTGAGAGGTAAGGCTTGAGGGTACAGGATGTCTGTCACATACAGTTGTGCTGTCCGAGTTCCCTCAGTCACTACTAGCCATGACAAGAGGTCACACTCAATCGCTACTGACACCAAGATGCCTGCAATAACATCGCTGTGCCCCTCCAAAACATAGAAAGTGGGACCTTGCCCCAGCTAGCCACCATACTTCCTGATGGAGGTCGTCCATGCTAGTCTCTGACTGAAGGTGCGGGATGACACGTAATGTTACATCGAATCCATAATTTGATCTCGGATGGCAAGCGCAGTTGTGAAGGGGCTACGATGAGCTTGGTGCACAGTACGATGATACTTCCTTGTGGTGGTCAGACACGGTCAACCAGAACCTTGACGAAGAGTATGCCTGATGTCTTGTTTCCACACAGTCCAGTATCAGGCCAGTGTCTAATCCGAATGCCACATAAAGTTGGATATTGCACGATTCGCCCAGCAGGCCAAATGGAGATACAGATGTGACCCCTTCCAAATTGTCATCTGATAAGTACACTATCTCACATGTGTACGCAGCATTTATGTGTCCTTCACAGTGATCATTCAACATCTGATGCTGTTCACACTCCTTATACACCCCATTAAGCCTGGTAATATCACCAGATGTCTGCTTAACTCGTATCAGGCAGTGCTTACATGCGTAAATAAATCAACACATAACTACTTCTTTACGATTTATACTAGACTCTCAGTTGAAATCAGAGAAGACTTCAACATAGTATGAATGGCTGTTCCAGGCATGTTTTAGAGGCAGCCGTCCATCCAGCAAGGGTGTAGGCTAAGCCTTCATAGCTCGAGGTGACAGAGTGCGGTGATCCCTGCACCTTGAACGTGTTGTGGGTGTTTGCTGCGTGGCCCCGGCTCTCTCTGAAGAAGTGAGTGACCGTTAGGCGCGCATACCGCCGGTCCGGGCTGCTGAATAAGTCAGCAGCGTGGCCCGCTAAGAGCCGGCCTTCTTCCGTCGGCTCTACCCGGTCCCCTTTCGACCTGCCCGCGAGACGCTGCAGAATGCTCCCCGTTACCGCTAGGATATTTTTCTCACGAATCGCTGTCGTTATGCCCGCACCAAGGGCTTACCATCCCACTGCTGTGTAGGGGGCTTGTTTTACATTTGAGGTCAGCTGAAAGTATTTTGATCCTGACATGGAAGTGCTTAGGATACAGCACTGGCGAGGCTTTAATTTTATAACTGTAGGCATGGCTCTCTACGAAAGTAACATATAACCCCTGGTCTCTGAGCAGATGGTCATAGTCTTTCGGGCTGGTTTAATATCTTCAGAAGTATGTGTCCCAGAGCTCATAAATATCTGAAGAATGTCATGATTTACCGTCAACAGCTGCTGACAAAATATTTTTCTTGATCGGACCATCATCTGTTTCATAAAAGCACTAAAAACCACATTATAAAATCACCTAGTATGATGCTGTAGATGCTTTCATGAACATGTTGGTGTGTGGAACGAAACAGGTTGTCCAGTAAAGAAATTTTATCAACATCTCTTGCCAGTAAATCATGACTTTTCTTCTAATGATTTAATATTGTTCACCATTCCATTGTCGAGAAACAAATTCCTGTATAATCGTGTTTCGGCTATGCCCAACGACCTCCACTACAACGTGCATGGGGCCACTAAACCACGTTGCTCACATAACACTGTTCAAGATATCATAATTATGTTGTCATCCAGACGAATTGTGAGAAAATCCTTACCAAGTGAAGAAGACGCCTGCAACGAGGGAAGCGAACGAAAAGTAGCTGGTAATGAAGTAATTCCTTTCATATAAACTAATTAAGTCTCCAGATTATAAGTATCATTAAGTCTCAGACAAAAGGATCAACTTCAAAGGCGTTTAAAAAGGGCGAGAGTGTATCTATTTTCCTTTGAAAGTGAATTTCATCCAAACACAAGAGTCTCATTGCAGTACAGAGAAAAATAATATTGGTATGTGGATTGAAAACAAAGTAGATGAGCTTCTTGTTTGTTTAGAAGATTCAGAAAATGAAGGTGGAACAGATGTACTACACCTGTCTGAACATCTTATAGTCACATGTATGGAAACGGTAAATGTAGGTGGATATAAGCTTTCAGCACATGTAAGTAGAGACACTATGGAGAGAGAAAGAGTCGCCACGTATGTTAAAGTCTGTCACATGGTGAAAAATTTGGTACTAAAGAATTTTGTGTAGAGCAACATACAGAAGCATGTGCGTGTCAGCTTAAACCAAACAATGGTAGTTTTATAATTGTAGCCATGTATAGGTACCCATTGGGAAATTTCCAGCTATTTTTGAAAAACTTGGACTTTTTGTTGCGCTATCTATCAGACAAAGGGAAGAAAATTATTGTTTGTGGGGAGTTCAATGTAGTGTTTCTGAAAGAGTCTGATAGAAAGCTAGACCTTGGAGTATTACTTGGTTCTTTCAATTTGGCGTCAGTTATTGATTTTCCTACTCGAGTGGTACAGGAAAACAGCTCACTGATAGACAATGATTTATAAACCAAGAAAAATTTAATCAAATAAAAACTTTTCCTCTTAAGAATAGTCTGACTGATCATGATGCACAGCTAGTTACACTATATGACTTAGATCCATACAGTAATGCAAAACAGTTCTCTAAAATAGTGCATTCAATTCACGATTTAACAATCGAAAAGTTTAGGGAAAGTTTGCAACAGTTAGACTGGGATGAGGTGTTCAGTGAACCTGATACTAACTTAAAATTTATCCTCTTTCATGATACCTTTGCGAGTATATTTGAAAACAGTTTCCCTAAGAAAACAGTGAAATATAATTGCAAAAAACCGTCTAAAAAGCCATGGCTTACTAAAGGGTTAAAAATATCTTTTAAATAGAAAAGAGAAATGTATCTTGTAGGTAGGAGGAGTAATGATCCAGAAACAGTGAAACATTATGAAAACTACTGCACTGTATTAAGAAAAGTTATTTAACAGTCCAGAAGTATGTGCATTAAATTTGGGATATTTTTAAAAGGGAAACACAGCAACTGAGAGCACTGGAAGATTGTATTTCTATCAAACTCAATGAAAAGTTTGTTAACGAGAAATCATAAGTTGAAAACAGTTATAATAATCATTTTTTAAGTGTTGTACAGAAAATAGGTTCCAGCTATTCATCAGAAAATGCGAGGCAGTATATGGAAAAGGCAATACCTATGCAATATGATAAAATTGAAATTCAATCCACAATTCGATCCACCTCTCCTACTGAAATCAGGAAAATAATAAATTCACTCAAAGGTAAAAGCTCATATTTCCAACAGAGTATGAAAAGCTTGTTCCCAACAGATAAGTAGGATTCTTAGCCCCATATGGAGTAGCCCACTGAAACAGGGCATGTGTCCAGATAGACTCAAATACGCTATTGTTAAACCATTGCATAAAAATGGGGTAGTTATAATACTAGCAACTACCACCCAATCTCACTTCTGACAGCTTTATCCAAAATTCCTGAAAAAGTAATGTATTCAAGAGCAACTCCACATATTTTTAAAAATGAGGTACTAACAAAACGTCAATTTTGTTTACAGAAAGGCTTTTCAACAGAAAATTCTATATATGCGTTCACTGATCAAACATTAAATGCATTGAATAAGCGGACATCACCCATTGGGATACTTTGTGATCTCTCAAAGGCTTTTGATTGTATGAATTATGAATTTCTTCTATATAAGCTTAAGTATTGTGGCATGAGTGGGACAGTGCACAAATCGTTTAATTCATATTTAATTGGAAGAACGCAGAAGTTTGAAATTAACATTACAGATAGCCTGCAAAAATCAGCAGAGTCCTCTAACTGGTGTATCAATAATGGTGTTTTACAGGGTCCTGTCTTGGCTCCCTTATTGTCCTTAATATACAGGGTGGTCTACTGATAGTGACCAGGCCAAATATCTCACGAAATAAGCATCAAACGAAAAAAAACTACAAAGAACGAAACGAAACAAAACACAAAATGTCAGCATTCCGGTACATGATCAACAGAGCTATCCAACTACCACTCTCTGAAGAGAAATGTGATTAAGAAATTGAAATAATAAAACAAACAGCTATTGAAAATGGTTATAACAGCTCCATAGTAGACACCTTAAAAAACTCAATAATGGCAAAGCAATCGCAACACAAAAAACAAAAAGAAAATAACATCTTCCATACAATCCCCTTTCTAGGTAACATTTCATATCAGGTTGCCAATGTCTTCAAACGAAAAGGCATAAGCATATCCTTTACAACAGACAGAAGTTATCCCACAACAGCGGCACACGAAACCCACTTCATCACACAAGTGTGTACAAAATTGAATGTTTGGACTGTGACTGCTTCTACATAGGCCAGACAGGCAGATCATTTGAGATTAGAATCAAGGAACACATGGCAGCACAAAAAACAAAAAATACCACATATCAGCAACGGCCACCCACCTGCATGAAACAAAACACCATGTTAACAACACAAGTATCACCATCGTACACATCCAACCAAAAGGCAGATAACTAGACATCCTTGAAAGACTCCAAATATACAAACACCAAATAAAACAACCTGAATCCATCTTAAATGGCAATATTTACAATATTATCATCTCCGTTTTCAGCAACTGCCTACATCATTAAAAATGCACACACACACAAACACACACGCACACACACACACACACATATGCACACACACCTTAATATTTACCATAAATATTGACAGCTGCCACGAGTACAAGCTATTGACCTAATTTACAGATAATTCATCACACCAACAGCTTGTACACCTTGTCAGCTTGAAACTATATGTACATCAACTACTAGCAGAAATTATATATCTATCTGCATGTTTTAAAGCATTACCCCAACCTTTAGGCAGCTAATATATGTAGCATGTAATCGTAAGACCCCTTGCCATGTAAAGTTTGCTCTCATACAATCACTCTTTCCACCCCCTCTCTCTCTCTCTCTCACACACACACACACACACACACACACTTTTCTCCCTCTTCCTCTCCTTCTGCGTCCAGCCTGCCACATCTGTCTATTAATCCCAATAAAATATTGTCATTTATGTATAAATTTACTGCTGTAGTCAATATGATTATATGATTATTACACTCAAAGTCTGTAACATTTCTCGTGATTGTCATTAACAAGTATGAAGTTTAAGCCATTTTAACATTTCACCTGACTGTATAAACGAGTATGAAGTTCAAACTGTTTTAACTTGTCAAAATCGGATTTATATGCCACCAGAAGTACACACACATGTATTCGACACCTCAAAACAAACACCTCCAAATCCTTTAAACAATTATTTCTGTAATAATGTTGTTACCATGTATATTCTTTGTGCTTCGCGATTATGTCTTCTCTTCTGATATACTATCCTTGAACGCAGCAGATTCCAGACGCCATATTTGTTTACAAATATGACAGTATACATGTGATGTGTTGCGACAGCGAAAGGAACCTGTGACCACTGAAGGTACTCTATTTTACTTATTTTATGTTTACCGTTAGATATCAATTGAATTTTTGTCAGAAGAAACCCCAAAGCATGTTCTAAAGTAGTGTCTTGTTTCTCCACTAGACATTGCCATAAGTTCCTCCAAAAAATCGTAACACAACACACACACAAATGTCATACTGACTAATGTAAATCCATCCGATGATGGAGGTTTAAACCTTTGAAACACGTCTTGGAAATAAATAAAACGGTGACTTGTAACAGTAAACTTCTTCTTTCAATTAATTTCAGAAAATTAAGTGGTTCTCTGCTAATATACTCTCACTAAATTCTGATAAAACAAAGTATATACAATTCTGTACAGTAAATGGCGTAACACCATTGGTAAATATTGACTATGAACAGAAATCTGTTGCTAAGCAACATATTCAAAATTTATGGGTGTGTGCATTGATGAGAAATTGAATTGGACGAAACACATCGATGATCTGCTGAAATGGCTAGGTTCAGCAAGTTATGCTATCACAGTTATTGCAAATTTTGGTGATAAACATATCAGTAAATTAGCCTATTGTGCCTATTTTCATTCATTGCTTTCTTATGGCGTCATATTTTGGGGTAATTCATCATTAAGAGAAAAAGTATTCATTGCACAAAAGCGTGTAATCAGAATAATAGCTGGAACCCACGCTAGATCACCTTGCAGACATTTATTTAAGGAATTCAGGATATATACACAGTACCTTCGCAATACATATATTCAGTTATGAAAAATGTGTTATTAATAACCCATCGCAGTTCATAAATAACAGCGAGGTCCATAGCTACAACACTAGAAGTATGCTGCCACAAGAATCTTTGGACATTTGTCAAAATTGCATGAACAATCTGGCAGATAGACAACCAACATTTTAAAAGCAAATTAAAAGAATTTCTGAATGACAACTCCTTCTACTCAACAGATGAATTTTTAGATATGAAGTTGTAACTGTAAAAAAATTATTATGTGTAAAGAAAACGTACATTAAAGTGACACGTTCCACATCATTACGAAATGACGTATTTATGATTTATTGCCAAAATTGCATGAAAAATCTGGCAGATAGACAACCAACATTTTAAAAGCAAATTAAAAGAATTTCTGAATGACAACTCCTTCTACTCAACAGATTAATTTTTAGATATTAAGCTGTAACTGTAAAAAAATTATTTATTATGTGTGAAGAAAACGTACATTAAAGTGGCACGTTCCACATCATTCCGAAATGACGTATTTATGATTTATGGAACAAGTATTAATGTATGTGTATATGTACGTATATACACTGAATTTTGGAGATATAACGACCATATACAGGCATATTAGTGTGAGAGCAGTGTAGTGCAGAAACACTGGCGGCGGGTAAGTGCGTGATGTTGTCACTGCAGTAATTGAACAAAGTCAGTGCAATCTTGGTAGGCAGGTTAGCTTGCCGGAATAGCGAACTCAGCAGTGCTGTACCAAATAGTGGAGCAAAGGGTAAGGCAGATCTTCACACTGTCGGTGATAGTAGTGTTTCAGTTATGTGACGGCTAGTGGTGCAAATGCACGACAAGCGTGCCGCTACTACTCCTCATTTTTGTAATAAACTTATTCTGAGTCTCGTGGCCTAACAAGGACGACGGGCCTGCCCAGAACGAGGACGCCACTTTCATTCACCAGCGGATGTCACCAGTTCCAGGCCACGGCAGGGTAACAGCTTTGCACACAAAGTCCATCCCTGTACTTAGTGCCATCCACTTGCACCATTTTGGCCGATAGCCGCCCACCTTGCTCTAGGAGATGCTGTAATTTTTACTCTAAATTCGATCGTATTTATTGAACTTGGATAGAATGTACGAAATTTAGTTTCAGTTCAAAAGGTCATTCTTGGTTACAGGCAAGTTTGATCTCGAATGAGTCTGAATGTAGTTAATCTCATACAAAAGAAATTATTTTGTAAAAATTAATCGGACTTCGAATGAAGATGAGATTCACTTTTCCAATAACAAAATAATTAACGACTTACTGCTTAAGGCACTCTACCGTTGCGTCGTCATACAGGTCGCTTTTAAGTTAATTTAAATGGCCATAAATTAATTACGTGGTTTGATCAAAACAAAACAATTGAGAGCTTCTTCGTTTTACAAAATTAAATATATCTTAAATGTAATACTCCAGTTATTATTAGCGAAAGTTAAAGCGAATACACCTACATCCATAGCGGGGCGACGCCATAAAAGGCAGAAAGGAACAATCAAATGTCGCTTCTTTCATAGCTAGAATAATTACAACTTCGTAGAACAACTACTGGTATAATACCAGGGGTTACAGAAGTTAATTTTCCGAAGACTTTGCTTTTTCATAAGTACAACCAAAGGAAATAGTTTTTTTACTGCTCATTCAATGTAATTGCCATAATTTCAAGACTTTTAAGTGAAATCATTTTAAGGCTTGGCAGGTGGCAGTCCAAAATCAGTAATATCATTTGACATTATTATTATAATGTTCCTTCAGAGTTGTTCAATCAGGCACAAGAGATCATTTTGAAATTTTTATCAAAAGATTTGGTACACAGCCCCCTTGAATGGTGAAGGTAGTGTTCATTACTATAATCTGGCTTCCACCACTCTGCCGCATATTATTCCCTTCAGTTGTTAACGAATAACTCTAGAAAACTGCAATAAATACTAATCACTACGTAGTGTTTGCCATAAGAGAAGTATTTAAATGAACAACATTGGTTGTCATTCTAATAGTTTTTCGTAACAAACATTATTATTATTAGAGTCCTTCCGTGGCATGGTATTCACCTCATTAATTAATTAAGAACTGTTCAAGTCTACACTAGACAGTTAACGATCATAGGGAAGTTTAAAGTTTGGATTAGTTAATCAATTCGCGGGATCAAATTTTACATATTGTCTCACCTATTCAGGCGAAATCCACAAGAAACCTGAGCTAAAAATCGGGTCGGGGTCTTCAGATTTCAGCATCATTCGTAAAAGAACGAAGGAATATTGGGTTTAACGTCCCATCGATATCATGGCCATTAGAGACAGGGCAGAAACTCGGATTGTGTCATGAGTGGGGAGGAAATTGGTCGTGCCCTTTCAAAGGAGCGATGTAGGGGTAAATCAAGGAAAACCTAAACATGGATGACCAGACGTGGGTTTGAACCGTCGTCCTCCCGAATGCGAGGCCAGTGTGCTAACCACTGTGTCGCCTCGCTCAGTAGCATTATTCGTGGTTATATATAGATCAGGAGTTTGTATGCCATACAAAGTTTGAAATTTATCATACATCAATTGATAATGAGTTTAAGGATTTTGAAAACCAGTATAAGCATATGGTTTTTAGATAAAGTTCCTGTGTCTCAAGCGAGAATAGTAAAAGTACAGAAAATGTGAACAATATAACGCCTAACAATTCATTGAACTTCTTTTATCGACAACAACCTACAGTTGTGTACAATATGATTTGTCTATGAACAAACAACTAAATTCTTTGGAGGTCGTTAAATGATAATAGTTTTCACGAAACCATAATTTGTACACATATTCTAAAAGGAAAACAGTTCTTCCTTCATAGAAAAGATAAACTAAGCTTTTACAAGAGTCATGCACTTTTGTAATCGTGTGGAAAAGAGATACACACGTCAGTATGCATGTTAGAAGAATTGGTTTGAGAAGTTTGGACATTTTAGATGGTAGCTATCGACGTATGATCTTCCGTATAGAGATGAACTGGACCCTGTGTAGGAAGGAAATATCGGTCGTCGACGACAGGACCCATTGTAGAAGGCTAGGGGTCTGTAAAACCAGGCCGATCAAGTGAGACGTTGTCACTGGCCTCAGGATAGGCCGGCTTCATTTCAAGGAGAAGTCAGGCAGATCGTCAGATATGGATAACATGAAACAGCTGTATATTTGCATCAATAGCACGTAAGACTTATATTATGTTGTTGTGAAATAAAAATCTTACTATCAAATACATAAAATTTACATAAGAACATATACAACTTGTTAATATTTAAATACATTAAACAGATCCGTGGTTTTGTTGGGGATCCATTTTTGTTTTCTTTGAGGCCTGCAGGTCTGTTCACTATCGATTAAACCACATACTTTGTATATTGATTTAATTATTGTCTGTCATTCGCGATCTGTAATATATTTCACGAATAAGTGTCGTATTTGTCAGCGTCTACTACATGCACTGGGCGCATGTCTTTGTAAGGCTAAGTTTAAAAATTCGTTCTCCACAGCTGAAGTCAATAATGCTGATATGTTCAGCGTTCTACTTCGACAAGCGGGTACGGCTCAGACAGTATCGTCGCTTACAGCGAGCCCAGACAAAGTGGCTCTTTACCTTTCGCTCACAGTGATCCTGGGCGCACTTGCTTACATAAGAGTTCGTGAAACTCGTCTGGAGTTGAGGTCTCTGACTGGATCACCGATGAGAACACATTTCACTTCAGACTTGAATAAGGTGAGTGAGAAATTACAGTTTATTCTTTATATACTAGACTTCTCGTCTAGGTCGACAGTTGCTAGCACTGCGCAGAGGAGTGTCTGAAACTTTTTATTCTTATTGAAGATGTAGAACATTATTATTTTCAAAGGTAAAGTTCGCCATGTACTACATCTACATCATAATACGTGAAGCAGACGCCATATGGCACAAAAAAAGCTATCATAAGGTCAAGAATGACTGAAACAGAGATTTCCTAACTACGAAGATTTGTCAGTTCCACAGTAGATGGTTCGAAGCCCATACAGGTCTTATATTACTACTCTTGGTCTACGAAAATCCATAGATATTAACTTGGAAACTGTTCTTACACTTCAGCCCTAATTTACCACCCATCTATACAAGCATGAAGAATCTTTAAGCGTGTACATATTCTACTTTACCCTTGTACATTCCTTTTGTACCAATTGTATCCATCAAGACAGTAGAAATACTTTTACTTTGTGCCAATGGTTACTCACGGAGCACAGCTATTTTACCATGTGCGCTATAGAGAACTGACATCTAAGTGTCAACCACTACCTTATGTATCCTCTCCTCGGCAAGTCCTTACAACACTTAAAGTGAGTTGCTAAAATGTACATAACGTGACTGCAGCACACAGGTCCTATAGAGATGAAAGTAAACCAGCAGTTAAGAAGTGGATTAAGAATTTGTGTTTAATGTTTATCTCAATTTTTGGCGAACAGTTTAACATTCTGTGTTTTCTTAAATCACGCTTAGTAATTTTATATTAAACCTGTATCGTAATGTATTAAAGCACATTGTTATCCATTAAAGTATCTCCAAACACATTAAAAGAATCAAGAAAACAAACATTCATTATATCTAAATGGCTCTGAACACTATGGCACTTAACAAATTGTTCAAATGGCTCTGAGCACTATGGGACTTCACTGCTGAGATCATCAGTCCCCTAGAAATTAGAACTACTTAAACCTAACTAATCTAAGGACATCACACACATCCATACCGTAGGCAGGATTCGAACCTGCGACCGTAGCGGTCGCGCGGTTCCCGAGTGAAGCGCCTAGAACCTCTCGGTCATTCAGTATATCTAATTGTTTCTTTCAACAAAAGAATGATATTCTGAAAAAACTGAATATCAAAGGTTGCACAACAGGTTTTCGGTACTACCCATTCAAAGAAAATGGTGAGCCTTTTGTGACTTCGCACATTAGCCTGCGGAGAAGTCTGGGGTTATCTTTACATGAAGGATGGAATATTTTTAGCACAGTGCTTTTATAATTATGTCATAAGTGGAATAAAGGTTACCGTCAGCGTTCTCTACGAGGAGCGAGCACGATTTTTCTCAGAAGAGGACTCTATTACGGAAGCGTGCAAACACCGCATGACGTCAGAGGCGGCGGCACAGCGGCCAGCCAATGTCGTAGGAAGAGAGGGGGTGATGAAATTTGAAGTGCGCTGGGGGCTGCAGCAGGTACAACTTCCGGTACACTGCTTCAAATTTCGTCAAACTATTGGTTTAACAGTAACGAAAATGAATTACTTCTTAGATCATCTTAGATTTTGTGTTCTGAATTTCCAGTTTTTATGTACGAGTGCAAGGTGACAATCAATCGCCCACTGGCACAAAGACATCTTTTCATATAAGTGAAATTGTGTTGCTACGTATTGCAGTGGTAGAAGTGAGGCGTTAACTTTATCTGCGGAATAGTCTTGCCTGTACAGCTTCTTGAAGTAGTCCTATTGTCAGAGTTTCGTCAAACTGCGTAAACTAGAATATCATGCTGTCGTAACTTTTTTTTTTGTTTTGAGTGTGTATTGTGTGTGAAATGGCCTAGATTAGAAGAGAATAAAATAATCTGTCATCAAAACAAAGTACCTACTGACAGAGATGACTTAACAACAAGAGAACTGAGGATGTTGGTAACGAATTGTTGGAACAGCTACCCTACTCACAAGATTCTAAATACTCTCATGCCCTTTTCTAAAGAAAATATTAGTTTGAAGACATCTTGAGTCCGAACAAGGAAATATGGTGACAGCAAATTAGCATTTTTCAGGTCCAGTTTTGTCCATCGAAGATGAAGACTACTTACTAGAGAAACAGTAGACAAAGAACGCTAACGTAAAAGGGGACTACGTCGAGAAACAAGTACACTGCTCGCCATTAAAACTGAAACACCAGTTGTTGTTGTTGTTGTTGTGGTCTTCAGTCCTGAGACTGGTTTGATGCAGCTCTCCATGCTACTCTATCCTGTGCAAACTTCTTCATCTCCCAGTACCTACTACAACCTACATCCTTCAGAATCTGCTTAGTGTATTCATCTCTTGGTCTCCCCCTACGATTTTTACCCTCCACGCTGCCCTCCAATACTAAATTGGTGATCCCTTGATGCCTCAGAACATGTCCTACCAACCGATCCCTTCTTCTGGTCAAGTTGTGCCACAAACTTCTCTTCTCCCCAATCCTATTCAATACTTCCTCATTAGTTATGTGATCTACCCATCTAATCTTCAGCATTCTTCTGTAGCACCACATTTCGAAACCTTCTATTCTCTTCTTGTCCAAACTATTTACCGTCCATGTTTCACTTCCATACATGGCTACACTCCATACAAATACTTTCAGAAATGACTTCCTGACACTTAAATCTATACTCGATGTTAACAAATTTCTCTTCTTCAGAAACGCTTTCCTTGCCATTGCCAGTCTACATTTTATATCTTCTCTACTTCGACCATCATCAGTTATTTTGCTCCCCAAATAGCAAAACTCCTTTACTACTTTAAGTGTCTCATTTCCTAATCTAATTCCCTCAGCATCACCCGACTTAATTCCACTACATTCCATTATCCTCGTTTTGCTCTTGTTGATGTTCATCTTATATCCTCCCTTCTAGATACCATCCATTCCGTTCAACTGTTCTTCCAAGTCCTTTGCTGTCTCTGACAGAATTACAATGTCATCGGCAAACCTAAAAGTTTTTTTTTCTTCTCCATGGATTTTAATACCTACTCCGAAATTTTCTTTTGTTTCCTTTACTGCTTGCTCAATATACAGATTGAATAATATCGGGGAGAGGCTACAACCCTGTCTTACTCCCTTCCCCACCGCTGCTTCCCTTTCATGTGCCTCGACTCTTATAACTGCCATCTGGTTTTTGTACAAATTGTAAATAGCCTTTCGCTCCCTGTATTTTACCCCTGCCACCTTTAGAATTTGAAAGAGAGTATTCCAGTCAACATTGTCAAAAGCCTTCTCCAAGTCTACAAATGCTAGAAACGTAGGTTTGCCTTTCCTTAATCTTTCTTCTAAGATAAGTCGTAAGGTCAGTATTGCCTCACGTGTTCCCATTTTTCTACGGAATCCAAACTGATCATCCCCGAGGTCGGCTTCCACTAGTTTTTCCATTCGTCTGTAAAGAATTCGTGTTAGTATTTTGCAGCTGTGGCTTATTAAACTGATTGTTCGGTAATTTTCACATCTGTCAACACCTGCTTTCTTTGGGATTGGAATTATTATATTCTTCTTGAAGTCTGAGGGTATTTCACCTGTCTCATACATCTTGCTCACCAGATGGTAGAGTTTTGTCAGGACTGGCTCTCCCAAGGCCGTCAGTAGTTCCAATGGAATGTTGTCTACTCCGGGGGCCTTGTTTCGACTCAGGTCTTTCAGTGCTCTGTCAAACTCTTCACGCAGTATCGTATCTCCCATTTCATCTTCATCTACATCCTCTTCCATTTCCATAATATTGTCCTCAAGTACATCGCCCTTGTATAGACCCTCTATATACTCCTTCCACCTTTCTGCTTTCCCTTCTTTGCTTAGAACTGGGTTTCCATCTGAGCTCTTGATGTTCATACAAGTGGTTCTCTTATTTCCAAAGGTCTCTTGAATTTTCCTGTAGGCAGTATCTATCTTACCCCTAGTGAGATAAGCCTCTACATCCTTACATTTGTCCTCTAGCCATCCCTGCTCAGCCATTTTGCACTTCCTGTCGATCTCATTTTTGAGACGTTTGTATTCCTTTTTGCCTGCTTCGTTTACTGCATTTTTATATTTTCTCCTTTCATCAATTAAATTCAATATTTCTTCTGTTACCCAAGGATTTCTACTAGCCCTCGTCTTTTTACCTACTTGATCCTCTGCTGCCTTCACTACTTCATCCCTCAAAGCTACCCATTCCTCTTCTACTGTATTTCTTTCCCCCATTCCTGTCAATTGTTCCCTTATGCTCTCCCTGAAACTCTGTACAACCTCTGGTTCTTTCAGTTTATCCAGGTCCCATCTCCTTAAATTCCCACCTTTTTGCAGTTTCTTCAGTTTTAATCTACAGGTCATAACCAATAGATTGTGGTCAGAGTCCACATCTGCCCCTGGAAGTGTCTTACAATTTAAAACCTGGTTCCTAAATCTCTGTCTTACCATTATATAATCTATCTGATACCTTTTAGTATCTCCAGGGTTCTTCCATGTATACAACCTTCTATCATGATTCTTAAACCAAGTGTTAGCTATGATTAAGTTGTGCTCTGTGCAAAATCTACCAGGCGGCTTCCTCTTTCATTTCTTAGCCCCAATCCATATTCACCTACTACGAGGGCAGTTCAATAAGTAATGCAACACTTTTTTTTCTCGGCCAATTTTGGTTGAAAAAACCGGAAATTTCTTGTGGAATATTTTCAAACATCCCGCTTCGTCTCGTATAGTTTCATTGACTTCCGACAGGTGGCAGCGCTGTACGGAGCTGTTAAAATGGCGTCTGTAACGGATGTGCGCTGCAAACAACGGGCAGTGATCGAGTTTCTTTTGGCGGAAAACCAGCGCATCTCAGATATTCATAGGCGCTTGCAGAATGTCTACGGTGATCTGGCAGTGGACAAAAGCATGGTGAGTCGTTGGGCAAAGCGTGTGTCATCATCGCCGCAAGGTCAAGCAAGACTGTCTGATCTCCCGCGTGCGGGCCGGCCGTGCACAGCTGTGACTCCTGCAATGGCGGAGCGTGCGAACACGCTCGTTCGAGATGATCGACGGATCACCATCAAACAACTCAGTGCTCAACTTGACATCTCTGTTGGTAGTGCTGTCACAATTGTTCACCAGTTGGGATATTCAAAGGTTTGTTCCCGCCGGGTCCCTCGTTGTCTAACCGAACACCATAAAGAGCAAAGGAGAACCATCTGTGCGGAATTGCTTGCTCGTCATGTGGCTGAGGGTGACAATTTCTTGTCAAAGATTGTTACAGGTGATGAAACACGGGTTCATCACTTCGAACCTGAAACAAAACGGCAATCAATGGAGTGGCGCCACACCCACTCCCCTACCAAGAAAAAGTTTAAAGCCATACCCTCAGCCGGTAAAGTCACGGTTACAGTCTTCTGGGACGCTGAAGGGGTTATTCTGTTCGATGTCCTTCCCCACGGTCAAACGCTCAACTCTGAAGTGTATTGTGCTACTCTTCAGAAATTGAAGAAACGACTTCAGCGTGTTCGTAGGCACAAAAATCTGAACGAACTTCTCCTTCTTCATGACAACGCAAGACCTCACACAAGTCTTCGCACCCGAGAAGAGCTCACAAAACTTCAGTGGACTGTTCTTCCTCATGCACCCTACAGCCCCGATCTCGCACCGTCGGATTTCCATATGTTTGGCCCAATGAAGGACGCAATCCGTGGGAGGCACTACGCGGATGATGAAGAAGTTATTGATGCAGTACAACGTTGGCTCCGACATCGACCAGTGGAATGGTACCGTGCAGGCATACAGGCCCTCATTTCAAGGTGGCGTAAGGCCGTAGTTTTGAATGGAGATTACGTTGAAAAATAGTGTTGTGTAGCTAAAAGATTGGGGAATAACCTGGTGTATTTCAATGCTGAATAAAACAACCCCTGTTTCAGAAAAAAATGTGTTGCATTACTTATTGAACTGCCCTCGTACGTTTCCTTCTCTCCCTTTTCCTACACTCGAATTCCAGTCACCCATGACTATTAAATTTTCGTCTCCCTTCACAATCTGAATAATTTCTTTTATTTCATCATACATTTCTTCAATTTCTTCGTCATCTGCAGAGCTAGTTGGCATATAAATTTGTACTACTGTAGTAGGTGTGGGCTTCGTATCTATCTTGGCCACAATAATGCGTTCACTATGCTGTTTGTAGTAGCTTACCCGCATTCCTGTTTTCCTATTCATTATTAAACCTACTCCTGCATTACCCCTATTTGACTTTGTGTTTATAACCCTGTAGTCACCTGACCACACCAGTAATGATAGTAAATAATGAAATTGTATTTGATAGTAAATAATGAAATTCTATTTATTGTGCGTCAACAATATCGTAGAAAGAATACATGACTGCATCTGAAGGTGATTTGAGAGGTCTTATGGTGCGAAATTCAGTACATAGAGCTGCCACGCATCTCTGTCAAGAGCAGTTGCTCTAACTCGACAAGACATCGAATCGATCTGAGCTTGAATGACATGTGGGTCCGTCATTCCATGGTGTTTCATCTCCAGGCCTCAGTTCAAAAATCATAGTGGTTAACGAGAGGTGGCTTTCCCGTCTCTCGGCGACCCATAACCATATTTTTCATTGGGTGAGAGGTCTGAACGTGCGACAAGAAACTTTGGTGAGCGGGAGGAGCCGCCGATCTTGTCAGAAATGTAACGCCTGCGGTCCATATTACTGACTATGCAAATCGGAGGTGATCGTGTTGTCCTCCCAACGCCATTCCATACCACCGCTACGGGTGGTGGACACATATGACAAACTTTGGTCGCCCGCGTAGGTCGAGGCATCTACGGGTATTGCAGTGTTACCAGTTACAAGCGACAGTTTCGATACACGCCTAGAAGCGCCTTGCTCTTGAAGAAAGCGTGCATCCAGCAAATTATGTCTCTCGTTTTCCATCATCATCCGCCTAGACAACTCGCAACAAATGGAATAAAACTTCACTAAATAACTCGCTACGATGAGTTTTAATGCGCGCAATGGCTACAAAGTTCACGGCAGAGCGCTAGAACACTACTTAACGCTCACTAGCTGTCGAGAATGCGTTGCGTCAAGGGAATAGAACCGGGGCCCATGAGCAATGCGAGCCCGCAACGATTTGTGACGTCACATTAGTTCCCCAGTATACTTCGCGAATGCTCGGCTCCGTCAAAATTCCAACGAAAAGGTACTGACTAATGTTGCTAACTTTGTCGTGTGTTAGCGAGAGCTTGCAGGTATTTAAAATGGCTCTGAGCACTATGGGACTTAACATCTATGGTCATCAGTCCCCTAGAACTTAGAACTACTTAAACCTAACTAACCTAAGGACAGCACACAACACCCAGCCATCACGAGGCAGAGAAAATCCCTGACCCCGCCGGGAATCGAACCCGGGAACCCGGGCGTGGGAAGCGAGAACGCTACCGCACGACCACGAGATGTGGGCTGCAGGTATTTAAACACGCAGTTATGAATTATAGCAACTCGGTCCACGCTTAAGACGGTAGCGTCATGTGCTGTGACGGACGCACAGGACCTGTATATCTCATTGGCCCCGTGTAGAACATGCCGAATCTCTACCGCCATCGTTCGTGACTCCAATTAGTCATATTATGCCACTGAAATCCTGCTTGATGTTGAGTATGTTCTGAGCTCAACGATTCCATATTTGCTTCACAGCCGTGGGATCCCGACTAACGCGAGCAGAAATTTTGCTGAATGGTAACCTTCAGCCTCGATAGGTCACGATTCTTCTACTGTCGAATTCGAACACCTGCTGATAGACGTTTCTCCATATTACTCGAGAACCACCGATTACAGAAATCTTACTGACTTGCAACAAGTGTGTTTATAAGCTGGACACGAGAATCAAATAGAGAATTTATCCACGCAACTTATACAAGGAAGAAATCTGGTTGTTAGTCTTTGAAGTGTTCTCTTCAAACTTCTCTAGATGAGTACCAAGAATATGTACCTTACGCCGAAAATTTTCACCATATCCTCGACGATCTGCACATAGGTTTTGGCCTTGTAATTGTCCAATCTGTACTACTACTTGAATACATTTCCAAACCACTTTCTCCTTCTTAGTGGAAGTCTTTGGAAATTCCTTGCTTTGCATTATCTTCTTTGTGTGTGACCACACGGATGTCATTGACCTTTGTCTCTGACATTTTGGGTTAACAGTCTAGCCAATATTTGAGCGCTGCAGAATTCTTATTCAGACCTCTAACAAACGGCTTTATGAGGCCGAACTTTGTGTGTAAAAGAGACAACAGAGTCTTTGTTGAGAACTCATCCATCTTCGTCCTGTCTCGGCTCTTATAACGAACCTCAGTGTGTCTGTAATCCAAAAAACTCAGGGAAATTTAGTATAATCACTCTGGGGCCCTCCACAAAGCCCACCATTTTACATTCTCATATACATCCTACACTTAATATAGTTGATGAATTCTAACAAGAACACGACACTTGAGACTGTTCAGTAAAACTTTGCTTGACTGAATGTCTCACATTAATACTTCATTCCAGAAGTGCACTCTTCAGACTCGTCCAATGGTGATCATCAATTTCAATCTTTGCAATTTTCAAGCTGCTAGGTTAGTTTCGTTAGCGCTGTCGTGCCGCTGCCCCGCTGTCTATTAGCACCAAAGAAGAGCAACGTTCAGTGATCCGTTTTTTGTGGTCGGAAGGCGTATCAGGGGCCGAAATTCATCGAAGACTTTCGGTACAGTACGGGAACAGTGTTTTTCCACAACGAAGTGTCTACGAATGGATTGAAAAATTCTGAAATGGTCGTACAAGTGTTACGCACGGTGAAGGAGCTGGAGGACTGTTTACCGCCACAAATGAAGAATCCATTGAACGTTCACATGAAATGATTCTCTTACACAGACGATTAACTATTGACGAAGTGGCAAATTGGTCACGGTTCTGTCTACGAAATCATCCACAACAGACTTGGGTTTCATAAAGTTTGTGCAATATGGGTCCAAAAATCAACTCACGCAGTTGCATAAACAAACGCGATTGGACATATGCAAAAACATTTGAATCGCTATGGAAACTAAGGACAACTTCTTAGACAGGATCATTACTGGTGACGAAACATGGATCCATCATTACGAGCCGGAGAGTAAACGGCAGAGCATGGAATGGAAACATCCAAATTCGCACTTCAAGAAAAGTACAAGACACAACCGCCCGCAGGAAAACTGATGCTTACGGTTTTTTGGGACGCACAAGGTTCAGTACTGGAACATTATGGGGAAAGGGGCACAACAATAAACAGTGTACGTTACAGTGAAATGCTTACTGCTAGGCTAAAGCCTGCAGTTCGAAGCAAACGCCTAGGATTTCTGTCAAAAGGTGTTGTGTTGTTGCACGACAATGCCCGTCCGTATACTGCTGCCCACACTCCTGAAACGCTCCAGAAACTCAGATTTCAAGTACTGGATCATCCTCCATATAGTCCCGATATTCTCCCCTCTGTCTATCGCTTGTTTGGTCCACTCAAACAGGCATTAAGGGGCCGTCGATTTGCCTCGGACGAAGCAGTGAAAGAAGCGGTGCATTCCTGCCCCGCAGCTGAACCGAGAACCTTCTTTTATGAGGACATCAGGTTGTACAGCGATGGACCAAGTGCGTTAAAACGCAAGTAGACTCTGTCGAAAAGTGATGTTCTTGTAAGTTTCCTATTTGATTACAATAAAATTTTATAACTACATTGCGGATAATAATTGACTTACCCTCGTAGAACTATTCTACCAGTGCCTATGGCCAAATTTGAGGAACTAGAGGTTCTGAAATGATGTTAGAGTAAAGCCGCGCAGACGTTCTACACCACCATAACGAAAATTCGTCCTACAAATGAAGAGGGGAATGATGAGCAATTTCCAAAACTAAATTCAATTACCACTTTAAAAGTTACATCAAAAATGAAATTCAAAAATTTCATTCATCTAAAAACTTTGTGTAGTTTTCTTCATATACGTTTACACATAGATGGTTACTCTTTTTACATTTAAGTGGGCAGAGGGTGCAAAACACGACTGTCAAGCTACGAGTATGTCTACTGCTCTACTCTACTCTATTCTCAAATAGTACGCCAGAAAAGCTTCGCTTTATCAGGCTTTTTATTCCCCCAGTATGTAAGTGGGAGTCATCAAAATAATAAAAATATTTTTACATTGGAAAGAGAACGTTGATTGAAATTTCGTGAAGATAATTCACCGTGATGAAAAATGCCCATGTTTTAATATGTCCGCGATACTCTCTTCCTGTTTTGTGATAATGCAAAACCAACCGCCCTTTATTGCACTTGATTGACGTCTCGCTAGTCATACCTTACTAGGACCCTATTACGTCCAGCGGTACTCTTAGAACAGGACTGACAAATGTAGTGTAAGTCTTTTGTGAGTTTATCGTTACTTTGAGTGTTCTGGCAATAAAACTCAGTTTATGGTTCGCCTTCGCTTTTTCCATGTGATAGTTCCAGTTTAGGTCGTTCCCAAATGCAATTCTTAGTCGTCTAGCTGAGTCTGTAACCTCTTAGTACCGATGTTGAATGGACGTGCCATCCGTGTATATAGTGTTTCAGAGTTGGTAGTCACGCTATTGAAAATCTGTTTAAACCTAGCAGCTGTAGCGTATCATTTGAACGTTCTTCAACAATAATTGTTTATCAATACAAAGGGCAAGTATTCCTTACCAGTTCCATTATCGTTTTTAAGGTTCAAATTAAAATAACCCTTTTCAGAGAAAATATGATTTTGATCGCCTTTCCTTCGAAGCTTCACCTCTTTTCTATCACGTGTCAATACCTCGTAACGTGATATTTAGTGCACACTATGACTGATCAAACTATTGTCCTTCCGAAAATGTCCCTGAGTATACTTGTCTAGAAAATAAGTCAACGACAGCTGGCTACTTCCCAGACAATTAAACGGACGTTGCGTCCAATTGCGCAGGCTGCATTCATATAGTTCAGAGTAAATGCTGCATTCATATAGCTCAGCGTAAATGCTGCATTCACAAACAACTAGATAAAAACTGTATTACTTCAACATGAAACGAAACAGTCATAATAGTTTATCAAAAGGGAGGTTCAAATATTACAGAGCCCATCAGTTACTTGGATGCTAGTATGACGTAAAAGTTCCAAAACTGACAGACGCCAGTGAAAGTATTCAGACTGTTTACAAAACTTCATCAAAGCCAAAAAAAATTTTAAAAATCTCTTTTTTGCCTGAGTTTTTAACCTTCACTGCACTTAATTCAGAAACTTCTCAAAAATTTGAAAACTGTAACAATGGTTCTGAACGACAAATCTTTTTTTACTTTCAGCAAGCCTTTCTGCGAATAACTTTTAAAGCACATTAGACACTAATATCACAAAATACTTTTAGTGGTTTCTTTTAGTATCATTTGCTTCCTTCGACTCCTTTTATGATAGTCACTAATCCTGACAAAAAAAACTCTCTAAGTTGCTGCTGACAATTTGAAGTTTACATAAACATTTTCCTCTTGTAGCGCTTATTCAGTGGCCTGCCTGATACAGAATAGACAAAATACCTTCTCAGAGGTTAAGGGCATTTCTCGCTTATTACCGTAGTTCATGCAAACTCCACATTAAACGGATCCTTTCACTCTCTGTTAGTTGCTTTCTACATCTAAAACCCATTTGTTTTCCACAGAACATTCATCTTAAGTCGAGCAAGCGTCATACCATTGCGTAAGTCTCACTTATGTATATAGCATTAAGGAACGATTTAGTTATTTGAAGGCGTCCAAAACACGGGAGAATTCATAATTGCTTGAGATTAAGGACGGCAAAAATTTATACCAAATACAGATTACAGAAATATTCCGCATGTAACAACAGTGCGGCCACTTTTACTTTTTGTTTTTTGTTTGTTTGTGCGTGTGTGTTTTGCCCATAGACTCGCCGATGAGCAGCTTGTATCTCAAACGAGAGGCGAAATACATGTAACTGGACCCTCAGATTTAATTTACTCTCTCTGTCCCCTCCCTCCCCCCCTTTCCCCCCACAAACACAGACACATACATACACACACACACACACACACACACACTAAGAGAGAGCAGGCAGTTGACACGTATTTCAACAGACAAAACAACGACTTCTTGCAGGTCTCGCGTGGAATGATGCTGTTGGCAGCTACCGTCCCCTACCCGAGGACACTTGTTGTGTGGTGACCGACTGCAGCAGCGCCGCCTCATGGTCGTGACGTCAGTGGTGAGCCTCCGCCGCGTGGGCAGCAGCACGAGGCTACTAATCATTACAGGTGCGCCTCGCCCTTTGACGTCAGCCACAATTCTCGTTTGGAAACGTTTGCTGTTCGGACAGCTTTTAACGCCACTCCATTCAGCTACACGCTTCCTGGAACTATTTTCTGAGGACGGAAACACATTGGTGCACAAAACAAGGATGAAAGTAATTTTTGAATGAGGTGTCATAACCAGGTAACAAAGCTCAGCGAAACTTGGCCTACAAATAGAACTTCTACAGCGTAGTACAGAATGTAACTGAGAGAAATACGTCATGAGTCGAACGAAAATAAAACTTTTATTCGAAGACAATAATTACCCTGAAATTACCGCTATTTACGATGGCCCCCTGGGCATTACAAAAGGCGGGACATGCTGTGTGATGGCCACGGATGAAAATGCATGCTCTGGAGCGTGCTCCGAAGCTTGTCATAAGGTTGATAGAGCGTTCCATTGCTGCAACAGCGTGGTTTGCAACTGCTAGACGTACCCTCATATAGCGACAGTTAAGAACACGTAATACAGCCACGAACTTTGTTGAACGTGATCGTTTCGACGGACGAGGTGCTGTGGTATGGGGAGGCATAATGCTGCATGAGCGTACTGACCTTCAAATCTTTGAACGTAAAACACTCACCGGCCAACGGTATTGTGACATTATTCTTCTTCCCCACCTGCGTCTTCTCAGGGGTGCGTTTCGCCCCGACTTCATTTTTAAGCACGACACTGCAAGACCGCATCGAACAGCGCAGGTGGAGGACCATTCGGCGAAGGGACTTGCCTGCCCGTTCCTTCGACTTAAAATCCATCAAGCACTTGTACGATGCACTGGGGAGATGTACTGCAACACGTCCACATGCACCAGTGACCATTCAGCAGTTGTAAACCACGATGTTCTCTGCGATCGCGTATTGTCATCCATTAAATGAAGCCAGGGCGGAACACACCCCTGAAAAGACGCACAAGGGAAAGGAACACATTGTCACAATAACGCTGACCGGTGAGTGTACAGTGTTCAAAGATTTTGAGGTCAGTACACCCATACAACAATCCCCTTCCCCACACCATAACGCCTCTATCATTAAAACGATTTGTTCGTCAACGTTCCCAGTTGCATTACGTGTTCTGACATCTCGCCATATGAAGGGCACGTCCAGCTGTTGTCAACCGTGCTGGTGGAGAAATGGAATTCCCTACCATAAAAATTCTTTACCAGCCATGTGGCTAGCATGGGAGTCCGAGGCAGAGCATACACTGCCGTCCACGACCCTATTAAAAATCGCGTAACAACGTCCAGTGGACCCTCATTAATCGTAGTGATTTCAGTGTAATTACTACCTTCGAATAAAACTAGCATTTCTGTTAGTCTCATTCCACATTTATTTAAGTTATTTGCTGCACGAAGTATGTATCACCCAATTCTCATCGAGCTATGTTACTTTGCAGTGACGCAGCGCTCAAAAATTACTTTCGTTTATTTACGCATAGTTTTTAACACCAGTGTGGTTAACTGCAGTTTTTATTACGCAGTTTCGTATGTGCACTGTTCTTTGATATCTTCGCGTCTTTTACAGTTACTTGCACCCTATGAACCATGAATCTTGCCAATATATGGTGGCTTGCGTGCCCCAGCGATAGAGACAGCCGTATCCTGGGTACTACCACAATGGAGGGATATCTCTGGAGGGACCAGATTAACTTATGTTACCTCAAGAGGGGCAGCGTCCTTTTCTGTAGAAGCAGGGCAACAGTCTGGATGATTGTTCTGGCCAGGTAACATTAGCCAGCATGACCTTGCTACTCTGACACTACAAACGGCCGAAAACAACGGGAAAGTACGTCGTTATTTACTAAATGACATGATCAAATACCGCTCAATTCGGTCTCCGGACAGAGACTACACAGGGTGATGTGGTCATCATGAAAAACTGGCTTTCTATGGATCACTGCGTGGAATATGAAGTCGATTAATCGCGTAGGTAGGCTACAGATTTAGGAAAGGAAAGTGGATACGTTGAAGTTAGATGAGGTAATATTTATTCATATTTGGTAGCTGAAAGATCAGAACTTTTGGTCAGGTGACTACACTATTGTAAATACAAAAACAAGAAGGGGTAAGGCAGAAGCAGGTCTAATAATAAATCAGAAAATAGGAATGTGGTTAAGCTACAACGGACAGCACAGTGAACGCATTATCGTAGCAATGAAGGACACGCAGCCAACATTCACGCCGGCCAGTGTGGCCGAGCGGTTCTAGGCGCTTCAGTCTGGAACCGTGCGACCGCTACGGTCGCAGGTTCGAATCCTGCCTCGGGCATGGATGTGCGTGATGTTCTTAGGTTAGTTAGCTTTAAGTAGTTCTAAGTTCTAGGGGACTGATGATCCGCCGACATCGGGCAAGCGACTTTCAAGTAAAATACATTATATGAATTCGCAACTGCGAATAAGTACAACCATCAGCCGTGGAATGGAATGACGACAATGAAAACTTTTGCCGGACCGGGACCAACCCCGGGTTTCTCGCTAATCGCGAGCGGTCTTCTAAATATTTTGCTATCCGTCCACGATCTACGGTCACCCACAACTTCCATATGTCGTCAACCATCCGTCTACGACCTCTACTCCTACATTCATTATGTATGTTCCCGTACAGGTCAGAGGTTAGAATGAAATTTTCACTCTGCAGCGGAGTGTGCGCTGATATGAAACTTCCTGGCAGATTAAAACTGTGTGCCCGACCGAGACTCGAACTCGGGACCTTTGCCTTTCGCGGGCAAGTGCTCGTGGCTCGAAGGAGGTCATTGATGGACGACAAACTGGCCAAATAAGAACTGAGCAAGTAGCTAAAACCCAAGGACACGATTGTTGCCCTGCCGACTTAATGACGACCCAAGCTAAATGCGAGATTCAGTTAGGTGATGGATGTATCCTATCCGTTCTGAGTGCGTGCATGGAGTATTATCAATGCAGACTTGATATTACGGTTGACCCTCTCCGCAAATGAGGGCTGGCGATAGTATGAAATCGTCGTGAAATGTCTTACCACGTTTTCTAAATAGAATTTGTTAAAGTTTGTGGATAAAAATGCCGGAGAATTGACAGTAACCATGGTTCTGGGAGGGCCATAGATGGAAAATATTTTAGACAAATGGCGGATGGTTAAAGCGGCAGTAACTCCGCAACTCGGAATGAGTCACAAAAATCTGGAAAAGGCATCCACAACAAGTAATATATAGCTGTTCACATTCCAGGTTCGCAGCAACGGGCCAACATAATTAGCTAATAACCTCTTCAAGGTGTTTCTCTCACGCGTTGACTCTGGAAGCCCTCAGTAAGAGTGAAGATCCGGCTTAGCAGCCTTGCACTTCTCGCACTCCCCGACTAATATGTCGATATCCTTGCGTGAGGCCAGCCATGTCAAGTGCTCTTTGACCTCCATAGTCGTTTTATCGACACCAAGATGTCTCTCAATTAACGAAAGTTGAAAATATCGAAAGATCGCGGGAACTAATTCCTCAGGGAAACAAATCAAACTTTGTGTCACTCTTTGTCACATAGCGTACGATGCCTTTATTTAAACTATACTCCGGCACCTGCTCCCCGGCAAGTGGTTTTTGTTTGATCCTCTAAATTAAAGAGTCCTTGATGTTTCTCTTCCAGATCAACAATATGTTGCGGTACCTCTGTTAACGGAGCCGAAGCCCAACCTGTATCTTCAATCCCACCATTCCCCTGGCATTCCTTATCGCCATCCTCAAATATGCGACTAAGCGCATCAGCTGTTTGATTGGCCGGATCCTTAACGTGCTTCACTGTGCAATTAAATCGGGAGATGCTTATTGCCCGCTATGCAATTCTCCCCGTTTTTCTGGGACGGGCGAGAATCCAGCTTAAGTCTTAGTTGTTGGTCTCAGTGTGTCTCCAAATAAAATTTAAAATTTCCCATGGTGAAAATCACCTCCAGGACCTTCCATTCATCAACTGTGTACTTCGTCTCAGCTAGGAAAAGGACCCTAGAGGTGTAAGCGACAGTCTCATGATCATCTTGTTTTTGCAAGAGAACGGCAACAACCCCAAAATTCGAAGTGTGTGTTTAAACAACACAAGGATGCCCAAAATCAGGGCTAGCCAAGACTGGTGGATTACTGAGGGCCGCCATAAAGCTCGTACCAGAACAAAATTTAAAGGAAACACACTTGTTAGTATAATTCAGGACCAACTCCGTCCGTTGAGGAAAGTCACAGAAGAACAGCATATTAAGAGATAAACCATTAACTATGATCAACTCCGTTGACCATAAAAAACCTTAAGGGTAAGTCTCCCCAACCCCCCCCCCCCCTCCCCGCCGGCCGCTGGTGGCCGAGCGGTTCTGGCGCTACAGTCTGGAAACGCGCGACCGCTACAGTCGCAGGTTCGCATCCTGCCTCGGGCATGGATGTGTGTGATGTCCTTAGATTAGTTAGGTTTAAGTAGTTCTAAGTTCTAGGGGACTAATGACCTCAGCAGTTAAGTCCCATAGTGCTGAGAGCCATTTGAACCCCCCCGCCCCCAAATAACCCACCAAAGGCAACACTTGCCCATTGGCAGTAAAACATCTCTGGGCTGGAGCTCGTATTGGAGGAAACCTATATACAGCACGGTACCATAAATACCAGTCGTTATCAGGTAATGAGAGACTGCTCCCAGAATCAAGCAAGACGCAAAGATCTGTGATTTAACCACGCACAAACGAAAGGAGGGAACTGATTCATTACTGCCCTAAAGCGATGACATCGCTTTGGTGGTAAATTGCCTTGGGCACTTGATTTTCTCTCTGGCGTCCGCTGTTCGGACGACCCTCGCGCCTTATCGGACATTAACGTACAAGGTGTCTCCACTTGCCACAGCGAAAACAAGCCCTGTCATTGGACAGCAGACGACCAATTTCCTTATTCCCTTGCTGTTTGCGTCTACTGCAACAAGAACGTTTTTCGCCGTGAAATTTCTTGTCTGCAAACCGAACACCTTAAATCTTAGAGACCAATCCATCTAATTCCAGAAATGAGGTAAGTTTCTAGAAAAACTCTAAGTCCGAGCGATCATCTGCCTTCATTCCTTACTAGCCTTAAGTTATTTCAAATCTTGCAATCGGCTATCCCAGTGATTATTTGAACTTGAACTCTGTATGCTTGGTTTTGGGTGGGACTGCTAAGGGGGAGCTGACCATGAGAAAAATTGAATAATTAACGACAGAATACCGTTCCACAAGTCGGGACGTGGATTGTCAGAAGGATGAATATAACAGGCAAGCTAGAAAACCTCAAAAGGGAACTTCTAAGGCTCAATCTACGTATAGCTGGGGAGAGTGAAGTGAAATGGAAAGAAGACAAGGATTTCTGGTCAGATGAGTACAGAGTAATAACAGCTGGAGGAAGTGATATAACGAGAGTAGGATTCCTTAAAAATAGGAATGTAGGGCAGAGAGTGTGTTATTGCGAACAGTCAGTGGTGGGACTATTCTTATCAGAATCGACAGCATACCAACACCGACAACGATAGTTCAGGTACACATGACGACACCACAAGCTGAAGATGAAGAGTTAGAGAAAGTATATGAGGATATTGAAAGAAAATGTTCAAATGTGTGTGAAATCTTATGGGACTTATCTGCTAAGGTCATCAGTCCCTAAGCTTACACACTACTTAACCTAAATTATCCTAAGAATAAACACACACACCCATGCCCGAGGGAGGACTCGAACCTCCGCCTGGACCAGCCGTACAGTCCATGACTGCAGCCCCTGAGACCGCTCGGCTAATCCCGCGCGGCGATATTGAATGGATAATACAATACGCGAAGGGAGATGATAACCTAATAGTCATGGGGGACTGGAATGCAGTTGTAGGGTAAGGAGTACAAGAAAAGGTTGCAAGAGAAGTGGGCTTGGGATAAGGAATGAAAGACAGATTGTGTACTGTGATAAATTTCAGCTAGTAATAGCGAATATTCTGTTCTAGAATCACAAGAGGAGAAGGTATACTTGGAAAAGGCCGGGTGATACAGGAAGATTTTAGTTAGATTACATCATGGCCAGGCAGAGATTCAGAAATCAGATATTGGTTTGTAACACATACTCAGGATCAGACTCATAAAAAAGAAGTAATCGCGAAGAATGGGCCGAAGTTGAAGAGACAAGTCAGAAAGAAACAATGTGCAAAGAAGTTGGATGCGAAAATACTAAGGAATAAAGAGATAAGACTGAAGTTCTCTGAGGCTGTAGATACTGCGATAACGAACAACTTAGTAGGCAGTTCAGCTGAGGAGGAATGGACTTATCTAAAAAGGGCAATCACAGGTGCTGGAAAGAAAAACATAGGCACAAAGAAGGCAGATACGAAGAAACAATGGATAACAGAAGAAGTACTTTAGTTGATCGATGAAAGAAGAAAGTACAATAATGTTCAGGGAAATTCAGGAATACAGAAATGCAAGTCACTGAGGAATGAAATAAATAGAAGTACAGGGAAGCTAAGGTGAAATGGCTGCATGAAAAATAAGAAATCGAAAAAAATTATTGTCGGAAGGACTGACTCAGTATATAGAAAATGCTAAACAACCTTTGGTGAAATTAAAAACGAAGGAGGTAACATTAAGAGTGCAGTGTGAATGCCACTGTTAAAAGCAAAGGAGAGAGCGGGAAGGTACAAAGAGTACATTGAAGGCCTCTATGACAGGGAAATTTGTCTGATGTGATAGAAGAAGAAACAGGATCGATATAGAAGAAACAGTGGATCCAGTATTACAATCAGAATTTAAAAGAGATTTGGAAGATGTAAGATCAAATAAGGCAAAAGGAATAGACAAAATTGCATCAGAATTTCTAGAATCATTGAGGATAATGGCAACAAAACTATTCACGTGGTATGTAGAATGTATGAGTCTAGCGATATACAATCCAACTTTCAGGAAAACATCATACACTCCATTCCCAAGACCAAAAGAGCCGTCAAGAATGAGAACTATCGTACAATGAGGTTAACAGCTTACGCATCCAAGTTTCTGATAAGAATAATATACAGAAGAATGGAAAAGGAAATCGAGGATGAGTTAGATGACGATCAGTCTGTCTTTGCGAAAGGTAAAGCCACTAGAGGGGCAGTTCTGACGTTGGTTTGATACTGGAGCAAGACTAAAGAAAAGTCAAGACACGTTCATAGGATTTGTCGACCTGGGAAAAGCGTTCAACAATGTAGAATGGTGTAACAAGTTCGAAATTCGTAGGAAAATAGGGGTAAGGTGTAGGGAGAGACCGGTAATATACAACATGTATGAGATCGAAGAGGGAATAAAAGTGGAAGACCAAGAACTATGTGTTCGGATTAAAAAAGGGTATAAGACAGAGATATAGTTTTTCACCCCTCCTGTTCAATCTATACATCAAAGAAACATTGAGGTGAATAAAAGAAAGATCCAAGAGAAGAATTTAAATTCAAGGCGAAAGGATATCAATGATAACATTCGCTGATGACATTGCTATCCTTAGTGAAAGGGAAGAAGAATTACAGTGTCTGCTGAATGGAATGAACAGTCTAATGAGTACAGAACATGGACTGAGAAAAAATCGGAGAAAGACGAAATAATGAGACGTAGTGAAAATTAGAACAGCGACAAACCTAACATCAAGATTGATGGTTACAAAGCAGATGAAGTTAAGGAATTCCACTACCTAGGCAGAAAACTAAACAATGACGGACGGAGCAAGGAGAACATCGAAAATAGACTAGCACTGGCAAAAAGGGCATTCCTGGCCAAGGGAAGTTTACTAGTATCAAACATAGGTCTCAGTTTGAGGAAGAAATTTGTGAGAGTGTACGTTTGGACACAGGACTGTATGATAGTGAAATATGGACTATATGGACTATGGGAATACTTGAACAGAAGAGAATCGAAGCATTTGAGATGTGGTGGACAGATTAGGTAATGAATGAGGAGGTTCTGTGCAGAATCGGAAAGAAGCGTATGGAAAACATTGACAAGAAGAAGCGACAGTACGAGAGGACGTCAGTTAAGACATCAAGGAGTAACTTTCATGGTACTAGAGGGAGCTGTAGAGGGTACAGACTGTACAGGAAGACATATTGTAACACATCCGGCAAATAATTGAGGACGTAGTTAGCAAGTGCTAATCAGATGAAAAGCTTAACATGGGAGAGGAATTCGTTGCGGGCCACATGAAACGAATAAGAAGACTGATGACTCAGAAAAACAGGGGTTGGAATTACTGCCTTCCAAGAGGTTAATGTTCTCATGCCCACTAGAGAACCGCAGTGCATATGTCAAGAGCTGAACTTACCTCGCCTGTATTGACGGTGGTAACATGTAATAGGCAGTCCAACAGAGTGAAAGAGGTCGCCAAGTTCCGCAAAGCTTCCGTTTCCCCACTGGCGGTCAGGTTTTAGTTCATAAAGAGGCTCCTCCCATTTGAGGCATGCTACATCCAGGCGACCTCTTTGCTCCATAACATCTGCACGATTATTCTGAAACACTGGAAAAATGGAAGTCTCTCCACTCAGTAAAAACACAAGACATAAGGAAAACAATTTTTTCAACTGCGAATGATGTTTTCTAAACGGTTAAGTACCCCTACCCAGTAAATAATCACCCTCTGCAGTTACCATTGGTAGGTTTTTAGGCGGAAGCACAATTTGGCGTTATGTGGGGTGGTCAAGCCACAACAAGTAAAAGAAAGTAATTTTTCATACAACGTTAAAGAAGGTAATTTTTCAAACACCGTTCACAATTAAATTAGTTCCAACAAACAATTATTTTGAAAGGTCATTCTACACTTGACTTGTAATCAAATTACTTGCACCTTAATTGTAAATGTTTTCAAAAAGAATAAAATATCAAATTCGAAACAAGAATTATTAAATAGGCCCCATCAGGCAGATCTAGCCACCGTACCAGGATGACCCAACAGGGCCCACAGGCATGGGCAGATGGGCAGTTACAATCAACTCACTAGATAGAATTGGAAGGAAAATCAGCATTGGCCGTATTTTGTTGTTTTATTGTCAGCGAAATCGATTTTCGGTCACTTAGTGACCATCCTCAGTGCTGTAATATGCAATTAAAATTGGTAGGCACTGGTATGAAGCTATAACCACAAGCTTAGAGCGATCACATAAACTTTATATTGCCGTTCCAGTCGCGAGTAGTGCGCGGTAAGAAGAGTTGCTGGTAAGCCTCAGTGTGAACTCGGATATGTCTAATTTTACCTTCACGGCCTCTCCATAAGATATGCTTAAGAGTAAACAATATATTAGTTGACTCATATAGGAACATACTCTGTCGTCACTCTAACATTAAAGCTCACCGTGATGCAAAACGCCTCTCTTGCAGCGTCTACCACTGGAATTACCTGATTTCTCCGTGACACTTTCGCGCTTATTAATCTAAGCTGTAATGGAACACACTGCTCTTCTTTGGATCTTGTCTATTCCCTCTATCAATCCTATCAGGTGCGGATTCCAGACTGACGAGTAATATCCATGTATTGGTCGACGAGAGTTTTGTAAGCTACCTCCTTTGTGCGTGGACTACATATGCTGAAAACTATTCCAGTGAATCCCAATCTGGCATTTGCATTACCTGTGATTAGTTTTATGTGGCCATTAGAATTTAAACACATACTCCCGGATATTTTATTGATGTAACGGTTTCCAGTTTTTGTTCTGCAGTCCTGTAATCAAATAATAATGGGAGTTTCTGGCTATTTATGCTCAATAAGTTACATTTGTTTATGCTGCGGGTCAGTTTGCATTTACTGCCCGAAGTATCGATCCTCAGCAGATCTTCCTGCATTTCACTACAATTTCGTAGCGCTCCAATTTCTCGGTATACAATAGCATCACCAGCGATAAGCCTCATGGAACTTCCAACGTTATTCACTAGGTCATTTTTATACGGTGCTTTCTTCGTACCTGCAACATCTATTACTGGTTGCTTTATAAGTACCTTCATAAGTAATTTCTCCTTTTGGTTATGTTTCTTGACTTGACTGTGGATAGAACGTCCACTCCCGAACTGATCTACGAATGCAGTCTTTTAAATGTATGGGTCCAGGGCCATAGCGAATTTCTAGAGGGACGTTGTTTTCCTGCGTCAGCTGTTTTATTTCGAAACGCAATCGCAATCGCAATCGCCACGCAATCTCACTTTCAATAATCCCTACAAAACAATGGCCCTGACTAATAATAACAATAACATGGCTGCCTGCAGTGTGAGTCATTTTCTGTCTCTTTGTTGGCGCTCGTCGTTATTAGGATTAGGAGACCTAACTTCTACAAATTCACCTTGCCGAGAGGGCCCTGCCCTGTTTGAATCTCGCCAGTTCTGATGAAATTCAGGTCTGTCGTTATGATTATATCGTCTGTCGTCATGTCGGTAGTTTCCATAGTTTCTTTCTTGTCGGTCATGTGGTGGAGAATTTCTCCCGGAATCGTAACTGCGCGGTGGACCGTTGCATCTCAAGTTATTCTGTCTCCATTGATAATAATTATGTTGGTTCCCATATTGTCTGTTTCTCTGATTGTCTCTGTTATAGTCATTACCTCGGAGAGGTGATCTTTCCCTGTAATTATTATTACTCTGCCAACGGTTGTCATATGGGTGGCCAGCCGGGGTGGCCGAGCGGTTCTAGGCACTATAGTCTGGAACCACGCGACTGCTACGGTCGCAGGTTCGAGTCCTGCCTCGGGCATGGGTGTGTGTGATGTCCTTAGGTTAGTTAGATTTAAGTAGTTCTAAGTTCTAGGGGAGTGATGACCTCAGAAGTTAAGTCCCATAGTGCTCAGAGCCATTTGAACCATCATACAGGTGGTATATGTCTTGGTCACGATTTGCATTGTAAGAATAGCCTTGTCGTGTCCAGTTATTATTTCTGACATCGCGGAATTGTGACGGATGTGACCTGTAATTGTTGTGTTCCTATTTTCACAACATGCGATTGTCAGTGGCCATTTCCAATTCTTGTAACAGTCCCTGAAAAGCTTCGATGTCGTCTTTGCAACATCCTGCCAAAATAATATGTCATAAATATTCAGGCAATTTGATTAAGCAAATGCGAATAAGTTCTGAGGGGCTGTATGGGTTTGACAGATACTGATTCTTGTGCAACTTGGCTTCCAAATATTTGACGAGACTGGAAAAATCCGATTGTTCGAAATGTTTCATCATTATGATGCTATGTTTTACGCGATCTTGAGTAGCTTAAGGCCAATATGCTGAGAGAAAGGCATGATAAAATTCTCCTTCACTGTGACAATCGTGAGCGATCGATCGCATTCTTACAGCTGGTTCATTCTCTAAGTAGCCACACATAAATTCTAATCTGTGCTCCAATGACCAGTTGGGAGAAAAACAATGAGAGAATTGATGAAGCCATGCTTGTGGATCAATGTCGTTGCCAGAATTCTTAAATGTTTTGAATTTACATGTAGTAATGAACAGCTTATAGACAAAATCATCATGTCGGCGAGTCGCATATCGGTCATTGTTACGTCGTTTCGGCGGTTCCATCTCAAAATTCGGTGTATCTTGCCAATTTCTTTCATAATTTCCGAAGAGCCCTGTGTTATTGTTTTGTGGCTGTTCCGTACTTCTATGTCCCTCTTCCCGTATTCGAGTGCGAGTGTCCTCCGAAATATGTAATTCTTGTATTACCTGTGTCAACTGATCTTGTGATTCACGGATTTCTCTTTTGTACTGTGTATTGATTTGATTCTGATTTTGTTTGAATTTTCTAATTTGTTCACACTTTTCTGTGTCAGTGAAGGCTACCGGTCTTGTGTCATTCAGATCATCATCTTCCTTTGTAGATAAGTTAGTGAACTGATCCGAAAGCTCGGCTACTTTATACGATAATGAACTGATTTCCTCAGTGTGTTTTTCAGAACCAAGTTTCAGAGTGTCCATTTGTGTTGAAAGCGTATCTACTATGTCTTTTAAGTTTCCTTCAGTTTATGCAAATTGCGTAACCCAATCGGTAGATGCAATTGAATCAATTTTAGCTTTCAAGGTGTCGTGATTTTCATGAACAATAGTTTACAGTTCCTTTATGACTGCTTCATGATTCTGTAATGCATTTTCATGGCGCAAAAAAATAGGTTGAAAATGCTCACAAATTTGTGTTTTTACGTCATTACAGAGTTTTTGACATTTCGATTCGATTTTAAGTAACTCAGCAGTTAAAACTTCACGTGTTTGTTCAAGCGTGGTGTCTAACTTTTGAAGATTTTGTCCCATTTGTTGCATTAAATGTAATAACTATGCACTGGTGTCTGAAACATGTTCCTCAGTACTATTCGGCAGTGCATTTGAACCGGTAATATTCGCATTTTGAAAAGCCGAAAATGTATCTTGACTTATTTGAGAAAACGGTGAGGATGCAAACACTGAATCTACAGTATTTTTAAGATTGTGTCCTGTCATTTCGGATTCCTGATAGTCTCAGGAATAGATGGATGATGTTTCCCTGTTCACTAATTGTTTTACTGTCTACAGCATTATTTGCCACCTGGTCCATTTCCCTATGCACAATTCCCAAATTACTATGTTGAACATTAGTTAATTCATTACACGGTGGCGCTAACACACTGCTTTCGTCTTCATTGTCATTTCTGACTTTACTTTGGAGCCTAGTGTTACGTTTTTTCACACGCCATAATTATCGCAATATTTCACACGATAAACCGGAAAGCACAATTTGAAGAGGAAAATAAGAAAACACATTAACATAGCACTGAAAATAATATCTAGTTAATTGCAAGTGCAGCTGCGAAATACTTGATGCAAATCTACATGCATGCCACAACTGTTTTACAGTACAACAATGAAACACTACAACTACAAAGAAGATTCTCTCTACAATTACGCGATAGCAATAAAAAATAGCTACACTAATTACATAAACTACAAGAAAAAATCAGAAGATTCCAGTGAGATATCCTCGGCTAACGGTCGACATATGAAACATTCCCTTAGAAAAATTTATAAATAACAGTGCTGGAAAACCTCTACGTTATTTGATTTTCAAACAGCTGACCAAAACCGAACGTACTCAGACATTTCTCTCTTTACTTATTCTGATCAACACTAAACTGACACACAATATTTTTAGCGCAACGCAATCTGACTTTCAATAATCCCTACACAAGAATGGCCCTGACTAACAATAACCTATACCTTTCACGAATCACTTACCTCACAAAAATCTTGTTACTCGAACTACTGCAATACAGCGAGCGTCAATACTGCCAGCTAAATAAAAGATTCTAACTACTGAAGGCACTAACTACTGATAGGCATAGTTAGCAAATGAAAGATTTTGATGGAGAACAAAAAATGTATTTACCTTAATAATGTTCAAAAGTTATCATATATATACCTGTTCATGACATCCAATCTTACAAATTTTCTTTTTCTGACGGACAAACGTCCAGATCGTCCGCTCTCAAAACTCCGCCATCTCTCTCCCCACATCCACCACTACTGGCGGCTCACCTCCAACTGCGCAACGCTACGCGCTGTTCACATCCAACTGCCCAACATTACTATAGCAAATATTCCAACAATGCAAACCAGCCACAGACTGCACACAGCACAGTCAGTTATTTTTCATACAGAGCGCTACATGGCGTTACCAACATAAAAACCTAAACAGCCTACTTACACAGTGTCATGTGTTGGACCTTTGTTGTCGTACACTTCTATCACCTCGGCATGGATTGTTTCAGTGTTGTTGTCCTGCAAATTCCGAATACCAATTACCGCAGGATACTTGCCTGGAGATTCTGGATGATTTTACCTTTATTACGTCATAACAAGATAGAGAATCCGAAATCATTTATTGGATTCTAAGGCATGCCAGTATGCAAAAGATCATTGAGATATGATGGGAGTGATGAAATGGGTTTGAAGTTTTCTGAGACTGTACTAGTACGTACTGCGAAAATGAATACATCGCTGCCAGGCCATCTGAAGACGAACAGACGTCTCTAAAAATGGCAATCACAGGAGCTGGACAGACAAACGTAGGTACAAGTGTTGTGACCAGGCAAAACTACTTTCTTCTGGCCGCGACCGTGGTTTCTTTGAAAGCTCTGGGAGATGGTTCATCAAACTAGAACATATGATGTATTAGATCACATTATTACATCTACGAATAAAATACTGGATAAATTACAACCGTCATGGAGTAGCAAAGCATCATTTGATGCCTTAATTAACAAATTGTTCTCTTGAGGTACAAAATACAACATTTGCGAAGTACATTTCATCAGAAACTTTAACTGTCAGCCGGCTGGTGTAGCCGAGCGGTTCTAAGCGCTACAGTCTGGAACCGCGGGACCGCTACGGTCGCAGGTTCGAATCCTGCCTCGGGCATGGATGTGTGTGATGTCCTTAGGTTAGTTAGGTTTAAGTAGTTCTAAGTTCTAGGGGACTCATGACCTCAGCAGTTAAGTCCCATAGTGCTCAGAGCCATTTCAACCATTTTTTTTAAACTGTCACCGTCTTACTCGATGATGTTTACTGCTCTGGCAACAGTCTCGAACTGGGCGAACTCTGGTATGATCGACGCTATATTGACCTCAACATTATGGCGCTGCAGCGCTGATTTGGGGCCTGTGGTCTTCAGGAGCGCCTCCCGTACGTCCTTGCGGATTGCAGTGAACCGTTGCTTATGTCTCCTGTATCGATTCGCGTTGTCGACTCTGGTGTGGTACCACGATCTCTGTACGATACCACAACAAGGAACGTAACGGCGAAGAAATCTCGAGTAACAGAAGAAATGTTTCAGTTGATCAATGGAAGAAGGAAGTACAAAAATGCTTAGGCTGAGTCAGGAAAACAGGAATGTAAGATACCTAGGAATGAAATAAATAAGAAGAACAGGGAAGGCAAGGCGAAATGGCTGCTAGAAATGCGAAGCAGTGCAGGGAACCCATAGTGAAATAGCTGGCAAAAACTGCAAAGAAACCGGAAGGACTTACTTTGCGTATAGAAAAGTCAAAACAAGCTTCAGTGATATTAAAAACAAGGCATCAAGATCTACTTTTAAGCACAGACGAGACAGTGGCTATGTGGAAAAAGTGAATTGTTTGCCTGCGCGAGGAGAAAACTTATCTGATGACCTGACTGAATAAGAAATTGGAGTCGATTTGGTAGACACAGGGGATCCAGTATTAGAGTCAGACTTTAGTACAGCTTTGGGCAGAATGGATAGATAATACCTCATCTGAATTCCTGAAATTATAGGGAAATTGACTACCAAACGACTATTAAAGTTCGTGTTTGAAATCTTTAAGGCTGGATACGTACCATCAGACTTTCAGAAAAATATCAACCGCAAAATCACGAAGGTAGTAAGAGCAGACAACTGCGAAAGCTACCACACAGTCAACTTAACAGCCAACTCATCCAAGTTGGTGATAAGTATAAATTACACAAGAATGGGAAAGAAAATTGATCATCTCTTATGTCACGATCAGTTTGGGTTTCGGAAAGGAAAAGAGAGTAGCAGTTCTGATGTTATGCTTCATAGCTTAAGACAAATCAAATAACCTACGTAGTATTTATCGACTTACAAAAGGCATTCGACAACGTAAAGTAGTGCAAGACGTTCGAAATTCTGAGGAAAATAGGAGTAAACTACAGACTAATAATGATAGTGCTAAGGCGTTTCGGGTGAGGAATTGTACGACCTTCCTTGATAGGTCTGAGGTGCACTACACAAAGGAAGCAGCTTCTCGGGTAGCAGAGTATTTGTGGAGTGCACATGGGGGCATTTTAGGCTAGGTGGTAGTCTGCTGTACTGTGATACACACTCATCAGTCGATAAGCAGACAGCTAAATCAGACCGCGTTCAGAATAACGACACTTCGCAGCAAATTTCACAAATTTACTGCCTTCCAGTAAATTTATCGCTCTCAAATTATTTTTGGGATCGAGAGCTGGCTGAAACCCGAAGTAAAAATCTCTGAGGTATTTAGCGAGTCATGCAACGATTATCTGAAAGACAGATTAGACGTCATAGAAAGGGGAGTGTTCATTGAAATTGATAAAAATATTCTCTCCATTGAGGTCGAAGCTGGGTGTGACAGTGAAGTTATCTGGTGGCATATAACAGGTCCAGATGAAATCAGATTAGTTTTTGGATGTTTTTACCTGCCACCCATCCTGCTGTGACGGATCTAGAGACGTTCAAAGAATGTCTATAGTCAGCAGCTCGTAAATATTATGCGATACTAGTTGGAGGCTGCAACGCTACCGGCCCTTACGAAATTGGCAGTCGCCGATAATGTTAACCTTGTATGAAGGGTTTAGCCTGACTGTGACTGTACCTAATGACAGAGAATCTGACTGTAATTCCGTAATCGCGAAGTAAGTGCAACAGTAACAACAGCAAAGCAAACGGGCTTAGAAATACATTCAGCCAATACGAAAGTAAACTGTAATTACGAATACAGTACATGCGGTCGCCATCCTAATTACACTATTGGCCATTAAAATTGCTACACCATGAAGATGACGTGCTACAGACGCGAAATTTAACTGACAGGAAGAAGATTCTGTGATATGCAAATGATTAGCTTTTCAGAGCATTCACACAAGGTTGGCGTTGACACCTACAACGTGCTGACATGAGGAAAGTTTCCAACCGATTTCTCATATACAAATAGCAGTTGACCGGCGTTGCCTGGTGAAACGTTGTTGTGATGCCTCGTGTAAGGAGGAGAACTGCGTACCATCACGTTTCCGACTTTGATAAAGGTCGGATTGTAGCCTATCGCGATTGCGGTTTATCGTATCGCGACACTGCTGCTCGCGTTGGTCGAGATCCAATGACTGTTAGCAGAATATGGAATCGGTGGGTTCAGGAGGGTAATACGGAACGCCGTGCTGGATCCCAACGGCCTCGTATCAGTAGCAGTCGAGATGACAGGCATCTTATCCGCATGGCTGTAACGGATCGTGCAGCCACGTCTCAATCCCTGAGTCAACAGATGGTGACGTTTGCAAGACAACAACTATCTGCACGAACAGTTCGACGACGTTTGCAGCAGCATGGACTATCAGCTCGGAGACCATGGCTACGGTTACCCTTGACGCTGCATCACAGACAGGAGCGCCTGCGATGGTGTACTCAACGACGAACCTGGGTGCACGAATGGCAAAACGTCATTTTTTCGGATGATTCCCGGTTCTGTTTACAGCATCATGATCGTTGCATCCGTGTTTGGCGACATCGCGGTGAACGAACATTGGAAGCATGTATTCGTCATCGCCATACTGTGGTATCACCCGGCGTGATGGTATGGAGTGCCATTGGTTAGACGTCTCGGTCATCTCTTGTTTGCATTGACGGCACTTTGAACAGTGGACGTTACATTTCAGATGTGTTAGACCCGTGCACTATCCTTCATTCGATACATGCGAAAGCCTACATTTCAGCAGGATAATACACGACCGCATGTTGCAGGTCCTGTACGGGCCTTTCTGGATTCAGAAAACGTTCGACTGCTGCCCTGGCCAGCACATTCTCCAGATATCTCACCAATTGAAAACGTCTGATCAATGGTTGCCGAGCAACTGGCTTGTTACAATACGCCAGTCACTACTCTTGATGAACTGTGGTATCGTGTTGCAGCTGCATGGGCAGCTGTACCTGTACACGCCATCCAAGCTCTGTTTGTCTCAATGTCCAGGCGTTTCAAGGCCGTTACTACGGCCAGAGGTGGTCGTTCTGGGTACTGATTTCTCAGGATCTATGCACCCAAATTGCGTGAAAATGTAATCACATTTCAGTTCTAGTATAATATATTTGTCCAATGAATACCCGTTTATCATCCGCATTTCTTCTTGGTGTAGAAATTTTAATGGCCAGTAGTGTAGATAATGTGATATCAAATTTTATGGCAAAGCGGAAATAAACTCCAACTAAGAAAACTAATCTCACTTGATACTTCTAACACAGTTACTCCCAATATTAAACAATAACTTGCCCTAGCATACAAGACAACAGCTAACCCTTATGCAGAACATAGAATGGCCAATATACGCAACAGTGCACATTGTCTCACAGTAACATTTACTATTTGCAACTATGGTTACGAAAGTTTTGTGTTTCTGCTAGATAGAGCAGATGTACAGCTGTAAGCATATCACTTAAACAATGAATTGATAAGACTAAGTTCCAGTAAGATGGACGTAAAGGATTTATGGGCAAAGTTTAAACAGATTGTACAGGGTGGTCTAGAAACTATGTGTCTGGCAAGTGGATTAAGGACGAAACGATAAATCACGGTTTAATAACGGAATTCGGGAAATGATGAGGAAGCAATGGCTGTCGCACTCTTAGACTGAAAAGAGACGGTGCATATGACGACAAGCGAAGATTAGTAGAGATTCGTGCATCTGTCAAAAGATCTATGAATAAAGCATACGTCATCTACCACCGTCATACCTTAGCAAAAAATCTGGCCGAAAACAGGAGAACATTTTCCTTCAACGAAAATCTCTAAGCGGGTCTAACAAGGGGAAGGCCTCAGACACGGCCAACTGATTCGGCTCAAATTTGGCAGGTCGCTTGTGTACAACGTAAAACGAAGGAATCTAAGATATTTTGGGTCAATACCCCCGAGATTTTGAGAAAATCACCCCCGAAGGTTATGACGAGCAATAGACTCAAAATTGGAGGGCTCGATAGGTAATTGTAAATAGAGCATTTTTCATCAGCAGGTATGGGGTCCGCAAACGCAAGCTTTTCCAGAAATCGAGGAAACAAACTTTTACAACTGCCGCTTCTGTACCCACATGGTAAACGCTTTTCGCCGACAGCGCCGATAGCCCAACGGCCAAGGTAAAGCCGGCACGGTAGCTCAGTGTGTTCGGTCAGAGAGCTGGTTGTCCTGTGTAATAAAAAAAACTGAGTGGAAGGATCAACAAACGAACTTGAACGGATGTCATGTGACTTCTGCAACGACCAAACCCAACGATCAACAACGAACAAAATGAAAAAAAAGAAAAAGAAAAATAAACGTAACTGTGTGGGAGTCGAAAAACTTGGGTTCAAATCTCGAAGAAACCTCGCGGATGTTATTCTTTTCATTTGTATCTTTTCCATATCTCAACTGATAGGGATAGGAGGGTTATTTGCCCACCTTATTATTATCATTCATTATTGATTTACTTACCTTATTAATCCTCCTATCCCTATCAACTGAGATATGGCAAAATACAAGCGAAAAGAACAACATCCGCTAGGGTTCTCCGATTCCCAGCCTGTTACCTTGGCCATTGCGCTATCGGTGCTGTCGGCGAAAAGCGTTTACCGTGTGGATACAGAAGCGTAGGTTGCAAACGTTTCTGGAAAAGTGTGCGTTTTCGGACCCCGTACCTGATGATGAAAAATGCTTTATTTACAATTATCTATCGATCCCATCAATTTTGAGTCGATTGCTTGTCATAACATTTAGGGCTGATTTTCTCAAAAAAGCGGGGATGTTGACCCAAAATATCTTCATTTTAGGTTGTACACAAGCGACCTTCCAAATTTGAGCCGAATCGGTTGGCCGTGTCTGACGCCTTCCCCTTGTAAGTCTTCTATCCAGTTACTCGTTGACGGTCTGATGTGCCAGATGAAAACAGCAAAACGAAAGCCGAAGTTTTAAATTTCACATTTAAGAAATCGTTCACACAGGAGAACCGTATAACATATAGTCGTTTGGTCATCGAAGAGACGACATGGTAATAAGCATCCCTGGCAGTACAGAAAGAACTGAAAATGTTGAAAACAATAAGTCAAGACCGGACGAAATATCAATTATGTTTTACGAACAGGGCTGTTCGACATCGGACCTTCAGTTATCTTGCATTTGTCGAGAAACCCTCGCCCAGCGCAAAGTCCTAAGCAATTGGAAAAGGAGCGGAGGTGACCCCTGTATATAAGAAAGGTAAAAGAAGAAACCCGCAAAATTACAGACCAGTGTCCTTAACATCGCTTTGCTGCAGTATTCTTCAACATTTGCTCATTTCGAATACAGTAAATTTCCTTGAGCATGAGAAGTTTAGGTCCACTAATCAGCACGGCTTTAGAAAGCATCGCTCGTGCGAAACTCAGCTTGCCCTTTTCTCGTGTAATACACTGTGAACTATAGATGAAGGGCAACAGGCAGATTCTATATGTCTAGATTTCCGAAAAGAACCTGACAAAGTGCCCCACTTCAGATTGTTAACGAAGGTACGAGCATATGGAATAGGTCCCCAAACATAACAGTGCCTCGAAGACGTCTTAAGTGATAGAACTCAGTTTGTTGTCCTCGACGGAAAGTGTTCATCACATACAGGGTTGTCGTCAGGAGTGCCCCAGGAAAGTGCGATAGGACCACCATTATTTTCTACATTCACACATGATCTGGTGGAAAGGGTGGGCAGCAGTCTGCGGTTATTTGCTGATGAGGCTGTGGTGTACGGGATGTTTCGAAGTTGAGTGAGTGTAGGTTAATACAAGTTGATTTAGACAAAATTTGTAGTTGGTCTGATGAATGGCAGCTAGCACTAAAAGTAGAAAAATGGAAGTTGTGAGGATTAGTAGTGTCTTGCCTGACACTGTCACATCGTTTAAATATATGAACGTAAAGTTGTAAAGCGATATGAAATGGAACGAGTATGTGAGGATAGTGGCAACGAAGGCGAATAATCAACTTCGGTTTATTGGGAGAATTTTGAGAAAGTGTGGGTCATCTGTAAATGAGGCTGCGTGTAGGACGCTGGTGCGACCTGTTCTTAAGTGCTGCTCGAGTGTTTGGGATCCACACCTTGTCGGAATAAAGGAAGATATCGAAGCAGTTCAGAGGCTAACTGCTAGATTTGATACCGGTAGGTTCGAACAACACGCAAATATCACGGAGTTGTTTGAGGAACTCAAGAGGAAATCCCTGGAGGGAAGGTGACGTTCTTTTCTTGCAACATTATTGAGAAAATTTACAGAACCGCCATTTGTAGCTGACTGCAGAAAAATTATACTGCTTCCTGCGTATCTATCGCGTAAGGACCAGAAAGAAGAGATATTAAACATGGCATAAAAAAGTCGCTTTCCCTCGCTCTATTTAGGAGTGGAACAAGAAAGAAAACTGATAAGTAAGCTAAGATAGCAAGTTGAAATGTTTTTATTTCCTCAGAGACGGTTTAGACAGACGTAGCTGTCCTACTCGGTTCTTCTAGACAGCCAGGCCTGTCGAGACCTGTTTCGACAATTAATCTAGTTCTCGTCTTCGGATCTTCTAGACAGCTACCCCTGTCAATGAGGAAGCTGCAGCTCGTGATCTAAGAAAGAAAATGATCAATAGTGGTACACCGTACCCTTAGCCACGCACCGTACAGTGGCCTGCGAAATGTGTATGTAGATGTATATATATATATAGATATACAGTATTTACAAGAATATAGATGGAATAATAAGAATGGAAGAACAAAACAGAATGCTCGGATTAAACAGTATGTAAAACAGTGACGCTGTCTTTCGTCCCTGTTGTTCAATCTAAACAACAAACAAGCAATGACGGAAATAAAATAAAAGTTCGAGAGTGGGATTAAAATTCAGGGTGAAACGATATCAATGATAAGATTCGCTAATGACATTTGGCAATGAAGGTGAAGAAGAATTACAAAATCCACTGAATGGAATGATGAGTCTAATGAGTAGGGAATATGGATTCAGAGTAGATCGAAGAAGGACGAATGTAATGAGTAGCAGAAACGAAAATAGCGATAAACTTAACAACGAAATTGGTGACAAAATGATGAAATTCTGCTACTCTGAAAGTAAAAGAGTAGGTGACGGACGAAGCAAAGAGGACATAAAAACCAGTTCAGCACTGGAAAAGAGGCCATTTCGGCCAAGAAAAGTGTTCTAGTGTCAAACATAGGCCTTAATCTGTTAAAGAAATTTCTGACAATGTGCGTTTGGGGCACAACATTGCGTGTTAGTGAATCACGGGCGATGGTAAAACCGGGAAAGAAGAGAATCGAACGATTTGACATGCGGTGCACGGCAGAATCCTAGGGGGGAGGACACAGTGGCATGCGCCCCCACCCCCCACCCCCCACCCCCAACACGGTTTTTGTTTTTGTCAGAATTTGCGATAAAAGTACAGTGAAGTGCAATACGAAGTGGTATTCGTTTCTTGATTGCGTAGCAGTTAAGTAGGCTACTGTGTAGGTTTAACTCGTTATGTTAGTAAAGTTAAGTCCTTTACTTTGAGAAAAGTTTGTACGTTTCTAGAGCTGCCCTCAGGCCCACACGTTGAGATATTTTCGTCTCTGGATTCTTGTCCTACTTAGTAACAAATAGTACTGCCACGAGTTCCTACATTAAACAGCGTTATCTGAAGCTACACGTTTCGATTTTCCATCGTCAGGCTTCTTATAGTCAGTACATTTCCTGTTCTATGCGCTTCGACATTTCGCCAAAGTCCTCTTGTTGGTAAATAGTACTTTGTGTCCTGTTTGGCGTTTTTATCAGAAGCCAGCGTATTTCAGTCATGGTACAGCACTTCACTTGTTATTGAAAAGCACAGTGAGTAATCCATAAGGTACAAATATTATAAATGTGAAAGTAACTCATTCTGTCTGTTACCTCTTCACGGCTGAACTACCAAATCAGATTTGATTAAGTTTAATATAGAGATAGCTTGAACCCTGAGAAAGAACATAGAGTTTTAAAAAAAAAGTTAAATCAGTAAGCCTGTGTGAAGTTGCAAGACTCCCATCGGGAGCCTTTCAAGATGGCGCAAAGGGGAATGCTCACCAGATATGGTGGGTACCGGAGAAATAAAATATCCGGAGTGGACCAAAATTAGCGGCTGCTGCCTTTTAGCGTGATATTGACTTGTCAAAGACTAAAGTAAGGAAACCTTGAGAATAAACTACCAGGTCCCTCCCTCACGTGAAACAAATAAAATGCTAAAAAGCTAATAACATACACTCCTGGAAATTGAAATAAGAACACCGTGAATTCATTGTCCCAGGAAGGGGAAACTTTATTGACACATTCCTGGGGTCAGATACATCACATGATCACACTGACAGAACCACAGGCACATAGACACAGGCAACAGAGCATGCACAATGTCGGCACTAGTACAGTGTATATCCACCTTTCGCAGCAATGCAGGCTGCTATTCTCCCATGGAGACGATCGTAGAGATGTTGGATGTAGTCCTGTGGAACGGCTTGCCATGCCATTTCCACCTGGCGCCTCAGTTGGACCAGCGTTCGTGCTGGACGTGCAGTCCGCGTGAGACGACGCTTCATCCAGTCCCAAACATGCTCAATGGGGGACAGATCCGGAGATCTTGCTGGCCAGGGTAGTTGACTTATATCTTCTAGAGCACGTTGGGTGGCACGGGATACATGCGGAAGTGCATTGTCCTGTTGGAACAGCAAGTTCCCTTGCCGGTCTAGGAATGGTAGAACGATGGGTTCGATGACGGTTTGGATGTACCGTGCACTATTCAGTGTCCCCTCGACGATCACCAGTGGTGTACGGCCAGTGTAGGAGATCGCTCCCCACACCATGATGCCGGGTGTTGGCCCTGTGTGCCTCGGTCGTATGCAGTCCTGATTGTGGCGCTCACCTGCACGGCGCCAAACACGCATACGACCATCATTGGCACCAAGGCAGAAGCGACTCTCATCGCTGAAGACGACACGTCTCCATTCGTCCCTCCATTCACGCCTGTCGCGACACCACTGGAGGCGGGCTGCACGATGTTGGGGCGTGAGCGGAAGACGGCCTAACGGTGTGCGGGACCGTAGCCCAGATTCATGGAGACGGTTGCGAATGGTCCTCGCCGATACCCCAGGAGCAACAGTGTCCCTAATTTGCTGGGAAGTGGCGGTGCGGTCCCCTACGGCACTGCGTAGGATCCTACGGTCTTGGCGTGCATCCGTGCGTCGCTGCAGTCCGGTCCCAGGTCGACGGGCACGTGCACCTTCCGCCGACCACTGGCGACAACATCGATGTACTGTGGAGACCTCACGCCCCACGTGTTGAGCAATTCGGCGGTACGTCCGCCCGGCCTCCCGCATGCCCACTATACGCCCTCGCTCAAAGTCCGTCAACTGCACATACGGTTCACGTCCACGCTGTCGCGGCATGCTACCAGTGTTAAAGACTGCGATGGAGCTCCGTATGCCACGGCAAACTGGCTGACACTGACGGCGGCGGTGCACAAATGCTGCGCAGCTAGCGCCATTCGACGGTCAACACCGCGGTTCCTGGTGTGTCCGCTGTGCCGTGCGTGTGATCATTGCTTGTACAGCCCTCTCGCAGTGTCCGGAGCAAGTATGGTGGGTCTGACACACCGGTGTCAATGTGTTCTTTTTTCCATATCCAGGAGTGTATCTCGGAAAAACTAGAATCTTGGACGCCACACTGGCGAAGTAAAAAGGAAAATGACATTTGGATGCAGGAATGTGCAAGGCATCACCAAAAAGTTGAATTATTCTCTGAGCCAAGGGTAAAGGTAATTATGTACGTATTTCGAGTGGGGTGTCCAAAGCGGTAGGAGCCGATTGATAAATTAACATGAAAAAAAGAATCACGAACTGGGAATTTATTAATAAACTAATGTTATGGTAGAAAAGACACTATTGATAATTACTGGTGTATATGCACCTACGAATGGTACAAGAGACCAGGAGAAATATACATTCTGGTCAGGACCTAGGGAGACTATAGAAAAAAATGGTACAAATGGCTCTGAGCACTATGGCACTTAACTGCTGTGGTCATCAGTCCCCTAGAACTTAGAAATACTTAAACCTAACTAACCTAAGGACATCACACACATCCATGCCCGAGGCAGGATTCGAACCTGCGACCGAAGCGGTCGCGCGGTTCAAGACCGCAGAGCCTACAACCGCTCGGCCACTACGACCGGCTCTATAGAAAAAATCCCAAGGAAGAAGAAACTGATTGTCGTGGGGAAAATGAACGGAAGAGTAGGAAGTAGAGAATCATGTATGATAGTGGGAAAACATGGAGAGACAGAATATAATGACAATGGAGAACGATTGACTGAAATTTGTGAACAGTTTAATCCGAAAATTACCAACACATTTTTAAAACATATGGATATTCATAAATACGCTTGGCAGCAGAATACTAGAGAACTTAGTTCTATAATAGGTCATACAATCATTCGACAGACTAGTAATTGCAAGGCAGCAGAACAGATTTTGGCCGTGGAGAAATACAAAGGACGGTACTAACAACACTGAAACGAACTGTTCTGAGAAAGCTAAAAATCTACACTTCAGTGTTGAAAGTCTACCAGATGAAAGTATACGAACATTATTGGCTGCCAGACTGGAAAGGACATTGGAAGAATCATTAGAAGGAAATACAGAGGAAATATACGAATACAAAAAAAACAATATTATAAATATAGCAACAGAGATGCCGGGCTTAATGGGAAACAACCAAATACGTATAGTAGAATGGAGGCCAGAGGAAATAGAAAAAGTTTGGGAAAATAATTGAAAATAATCTGAAAATAAATTTTAAAACTTAAGAAGAACAATGTGACTTCACAGCTGGTAGATCATGCGTAGGCCATATTTTCACATTACGACATGTCTTAGAGAAACTTAGGGAAAAATCAAAATACATAGAATTAGTTTTCATAGATTTAGAATAAGCACATGATACAGTCCCGAGAAAACTAGTTTCGAGAGCATCACGCAAGACGAACATAAAGGGTCTTTTAATTATAATAACACAAGAAACATAGAAAGGTAACATGTCAAATGAAAAAAGCTAAAACACGTTCACAGAAATTTAGAACAAGCAAGAGTCTGTTAAAAGGCTGTCCCATGTCACCAGCATTATTCAAAATCTATACAGACGCAAGTCTTAAGACATGGCCCTGTAAATGCAATGGGATGGGGCTAGAAATTAAAGATGCAGTTCATTTACATCGCCTACTATTTGCTGGTGATCAAGTAGTTATAGCACAAGATGGGGAGGATGCCAATTTTATACCTAATCAGTTAGCAATGGAATACAGAAGCTGGAGATTCAAGATTAACCCGGCAGGGATTAGCCAAGCGGTCTTGGGCGCTGTAGTCATGGATTATGCGGCTGGTCCCGGCGGAGGTTCGAGTCCAACCTCGGGCATGGATGTGTGTGTTTGTCCTTAGTATAATTTAGGTTAAGTAGTGTATAAGCTTAGGGACTGATGACCTTAGCTGTTAAGTCCCATCAGATTTCACACATTGGAACACATTTTTGAAGATTAAGTATCAGAAAACTGAATATCACACTAATGATCCAGACGACTTATACACAGAATTAAAAAGTTAATACTTTCTGTTATTTGGGATCCATTTTAGAGATGGAGGGAAAATCATAGGTAGAAATAAATAAAAGAATTAGCAGTGGAAGGAAGGTGGTCGTCATGCTCAGCTCAATCTTATGGAGCCGAAATGTAATAAACAGAACCAAAAGAATCAAATATAAATCGATACAGGAAAGCACAGTTTTACGTGGTGTGGAGACATGTAGTACTAATCTGAAACACGTAAAAAAAACTGCAAGCAGTAGAAACAGACGTCTGGTGAAGATCAGCAAGAACTTCTAGAAAAGAGAACATAAGAATCGATTACGTAATAATAAAGGGAATGGAAGTAATAGAAAGAATACATGACGTGATGGATAGAAGGAAATTACGATGATACGGACATGTAAGAAGAATGGAGGAACCCAGAATACCGAAAACGATCCTGGAATGGGAACCGGATGGAAAGAAGAGAAAAAGACGCCGTATGACCACCTAGCTCAAAAATGTGCAATCAACAGTGGAAAGTATTGGCGCAGAGGAAGAAGATATAAAAGATCGAAACACCTGGAGGGACATCCTGAGGAGATAAATTAAGATCTCATGTAGAAGATATAATAATTTCCGGGTATTTGTTATGTTCGAGAAAAACCTTTGTATGCATGAAAATCTCCATAACTACACTCCTGGAAATGGAAAAAAGAACACATTGACACCGGTGTGTCAGACCCACCATACTTGCTCCGGACACTGCGAGAGGGCTGTACAAGCAATGATCACACGCACGGCACAGCGGACACACCAGGAACCGCGGTGTTGGCCGTCGAATGGCGCTAGCTGCGCAGCATTTGTGCACCGCCGCCGTCAGTGTCAGCCAATTTGCCGTGGCATACGGAGCTCCATCGCAGTCTTTAACACTGGTAGCATGCCGCGACAGCGTGGACGTGAACCGTATGTGCAGTTGACGGACTTTGAGCGAGGGCGTATAGTGGGCATGCGGGAGGCCGGGTGGACGTACCGCCGAATTGCTCAACACGTGGGGCGTGAGGTCTCCACAGTACATCGATGTTGTCGCCAGTGGTCGGCGGAAGGTGCACGTGCCCGTCGACCTGGGACCGGACTGCAGCGACGCACGGATGCACGCCAAGACCGTAGGATCCTACGCAGTGCCGTAGGGGACCGCACCGCCACTTCCCAGCAAATTAGGGACACTGTTGCTCCTGGGGTATCGGCGAGGACCATTCGCAACCGTCTCCATGAATCTGGGCTACGGTCCCGCACACCGTTAGGCCGTCTTCCGCTCACGCCCCAACATCGTGCAGCCCGCCTCCAGTGGTGTCGCGACAGGCGTGAATGGAGGGACGAATGGAGACGTGTCGTCTTCAGCGATGAGAGTCGCTTCTGCCTTGGTGCCAATGATGGTCATATGCGTGTTTGGCGCCGTGCAGGTGAGCGCCACAATCAGGACTGCATACGACCGAGGCACACAGGGCCAACACCCGGCATCATGGTGTGGGGAGCGATCTCCTCCACTGGCCGTACACCACTGGTGATCGTCGAGGGGACACTGAATAGTGCACGGTACATCCAAACCGTCATCGAACCCATCGTTCTACCATTCCTAGACCGGCAAGGGAACTTGCTGTTCCAACAGGACAATGCACGTCCGCATGTATCCCGTGCCACCCAACGTGCTCTAGAAGGTGTAAGTCAACTACCCTGGCCAGCAAGATCTCCGGATCTGTCCCCCATTGAGCATGTTTGGGACTGGATGAAGCGTCGTCTCACGCGGTCTGCACGTCCAGCACGAACGCTGGTCCAACTGAGGCGCCAGGTGGAAATGGCATGGCAAGCCGTTCCACAGGACTACATCCAGCATCTCTACGATCGTCTCCATGGGATAATAGCAGCCTGCATTGCTGCGAAAGGTGGATATACACTGTACTAGTGCCGACATTGTGCATGCTCTGTTGCCTGTGTCTATGTGCCTGTGGTTCTGACAGTGTGATCATGTGATGTATCTGACCCCAGGAATGTGTCAATAAAGTTTCCCCTTCCTGGGACAATGAATTCACGGTGTTCTTATTTCAATTTCCAGGAGTGTATAAAAAAACAGTAGGCAGAGGTGATAACAGTCGATAATAGTGAATAAGGCAGTAAAACTTTCGTTGGAGATGCACTGTTTTACAGTACGTTGCCTAGGCTATAAGAGATAAGTCGAAATGGAAACTACGAAACTGTAGATCAGAAAAAGATCTACGCATAAGTCCACGAAAGCATACGCTTAGCTTTTACTGTTCACCAATATTAATTTTTGTCTTTTGATTGCACCTGGCGCAGCGAATTCGAAAGACATTATAAAAAAAGATGATTGGGGGTGAAGCATAAAAGATAAACATATGCACTCGCGGAATTTTTTGGAGTGATTTTTGAAATCTATATTGTAGTGTGACAACAAATTATAAATCACATATTGTTTAGATAGAGTGTTGCTGTCGGCAAACGCTTTACTTTATCTATCAGATTACGTTTAACCGGCTGAACAAATTTTCATCAAACATAAGTTACGATAGTTCTGATTAAAATAGTGTTCAAATAAATAAAAAACTTGCTTTGAAATAGATGCACTCGTGTCGGTACTGTGAGTGCCTTGATGTCATAGACATACAAATACGTAACACCTGATCTCGTGCGATGGGGTTGTGGAGGAGACGCACATAGCGAGCTGTGCTTCTCCGATACTTCCTCATCATAACACGACTATTGATAAGCGAACGAAGCCGTGGGTAAAAGCTAATTGAATTTGTAAATAAATATACACTATTACTAATCGACGGAGAATTTCGGAAATGCTTGCAGGTAGCACCCTGTTTACGTAACAGTGTATAGCTATGCTTTAAACAGACCAACAGAACAAATTTTCAGACACAGTCTGTAGAAGAGTGTTACCGTCTGTCATTGTTTATACCTTTTTTGATCATTTTTTAAGTGAAATATCATTAAGACTCTTACAACTCGTCTACGAAGAGTCGGACTTCTGGAAAAATTGCTCTTGCAAATCTTTCCTGATAAAGATATAGATCATGTTTTTCAAAGTGGTGGATCATACAGACGATCACCATTGTTTTGCAGCTTTGAAGGGAGAGCTACAAATTTGCCAACAAAAGGACGAATATATATATATATATATATATATATGTGTGTGTGTGTGTGTGTGTGTGTGTGTGTGGGTGTGTGTGTGTGGGTGTCTTTATTTTAAAAGTAGGCTCAAAAAACCTCTAATGATTCGTTCAGGCTTATAATGCTTGTGCCCCCCCCCCCCCCCCCCCACAGAAAAAATTCCGCCGCTTGTACTATTGAAGAATCACATAGGAATTTTAAAAATTAGGTAGATTTATGACTGATATAAGAAATGAGGAAAGAGTCACCTTTTTTTTCTAGGTCTTGTCCAGATCGGACGTATGTGGCCCACGGCCATTAATATGCTCAATATTAATGGCCGTGGGCCACATACGTCCGATCTGGACAAGACCTAGAAAAAAAAGGTGACTCTTTTATTACATTACTTTATTATTTTATTCACGAGTTGCAACCAAAAGGCACTCGTAATTGTATAGCAGAACTGTACTTTATAATTGTGTTTTTATTTCAGAATACATTGTAATTACTAACCAATGTATGTTTTATTTTGTGTCTTTAGTCATTGTAAGATTGTTGGGTGACTTCGCATGCCGAAGGGTTCGGTACTTTTAAGCAAAAAGTTGTCCACCTCGATCCACCATCGTCTTCGGATGCTGTCGTATTACGAAGTCCGAATTTCGTGAAAACACAAAGAAAAGGAATACGGTCAAAAATACGTGAAGGGACATTTAACAAAAAAAGCCATGCTCAAGCGCCGAGAGTTTGTATAATTTTTTTAAATTCATTACTATAATTAATTGTGTGGTCTCGACCCAGTTACGAATGAGCCAAAATAAAAAAAAATTAATTAAATTGGCGTCTTCGTGTCTGGACGCATTGTTATACGTACTATATTGTCTTCCTTTTGTTACATGTTTATTGCAAACGACAAACGGGATACATGGAAGTAAGACTAATTACTGGAATGTATCGACACCTCAAATTACGCTGCAATCGCGGATACAAGGTAAGGCGCCGCATCTTTACATCAGCAATGTTACCCAAGCGCTTTATATTATCGTAGCTTGCTTGGTACATCTATCACAGTTACCCGTTTCCGTAGCAGTGATTTTAAGCTACATCGCGGTTTCCAAAATTATTTTCGTTATTCATAAGTGCAACAATAGAGTTTTATCAGTTCACAATATGGCCAACTTTAGTTCTGTGCGACGTAATATGGCGTGCACCTATCAGTATTCAAAATTCCACCATTACTTTCGACAATTAATTTTCTTGTTCATACATTGTCGCACAACGAGATTAATTTTTACATGTATTCTGATTACACATATGAGTTTAAATTTTTATTGTGTGGCATGGTACTGATCAGAAAACAATTAGCAAAGATGGAGAAGATCCTGCAAACACAGACGCAGGCCGACTCTGACATGCCATTAAATAATGAAAGTGACATTACGGTTGACTCGAATACTAACGAGCAACATATTATTGACTTTTCTGGTGACGTAAATTTAGCAAATAGACCGTCTACCAGTAATATGCCTAAATCTAGTTCCGAACACATTTTATTGGCGGGGGCAGAACAAGTGCACGTCACTAGTATTGCCAGAATGTTCGATGCTATTATGAAACAAATGACACATCATAACCAACAGATGACGTCTGTATGCGCCAGTTTGAAAACAGCTCATGACTACATGAAAACACGACATGATGAATTTAAATCAGATTTAGCTGCACTTAAAACGTTAATCGACACTTTGTATAGCCTTGTTGAGAAGATAAATAAGAGACTGACTGGATAAGGGTCCTACCTCAACGCGAAATTTTCAGAGCTTTCATTACAACAACAAAACACAAATAAATATGTGACAGATATGTAAGCACAAGTTGAACGATCTCAGTAAAACTTGGGAGTCTGTAGTTTGTAATGGTCGCCTGGTCGTAGATATTGCTAATTGCTATAATCGCACTATTTCACTCCCATTTACGGAGCTTGTTAGCACTTGATGTTAGGTTGGCGCCATTAAAATGCATTGTGTTGAAGTAATCGCTGCTACTTGCTGGATCGCTGCTGTCTCTCGATGCTGATGCTGGCTCTACATCTGGTTGTCTAGGGTTAAAAACATGAGGTCCCGTGTTTTTTATGTGCTTTTGATGATAAAGAACGAGCGAAACCAACAAACATGTAAACTTCAAATATTTATTACTCTGGTGGCCATCTTAATTCCACTGTCCACCAAAGACCATGACTCAACACAAAGTAGTACTTCCGTTACATGTTCTTTGCATTGTTTGTCCACCTCAAACAACAACACACAAACACACTTTCCCAAAGTGTCATTCCGACTGCCTCCCGACCGTTCTTGCTGCTTGTATTTATAACATTGTCAAAGAACTACTAAAAAGAGATATAGTTTATAAGTCACATGTACATCTGTTATCATAATTTGTGCAGAAAAGTTATTAATTTGCATCGAGTGACATAATTTAACATGTTATTAAAATGACAGACAGATTTGTTGACTTGACAGAATAATTCTTTGTTACAAAAAGGCCGTTTTTTTAGAAGTTTGTCAATTGACTTCTCTAATTTGCATAAATAAGTAAATAACATGAATTATGAAGAATTACCTTGGTTTTCGTCTAAAATAGGATTGCTTACGTGAATACTGAGTGAAAACGCTCCTAGTGAACAAATAGGTTTCACTGGGTGATTTTTATTTAAGGAGATCCAAAATACCTAAGTTGGCCACTATTTTTCGTACTTCATATTAATTATTTAAGATGAACTTAGTGTTTTTACATGATGACATTTGCTGTATCAGTGATCAAGTGATATAAACTTTTGTGTGGGTCAGTTATTCAGTATAATTTAATGGGTTGGCTGTTTATGCAGACATGTTATGCAATCATTGTTAACATACACAATAACTTTTCTATAATCATAAATACTCATTAAACTGGTTGAATTTGGAGGCTATCGCATACTTCGGTAAAGTAAAGCCTTTAATATGTTCCGTTACAAGTTACTCTTATCCAGCAGTGCATGATGATATAAAAACGCGTATTGCCGATGTCGAAAACAAGGTTGAGACAAGTGACAAACAGATGAAGTACGGCCACGCACTGGCAACCATTTCTCATGCATCAACAGAGAATTTCGTAGTTGGATAGAGCAAACAGGCAAATATTTTGACGAGTGCTTACAAGAAAAATTGCCTGCTGTTGTCCGCGACACTGTCGCGGGATTTATAAATAACAACAAACCCGTAATCAGTCAAGCAGCACAATCTGCCGCTGCGCAATCGAAACAGTTTGACAATTAAGTACAACCAGTGTGCAATGACGGTAGTAGCAACCAAAACACACAGTTTGGCAATGAACACAAGTACATACACACTGCACACTACGTACTCACAACAACAGTATGCACCTCGACATGAAACACTGCATTACAGTCGTGGTAATTATCAACAACATTTTCCTTGCCATTCGCCAGTTGAACCTTACAGTAATCATTCTGAAACTAAAGAGTACTATAATGCTAAGGAAGAGGGAAGCCTCATAAAACATGGACAATTTCAGCCATGTATACCAGATAAAGAACCGTACATCCTGTCATATTTCTTATAACCTTCAGAAATGCATGTCCTGGTACGTGGAGTGACCGTAAGAGGACATCTTATGTTGTCGGTTACATCCAAGGCGACGCAGCTGTATGGGCGCGTAATGAAGCCGACAGATGCGTCACGTACGAGCAATTTGAGAGAGCCATTTGATCTAAATTTTGGTCACGATCTGTACAGGAACGACTTCGTAGGCAGATTGTGGATCCTGAACCATTCAATCCTAAGCACTGCAATTTGCGCCGGTATTTCGAGAAATATTTAAATATGGGACATTTCCTTGACGAGCCACTTGCAACACGCGACATCCTCCGCGCATTGAAGGCAAGACTACAGTGCTCGATTCTGTTGATATGCTTTACGAGGACCAGAAGAACAATTGGTACAATGTCTACACCTGCGCCACGTACAATACCAATTCAGGCGCGCTAGCTGCCGTCGGACACGCAAGACAACAGAATCAACCGTTTCACATAGCAAATGTATATACATAACATAACCTACATGCTCAACACAGCACAAACAGCAATTATAACACTTGTTGCTCTAATGGCGGTAATCCAAATAACAGACCGCGCAACAACAGCAACCACAAAGGCAGTTATAATTATCAGAAAGGTAACAAAAATATCAAGAAAAACAATAATAACTATCAGTACTCACCAAACCAGCAACGGACATGGAGTAAGAACAACTACGCTGCCCAGTGTCAACACACAGAGACAACCTCGCGGCAAAACAATAATACAGGCCAGTGACAATTGCCGCCGCTGCAAATGCAAACTCAGAACTGGAATGCATCTACGAACCTGCAGGTGAGTAAAAACATGAAAACGCAACGACTGCCACAGTTTGGAGACTGGAATAGACGATATCTGAATGTAAATATTATCGAAGTAACTAGTGATACTCCACCTCAGTCTGTGCCTACACCCACTACAAATGTGACGACGTCAAACTAAAAACAGTCACTACTGTGCTCCAGGTCGTGGCTGTGGAAGAATTGAGGGGCGACTTTAATTTAAATTTGTTATTTGTTTAAATCTGCAACGACACAATGATCATGTACCTGACACTTGTATACAGCAACCGTTATTACTCATAAGGTATAATCATGAAGAAACTTGTCTGATGAACTGTTACGGGAGAATACACAATGTCACTCATCATCCAATGAAATTGTTTTAGCCTCAACTACTGGTGTTGTGGGTGATATTCCGACTACTATTATTCTGGACACATGAGCGGCTGTTAGTGTTTTGTCCTATGATTATTACAAGAAAATGTGTGAATTTGAACACGTACCAGAGTATCCTGTCCAGAACTGTAAAGTTTTAACTGCTGTAGGCAGTAAGTCTTCTAGGGTTAAGAAACAGGTATTTGTGACAGTCAAGGTAGGTAATGGAATCGTACAATGGCCATTCCTCGTCGTCCAAAACCTGATCACTAATTGTATTTTAGGTTTAGCTATATTGTGCGAGAAGGACAGCACTATTGACTTCTCCCAACGTAAATGTATACTTGCAGATAAGGACAGCGAAATTTCAATCGATCTGAATAACAGGATCCTGAAGAAGCATGATAAATATTGTACAGCGTACAATATTCAGTTAATACAGAACACTGATGATGTTGACACAGAGACGCACACACCTGATGCCGAGTCTGACGATTTGAAAACTTTAATTAGTAATAAGTTATTAGAAACAACAGCTGTCACACATGATGAACATAATGAACTTTATGATGTTTTGTCCAAGTATATACAAGTATTTAGCAAACGACCAGGTGTAATCAACACATATGTGTGTAAAATAGAAGTTAAGCCTCACCAGATTTTCCTTCACAAAACCTATAGTGTGCCACTATCCCAACGACCTGCTGTCTGGCACGAGCTGAAACAAATGTTAGAGTGTAAAATTACCGAAACTTCCACGTCACCTTACTGCAGCCCTTTCCTTGTTGTAAAGAAACCCAACGGGAATATCAGAGTTGTTTTGGATGCTAGTGCAATTAATGAGATTATTTTACCTTCACGCACGAAACCTGAGAATTTTAGAAACAACTTCAGAATTTTTTTTTTTTATAAGTATTTTTCTACGACAGATCGGACCAATTCGTTCTGGCAAGTCCCAATCACGTCAGTTTCTAGAAAGTATATTCGGGGAGGGGGAGGGGGGAGGTGAACCTATCGATTTTGTGTCCGTCTCTTCGGTCTGAACGTCAGTTCAGGCGTGTTTATCACCGCACTGGATAATGTATTTGGTGATAATTGGTTGAATAAGTTACTCACTACATTGATGACCTGCTCGTAGCTAGTAAGCCTTGGTCTCAACACATTGATATTTTGCAAAAGATTCTAGATAAATTCGCACAAGCTGGAGTGACAGCTAATCTCAAAATGTCGAAATTTGCTTGCAGTGAAGTTAGGTATCTTGGACATATTAATATTCAAGTATACGACCTGATCCAGGAAAGTTAGACGCAATCAGGAATTTTCCTAGTCCACGGACTAGAAAGCAATTGTAATCTTTCCTTGGACTTTGTTCTTTATTTCGACGATTTTTACCACACCAACTTTTAAACAGCAAACATCAACGGCACCTACTGAAAAAGAAACAGATATAGATATGGTCTGACCAGTGTCAGAAAGACTTTCATAGTATTACGCACGCTTTGGTTAACGCGAATATTTTGGATCACCCTGATTTTAATTTAAATTTTTGTATGACATGTGACGCCTCATCCTATGGTTTACGCTGCATTTTTAAGTTATGAAGAATGGAGAACAAGAACACGTGAAAAATATTAGTTTTGAGGGCCGCACACTTAGTGAATGTGAACGCACATACTCTACCACAGAACTTGAAAAACACTTATAGTGTGGACCTTTAAGAAAATCAATTATTATTTATATGGTAAGACCACTAAAATTTATACTGACCACCAGGCTCTCACATTTGTGTTAACTTGTAAGCTAGTACATCCCAGATTGTCACATTGGGCTTTATCTTTGCAAACTATTCCTTTGAAATTGTATATATTAAGGGCAAAGACAATATCATTGCCGACGCTTTGTCTCGTCTGCCTCAAGGCTTCAATGACTGTAACTCACCTGGAGAATGTGAATGATAACCGAATACTTTTTGTGCAGGATAAGCTATATCACCAGTATTATATCGACTTATGTATGAATATGTCAACTTTGCAGAAATCTGATGCTCACTGGAATAAGGTAAGAATTTTACTCACAAATCATCCTGACCATCCACTGTCAACCGATATTTGATACATAATGATGTGTTATTTGATCGCCGTCATCCTAAAGCCACTATTTGGTGTGTTTGTATTCCCAAGAATTCTGAATGCAACCTAATTTGGCACACACATTTTGTTTGGGGTCATTATGGTACAAAGAAGGGCCTAGCAAAGCTTAGCACCTATTGTGACTTTAGCAATATGAGACGTAAGATCCACAGTATACTCAAAACATGCGCCATTTGTCAAAAATCTAAACCACTGAACTTGTCTGCGAAGACTGATTTGCATTCTATTCTACCCAGTAAACCTCTATAAACTGTAAGTGGTCCACATCCCACAACCAGTGGTGGTGTAAAGTATTGTTGCATTTTACGATTTATTCTCCAAGCATGTTAAACTGTAAGCTGTAAGATCTGCTACTGCCACTGCCATCATTCGTCTTTCTCATGTGACTACATTCCTCACGAGGGAAAATCAAAAGCTATTTTATCAGACAATGCTACATACTATACTGGGTACAAGTGGTGTAAATTTCTCAAAGACAATAGTATTAAGAGTATTTTTATCTCAAGGTATAGTCCCCAGTGTAATCCCACTGAACGTTCCGTGAGATTAACAGATTTATGAGAACCTACATTTCTCCAAAGATACCAATTTTTTTTTTTTTTGTTTGAAGAGATACACAACCACCTCAATCTTTATGAAACTCCATACACTCGTAAAGAGCTCATGTTCGATAGCAAAGAAAACAACTATTGGACAACGCCGTTACCAAAACTTTCTTTTCAGCAAACAACACATGACGAAAAGGAAAGGGAAATCTGTGCGATGCTGACTACGAGAGCCAACATTAGAAACAAAACTTATGTGCACACTGTCAAGAGGAAGCAGGAATTTAAAGTTGGTACTTTAATGCTTTTGTGTACTCACCATAAGTCGTCTGCTCTTCAGTGGCACAACGTGAAGTGGCGTCTGCTGCACGACGGTCCTTATAGCATTGTCAGCATTCCTCATCCTGGTATATCTACTGCATCCTCCTAAAACAAACAAAATTATTGGACTATATGCTCACCGTGACCTTAGAGTATACCATGCTCAACAGATAACACATCTATGGATCATGCTTAAGTTATATACAACTATCAAATACACGCACCTCACAGTACTTCTACAGATAAGCTACCTAGTACAAGAGTTTCATTTCAGCTGTTCTTGTCAGCAGCCGAAGAGGAAAGAAGAGATTCGTCTTCGCTGAATACAGCAACCACTTCAAATTTTAAAGCAAATTCTATATTTACTTTTATATAGGTGTGAAAAAGATAGATTTTCAGCCTACGAGACTGACTATCTGCACTGTCAGTCTTCGACTACTAACGACTGATTGACGTGAATACTTAATAATTCTACACCCTTTCACCTTGAAACTGATTGGATACGCATCTCACCATTGAAAACACACTTACGAGTAACTAAGGCCACGCTTAAACTGCACAGTAACACTCTTGTCGCGATTATTTTTTGTGTTTGAGTTAGTTCATTGCTTTTGTAAGTAGCTTATTTGTAGTTGGACGCTTGGTCTTATTGCTGGTGACGGGTGTCGTGTCTAATCCTCCTCTATTTCAGGTGACATCATTTGCAAAAGTAAAAACATAGATTTAAACTTTCAATGATTGTAAGTACTGTAAATATTGTAAACTTATGTAAAGCAATATGAAAAATACTTCTATGTGACCAATCATACTTGTGTGTAGACAAGAGGAATATGTTTCTATGTTTATGTAAAACCAATATGCAGTATATTTGTATGTATTTGTACCTATGTAAAAAACGTATATGTAACTTGTTTCCATGTATTTATCTGTATTTAGGTAAAGCTAAATGATATATGCTCACTTGTATCTTTTATCTGTACTTGTTACATGTGCCCATATGGGAAAAGTTATGAGACTTCAGAACCTGAAACTGTTTGTGGACGTTTACCATACGTCTCTGAACATGTGACTGAGAGGAAACTAGTATACAGAACTGCATAATTGAAAAAGAAACGTGTTACGAATTGTTTGGGTAAAGACCTGTCAACGGACATGTAAACTGAAACATTATTGAGAGAGGAGGAGTTGCCATACACGTTAAAATCATTTATAGTGTGAAAAATTTGGAAACCAAAATTTTTTACATAGATCAACATATACAAGCATGTGTGTATGAGCTGAAACTAAATAATGGCACTTTTATAATTGTAGCCATGTATAGGTCACCATTGGAAAACTTTCAACTATTATTGAAAAACTTGGATTCTTTGTTGTCCTACCTGTGAGACAAAGGAAAGCAAATTATTGTTTTTGGGGATTTCACTGTACATTTTCTGAAAGAGTCCGATAGAATGCATGACCTTGAAGTATTACTTGGTTCTTTCATCAGTTCTTGATTTTCCTACTCGAGTGGTACAGGAAAGCAGCACACTGATAGATAATGTTTTCATAGAACAAGATAAATTTAATGAAATAAAAACTTTTCCGTTTAAGAATGGTCTGTCTGATCATGATGCACAGCCAGTTAGAGTATATGATATAGCTCCATACAGTAACGCAAAACAGTCCTCCAAAATAGTGCATTCCATTAACGATTTAACTATTCAAAATTTTAGGGAAAGCTTGCAACAGTTAGACTGGAATGAGGTGTACAGGGAACATGATGCTAATTTAAAATTTAACCTATTTCATGATACCTATGTGAGTATATCTGAAAACAGTTTACCTAAGAAAACAGTTAAATATAATTGCAAGAAACCATGTAAAAAGCCATGGCTTACTAAAAGGGATAAAAATATCATGTAAACAGAAAATGGAATGTATCTTATAGCTAGGAGGAGTAATGATCCCAAAACAGTGAAACATTATAAAACTACTGCACTCTGTTAAGAAAAGTCATTAAAAAGTCCAGAAGTATGTGCATTATGTCTGAGATTAGCACATCTGATAATAGAATTAAAATAGTTTGGAATATTTTGAAAAGAGAAACAGGGCAACCAAGAGCACAGGAAGACTGTATTTCTACCAAACACAATGAAAATTTTGTTAACAAGAAGTCGAAAGTAGAAAACATTTTAATAATCATTTTAAGTTTTGTAGAGAAAATAGGATGCAGTTATTCATTAGAAAATGGAAGGCAGTATACGGAAGAGGCAGTATCTATGCAATTTGATAAAACTGAAATTCAACGCACTTCTCCTACTGCAATTAGAAATATACTAAATTCACTCAAAAGTAAAAGCTCACATGAAATTGATGGCATTTCCAACAGAGTACTAAAAGCTTGTTCCCAACAAATAAGTAGGATTCTCAGCCACATATGTAGTAGCTCACTGAAACAGGGCATTTTTCCAGATAGACTGAAATATGCTATTGTTAAGACATTGCATAAAAAAGGGGATAGATCTGATGCTAACAACTACTGCCCAATCTCAGTTCAGACAGATTTATGCAAAATTCTTGAAAAAGTAATGTATTCAAGAGCAGCATCACACATTTGTAAAAATGAAGTACCAACAAAATTCAGTTTGGTTTTCAGAAAGATTTTTCAACAGAAAATGCTATATATGCTTTCACCGATCAAATATTAAATGCAAATCAATAGCTGAATATCACCCATTGAGATATTTTGTGATCTCTCAAAGGCTATTCATTGTGTGAATCATGAAATTCTTCTATTAACTTAAGTATTGTGGTATAAGTGGGGCAACGCACAAATCGTTTAATTCATATTTAACTGGAAGAATGTAGAAAGTTGAAATTAACAGTATTGAAATTAACAGTACAGATAGTCTGCAAAAACCAGCAGAGTCCTCTAACTGGGGAGGTATCAAGAACAGTGTTCCACAGGGTTCAGTCTTGGCTCCCTTATTGTTCTTAATATATATTAATGACTTGCCACACTATATTCATGAAAATGCAAAGCTAGTTCTTTTTGCTGATGACACAAGTATAGCAGTCACACCCAGCAAACAAGAATCAGATGGGGAAATGGTAAATAATATATTTCAGAAAATTGTTAAGTGGTTCTCTGCAAATGGACTCCCACTAAATTTTGAGAAAACAAAGTATATACAATTCTGTTCAGTAAATGATGGCATAACACCATTGGTGAATATTGACTATGGACAGAAATCTGTTGCTAAGGCAGAATACTCTAAATTTCTGGGTGTGTGCATTCATGAGAAATTGAATTGGAAGAAACATATCGATGATCTGCTAAAGCAGTTAGGTCCAGCTACTTATGCTATTAGGATTATTGCAGACTGATAAACATATCAGTGAATTACTCTACTATGCCCTTTTTTCATTCACAGATTTTATATGGCATCATATTTTGGGGCAATTCGTCATTAAGAGAGAAAGTATTCCTTGCACAAAAGCGTGTAATCAGAACAATAACTGGAGGCCACCCAAGATCATCTTGCAGGGATTTATTTAAGGAACTTGGGATATTTACAGTACCCTCGCAATACGTATATTCACTTATGAGATTTGTCATTAATAACCCATCCCAATTCAAAAATAACAGTGAAGTGCATAGCTACAACACTAGAAGAAAGGATGATATCCACTATTCTGGATTAAATCTCACTTTGGCATGGAAATGGGTGAATTATGCTACCACAATAATCTTTGGTCATTTGCCAAATAATATTAATAGTCTGACAGATAGCCAACCAACATTTTAAAAGCAAATTAAATGAATTTCAGAATGACAACTCCTTCTACTCAATAGATGAATTCTTAGATATGAAGTAGTAATTGTAAAAAAAATTATTTCTTCTGTATAAAAAAAAAACCTGCTTTAAAGTGACACGTTCCATTCCGTTTGTACTCATGATCTATGAAACAAGGATAAATGTATGTATGTATTTGTTCTGCGTCACAACTTCTTGTGTACGAATATTTGTATATCGCTTGACAAACTGCGGCGTGAAAAAACTGTCACAGTGGAGTGCACCTACACTTTTGAGTGCATCGCAAATTGACATTTACAGCCCTGCATCTCTGTATCTCTGCAAGTCTGTATAGCAAGAATTGTTTCCCTACTGCACCTAATGTCACTTTGTTCCAAAACTAGGAAGACCACTCGACGGGTGTAGGAATTTTGTACGGGTCCTCAGGGAGCAATATGTTCTCGGAAATGACGGAGACTCTACCTGGTCTAAACGAGGATCGACGCCAGCATGGTGCTGTCAGAGGTCCTCCTTCCATGCCTTCACGATCTTATGTTGTGAAATGGGAATCCACCATCTTCTATCAGACGATGTACGACCTAGGACAAAAAGAGTGACATTAGTCTAAATAAACAGTGTACCAGGGCAACAATATAAACTGTGTTACAAGTCATCGCGCACACGCATCTACATCAAAACTGCGAACTATAACATATAACTTCCATAAACAATGCTCACCTTTAAAAAGTTATCGTATGTTTTCGGTTCATGGAACTGTGAACGACGACACGTCGTGGAAAGACGTTTTATCTGAAACTAAAAGACACTTTAAGCGCAATACAGTGCGAAAGAGACTATCAGCAATAAGAATTTGAAATTTCATGTTAACGAGTGCTGTTAACTTCAGGATTTTGTACCTGTTTTAGTTGTTGTAAAACCAATGATGATAAATCTTGCGACGTCTTGTGGACATGAACACAAGGACTGAGAATAAACTATGTGTCGTACTCGCTTCGCAACGGCCGCGCCAGTACTGAACTTTACGCGACTGCGCATGCGCGGTAGGCGCAATACCAACATACAACTGTTATAGGCGCTGTCGCCATATTCAAACATTGTAAATCTGTTTTGTGTAAATATTATGTTATGATACGTATGTTTATATGATATGTATGTGTATTTGTAGACTTATATATGATATTGCTTTAGAGTGAGTTGTTCGCCTGCAGGTGTCTCCTTTCGCCTCGCAACTCAGGGGGCAGTTTAAAGGCATATTTTCATGCTGAGCTTTTCTTAGCAGAAAACGTAATTATAAATCATGAAATAAAAAAAATTGAGCCATAGATATAGTCCACGGCTGTACAAATATTGTATGCAGCCGCTGGAAACATTTGAAGATTTTTGATCGTCATATTGTTGGCGAAAGAGGAAGAGTCACCTTTTGTTTTCTAGGTCTTGTCCGGATCGAACGTATGTGGCACACCGCCATTAATACTACATTACTTCATTATTTTATTCACGAGTTGCAACCAAACGGCACTCGTAATTGTATAGCGTACTTTTACTTTTTAATTGTGTTTTTATTTCAGAATACATTGTAATTACTAACCAATGTGTATTTTATTTTATTATTTTGTGTCTTTAGTCATTGTAAGATTGTTGGGTGACTTCTCATACCAAAAGGTTCCGTACTTTTAAGCAAAAAGTCGTCCAGTTCGATCCACCGTCGTCTTCGGATGCTGTCATATTACGAAGTCCGAATTTAGTGAGAACATAAAGAAAAGAAACACGGTTAAAAATACATGAACGGGCCTTTAATAAAAAAAAGCCATGCTCAAGCGCCGAGAGTTTGCATAATCTATTTGAATTCAATATTATAATTAATTGTGTGGTCTCGATCCAGTTACGAATGAGCCAAAAAAAGTGATTAAAGCATCAAGAATAACTTCCTTCAGGAAGCTGTACAGAGTAAAATCTGTGGGAGAACTCAGAGATTAGAATGCATCCAACAAATAACGCGATTGCTAGTCTGTGATGAAGAAGTAGCCACAAGAGAGAAATTCGTGGCGGGACGCATTTAACCAGTCACGAGACTAATCATTCCAAGAAAACAGAAAGAAAAGGACTTCATATATGTACATAGGAACAAACAAACAAATAATTATGTACCTTTCTGTTTCTCGAGGTCGTAATTAAAACCTTATAACCAGGTCTTGTATGCTGTGGCCGTCATTATTTTGCTGGGCCATTAGGATATTTATGGTGATTTATGGTGGAATTACAAGCAGCGACACAGACAGGAACAAAAAGAGCGATCGAGTAAATATGGGATTTTTTTTCTTTAATTCCAGTTTCTAATTACAAAATATTGTCGTCAGACTGCCGATTTCAGTCAGTTATGACCATATCAAGATGATTGAACAGACAGAACCTTATATTACACGAGCACTATATAACCGAGGTGGTAATTATAACTTTACCACTACCCTTGCATATGTCTGTGCTATTTACGATTTCGATTGCCTGCGTCATGATCGACATGCCTTAACTGGAACCATAATTCATCTAGTTAGCAAAAGGAACACTTCCTCAAGATGTGGAATTGAAATTCACAACTTATTCACATAACACGATGGTCAAGATCCGTACATATAGCTTTTCTTTCTCATACCTTTCTCATACCTGGGCCAGGATTTTCTAGGTATGAGTTCTGTAACGATTGTACCCAACTAGCTAGCCTCGTCACACAGTAATGCTGATAGTTAATTACTTCTGTGTCCTTCCATCTTCTAAATAGGCGCCCCCAGCAAGAGGCTGGTACGTGGCTTCCACCCACACTGGCAGAGGACAACACAATCGCGAGGCCAGCGTGCTCTGACGTCACTTTGTGAATGCCGCCCACGCAGCCGGACACAACAGCTACTGACAAGCCCTCTCTGGTTACGGCGGCGCTGATCTCCCACCGTTGAGCTCCTCTTGTCGACATGCTGCTCCCACAAAGAGCGTCGCTGACTGGCGGAATGCTGTGCCGTTTGCAGAGAGACACCCACACACCGCACCTGCCAGCAGATGCCACACCGCGACAAGTGCACAGACTGTACCCGTCTCACCGTATCGGTTCAGGCTGGTCAAGAGCGTGTTCCATGACCGGCCTTGCACACTATGACGTCTCTTCATAATTTCCATTTCAACTGGACATGAAGTCGTGGTTCTGAAACATTAATAAAGTACAGGCTGTTTATAAGTAATTATTCAAAATCCATAAAGGACGTCCCACAGGGTTCAATATTAAGTACACTGTTATTCCTTACATATGTAAATGAGCTTCCACTTAACATTCAAAAAGCAAAATTAGTACTTTTTGGAGATGGTACTAGTGTTATAACAAATCCCACTGAAAAAGCAACACAACAATAAGTAAATGATATTTTCCAAAGAATTATTAAGTGTTTCTCCAAAAATGGACTTTTCATCAACTTTGGAAAAACACATTTAATTCTGTGCAACAAATGGAGCCATACAAACAATTGTTGTAGCATGTGAGCAGGAATCAGAAACTAGGTTAGAATGCCTCAAAATTTTGGCTGTACATATTGATAAAAACTTGACTGGAGGGAACATATTATTGAACTTCTCAAACAGTTAAGTTCAGCTACTTTTGCTCTTCGTACAGTTACTAATCTTAGAAACAAACGATTCTAGCTCCTGATATGTTTTTCATATTTCCACTCAATAATGTCATACGGAAAAATTTTCTGAGTAATGCATCACTTAAGAACAAAGTACTGATTGAACAATAGCGAGCAGTAAGAATTTTATATTGTGTTCACCCATCAACATATCGTAGGCACCTCTTCAAGAAGCTAGGCATTTTAACTGCTCCATCGTAATACATATCTTCCTTAATGAAATTCGTGATAAATAACCCATAACAATTTGAGAAGGACAGTGATATACACACCTACAATACTAGGGGGGAAAATGACCTTTATTGCCCATTGTTAAGGCTGTCAGTGCCTCAGAGTTCAATATGCAGCAATAAAATTTTTCGATCATTTTCCCAATAACACAAAATGTCTAACACCTAACGAAGTAAGTCTTTAATGTAATTTAAAATCATTTCTCCTGGACAATTCCACTGACTAATTTCGACTTAAAAATCTGGTAGCCGGAAGAAAAAGAAAAGAAACTTGTTTTTAAGTGTAGTAACATGATTAAGAATAAAATGATAATGTATTCATTAATGTTAACACTAATCATGTATACATATCCTGTAAACTGGCTCGTTCCACATTATTTCGATAAAAGAATCGTTCAAATAATAGATGGAACATGTGACTAAGTAATTCACGGACTAAACTTTAATTATGAAATAGAAAAATAACTTAAAGAAATTTTTGATGCAGTACTGAAGGCAATATACCTTCAGGTTTTATTTACAAATGTTTAATGAGGTTACCTTTTGTAATATGACAATTGTCCTATCTGTAATCAGTTCCCTGGCAGGTCCTATGAACCAAGTCTTGATGTATGACGGCAACTGCTTGTGTTATCCTTAGCCACAGCTCGTCGGGTTTCCCGGAAGCGGATGAATAAACACTCTGTCTTTAATGTAACCTCATACGCAGAAGTCCTTTGAGGTTAAATCAGGTTATTGTTGTGACCAGGATATTGTTCCACCACGTCCAATCCATGGCGGTACATTCCTATTGAGATACGCGACAATTTCCCGATGATTATGTGGTGGCGCGCCATCTTGCTGGAATGTAAATTCCGTGTCCATATGATGCTGTCGTAATTGAAGCATTAGATAATGTTCATGCACGTCCAGGTACGATATATCCGCTGCAGTTGACTCGGCAAAAAAGAAGGGACCGTAAATCTTGATACAGCTTAAGCGCAAAAAAAAATTACCTTTGGCTGGTTCCGTGTATGTTAGATTATGTGAGGTGGTTTCTGCTCACCCCGTACCCGAACATTATGCCGGTTCACTTTACCGCAAGTATTGAAGGTGGCTTGGTCACTGAACACAATTTTATTAAGAAAATTATCTTCAGCCTGCATTTTGTTAAATATTTCTACACAAAACTAAACTCGTTGTTCTTTGTCACTTTCCCTTAAAGCTTGCAAGAGTTCCACTTTGTAGCGTTTGAATGACAGACGTTTCTGTAACGGCTTCCACACTGTAACACTAGGCACATTCATTTCTAAGTTGGCACATCTCATTGATTTATCAGGACTACGAATGTAAGACCTGGCGAACTTGTTCTATTCCTGCGTCTGACCTGGCGTTTTACGTGATATACAGCCAGTTGCGGTCAAACAACTGTACCCGTTAATAACACTTTGTCTTTGAGGTGGTGACTTAACGATGTTTACTCCGAATTGTCTGCGAACTGTAGTAGCGGATTTGGATTCATGAAATCATAAACAGCATTGTGCGCACTCTGCATTGCTATACACCTCCATGATGGCTGTTGGAATAACTCATTCACGCATGCCACTCAGCGGGAACGTCGGGAGCTAACAGTGTTAGACGGGAATAAAACTTGAAACACATTCATTCAGTGCTGTAGAAAACATTTCTGTACGTTATTTACCCTTTTACAATCAAACGTTTCTTTTGTATAACTAATTTATAAACACCCTATACTAAATTTGATACAACTATATGATAAGATCACAAATTTCACGACGTGTTTCGAGAACCAGCTCTCATCTTCAAGTAAAATGTACATTTAACAGAAGCGTAATACTAGAACAATGTAAAAAAACGTAAACTGCCAGATTGAGTAGTAAATCATACTGTACATTCAGTTCTCTTTATATTCTGCTTGCACAGACGAACCCACACACTAGTTTCCTTCTGAACATCGTCTTCTTCCACGAGATGCAACATTATGTTCACTAGCGTCCACTGAGCGAATTGCATCAAAATCTTGACGTATTAAAGGCACTTTAAAAATAGAAGCCATTGGACTCACTTCAAGAACTTGATATATTTCTGCATAAAAGTGAAGACGAGAATATTTTAAATGACGAAGACAGTGCACTGTTGACTCGCGTCACTGGTGTTTCAGGATAATTATTGACGTTTCTCACTAAACATGCGGCATCTCACGAGATACGAGGTCGTGGTGGCAGCCGATGGAAGAAGTGCGCCGAGGGAAACTAGCGTCTAGGTTCAACGGTGACAGCAAAAAGGGAAGAAGACTGAGTATAAAGTAAGAAGTAAACTGTTCACTCCTACGTTTTTACTGTTTTTACTCATTTATATGGTGAGATGTGACTTAAAATTTACCGGGAGATCTCGAGGACTCTCTGATTCACAGTATTTTGTTACTTGTTTGGCAGCACTCAGCGGACACGTGCAGGGTAATCAGAAGGTTAACCCTGAGGACGGCAACATACCCCATACAACGAAACGAGTAATAGTCACAGACTTACGGAAACCAGATAAACCAAATAATCAGCCCGAAATTTATCGACCCATAGCTGTACTTGGCATGCTACATAAGCTCCAGGAAAGAATTATGTACAGCAAAATACAAGATACTTGAAAATATACACGTTCTAACACACAGGATTCAGATGTAATGCACATATCTCTCCCACAACCTTCACAGAAGCTGGTTTCCAGAAGTGTTCATTGATATGATTCGTATGATACTGTTTGGAGACATGGTGCCATATTGAAACTTCTGCTAGTAATTCCAAGAATAAAATTTGGCAGTTTCATCAATTAAAGCCAGCCTGTGTGGCCGAGCGGTTGTAGGCCCTTCAGTCTGGAACCGCACGACCGCTACGGTCGCAGGTTTGAATCCTGCCTGGGGAATGGATGTGTGTGATGTCCTTAGGTTAGCTAGAATTAAGTAGTTCTAAGTTCTAGGAGACTGATGACCTCAGATGCTAAGTCCCATAGTGCTCAGAGCCATTTGAACCATTTCATCAATGAAATGCTCGGTAACCGATGTTTACAAGTACTAATGGGCACAAGATGACTTCACAGATGAAGCTAAACAACAGGTTGCCAGGAGAATCTTTCCAGTTGCCTCCCCTGTTCAATTATTAGTAAATATTTCCCCAAATGGAGGTTGCAGTCAAGTGTCACTAAGGCAGACATCGGAACATTTCACCTAAACAACAAGTTGGCCAAAACAGAGCTCACAGTCTAGTTTTTGAAGGAAGAATTACTTAAACACAGCACAAACCCGAAATATATAGTGGTCACGCTCGTTGGAAAACTCATTTAACAACAACTTCTTTTAAGAACAGCTGTGAAAATCAAAACTGGAAATATTCTTCAGAAACTATATGGCACATCGTGGAAATCCTTTGCATCGACACTCCGTACTTCAGCCTTCGGACTGGTTTTCTCTGTTGTGGAATATTGCTATCATGCGTCTGACCATCAGTAAAGGAAAACTTCGCTCTCAGCACACACCCCTACATATTCCAAAGATAGTTCGAAACGGCTTTAACACTGATGACACACATGGCAGATTAATGCTGCGACGGATCATCTTAAGATGCCGTACCTAGTGATCAAGTCACCTGGCTTTGAATTGACGCGCTATGTATGATAGATTCTTAATAGAATAACATCCAACGCTGAGAGGTTTGCCGATTCTCTGCACAAGTTGAAGAGAACTGTGAGTCCGGCAATGAAAAGGATACTGTTCTCCATGATCATCAAGAATGTTCTCTGGGAGCTTTCCCTGGCGATCCAACGGGGTTTCTGGAGATGACGGAGGGATTAATAGATTGAATTTGTGGCCTAGATATTACTTGTTCATCTGAGACAATTGTAAATAGTAATTTTTAGTGATGTATCCATAGATTAAATAAATAAATAACTGTTTTGTATTATGTTAAAGTATCAACTCTTTTTTAAAGATTCTGGTGTATTTTCACCTGAACCTGCTCTCAAAATGTACCGTGTGAGTTGTGATCGTGTCACGAATTTTGTGTGGTTGAGCCAACATTTAATATGTTTTGTAATGTTTTTCATTTGATTTTTTTACAGTAGAACGATGAGCTGGGACATAATTTTTATGCCATTTCTGACACACTAGAACTGCCATTATCAAGTAAGTGTATTCCGTAAATATGTCGTCAGTATCGCGCTCGACATTAAAATTTTACAAAACAGTCCACCATTTATGTAGTCATATTAATTGTGTATCTCTTCACCCCCAATAATGAAAGGGGTAGAGGAGGACTCAAGTTCCGCAAGCTGAAAGATTACAGAAGACAAAGTACGCAGGTGATTTATGAGCTGGAAGAGTGTGATACAAGGTGACTGGCTTAGTTCTTCATTACTGATGATTGTCTTAAGGCTATTAGTTTCCACAATTTTTGAACAACCAGTTGTAATGGTCCTTCTGGCTGTAGGACAGGCTATCAAGATGCTTTATGTAACTGTCGATACGGGCCATAGTTGCTACAGTTTCTTCTGATTGTGTCTATAAACAAAGTTTCATCACCGTAATTAACAACTTCTGACGTTTTATTGTCGTGCAACCATTACAGGCTTAAAACGTTTGCTCTTAAGCGCTTCTTCTCCTCTATGCCCCCATTTTTGTCGATCTATGGTGACAGACATTAGTCCCTCAAAATCTCTCAGACCATCTACAGGATGAATTAAGGGGATATCTCTATCAGGTATCACCTCATCCTGGATATAAGCTGTACAAGAACCATAACACACCTCGGATGTCATTATGTTATTCCACCAAGGAAAAGTGGAGCTCACGAAAACACCTCCAAATCGTCAGTTTAAATCACTTTATTGCTACCTGATAACCGGAGGCGAGTACACAACCTTCAATCTGTGTATGACTCGTTTGCAAAAGTAGTGGTTTGGTTGCGCATTGTTTCCTATGGCCTACCTAATGGACACTCAGTGAATAGTTTAAGAAGGCACATAAAGAAACGAACTGTTAATTAGATAAAGGAGATAAGAAAAGAATTGCCCCTCATGATAATGATGTAGTTCAACCAGAGGATTCAAGCTATCAGTTTATTCAGATCGAAGACAAGTTACTTTAAATAATGTACTCACACAGGCTTGTGCTTAAAGACAGTGAAACAATAAGATATGAAGTAACTGACATAGCAGGACAAGCCGGCATTTGCAAGCAGTGATGAGTGTAAACCATAGGCGTTACGCAGTGCACCAAATAATAATAACATTTCTAAAGTTCAGCATGTTCATTCTAGTCTATATACCACAACCAATTCACCTTAGCAAAGTTCAGTCACTAATAGCTCTACTGACACTCACGGGTCAAATATATTTCGAGTCATAAACTATTACACTGAAAAAAATACTATGTCCCGAAGAGGTGCACATCGAAATATTCCTGTCACTGAACTATCAGTTAAACACGTGTGGCTCACTACCTGTTTAAACCTTCGCAACCATACCGCACCATACACTAATGTAAAAAACACCCTGCCCCCTATTTGAAACTTCTCTCACATGACCGACTGCTATGGCCTATTGAGCGTTCTACTGAGTACAAGTTTCATAATTTTATGTATTTCAAACGCATGTAATATAAATGTTTAGACAATTTGCAGTCAGATATTAGTTCATTACACGTTAGACATAGTAGAACACTCAACTGTTGTTTATATTTTATAAATTACAAAACAGAACGAGAAGTTCTAATCAAATTCGTAAGTTCCTTCAGCTTGCTGTTTCCCTGTTACACTAAAGTATCTATCATAAAAACAACGACTTATAAAAATTCTTGTTAAACAAACGTAAAGAAATTGGAACAATAGGTCATATCAGTCACACTGATGCTAATCTATCGTGTATCTCCATATAATTCTTTCTCTTGGCACACTCTTACTATTACATAACTATTACATTATTTGTAATTATTAGTTTGTCTGTTCAATACTGAGATAAACGTGATCATTTTATAGCAGACTTCTAGAACTAATCAGTGGTGTGTCATGTGCTCACGTCATGTGTCTGTAGCTTTTTTACTATTATTATATACCGAGCGAGGTGGCGCAGTGGTTAAACACCGGACTCGCATTCGGGAGGACGACGGTTCAATTCCGCGTCTGGCCATCCTGATTTAGGTTTTCCGTGATTTCCCTAAATCGCTCCAGGAAAACGCCGGGATGGTTCCTTTCAAGGGGCATGGCCGACTTCCTTTCCCGTCCTTGCCTAATCTGATGAGACCGATGACCTCACTGTCTGGTCTCCTTCCCCAAAACAACCCCAACCCCAACTATTATTATAAACAAATTCACACAAAAATGGTAATAATTTTGTTAGTATTTGTAGTATAAGTACTATAATAATTATTGAATGTGTGTATTCATGTTGATATCCATGCTGTAATCAGACTGGTGTTCGCAAATAGATGGTAGTTCAAACTATCTAATCTACATGGGAAATTCCAAGTCACATCCCCTCAGTGCCCCAATGGATACCTACTCCATCTCCTCGTTCTGCTCAATGCAGTGACTCAGACCACTGGACAGCTGCCACTCACCTCGTACTCTGCAACTTGCTAGCCACATATCGCTGAACCAAACCTTCAATTTTGTAATAATTTATACACAGCAGACAACCCACTCGTAATGTCACTCCCCCCCACCAAACACACACACACTTTTTTCATACTGCAAGGGGTCGTTTGCTTTAATCATAAATATATGTCCAAGTAGTGCTAAATGTTATTATCTTTACACAAAGAAAAGTATTTTCTTCTCAACGGTCTTCAAATTGTGAGCTACATCCTTAATTTTTATATATGAAACTAGTTAATTTACTCATAGCACTTTTGTTGCCTATGTCGACAGTCACTTTTAGAACTCAAATTAATCATCAAATTAACTAATTTAGCGATTGAATTCTGAATTGCAGATTATCGTTGCATCGCCACGATAAAATATAAACAGTGAATGGTTGGAGGAGTATGAATGAGAACAGTGACGTATTTAAGCTTACAAAAATATTTTTTTCTCTTTTATAACTGCAATCGAGCTGATAAATCGTTCAAAAAAAATGACAAACATAAATCGTGCTTGACTGGCAAAGCATTCATTGGGGTGAAAAGTACACAAATTCTTCCCTGAATTGTTGCATTTTACAACACAATCAGGCTTCCTTTACATGAATCTACTGTGAGGCTGAAGTCTCTTCAAATGGAATGAACTACTACAAGGTACACCACAAACTACGGTTCACAGAGAACAGGAAGCTGTAAATAGCAGTTAAAAAACTCAACACTGGTGCAGCAATAATTTCCTCTTTCACCTTGATTCAGACGGCAGCAGAAAACGACACGCTGTGGGCAAAGAGCTGAGAGAGGCGGCAGCTATAATGTTCTGACGCATCCACGAAGATTTGCAAACTATGTAGATATTATAACGTCCGAAATTTCCCTATTGCAGCCGTGAAATCCTGGCAGACTGTAGTGTGAGGTGCACCCGTTCACTGATCTGGCCAACCAATTAGACTCACAGGCACGACGGCGCGTGCTGTAATTGTCAACTGTCAGACAGCTGATTCACGTCGAAAAAGTTCATCCTCGTGACACACAATACGTCCCAGATGATATGAAGTTCCACTATCGGTACAGCTGGAAACTGCCACTGGCTCTTAGTTGGTTGGTTGTTTTGGGAGAGGAGACCAGACAGCGAGGTCATCGCTCTCATCGGATTAAGGAGGAATGGGGAAGGAAGTCGGCAGTGCCCTTTCAAAGGAACCTTCCCGGCATTTGCCTGGAGTGATTTAGGGAAATCACGGAAAACTTAAATCAGGATGGCCGGACGCGGGATTGAACCGACGTCCTCCAGAATGCGAGTCTAGTGTGCTAGCCACTGCACCACCTCGCTCGGTTGGGATCTTAGTCCACTACAAGTTGCAGACCACAAGTCTCACCCACTAGGAAAAGACCAGAGGTTCTCCACCGGGAGAGGACCAGAAGACGAAGAAGGCAAATAATCACGAGCACTTTCCACCAAGCGTTGATGTAGGAGCCGAATTAGCAGCAAAAAACCAGCCTCCATATTCTACAAACCGATCTAACTGTCTTCCACTCAATTAATCTCCCACTTGACTGTTCTGCTGGTCTGGTTGCCAGTCCAGACAGAGCACCAGCTTTCCCACGCCGGTGGAGTAAGCCTCTGCATTGTATATCCTGAAAGGAGCCAATCAGCGACTCAAAATCTCTCTTCTGTGAAAAAAGAAGATTTTAGACTAGGGAGGCGTCGTTCTCACGGTAAGCATGAGCATGTTTTGGCAAAAAACGTCTGCCTAGACGGGACCATAGTCCGTTATTTATGGAGAGACCTAATCTTTCCAGGCCCACCATTTTCAATTTCTTAAAGAAGGCTGTTAAGCTTCCCAGGCAGTCGTGCCCGTGAAATATATGTTTTTGCCATTCATTAAAAGAACCTGGCGACTTCCTAGCGGCAGGGAGTTACAGTCTTGTCTCCACTAAACACGTGCACCAGTCGCATTGTTTGTATCGTCCCAGCTTCTATTGTAAGAATGCTTGTAGTTTTATGGCCATCCCGCCATTTGCACAAAAGCTCAGATTACAGCAGTGTCTCTCAAATGGCTTCTTCCACCCAGTTTCCGCATCTGGCCACCTTCACAGTGGTGCCTGCAATCCATCTTTCTTCCTGTTCTCCATCGCCTGCACTACAGCCCCTCGGTTACAGGCAGTTATATGAACGCTCTGCCCACAATTTCCTCATGCAAAAAGGTCGAAACCACACATACCAAATGTAGTACTGGGGAACATGGTGATTGTGATCTAAAATATGAGTGTTAATCTGACTGACAGTGTGGTTAAAGTGGAGTGGCATGCCATCTTTTAATATCTACCTGTAAGTGACACACAGTAACACCACAGCCTGTTGTATTCGTCTCAGTTTTTAATATGCCTCCTTATTGTGACAAAACAAGTATCATAACATTGAGGCGGTGAAATAATCAACATTATTATTACTTAGGACAATACCTACAAATATAACCATAAAGAACAAATTACAGACTATATATATATATATATATATATATATATATATATATATATAATTCAAGGCATTCTTGCATCAGCTGCACCGTGGGCAGGTGCTGTCGCATATGAGGCAGATCTGTAGATTTTACTTTCATTCCAAATGATCCGTAGTGAGGAGGTCCTCCAGGATGTTGAACATGTCGGAAAAACAACAATACATGACAAATATTTACAACTAAAACAAAGAAGCTGATGTACCATTCCACAGATCCCAAGTGGAATGACCGTAATTTTCTAATGAACACTATATGAAAGAGGCATTTTACAAATACTAATGCACTGAATTTAAAATAAAAAAGTTTTTTTATTTATTTATAAGGTAATAAACACGTAATACAACTACTATAATACTTATTTACAATGAACACATTACTGCACTGAAATGGTGCAGAAGTTAGATTGTACTTACACACACACAAATACACACACACACACACACACACACACACACGCATATTTACAATGAACACATTACTGCACTGAAATTGTGCAGAAGTTATATTGTACTTATATATATATATATTGGCCACCAATAAATCCTTTAGGCTTCTCTTAAACTGAATTTCATTGGTTGTTAAGCTTTTTATGGCTGCTGGCAAGTTATTGAAAATGTGTGTTCCTGAATAATGCACCCCTTTTTGTACAAGACTAAGTGACTAAATCCTTGTGAAGATTATTCTTATTTCTAGTACTGATTCCATGAATTGAGCTGTTGGTTTCAAAAAGTGATATATTTTTAATGATAAATTTCATTATGGAATAAATATATTGAGAAGCAGTAGTAAATTCCCTAGTTCCCTAAACAGGCTTCTGCAGGATGTTGTTGAGTTCACACCACATATAACTCTTACTGCATGTTTTTGTGCTCGGAAAACTTTAGCTTGGCTTGATGAATTACCCAAAAAAATAATCCCATATGACATTATGGAATGAAAGTAGCATAGTATGCCAGCTTTTTCATTTTTATATCCCCTATGTCTGACGAAATTCGCATTGCAAACAGCGATTTGTTAAGACGCTTCAGCAGTATACTGCTACTATCTCAATTCCCCCTCAGCTCCATTTTTACACCTGTTCCCACTTCTAGTAACATCACTGCGTCTATTACAGACATCAGGGTAACTGCAATAGATGTCAACTTCCAGACGGCTATAATCCACATAATACATTTTAACACAATATCCTTACTATATACATTGCAGACATTGCAGACACATTTCTCTCATCCTCTCCACAATTCTCTCATTTTCCTGTAAAATACTAGCTCTGCCACATGCAGGCAATTCTCCCGCCATTTTTCTTTACTGCTGACAAATCACCTAAATCATCAAGAAAGCTCGCCAGCAAACTATGAAGAAATTTACAGCATAAAGTTTGCTCTCTCACGAGCAAAACTCATCATCCCTATACATTCCATGGCACACTGAACATTCTATTAAAAATTTCTTTGCTCAGCCCCTGTACTAAACTACTTCTTTTAAACTGAGCAACTTCCCTTCATTTAAAAACTCAGTACAACAATACCTGACACCTGGCATACCCAAGTGATAAAATTCCTTTCCCAGCTACTTTGCTGAATATGACTTTTCTTAAATTACATCTCCCTTTTTCAATAGTACACATAGACTTTCCCAACCTTTTGCTAGTATCTATAATACATCCAATGCATTCATTTACAATCATACTCTTCATTTTGATCTGTTCGCAGTTTATTTCATATTTACTCCTGTACTTGAGCCGTAATATGCCAAAAATCACTAGCTACAATTTTCATATGTATCACCATTCCCTCATTTACATTTTCCATTTCTAAACAGTCAAGCCTCTCTAACTCTACCTTCAACCTCAATATTATCTCCAGTTTCAATTAATTTAGTCTCACTATGCTCTAATTTATCACTGACTACAACTGTTTCTTCATTAATTTCCGCTTCTGATTCCCCTTGATTGACTACAACCTTTTCACATTTCGATTTAAACTCTCCAACCTTTTCAGGTTTCGTTTCCACCCTAAGTTCATACATCTTTGTATTCAATCTTTAAACACTTTTTTCATTACCACCCTTACTTCAGCAAATCCTTTCTCCATTATCTAGTTTATAGCAGCTAAAAACAATGACATTTCTTTATTTATGAACAACTGTCATTTTAGCATAACTTTTTTCCTTGAAAATTATTATTGCCTGAGTCACAACCTACATTTCTTATCACCCCATAATTATTCAAAGACTTTACTTTGTCGGCCATGGCTGGCGATGAAAAAAAAACGAAATAATGCAGATGTTGCTGTACTTAAAATTCTATCGCTCACTATTGTGGTGCGATGCACACTGTGAAAGGTGACAGCTGAGACCACTTTCCGTGGTGAGGAAATGCTGCGGCTTAGAGACGGTAGCACAGAGCTACATGGCACGAAGGAGGTCGCGCAAAGAAAACGTAGCCAGCCAGAAGGTGGTGACATGGTGACACTGCAGCATGAAAACAGTGTCGCAGGGATGACAGTGCGCAGAGGTGACAATGGAAATGCTGTGGTTTAGAGGTAGCTGTGTGGAGGTGCTGTGGCACAAAGGCATGGCACATAGGTCACACAGCGTCGAGGCTGCAACATAGAGACACTGTGACTTCGAATCGAAGGCGCGGAGGCGATTCGCCACAAAGGCGACAACACAGCGGTTCTGCAGGGCAATGGAAACAGTGCAGTGGCAACGTGACACGTACACAGCAGCATAACGAAATTGTGACTTGGCGGCAGAGGCGCAGAGACGACACGGAATAGAATTGGTAGTGTGGTAATGTTGTTGCTTAAAGAGGCGTCAGCACGGTCAGAGTGGTCCTGCAATGGCTACAGTGTGGTTAGGCAGTAGTTTGGGGACAACGCGATGACCCAGTTAAGTTGAAACATGGCCAAGTGATTACATAAATGAGGCGGCTATGCAATAACTCAGCATGAATAGGTAGCGACACGGATCGGTGGCTCAGTAAGAGTTTGGAATGGGCAGGCTGTGCTGTGAACACAGCAGTCCTTTAACATCTGCACCATGAACAGGTGGTGCTACAGATGAGGCGGATCTGTGAATATTGTGGTGCAACCAAGTGGTGGTATGAAATTTGGGACACAGAGACCTCGGCACGAAAACGTAGTTCCACAGAGTCGGAGTATACACATTGCAAGATCACGCATACTACTGCCTCCTGCTACGTCAAATGTGTACACTCCAACAACGATTGCAATCCTATTACTGTTGCTGCTGCAATGTCTAAAGCTCAGATCCCCAAAACCAACAGTTCATTGTTAAGACGTCCAATATTTACAATCACAGCCAAACCCGAATTATAAATTGGAATGAACTGCAACAGCAGTCCACTGCCAGACGAGCCTCTGTATACACCTTGTTTGTGTAAATAATGATCTATTAGTGTGCTGTTGCTTTAAGCCCATAAAGAAGCATCGAATATTCATATTGCCTACCCAATGGACACTCAGTGAACAGTTTAAAAAAGCACTTAAATAAATGAACATTTAGTTAAATAAAGGAGATAAGCCTAGAATTATCCCTCAGGATTATGATGTAGCCTGAGCACAGGATTCAAGTTCACTGTCAGTTTATTCACATCAACTACAAGTTACTTCGAATGATGATCTTACCCAGTCTAATATTTAAACACAATGAAGCAATAAGATATGAAATAACTGACCTGGCAGAGCAAGCAGAACGTTCACAGGCAGTGATAAATGGAAGCCAAAGCATTGTGCAGTACAACAGACCCTCAACCTGAACAAAATTTCTCACTTTCAATAGGTTTATGCTACTCCATATGCTACAATCAGTTCACTATAACAAATATCAGTCACTGACAGCTACACTGGTACACATTGTTCAAAAATTTTCATATTCAAAAACTGATACACTGGAAAAAAGTAGTAACTCCTCAAAAGGTGCAAACCGAAATATTCGTTTCACTGAGCTGTCACACAAACAATTCGCTCAGCTAGCTGTGTATGTTAAAATGCTGCTTCTGAATAATTTGTGTGTTTGTTCCGCATTATGATAAATACAGTCATTTTAATGCTGATTTAAAGACCTATCCAAGGTGTGTTGTAAACATATGTAGCATGTCTCTAGCTTTTGTTACCATTGTTATAAGCAATTTAATACATAAATGTTTATAACTTTATTAATATTTATTGCATAAACATAGTAATATTTTTATTGAATTTGTCTCATTATTGTGAACTACATGCTGTCATTAGATTTTCTGTGCCAAGTCTGTGGTAGTTTTCATATTTTTAGTGATTATTTGTGTCACTTAGATTTAGCACGGTTGGACTTTAACCACATTTGCCTGGCGTTCTCAATCATCTGGTGGTATGATATACTGACTGACATGGGAAATTACATCCCCTCATTGGCCAAATGGTTTCCTGCACCATCTCCTTGCTCAGCTAGCAGCAATATTTAGACAATTGGACAGCTCCCACCTGCCTGTCTAGTTTGGTCACTACACTGCAGCTTTGCAGCCAAATATCGCTCAGCAAAACCCTCCTTTTTTCAGTTATTTTTACATGATCGGCATATCGTTCATAACATCACCACAAACCTAGATACTCGTATTTTATCTTACCACACTTCATCTGTATCAATTTTCTCTCTTTTTATCCATTGTTTTGCTTGTGATGTGCTGTTCATACAGTTTCCATTGGTTATCTCTGACTTTTGTAAGTTTCATATAATGTTACTTTCCATGCAAAAAGTGATTCTTTTAAGTAGTTGGACTATGGTCATCATTCTGCCACACGTATTGTTACACAAAATTCACCAACTGGGCTCCTCAAGACCTCTCTCCTTACCTATGACATTGTCATCATCATCATCATCATCATCATGTGACCCCTACAGACAACACTAGGAGCCATTCAAATTGAAACAGTCTATCGAAATCCAAAATAGTGGGTTTAAATGAACTGTGCTGGTGGAAAAACTATTCAAGGTAATTGAATTAGCCCCATTTTGGTGCCAAGGTCGAAGATATATAGTAAACAATTACGTAACCTTCCCTTGAAAGGCATAAATATGCATTATTTCTGTGAATGTAAAATATATTTGCATACACATAGAAACAGCTATATTTCAACAGTGTAGCATTAATTATGTGTAAAAATGAGGTCAAGTTCAAAATATACACATATAAACTTGTCTAAAAAGTATATCAACTTGTCCATAAAATGTATTAACTTCACCCAAACTGTATCAACTTGCCCTAAAAGTGTGTCAACTTGCTCCAAAAATGTATCAAGTTGCCCTCAAAAATGAGAGAAATAAAAAAACAGAGTATGGGAATCAAAACACTCAAATAAAAAATATTGGAAGTATAAAGTTTATAAATTTCTTACATTGTTTTTAAATTCAATGTTTTTTACGTTTGATACAATTTTTTCACATACCATGTTTTAATATTATCATAAAATGCTTTCCTATTTAATATTTTTGCTTTCCTTCTTTTAACATTCAATGCTTTTATAGTTCAACACAGCCTACTGCATACATTGCAGCTATGACAAGAGATGTTCTATTTGTATAACGTTCTTACACTTTTCTTAATAGATTCACTATCTGAATAATTACAAGGGACATTTCGTTATCACAAACAAACTACATTTTATAAATTTCTGAGTTACTGGAAATCATACATCATTCTGGAAATGAACTGAACGTAAGGTAATGAGAATATATATTCCTAGGACTTAATGTAGTTAGTTAGAAAGGAGTACATTAAATCACATTACTCTCAAAGACAGTACAGACCACACATGACAGTTTACTATTACAAGTGTAACTTACAATAATAATTACAGTTTATAATTTACATTTTTCACACATGACACACATACACATACACATACACACACACACACACACACACACACACACACACACACACACATCACACAAAAAACACACACATACACATGCATACATTTTACGTTTCTTACATTTTTCCGACATTTACATGATATAGGTACGTTTTCCTTTTTATATTTTTTGAGACATTTACATTAAATACGATCATGATTTTTCATGCAATAATGACAATAAGTCACCATATTTGTACTGTCAAAAAGTATTGAACATTTATCGTCTTGTGCAGATAAAGTAAATTTATATTGCGTAATGAATCGTGAGTTGCAAAGTTATTTGCACTTCTGAATCCAGCATACATTACATGTAATCATCGACGGCTAAGCTATTGTTTCATACCTTTCGCTTTGTGCATTATGTCCCAAATCTATCCCAAGAGCAAACATTTCTTCTCATTGGCGAACAAATTCTGTAACTGGTTCACCATTAGGTTCAACCTCGTTTTTATTAAGTAGTGGAATGCTGTGTGTGTTATTTGCTGAAAATCCTGAAGTAGCAAACATTGTATGCACATCACATCTGATTTCCTAGTATATTTGGAGTTGTGACAGATTAAGCTATCTTTATCTGCACAGCATAGTTTTACACGATTTAGGGGATACTTGTTTAATATATATCCATTGTGGATGTCGAAAAGAAGTGTGTTCTAAATGCCATTCCTACTCCAGTGGATTGATCAAAGATTACATTAAGCCTGTTCATTTGAATGGCGATTAAAGTTTCGTTAGAAGTAACGCTCCTTTCGGCAGTTAATTCAGCTGCCCCAAATCTGCCTTCCCAGGATGTTAACAGTCTAGCGTCCAGCATCTGTTGCACATTTTGCATAATTTTTCCATATTCACTGTTGTTCAACAGTTTGAGAAAGTTCTTCTTGAACTCAGCACTCACTCTATGCGTTTTTTGTGTTTATCTGAATGTATGGCTTCACTCAGGAATCTTGCTTAAATGATAAAAATTCGTGAATCTTTTTTTTAACTGTTTACATTTTCAATGTTGTTCCAGATTTCTGTAATGTGTAGCATAGTTTTTCTTATCTAAGGTCGAAATTAATTTCTTTGGTTCATACTATCGGGTGGTGGTGATATTTTTTCCAGACACAATGGCAGATCTGAATTAAAACCCTGAATGTTCTTAGGGTATTCAAGATCCACTTCTAAAATATACCCTGTGCTGGAATCGTCTGGTACATTTTTCACGTCAAAAGTTTTGCCACTTTCTGGAGAAAGTTATTCTAAACTGGTCACAAGAAGATAATGTAACATCGCCCACCAGTACAGGCGATTCACATCAAGATAAATATTGCAAGATTCGTCAATTTTGGCAACACAATTTTAAATGAATTTGTTGTTGGCAATGACGTGTCTGCGAGAACTATGTACAACACCATCTCTTCACTGCTCCCAACAAACCAGAGTTATATGGTATCAGTTATGAGCTGCAATTTCTTTTTAATAATTTTCAAAGAGCACCCACGCCCAGCCAGGTTAAGTAATGTAATGGATATATTCCAGCTCATATGTTTTCAGACAAAGACCACTAAAGTTTTTGGAAACATGGGCAAACAGTAGTACATCAGTTTTCACGTGTAAATCGAACTGCCCTTCTAGTTTTTTATACTTGAAAACGTTCTACGCAATGCAAGCACTTTGGTTCTCAGCTTCTGCTATAGTTTCTTCGGTTGGCAAATTTTTCAGTTTGGAATAAGAGATCTTGCAGCAGAAATGATACATTGCCTATGCATCCATATGAAAAACGACATTCTGGTTTACTAAAGTAAACACATGATCAAGAGAAAGTGTGCCCTTACTATCTTGAGTTCACAGGATTTCAAGTAAGGTACATACTTTTCAAGGGAACACATCAGAAAACGTATTGAACTGATAAATATGAAATCTGCGTTCTATCTCTTCACTTTATACATTACTGAAATACTCTTAGTAAATGGTTTTCATTTTTCCATATTAGATGGAGATGGGAAAAGAAGACCGGGTTTTAGTTTAACTACTTCTTCATTCTTATCTGACATCAATTGTTCACAATTGTTTGTGATCAAGAAATACCTGTAGCAATAACTAAAAGAATGGAATACAATTGGAACTGTATAGTAAGATCTTAGTCAGGATTACAGCTTGCTTCAGCAGCTAGTGTATGTAGTAAGCAGTGCTGAAAGGTGTACACGTATGTACATGACCAGAATGTGAACTAGTCACTACATAAACTACAAGTAGTGACTGCTGCTAATGTCCATTCCTTGTGGACCTAAGTCGTAAAACGTAGTTTCAGTTTGTTTCTGAAACGTGAATTTTGAAAAGAGGTTCTTGTTACTAGAAATGACGCTGCTAGCTGCTTTAAACTGTGCACAGTCAACTAAATGCACAGCTAATTCTTCATATGAATGAAAATATTCACAGACAATGTTCACATTCCATGACTGACTTACGGTGATTAAGCTACTCGACAAGGTTCTTTTAAGGAATGCAAATGACCTACATATGTATTAGCAACACGCAACATCAACAGATTTATATGTTCCTACCAACGGTGTCTCGAGATATATAGTGCTGCAGCTTGGTATTCTGTCATTTTTTTGTCTCCCAGTGTTTATCCATTCATAATCTGAATATTGGATGCTGTAGCGCTTACAGAGACTTCTGCATTCTGTTTTTCACAAAACGTTTCAGCTCTTCAGGGAATGGTACGCTGGCAAAATTGAATATTTCTGCAAATGGAAAATATTTCGACATTGAGCCTGCACGCTTTTTTGCAGGGTAAAAACTTGCTAACGCTGATCACTCAAAACATGCATCGTCTTTTGAATTACTGTTTAAATTGCATTTTTATTTACCAGCACCTTTATGTATACTCCTGCATAAAATTGAAAACTTGAAAATTTCCGTTGATATCAACATGCAGTTGAACTATTTCTTGCAGTACCCAGCAGGAAATTCGCTCTAAGTTTCAAGTTTCTTTAAAAGATTATCAACAACATTAGCGCCAATCATCACTAGGCCTAATAGGTTTTTGGTTAGTTAGATGAACTCTTTTCTTGAAAATATGATAAACGGAATCCAAGAAATGTCTAGGCTCATTATCTATCACACCTGTTCATACTCGACAACAAAACGCAGACTCGACAGCAACCCGATCTATATAATCTATTGTAATACTTTTTGGTTGTGGTTCATCTATTATTGCTAATACAGTAAAGTCCCAAAGGTGGCAGTGACGATATTCAACACAACAAGAGACTTCTCAGTCGACAGTCTCCTTCTTCTTTGTCGACTGGGAATCAGTGCAAATTCTTCATTTTGCGACAATCGATCTCCTGTATTTTCTACTGATTGCAGATTGTACAGTTTTTAAGGACAGAAAGCATGACTTATGAAAGACAGTGTAGTTGCATTCGTAGATACAGCGAGGTCTGAAACATGCCTGCAAGGGAAAAGAGAGGATTGTTACAGACTTTTTGAATGCAGTATGTAAGCAGGAAATTTTCAAGTAGGATAATCAGTAGGTGAAAAACATAGGCCCTTTTTTTGTTGGAAGTTACGTCAAATTTTCAAGTATTTGGATGACAAGTGCTAAAGCAAATAATCAGTCGAGGAAAGTTGTAAAATTGTTAATCCGTATCCATACTAATTTATAAATATGAAAGTAACTCTGTCTGTTACGCTTTCACGACTAAAACACTGAACCGATTTTGATAAAATTTGGAATGGAGATAGCTTGAACGCCGAGGAAGAACATAGGCTATCTACTAAAATGTGTAGTACAAGATACTTATTAATTTGAAGACTATAATGCGGAATATGGAACAGTAATTACTCTTTGGAAAAGCTATTTACGCCTTGTCTTTTGAAATTTTTCATATTAACTGTAATAATGCTTTGTTTGACATGTTCTACGTAATACGATTCAACGCAATGAATACAACGCTTTTATCATCATTTACGTGTTTAATCCATACTTCCGTACTGATATCGGTCTCAACCCCGTCACATTTTAGCAGCTGAGCGTCATGCGTCCCGTATCATTTCTAAGATGCGCTGTAATTACTGTGGATAGTATGTGGTCATTTGGTTGGCGTGGCTGTTTTTCCATCAGGGGTTTCCATGCTCGAATCCCGCCCAGGTCCTTTTCCTTTTCCTGCTCGCATCTGGGCGTGTGTATCGTCCTCACCATCATTTTATCATCTTCAATGTAGAAGTCACCGAAGCAGCCAAAAATAAAAAGGTATTTGTCTCAAGCTCCCGAACATCCCTACCGACGACTAAGGGCCAAATAAGCCTCACACATCTCATTTCATTTTATTGATATACGACCTCAGCCGTGCGTGACAGCTAGAATACAGCTAGAATACACAATCTTCAAAGTGTGTAGCCAATGCCAATCCATACTTTCACACTAATACTATAAATTTGAAAGTAATTCAGTCTGTCACGTTTTCATGACTAGGCCGTTGAACCGATACCAAGAAATTTGGCGTGAGGTGACTTGAACTCTGAGGAAGAACATAAACCACCTTACCAAGTGTGAAGTAGAAGATATTTATTGATTCAAAGAATATCACGAAAACTAAGGAAAAATATTTACTCTTTGAAAAAGCTATATAATCTTTCATTTTTCATTTGATCTTGTTTGTGAAAATGTTTTTATTCGTTGATATGTTCTAGGTAATATTATTCAACGTAATCAATACAATGCTCGTTCAGTTCTCAATGTGTTTAATCAATACTCCCATACTAATACCTGTATCATTAATTGCCAAAGTAATTCTGTGTACCACTGAATCGACTCTTATGAAATATGGTATAGAGATATCTTGAATCCTGAGGAAGAGCACAGGCTACTTCATAAAGTTGAATCTTTTCGGGTATTTTTAACATTTTTAAATATGGTTTACCTGAGTGGGATGCAGACGAAGCTGTGCGATGATTGGCGACTCTTGGTGTTTATAGATTATTCCGTGACAGTGCAAATACAATGTTATTGTGTGTGTGGTTTATGATATTGAGTTGTTACACCACGTGGCATTGCTAGAGAGTTTTGATGGACATCAGACGGTAAGCCTGAGAACCATATTGAAAACTGTGACTATAAACCCCGCAAACGTAACTCTAATTTAGTGCTTTGTTGTAAGAGAGCTCGAGCTGCGAAAGTAATTCGAATCCAACTAAACTCAGAGCAGTCCCACGGATGCAGAACATCAGGAGGCCTTAAAAGCTACAGAGACACTACAACAGTCACACGCTCCTTGGATTTTAGACTCTGAGCGTCACGTGTCTCTTACAGCTTCCAAGGTGCTCGAAGTCTCGCAACGACGGCGTCATTTATAGGCAGTGAGACAAACAGAGAGTCGTACCTCTACTTGTGGAACGTGGGAGGCTTTTAGTGAGGCTGCATTTGATTATGATCTATTAATTCATTATGTTAATCATAAATTAGTCATCATAGGATATGTAAGAAAAATATAGGCATTAAAATGAATTAAAATGGGAAGAAGAAACTGTTGAACATGTTGCTGTGGTGAGAAAAATCTCACATCCAGTACTGTGTGAGCGAGAGCAACCTCTAAGAACTCTGCTTCATACAATAAAGCGAAGCATTTTAAATATAATCAGACTATACAATCTATTCTTTCAGATTCGACATACAGGAAAATAATAGAAATACATTTTTATGTACCTATATACAGGCACTGCACACATTTTACATACTTCTCTGCATCTCTCTGCATCACTATGGCCTATTCACAGACATCTCGTAAAATTTTTAGCCTACTTACTCACTATCACTCATCATAACAAAACTACTGATATGCGAGCGAAGCAGCGGGTAATTGTTAGTAGTAACAGTATATGTGTCAGATTAACTTTTTTTTGGACAGTTATGCATTTGTTCTGAGAAGAAGAAAAACTATATCGATGGTTACAGTGATACAGTACCAACGATTTCCTTGAGTGACTGCTTACTCTTTTATAGTCCTCCCTTCTGGCTAATTCTGCAGTTGGTGACATCGGTGCACGTGGATTGATGCAGTTGTATATATCACTGACTCCAAAAGTTCAAACAAATTGAGACTTGCAAAATGCAGAGTAAGCAAATTCAGACTTTCCAGTGCTTCAGTTTCATGTTTCAATAACTATCAACAAGTTGGGGCTTACAGAATGTATAGTCAGTACCCATTAATTTCACTGCATAATTTTCAGATTTTAGTGACTCAACATGCCCAGACATGCTGGGGCTTCCATAACGGCTTTGTCAGTGTGTACCTAATCGAAAACCACATCATATTAAGTCAACTGGATGTGATACATGCCAGAACAAGAAATACGTTCGGTCAGTGAGTTCAGTCAAACTGTTGTCTGATTGACAAGTGTTTCATATAACGCCACCCTGAGAGTAAAATGCATTGAGAGAATCATAAGCCATGTAATGATAAAGTTTATAGAAACATGAAGCATTATTTCGTAAATCATTATGCTACATCCATGGTATGATTGTTGATTCTGATAAGTAATGGAATGTTATTAACACATCCAACAAATCGTTCGAAATCTATGAACCTGACGCAAAAATCCTACTACTTTTTAGCTTGGCAACTCATGTGAGGCAGCGCAGGAGCGACAGTCAGCAAGCATATCTTGCAACGTGCCACCAAGCACAACCTGAGCTGTGCTCCTGTCAGTTCTCCTCATCTTGAGCAGTCATCTGAGTATAATCTGAGTGCTGTTAATTTTTTCTTGAGAGCGCCTTTTTGTGTCTGTAAATTTATGTCGTATCGTTTCGAAATTCAAACAATATTTTCTTCATTTCCCTGTTACAACTCACGTAGTATTAGCTACGAGAAACACCGATCCCTGACTTCCGCAACAAATTTTCCTTGCCACCACTTACGAGAGCTACATATAATAGGCTGAACGACGAAAAAATACAGCGCACACATGAACTAATAGTGTTACAAGTACTTAAAAATACAGGTTCTCGCACTTTCTCTGGAAAACTGTGTAAGCTCCTAGGAGCATATACAAAATGTATGTACTGTTCAATCACTTATCGCAGCGTTATGAGTGTTAACAGTTCACAAATACGTAGTTATTCGACAGTCGTAAGACATTTCTCGGTCCGTCTGCTTGTTATTTATCATACGTTTCATGCAGAGTAGAGGGATTCTCATCACGTCTTCAAATTTGTTCACGTGAATTTATAATGCAATTTCATGAGTCGTCTCGATATTCGCCAATACGTAAAGCTATTCATAATACTTTGATAACAATAATTATATCTTTCTGGTACCGTATGTATGGAAGTTCTCTGAAATGTTTCGATTTTCATCTTTTCTCTTGCCAATGAAATTTTACAGTTTTGCTCTTAGCACAACAAAGAACGTCGTACAAAGTTCACACACCAATCCTAGCTCAGAATTGACAGCATGCGCAGTATACTAAGTTCGCTCGATAAATATTCCAAGCAGACACTATTACATTTGTATGATTTCGTTAGTTCTTTATTTATGATTGCAACACTATACCTCCTCAATAGAACATCAGCGCATAATCAAAACAAAAAAAATTTAACCATTCAGCTGTCAACCATTCAACCATTTAACCATTTACCGTTTAACAGTTTACCACTATGTGTGTGTGTGTGAGAGAGAGAGAGAGAGAGAGAGAGAAAGAGAGAAAGAGAGAGAGGGAGAGAGAGGGTGTGTGAGCACGTAATTCAGTGACAAATATATTACGTAAATATCTTTGAATTTCTAGTGAATGTTATACGAAAATAATGCATATCTTTGAACGTCACACCATTTCTATACATCATTTTTAGTACAATGCTGATGTAATTCAGAGTTTTGTGTCTGTATGCAAATATCTTTGACTTTCACAGAAGTAATGCAACTTTTGACTTTCAAGTGGAGGTTACATAATTTTTACTGCATGTCTTCGAAACAGGCGCAATTTTTCCAACTGAATGCCTCGTTTTAATATTTCTGCGTGATTGGTTGGAGAGGGGGAGAAGGGAGGGGGGCATTCATTCTAATGGCTCGAGGGGAGAGGGGTTCGAGGAGAGGGAGGGAGAGGCTGTGGCATGTCACGTGATGACGATGATGACGATGATGATGATGATGATGATGACATAGATAAGGAGCGGGCTTGAGTGGCCTACTTGTTGATGTTTATGCCCCAACAAATAGGCGAGGATCCCCATGGCCTAACTGAACTAATAGTTTCGTGATATTATAATATGGTGGCATGACAATAACATTTACAACTCGAATATTTTGATGTATTGCCCCTATCTTGCGTATTGCTCAAAACGCAAGGATCTACTTTGCAAGACAGTATGATGTATCATGCAGCGTAACTTGCTGTGACAGTGCGAGAGAGAGAGACAAAGATATTGTTTATTACTCTGTGGCGGTCAGCGCTCACTAATTATTCTTAGGAGATAGAGCTTTTGGTCTTCTTAAGAGCAAAAATTTTAGGAGAGGAGAGCCATTCTTGCAATGTAAAAATCGACGCCATTGCGAGTTTTTTATTCATATTGTAAGGAAATCAGTTAATATAACAATAAAATATTGTTCATTTCAAGAAGGTACGTGTTATTATACACCCAGCGTACACTTCTATTGTGACTTACTAACAAATACCAGCTTGAGAACAGTTCCGACGGGAGCGTTCAGTTCTAGTGAAATAGTTCGATGTCTTCTTCGGAAAAGAAGTCACTTCATGGATCATTCAAATCCACAATAGTACCTGGACATTTCTCAGAACTGAAAGCAATCGGATTGCTATGCAACAGAGCCCCGAAGAATATTTCTCCGTACTTTGGTTACCACTTTCAGCTCAACACGGTATCTGCAGCATCTGGAGCAGATTTCTACAACAGCGGAAGCGTGTAATCGCTATCAGTTTCACACATCGCCCTGTGTACGCTGTATGTACACTCCTGGAAATGGAAAAAAGAACACATTGACACCGGTGTGTCAGACCCACCATACTTGCTCCGGACACTGCGAGAGGGCTGTACAAGCAATGATCACACGCACGGCACAGCGGACACACCAGGAACCGCGGTGTTGGCCGTCGAATGGCGCTAGCTGCGCAGCATTTGTGCACCGCCGCCGTCAGTGTCAGCCAGTTTGCCGTGGCATACGGAGCTCCATCGCAGTCTTTAACACTGGTAGCATGCCGTGACAGCGTGGACGTGAACCGTATGTGCAGTTGACGGACTTTGAGCGAGGGCGTATAGTGGGCATGCGGGAGGCCGGGTGGACGTACCGCCGAATTGCTCAACACGTGGGGCGTGAGGTCTCCACAGTACATCGATGTTGTCGTCAGTGGTCGGCGGAAGGTGCACGTGCCCGTCGACCTGGGACCGGACCGCAGCGACGCACGGATGCACGCCAAGACCGTAGGATCCTACGCAGTGCCGTAGGGGACCGCACCGCCACTTCCCTGCAAATTAGGGACACTGTTGCTCCTGGGGTATCGGCGAGGACCATTCGCAACCGTCTCCATGAAGCTGGGCTACGGTCCCGCACACCGTTAGGCCGTCTTCCGCTTACGCCCCAACATCGTGCAGCCCGCCTCCAGTGGTGTCGCGACAGGCGTGAATGGAGGGACGAATGGAGACGTGTCGTCTTCAGCGATGAGAGTCGCTTCTGCCTTGGTGCCAATGACGGTCGTATGCGTGTTTGGCGCCGTGCAGGTGAGCGCCACAATCAGGACTGCATACGACCGAGGCACACAGGGCCAACACCCGGCATCATGGTGTGGGGAGCGATCTCCTACACTGGCCGTACACCACTGGTGATCGTCGAGGAGACACTGAATAGTGCACGGTACATCCAAACCGTCATCGAACCCATCGTTCTACCATTCCTAGACTGGCAAGGGAACTTGCTGTTCCAACAGGACAATGCACGTCTGCATGTATCCCGTGCCACCCAACGTGCTCTAGAAGGTGTAAGTCAACTACCCTGGCCAGCAAGATCTCCGGATCTGTCCCCCATTGAGCATGTTTGGGACTGGATGAAGCGTCGTCTCACGCGGTCTGCACGTCCAGCACGAACGCTGGTCCAACTGAGGCGCCAGGTGGAAATGGCATGGCAAGCCGTTCCACAGGACTGCATCCAGCATCTCTACGATCGTCTCCATGGGAGAATAGCAGCCTGCATTGCTGCGAAAGGTGGATATACACTGTACTAGTGCCGACATTGTGCGTGCTCTGTTGCCTGTGTCTATGTGCCTGTGGTTCTGTCAGTGTGATCATGTGATGTATCTGACCCCAGGAATGTGTCAATAAAGTTTCCCCTTCCTGGGACAATGAATTCACGGTGTTCTTATTTCAATTTCCAGGAGTGTATTTACCCACAACAGTGAATATACAGTTACTCACACACATAGAAAGACAAAACAAGGTGGTGTGGGAAATATTTCAGTATAAAGGTCCTGTAGAGCTAAACAGTAATTAGCCTAGTAGTAGTAGTGGTAAACAAAAAAATTTTTCTTATTTTCCAAAGGAGCCTTTATAAATGTCTACCGTTAGACAGGACACGATGCTGAAACAACAGTCATAGTGAACGTGCAATATAACTATGTTAGTAATTTAGTAATTAATGCTTCATTGTGTATATATAAGTCTAGTTTTATAGGGTAACTATGTTATGGTCCTTTGTATGTTTCATGCTAACGGAACGTGCTGGATTATCTTGTGAAGAGAACGAGTACGCCGTCCCAGCAGCCGAGCAGAAACTTCAAAAAGGCCAGAACATTTGAATTACTAGCTTTCTTGAGCATTTATGCATTTTAGTGGCCTTTCACGTATTAATTTTCTATGTATAAATAGTGTTGCTACATTACTTTTACTAGAATTCCAGTATTTCAGTAGATATAGTAAGACAATATTTTATGTGTTATCTATGTACTGTGTTTGTGTCACATTGTAAAGTGTACATTAACAGCATTAGGACATTAACGTTTTTTGCATGTATAAAATTTAATAGTCACTTTTGTAGGACTTATTTAGCGGATAAACTGTCAATTCCTTATTTACATGGTGATAACTAGATCCATGTTCAAAGCCGATAAGCAAGCACGCATCACAATGCCACAAAATGAATTGAATAGTGTGAATGCTTCGTCAACTAGTGCCACAGAATTTAATACCGCCGTAGTTAGCGATATGTCGATTACGGCTGAGCAACCAGCAGTAATTAATGCGCACACGCCATCGACACAAACGGTTGCTAGTTCCGACATTCATATGTCGAAAGAAGTCCAGAGAAATATGCAGCAACCAACAAACAACATGAATATCATCTCTGACACAGACGCGTGCGGTAACGAAATATCTGTGCCGAAAATTGTGTTGGTACAATCCTCATTAGGCCCAGTGCAATCGTCAGTTGCTGAGAATACCGATTTGTTATCCAGCTGATGTTAAGTTTGACTGTCATAACACAAGGGATTAAAGCATTGGAAACCACACAATCCACGTTTGCAAACGATATGAATCGTAGATTCCAGGCATTGGAAACCACGCAATCCACGTTTGAAAATGACATGAATCGTAGATTCCAAGTATTGGAGAGTGCGCAATTTAATTTGGCTCAGGAGCAATCTAACAAACTAAAAGAAATAAATGATAAGATTACTGAAAAATTCCAGAGTTTGGAAACAACGCAGAGTCACTTGATTGCCAGTCAGGCACAACAGTATCAGGAATTAACAAACAAATACAAAGACATCTTATGTCGTCAAGATACACTAAATCATCAAGTGCAAAAACTTATTCATGTACAGAACACTATTGCGCAAGACGTGAATACAATTAAGCACGATAACGAGCAAGCTGTTATTGAGCTTACTCGGAGGATAGATACTCTCAGTCTCGAAGGCGAGAAACACATAGATAAACTTTTCAATGAACATAAGATTGCATTCTCTAAGGACATTGAAGATTGGGCGAAAGAGCAAACCGAGACAGTGCGAAATTATGTTGACCAAACCTTGAAAGAAACGGTTTCTAACGTGCAAGTTAACAACGAAAGTGCACAAGAACAACTTATTGCAGAAGTTGATTAAGGAGAATATAGGAGATGAATTTCCTGCTTGGAAAGCAAAGATAGAAAATACATTAAAAGCATGCCAGCAGGGTCTAGTTAATACTAGAGGGGCACATACTACTTGCAGTTTATCAAAAGCAGACATTATTCCTGATGAAATCAGTGAAACCGAATCCATGCAACAATATCCATGTTTTGGTGCATATTCACGTAATCAACCTGAAACAAATTATCGAGATTATCATTCACCGCGAAGTAGCCACCAGAATACACCTGTGACTATGAATGAAGAAAAAATGCTTAAATATCGTCAATTCCAGATATTTATTCCCGAAAGGAAGTCGATCAATCCCGTGGTATTTATCAAGCAATTTAAAGGGATATTGTCGCGAATGAGGACTGAGCAACAAAAAATTATGTACGTTGCAGGATTCATACATGGAGATGGATCGATGTGGGCGTCAGAAGCATCCGATTGCTGTCAAGATTTTGACCAATTTGAACGCGCTTTCTTGCACAAATACTGGAACAAGGGAGTACAAGAAAGATTACGTAAGGAAGATTTTGACCCACAACCTTTTTCTTTCAAAAATGGATCTTTAAGAAAGTATTTCGAGAAGTATATAAATAAAAGCAAATACTGAAATGAACCAATCCCGACGCAGGATATCATTCGAATATTAAAGGGCAAACTTCCACTTGAAGTTAAGGAAAAACTTCTACATATGCCTGAACAACATGTGGAAGATTTTCTAGCCACATTGGATTCAATAGACATTCTGTTCGAAGAATCATGTGTGCGCTATAACCAAGTTACCAACCTAAAGAAATACAATAGTAACAACAAACAGTATGGAAACAAACATTTTGCACACAATTCACCAAACCCACAGGTGAATTATTTCCAGAAAAACGTGAAATTTGGTAACGAAAATCCCGACCAGTGTAATCATGACCAACAATGTGAACAAACATATAAATGGAAATGGAGGAAGAATAATAAGAAGAGGAAAAGGTACTATCAAGAAGGGAATTATCAGCAAAAACGCCGATATCAGCAACCAACCCAAGAATATCACAACCAACCACAAACTTCAGGTTGGGTACCAAATGCTAATGCAAATGAATGGAGAAATCAACCACCAATAATAACTGACGTAACGGAGCAGACATCTACTAATAATGGACAATCGTCAAACTAAACTCGACTGTCAGAAGCCCCGACGGTGCAGTCGAGGAAGTTTTGAGGGGCGAAAATTCAGGCGTCAATTTTTTTTCGGTACAATGGTGGCAGATTATTAATAGAAGGACTTCAGCAGGATATGATGCCTTGTCAAGAGGAACATATCACTGAACCTGTTGCGAAAATTCAGGCGGCAATTGAAGGCATTACTGTGCAAGTTACTTTAGATACGGGAGCAGCAGTAAATGTCGTTCCTGAGAAGTTATTTCAAAGAATACTTCAGAAAGCAAATCCACCGATTTTTCCTGTTCAGTGTTGTAGAATTGTAGGTCCTACTGGCCATAAGTCTTCTCAGGTTAAAGTGCAGACTCAACTCCAGTTAGATATAGGAAATGTAGCTATAAATTGCACGTTCCTTGTAATAGAAAAATTGGTTGAGGACTGTATCCTGGGTATAGACGAATTTAGAGAGAGAAATTAGCATATCGATTTTTCTCTAGGCCGTGCCAGTTTTACAATAATGGATCAGAAACATCAAGTGAATCTTCTCAGGGAATATGGTACCCATGGAAAGTATTGTCAGGGACGAAAGCTGCAAATAAAGTGGATACATAGCAAACCTGCACGGTATTACCAAATTAATTACTTGCAACCAGTCTTAAACCCTGAAGATATGGTATATGAAAAGGTACAAGAACCTGAATATTTGCAACAACACCAAAGAAAGCAATTATATGATCGTCTTCAGGAATATCATGGAGTCTTTCAAGAAAGACCTGGTGTGTAAGGGATACACATGCCATTTAGATGTGATACCACACCACGTTTTCTGCCGTATTTTTTATCCAGTACCGTGGCACCAACGAAAGGCAGTGGATGCGGAAATCCACCAGATGCTTGAATGGAATCTGATCGAACCTTCGACGAGTCCATACTGTAGTCCGCTTCATGTTGTCTCGAAAAAGGGAGGAAAAGTTTGTCTCGTGCTAGACGCACGGCAGATAAATAAGATTATCGTGCCTGTGCGAACTCATCCGGAAAATAATGATGAGCTAATTCAAAAGTTCGAGGGGATAAAATACTTAACAAATATTGATCTGAGAAGTTCATTTTGGTAGGTGGCTCTAGACGAACCATCAAAAAAGTACACCGCGTTTGTACATGCAGGTAGAAGCTATCAATTTAAGGTTTTACCTTTCGGGCTAAACGTGAGCTCAGGAGTTTTTATAAATGCTCTAGATTACGCATTGGGACCTGCACTTCGAAGCAATTTAACTTTGCTTGTGGGCGACATGCTCATAGCTACGACCACATGGAAGAAGCATGTTGATTTATTGAGAAGAGTGTTAGAATGTTTCAAGGAAGCAGGCATAACCGCAAATCTGCAACAGTCCCATTTTGCTCGAGATAAAATCAAATTTTTGGGTCATCTTATAAATGGAAAAGTCATCTTACCAGACTCAGAGAAACTAAAGGCAATCAAAAACTTTGCAGTTCCAACAACAAAAAGGCAATTAAAGGGCTTCCTCGGAGTTGTCTCTTTTTTCAGGCGTTTCATTCACGACCACTCTATTAATGCAGAACCGTTGTACAGCTTGTTGCCCAAAAATACTCCGTGGGTGTAGACGCAACAATGTCAGAATGGATTTGAAACAATAAAACATGCCTTAGTCAATTCACAAATATTATATCATCCAGATATGAGCCAAGAATTCGATTTAATGGCAGATGCTTCGTAAATTGGAATAGGTTCATGCCTCTTCCAAGTAAAGATGATAGATAGAAAATCAACTTTCTGTCCAATAGCTTTTGCTAGCCGACTCTTAACTGCTTGTGAAAGAACATATACGACTACCGAAAGGGAAGCATTAGCCGTATCTGGTCATTTAAGAAATTTTACTATTACTTATACGGAGCGAAGACAACAGCATACTGTAACCACAAAGCGTTAAGTTTTTTGCAAACATGTAAATTATTACATCCAAGATTAGCAAGATGGACGCTCTCACTCCAAGAGTTTCAATTTGAAATTAAGTACATAAACGGACAGGATAATTTCATCGCCGATGCACTGTCTAGAATGCCAGATGGAGATTTGTCAACTGTCAACATCACGGACAATCAGTCTGAATTTAATGTTCTTATAATGACTGATAGAATATATAGGAAACATTTTCTTGACTTGTGTAAGAACATGGAAAAACTACAGAATGAAGATCCTCGTTGGCATTCAATAAAGGAAACATAAGCAAAGCCTGGAAACGATGATCTGAAGAGACTGTACAAATTTGAGGACGACGTCTTATTTTTCATAGGGCATCTTGATTCAGATAATTGGAAGGTGTGTATTCCCGAGAAGAATGAGAATGACTTAATTTTGCACACGCACATCACTTGGGGACATTTTGGAGTATAAAGTGTGCTCGGAAAATTCAAGCATATTGCTATTTCCCAAATATTCGCAGGAAAGTACATAGACAGTTAAGGAAATGTAAAATTTGTCAGCTAACCAAACCAGGAAATTTTTTTGTGAAAGATTTCCTTCATCCTATTATACCCACTAAACCGCTGTCAATCATTTCGCTCGACGTCTGTGATTCTCTACCATCATCAAGGGGAGGATGCAAATATATTGTAGCTTTCCTTGATATATTCACTAAGTATGTCAAACTTTATCCATTAAAATCAGCTATTGCTGCATCCATAGCCAACAAGCTGGTCAAGGATTATATAGTCAAGGTAGGCAAACCAGAGGCTATTCTTTCTGACAATGGGTTAATGTTCACTAGATTTCGTTGGAGATAAACATTAACCAGTTGTGGTATAAAACAAATTCTAACATCAGTGTACCATCCTTCGGCGAATCCTTACCTCCTCAATAGAACATCAGCGCATAATCAAAAAAAACATTTAACCATTCAGCTGTGAACCATTCAACCATTTAACCATTTAGCGTTTAACAGTTTACCATTATGTGTGTGTGTGTGTGTGTGTGAGAGAGAGAGAGAGAGAGAGAGAGAGAGAGAGACAGAGAAAGAGAGAGAGAGAGAGAGAGAGAGAGAGAGGGAGAGGGAATGTGTGAGCACGTAATTCAGAGACAAATATATTACGTAAATATCTTTGAATTTCTAGTGAATGTTATACGGAAATGCATACCTTTGAACGTCACACCATTTCTATGCATCATTTTTAGTACAATGCTGATGTAATTCAGAGTTTTGTGTCTGTATGCAAATATCTTTGACTTTCACAGAAGTAATGCAATTTTCGACTTTCAAGTGGAGGTTACATAATTTTTACTGCATGTCTTCGAAATTGGCGCAATTTTTCCAACTGAATGCCTCGTTTTAATATTTCTGAGTGATTGGCTGGAGAGGGGGGAGAAGGGAGGGGGACATTCATTCTAATGGCTCGAGTGGAGAGGGGTTGGAGGAGAGGGAGGGAGAGGCTGTGGCATGTCACGTGATGATGAAGAAGACGATGATGATGATGATGATGATGATGATGATGACACAGATAAGGAGCGGGCTTGAGTGGCCTACTTGTTGATGTTTACGCCCCAACAAATAGGCGAGGATCCCCATGGCCTAACTGAACCAATAGTTTCGTGATATTATAATATGGTGGTATGACAATAACATTTACAACTCGAATATTTTGATGTATTGCCCCTATCTGTGCGTATTGCTCAAAACGCAAGGATCTAGTTTGCAAGACAGGAAGTGACGCAGACCCGAATCGAATGCGGTCGGTCGGCGGACTAAGGATTGTAAGAGGTCCATGATTAAGGAATTTGTTGTTAGCGCACTCGAGCAGATGTAATTTCGATGGATTGCTCACGCGCTGCCTGCGATATGTAAGCTATAAGAGAATCTCAGACCAAAGAGCAGTGTTGACTGCAGTAGGAACTGTGTGTTAGTAGCAGTAAGTAGTTGCTAGCAGTGTGGTGTATCGTGTTGGCTGTGCCGGTCGTGGGGAGCGATGGCGGAGCCTGAGCGATATAATATAAGGTACAAGCAGCCTCGCGCACATGTACTATTGTTATGTCAAGCCCCATGTAAATGTTTTTAAATAATCTCTTAATAACAATCTTTCTTATAAAAAATTAACTTTTGATAATCATTCATCTCCATTTAAAGAACTTACTAATTTCTCCACTCCATGGTCATCCCGATTATTGTAAAGAAAAATCAGTTGTTTCTTTTTATACATGACAAATCTATCGGCCAGCATTGCACAGGGCTGTGCCACAAAAATTTCTTATAGGAGCAGATATAATCGCGTTATCCGGCGACCTTATTGAGGTAAGAATTTTCAATTTATTCAGAATGATCTTTCAGGGCCATGACGCAGCGCTGCTGACGTCCAAAATTCACCAGTTTAAATTCACTGTCATTATTGAAAGGTTATAAGTGAGCGACAATTTTTTTATTGAGAGGTTAGTCACATTTTTATTATTGGTGGGTTACGGAATTTATCTGTTGGGTAGTTACACTGACTGTGAATTACATAATTATATTTTTACTGTTGGGAGGTTTCGGAACTTTTCTGTTGGGAGGTTACACTTGTCAACAACCGGCCAGGATCGTATCTTTGCAAATTTCTGAGAAGTAGTCATATATCTGCTCTTATTTACAATATTGTTAAATGTAGCTTGCATCTGGCGCAACGCATTTACTAATTTGTCACTCCTTCTTTCACAGATCATCGGCAATTTATTGCTCTTTGCTGATATTGTATTTGTTCCATTTTTGTTTGTCTTTGTTTGATTTTGTGCTTAACTTTGATCTGTGAAAATGCCGCGAAAAACTGCTAACAGTACATAGCGATGTGCAATGAGTGAGAAATTCGACTTGAATAATTTGACCGTTAATACTTGCGACACTCAGTGTAATAGTGATAATCCCCTAATTACAGATAATCAGTGCGTGCCGATCACCGGTAATGATATTGATCCTAATGATGAGCAAACAAATTCAATTATGTCCATCGTAAATGTAACAATTGATGACGCGGCACGTTCCGTTACAATGAATGCTGTCCAGTTTGACACGCCCGATTTGCAAAATTTACGTAGCGAACAGATAATTGTTTCTAACGAAGGTGAAAAATGTACTCAAAATATGTCAGATTTATTTGATTCCGGTGTAGTGACCAACAGTGCACATCCAATTGGCAAACCTTTTCAAGAATCGGAGAGTGACCAAATAGTTACACAAAACGTGACAAATGCACATACACCATCACACAGCACAGAGAATAGAGTAGGTAATATTGGTATGGATCAAGTTATGGCATTATTGCTTTAACTTCATGAATCGAACAAACAACTTAATGAAAATCTCAAACAGTCGAATGAAAAACAAGACAACATTTACAAACAACGTAATGAAAATCTCAAACAGATTAATGAAAAACTTGACACCTCTACTGAACAGGTTACTGAACAGATTACAGCCGTTGCCGAGCAATGTAACGAAACTAAAAAACAGTTACGCGAGGAAATTAAGGCTTGTGCTAGGAACAGTGGTGAAGAAATTAGATCTGTTGCACAAGAATTAAGTAATACACATGCAGCCACAACGAAATTACTTAGAGATGAAATTAGTGCAGTCGCTAAAAAATGTTCTGAAAATGCAACATAGTTACGCGACGAGTTTAAATTAATGTCATCAGAACTTTCACGCACACTGGATGCGAAAGTAGACACGAAATTTGACCAACAGAACAGCCAAATTGACGAACGTTTTAATCACCATCTACAAAATAGTGAAACGCGTTACCGCAAATTTATACAGGATCAGAATAAAGTAAAGGAACAAGTCATGGAAACAATTACTGCACAGAGACTAGAAGATACGCGAAAGTTGTTTACGAAAGCAGAAACATACGTAGACAACAACATTGCTACAGTATCAGACGAAATCAAACAGTTGAACACCGAATTGCATGATGAAATCTCTGATCTTAAAACAAAAACAGACACACACACAGTAGACTTTCAGACAGTGACCAGCAGACTTGAACAATTGCAATTAATACAGGATCCCGATACCATTAAAGCAGACGTAAAGAAATTGAACAAAACCACCCGTAAAATCCAAAAACAAATTAATGTTTGTGACACTAAAAATTACGAACAGGTAAAAGCACTGACTGAAAAAATCGATGAATTGGCCAGCCGTATTGATGTTATTGAAAATAACAATGACACCAAATCAGACGATACGTCACCAATTTCGTTCAATCAAACACCCGAATTCCAAAACTTACAGCAGACAATCAGTGAGATAGGTTCGTCCAGTAATACATTACGTAGAAAATTGTCATCTTTACAGCAAGAAATGACAGAGATGTAAAATGTTTCAATCTCTAACACGACACAGCATACGCCACATTCAGAACATTTGTCACACTCACACAGCCAGTGTAACTTAGGTAATCTACAGAGAGTACGTGACTTGGATTCCAGGCAGACACAGACAAACGGATTATCATACAATCCTGAACCAGTTCACACATTCAGAGACGACAATTTTGATTATAAGCACTTTCTATCCGTGAGAAAATTTAAGGTATTTAAAAATGACAGAACACAGATTCACCCCTTGGATTGGATACAACAATTTAACTTTGCTTTTCCACCAACTTGGCCCGTAACACACAAACTTGAATTTATTTGCAGTTTTTTGGAAGGCGAACCGGCAACTCGTATGAGACCGATCGCGAGACAATGCTACTCGGTAGAAGAATTTCAGAATGCTTTTCTGTCAGCGTATAGGTCGAAGACGACACAGCGCGGAATCAAGGATCAATTAATTAGCTTACGGAATTATGAGAACTCAAATTTTTCCACTGTCACGCAATTTTTTGAAAACATGGTACAACAAAACCAATACTTAAGTGAGCCATACAGTGAATCAGCACTTATCCAATTATGTATTTCTAAATTGCCACGATCGTTGAGAGTAGCACTTTTAACAGGACAGCAGAAAGAAAATATTTCGGCATTTAGAGATCTGTTACAGCTTTTGGAAGTTGAGCAATCAGATTATTCTTTCATAAACAAAAATTTTTCACTACATAAACAAGGCCAACCAACATACAGTAATTACGATCAGCCACGCTATTTCAATAGCAAAGGTAATAGACGCTCCAGGAACGACAACCACCAGAACTTTAATAACAGACAAAATTTTAATTATCAGTATCGTCAAAATTATCAGCAACAGGAAACACATTTTGGTAACAATAGAGGTTTTTCCCCACTACAGCAACAAAACCAGCCGGTTAGCATACCTAACCAACAATGTAATGTGCAAGGTCAACCAATATTTAATGTTTCGCCGCCTACACGTATAGCGTCGGCTCCACCAAATAGTAACGCACCGCAACAAAGAAATCAGTACGTACGGGAAAAACATCATTTCAACTCCTATCGCAACGCGCCGTATAGCAACGATTATTATGACAGACGCAAAAGTAAAGAGCACAGTTTTCAGCGTACGTTTAATAACAGTAGGTCTTACCAGCCGCAGAATCAACCACAACAACAGATTATCATGAACGAACCGGATAGTCGGTATCATCCCGAACCTAATACGTCAGGAAGAAATAACAGAACAGTACAAATAGTCGAATTGCCACAGCATCCTCCCGCAAATAACAGCACGTCAGATAGAATTTGACTAGATACAGTACAGGTTGCATCCTCCAGCAACGTAATCAATACTTTTGATACACAGAATATTGTTCACGAAAATTTTATTACTTTTGACGACATCCGAGACACACTTTTGCATGAAAATCCAGTTATTCAAAAAGCCATTCCCCACCCTGTAATTGAAGTAAAGATTGGAGCATCCACATTTTCAGCAGTAATTGATTCTGGATCACCTATGTCAGTTATAAATGAAGAAACTTTCAACCAATGTAACAAAGCGAATACCTATCCTACATTACCATTAGGCAAAACTAAAGTAAAAGGAGCAGTATCTGGTAAAGGAGTAGATGTAAAATTACAGACAAACTTGTCGTTTTGTATCGAAAGTCATACGTTCCACTCAAATTTTTGGATTGTTCCCTTATTGACAACAGACGTTATTTTAGGTACAAATTTTCTGGTACAACATGACGCAATTATTGACTTTCAAAATTCCTGTTTAATGTTAAAGGATGAGAATGTACAAATGGCATCAAAATTTCAGCAAGCTTTATCTGCAGATGAACAGGCAATTAACCGAACACAGGTCTTTTCTACATCGCGTAACACGGACTGTCATTCCACATTGTTCACAGATACGTACGCACACAACTGTAATACACCAAACGAAGCCGACTATTACGTTATGCAAATTATTTCTGATAAAGTAAAACAAAGCAGTGCAAATACAGACGACGAACGTACTCAACTACGCAATATTCTTTTACAGCAAGCTCCAGTTTTTGACAACGTCCCTGGTACTATGTCCGGTTTTATGTATGAATTTCAAGTTAAACAGCAAGACACATTTAAAGCTAAACATTATCCCATTCCTTATATCCACAGAGAACAAGTTAAGAAAGAATTACAAGCTATGCTAGACCAAGGAGTTATTGAACCGGCAGTTAGTCCCTACATAAACCCGCTTCATATTGTTAAGAAAATGGATGGTTCACTTCGACTCGTGCTTGATTCGCGTCATGTCAACGATATTATTATTAATGAAACAGATCGCCCACAGACACTAGAAGAACTTTTACAGAAATTTCATGGTACTGCTATTTATTCCACATAAGGTTTGAAATCGGGATTTTGGCAAATCCAGCTCCATCCGAACTGCAGAAAGTACACAGCTTTTCTCTGTTTTGGTGACTGTTATCAATTTTGCAAATTATCGTTCGGTCTAACAATTTCTTCAGTTGCATTTATTCGCGGTTTGAATACTATACTTCCGACAGAACTTAAAGACCGAATCACAACGTATGTAGACGACATTCTTATTGCAGAAGCTAACTGGTCTGAACATAATCTGATTCTGGAACAACATTTGCAAACTATTCGTGCACAAGGACTCATAGTTAATCTTAACAAATCGCACTTTGGCAAAACTTCCATAAAATTTCTTGGACATGTAATTTCAGCAGAAGGCATTGCGCCTGACCCGGAAAAACTTCAAGCTTTACGTGACATTACTGTTCAAATGACAAAGAAACAATCACGCAGCTTTCTGGGATTAATTAACTTTTTCCGTAAATTTATTCATTACTCTACTTTAGACACCCCTAGATTATGCCAATTGAGGAGTAAAAACGCTATTTGAACCTGGGATAGCCAGGCACATTCTGAATTTGTTAATTTGAAACATGCCATGTTGAATGCACCTCTTTTATCACACACAGATCTTACTAGAAATTTTTCCATTGCCACCGACAGTTCTAACACCGCTTTAGGCGTACACATTTTTCAGGAAATTGAAGAAGACGGTACTACAGTAATTAAAAACATCGCCTTTGCAAGTCGCATTCTGTCACCTGCTGAACGCAATTATTCTGTCACAGAACTTGAAACATTATGTGTTGTAAGGGCATTTACGAGATTTAGGCATTTTTTTTTTTTATGGAAGACATACGACTGTTTACACAGATCATAGAGCTATACAGTTTTTACTTTCCGCAAAATTTACACACGACAGGTTAAGCAGATGGAAACTTTATTTACAGGAATTTAATTTAACAATTTTTCACATTCCCGATACACAAAATATTATAGCAGACGCACTATCCCGTTCTCTCAGCAACAATCAGCAAGACATCGCAACCAACTTCCGCCAAGCAAATTCTAGCGTCATGTATATTCAACAAGTTGCATTTGAAAATTTCATTTCATCGTCATTACGAGACATAGCACAAGAGCAGAGCAAAGACAACGTATGGAAAGAAATTAAACACCTTTGACAGGATAGGAATAATGTTACCATCACAAACCATTACACTCTACGCAATAACATTCTGTTTCGCCGCTCTCACCCTGACAGCAACAACTGGTTATTATTCATTCCTGACGAACTTGTTAACAAATTAATTTGGTATACTCATTTAAGTTACGCACATTACGGAGCCAGAAAATGTTTTCTTATACTGAGACAGAACTGTTATTTTGCCAACATGGAGATACGTATTCGACGAGTTTTAGCGTAATGTGAAATCTGCCAGAAAGCTAAATCAGACACTACTTCACATATTCCTCTGTTACATCCCATTGTACCGATTAAACTGAGACACATGGCCGCTGTAGACATTTTGGTCCGATTCCCAGATCTAATAGAGGTTTTTGCTACATCTTTGTCACTGTTGAACTCACTTCGAGGACATGTATGTTACGAGTTAGAAACATTTATCCGATCTATATATCCAAGAATCACGCTTCTTCGAACCCTTGTGAACGACTAATGAAAGAAATTCGTAAACTATGTAGAATATACTGCCATAAAAAACATATTGATTGGGATACACACATACTCTCATTCCAGGATGTAATTAACTCCATACCAAATGAATCTACTATGCTACTCCGAATGTTATATTGAAAAATGTTGAACTACCTAACAAAATTAAAAAATTAGTATCCTTTCCTACATCTCGTCGACTACGCCACCATGAAATAATGGACATTGCACTCAACAACATCAAACGTGCCGCAGAGCGCCGGAGAAGACAGCAAAAACAGGTTTGTACACGCCGTGACTTTCACATGGGACAGAAGATATTAGTACGTACACACTATTTATCCAACAGAGGAAAGAGTAGATGCAGTAAATTTGAGCTTCTATACGCAGGTCCATACAGAATTCGCAGCATTCCTCACCCCAATGTAGTATATGTCGAAACTTTGAGAACCAGAAAAAGCAAAGGCAATCACCATGTCTCCAATATTAAACCCTTTGTTGAATGAACATACTTTATGATTTATCACATTGTAAAGCCTTTTCCAGATATTGATATGACCACTTACTGATGATGATTATATTTTTTACTTGGCAAGTGCCCGGCAAGGTAAGGTTAGCAGGTGGCTTTTCTTGTCGTTATATATCAGACCGTGCACATTTTCCCTTTTTTTGTGTATGTATGATTGTTTTCCTATCGAAAGTAGAATTTTCTCTGTATGCACTATGAAATCTTTACGAAATAACAAACACCACTTGGCTTTTACATTTTTGCCTTATGATATCTCAATATCTTGACTATTCTACGTTTTTGCTACTACTTTATGACACTGTGTGAAAAATTTTACACTTGAAAATTGTCTATGTTTTTGACCTAATACGTTTTCTGTCGTGCTATGCTGTATGCTTAGTTATATTACTAGAAACAAGTTTTTATTTAATGAGTATATGATTTAAATGCAAGATATTAATCCTTATTCGTCATTTTCAGAAAGCAATACCGTGTAAAAGAAATAAATTAAACAAACCACAATGGTTTATTATGAAATGGAAATTTCACCATCGGAATGAACGAAAGAAAATGCAATACCTTGTCATGAAGAGTAAATGGATCAGAATTAACAAGCATTAACAAGAATATAGTATACACATCGTATAATAGCAGTCTTAACTAATTATTTTTCTTTCAGAATATGAGGCGATTTATGCAAGCTGTCAGACAGAACTACACATGTTAATTTTAGTGATGAAATATGCTAGAAGTAAGAAACTCTATACTATAAATAGTTGTATGAAGTAAATGGTAATATGAATAATGAAGTGTCTATTTGTTTGCAGATGATGTTAAATGAGGATGAATAGTTATATGAAGAATATGGTAATATGAATAATGAAGTTTTTCTTTGCAGATGATGATAATGATGAAGTTATGATAATATGAATAATGAAGTTTTTCTCTGCAGACGATGATAATGATGAAGTTTATTAATTTTCTGTTAGTTAAGAAATGCTATGTAGTTATTTAAGTATTTGTTGCAGTTCCTTTTGCCAGTATGTCTTATGTCACATAGTACAATGACTGAATGTTTTTCGAAAGACAGCTAGAGTACATACATATTGAGTACACATTTCATTACCTGTTAATTCGAAGTTTACTACTTTTCAGCATAATATAGATTTTTTTCTTTCAGGTTAATAATGCTTTTTGTATTTTTTCCAGGAGAAGCTTTTCATGAGATTAATATGCTATAAGCGCTTAATTATGAAACCTGTTCTAATACTTGCATTTTTTTTACCCAGTTGTGTGTATCATTCATGAATGTGACCACATATACTCTACTTGTTTCATAACCTTTCTACAGCTGACTCATAACGAATGACATTATTAATCCTTATTTCCAGCAATAAGTCAAAAGCAAATATTTTCATGCCCCAGCAGTTAATTATCGATCCCAACACAATGCATTGCTAGCAAAAAAAAAAAAAAAAAAAAAAAAAAATTATTACCAGTCCCAGCCATTACCAGTATATAACTAAATAATGCTACCAGTTTAAGATATATTTCTAGTCCTAAATATAATGAAAATTTCTCTGATGTATTGAATCCATTATATCTACGTATTATTGGACTACAGACATTGAGTAATAGTTACAATGTGTTACATTTTAAATATGTCTTATGTCACTTGAATTATGACTTCTGAGTAATACTGAATGATGTTTTGTAATAATGCATAAATGCTATGCCAATGATTACTGTAATGAGATGACTTATGCATAAATACTATGCCAATAATTACTGTAATGAGAATACTTATGATGCCAATAATTACTGTAATTAGATGACTTATGAATAATGTTCTGTAATAGTAACTGTAATGAGATGATTTGTGATGCCAATGATTACTATAATTAGATGACTTATGCGTAAATGCTATGCCAATAATTAACTCATTTTGAATGATGACTTCTGAATAATGCATAAAAAATGCTTTGTAACTGGCCAATGAGTGCCAATAATTACTGTAATGAGATGATATGATGCCAGTAATTACTGTACTGAGATGACTTATGAATAATGTTCTGTAATACTCCATACATACTACTTAAATGCTGTGTAAATAGCCAATGAATGCCAATAATTACTGTAATGAGATGTCTTATGATGCCAGTGACTACTGTAATGAGATGACATGCATAAATGCAATGCCACTGATTACTGTAAATTGTAATGAGATGACATGATGCCAATAATTACTGTAATGAGATGAGTCATAAATATGCTATGCCATTAATTACTGTAATTAGATGACTTAATGAATAATGTTCTGTTCAAATGGTTCAAATGGCTCTGACTACTATGGGACTCAACTGCTGAGGTCATAAGTCCCCTATAGCTTAGAACTACTTAAACCTAACTAACCTAAGGACATCACACACATCCATGCCCAAGGCAGAATTCGAACCTGCGATCATAGCGATCGCACGGTTCCAGACTGTAGCGCCTAGAACCGCTCGGCCACTCTGGCCGGCTAATGTTCTGTAATAATTGCTGTAATGAGATGTCTTATGATGCCACTGATTACTGTAGCGAGATGACTTATGCATACATGCAATGCCAATGATTACTGTAAACTTTAATAAGATGACTTATGATGCCAATGATTACTATAATAAGATGACTTATGCATAAATGCTATGCCAATAATTAACTCATTTAGAATGATGACTTCTGAATAATGCATAAAAAATGCTTTGCAACTGGCCAGTGAGTGCCAATAATTACTGTATTGAGATGACTTATGAATAATGTTCTGTAATACTCCATACATACTACTTAAGTGCTGTGTAAATAGCCAATGAATGCCAGTAATTGTTCAGATCGGTTGGTACACTAGTGTAATTCTATGATGACTAGCATAAGACTTAATGTCCTTCACCTTCTGACCTAATTACCAGCAATTACTGCAATATCCGTTTGTCCTGTCCATCCTCATGATCATGGAGCACTACATTTGGTTTTTGCACTAATTCTACGTTGATGTAAGAGTATGGATTCTACAAGAATGTGGTATTGACATACCAAGCTGTCCACCACCCTGAACGATGGAGATGTTATTATGGTCCTACTGTTTGGTGTACCTAATGTACTACCAAAATGATAACATAGAATATTAATACAAAATTTCAGTGTCTTGGCTACACTGATAAATACTTCAGGGAAGAGAACTTCAGATTGTCTCACTTGGCGTTGTGCTTCTGTAGAAAGATATGGACTTACAGTGTAGCTACGTGCAACCCATTGTGCTACAACCATGATGCTATCCTTCCCATTCCTTTCCTAGTTCTTGTAAAATGTTACAGACTTATATAGTGCGTATGCACTTTATTTCATTTCCTGATGTATTCAGTTCTTGTAAAAATGCTAAAGACTTACACAGTGCATGTGCACTTCATTTCATTTGTTAATATGATCAGATTTCCTAAATATGCTAAAGATATTTAGTGTGTGTGCACTTTATTTCATTTCTTAATGTATTCAGTACTTGTAAAAAAATGCTAATGACTTATACAGTGCGTGTGCACTTTATGTCATTTGTTATTATATTTTGTACTAATTGCGTATACATTTTGTCATTTCTTAATATGTTCTGAACTCAGTGTGTGTGCACTCTGTTTCATTTCTTAATATGTTCTGCACTTATCAATAATGTATATACTCTGTGCTGCAGCCTTAGTAAACTAAATAGATTATAGAAAAATTTGTTGCTCATGGCAAGTCCAATTGACTCACCATCGCTGCCAAATTTTTGCCACTCCAGTGGAGGGTTATGTAAGAGGTCCATGATTAAGGAATTTGTTGTTAGCGCACTCGAGCAGATGTAATTTCAATGGATTGCTCACGCGCTGCCAGCGATATGTAAGCTATAAGAGAATCTCAGACCAAAGAGCAGTGTTGACTGCAGTAGGAACTGTGTGTTAGTAGCAGTAAGTAGTTGCTAGCAGTCTGGTGTATCGTGTTGGCGGGGCCGGTCGTGGGGAGCGATGACGGAGCCTGAGCGATACAATGTAAGGTAAAAGCAGCCTCGCGCATGTGTACTATTGTTATGTGAAGCCGCATGTAAATGTTTTTAAAAACTCTCTTAATAATAATCTTTCGTATAAAAAATTAACTTTTGATAGTCATTCATCTCAATTTAAAGAACTTACTAATTTCTCCAATCCATGATCATCCCGAATATTGTAAAGAAAAATCAGTTGTTTCTTTTTATATATGACAAATCTATCGGCCAGCACTGCACAGGGCTGTGCCAGAAAAATTTCTTATAGGAGCAGATATAATCGCGTTATCCGGCGACCTTATTGAGGTAAGAATTTTCAATTTATTCAGAATGGTCTTTCAGGGCCATGACGCAGCGTTGCTGACGTGCAAAATTCACCAGTTTAAATTCACTGTCGTTATTGAAAGGTTATAAGTGAGCGACAATTTTTTTATTGAAAGGTTAGTCACTTTTTTATTATTGGTGGGTTACGGAATTTATCTGTTGGGTAGTTACACTGAATGTGGATTAAATAATTATATTTTTACTGTTGGGAGGTTTCGGAACTTTTCTGTTAGGAGGTTACAGGATAGTTGGTCCGGTTTCCCGACCGGTCTGAGTGTGGTTTTCAGGCTGATTTCCGCGCTCGTTTAGGCAAACGCTCTATTGGCCCTCAGTCTCGACATGGCAGAATACTATAAACAATTGAAATATAATAACACACAGTTTACACCGTTCGCAGTCAAATGGTGCCCACGGCTTCCTTCCCTGTAGCAGTAGCATCCGGCCACAGAGGTGAATAAAAATAAATTTGGCAAATTCTGAAAAAAGTGGACCTTTTAGGACAGCATAAATGCTGTGAAAGAGAGAGAGCGTTTTTTTTTTTTCAAAAAAATGGTTGAAATGGCTGTGAGCACTATGGGACTTAACATCAGAGGTCATCAGTCCCCTAGAACTTAGAACTACTTAAACCTAACTAACTTAAGGACATCACACACATCCATGCCCGAGGCAGGATTCGAACCTGCGACCGTAGCGGTCGCGCGGCTCCCGACTGAAGCGCCTAGAACCGCTCGGCCACATCGGCCGGCCAGAGCGTATTTTCCCGTTGATACAGTAGTTTCAATGATCATATTAAGCAGACAAATACTTTCATGGCGATCTACTTCTTATAGGCGTAACAATTACCTTTAATGTTTCTCATATCTTTATCAGGAACTTCAGTTTCTCTTTCCGTATTGTGATCAGTTTCGTAAGATTTCCCGTAACTCCTACACCTTGTTATGAGACTAGACGCAGTAGCTCTAGCTGCACTGCAAAATTTCGGTATTCAGGGACGTTTTCTGAGTATTTTGGTATAATGGACAAACGTTCTCCTGTGGCTCGTTTCAGAGCAGTAGCATTTCGTTTGGTTTGTTACTCCCATTTGTCTATGCATCTGTATTGCACAGAAAATATCTGCAGAACGGTGAAAATGTCGACGGTACCCGCCGTGTCTCTTGTTTAGAAACTAACGTATTCCTTTCGTTCGTAGTGCTCTCTGTTGAAAACAGTACGCCCATTTTGGTCATCGCCATCAAGCTTGCATTCAGTACTTCTTGGTTGCGCCTCGGGTTTGTTTTTCGGCAATGTCATCTATGCGGTAACAGGTTAACAGAGGTACACAGCCGTATGAATAGCCTAACTGCTGATGAACTGACGGAAATGCACTTCGTGCGTGGATTCGCTGCATGTAATGTAACAGCAACACAGTAACGCTATGCTGAGCTTTTCTCACGACGTGATCCACGTCACAGCACTCGAGTGCCTACTAAATAGTTTATTGCTGCACACTCCGTCGTAACCATGGCGCTCGACGTTTTGAACAGTACCTCTAAAGGAGCAGTCCCACATTTTCGGAATCAATTTTCGCGCTATAGCAGAGTGTGTGATTATCTGAAACTTCCCGGCATATTAAAAATCTGTGCCGGACTAGCACACGAACCCGGAACCTTTTGTCTTTCGTGGATAAGTGCTGTACCGACTCAGCTACCCAGGCCTATTTTTATCTGCCGGGAAGTTTCAGTTCTGCACTTCATACTTCCTTTACTGTAAGCTGACAGGACAGATTGAACACACTGTGACAGAAGTGTACTTGTCTCAGCTTAGGTTTGCTGCATTACTCGGCGTTTTGTATTGAACGTTTTGGCGATTGCATTTTGCAGTTTTTTCAATGTAGTGAAGTTATTTTAAAAAAAACGTATTTGAGGTAATAAACCAAGTATCACGAGTTGTGACATACTCTCAGCAAAATTCACAGTGGTTCAGGAAACGTTATTTATATTTATTCCTCCTACCGACGACAACATTTTCGAACTGTTTGTGCTCAGATTTAGAAGATCGTCATCATAGATCTAAATTAATTGTCTGGTGTTAAATACTGTGGTGTGTAACTAAAATAAATACAAAAGAAAGAAATCAATTTTTTTTCACGTTGTTACGAACCACTTTTCCACAATCCCTTGTATCTTTCACAGAAACTTTTCCAGAACAACCTCCGAAATTTTCTCCCCAGAGTTAGTTTGCAATGTAGTCTATCTTCTCTTTAAGGAGGCATCGAGAATTTGCCTCCTAAGTATGTCTGTAAGATCTGTCATGTTCACACGAGGAAACTAGACATCCATCTGAGTGAATCAATGAGAATTATCACAGATGCACCAAAATCCATATCCATCCCTTGGCTGCGCACCATCGGTAAAATTCCACCATCTGAATTACGACCCCAAGAAGCAACCAATCGAGAATGGAGACCCCGACTACCACCAAGACTTTCTAGTTCATACAGTCTTAAATGATCCTCCTCCAGCTATCTTGACATCACGTCCTCCATTGTGGCATAAAGGAAGAATCAACAAGAAGTTTGACATTAAATCAGATTGGCGCACGAGGTGGAATGCTGCAGCAGTAAAACATTAAGATGTTCAAGATCAGTCTGCCAGCCTACCGGGACTTAATCTGAAGGGTGCAGACAAGACTCAGCAGGATAGTAACCGGTCTCCAGGTTCAGTGCTACGATGCAGAAGTGAGGACTCAGAAACTCTTCAGCCTGCGATTGTAAAGCACAAGCAGAAATCGATCTGCACACTGTCAGAGACTGGCCTCTGAGAAAGTACCCAGGACCATCCAGTGACTTTATTAATTCTATTCCCTCTGCTACGAACTGGCTTCCATCACTAGATGAACTCTGATTAAATTTATCTATTTCAATTAACAGTCCTAATTTTATAGCTTCAATGTTCTTCTTGTTAGTATTGTTAAATTATTAATTTTCAGAATTTAAACGTATTAGCTTTGTGTCTAAATCTCTAAATTTATAATTTCAAAGTCCCTGTTGAAAATAATTAGGGGAACATGTGTAGGAACATCCGGTGTGTTAGATATGTTTTGATGGAGGCGGTTCCTATGGTCTTATTGCATTGGTTGAGATCTTTGCTTCCGATGTAGACAACAATTAAAATCATTCGCAGATTGGCTATGTTATGCTTCACAGTGTCAAATGCTTAGCTTGGCTTTGAGATACCCATTTTACTAAGGTTTGAAGCTCCTCTTTTCGTTCTTCCGTGTTTGCGATTTAAAAACTGGGTTGTTTTGGAAATCAGCCTTATGCAAACACAGTTAGTTTATTTTTATATTTCCCCAGACATGTTGCGACACCAATGTGTCATCTTCTGTGGGTTAATTGATATTGTACTTTACAGATATTGTACTTTACAGAAATAAAAATTTAACCCACAGAAGATGACACATTGGTGTCGAAACATGTCCGGGGAAATATAAAAATAAAATAATTGTACTTGCATAAGGCTGATTTCCAAAACAACCCAGTTTTTACAGTGTCAGTTGGCCCTTAGCAGGAAGTGAATAACCCTGTCCCAGTGCTTTCTGGAAAGGTACACTGATGGCAGTTGTCATTTGTGGACTCTGTATTCAACGAAGCACATGCAATGTTGGTTGGATGGTTGATTTGGGGAAGGGGACCACATAGCGAATTCATCGATCCCATGAGGTTGGGGAAGGACGGGGAAGGAAGTCGGGTGTACCCTATCAAAGGAACCATCCTGGCATTTGCCTTAAGTGATGGAAATCACGCAAAACCTAAATAAGGATGACCGGACGCGGGTTTGAATCGTCCTGCCGAACGCGAGTCCACTGTGCTAACCACTGCGCCACCTCGCTCGTTGTGAGTGCAGTGCAGTTTGTAAGAGCGGCCTGTTTGTCCCAGAAAGGGTGGACTGCGGGTGCCAATGACTCTCCAAGTGTCATCTATAAGTTGTGGACACACTACAGGGAGACCTGTCAATACACAAGGTGAATTGGACAAGGTCTATGACACATTACAATGGCACGTGAAGACCGATATCTGTCTGTCTCTGCGTTGCAGCGCCGTACAGATACCGCCAGAGCACTGTAAGACGATCTGGAAAGGGCCGCAGCAGCAGCAGGAGCCATCAGACTGTAATGAACAGGTTACGAGAAAGGAGCTTATGGACCAGACGTCCCCTTCGAGTACCCTGCTTGACACAAGATCTTGCAGGTCGCTTTCAGTTCTGCCGTACCCATCTCAACTGGCAACTTCGTCACTGGCGATAGGTATTATTCGCAAACGAGTCTAGATACAATTAGACGCGAGTTGATGGACGTGTTTGTGTGCGAAGATCCGTGGTGAGCGGTAGCTGCCAAATGTTGTCCAAAAAATCGACTGATTTCCAAGATTCTGTGATGTTGTGGGGAGGCTTCAGTGTTGAGGGATCTTGTCGTTGTCCATGTCACCTTACCGCCAGGTAGTACATCGAACAGATACGATTGACCCATGTGATGGTTGCTGCGCATTTTGGAGGCCCTGAATTCCTTCTTATGCCTGGGCCTATGTGGCGGGTGTCAGCAGGGATGTCTTGCGAAGCCTGGACATTGAAGTAATAAATGGCCGACAGTGAGTCACGTGTTCCTGGTCGTCCTGTTCCACCACGGACTCTCCAAGACCTCTCATGGGCTCCCATTGAACAATGGGAACGCCTACTGTAGGATGAACTATGTAGACTTTTACGGAGCATGCCACGTAGGTGTCAGGTAGTGATAAACGCTCTCGGAGGGCATACTCGTTACTGAAGCGCTCGAAGTCCAATAAAAAGCACCCAGATGACAGGATGAATGAGTGTTTGCAATTTGCTTTCGACATCCGCAGGCCATTTCGTTCTTTTTATGCAAACGACTGAGAATACAACGATGTCTTGTTGTGTACTTAATTTGTGACAGATATACGTATAATTTGGTACCATACGCAGTCCTCAATTATTACTCAGTTGTGTATGACAGACGCCGAAAATCATGTTCCCCTGACCTGTGGAGCACAGTATATTTTTTCTTAATATTTTCTGTCACTATATGATAAACAAATAGTAGAGAACTATTAACGAGAGTCTTAGTGTCTTCCAGAGCTTTAATAATACCGAAGTAACACAAACGGCAGCGTCAACGTGACACACAAAAGATGATTCAAATGGCTCTGAGAACTATGGGACTTAACATCTAAGATCATCAGTCCCCTAGACTTAGAACTACTTAAACATAATTAGCCTAACGACGTCACACACATCCATGCTCGAGGCAGGATTCGAACCTGCGACCGTTGCAGCAGCGCGGTTCTAGACTGAAGCGCCTAGAACCGCTCGGCCACAGCAGCTGGCACGTGACACACGATTTGGAAAGATATATAATACAATGAGTGTTTATATCAGCTTTTTCGTATTATTTGGTGCAACCCCTACACAAGTTACTAGCAATGGGAGCGTAGTGCAGTAGTGTTGTTCGGCCAGTGGCGGGGGTGACACGAATGTCTGTGGCGACCGCAGTGAGACCAGGCCATCGTTTTCTAGCAGCGCGCCACTCGAGGCGACAGAGTTGCCTCCGCCTGCAGCAGAGCTAGCGGTGTCGAAACGCCGGCCCCTGTCCTGGGGGCCGCCGCGTCGCCGTCCGCACCGCGGCGCTCCTCGCACAGTGACGATTAATATCGCGTCCAGCGCCGGCCAACATCGATTAATATCGCCGCTGTGTCACGCGGGCCGCCATCGATTGCGGCCAATGGAGATGGATGGCCAGCGCTCACATCATTAAGCCGCGCGCTACTGCCCTGCCTCGGAGCCGCCAATGCGCCCCGCATTAATTGCAAACATATTTTCGCTTCCTCTAATCGTAAAGCGCAGAGGATGAATTGATCGGCGCGGCCGAAACGAGTTACGGTCCCAGCTTTGCCAATGTCGGCTTTCCAATCGCGCTGTGCGTGAACCGGCAAGCCATTACAGCTCTGACAACAATTTCGGCCATCAAGTGTTCGCCTTGACCCAGTAGTTTACATGTTCACGTTTGGTGCATGCACATGCGTCTGCGTCTTTGTGTGTGTGTTTGTGTGCGTGTGTGTGTGTGAGCATGCAGATGTAATCCACAAATACAAGATCGTGTACCCGATACACGTGTATAAACTTCACAGGGGATGTCCGGTCCTCATAAAGCCCTTGAATTACATGCTATGTGCCTCACTTTCCACAAACGGTTACATTCTTCCATCCTTATCTTGTATCAATTCATGAATTCACCATACTTCCTTAAACAGCTAGAACAGCCTTCTTCCCCCCCCCCTCCCCCTGCCCTTACCTCCTGCTTCTCATACCAGGAAGTCCCAAAGTCCCATACCAGGAAGTCCCAAAGTCCCATCTTCCTTCCCTCTCACGCTATTTGTTTGCACTGACGTCCAAAAATTGCAGTACCAAGGAGTTGTGCGACATAAATGAAAGTTGGCAGGCGTAGTTCTAAATTTGAAATATTATTCTTCAAATTTCGCGCCAGACGCAGAAAAAGTGGCGCTAGTAGCGCGACTTCGAGAATGCAAATCACTTTTGCTTGAAAATGCACGCTGTAACGGTCGTGAGTGTTAGTTACGTTTTAGACTGAAACTGGTGGGTTGATGTTGGTCAAGAATGCCTTTAAGGCTACAAAGACACCATCTTTTTTTTTTTTTTTTTTTTTTTTTGTAAGAATGCCTTTAAGGCTACAAAGACACCATCTTTTTTTTGTATTTGATGTCCGCCAGTAATGCAAGACACCGTTTTTCTCAGTACCCAAACATGTTTCGGCACCACTGTGCCATCATCAGTGGGTTTTCGTTTTTATTTTTCTGCAATGTGAACATTTTTGTTACACGATTATAAAATTATGTGTATTTTTAATTCAAACAATAGATCGTTTCTTTTTGTAAATGCCTTTAAATTTGGTGAGCATGAATTTTCTGGACCATTTTTCTGTTGATTGTTAGAGGTAGCTTGTCATCTGCAATCAAACGATATTGATGAGAAAAGTTTTTTTTTTTCTGGGAGTTAACCTATCTTCTGGAGTGTAATTTAGTTTTTCGCGATGATTTCGCGCCTTTTTTCGCATTTACTTACTTTATCGTGTGTCAAGCACTTCCATTATCCGCATCATGCTGAGATGGTGTGATGCACTACACCAGAACACAGTGTGATAACAAACCACAATCACACTGTGTTCTGGTGTAGCGAAAAGCGTTTTACTACGTTATTTGTGGAAAATACTTGTTACAGTTACGTATGCATCACAACATCTCAGCATGATGCGGATAATGGAAGTGCTTGACACACGATAACGTAAGTAAATACGAAAATAGGTGCGAAAACATCGTGAAAAACTAAATTACACTCTAGAAGATAGGTTAACTCCCAGCAAAAAAAAAAAAAAAAAAACTTTCTCATCAACATCGTCCAACGTCGTTTGGTTACAGATGACAAGCTACCTATAATAATCAACACAAAAGTGGTCCAGAAAATTCATGCTCACCAAATGTAAAGGTATTTACAAAAAGAAACGATCTGTTGTTTGAATTAAAAATACACATAATTTTATAATCATGTAACAAAAATGTTCATATTGCAGAAAAATAAAAAATAAAACCCACTGATGATGGCACAGTGGTGCCGAAACCTGTTTGGGTACTGAGAAAACTGGTGTTTTGCATAACTGGGGACCTCAAATCCACACAAAAAAAATTAACTGCAAACACGGCCAATCCAAGGAGCTGCAAATCAAAAAGATGAAAAGACACCATTATCAACACCATACTTATGCTGAATGAAGTCGTGTAATAGGGTTACGATAAACTGTATGTGCCTTCTGCGATGTTGCCGAAAGAGTTGGCAGAAATGTAGCTACTGTACATTATTGATGCCAGCCGTGGTCAAGTGAATACGAAAGAAGACAAGGCTCCGAACGGCCGCGTGGCACTACCGACAGGGAAGACCCTCGTGTTCGGCATATGGCTGTGGCTCATCGTACTGCCTCTGCAGCAGCAATTTCAGCAGCAACTGGCATCACAGTCGCGCAACGAGCTGTTACAAATCGGTTACTTCAAGGTCAGCTCCGAATCAGACGCCCTGTATCGTGCATTCCACTGATCACGAACCACATTTCAGTGGTGGTATCCACTGAGAGTTCAATGGAGAGCAGGGTGGCGGTCTGCTCTGTTTACTGATGAAATTTGGTTCTGCGTCGGTGCCAGTGATAGCCGTGTGTTGGTCAGAAGGAGGCCAGTTGAGGCCTGTTGAGGCTGTCTGCTTGCTAGACATTCTGCATCCACACCTGGAATTATGGTCTGGGTGTGGATTCATACCACGCCAGAAAAACTGGTTGTGGTTATCCCTGGCGCCCTGACTGCAAATTTGTACGTCACTCTGGTCATTCGACATGTGCTGCCACTCATGCACAGCATTCCAGTGGGCATTTTCCAATAGGATCGCTCGCCCACATATCCCTGTGTGTGTGTGTGTGTGTGTGTGTGTGTGTGTGTGTGTGTGTGAATTCCTAAGGGACCAAACTGCTTAGTGACTCGAACCTCCGTCGGGAGGGACATACCCCTGTTGTAGCCCAAGATGCTCTACAGAATGTCGAAATGTTGCCTCGGCCTGCTCGATCACCAGATCGGTCTCCAGTCGAGCACATATGGGACATCACCTGACGACTACTCCTGCGTCACCCACAAACAGCGTTAACCGTCCCTCTATTGACCGACCAAGTGCAAAAGGCATGGGACTCCAGCCCACAACTGACATCCGGCACCTGTATTACATAATGCATGCACGTTTGCATTCAACATCCTGGCGGTTACACTGGTCATTAATGTACCAGTATTTTACATTTGCAATGGCTTTTCTCGCATCTACATCAGTCTGTGGTCTTATAATATTAATCACATAAATATGTTACCTAGACAAATTTTTCCCGAAATTTCGTTACTCTACATTAACGACTTTTTGGTGTTGCTATTTCCATCGGTGTATTTATGCATTAGCTTCAACTGGCAAAACTGGGGCATTCTGGCCCTCTCTCACATCTAACCTGAGATCCTAGTGAGACACCATAACAGTTTGTATTTTACATGAACAAAAAACTTGAAAAATATAAAATAATAATAGAAATAATAATAATCCACTGGAATTTAGGCCAAAACTATCATCTGCCAGTGGAAAGAACTGGTGGGACAATAAATCAGAAAATGTTGAAGAGAACGAACATCAAAATTACCATAGTATTTCCAGCTTCAGACAAATTCAATGTTGCATTACGATACATCAGACATCCCTATTGTGGGGAAAAGAAATTGTAGATCGCTGACATCTCCATCGCAGTAGAATCGTGAGAAAACTGGAGAAACTTGCCACATGCATGAGCTTCAAAATCCGACTACAGCGGCTCTTACGTACAACAGTGAAAGTGATTCCCGTGATTTCTCGTCACACTGAGCGCAGTGCCAAAAGATCCTTGTGGGCACTTGACAACACCTGGGATTCATAAAACACGCATCTGCCAGTTACTCAGCCTGCACTAATTACCACCGATACCTCTCGCAGTCCATAGGAAATGTCTCACTAGCGTTCAAACACGAAATCGATCACAGTGATACTGTTATAACACATATATCAAAAAAAGTTTTGCGTCACCTAAGTTCCTAGAGTTCGGGAACTTGTACAGAAAATTGGAATAGAAATCAAAATAAACATCATTTCTGCCCTTTTTATTGTTCATAAAAGCCACACACTGCATGTTGTACCACCATACAGTGAGACCTTCAGAGGTGGTGGTCCAGATTGCTGTACACACCAGTACTCAGTAGCACGTCCTCCTGCATTGGTGTATGCCTGTATTCGTCGTAGCATACTATCCACAAATTCATCACGGCACTGTTGGTCCAGATTGTCCCATTCGTCAACTGCGATTCGGCATAGATCCCTCAGAGTGGTTGGTGGGTCACGTCGTCCATGAACAGCCCTTTACAATCTGTCCCAGGCATGTTCGATAGGATTCATGTCTGGAGAACATGCTGGCCACTCTAATCGAGCAATGTCGTTACCTGAAGGAAGTCATTCACAAGATGTGCACGATGGGACGCGAAGACGAATGCCTAGCCAATATGCTGCCGATATGGTTGCACTATGTGTCGGAGGATGGTGTTCACGTATCGTATAGCCGTTACGGCGCCTTCCATAACCACCAGAGACGTACGTCGGCCCCACATAATGCCACCCCAAAGCAGCAGGGAACCTCCACCTTGCTGCACTCGCTGGACAGAGTGTCTAAGGGGTTCAGCCTGACCGGTTTGCCTCCAAACACGTCTCTGACGAATGTCTGGTTCAAGGCATATGCGACACTCATCTATGAAGAGAACTTGATGCCAATCCTGAGCGGTCCATTCGGCATGTTATTGGGCCCATCTGTACCGCGCTGCATGGTGTCGTGGTTGCAAAGATGGACCTCGCCATGGACGTCGGGAGTGAAGTTGTGCATCATGCAGCCTATGGCGCACAGTTTGTGACAACACGACGTCCTGTGGCTGCACGAAAAGCATTATTGAACATGGTGGCGTTGCTGCCAAAGTTCCTCCGAGCCATAATCCGTAGGTAGCGGTCATTCATTCCAGTAGTAGCCCTTAGGTGGCCTGAGCGAAGAATGTCATTGACAGTTCCTGTCTCTCTGTATCTCCTCCGTGTCCAAACACATCGCTTTGGTTCACTCCGGAACGCCTGGACACTTCCCTTGTTGAGAGCCCTTCCTGGCACAAAGTAACAATGCGGGAGCGATCGAATCGCGGTATTGACCGTCTAGGCATGGTTGAACTACAGACAACACGAGCCGTGTACCTCCTTCCTGGTGGAATGACTGGAACTGTTCGGCTGTCGGACCCCCTCCGTCTAATAGGAGCTGCTCATGCATGGTTGTTTACATCTTTGGGTGGGTTTAGTGACATCTCTGAACAGTCAAAGGGGCTGTGTCTGTGACACAATGTCCACAGTCAACGTCTATCTTCAGGAGTTCTGGGAACCGGGCTGATGCAAAACTTTTTTTATGTGTGTATGAGGTCGTGCTGAAAAGTAATGACTCCGAATTTGTAAGTGAAAAATCTTAAAGTTTTTTAAGTAAAACAAACCTTGTTAATATTCTGCACCTTTATTATTCGCGTCTACATATTTATTTCTCAACGTAGTCACTCTGACACCAATCACATGTCTCCCAACGAGAGACAATTGATACTGTCACTGTAGAATATTTCACCTTGTTAATGGAACCACAACCTCACCTCTGTTTGCACCGCTTCACTACTATTAAAGTGAAGTCCTCGAAGGTGTTTTTTAACTTTTGGAAACAGATGAAATTCGGATGGGGCCAAGTCGGGACTGTGCATAGGAAATGACAATGGGGTACAATGGTCCGCCAGTTCCTCGTATCTCACACATCCTCGTAGCCTGTTCTAAGCGGTGCTTGAGGTGGTGAAAGGAGCGACACCACTGCACGTTCCAAAACGGGAAGGGAGTGATTTGGAGTGATGAATCACGCTGTACCCTGTGGCAATCCAATGGAAGGGTCTGGGTGTTGCGGATGCCTGGAGAACGTTACCTGCGACCAAGTGTAGTAGCAACAGTCAAATACGTAGGTGGTGGTGTAACGGTGTGGGGGTGTTATTCGTTGTTAGGGCGTGGTCCGCTTATTGGCACTTAAGAAAACACCAAATGCCGAACGATATGAATACATTTTACAGTATTGTATACTGCCTGCAGTAGACGAACAGTTCGCAGACAATGATAGTTCGTATCAGCATTACAATGCACTCTGTCGTAAAGCGGCATTTGTGAGTCACTGGTTTGTGGACAACAACATTCCTGAAATGATGTGGCATTCCCAGAGTACCAGCCTGAACATTACGAAACAGCCGTGGAATGACTTAGAACGGCGCATGAAATCTAGTTACTCAAACTGCAAGGCATTTCATTCTTTTAATTACACAGTTCTTGTCGATATCAAACGTGGGTTATGTGTATTGAATAGCCTAAATTCGATCACTGACATGTGTTGTGGCAGGCGAATGCGAGGCAAATTTTAGGCACATCTTACACTTGTCAAAATACTCATTTAAGGTCATTAAAACCACTGTTTTAGTGTGTTCAGAACTTCTTCCGCCATTCTAGGTGCATTTCCGATTTCCTTTTATCAGTTTAGCAGCAAGTTTTATGTGTCCGAGTTATAAGTTCCTTTCGCTCTGATCACCACTATTACTTTTAAGAAAAACAAAAACAGCGATAGTAGTTTCAGCTGTGAAATGAACTAGGAATTCCAGTAATTTGCTTTGTTTCTTAGAGATGCATTTTGTTGGCTAAAAAAGGAAAATGTAACGCCTGAAGAGGTGTAGCGATAAGCTTTGTTCTGAGTCTCATAAGATATGATGATGGTGACGGCCCTCGTCAACTCTTTGTCACTAAGACTTTTGGATTTGATATGGAACTAGGAAGGGCATTACACAAAAAATTATGTTAGCCGTATGTGCAGGAAGGAACTGATGGACAAATCGTTGGCGCGAGGATGTGAGCTGGATTTGCACTTAGACATGAAGAGTGTAAGCTGAAACTTCTCTTGGGACGGGTTTGTAGTCGAGGCTGCAATTGCTAGAATGACTATATCATCGGGATGATGTGAACGTAAGATTTTGGTTATGTGACTGTGAAAAAGCAACTCTGTAATTTTTATCTTATCTAAAACCGCTCTGCACTCGAAAAGACACTGAAGTTTAATCTGCTATCACAGGCACAGTGTCTTGTCTTCCGTTTTGCTGTTTTCCTTTCGTCCAACAGCGAATCACTAACTCCGTCACATTGTAAACCATCGATGCTCCTGTCATTATTTTACATTTCTAATTTGTTGCTTCCATGTCATCTGCTAATTTTACGTTGCTTCTTCCGTTCTTTCTTTAACCAATCAACTGTCTTCTGTAGTGCTGACCCACGTTTCTGTTAGATTCCTGTTAGATGTCATTACGTTCTACAAAAATCTAATGAGGAAGTGCTTAACACAGTTTATTAAACTTGATATTTTCATTACTATGTATTATTACTAAGAGGGTATGCTGAAACATAATGCCTCCTAATTGTTTATGTGAAAGCCCTTAAACTTTGCCGGCCGCGGTGGTCTAGCGGTTCTGGCGCTGCAGTCCGGAACCGCGGGACTGCTACGGCCGCAGGTTCGAATCCTGCTTCGGGCATGGGTGTGTGTGATGTCCTTAGGTTAGTTAGGTTTAAGTAGTTCTAAGTTCTAGGGGACTTATGACCTAAGATGTTGAATCCCATAGTGCTCAGAGCCATTTGAACCTTAAACTTTTTTAAAAATAAAACAAACGTACTTAGCAATTAATATTCTACATCTTTTTTCTTCATGTCATCATTTTTGCAGCCTTCTGTCGCTAGAGATCTCCGAATTGTAGCTTGTAACATGGCGGGGGTAACGTGACGATGTCGATGCGGAAGAAACAGCGTGCTGTAATCGAGTTTCGAGTTCGAAGAGTTCGCTCACAAATGGAGCACTCTCTTCTTCAGCATGACAATGCCAGAACACACACGAACACTGCGACACCTGTGCATAGCAACTCACGAATGATTCCTTCAATTAAATTCATGCGATTTTTACAGCCACTCTCCGCAATGCTCTACAGTCTCTCTCCATCACTACGTTAAGACTACCTGGTCTCGGTTTAGCGGTGGTTGTTCCTTCACGTTCCGACTTCACAATCACTTCACCAACAGTTGACTTCTGCACCTTTAGAAGTGCTGAAGAGTACCTGATGGATTTGTTGCTCGGGTGACATCCAATTCTTAGTCCACGTTCGAAGTCACTGAGCTGTCCTAGCAGATCCATTCCGCTGTTACTTATTCTCTATTGACACTTCAACTCTCCCCAAGATGTTTCATACTTGGGGGGCTGTAACTTGTCACATCTAGTGACCAACTCGGCACTACACAGAAGGTATCCGGATACTTTTAGTGTATGCTTCAACAGCTGACTCAGGCAACTGCAGAGACAATTGCTGTCGTTCGTTTTTGGGTTCAAATAGATGGGTCAAATGGCTCTAAGCACTATGGGACATAACAGATGAGGTCATAAGTCCCATAGATGTGTTGTTATTGATGTGGTCTTCAGTCCAGAGACTGGTTTGATGCAGCTCTCCATGCTACTCTTTCCAGTGCAAGCTTCTTCATCTCCCAGTACCTACTGCAACCTACATCCTTCTGAATCTGCTTAGTGTATTCATCTCTTGGTCTGCCTCTACGATTTTTACCCTCCATCCTGCCCTCCAATACTAAATTGGTGATCCCTTGATGCCTCAGAATGTGCCCTACCAGCCGATACCTTCTTCTGGTCAAGTTGTGCCACTAATTTCTCTTCTCTCCAATTCTATTCAATACCTCCTCATTAGTTATGTGATCTACCCATCTAACCTTCAGCATTCTTCTGTAGCACCACATTTCGAAAGCTTCTATTCTCTTCTTGTCTAAACTATTTATCGTCCACGTTTCACTTCCATACATGGCTACACTCCATACAAATACTTTCAGAAACGACTTCCTGACACTTAAATCTATACTCGATGTTAACAAATTTCTCTTCTTAAGAAATGCTTTCCTTGCCATTGCCAGTCTACATTTTATATCCTCTCTGCTTCGACCATCATCAGTTGCTTTGCTCCCCAAATAACAGAACTCCTTTACTACTTTTAAGCGTCTCATTTCCTAATCTAATTCCCTTAGCATCACCCCATTTAATTCGACTACATTCCATTATCCTCGTTTTGCTTTTGTTGATGTTCATCTTATATCCTCCTTTCAAGAAACTGTTCATTCCGTTCAGCTGCTCTTCCAGGTTCTTTGCTGTCTCTGACAGAACTACAATGTCATCCGCGAACCTCAAAGTTTTTATTTCTTTTCCATGGATTTTAATTCCTACTCCGAATTTTTCTTTTGTTTCCTTTACTGCTTGCCCAATATACAGATTGAATAACATCGGGGATAGGCTACAACCCTGTCTCACTCCCTTCCCAACCACTGCTTCGCTTTCATGTCCCTCAACTCTTATAACTTCCATCTGGTTTATGTACAAATTGTAAATAGCCTTTCGCTCCCTGTATTTTACCCTTGCCACCCTCATAATTTGAAAGAGAGTATTCCAGTCAACATTGTCAAAAGCTTTCTCTAAGTCTACAAATTCTAGAAACGTAGGTTTGTCTTTCCTTAATCTATTTTCTAAGATAAGTTGCAGGGTCAGTATTGCCTCACGTGTTCCAACATTTCTACGGAATCCAAACTGATCTTCCTCGAGGCCGGCCTCTATCAGTTTTTCCATTCGTCGTTCCATAGACTTAGAACTACTTACACCTAACTAACCTGAGGACATCACACACATCCATGCCCGAGGCAGGATTCGAACCTGCGACAGTAGCAGCAGCGCGGTTCCGGACTGAAGCGCCTAGAACCGCTCGGCCACACCGGCCGGATCATTTTTGGGCAGACCCTCTCTGCTAAGCATGGTTTGGACTCAAAAAGTGTTTTATCTTTTGGTGATATGAAATGTTCAACACACTGTCAATAAATAATAATGAGAAATGTAACGAAGTCATACTACAGATATTTCAAGAACAAAGGAATTAACTCTCTCAGACCCTCAACTACAATTTGTACATTAACTTTTACTGTGTCCTTGCTGCAACAGAAGGATTTTTCCCTATGGAGACCTGAGGTACACATCTATGAATGTTCAACTTTTTCATCAAGCGCAAGGGCTGTCAGCTGTTCGGCATCGCTATGAAAATATCAGCAAGTCAACGTAGCAGTGCGCAGCAGCTCGTGATCACCAGAATACACAGAATTGGTTGGTTCGATATAACCTACAGTACAAACGAAAATTGTTATTGTTATTTTTCGTGGCAATTCTTCAATGATGGTTTTTCTATTTATTACAATGGAGAATATTTCGTAATTAGGTACTTTAACGGAAAAATGAAGCCAAGTCTACAAAGTATCTTTTGAAAACGGATACATATTTTTGTATAAATCTTGCGTCTAAAATCATTAAAAATTCACGTAAGAACATTACCTAAAAAAAAATCCCTGGCTCCAGAAAAACTTCAGGTCTGAAAGGGTTAAAGACATTAGCTGCCAGTGGGCTTGATTTATACCAATAGAGCAAATAGAAAATTTGTGCTGAGCTGGTATTCCAACCAGGGTCTCCTGCTTACTAGGCAGATATTAGTGCTATTACTCGTGGCACCTCACCTATTTCCATAAGAATTCGAGTTGGTGTACATCTTCATTAAAGGGATCATTGGCTGTTATCACCTCACTTCTAGATGCGGTGTCTGTTCTTTTGGACATGTCTGAAAGAACAGAATTTTGATCCTCCAGTCACTATGAATCAACACAAAAAGGAATTCAAGACATTAGTTGTCAGTGCGCATTGATTTATATCAATGGGACAAGTTGAAAGTATGTACCAGACAGGAATTCGAACTCAGGTCTCCTGCTTATCTGCCATATGCACTGACCACCATGCCATCTGGGTACAGTGATCACTGTAACTGCACGGACTATCCTGTCATGCCAACTCTCAACTGATACCACACACTACTAATGTAGTGCCTTTGCTCATTAACCTCATCAATCGTGGAATCTTGCTGATTACTGTAAAAGTTCGAACTCGGTGTCACATCTGCATAAAAGGAGTAATTGGTCATTATTGCTTTATTTATACATGTGGTGTGTGTTCTTTCAGACATGTCTGAAATGACACAATTAATATTATGATGTTGAATGATCCCTTCAGCGCTGATGCACACCAAGCTCTAACTCTTACGGGAATTGGCGAGAAGCTGCGAGTAATGAGGTTAATGAGCAAGGACACTACATCAGTAGTTTGCGAATAAATCAAGAATTTGGGTCTGACAGGAGGCGTGCTAGGGTGGTCCATACAGTTGTGGTGCTCACTGTGCCCAGATGACATAGTAGTCAGCACACCTGCCTAGTAAGCGTAAGACCCAAGTTCAAATCCCGTCCAGCACAAATTTTCAAAGTGTCACAAGGATATAAAACAATGCCCACTGGCAGTTAATGTCTTTAATTCCTTTCTGTCTTGATTCATAGTGGTTGCAGGATCAAAATGGCGTCTGTTTTGTCGAACATATGTGTAAGAACAGACATCAGATATACAATTAAAGCGATGATAGCCAATGATCGCTTCTGTGCAGATGTACACCAAGCTGGAACTCTTACGGGAATTGAGGAGAATTCACGAGTAAATAAGCTAATGGGCAGGAGCACTACATCAATATTGTGTGGTATAAGTTGAGAATTTGGCTCTGCCGGGAGGCATACTAGCTTAGTTCATATGTTGTGCAGACTACTGTGCTTGGATGGCATAGTGGTCAGCGCATCTGCCTAGTATGCAGAAGACCCGGGTTTGAATCACGGTCTGACACAAATTTTCAACTTGACACATTGATATACATCAATATCAATTGGCACCTAATGTCTTTAATTCCTTATTGTTTTGATTTATAGTGGATGCAGTATCGCCAAATGGTGTCTTTTTTTCGGGCATGTTCGAATGAACAGACATCACACGTACAGATATTTCAATCTATGACGAAAGAATAAACGACTCTCAAGTGGCAAATAATAAAATACCTCAAAATATCAGGTAGCAGCATACACTATGTGATCAAATGTATCCAGACACCCCCAAAAACATCCGTTTCTCACATTAGGTGCACCGTGCTACCACCTACTGCCTGGTACTCAATATCAGTGACCTCAGTAGTCATTAGACGTCGTGAGAGAGCAGAATGGGGCGCTCCGCGGAATTCACGAACTTTGAACGTGGTCAACTGATTGGGTGTCACTTGTGTCATACGTCTGTACGCGAGATTACCACACTCATAAACATCCCTAGGTCCACTGTTTCGATGTAATAGTGAAGTGGAAACGTGAAGGGACACGTACAGCTCAAAAGTGTACACGCCGACTTCGTCTGTTGACTGACAGAGACCGCCGACAGTTGAAGAGGGTCGTAATGTGTAATAGGCAGACATCAATCCACACCGTCACACAGGAATTCCAAACTGCATCAGGATCCACTGCAAGTATTATGAAAGTTAGGCGGAAGGTGAGAAATCTTGGATATCACGGTCGAGCAGCTGCTCATAAGCCACACTTCACTCTAGTAAACGCCAAACGACGCCACGCTTCGTGTAAGGCGCGCAAACTTTGGACGATTGAACAGCGGAAAAACGTTGTGTGGAGTGACGAATCACGGTACACAATGTGGCGATCCGATGGTAGGGTGTGGGTATGGCGAATGCCCGGTCAACGTCATCTGCCAGCGTGTGTAGTGCCAACAGTAAAAAATTTAGGCGGTGGTGTTATGGAGTGGTTGTGTTTTTCATCGGGGGGGGGGGGGGGGGGGGGGGGCTTGCACCCCTCGTTGTTTTGCGTGGCACTATCACATCACAGGCCTACATTGAAGTTTTAAGCACCTTCTTGCTTCCCTCTGTTGAAGAGCAATGTGGGGATGGCGATTGCTTATTTCAACATGATCGAGCACTTTTTCATAACGCACGGCCTGTTGCGGAGTGGTTACACAACCATAATGGACTGGCCTGCACCGAGTCCAGACCAGAATCCTATAGAACACCTTTGAGATGTTTTGGAACGCCGACTTCGTGCCTGGCGTCACCGACCGACATCGATACCTCTCCTCAGTGCAGCACTCCGTGAAAAATGGGCTGCCATTCCCCAAGTAACCTTCCAGCCCCTGACAGAACGTATGCCTGCGAGAGGGAAGCTGTCATCAAGGCTAAGGGCGGGCCACTCCTTACTGCACTCTTAATCTTACCACCCTTGCTTTTAGTTTCACGGAGGCTTGTTTTGACTTTTCTATATGCTGAATGTATCCATCCGACAATCATTTCTTTTATGATTTGTTCACATTTTTCGTGCAGCTATTTCGCCTTAGTTTCCCTGCATTTCCTCTTTATTTTATTACTAAGTGGTTTGTATTTCTGTATTCCTCAATTTCCCTGCACATTTCTGTACTTTCTTCATTCATCCACCAACTGCAGTATTTCTTCTGTTATGCATGATTTCTTCGCAGTTACTTCTTTGTACCTACGTTTTTCTTTACAGATTCTGTGATTTCCCTTTGTAGAGATGTCCATACCTCTTCAACTGAACTGCCTATTTAGCTGTTCTTTATCGTAATATCTACACTCTCAGATAATTTCAAGCGTATCTCTTCATTCCTTAGTACTTCCGCATCATACTTCGTTGCGTGTTGAGTCTTACTGACTAATTTCTTGAATTTAAGCTTACTCTTCATCAGTGCTACATTGTAATCTGAGTCTGTATCTGCTCCTGGTTACGGCTTACAATCCAGTATCTCATTTCGAAATCTATTCCTGATCATCAAGTAATCTAACTGAAATCATCCCGTATCTCCCGCCCTTTTCTAGTGATTCCTGAACAGAGTATTCGCGATTAATAGCCGAAATTTATTGCAGAACTCAAGTAGTCTTTCCCCTCTCTCATTCCTAGCACGAAGCATATTCTCCAGTCACCTTTTCTTCTACTCTTTACCCTGTAACTGCTTTCTAGTCCTCATGATTATTAGATTCTCAGCTCCTTTTACGTATAGAATTACCAGTTTCATATTCTCATACACTTTCTCTATCACTTCATCTTCCGCTTGCGACGTCGGCATGTACACCTGAAGTATTGTTGTTGGTGTTAGGTTGCTATCGATTCTGATGAGAACAATTCTACTACTGAACTGTTCACAGTGACACATTCTCTGCCCAACGTTCCTATTCGTAAGGAATCCCACGCCAGTAATACCACTTTTTGCTGTGGTTGATATTACCCTACACTCATCTTACCAGAAATCCCAGCTTTCCATTTCACTTCACTGACACCAACTGTATCTAGATTGAGCCACAGCATTTCTCTTTTCAGATTTTCTAGCTTCCCTACTACGTTCATACTTCTCACATCCCGTGTCCCTCCTCGTAAAATGTTGTCTTTTCTCGTGGTATCTAGATTGAGCCACAGCATTTCTCTTTTCAGATTTTCTAGCTTCCCTACTACGTTCATACTTCTCACATCCCGTGTCCCTCCTCGTAAAATGTTGTCTTTTCTCGTGGTCACCTCCCCCTTGGCAATTCTTCCCGGAGACTATTCCGGAATCTTTTGCCAACAGAGAGATCATCATGACACTTTTTCAATTTCAGTCCCCAAATCCTGTGAATACACATTATGTGTCTCTAATGGTATGGTTTTCATTACCTTTTGCATCCACATGCGTTGATCACTGCTGATTCTTCCGTCTTTAGCGGTCTACGAGTAGCATCTTTGATTAGTAATCAAAACGTCCTGGCCACCGCTTAAATTTTGTATAAGAAACTGTGTCCTAAGGCCGCATTAAAAAATTTTCCGATTTCTGTTTTTGAGTGAAGACTTCGATGTATTGTTACTTCTTTTACACAAAACACCGTCATGTTACAGATTCGACATCAACAAGTAATCAGAGTCACTCGTAATACCCAGTTTATGGTATCTAATCGATCCAGTTACGGGAAAGGTTACAGAGCGGGTTGTCTATGACAACAGAATATTATCCAAATCATTTTCCTCGAAAGTTCAGTTCTCAGTCATGGCTTGTATAATACGCCACGCTTATTTTAGTTAGTTTAAAAGCCACCGTTGTACACAGAAAAACCGAAATTTCGCAGGTTCCTCCATCTCCGGCATTCGCGTTTATTTTATTGTCGTCCACAGTCACGTTTAGCTCATAATTCCAGAAAATTATTACAGCTCTTCAGAGCTCCAAATATATTCGTCTTGCCTTCATGGTGGCTGAAATCCGAATCCCTTCTAGAATCGACAAAGCAATTTTTTACCCCACAAAATAAGCGCGAACGTACTGTCCTCTGATTGGCTGAGAAACCTCACAGCCAGTCCACTATCAGAATGAAAACCGCATTATCCCACACCGAGCGAGGTGGCGCAGTGGTTAGCACACTGGACTCGCATTCGGGAGGACGACGGTTCAATCCCGTCTCCGGCCATCCTGATTTAGGTTTTCCGTGATTTCCCTAAATCGCTACAGGCAAATGCCGGGATGGTTCCTTTGAAAGGGCATGGCCGATTTCCTTCCCCATCCTTCCCTCACCCGAGCTTGCGCTCCGTCTCTAATGACCTCGTTGTCGACGGGACGTTAAACACTAATCTCCTCCTCCTCCATTATCCCACGTCTTCTGATACGGACCAATTATTAAATGAAGGAATTTAAAAAAACCGTAAATATCAAACTACTACTCTCTCTATGTAACTAAATTATCGTAGTATGTTTCCTGTTTCCCCAGTACCATAAACTGGCGAACTCCACTTAAAAGTTGCACCTGAGCACTCCTGCTGTCTGTATCAAATTGTCATGATACCACAAACTCCGTTAACAGGCCTAACAATATTAATTTATCATATTACTTTGCATTCGCATCTTCATTCATACTAATAACTGAATATATTAAATAAGTAATAATTAATAAAGGACATAATATTCACCGAAGATAAAATTTGGTTTTTAAAATACATTGTTTGGACTGCTTAGAATTTCTTTGTGTGTACGATAGTGACATCGTTCGTTGCTAGGCTCCACCAAGAACAAGACAGAAGTTTTGCACACTCCAGGTGTGTACAAGGTGGAAAGCCAAAATGGAGAAGTATACTTCGGTTCGCAGATATCCTTTTCGGTTTTGAGAGAGGCAGCTACTTCACTTGTCACCGATGAACCAACAGCTTCGACGCACGCACAGAGGCTGTCACTCATACTGTGCGCTGCACGTCGACCGCACCAGCCCCTGCGTCGAGAGCCGCCTGCAGATACACGTGTCCGCGCTGGCGTGTGCCCATCCTCGCCATGGTCATCCGAATACCTATCTCACCACGGGAGTGCCATCCCTTGTACGACCAACATTTCCACTCTTTAGTCGCTGTGATTTCAACATGGCCAGCATTGGATCCCATACTGTGCTAAGATGGTACCCTACGTCCCTCCAGAATGAGATTTTCACCCTGCAGCGGAGTGTGCGCTGATATGAAACTTCCTGGAACATTAGAACTATATGGTAGACCGGGACACGAACTCCGGTTCTATGTCTTTCACAGGTAAATCCTCTACCGCCTGAGCTACCCATGCACGGCTCACGAGCTTCCTCCACATCTTTACTTCCGTCAGTACTGAATCTCTTACCTTCCAAACTTTACAGGAGCTTATAATAACTCCCTGTACTTCTGGTTGATTACGACTTAAATGAACCATGCACCTGTTGTGTGGGAAAGGCATCTACTCCGAAGAGTAAATGAAATGCATGAAATTTATGTGCAGTTATAAACAAATCGCCAATGCTCAGTACCTGCAAGAATGACGACAAAAAAGAAAACACGGTTAAATGAAATGAATATGAAAGTGGGCTACATGCAGTCGCAGTGATTAGTTAAAGTTACAAATTTAATTAATTAATTTAATTAATGAATGGACGTAAATTACCGTTCACCAGCTCACTACGTAAACAAAATTACTGTCTCTATAATTACTGTATGTTAATACTGAGAAACTTACGTAAGAAAGCTTGGTTTTACTGCAGGGCGAAAACGGCACAAAACTGCTAAATATTGCCCTGGTATAATTTCAGATAGATACATCAAGTGAATAAATATCATTCTATCACGCAACTCACGGAAAACGCTTAGTAATAAAGAATAACAAAATCTCAACAATAGCAAACAGTTATATAAATGCAAAAGTTTCGTGACGTCACTCACCGTAATGTTTACTATCTTTAATTGTACTCAGATAGTTATTTATGTTTATTCATTGCTGAATTCTGTCATCTACCTTGAAAATTATCGTAATGATATGGTGTCATTCAATAATCACTTTCCTGTGAGTTACAGTTACATAATTTGTAAAATCAAAATTTCAGTTGTAAAAGAAAGGCAAACTCGTGATATGATTTTACTGATTAATTTGTTTTATGCAATTTCAACTATTATTACTGTTCATTAACAATTACTGCTAATTACTTTGTGACTTACTACTATTATATGCTCAACATGTTAACAAATACTTCCGAGTAATTGCAGTTGCGTAAAATTGAACACTTATTTATCCGTGGGAAATACACAAAAAAATGTTTCACTGAATCTTGCTCTGTTAAGTTCTGTCTTCCAAATTACTGTTTGCTAGACCTGACCGCTTCTGTTAATTGTAGTCTTGAAAGCTATTGAAATTTTAATTACTATTATTTCTTTCATAAAACACTGCAATAGTTTCTCACTCATCTGGACTCTCTCAGATCATAAAAAATGGATAGGATGGTTTGTCCTTATGTATTTTGTCTTAGATAAAATTGAATGTCAACACTTTATTATAATTCGGTATTTTTCAAATACAAAATGAAACACAACACTGGCTAGCCGTATACAAGTCGGACCAAGTAGTTACATAGATCTTAACTTCAGTTGAGATGTCTTCAGTGCAGTTTAAAGAATTGTTCGTTGACAATGCGTGGCACAGGCTCTTCTTCTTCTAGCTCCGTAGCAAATGTATCTAGGTTCGCAATAATGTTCATTTGCATCCTCTTGCGGTATTTACGCTGTGACCATTTAATGCCATATACTTCGCCCGTCCACACGGAATTATCCGCCGAGCCATTGCATACTTCAGCACTACTGCGTTACGACCCTTTCTCAACAAAAGAGCCGCTGCGCGACTAGACTCGACTGCCTCTCTCAACCCTCTCCTATGTTCTTCTCTGCACTGTACTGGCTGCTGCCGCGCTTGCGTGCCACAGCGATTAATGTAACTGCCAGTTCACTATACTCTCTGACAATATTCACCATACTTTCGGACAATATCGTATCGCCATGACAGCGTGTCTACTTATAAGAAGCTTACGACAAACGTTTCTTTAACTTGACAATAAAGAAACATTTGATTTCATCGTACAAACATTATTAAACGTATTTACAAACTTTGATTCATAGAATAATACATCGAATTTTGGTAGCCCACAGAGTTGTCGTATTACAAGCTCTCCTGCGAAACTTGCAAGACTACCACTCCTGGAAAGGATATTGCGGAAACCTGACGTAGCCACAAGAAGTTTCATATCAGCGCACACTCCACTGCAGAGTGAAAATTCCATTCTGGAAAAATCCCCCAGATTGTGTATAAGCCATGTCTCTGCAATATCTTTTCTTCCAGTATTGCTAATCTTGCAAGTTTCGCAGGAGAGATCCTGTGAATTCTGGAATGTAGGAGGTTAGGCAGTGGCGGCAGTAAGGCTGTGCCGACGGCTTGTGAGTCGCGCTTGGGTAGGTCAGTCGGTAGAGCACTTCCCCACGAAAGTCAAAGTTCCCGAGTTCGGGTCTCAGTCCGGCAAATAGTTTTAATCTACCAAGAAGTTTCATGCTGTGTCACTGTTCAGCAGCTTAGTCGAGCTGCATATGTCCACTACTTCTTCAATAATGCTATCGCATCACGAAGACGTCGACGAGAGAATTTTGGTGCTTTTGTGTTCCATACTGTGTCCTTTACTGAGACAATGCTCGGCCACTGCAGATATCTCTGCTGGTCCATATGTGCATGCCGTCGATTTTCGACGTATCTGTCCTCCACACTGCGAAGAGTTTGTCCAATGCATGCCTTCCCGTAGCTACAGTGAATATTATAGACACCAGGCCATCTTAAACCAAGATCATTTTTCACTGAGCCTATAAGAACTCTGAGTTCCGCTTGTGGGCTCAAATCAATCTTTTAAAATTGTGACGCAATGCCGTGCTCAGTGCGCAGTAATAACAAAATATAAGTGAGTCTGCACAGCTAAAAGACACCAGTAGACCCAGAAGATGACCACTGTAATCTTGGCCGAAACGTTGGTTTCTCTAATAGAGTTTTTTTGTTGTTGTCACAAATGGTTCAAATGGCTCTGAGCACTATGCGACTTAACTTCTGAGGTCATCAGTCACCTAGAACTTAGAACTAATTAAACCTAACTAACCTAAGGACATCACACACATCCATCCCGAGCCAGGATTCGAACCTGCGACCGTTGCGGTCGCTCGGCTCCAGACTGTAGCGCCCAGAACCGCACGGCCACTCCGGCCGGCTTTTTCTCACATTATGACTTTGTAGCATATTCAGAAAACGTTTGTGAAAATAAACGCACACTGTTCAGAGAAAATTGTCTTTTCTTTGGAGCGGTTGTGATGTCCAGGAGTCAAGGCGGTCGCGGAAATTTACAAACATTGCCGAAATATAGTCCCCAAGCTTCCTCATATGGTTCACGTCGAGCTGCAGAAACATACCAGTCCAACACGCTGGCGCGCGGATTCCGGCGCCTATTCCCAACACAAAATAACATGACTGCAGCAGACATGTCCAAGATCTGCCCGAGTTCCCACAGAGACACCCTCTTTTCCTTCTGAGCAACTGGATCAGAACAGAGTTTACGCCTTTTTTTTTATCAAAGAAGAACCGTCACGGCATGCTGAGTCCATATTGAGTTTTACAACCGCGGAGCCGTTGTAGCAAGCTCTGACGAACACGGCCTTGCTATCCCGTATGTATGTTCATTCAACACCTTATGTATGCAGATAAATGAATCCATCTAAAAGAGAAAATACCATTTTCTGCACCCGAAGATAGAGGAACAAGTGTGGAAAGTGAAACTCAAAAGGTTTCCATTTCGAGAAATGGAACCTTCTCAAACTCCATGTGGTGCAACACAACACAACATGCAGTCATGTAATTACGAATTGAACAGCCTAGTTGTCATGATTAAACAATAATGAGTCAAACTGTGGAGACACAGCGTTCATCTTGGTTCAGTCCTATACTGTTAAGAGTAAATTGTACCCAGCAATTTGTGATTGGTTTTGGAGGTACATTCATACCGTCAAACCTTTGCCCATGTTAGACCACTCAAACAACCCAGGAAGGTAGCTTTCAAAACACACTTTGTTAAACTTTAATTATGCCAGTAAACTTCAAGAAGTAGAACTCATGAAAATAATGTAAAAAGTCCAGTAACATGATCCGATGGGAAACTTTATAAGGAAATTGTATTATAGCTAGCTTTTTTAAAGTTTATTTCCCCTTTTTTCACTTTGAAGGGTATTAACCAGTAGCATTTCGCTCACTACTTTTTTAATAATCAACGGGAATTTCTCATTTTATCTGATATTCAAAATGGCAATTTTAGAACCTTGCCCCCTCTTCCTTAGATTTCTACAGACGCCCAAGGTCTTTTGTTTCAGTCGTTTCTCGCATTTCGTAAATTTTTATGTCACCTTAGGTTTGTTGGAGTATGTGTTGGCTTACTGGATGAGTGTTCCTTTTGGTCCACGCTTAAGCTCAGTAAACACTTAACTACTTGCTTAGGAATCAACACAGTGCTAAAACTGCTAGAGTTCACCCTAACATTGTATCAAGCCAATGATAAACTTTAAACTTTATTACAAACTACTCAGGCTATTGTCTCATGACCAGTATAGGCTCATGTCCTGTTCACAGTAATTTTATGACCACAGTAATTACAGTAATTTTATGACCATCAGTACTTGTGAATCAAGTAACTCTCATGCTACATAGAAGTGTCTCAGATACACAAATATTTAACTACATAATGACTGTGGAAGCGTATATCGTTAACACACCATGGACGTCTTAAATTTGGCAATGGTAGTGCAAGTTTCCGACATTCGCCGTTAGCGGTCGTGTGGGATCCGGTGGACCCAATGGCGCCCACCCGCTGAGCCACACATCAGGTGACTCGGTGGAAGGAGCGCCCTCTGTCGCCGCGATGTAGGACGGCCGGCAGCAGCCACACAGCCTACTCACGCTCGCAGCCACTTTGCTACAGGACGCTACGCAGATGCCTCCTAGAGTCTCCTTGATGCTATTGTATGACCTGGACTCCATTTCTTGCTCCGTTACTTGTAATGAGTCTTTTTATGTCTGGAGAAATACAAGTTAAATAAATCTTCTGTTTACTGCTCATGTCCAGCTTTCCTATGACGATAGTTGCCCACCACTCTGTAGCCATCTCTCCTTACCGTTGTGTACAACAATAACAAAGTATTTCTGAGTTAAATATAAATTCATTCATAAAATAATTGTCACACACTGTTAACGTTACAAGTCATACGTAGTATTTCATTTAATTTACATGATTATAGTTTTATCTTAAATACCTGGCCGTACTAACACCAGGCGTCAAATGTTTTCTCTCTCACACAATCATTACTGGATACTGTTTTACCAAGTCATTCATAACACATGCTCCGATTCAGAGATTATAGATGGAGATGTATACTAACGACTTCCCGCTGTAAGTGACAAAAACGATTTTGTTCTTTTACTCTAAATTTGTGTTCTCTTCCTCTGGTTTTTTTTTTCATTTCTTCTCTGTCAACAGGAGTAGGCGTAAAAATACATGGAGAAGGTAATCATTTCAGACACTGTCATTAAGGAAATAGACTTTCGACATTCTTGATCAAAACTAGAAGCTTTGAACTTGATTATTCTGGCAATTCTGCGTTGTCAAGAATTTGAAATCTTAGCCACTGTTAGTATCTCTGTTCGTGTGTGAAGTAAGGCCTACAACTTGTCAATATTTTCCAATCTGTAGCCATGCTGCATGTGCAACACGATAAATTACTTAATTAAAATTGGTGAGTTTTTGAAATGTTCTTGGATATTCAGCCGGCTGACATTGTCCAAATGGGGCAGTATCTCGGAAAGTTCATTTGTTGCTTTCTTCCGCTGCACTTAAATTGCAATATATCCATAACCGCAAGAACTGTAGCTTTTAGCTTCAATCCAGGTAACCAATAATGACGTTGCTCATACCATAGTACTGGAAGCATTCAACATAACACTTCTATACCCATATTTCGCACCTTCATTAGCCTTCATTGTTAAGACTGCTTTGTACTTCCGTAATCTGTGAACAAATAAATTACACTTATAGGTAAAATGGACTTAAGGATTTTCTGTTATGACTATTGGAAATATAATGTACGAAAGGTTCATGTAAATCGCTTGTACATTAATCTCAAAACTTTCTGTCGCGGACACATGTCTTTCGCGGAGAAGTACTCTTTTAATTACAAGGGTAGCTGTTGGAACTGACTTCTTAGGTGACATTAATTTGCCTGGTTCCAATATTCGTTCTAGGAAACATCTTATGAGAGATAAAGGTAAAACTTAGAGCTATATACCGCATTTCATCAACCAAAGTATATAACACGACATTTCCTTTCGCGACTGAAGACAATAATGAAACCAGCGGAAGTCATTAAGCTTGCATTTAGATCCTAATATGCATCTTTCGACACCACTTTCATTTATCATACTTATAAAGTGGATTTATGGGCCATTCGGTGCACTAAAATGGGAGAACATGAGAAAGTAAATTAAACGTCCATTGCTGAAACGAACGCTTTCATAAAGCACGTAATTAGTCGCAGAACTCATTCGCGAAGGTGTTTCCACCGAGGACAATCTCGACGAGGCAAAATAACTGTGGCAGTTACGTCTAGTGCTACATCTACGGTAGGTCTGCCGTACGCTACGGCTATCTGTCACATATTTCCTCCTCTGCGTCGTAAACCCTATGAACATCGGGACAGAGAAACCGTTTCTGAGGATACGCCCCGCACCCTCTGAAGCGACGGAGAATTCTTGACATTCTCGATGCATAACATCAGTCCGTAATCCCCATATAGCCTTAAGACTCCCAAGGAAGAGAGCAAAATCGGTTTCCTCATATTGCCCTGCTACCGACGCTATTAGTTTCATTACATTTCAGATCAATTTCTCTGCCCTCTGTCCAGCAGAGCCGGCCGCGGTGGTCTAGCGGTTCTAGGCGCTCAGTCCGGAGCCGCGCGACTGCTACGGTCGCAGGTTCGAATCCTGCCTCGGGCATGGATGTGTGTGATGTCCTTAGGTTAGTTAGGTTTAAGTAGTTCTAAGTTCTAGGGGACTGATGACCATAGATGTTAAGTCCCATAGTGCTCAGAGCCATTTGAACCATTTTGTCCAGCAGACGTCGATAATTTAAATTTCATTGTATTCGAGTCTTCCACGAGAATACCTTACGCTTGGCACCACTAAGCAGAACATGGCAAAGTGATTACTACTGGTGGTGCGTATGGTGCTTTGGCATTGTATCTAGAGGCTTATGCAGAGCTTGGTTATGTTATGCTAAACTTTCAATGTGTTATGTCGTTGTCCTTGCTTAATACTTTCAGTCTCTGTGCAGGAGTTAAGCTCATGTTACGTTAAACTCTTATAGTGTGAATAGGGTGACAATTCTAACTCATAGTCTTAATTTACACATATCGATTTGATGTATTTCTTAGGTTTTTGTCCACATATATATTGTTTCCATGGGTTTAAAAAACCTAATGTTACCTTGCTTAATTTTTTTCTTTATTTTTGTGGCGTTGTACACTTATTGTCATAACTAGTAATCTGACGTGTCTGCTTATTCTTGTTACTGATTGTTAAGTACAGTACTCCCTAGTTGACATAGAGATAACAGTGAATATTCTGTTACCTACTTTTTATGAGAAATTATGTGACATTGTCCTTATATTTGTGATGGTGACTGTATTATACCTTGTACATGGCATAGTGATTATTACTGGTGTTGTACATGGTGCCCTTTGCATTAGATATGAAGTCTTATGTAGAACTTGGTAGTGTTATGCCAAACTTTTATTGTTTCATTTGGTTTCCCTTGTTAATGCCTCCAGTCCTTGAGCAGGAATTTAGCCTGTATACTGTGTGAGCAGGTTGCCAGTTTAGCTCATAATGTTAACGTAGAAATATGGATTCCAGCCCATCACTCAGTGGAATATTTGATGTTTTGCTTTGATATTATGATTTTCAGATCTAGCAACGTTTTCTTCGTTTTATTATCTGTTTCATTCAGTGTGGACATTTTTTAATTCTTTTGACAGATTGGCAAATAAAATTTTAAATATTTTGCCCACATATTTATTACTGGTTGGGTTTTTAAAAAAAACTGATGATATTTTATTGTACAACTTCCTTAATTCCTGTAACTTTGTATGCATAAGTTAGTAACACATTATGTCACATGTTTACTTATCCACATTATTATTAGTAGGTACAGTACTGGCTGTTTGGCATAGTTTTCTCTTGTTCTCATGTTTTCTATTTACATAATTGAGTTAGCCTTCCATAAAATAAGCCTGTATTCTCTGACTTTAACTCTTATGTTTGAACAAGTGATTTGTCAGCCTATGCTTTTATAATGTTTCATATTTTCTGACCTGTGTTGACAATTGTTGCAATGGTAACTCAGATGATGTTTAATAGTTGTAAATATGATCTTGAAGTAAGTAGTGTATATGTTCCAGCCTGCTGTATAACTAAATTGTTGTTGTCATACTTTACTCTTACAGAGATTTTACTTGGCTTTTTCGTTTTTCATATCTCTACCTATTTTTTGGATACTACTGCTGTTCTTAATAAAAAAAAATGTGTGTATGTGCCCATCTAAAAAATTCTAAGATGGTCCTAGTTTTCTTTTCTTGATTTCTTTGTATCTTCCTAAATTTTTGCAACTGATTTTTCATTTTACTGTCAACAGTTTTTGTTCTGTAGTTATGTATTTTGTCAAATAATGTTCTGTAATGTGTAACGACTGTGGATATAAAATATAGGAAGTAGCAGTGCTTTGTTTAGTTGCTTCTAATACCATCTTTGCTTCTTACTCTGTAACGTGTGTATGTTTCATGACGGTCAGTTGTATCTGCTGCTCTAATGGGTAACACCATCTTCTGCGTTAAGAGACTTGTTGTCTTGGTGAATATATAAATGCAGAGATTTGATATGTATTACGTATTATTTCTTTAGCGGTAAATGGTGTAGTGTGATTAATATTAAGCTTTCCTGAAATTATAACTTCATACATCGCATATATCCAAATGATAATTTTTCGTATTTTTCTTTATGTCTTTGCTTTGGTTGGTTGTACCCATACCGATGAGATGGTACAATACCGAAACTGGTTGTAGTTATGGACTATTAGTACAGTTGTGTGTCATGCATTTCAAAACATTCATTATTCCCATTGGAAACCGACTGAAAAAATTTTTCAATCGGAATGGAGGGATCGTGCGTGCTCAATTGGTCATTGGAGATTACAGAATGCATTTCGAAATGTTGTCGCAGATATTTGGACTAAACTGTTCCGCGGGAAATTTGTGTGACTGTTGAAAGGAATATGTTAGACATTGATGATTACAGTTCTTTAATACAAACATTGCTTCAAACGCTCAAAAGGTAACTATAAGCATCGATCGAAAAGGAAACGCACAATCTATTGTGACTCGCTAGCGTACGTTTCGTAGGTAGAGGGATTTGGTTCGAATAAGCTTTAAAATATGGTCCATCTTTTCATTCACTAGACTGCAGCTATCTTTGTTTCCAAGACAATACACGTTTGTAAAACTCGTTAGTTTGGTAATTACATTATTTTTCAACATACGCTATGTGCCAGTTGCCACTCTGAAAACGTTACCCGAGCTGCTGAGTCTTCGACCATTGAAACGGAAATCCAGTAGCAGCAGGGGGGGGACTGTATGGGGCATATGAGCCATCTCCTAAACTGACTTACAGGCAGCGTTCTTTCTCACATTGTAGTTAGGAGCGTGATTCGTCTAAGCTGTTCACCTCTGACATTTTCCATACCGTTTAAGACTTCCTAGTTCTGTTTTCATCCGAATCAGTTGTGAAAAGTCATCATTAAATGTCGTATAGTCTCTTTTCGTACCTACAATAATTTCACAGATATTGTTGTCAGCTTCGCTTTTTCAAATGGAACTACAGTAACTTCTGCTGCTAGCATCACAGTTCTAAAATAGACGAATTCAACGGCGTTTCACTACTCAAAATATGATTACTAGTTTCCGAGAAATTGCACTTAATATTTATCTGTGTTGCACATGAAACCGATTGCTGTTTTATGGGACAGTACGTCAGGCAGAAGGAGCGCTCCAGACTGACACAGCTAAAGCGCTCACTTACAAAAAACGGGTAAAACCAAAAAGTTTAATTTAGAAATTACACTAATCACACTTGGCTACCGATGATTGGACCGGCACAACAATTGGAAGGCAACCAATTAACTATACTAACAATTCTGTCTTTAATTTTGCCTGAGCACAGAAAGAAAGATGCACGTCAAAAATTGAATTGATTTATAAATTAGAGAGAGAACTGAGATATAAGGATCGTTAAATAAAAACTTCACATCATGAGTTAAAGTCGTTTCGTTTCAAAATTACATCAGAAACAGCAACAAAAAGGAGATCACAAATAACATGGTTATAAATAAATATTTAAAATTACACTCATGTCATCAGGAGCTCGAAACTCCCACCGTCTAAGGCAATGCACGTTTGCTGTCGCTGGTGCAACGATTTCAGGATACACAGATTTTTTCGATGTCATTGCAATTACTGTAACAATACAATGTTTTAAATCCTCTTCGGTCGTCGGAACTTCTGCATATAATTTATTTGTGAATTTACTCCATGACAAAAAAGTCTAGTAGCGTCAAATCAAGTGAATGTGCAGCACAGCTGATAGCGCCTTCATGTCCTATCCAGCGATCAACGAATGGCTGGATAAGCGCTGTGCCAGTAGCTGTATAAGCGCATTCGTGGCCACAAGAAGGTAGAGAACCGGGAACCTATCGAGCTGGTAGCTCATTTACCAACTTTATTAAAACGGCACGTCATATAGGAAAGCCAATTCCACAGTGGTAAGAAACTGTGCGTATATATTACCCCTCCGTTACGATAAAATGACTGTTCACATTGGTGCGTAGAATGTATGAGATTGGTGATACACCATCAGAATTTCGTAAAACATATCACACAATTCCGAAGATAGCAAGTGCCGACAGGTTCGAGGATTATCGAATAATCACCTTAACAACACATACATCCAAGTTGCTGACAACAATAATATACAGAATAATGGAAAAGAAAATTGAAGAACTGTTAGATGACGATCAATTTGGATTTAGGAAACATAAATGCGGTTGATAAAACAAGATAGACTGAAGAAAAAGTCAATACACGTTCATAGGATTTGTCGATCTGGCAAAAGCGTACGACAGTGTAAAATTTCGCAAGATTTTCGAAATTCTTAGAAAAATAGGGGTAAGCTATATGAAAAGTTGGGTGATATCCAATAGAAACAAAAACCAAGAGGTGAAGTACGCGGCAGACGTTGAAGTCAGGGGAGCCACAACCTGGATATACCGTTTTAAAAAGATAAGACCATTTCAGCTGTAAGTCCTTTATTTATTGGCACCACCGGTTTCGCAGCATTTGACTTCATCATCGGGTGCATTCTGTACAATGTATAGAGAAAGACTCAAGTAAGGTAAGAATATGTAACTAAATTTGAAAGTATATGTCGGATGACATTTTCACAAAATCAAGATATGTTCCGATCGAGAAAAGAGAAGGGGATGACCCATCGTTCATCGCCAGCAACTTTTCGCTAAATAGCGCAAGTTAAAGATAAAGTAACATAGAACGCTCACGAATTACCCAGAAAGTACAAAAGGTAATAAAAAATTCGTAATAAGAGACTATCAGGTAGGTAAAATACTAATAAATTCCGCTCACCACGAGTAACATTATCTGGTGAGCTAGCGGGATCCCCATATACCAAAATGGTGATCATAGCACGTACCGTATATAATCATCTACAGGATAATCTGAAATTAGAGCAGTTAACAGTCCCTCGTTTGCCTAAAATGGACTGAAAAATATACTGGTAAGAACCAGTTATTCAATCTTAAATTGTAGTAAATGCTACAAAAAAAATCCAGAATAAAACTACACTCCTGGAAATGGAAAAAAGAACACATTGACACCGGTGTGTCAGCCCACCATACTTGCTCCGGACACTGCGAGAGGGCTGTACAAGCAATGATCACACGCATGGCACAGCGGACACACCAGGAGCCGCGGTGTTGGCCGTCGAATGGCGCTAGCTGCGCAGCATTTGTGCACCGCCGCCGTCAGTGTCAGCCAGTTTGCCGTGGCATACGGAGCTCCATCGCAGTCTTTAACACTGGTAGCATGCCGCGACAGCGTGGACGTGAACCGTATGTGCAGTTGACGGACTTTGAGCGAGGGCGTATAGTGGGCATGCGGGAGGCCGGGTGACGTACCGCCGAATTGCTCAACACGTGGGGCGTGAGGTCTCCACAGTACATCGATGTTGTCGCCAGTGGTCGGCGGAAGGTGCACGTGCCCGTCGACCTGGGACCGGACCGCAGCGACGCACGGATGCACGCCAAGACCGTAGGATTCTACGCAGTGGCGTAGGGGACCGCACCGCCACTTCCCAGCAAATTAGGGACACTGTTGCTCCTGGGGTATCGGCGAGGACCATTCGCAACCGTCTCCATGAAGCTGGGCTACGGTCCCGCACACCGTTAGGCCGTCTTCCGCTCACGCCCCAACATCGTGCAGCCCGCCTCCAGTGGTGTCGCGACAGGCGTGAATGGAGGGACGAATGGAGACGTGTCGTCTTCAGCGATGAGAGTCGCTTCTGCCTTGGTGCCAATGATGGTCGTATGCGTGGTAGGCGCCGTGCAGATGAGCGCCACAATCAGGACTGCATACGACCGAGGCACACAGGGCCAACACCCGGCATCATGGTGTGGGGAGCGATCTCCTACACTGGCCGTACACCACTGGTGATCGTCGAGGGGACACTGAATAGTGCACGGTACATCCAAACCGTCATCGAACCCATCGTTCTACCATTCCTAGACCGGCAAGGGAACTTGCTGTTCCAACAGGACAATGCACGTCCGCATGTATCCCGTGCCACCCAACGTGCTCTAGAAGGTGTAAGTCAACTACCCTGGCCAGCAAGATCTCCGGATCTGTCCCCCATTGAGCATGTTTGGGACTGGATGAAGCGTCGTCTCACGTGGTCTGCACGTCCAACACGAACGCTGGTCCAACTGAGGCGCCAGGTGGAAATAGCATGGCAAGCCGTTCCACAGGACTACATCCAGCATCTCTACGATCGTCTCCATGGGAGAATAGCAGCCTGCATTGCTGCGAAAGGTGGATATACACTGTACTAGTGCCGACATTGTGCATGCTCTGTTGCCTGTGTCTATGTGCCTGTGGTTCTGTCAGTGTGATCATGTGATGTATCTGACCCCAGGAATGTGTCAATAAAGTTTCCCCTTCCTGGGACAATGAATTCACGGTGTTCTTATTTCAATTTCCAGGAGTGTATTTTATAACTTAACACGAAACCGACATTGAAGTGAAACGAGGCTGAATAATGTGCAGCACCTAAACAGCTCAATTGGGAGATAGCAACGCATTTCGATGTCAGATGGCAAGACTCTGAACTTTCTCACAGATAGCTCGCACACTGGATTGAGTCCTAACAAGGCAGTGTGTCAAGACACTACTGCAGAAAAGCCAGATAGCGACAAGGAGACAGGGATCATGTGGAGTGAGCATGCGCTTTTACGCCTAACTAGACAAATAGAATAGTAGCTGAGCTGATGGGAAGGCTGGACAGTCCCTTCGAATTAGCCTTCCCATTTTTAAAATAGTTTTATGCTATTTTGTCGATAACTGACATTCTGTACCAATGACTGTGTACAAAATATACGTTAACTCTTACACGGAAGATAACAACAACCAGCCATTTTTACAGTTCTCTTTATTTATTTAAATACCACCGTTACCGGTTTTGAACCGACAGGTTCATCTACAGACGGCAAGTTCACGTTAAGATACATTTTAGATTAGCTTTCACTTTTTGTTTGCCCAACTGATGAAATTTCCTTGGGGTGGTGGTGCCCTGCAACCAAAAAAGGTACAAGACAATGTCTTTTTAGCTTTAATTGTCCTCGCGAAGATTGTAGGTGGTGTAAACAAATTATTAAAGGGAAAATGTTTTGGTTTCTTATGATAAAAAATCCGCCCCATTACGTTCCAGTGCTGACTGCATGTGATCATGCAGCAGCGAAAGCTGTGTGATGCACTTCTTTTGTGTATGTGTACCACTCACGCACCAAGAAGTTTCACCACATGGAAGAATGTATACAAGGATGGCAGTAATGCGACCATTACAATGTCAAAGACTTCCAGTCTCAAAGATACTTCGATATGTACACATGTATGTGACAGGGGAATTTATGAATTACTAATGTTCCATTACTTACTATTTATGTTAAAAAAGAACTTATTAAAACTGAGATAAACAAATAAAGCAGTCAGTTTGTTATAAAGTGTTACTGCAGTGACATTTGGTAATTATTATGATATACATTGGAATCAAAGTAAATTATAAGGGCCAGATGTACATTAATAAATGTAACAATTGTGGAATGTTATGTAAATATTATGGCATACATCAAAAGCTTAGTAAATGATATGGGATAGATGTATATAAATAAATGTTACAAGAGTGGACATTTCATTGATTTCTTTTAGATATAGCTAGTTGAAGGTACTCTACGACAAAGCAAGCTGTTATATTTTATTCACTATTGGGTCAGTGTCTGCCTGTTGTTATTGTGAAAGGCAGTTGTGTTCACTTTAAACTGGAAAGAAGGTGAATGAAACTTTGAAGAAAGGCTGCATTGGATAACTCGGTCTGTTTATTGAGGAGATTTTGTGGTGATTTGCTTTTACGTACATATATTTGAATCTCTTCAAGCAAATTTATAAAACTACCTTTCTCAGTTCAGTGCAATACTTGTATGTGGTCCCCAACAGCCAGATTTGCATCACTTGATATAATAAAACTTTATACTAACAGCCCTGTAGAGGACACCATAAATATAAACAGAAACAATCTAATCAAGCCTAAGAAACTAAGCACGGCACAGATCTTTGAGTTCTTTGAGTTACTCACCTTGGTACTGTCATGATCACTTCAGTTTTAACAACAAAATATACAAACAGACAAATGGGTCGGCAATGGGTAGCAGCCTAGAAAGGGTTTTAGCAGATATTTACATAAATCACTTAGAACAGACACTTTTTTAAGCTAACACTCACATCAACAGCAAAATCATCTACTACAAAAGATATGTTGATGGTGCAGTTATGCTTTCTGATGACACCAATGAGGAAACAGGCACATTAGCAACAAATCTGAGCAGCATGCACAAAAATAGTAAATTCGCCTTTAAGCAAGAGATCAAGAAAGCATCAACTGCTTGGACATACAAATCACCAACAAAAACTATAAACATCGTTTTGAGATTTTTAGAAATCCAACGTCCACGTTATATGTATCAACAACTCGTCATCCAAACCAGCATAAGATGGCATATTTTAGATCCTCATTAAATCGCCTACATAAAATTCCACTTGAACCATTTCAAAAAAATCAATATCATACCATAGCCTCAAACAATGGATACAGCCCTCTCGTTATAGATGAACTATCACAAAAGTCCAAAAACTCTCAAACAACAAAGCTCCAGACTCCAGACTACCATGCAGTTAACACAAGACACAGTAGAAAACAGCAAAAAATATGTTGCCCTATCTTTCTTTGGGAGTATATCCCAAAAATAAACAATCTTTTCAAAAACACAAACATTAAAATAAGCTTCCACAAAAACAACCAACTCCAGCAAACAGCAGTTCACAACTTAAAGAATGATAGCCGTCCATACAAAAAAACTGGCGTATACAAACTCAGCTGTCAACGTTGCCCCACCTATTATATAGGACAAACTGGGAAAATCCCTGAAACTCGGGTCAAAGAGGATATAGATGCCATACACTTGAACAACATTTCAAAATACGCATTTGCCATGCACACAACCACTAACAGTCATGGAATAAAGAGCATTGAAGACCATGTACAAGTACTGCACCATGCTGAGAAAGGCAGCTTTGTGAATTTACTTGAAGAGATACAAATATATGTACATAAAAGCAAATCATCCCAAAATCTCCTCAATGAACAGTCTGATTTACCCAGACTTCTTCAAAACTTCATTCATCTGCTTTCCACCTTAAAATAAACACTACTCCCTTTCATATTAACAACATGTAGACACTAACTCAATAGTGAACAATATATAACCGCTCGCTTTGTCACAGAGTACCTTCAACTAACTATATCTAAAAAAAATCAATGAAATGTCCACTCTTGCAATATTTATTTATGTACATCCACCACAAATCATTTACTACCCTTCTGATTTATGCCATAATATTTATATAATATGTCTACAATTGTTATATTTATTAATATGCATCTGGCCCTTATAATTTACTTAGGATCCAATGCATACCATAATATTTACTAAATATCGCCACAGTAACACTTTATAACAAACTAACTGCTTTATTTGTTTATCTTAGTTTTCATCAGTTTTCTTTTAACATAATTAGTAATTAGTGGAACATTAGTAATTTATAAATTCCTCCTGTCACTTACATGTGTATATATCGAAGTATCTGTGTGATTAGAAGTCTTTGACATTGTTATGGTTGTAGTATCGCCACTGGAACGTAATGGGGCGGATTTTTCATCATAAGCAACCAAAACATCTTTCCTTTAATAATTTCTTTACACCACCTAAAATCTTCGTGAGGACAATTAAAGATAAAAAGACCTTGTCTCACGTCTTTTTTTGGTTGTAGGACACCACCAACCCAATGAAATTTCATCAGTTGGACAAACAAAACGTGGAAGTTAGTGTAAAATGTATCTTAACGTGAACTAGCTGTCTGAAAATGAACCTGTCGATTCGAAGCCGGTAACGGAGCTATTTAAATAAATAAAGAGAATTGTCAAAAATGACTGGTTGTTGTTATCTTCTATGTAAGAGGCAACCTATATAAAATAGTTTTATACTGGATTTTTTGGGTTATTAACTACAATTTAAGATTGAATAACCGGTTCTTTACTGATATGTTTGTCATTCCATTTGAGGCAAACGAGGGATTGTTAGCTGCTCGGATTACAATTATCCTGTAGATGATCATATATGGTCTGTTCTTTGAACACTACCTTCTCTATATATAAAAGGCAATGTCCCGACTGATTCACACATTGATTCATCATCGCCCAACACAAATCGGTAAGGACTGAAATTGAAATTTGGAAAGAGTGTACTGGAGCCACTGATTAAGAAGATGGGTTGAAATAGGGGAATAAAGGCCGTTTTTTGGAAAACGATGCTGTTAAGGCAATTTGGAAGCTAGGCCTACGAGAATTGGTATTTGGTTTCAAAGTTAGAAATAAATAACCATTTTTCATCATTTTTGAAAATTTAAGCTCTATGGGGGCGAAATAGTGGGTGAGATTTTTTTAAATAAATCATTGTTAAAGAAATACTAAAGTATTCTTAAAGCTGTGTCTATGGAGATCGGTATTTGACGTATTTGTTATGAATAAAAAAAATTCTTGTTTCAGTGTTTTGGAAAGTCAACCCATAAGGTGATGAAATAGGGGATGAAATTATTTATGAAGTACTTCATTATTAAACCATTTTTAAGCTAACTCTATGAAATTTTCAATTGAATTTCTCAGCTAGAAATAAAGAAATATGTGCTTCGCCGTTTTTGGAAATTCTACCCCTATGGGTGTGAAATGGGGGATTAAAGTTTTATGGAAATATTTCATTACACAAGTTTTTTTAGGCAGTATCTATAAAATTTGTGTTTGGCTTCTGTTATGAATTTTAAAAAATAATTTCACTATTTTTGGAAAATCAACCCCTAAGGGGGAGAATTGTTTCATGAAAATAATTCACTATGAAAGCATTTTTAACCATAAATCTATGAAAATCGACGTTTGGCTTATCAGTTAGAAATAAAAATAACATGTGTCGGTGTTTTTAGAAACTCAACCACCAAGGGTGTGAAATAGGGGCTGACTGATTCATTAACTCATCATTGCCCAGCTAATGGTGGAAACTATAAATTTGGAGAGTCTGTTGATCGTATACTGTAGGCATCGACTAAGAAGCGATTTTATGAAATTCCGCCACTAAGAGGGTAAAAGTTTTTTTGAAAATATTTTGCTATTAAAGCAAATTTGAAACCATAACTATGAAAATTGATATTCGGTCCTTGGTCACAAATAATCAAATGCGCATTACAGCATTTTTTTGGAAATTTAACCGCTATGGGCGTCAAACAGTGGATGGAAGTATTTTTAATGTGGTTTATTATTGCAGTACTAATGAAGCATCTTTAAAGCTACATGTAGGAAAATTGGTATTTTACTTCTCGTTTCGATGTTTATGGAAATTCAGACCCTAAGAGGGTAAACAGGGATGATACATTTTAGGGATGTATTTCATTATGAACGCATTTTAGCTAAATCTCTGTCAATGTGAATTTGGCTTTTCAGTAAGGAATGGCTCTGAGCACTATGCGACTTAACTTCTGACGTCATCAGTCGCCTAGAACTTAGAACTAATTAAACCTAAATAATTTATGGACATCACACACATCCATGACCGAGGCAGGATTCGAACCTGCAACCGGAGCGGTCGCTCGGCTCCAGACTGTAGCGCGTAGAACCGTACGGCCACTCCGGCAGGCTCAATAAGGTATAAAAAATACGTTTCCCTAAGGAAGTGAAATAGGGGATGAAAATTGTACGGAAAAATTTCGTTATATTAAAACATTTTAAAGCTAAATCTTTAAAACTTTGTTTTTGACTTCTAAAGAAAAAGGAATGAAAATTTCTGTGGAAATACCACCACAAGAACTCAAAAGGCAAGATTAACAAAGATCTCCGATTCTAGCAGCCATAATCGCTTTTTGGTCAGAAATACATTCGTAAAAGTCCATGTTCCATTGCCTTAAATAGTTTGCAAAGTTTAGATGTTGCAATTTGTGAACAACATAAAAATTCGATTAAAGAAAAACAAATAAAGTGCTAGCCGTATAGTATATACGAGCCAAGAAGCGAGTGCGAAGTTATTTTTGATATATGGGGCGCTAGTAGCTGACCAGATACTGTCACTCATGGTGAGTGAAATTTATAGGTATTTTACCTGCCTGGTAGTCTTAGTAGGAATTTTTTTTTATTAACTTTCGTTATTTCTAGGTGTCACACGAGCGTTCTACGCCATTTCATCTTTGTTGTCCAGTACTTACCAACAATGAATGCTAGGTTATGTCATTCTCTTTCCTCTGTCGAACCATGATTATTTTGTGAGTGTATTTATCCGGTATATACTTTTCGGTTTAGTTATGATTCGTTGCCTTAAATCAGTTTGTCCATCAACTTGTACAGATTGCACCTCGTGAGGCAGTTAAAATGCTGCGAAACCGGTCGTGCCTATAGATAAAGGACTTATAGCTGAAAAGGTCTTATCTTTTCAAAGCATGAACGAAGAGCTTGGGTTAAAAAGCGTGTAAGACAGGGTTGTAGTCTTTCATCCCTACTGTTCAATCTATACAGCGAAGAAGCAATGACGGAAATAAAAGAAGGTTGGAAAGTGAAATTAAAATTCAAGGTGAAAGGATATAAATGATAAGATTCGCTGATGACATTGGTATCCTCAGTGAAAATGAAGAAGAATTACAGTATCTGCTGAATGGAATGAACAGTCCAGTGAGTAGAGAATATGGACTGAGGCTAAATTGAAGAAAGGCGAAAGTAATGACAGCAGAAATGGGAACAACGAGAAACTTAGCGTCAGGACTGGTGGTCACGAAGTATATGAAGTTAACGAATTCTGCTACTAAAGCATCAAAATAACCCAAGACGGACGGACCAAGAAGGACATCAAAAGCAGATGAGCACTGGCAAAAAGGGCATTCTTGGCCAAGAGAAATCTACTAGTATCAAACATAGGGCTTAATATGAGTAAGAACTTTCTAAAGATGTACGTTCGGAGCATAGCGTTGTGTGGTAATGAAACATGGATAGTGGGAAAACCGGAACAGAAGAATGTTGAAAATTGTGTGGACTGATAAGGCAAGGAATGAGGAGGTTCTCCACATCATCGGCAAGCAAAGGTTTATATGAAAAAGACTGACAAGAAGAAGGGATAGGATAATAGGACCTATTTTAAGACAACTAGGAATAACTGCCATGGTACTACACGGAACTGTAGAGGATAAAAACTGTAGAGGAAGACAGATATTTGAATATAGCCAGCAAATAATTAAGGACTTGTAAGTGCTGCTCTGAGATGAGAATGGTTGGTTCGGCATAGGAATTCGTGGCTAACAAGTCAGAAGACTGGTGTCTCAAAGAAATAAATAAATAAGTAAATAAAAGGTGTCTTCAGTGAAGTAAGGACCAATCACGAAGTATCCAGTAACCGTGCACCAAACATTCACACTCCACTGACTAATGTTCATCCTGCCGCAGCTAGTATGGAGTCTCAGTGGCCCAATAATGACAATGATGCATATTTCTTAGATTCAGCTTTCCATCATTTGTTAAGGTAGCTTCATCGGTAAAGAGAATTCTTTGAGGAAAGAACATATTGTCACAAAGCCGCACTAGAACAGAGCGACAGAATTACACGCGTTTCTGCAATTCCGCTGATTGATCTGCAGATGAACAGCACACGATACACGAACAATGTTCGACTGACTTATTCCAGAGGCATTCGCAAATTCTCTGGAGCTTAAATATGGGTTGGACCATCAGCTTCCAGAGCATCTATTATGGTCTCAACGTTCGTTGCAGGTTTGCTCCTTATCCTATGTGTAGTATTACAGTGTCTTTTCAATAACAATTTTTTCACGTTCGCTGAATTTTCATTCTTTTTAGACACCGTCTGTTGCGATACCTTTGTGCAAGCAGCTCAGCTGTTCTCTTCGCGATCCCTCTTCATTGTCCATAAAGAAGCAGCAAATCTATTTTCTCTTGGTTTGTGAAAGACGTTTATTGTTACAAACTAAAAAGCACTCGACACGCATGAACGTCACAGAATGAAAGCTACATTTCCTCTGTGCCCTTTTATACCGGTATCGCAGCAGTGCAACACTGTTTCTTCTTTTTCCGAAGTGGTGTGTTGCCTTATTTGGATATGAAATCACGAACTTCTGTGTAAGACAGCAACTAGTTTGGTGTCCAAAAGAGATCAATCGTAAGTACTAAATTTTATAATTTGTCCGAAATTACTAAACTGATTTTGAAGAGTGAAACGTCGTTGATTGCGTCTTTTTAGAACCACAATAAAGCGGAAAAAATTGCTACGATTCCATTTGATGAAGAGAAGGTAATACCGTATTTTCTTTCATGAAGGTAGCTATGAAAAGAAGCTATACGTCCATTACTGAGGACTTTCGCAGAATTCATCTGGCTGAAAACAGAATTACGATATCTTAAACGATTCATGGAAGTCTTTGGTGAATAATTTAGCTGAATCGCTTGCACGTCTGTGACTTCAGCACTGTCCAGCCATATTGATGTGACCATCGTCTGTGTTCGACATCAGTGTACAACAACCACTCACAGTCGGCATGTGGCAACACGAGCAGTGGCAGATATATAAAGGGTGTCGGAGGGACGAGGTAACTAGTGCAGTGGCCGTCGTAATGAGGAAATGGAGCGATTTATCCGACATCCAAAAGGGCCTGATCATTGCCTTTCGGGCCAAGAGTGGACGCATTTCCGCAACGGCTAAGTCTGTAAACTGTTAGCGTGCCGCCATAGTTAAAGTATACCGTACATGGCAAAATGGCGTTATCCAAAACCAGTGCAGCGGCAACTGTGATACACAACGGACCATCGATAATAGGTTGAACTACAGCTGTGAAGATGCGTACGGGCGAATAGACGTGCAATTGTTGAGAAAATGACCTCCCAGATGAACCAAGGGGCTACCAACACAGTCTCCTCAGCGACTTTACAACGAACATTGCTGCGTATGGGCCTCTGCAGCAACTTCCCGGTCCATGCTGACTGCTGTTCATCGGCGACGAAGGCTGGAATTCGCGAGCCAGTGCAGCACCTGCACGTACACTGAGGGAGACAAGGGCCTTTTATGATAAATCATGTTTTATCCCCCTCGGAAAGAAGCAAACTTTGCAGCAATAGCTGGAAGAGTCTACACCGGAGGATGGGGCATTGTGGTCTGGGAAATGTCTTCGTGGCATTCCCTGGGTACTGTCATCATTCTGGAAAGCACAGTGGATCAACGCAAGCACGCAGCTATCCTTGGGGACCATGGTAACCCATACACGTTGTCTGTTTTTCTTCGGCACGGTGGCATCTACCATCAGTACAGTACAAAGTGTCACGCAGCTCGCAGTGTACGTGCATGGTTTTAAGAGCACCAGGTTTTACCGGACTCCCCTGGCCACCAAACGCCTTGGATTTAAACCCAGTCGTGAATCTGTAGGACCTCGTTGTTCGGGTTGGATCCTCAACCGAGAAATCTAGCGCAGCTAGCCCTTACACATGGGTAGTCCACATCCCCGTCGGTACCTTCCAGAGCCTCACCGACTCTCTTCCTGCACGTCCCGCAGCGGTCCGCGCTGCAAAAGGTGATTATTCTGGATTGTAATAGGTGGTAACATTAATGTGACTGGACAGTGTGTGAGAAATGCTGCTGCAAAGTGATAAAGTTGTACTACGTGTATACATTAAAAGAAATCTAAGTAGTAGAAAAAAATTTTCTTACCTCTAGCTGCCCTGTAACGAATGATTAGTGGCTTGATCTTAAAGTTAAGGACTGTTGGATACTGGGGTTCCTCTACAATAACGCAGAAAGATCAGGCAGCGTTTATTTAAATAATTATTGGAATTTCAGTTTAATTTGTTTCCTCCTATTCCTTTAAACACCGTTATACATGGATCCACTGTTTACAAGAGAGTATAATTATATGTGTCATAATAATATTAGTCGTGGATTAGGGCGTTCCAAGTAAGGGATCTACTTACTAATTGAGCGAAATAAATAGACGAAAGTAATTAACGCACGTCAGTGCTGTGGATGTCAGAATCGGAGTGGTCGGTTCGAATCCTAGTTGTAGAAGAAATTTTCTTCAACTTTTATTATCTGGAAAGTGATGTCAAACCACCTTTCATGCTGTTAGAGAGAAATAGGCTATGAAACCGCACCGAGCTTCACGCTCGCTCTTCTTCTTTCGACTCCTACCCATCACATACTTCATTTAATTTGGCTTTTAGTTCCTAATAAGACATATGAATTGTAATCTAGTAATCCAATGCACTCGTCACAAACACAGTACTTACTTGGCTCTACTGATCTCATTAATTTCCGTTTTATATTTTTTACCTGCACCAGCACTTTCAAAGTATTAACGTAGAATATAAAGTCACTAAACAAATCTGCCATCGTTGCGGATTTTTGCAAATAAAGGAGTCTAAATCGTGTAACATGCAGAGTGCATCATTTAAAACTTGCAGCGCGAATATTGCGGGAATGGATGGTGCTATAGATGTGCGGTTTTTACAGAATGGATTCGTACAGTTATCCAATAAACAGATTGCAGTAATCCATTTTTAATGGAACAATGCCTATTGGCTTTAACAGACTAAAAGTAGGGTAGATTAAAGTATCTGCGGTGTTTGTTGTAGAATTCTGGTGCGAGCCGTTTACGAGACATCGTATTTTGGGAAGTTCCTACACTGACATTTGTTTGTGCCATTCAACCTGGTATTTGGAGAGCGTAGGTACAATACAGTTTGTTCCTGTACGGTGTATGGGGCAAGATATCCCAATAGACGTCAACCATCACGGCAATTCTTTATCAACCTCTCCAACCAATTACGTGAGGATAGTTGTGTAACACCTAGACAACGTAAAAGAGGGAAACAAGTGACGGCAAAAGAGGGGTAATTAGTGTTCTTGCTGCTCTTGCAGTTGATCAGCGCGTTACCTAATGCGCAATCGCAAGAGGAAGTGGCACGAGTCAGGCAAGTGTCCTACGCATTCTCCATCAACATCGGTTCCATCCCTATCACATCTGTCCCCATCAAGAGCTGCATGGGAACGATTATGAAAACCGTGTTAACTTCAATACATGGGCGTTAAGACAGGAAACTCCAGAGGTATCATGTATCTCGTTTAGTGGTGAATCTACATTTACCAATCATGGCCAGGTAAACACCCGATACTTCTTGCACTATTGGTCTGTTACCAACCGCCGCTGACTTCGGCAGGTGCAATGTCAGCGTGCATAGAGTGCAAACGTGTGGTGTGGGGTAGTGAACCACCAGCTGATACGTCTGGTTTTCATAAACGGAGCACTGAACGCGCACATGTATCACAGCCTGCTAACAATCTTCCACGGATGCTAGGAGGAAACTGTGCTACCAACATGATGGCTGTCCCGTAGTGCACCAGGTACTACAGCACGTCTTCATGAATTGTTTCCAAATCATTGGATTGGACGCAGTGGACCTGTACCCTGGCCAGCCCAATCCCCGGATTTGACGCCCGTAGCCTTTTTCTGTGGGGAAAGCTGAAAGACGCTGTCTACAAGAACATACCATCTACACACGATGATATGCAACGACGTATTACTGCAGCCTTCTCGGACATCTCCGCTGAAAACTAGTACAAGTGCAGCGGTCGTTCCATGCCCGACTGCAAGTGTGTGTTGCCACTGCCGGTGGTTATTTTGAACACAACCTGCGATAGTCAACTGCCTCGTTACTGGTCCGAACCACATAACTAGTGTATGCACTTTTGTTACCCTTTGGTGTGTGCCACCAAAGCTATTGTACAAGTGTCGGTGTGGGAACATTTCACAATACGATATCCCGCTCTAGAATCCTGCAACAAAAACCACTGTACAAAAATACACTTTCTAAGTATTATTACAATCGCTTTTTGGCTAACAATATGAGCCCCTGACTACCAAATCGTTCAATGAAAATCGCGCATCAATAGTACTTTCCATTTCCGCAATATTTACGATGCAAGTTTTAGGCGATTTACCCTTTATTTTCATTTGTTACAACGTTTCGGCTGCTGCCATCATCAGTTTAGCGTAATAAAACAACTGAAAACGCACAGCAATCCACTTTAATGAGGTGGGAGTCGAACATGTAATCTTCACTTTACGAAGCAGCAACGATGCTCCCTGGCTATGAAGGTGGTATAAAAAGTACTCATTATGCAAGACGGATCAAATGACACAACAGTTGTGAGAAAGGCAAGAAACGATTATTCCAACTAGGAGTTTGCCCAGGAAATCAATGCGTACAACATTTACTATGGGCCTGACTTCGAATACAGTATTTTTACAAAATGCACCGCCTTATTTGCTACAAGCAGTAACGCTAAAACAAGAGCACTATGTATAGGAGTAACGAAACAAACGAACTCGAACTGACTAGAGATGTTTCGAAGAATCACCCTGGGATGATGATGGCATTGAAACAGAGGATGACACGTGTAAAGCGGAAATACTAAATACCTTTTTCCAAAGCTGTTTCACAGAGGAAGACCGCACTGCAGTTCCTTCTCTAAATCCTCGCACGAACGAAAAAATGGCTGACATCGAAATAAGTGTCCAACTGAAATCACTCAACAGAGGAAAGTCCACTGGACCTGACGGGGTACCAATTCGATTCTACACAGAATACGCGAAAGAACTTGCCCCCCTTCAAACAGCCGTGTATCGCAAATCTCTAGAGGGACGGAAGGTTCCAAATGATTGGAAAAGAGCACAGGTAGTCCCAGTTTTCAAGAAGGGTCGTCGAGCAGATGCGCAAAGCTATAGGCCTGTCTCTCTCACATCGATCTGTTGCAGAATTTTAGAACATATTTTTTGCTCGCGTATCATGTCATTTCTGGAAACCCAGAATCCACTCTGTAGGAATCAACATGGATTCCGGAAACAGCGATCGTGTGAGACCCAACTCGCTTTATTTGTTCATGAGACCCAGAAGATATTGGATACATGCTCCCAGGTAGATGCCATTTTCCTTGACTTCCGGAAGGCGTTCGATACAGTTCCGCACTGTCGCCTGATAAACAAAGTAAGAACCTGCGGAATATCAGACCAGCTGTGTGGCTGGATTGAAGAGTTTTTAGCAAACACAACACAGCATGTTGTTCTCAATGGAGAGGCGTCTACAGACGTTAAAGTAACCTCTGGCGTGTCACAGGGGAGTGTTATGGGACCATTGCTTTTCACAGTATATATAAATGACCTAGTAGATAGTGTCGGAAGTTCCATGCGGCTTTTCGCGGATGATGCTGTAGTATACAGAGAAGTTGCAACATTAGAAAATTGCTGCGAAATGCAAGAAGATCTGCAGCGGATAGGCAGTTGGTGCATGGAGTGGCAGCTGACCCTTAACATAGAGAAAGGTAATGTATTGCGAAAACATAGAAAGAAGGATCCTGTATGGTTTGATTACATGATAACGGAACAAACACTGGTAGCAGTTACTTCTGTAAAATATCTGGGAGTATGCGTACGGAACGATTTGAAGTGGAATGATCATATAAAATTAATTGTTAGTAAGGCGGGTGCCAGGTTGAGATTCATTGGGAGAGTCCTTAGAAAATGTAGTCCATCAACAAAGGATGTGGCTTACAAAACACTCTTTCGACCTATACTTGAGTATTGCTCATCAGTGTGCGATCCGTAACAGGTCGGGTTGAGATAGATAAGATCCAAAGAAGAGCGGCGCGTTTCGTCACAGGGTTATTTGGTAAGCGTGATAGCGTTACGGAGATGTTTAGCAAACTCAAGTGGCAGACTCTGCAAGAGAGGCGCTCTGCATCGCGGTGTAGCTTGCTGTCCAGGTTTCGAGAGGGTTCGTTTCTGGATGAGTTATCGAATATATTGCTTCCCCCTACTTATATCTCCGGAGGAGATCACGATTGTAAAATTAGAGAGATTCGAGCGCGCACGGAGGCTTTCCGTCAGTCGTTCTTCCCGCGAACCATACGCGACTGGAACAGGAAAGGGAGGTAATGACAGTGGCACGTAAAGTGCCCTCCGCCACACACCGTTGGGTGGCCTGCGGAGTATAAATGTAGATGTAGATGTAGATGTAGACATAGCTTCTAATATTGTTTCCTGATCCTCTTACTTCCGTAGTGAGCGTAGAAAATCTGGATGTTGAAGCCCAAAGCTCCCTTCGTCCCATTCCCAAGCCAACTGTACGCAGCAAGCAAAAACTTCCAAATTTTCAACTTGACTAGACAGTATAAATAAAACACTTATCTACGAGACGAGGAATCCCTCTGCAGGTCTTGTTCGGGAAGAGGATGACATAACTCCTGATAACACACAGTGTAGACAAGGATGTTACCATAAAGGTCTTTCACTGCGAAAATACGTATTATCAACAAAGGAAATACGTTTTGTTTATGAGCGTGATGTCATTGTATTTTGCGAATAAAACCATCGAGACTGCTTCATAAAATTTCTTTGTTTATTAAGCCGCAATATCGGGGCACTAATAAGGCATAGGCTTTCTCATACGGATACTGAACCTCATTTAGCCATTTTGTAAACTTTTTTATATCTGATGATGGCAGTAGCCGAAACGGCGTAATAAATAAAGAAATTTTGCTAATCAATCTAGGCGGATTTATTCATAAAAACTGTGGAAACGTGTTTAACACGCTCGTGTTTGTTGAAATTACAAAATATTAAAGCAATCATCCCAAACCTTGCTGTTTTTGTCAGGTAGGGCAAAGAATAATCTAATCCTCGTTGGTTTGAAGAGCTCACGGAAGCGCTGCAAGATGACGCCAAAGAAATAAGAAATTTCTGCAGACGAAGAATCCGCCAATTTGAAGGCCCGAACTATAAAGAAACATCGCTGGTGCTGCACCATTATAATCCACGGAGGTCTTGGCAGCGCAGGCCGTAGAACAGAGACAACAGGTTAATAAAATCCGCTTAGCAATCAACAACGCCTTCTGCTGACAACCAGAAACAAGAACACCACAACCAAACATTTAGCAATAGCAACAACATATTGCGCAGTATTAGCGACATTAAGTCTCTGTTTTAAGAAAGAGAACACTAGATTCCAAGAAGAACTCAATTTTCTGTCAGAATGTATGAACATAAAGGTCATTCTAATGTCAATCGATTCCGTCTGAAGACTGTCCCAATAGTTCGAAGTAAGAGCCAATTCCTTACTGAAAAAGTCAGTGTCCAAAGGTCCGTCAATATAGGGCAGTAGGAATGAATCACAAGCTCCGACTGATGAATGACAGGAAAGACAATGGGCCGTATCCATTTGAAAGAAACTGCCTCGAAGTTTTCCTTAAATATCTTGGGAAATCACAGAAAATGTAGAACTGGTTGACCAGGTGAGGATTTGAACGACTGTTCTCCCATTAATAATCATTGTACCTTACCACTGCGCTACCTCTCTCGGGTCCTTATTAGAATAGTACACGGGATGCCTGGTGAAGTTGCGAGGCAGTGCCCTGCAAGCGCAAACTTGCTGCGCTGCTGTCGCGTTTTCGTTGCAGCGATCTTTTTCAGTCGGTGCTAGAGAAGTCAAGCGTCATTGCAGGATTAAAATACTCCTAAAATGCCACATTCGTACCTGGACTTCGCTGGTAGTCAAAAACATCGCTTTACTCTCCTTCGCTGTGTATATAAGAAACCAGCAGTTTTATTCTAAACATTATTTCTGAGCGACAAATATTGGTACGGTTGTGGAACTTCTTCTTGTGTCTCTTCATCCATTTAAATGTTTTTGGGTCGAAACCGCAAAGCTCGTCCAATTTGTTCCTTGTTCAGCCGTTCTCGGGTAAAGTGTTTATTAGATGGTACAATTCAGTAGACGTACTACAAGCGTTCAATAAGCAATGCCACACTTTTTTTCTGAAAGCAGTTTGCTTTTATTCAGGACGCCAGTACACCATGTTACTCCCCACTCCTTTGGCTACAAAATCCTATTTTTTTACGCAATCACCGTTGCCAAATTGTTGGGAAGGCCTGTATGCCTGCGTGGTATCGCTCAACTGGTCGACATCGGCGCCAACGTCTTGCCGCATCAATAAGCAACCCATCATTCAAATACTGCTTCCTGCGAAGCGCATCCTTCATTGGATCAAACATATGGAAGCCAGAAGGGGCGAGATCGGGGCTATAGGTGAAAGGTTCGTGCGACTTTGTTGCCGTGATGATAGATGCCTCTCCCAGCGATTGACCGTGCTATTTTCACTGCATTGTCTCCGTAGACATTCTGCTAGCGCCAATGAATACGTGCGATGCTCTGGTTTTCCGTCAAAAGACAGCTCGCTGCTTGGAACGCTCCTCCGTTACAGACTCCATGCTGAAGGCTATGTATAGCGCTGCTACCTATCGGAACTACTTGAAACTATAGGAATTGAAGCGGGAATATTCCATGATATCCCCACAACAAATTCTACAATTATTCAACGGAAACTGGCTGACTAAAAATGTGTTACGCAACTTACTGAATGCCCCTCGCACTTTCAGAGTCAGAGAGAGTACAACCTTTGTGCACTAAAGTGCGGAGCATCCCCTAACGTCCGATTAATTCCTTATTCTCCCAAAATCCCAGCTTCATTTCCAGTCACGTAACCGACGGGACGTTAAACCCTAATCCCCCTGCCTTTTACTTGCTTCCTATATACACCTATGCCGAAGGCAATGGAAACCACGGGAATAAACTCCCATAATAAGTAATCATTTGACATTTTTCCTCTAATTGAAACAGTGTCGTGACGATCTCACACTTACCAAAAGATCCTGGTTGAGTCCTCCACTCGGGTCTCCGAGAGGGGAATAGTAAGGGAGAGATGACCGTAAGAAAAAGGATGAATAACCCCTGAATCAGAGTGTGGAATGTCAGAAATCTAAGTGCGGTAAGGAATCTAGAAAACCTGGAAAGGTAAGTGAAAGGCTTGGTCCAGTGAAGTGAAATGGAAAAGAGATAAGGATTTCGAGTCAGATCAATACAGGGCAATATCAACAACAACAGCGAATTGTGCAGCGGGAGTAGTACTCGTCCTAAACAGTAAGACAGGGCAGAGAGTGAGTAACTGTGAACAGTTCAATGATAGGATTATTCTCGTCGGATCGACAGATAATAATCGCCATCAACAATAATACAGGTATGTATGCCTGCATCAAAAATATATGATAGACAGATAATCTATATGAGGATACTGAATGTGTAATTCAGTATGTAAATGGCGATGAAAATTTAATAATCATGGAGATTGGAACGCTATGGTAGGGGAAGATTAGATGACAGGAGTTACGAGAGAATATGGACTCGATAGCAGGAGTGAGAGAGGAGAAAGACTAACTGAGATCTGCAGCAAATTTCAGCTAGTAATAGTGAATATACCTTTCAGAAAACACAACAGGAGAGGGTATACTTGGGAAAGGTCTGGAGATATTGGAAGATTGCAGCTGAATTACTTCATGGCCAGGCAGAGATTCCAAAACCAGTAATTGCAATATGAAGCATACCAGAAGCACATATAGACTCATCACAATTTCGTAATGACAAAGGGTGGACTAAAGTTTAAGAGAATCACCAGGAAGAATCAGTGTAGATGGGAGTGTGATACTGCAGTAGCAAGCGATGGTGAGGTGTGCTTGAAGCTCTCTAAGGACATAGATACTGCGGTAATGACTAACACAACAGACAGTTCTGAAAACTGATAGACAAATTTAGGTACAAGGCAGGTAATTGCGAAGACACCTCGGACAGTAGAAGACATATTTCAATTGATTGACGAAAGAAGGAAGTACAAAAATATCAGGAAAAAACAAGAATACAGTGATGAAAGTCACGAAGGGATGAAATAATTAGGAATTTAGGAGAGCTAAGACAAAATGACTACAGGAAAAAGGCAAAAAAATCAAAAGTGATATGGCAGTCTGAAAGATTGAATCAGCATCTAGAGTATCAGAACATCGTCGGTGAAATTAAAAGGAAAGGTGTCATCATTAACACATTAAGGACCAGATAACTTTTTTCGAACTTACCAAAGACACCAGGTATTGTGTGCTGCCTGACTTGCATGCAGCCCGCACAACACAACTGTCTTGCAGGTCCTCTAAACACCTTTCGTTGCCTTCAGTTGTCTCTACAAACCAATATTTTTTCGGCTAGCTGATGTATTTCTGCATCTACCCAAAAACCAGGTAACATCTCATCACCTATGCATCTTTTTATTTTACCCTGTCAGTGTTTGAGAAAACGGTTCTTCACATCATGAAATAAAAATTTTTAATGCATGCAGAAATCACCACTCATTAGAAATTATAATTGTGATGTAATTGTAAGCTTCATGTATATGTAATCATCATAATCCACCAACCAGATGTCTTATTAAACCTCTAAGTGGTCCAGATGATTTAGAATGTAATTACTATTCTACTATATTGACCATATTACGTTCAAACTTAGAATTCCTACACACCAGATATTCTAGTAATTCTTGCAGAACGAGCAGATGTACTGGGTTTCCTTCCTCAGCCTGTGTGCGCTGCAAACTTCGAAGGGCTTCGAAGGGTATTCCTTGGCCCTGATCCAACAGTTGCCTAAAGTTTGTTTTCCCTCATACCCTCTGATAGTATTTGAGGATGGCCCTGTTTCGGTGTTCGAGATGTGGGAGTTTTCCTGGGCCCTCGTCTTCTCCTGCTCATTCACTTGTGGCTTCTGAGTCGGTACCCAGTATCTGACTGTCTCCAACAGGAATTACTTGTACTTCATCTTCTTTTCAGGGTTCTGTGTTCTATACACAATAAAGGCATTGAATAGGACAGAGTTGATCTACCAGAGGACTACCTTCTTACTCCATTTTACAGTCTTTCTCAGGGCTGAGTAGTAGAACAAATACTGGCCTGTTCTGTCCACATCCTTCATGTACTTATTATACTGAAGGATACAGTCAAGCTTCTTCACAACACCTCTCTTCCTTTATACACTCTTCATCGTAGCTGGATGTATAGTGCTAACCATTCGTATCACCTGCTTGTCCTTCCAACCTTGTAAAACCACATCTCCCTTCCGGCAGTACACGTTTTCCCCTTTCTTGAGACTGTTTACAGCAATTGAAAATTCAGGCGGACGTCCCCCATTAACCCAAATTGTCCCACAGACCATGGTCTTCCGTGCAAGCAGGTTATCTGCAATTGTCACATTGTTAGAGTAGTTGTACTAACAGACATGATGCCAGATATCAAAGTGGGGTGCCAATACCGAAAAAATGGTTACGTCCAGTCTTTTCCCCCGCGCAACATATTTCCACGTAACATATGTAACCAGTTGTGGCCTCACATATCATCCACAGAAGAAGGCCATATTTTTCCAGCTGACCGGGATTATTGGTTCTAAACTTAAGGCGGCCTCTCCAAGATATCATGTCGCTCATCGAATGGCATACGGTCTGAAAACGATCCACAAAATGCTAGAGAACCGGCCGGACCTTACAGAGTCTGTCTGCTAGATCACTCTGTCGTGAACTGTCGGAAATGTGCCATATATTCCATATCTGATCCCACTGATTTCGACTCATCAGTTGTCCGAGTATAGGAGTTTCAAATAAAGAGTCTGTGCTCTAGTACTCCCAATAACCGTCCTTTCTGACTTGTCGAATCACATGTAAGCTCGCTAAAAACCGTTTCATTTCAACAACTGAAATGTCAGTCCACTTTGGTGTCCTGAATGATGCTTCATACTTATGTAAAGTCTGACTGTCATGTAGGTTACATCGTCTTACAAAAATATCAAATAATTCGTCACCAAAAAAACGAGATCAAATAATTCGTCACCAAAAAAACGAGGTACAACCTCTGAAATACTACACGGATTATCAGGAACAAATTTAAGGCCTGAATGACCTTCAAGCGGTTCTACATGAGTGACTGGATTGTCATTAGTATAAACATTGCTTGTATCCATTCCACATAAACAAATGTCCACCTCACCATCACTACTAGCGTCACCAACACACGTGACTGTTGCCGGATTTTAGTTGACGTAGAGGGCCGAAATTCACCGCACTGTCACTCGTATTATTGCTGTTATCATCCTCTGCATTACTTGGTTCATCCGATAATGAACCTGCATACAAATAATGAAACATTTCGTCATAACACAAAGTACGTTGCCAATGGCACGTCATCTTGTACGAACACTCCTGGCGGTTAAGATAATTTTTATACATCCAGATTTCGCAGCTATCATAATCGTACAAGTGGTTAAATATACTGGGTCTAACAGCTACACACTTCTTACACCATTCCTTGCCAGCAAATAGTTCAAACTCAACCCAGCTGAGAATACAACAGGTCGTAAACTGCGCCCATGCAGGGAAACGGGAATTTCCGTGCCCCGTCAGCCGCTTCTGGCCGCTGTAATACGGAGATCTCAGGAGGCCGTCATCAACGCGTTACTATTGAAAGAGGAATTCCACTGTTATACGTAGAGGAGGAAGCAGATAGGCGGAAAAAGTACATTAAAGTTATCTGCTGGGGGAAGAGGTCTGTTAGTGTGGTGGCAGAATAAATGGAAGTCGAAGTGGAAGACTTAGTTATCCATTATTAAGCACAGAATTTAATAGAACTTTGGAAAACTTGCGATAAAATAATGCAGAAAGTAGACATAATATTCCTTCTGAATTTTTAAAAGAATTTTTGATAGTGGAGACGGTTATTCAAGTTAGTTTCTCGAATCTATGAGCCTCGAAAGGTACCATCAGCCTTTCAGGAAAATATCATCTACGCAATCCCCGAATTGGCAAGGGCAGATAAGTGTCACAACAGCGCACTATCAGTTTAGCGATCAGTTGGACATAAGAACATAATTCAGAATAATGGAAAGGAAAACTGAGGATGTGTTAGATGACGATCAATTCAGCTTTAGGAAAGGTGAAGGCACAGGAAGGGCAGCTCTGTCGTTGTGGTTGACAATGGACGCAAGATTTAAGCAATATCAGGCCATTTTCATAGGATTTTTCAACTTGAAGGAAGCATTCGACAATGTAAAATGGTTCAATATGATGAGAAAAACAGGAGTAAGCTATGATGAAAGAAAGGTAAATGTACAATATGTACAAGAACCGAGAGGGGACAGTAAGACTGGAAGACCAAGGTCAAGGTTCTTGGATTAGGAAGGTTATAAAGATGTAGACTTTCACTCCTACTGTTCACTCTATATAGTGTGGTCAGAAACAGTCTGAAAAGTTTGTAAGAGTGTTGCAGAGTATGCTGTGCTGAGAAATAATTATTAAGGAAAAATACGATAGTCTGCACCGTTTACGATTTAATTAACACTGACGTTAGCAAATCAGGTCGTTGCCGTGCGAAAATTTAAGTACTTCCACGCGCAAAAATGCGGTGTCTCCAGCAGGCTGCTCGAATTTGCGCAAGCAACTTCAATGTCATTTAAATCGTAAACAGCGAAACGTATCTAATTTTTTTCTTAAGAATTATTTCTCACTACAACTTACTCCGCAGCACCCTTGCAACTTTTCAGACTGTTTCTGACCACTTTGTATATGAAGAGGTAATAACGGATATCCAGAAAGTTTCACGACTGGGATTAAAATTCAGGGTGAGAGAATGTCAATAATTAGATCTGATGATGAAATTGCTATCTTCACTGAAAGTTAGGAAGAATTGCATGATCAATTTAATGGGATAAACACTCAATTAGAACATACTAAGGACTGAGAGTAAATCGAAGAAAGACGAAATTAATGAGAAGTAGCTGAAATAAAGTTAGCGGGAAAGTTAGCATCAAAATTGAAGGTATTTTGCTACTTTTGAAGAAAATTAATGCACGAGGACATGAAAAGCCGATTATCATAGGCAAAGAATGCGTTCCTGGCCAAAAGATGTCTATTTGATCAGACGTCGTTCTTAATTCGAGGAAAAAATTTCTGAGACTGTATGTCTGGAGCACAATATTGTACGTAAGTGAATCGTAGGTTGTGGTAAAAACGCAAAAGAAGAGAATCGAAATGTTTCAGATGTGGTGTTATTAAAGGAAGTTGAAAATCAGGTGCACTGGTAAGAAATCTCGAGGCTCTCCGCAGAATCGCGAGGAGAGGAACATGTGTAGAATATTGAGAAGAAGAAAGGATAAGATGATAAGACTCATATAGTTTTATTTTTCAGCTTTGTGAGCTATGTCCACTCTTTGCTGTCGTCCTGCATTGATTATATGTGTAAGGGCGTTATCGATTTACTCACTTTAAGTCACAGGGCATTAGGCGGGTTTGACGAGAGATTAGTGACAAAATTAGCTAGCGAAATTAGAAGCAGATGAAGATGAGCAGTGCAAATATGGAAGAAATAATTGAGGTAGTGCACGAAGATGCATTGGACGGAGCAGGGAAACTGGTAGTTTTCGGATAATTATGGCAGCTCAAACGGGGAAGAAACGGAATGGGAGAAAACAGTGAGGAAAGGAACCGGAAGACTGAGACAGCAACAATGGGAAATTATAAATAATGAATGGACAGAAGCAGCACGAGAGGAAGCGGAGAATGTAGCGCAGGAATCAATGTGCATGCGTGGAGTCGAGAGAGTTGATAATATGCAAGGCGAGATTTCTCAAGTGAGGCAGCCAAGTACACTAGCTACAACTATTCTTAGAAAAGGGAATACAAATGAAGATGCACAAGGGCTTTTCCAACATATGATGTGGGAATCTAAAGAGAGGTAGAAGAACCAGGAAGCACGCAATAAAGGGACATGGGTGATATGAGACAGAGAGGAGGCAAAGTTGACGGAAATTGGGTTTCAGTTGGAGCAATTTCCAGTCAAGCAACGGCAAATTAGCAAAGTAGAGTGATGGCGAGAGGGGCAAGAGAATCACATGGTGCACTTAGAAAAGAGGATTGAGGGGGTAAAAGAAGTTGTGGATAAGATACCGGAGGAAATCGGACAGAAAGTGTGTGAGTCTATGGAACAGCTGAAAATTAGCAACTGTGAGGTCGTGATGCAAGCTATAAGGAATGTACATAAAATATCAGACTGAACACGTCCAGTACCAATCTTGGAAATTGAGGAGGTGCTGGAGTTACTGAGGCTTAAAGAACAGCACGATAGTACTAATTGAAAACAAAAATCAAGAGAGGAAATAATAGCGGAAGAGTTAGGGAATTTTGATGCTAAAGTTACGTGAGTGTGAGGGATAGAAGAAAATTTTGCTTTTCTTGTCTGCAGCAGATATTTGTTTGTTGACAACATGGTAGGAGCAGAGCTGGCTTATTCATTAATCAATCAAAGAACAGAGCGGAGTACTGCACGGGGTGGACCATGTATCATCTCCGACCTGTGATTAGAAGTGTAAAAAAGTCATCGGAGGCTGAACCATTCAACAACAAGCACTTTCTAACAGTTCCAAAGATTCAGGTATTTGGAGAGAACACTAGTAATCTGCAGCCAAATTCCTGGGTTGGAAAATAAGATTTTCCCGTACCTCCAGCATCGCCGGTAGACCATCAATTAGATTACGTGTGCAGTTATCTGGAAGAAGAATCGGCAGCGAAAATGCGATCGATTGCATCGAGTTGTAAATCGAACTACTGGTCAGTGAAGGTGCTGGCAAGAGTGAAAGAGGAAATAATAATGGGGTAGAACCTTCTGAACTCTGAAACCCGCAGCTCATTATAACATTTTGTTCAAATATCGAGAAATAATCATTTTTTGCACACAGCATTCAGACCAGTAGAGCAGACATGATTGTGTTACATGAAGTTGCCCTCGCACTATCAGCAAATGCTAGTAGGACGGTATACGGATAACAAAAAGGTATTTAAGTCATAACTAGAGCAATTAGAAGCCGAATGGTATGCTTCGACGGCACAAAAAATGTATAATGAGAGTAGGGAATCAAACAGAAGAAATTGGGACGACCTTAGAGGTAACAGAAACAACAGAGCACGTGCACGTGCACGTGGTGTAGAGAGGCAAAGGGCGGCAATTATCGACATTCGATCCCTCGATCTTCACCATGATTGAAATCGGGAAATTTAACTGCACAGTGATGGGAGAATTCCGCGGAAACAAGAGAGCAAGGCAGACTGGTGGATAGTTTTGACGTAGGTGATGTGTATTGGCTGGGCTATGATCACTTCCGAGATGAATTGTTAGAAGACAAAGAAAGTAAGAGAACATATAATTTGCACCCGACTATCTAATTTCAGTGAAGGGAATCAGTTTCGATGCAATTGGGATAGCTGCATTCAAGTTTCAGTGGTCTCAGAGGGAGCATTAGGATGGTGTATGGTGAAACATGACTGGCCAATCCTGAAGTTATAAAAAACAAAGATTAGATAGCACTTGTTGTCTATGGGTAGCGTCTTTTATTAGTAATCAAAACGTCCTCGACCCCGGGTTCGAACCATGCTACTGCTTAAGTTTTGAATAAAAAATCATCAGCAGTGGCGACCGGGGATTTCCATCACAAGAAGTCACCCACATTCTGCCAACGGCTTTGTCAAAAAGGGCAGAGGAGCGAAGGTTAGCTTCACGGCTCTTCTTGCCCTTGGGGTATGAGACAGCTCTTAAATGTGGAAGAATCAGCAATTATCAACGACATAGGGATGCAGGAGGCAATAGAAACCACTACATTAAAGACACATAATGTGTATCCACAGTACATGGGGCCTGTAACTGAAAAAGGGTCATGATGATCTCTTCATTGAAAAAAGACTCCGGAATAGTCCCCCATTCGTCTTTCTGGCAGGGGATTGCCAAGGAGGAGTGACCATGAGAAAAACATTGACTAACCAACGCAGGGATAATGATATACAAGTCGGGGTGTGGGTGACAGAATTTTGAATGTGGTATGGAAGCTAGAACATCTGAAAAGAGAAATTCTAAGGCTCAGTATAGATGTAGTGAGGATCAGTGAAGTGAAATGGACAGCAGACAAGGATTTCTGGTCAGATGAGTATATGTAATTTCAATATCATCAGAATGGGAGTTGGATTCAGTATAAATAGGAAGGTAGGGCAGACCGTAAGTTACTGTGAACAGTTCAGTGATAGGATTGTTCTTATGAGAATTGACAGGAAACCAACACCTATAACGATAGTTAAAGTATACATGCCGACGTCGCAATCAGAAAATCAAGAGACAGAGAAAGTACATGAGGATACTGAACGGAAAAATTCAGTACGTAAAAGGAGATGAAAATAACATAATCACGGATGACAGGATGCGGTTGTGGGGGAAGGATTAGAAGAAAGGGTTACGAGAGAATATGGGCTTAGTAAAAGGAATTAGGGAGGAGAAGGACTAATTGAGTTCTGCAATAAATATCAGCTATTAATTGCGAATACTTTGCTCAAGAAACTAGAGGCGGAGGTGTACTTGTAAAAGGCCGGGAACACGGGAAGATTTCAGTTAAATTACTTCATGGTCAGGCGGAGATTCCTAAATCAAATACTGGACTGTAATGCGCACCCAGGAGCAGATACAGACTCAGATCACAATTTAGCAGTGATGAAGAGTATGCTGAAGTTGAAGACAATAGTCAGGGGAATCAGTGTGCAAAGAAATGGCGTACGAAAGTACGAGGTCTGTTCAAGAAATTCTGGAACTTTGTCCAAAAAATTTTTCTACGCTTACCTTTTACTTACTTTGCATGGTCTTCGAAATACTCTCGTCCACAACTGATATACCGCTTCCAACGCCGTTTCCACTTCCGGAAGCAGTCTTGGTATGACCCTTGCTGGATCGGGTGAAGCGCCGTCTGCGAATTTTCTTTTAGCTCGTCCATCGTTGCAAATCTTCGTCCTTTCAAAGGGGTTTTCAACTTTAGAAATAAAAAAAATCCTCAGAGGCCATATCTGGAGAGTGCAAAGGATGAGGGAGCTCAGTGATTACGTTTTTTGTGTAATAGTCACGCACCAACAGGGTTGAATGTACTGGTGCCCTGTCGTGATGCAAGATGAATTGTCTCGCCGCATTTTAGGCCGTTTTCTTGCACGTTTTCTCAGAGGCCCACGTCTCAATAGTACCATAGATTAACAATCTGCCCCTGTGGCACGAATTCTTGACGAACTAATCCTTCAAAGTCAAAGAAAAATACCAGCATGGCTTTGACATTTGACCTGCCTGACGACCTTTTTTCGGTCTTAAAGAAACTTGCCCTACCTACTGCGAAGATTGAACCTTGGTCTCAACATCATAACCATAGACCCATGTCTTATCAGCAGCTGTGATTCTCTTACGGAACATCTCATTTGCGCTACCTAAAAGCTCTTCATAGATTGCGAAGCGAAGGTCTTTTCTGGTCTTAACTCATGAGCCATGGGACGAACTAGGAGACAACAGAGTGCATTCCAAGATGATAAGTCAGGATTTTATGACATGTTCTAACTGAAATGTTACATTCTTCTGCAACCACTGGGACAGTCAGTCTTCGAGTTGCACGCACGTTGGCGTTCCGGACATGGGCGTTGTCGGTGAACGACGGTCATCTTTAACCTCCGTTCGGCTAGTTTTAAACCGCGTGACCCGTTCGTAACACCAAGTACAGCTTAAGAGTCATAGCCGTAGGCTACCTGCATCATTTGGCTTGCCTCTATAAAGATTTTCTTGAGTTTCACGCAAAATTTAATGCAGACGCGTTGCTCCTCTGACTCTGACATCTCAAAAATTCGCAAACTGTGCGGCACAACGGCGTACTCAATACAGCACTGAACAACTAAACGACAAATAACAATGAAACTTCCGTCAATTACACATTACACACAGGTGTGTGCAGGGATGGCAACCGCATTTCGCTCCAATACACAAAAATTTGTGTGAAATTACGAATGTCCGGACTTTTTTGAACATACCTCATTCTAAGGAAAGAAAAGATACGGTTGATGTTCTCTGAGGCTGTAGATAGAGCAATAACGAACAGCTCAGTAGACAGTTCAATTGAAGAGGAATGGACGTCTCCAAAAAAGGATATCACAGAAACTGGAAAGAAAACCGTAGGTACAAAATAGGTAACTGCGAAGGAGCATTGGGTAACAGAAGAAATACTTCAGTTAACAGGTGAAAGCGGGCCGGTGTGGCCGAGCGGTTCTAGGCGCTTCAGTTTGGAACCGCGCAGGTTCGAATCCTGCCTCGGGCATGTATGTGTGTGATGTCCTTAGGTTAGTTAGGTTTAAGTAGTTCTAAGTTCTAGGGGACTGATGACCTCAGATGTTAAGTCCCATAGTGCTCAGAGCCACTTTTTGACAGGTGAAAGAAGGAAGTACAAGAATGTTCAGGAAAATTCAGGAATACGGAAATACAAGTCACTTAGGAGTAACATAAATAGAAGTGCAGGGAAGCTAAGGCGGAATGGTTGCATGAAAAATGTGAGGAAATCGCAAAAAAATGGTGGTCGGAAGGACTGAGTCAGCATATAGGAAAGTCAAAACAACCTTCTGTGAAATTATAGCAGGGTGGCAATATTAGGAGTGCAACTGGAATTTCATAGTTAAATGCAGATGAGAGACAAGATAGGTGGAAAGAGTACTTTGAAAGTCGCTATGAGGGGGGAGACTTGTCTGATAACGTGACAGAAGAAAAAACAGGAGCCAACATAGAAGAGAAGGCGGATCCAGAATTAGCATCAAAATTTGAAAGAGGTCTGGAAGACTTAATATCGAATAAGACAACATTCCACCAGAATTTCTAAAATCATGGAGGGAAAATGGCAACAAAAAGACTGGACGTTGGTGTGCAGAATGTACGAGACTGGCAATATACCATCTGGCTTTCGGAAAAAACATAGTCCACACAATTCCGAAGACTGCACGTGCGAGAATTATTGCACAATCACCTTAACAGCTCATGCATACAAGTTGTTAACAAGAATAAAATACAGAAGAATGGGAAAGAAAATTGAAGCTCTGTTAGATGACGATCTGTTTGCCCTTAAAAAAGGTAAAGGCACAAAAAAGGCATTTCTGACGTTGCGGTAGATAATGGAAGCAAGGTTAAAGGAAAGTTAAGACACATTCATAAGATTAGTCGACATACAAAAAGCGTTCTACAATGTGAAATGGCGCAATATGTTTGAAATTCTGGGAAAAATAGGGGTAAGCATTAGGTAATGACGGGTAATATACAATTTGTATAAGAACCAAGAGACAGAGATAACAATAACTGTGGGCGACCAAGAACGATGTGCTCTATTGTTGAATCTACTCATCAGTGAAGCAATGACGGAAATAAAAGAAAGGTTCAAGACTGGAATTCAAGTGGAAAGACTATCAATGATAAGATTCGCTGATGACATTGCCATCCAAAGTGAAAGTGAAGAAGAATTACAATTTCTGCTGAATGGAATTAACAGTCTAATGAGTAGAGAATATAGACTGAGAGTAAATAAAACAAATTCGAAAGTAATGAGAAGTGGTAGAAATGAGAATAACGAGAAACTTAACGTCGGGATTGGTGGTCACGAAGTAGATGAAGTTAAGGAATTCTGCTTCTTAGGCAGCAAAACAATCCATGACGGATTTAGCAAGAAGGATATCAAAAGCAGACTAGCACTGACAAAAAGGACATTCCTGGCCAAGAGAAGTCTACTAGTATCAAACATAGGCCTCAATTTGAGGAAGAAATTTCTGAGAATCCTCGTTTGGGGCACAGAATTGTGTGATAGTGAAACATGGATAGTGGGAAAATCGGAACAGAAGAGATTCGAAGCATTTGAGATGTGGTGCTACAGAAGAATGTTGAAAATTAGGTGGGCAGTAAAGGTAAGGAATGAGGAGGTTTCCCGCAGAATCGGTGAGGAAAGGCATAAATGGAAAACGCTGACCAGAAGGGACAGGATGATCGTCATCTCTTTAGACATTTCGGAATAAATTCCATAGTACTAGAAGGAGCTGCAGAGGGTAAAAACTGAAGAGGAAAACGGAAATTGGCATATATCCAGCAAATAACTGAGGATGTAGGTTTCAAGTGCTACTTTGACACGAAGAGGTTGACACAAGAGAGAAATTAGTTTCGTGCCGCATCAAACCTGTCAGAAGACTGATGACTCAGAAAATAACATAAATAAAGAAAATGTCAGAGAAGCGATAGTAGGGCAGAATACGGATGCAAATCGACAGGTGAGGCTAGAGTTTGAATGCCAAGACATGCTCTAGAACGGAACTTTCTAGCAATATTGTTGTTGTCAGTGTGCGTGATTTTCGGACATGGGAATACGAAACTTTTTAGACCTGGGAAGTGGGAAATTATACTGAGAAGAGGAATACCGATGTATATATATTTCGAAGAGCGTGCGATTCGGGTGTACATTCCACTGAATTGTTTGAAACTTCGCATAGAAATCAATTAGGTAATGGTACAAGCAAGGATAGGGCATCACTCGTCATATGATGAAGGAATAGAAACTATAATGAAGAATCATCCCCCCCCCCCCCAATACAACACGAAAGATGATCGATTTTCGACCACAACGGAACCTGCGAGACAGAGATGTGATAGAGTTAGCAGTTAACTTGATTAAATGAGCAGCGATGAAATAGAAGGAACGGGCAGATTGGAAATCCACCACAGAGGAAAGTCGACTTGATCAAAATGTGTAGGTCTGAGCTCATATATTATCAAATAAGCAAAACAGACAGTGTCAGAACAGTATGTAAGATGTGCAAACCAGCTCGTCATGGTTCGACCAGATGGGCATTAAGTGATGCCCAGTCTGTGTCAATCAGAGCAGCCACCTTCACCACCCGGTGCTGGCAACCGGGCCGTGAACGTACGGACCTCCGCCTGTCTACTCAGTCCAGGCTTATCCACTGTGCGCTGCTCTACGTTGCAGGCAACCAGATCCCAGGAATAGTACAAGGGAAGAGTGGACCATGTCAGAGAATAGAGCGCACTCAGAAAACCGTCTAAGCTGAATAAATTGATTAAGAATTGTTGTTTGATCACCGACGGTTTGCCTGCAGATTCCACACACGTCACAGCTATCTCCCAAATCATCTACGAATCCGACAATGCAAACAGAAGACTCTAGCGCATACTGACAAACAAGAATTATCCACATTCTCCTTTCGCAGCTTTATAATTTGATGAAAGGAGCGGAACTGGTTTGGGAACTGATCAATGACTACTACCAAGAAGATACGCAGCATGCTGCTGGCAGAAGGCTACAAGCAGTGATTCAACAGGAACAGCAAAAAATGTAAGTAGCTGTATAAACTATTTTTTTTACTTTCACTCGTAAGTTTCTCTTCATCCTTCGGTGACCTTTCTCTGGTTTTCTAGTAACGTCAGGTCTAGATACTGTTGTAGTATTTGCTAAGAGACCTGAAGGCTGAACTCCATTATTACGACTCCAGTGTGGTTTACCTGGGCATTCTACCCCATGCACTGAGCAGCATGGCGCAGTATGTTGGATTTGCCAAAAAAAGGACGTTACGCCAGCCAGTGCAAAATGTGCACCTGACTCAGGCATTGAAAACCTTGGGTACCTCGAAAACTTCAGTAATTTCTTAATGATAATCCAGAATAGGCATAAAGCTTTCTGTGAATGCGAATTGTATGGAGTAAATGTTTTAAGATGAGTGATAACGGTATGAGTAACACGTATATCAGCAATTAGAGAGAGGCATAATGTAGGATTTAAGGTGAAGACTACCAAGTATATTAAGAGATGCACTCTGGAAAATGAGACACTCAATGAAAATAGTTAACACGTACTACTTAGTTTGTTAGGATAGGTCTAAGTCTCGGTACAACGCCAATAAGTTAGAATTGGAACAAAGAGTCACGTTTAGTTAGCTTTTACTGTCTTTACATCATGCGGGATTGTCTCAAAACGGCCAAAGATCTGAGATACCACACAGATGCGAGACATGCCATTGGCCATAATGTCGTCAATTTATACACAGGTGGGGCTAATACACCACCTGTAGTTGTGGAGAATGATAGGATTACTGTACAGGTGAGACTGATATAATAAATGTGGCTGGGGAAATGATAGGATTATCATACAGCACGGACAAGGCTGTTATAGCGTCAGTAACTGGGAAAGTCTAGGATTATTGCACAGTACATATGGGGCTAACATAGAACCTATGGCTGGAAAAATGTTGTAGAACTTACACCTCGGAAATTATAGGACCATCGTACAGCACTAGTGGGGTGGTATAGTGCCTGTATCTGGATCAATATATCAGAGAGCTCTTGAAGCAGGACCATGGATAAAGCTCTCAGAGTGAGTGGAATTAACTCAGAATTATTTAGGAATTAATAAAGACTGAAAAGAGTAATAGTTTAAGCTATTTCTGATAGATTCCCCGGTCGCAATATCGTAAGAATGAAACCTAAGGAAGTAATGGATTACTCATCGCTGTAAATAAACTTTTCCTAATTTTTAAGGTAATAAAACACAGAACAAAATGACAGTACACAAACCGCCGAGTTCATGCAGGTCATTATCGCCAAAACAATATGGTAGTTCTCATTGAATAGGTCTGTTCTGTTTCACCTAGATTAAGACTGTATTCTACAGCATACGTATTATACTTGTTAGTCGATAATGACAAATCGTAAGATATTAGCACAGACCTGCAGACAGTTTCACCACTTGCCAAGTTATAGAACTGAAGTACCAAGACAATATGAGTATAGGTTAACGAAAAGAGAAGGGTGCCTGGTTTTTTATGTCAGCGCTGGGTAGTGCGTCATATTGTTTGTGTACTTGTAAGGTAAGAGTTACCTATATATTGGAGGCTTCCATTCGAGTTGTTAGAGGAATGTGATATAAGTAATATGAGAACGTGGCAGTCACAAATTTTTGCACCAAAAAGAAAGTAGGTTAGACTGCCCTCCTGTTTCCCGTTACCTTCCCATGATATGAAGTGACATAGCTGCTACAAGGACTAAAAGTGGAGATAATGCAAAGAACTATGTGATATGGTGAGTGGAAGTGGAAATGTGAAGTGAAAATAAATGTAAATAAACCGATGTCTATGTTTTAAAAAGTTGCCTAGTGCTGTTTCTCTTCCCACATCAATGACGGTCATTTCACTTGAGATCTGTGCGAGTTAATTAACATACCACAATTGTTCTTATTTGTAAATATTTATTCTGTATTCCTGTTGTTCCAAAATGTTCTACTCCTGGAGGATTTCCTCTCTGTGAGTATGCTGGAACGAAAAGCACATGTTTTATGCAAAGTCTGTCAACATAGTGACGTGAGACAGTGACTGTCCTGGGAGAGTTGCGATATGGAGAATTGTGGAAGATCTAAATATGGATCTCGAAAGACTATTCCTATAACTGTGAAAGGCTTTCATGGACATAATGGATTGGTTGGGAGTGGACTTCTATTCACTAGCAGGATTTTTTTTATGAGCTTAGATTGCTCCACAGAATTTCTGAATCATTTGAAGAATTAGTGTTAAATGGTGTAGTCCAGATACTCTATCTATTTCATCTGGCATACTCCAACGTCAGCAGGGAAAACTACTTTATTTTTCAGTTCTGAGTAGAAATACGCAGTGTTGTGGTAAAATCATCTAATTTTGCACTGAATTAAATTTTCCGCCAAAATCAGTCAGTTTAGTGTCAAATTCAATTAATTTTGTACACAAATCAGGTAATTTTGTATTGGACCTGCTCTCCTACCACTGAACTTGCAAAAATAAAGGACTAAATGCAATTACTTTTTCAGTTTTAAACTCTGCAAGCTACAACTAAGAGTAATCATGTTGCACATCGTTTACAATTAAGGGTTCCTGCATCACTGTATTTTGCATTGTACAAATGACATCAGACATTCCTTCAGAATTTCTTAATCATTTCTGGCGAATGCAACTCAGAAACAGAATATTTGCATTGGAGACACACAGTATATCTATCTGATGTTTCTGCAGGATATCTTAATAATTTCTGTCGAATTCAGGTGTGGTTCCCACAGCAAGGGAGCTTTTGCAGGAAGTCATTTGTGGGACAAGCTTCCACACAGCCGTAAAGCAAATGTTGGGAGCTCAGCAGTGAAATGGCCAGGGGCCAAACTTGGAGAAATTCATCAAATTTGCTAGTTTGTGGGAGTTTGATACATGTTCGACTGTAGCTAGTTTTTGAAATATTTCTGATAATTGTTGAACTTAGAGTTACTCATGGTAACGGGGATTTTTTTATGAATGCTTTTCTGAAATATTTGGACGAAATTCGTACTTGAATATTTTATGTGAAGTGGGAATATGGCGATAAATTGAACAATTCAACCATTAACCAGTAGCCTCTTAAACTATATGTGACTTGAAATGTGTGACTGGGTTGAGGAACTAATAAATACAGTGGATCGGTACTGCTAACTTATTCTTTAACATGGTGGAGACAACATGTCACTTCAGCCCATACATTGGCATGTTACAACAAAACTGCAACAAACTGCCCCCGTTTACAGCGAACTTGTAACAAACTACCCATGATACAGTGAAACTGTAACAATTTTCCCTATGTTACAGAAATATTGTAACAGATTTCCCATGTTACAGCAAAATTGTAACTGTCCATGTTACAGTAAAATTGTAACTAACTGCCCAAGTTACAGCAAAATTGTAACAAAATGCCCCATTTTATAGACAAATTGCAGAAAAATTGCCATATGTTACGGTAAAACTATAAGAAAGTGACGATGTTACAGCGAAACTGTAACAATATGACAAAGATATAGAGAAATTGTAACAAACTGTCCCATGTCACAGCAAAACGGTTACAAATTGCCTGGTTATAGTGAAACTGTGATAAATTACACTCTGTTACAGTGTAATTGTAACAAACTGCCCCATTTTACAACAAAATTGTGATCAATTACCTGATACATCATCTTTTTGTAGCAAAAGTTGTAAGAAATTATCCATTGCAATAATAGGTTACAATGGTATGTGAATCAGTCAGCATGCAGAACTGTTTCCCGACAGGGTCGTGGATATAGCGCTTTTTATATTGGAGCAGAAAACAAATCATCATGCTGAAGTGTTTCCAGACCTTGAGTTTCACCATCTGCACAGACTGCTGGGACACAACCACTGCACTGTGCATCGAGGATGAATGTGCTGTTACTCCCCATCTTGTACAAGCTGAATGTGGGTGACAGTAAACTTGTTCTTGCAGGTCTGCCAGATCAGGAGTTCAATGTAGTGATACTTTTCAAAAATCCATGACTTAGGGAATGTACGATTGAGAAATGACCTCACATCCAGGTGAAAGTGAGGTGGCGCCCCATCCTGTTGAAAGCAATAATCTTCATTTCCAAACACAACGCTAAGACTAGGAGTTATCATTTTCAACATTTCCAAGTACGAGTCGCCCGTGACAGTGTTGTCAAATAAGTACGGCCCGATTAACCCTCTAGAAGACAGACCACACCGGACTGTTACTCCTGGTAGATTAACATGACTTTGCTCAGTTACGTATGGATTCTCCCTGGCCCAGTACACGCAGTTATGACGGTTAATTGTTCCATCAAGCTTATACTTCGCTTCATCTGACGAAAGAATTCGATCTTGGAAACGTCGCTCTTCTTCACATCTGTTAATGAACCACTCACAAAATTCGCTTCGCCTATCAGGATCATCCTCATTATGAGCATGGAGAAGTCTTGGAATGTAAGGCGTAAAGTTCTGAGACTGCAACATTCTATGAACACTGTTTCTGCAGATCACAGTCTCACGAGCGCATTGCCTCACAGATTTCTTCGGGGATCGTGTGTATGCCTAGATTACTGCATCAACGCTCTCATCGTCTGTTGAACTTACCTTTCGCCCGCTATGTCCCTTCTTCATATCGTGAACCGTTCCTTCGACTTCAAACTTACCTCTGGTTCTTGTAATTGTCGGTGGTGTTTGAAATTCAACTCTCTAGCGTCGTCGTACCGCTCTCACTTTCTCTGTTTTCCAGTAACACTTTAGCAGCCATTTCCGTTGTTCAAACGATAACGCCATGTTTGCTGACAATCCTGACACAAAAGAAAGCATTGTTATGTTTTTCACCTCCTTCTAAATTATTACTCATAAAAATTGTATTTCTGTCTCCTTTAATTAAAGAGATATTCTGTTTCAAATAGTGTACACATTATTTTGGGACACTCTGTATGTTTATAAAATTATTTTTCATGTAATTATTACGCAAAACGACAGAGAAGCAGCAGGCGCTAAGCTAACATTCCATATTAGTCAGAGCTTCTTTCAGCTACAATATAAAACACAGCACTAAACGTAGGCTATTTTCAACATGGAGGGCTTCGAATGCGATGTTGTCTCGGTGAACGATTCTGACGTTAACGCAGGCCCCGGGACCCTCCGAAACACAGAGGCCGCTGATACGGACGCAGATGGAATCCTATTAAGGCGGAACAGGTGTCCGCGCGCTGACGAGAGTGATTTGCGTGGGCGCGCAGTCCGCGTCCTCGGGCGCCGCGCAGCGCGGCCACAGATTAAATTTCCAACTGCGTGCCTCTGCCCGCCTGGCCCGCCAGTAACTGCCTTTTTCGACCTGCCGGGCCCCTGCAGGTAATTACGGTAACACCCGCCGTCTGCCCCGCCGCTCAGCTCGCGCGCGCGCACCCAAATTTAACCTTTCGTGCTCTGTCACCGGAGGCGGAGCGGAATTAACGAACACAAGGACCGCCAGCGACGCGCACTCGGGGGAAATTCGTCCGGAGTGATGCAGACTCGCGTTTTTGCACGCACGAGAGACGCCTACTTGCTGCGAAAGAGAATTATGTTTTCCCGATGGTTATCTCACCCTTCTCTCCTCTAGTAATTCCGCAGTTTTGCAAACGTAATGTGGCGGCGCCAGTGTATTCGCTTCAGGTGCCGTAACTGAATACATGAATGTATACGTAATGCTTCAGGACGAATGTTAAATACATGAGGAGACAATGGTACGGACATTTTACACTTAGACAAAACAACACAATTTGCGTCTCCCACGTCCGAGGGACGTGACAACCATAGAGTGAGCACGGAGTGAGCATTGGGATACGCGGAGCGAGAGTTGTGTCTGCAACGTCTCCTGCAGCTCAAGTCACATGACTTTCTTTCTAAGAATGGGAACGACATGAAAATAGAAAATATACTGGGAGTTCTGGCTAGGGACAAGGGAGAGATACGGAGAAGGGGTGAGGACTTCTGGCAGGAATCTTGGGAAATGGGTGAATCTGGCAGACTCTTGCCAAATGTTAAAGAAAGGTTAGGCATGAGGTATTTCGAACCAACCCGGGGTCTAATCCATTTTCTCACTGGTCATGGGCCCTACCCGACATATATACGTCGGTTTGGGAAAAGGGCTACACCTGAGTGTGACCGTGGCGCTTCGGAGGGTACTCCTGACCATGTGGTTTACGAGTGTCCCCTTTTCGATGATGTAGCAGTTACATTAACACGACAACTACCAAACAACAACACATACGATTCATTAAGACACGAAGAGACTTTTGAAACCTTGAACAACCTGGCAAATGAGGTATCACGTAAAGTTCTGAATGCATACCTGAGGAACTTTCGCGATTAGAACCAACCACTGAACGTGTCCTTCCTGTACCGCCTGTGCGTGGACAGGTCGACTTGTTAGTTGGAATCCGCCACGTGCAGGGCTAGGGGGACTGGGGTACACCTATTCACAATTATGACAGCACCAGATTTGACGTAGGTTAGCTAGTAGTTAGTAGGATTAGAAGTAGATACCAAACTAGGAACCTGCAGCGACAAGTAGTTTTTGGCCGGCTCAGTGTCAGGGGCACGCTCATCGGGATTAGCTCGATGAGAAAGGCCTTGAAGTAGGTTTATATCTCTGCTGACACACCTGTAATGCTGCAGGCAGTTAGGAATACTAACAAGCAGGTAGTAGTGTATAGTTTAACATATCGTAATTTGCCTATTAACGTGTACTGTGTCGCACTGTCTGTAGCTCACAAATTAACTGTAATAATTGTAATAACTGTAATAGTTGCAAATAACATGTAATATTGTATTAACATTAGGACCCACTAATCACTATGGTGTTGGGTTAATTTGTATAATTATTATTATTGTTATCGAAATAAAGATTTTTTTCTCTTTTTTTTTTTAAAAAAAAAGTCACATGACTTCGGACGGCGTATGGCACTTAGCGTATTTTGAGCGCTATTACTTCGCTGCTACAGATAGATCACCGTCAGAAGTACCGTGAAACTTAGTAAATGCGATTTACAAACATCTTAACACTCTGATGCCAGGAACTGAAGCTGGCTTGAAGATGTGAAGAGTAATGGTATTGTGACTTTTCGCCTCAGTATCGTACCTCAGATTCCACTTTATTTACGCTTTTTTTCGGAAATGGGATAACAAATGACAGCCAACAGTATTTTTTATGTTTTCTGTTGCACCTACTCATACTGTCAAATTGATGTTCTAATTTATTACGTTACAATGACTCTGTAGACGGCGCCGGAGTGTCACCAGAAAACAACACATTTGGAACTATGAAATTATTACAGTAAATGTGATTAGCGATTTGCACCACCTGATTGTCCATTCTTATTTTCAATTTTTTCTTTATTTACCCTTATGCTTATAACAGACAAGTAAAATATCTATAACATTTTTCCGCCATCCCATCAGAAAAGTAAAATCACTCACTGTGCACAAGAAAATGAAAAACACGAGATTCCGTATGATGATGACAACGCTGTATTGAAATGAAATAAACATGGAGGTATAATGAGGGGAAATGGAGCTACACACTTACGCTGTACGCTGTTTTGAAGCCGGTGTCGCCATGGTTGATGTCTCAAAACAATGGCAGACTACTGTTTACGATTACCTCTTTTTATAAATTTCTATCGTATTCCCGCAAAAGCTGTTTTAAACAGAAAATGTTACCGTGCATTCGTGGCTATCGCCGCATCAGGAGGGCATTTTCAAACATTTTTCTAGCCTTAAATGCGTATTTGATCCACTGTTAATCTAACTTTCTTTTTGTTATACATAAGAAAGACGATAAGTATTTGATATGAAAAGGCTGCTTTCGTAATCCAGCATTTTCCGTAATACGGACTGACGAAACTTTTATGCGGTCTATGCCTCCTTCCCGAAAATGTTGAGAATATATTTTGCTATGTTTGGTCGGTTTCCACTCTTTCCATCTCAGAGCGTTCCCCCACAGAGTTTTTCAACTTGGACTGGTTGGAAATGTAAGGAAAATGGTTCAAATAAACAATTATCTGTGTCAGTCACTCCTTTTATTTCATCCCAAGACGCGTTTCGTGGGATTACATACTCATCTTCAGATGAAACAATGGCATTATGTTACATTTTTGCTAGCTGACTGCAGCCAGTTGTCTGTTGTGGTTTCATTTTGAGTCTGTTCCAGTGCATAAAATCCTGCACGGAACCATACAACAGTCCAATATGGACGACATAAACATATCTAAAACATAACGACAATAATTAAAACCACTGCATTAAAAGAAAACAGCGTGACCCAAAATTCGTCTACATAAAAGAAACTATCGCCCGAACGTGTTCACTTATGTATGAAATATGATACATTCACACTTCAGACTATAATCAGCATGATCAGTGTACCTGTAAGTGATGCAAGCTAGCATTTTGAATAAAAGTATATCTACAAGGAGCAAATGTTTGGGGCAGGTAACATGGCTGATTTAGGCTTCAAGTTTGTGACGTCTTTACAAGTCCCTTCATTATACCTCCATGGAAATAATTTAAAGTAATTCTGCACTGTAAATAGACAGTCTGCTTTAGCGCCACTTCAATCAAACCTTTATTAAACGGAATATCACAAACTGATTGTTTGCCAGCCATATTCGTCACCGATGAATGAAGCTTAGACATGAGCATTTCTACGAAACTGTATTAGCTCCCTCTTTTTGAACACAGAAGTGCTCTATTTGTAGCAAAAGCGCGTGTTACACTTTCGATGGCACATGATTCTAAACTCATTTTACTTCGTTCGAAGATGAGGAAACAGGATATTTAACGTTCTCCTTTCGTTTGGAACAACCTTTCTACAATCTGTTTTGTTGTAACTATAATTCATTTTAGCCAACTATAGACAGAGAAAACGTGATGACAAAAATGAATGGAAGGATAGGAACACAGCAATCAGTGCAATCCCACTGATTTTTTTTATTTTTCTTGCATATCCAGATTTCAGCTATAATCATCCATCATCAGTGTATGGCTACTTATAGCTGAAACCTGGAGATGCAAGAATAACAATTGGGATTGTCACTGACTGTTGTGCTCTTGTCCTCCCTTATCGTTGTGCACAGCTGTTCTGTATGGAATCAAAGTTGATGAAAATGATGTTGCAATCATTCTATTTTACTGCTATGGTTGACGAATAAACTGAACAAGTGTATTATAACACAAATCAGCTGGTAAAATACGTCAAAGGAGACTTGAATTTAATCTTAATAGAATACTGAAATGTAGTCCATGGTTAAATGTGGAACAAAAGAATAACGATACAGTTCAGTCTCGACAATCGAAATGAGAGGTGAGGCACAGTAAAAGCATTCTGTATAGGACACACATACACTTTTCAAGAAACCTGGGGAAAAAAGTACACATGAAAGGTACCAAGGGTTCAAAGACCATATCAAATATAGCTGGTAAACCGAAGAGTCAAAAATCAGCTTAAAGACTTCGATGATTATCTAGGTGCTGAGAGTGATGGTGACAAAAATGTAATACTAGTGAAATGTCTGCTGCTGTCCAAGAAGCCAAAGAGAAAGCAGCTACCACGTTGGGATGTAGGCAAATAGAAGGAAACTAGAGCTTTGGACTGCCTTGGAACAGCATATGGCGAAAAAAATAACGACACTAGAAAATTGCTGACGTGTAAAACTGATGGAAAGATCGTAAAATAGTTGTGCAAACCGCTGCAGAAAAGTATTAGTACAAAGAAAGACAGAAAAATACAACCATGAATAACCGATATTCGATACTCGAAAAAATAAAGAAAATTTACTAGAGGAATTAAATTATCGGAAAAAATGTATAACCACCCCCCTTTCCTGTACTCAGATATAGTGTTTTTTATTTTACTGTTTTCAAGAGTCTGGTTGCATCTGTGAAGTAGACTGACCTCACTAAGACTTTGTCTGTCTTATGCAGTGTCCAAAATCGTTATCGCGATGCCAAAAAATAAATTTTGCCCTTTGAACACTACATTAAACTAAAATGCGCTCTTTGACTAAACTTCATGGCGTGTTTACCTCTTTAAAATTTAATTTGATTATCGAAGTTCTAAAATGTTTAAGAGGAAAACTATTGGGTCGTCGTTTTTAGAAACAAATTATTTGAAGCAACTTAATGTTTACCTTGATTTCTGTTTTCCACCAAAAATGGTGAGCATATCCATCACAACAATAGAAACTGTAACTAAATTCACCTCGAGAAAGTCTTTATAACAATTGAAGCTACTATTTGCTATTTACAGTCTCGACATACAAACGAATTTTGAAAGTAAACTGTTGATTCAGCTTGGTACATTTATTGCAGTTAGCTTTTTAATAAAGTTAAAACTTGTATTTGAGAACCAGAATGAAACTCATAAGATATTTATTGACTTCCTTTCAGTACTTTGAGCCATTTCAAAATTCAGTTAAATGAAGATAATATACTTTTTAACCCTGCTGTGCTCCTTAAAAACAGTATACACTCTTGGTACTTTGGGTCATAATGACCTAATAGGCAAAACTCTAGACGATTGCATTAAGGAACTATTACATGAAATTTAATATAATTTAATTCTTGTTTGAACCAGATAAAGCATTATTATGTAATGTAATACTGGTGTTGATCAAAATACAGGCAAATAAACATAGACAGCTCTCTTTCAAGTCCAAAAATATTTCGTGAAAATATAAACAAATACAGAGATATTTCGTAAAAGTATAAACATTTCTTTATAGCATGGTTCAGAACGCAATAAAATAATGATGGATGTATTTATTTTCAACGAAGAATATAAAAATATAAATAAATGACAATATATTTGTTTTGATCGTAAAACGTTAATCAAAATGCAAAAAGCAACAATAGGCAAGCCTCTTTTGAACACGAAATATTGAACAAAATACAAGGACGGGGTAACAGATAGGTTAGTCTTGAAGACAGGACAGTGTTCAGAGAACAAACAATATACGTCTGAGTGTGTCTTTTGTACAGCTAGCAAATGATGCGTTTGTTCTGTGCAAATTGTTCATCAAAATACAAGTAAATAATAGTGGACATGTTAATTTTGCCCACAGAACACTGTAATACATTCATTCTTATAGTTTCAGCAATAATATGCAACATCACCTTTACAAACATATTTCTGACAGTCTGAATATATAAATGGAGTCTTATCGTCACAATAAAATTTACATGTTGCACATTTGAAGCTATCCTTGGAGCTGCTACTGCATGGCATAGAGACTGATATAGACTGGTCCAGTGTTTGCATCTTTCTCACAGTAACAATGGATTCTGAATTCATGGCAACCGTTTCCTTGCTTCAGTGTATGGAGTAACAAGAAATCTTCCAAGTTCCTTAGGGAAAATTCTTTTTTTGTTAAGAATATTTCTTTTCCACTTTTGATTGATTTCTTTCCACAGTACAAAATCAGTGTAGCCAGCAGTGTCAAACATATTATAAAACACCTTTACAGACCAACGATTTGTTTGTTGTTTTTTTTCCTTTGTATGTGGTAATAAGCTGATGGAGCAAGTCAGCTGTACCTTTCATTGCATTGTAGTCTATCAGTTTTTGCGTTTTATCTTCTCTGTTGCTTATTTCTTTATCATTATGCGTTTTCTCATCAGTATAAAGTTGTTATTTTTCTTTGAATAGACAGAAGCCTCCATAACCCACCAGCTGCTGTTCAACAGCTACATTTGATCCAAGATTATATAACATTGCAAGTATTTCGACCCACTGTGCCCTTAAATCTCTTATAAGTTACAATGAAATGAACACCCTTAGCTGCTTACAGGCGTTGACATACGTCAACGGGGACAGATGAAAATGTGTGTCCCGACCGGGACTCGAACCCGGGATCTCCTGCTTACATGGCAGACGCTCTATCCATCTGAGCCACCGAGGACACAGTGGATAGAGCGACTGCAGGGATTTATCTCTGGCACGCCTCTCGCGAAACCCACATTCTCAACGTGTTGTCCCGCACTACATCCGTAGTGCCCCCGCCCATAATACTCACTACTCGCGGCGCGTTGCCGATTCCCGTAAGAGTTCGGGCACTGTTCGTGCATTCGCACAGAAGAAGAAGATGGTCAAGTGGCCGGTGAGCCTTAACTTTATATATATATATATATATATATATATATATATATATATATATATATATATAAGCAAGCAGTGAAGGGAACAAAAGAAAAATTCGGAGTAGATATTAAAATCCATGGAGAACAAATAAAAACTTTGAGGTTCGCCGATGACATTGTAATTCTGTCAGAGACAGCAAAGGACTTAGAAGAGCAGTTCAATGGAATGGATAGTGTCTTGAAAGGCGGATATAAGATGAACATCAACAAAAGCAAAACGAGGATAATGGAATGTAGTCGAATCAAGTCGGTTGATGCTGAGAGAATTAGATTAAGAAATGAGACACTTAAAGTAGTAAAGGAGTTTTGCTATTTGGGGAGCAAAATAACTGATGATGGTCGAAGGAGAGAGGATATAAAATGTAGACTGGCAATGGCAAGGAAAGCGTCTCTGAAGAAGAAAAATTTGTTAACATCGAGTATAGATTTAAGTCTCAGGAAGTCGTTTCTGAAAGTATTTGTATGGAGTGTAAACATGTATGGAAGTGAAACGTGGACAATAACTAGTTTGGACAAGAAGAGAATAGAAGCTTTCGAAATGTGGTGCTACAGAAGAATGCTGAAGATTAGATGGGTAGATCACATAACTAATGAGGAGTATTGTATAGAATTGGGGAGAAAAGGAGTTTGTGGCACAACTTGACAAGAAGAAGGGATAGGTTGGTAGGACATGTTCTCAGGCATCAAGGGATCATCAATTTAGTATTGGAAAGCAGCGTGGAGGGTAAAAATCGTAGAGGGAGACCAAGAGATGAATACACCAAACAGATACAGAAGGATGTAGGTTGCAGTAGGTACTGGGAGATGAAGAAGCTTGCACTGGATAGAGTAGTATGGAGAGCTGCATCAAACCAGTCTCAGGACTGAAGACCACAATACCAACATAAGTGCCAGATTGTTGGTTCCTCTTTGCACCCCTTGATCAGACTTATCATCAAAACATAACACTCAAGATAAGTGAAAGAACATCTTTAGCGAAACAGTAGCAGGAAAAACAGCTCTCCCTGATTCTGGATTACATAATCTGCCTGTTTATAAACATCAGCAAGCAATAAGACTCCAATATATGCTTCTAATGTAATTTCGTCTAAATCTTCCCATTTATCATTGTACACTCTTTGACTCTCAGTATTATTTACAATACAATACTGCTGCGAGTTTTCTTCATAATTACTTGAAAAGCAAATTTGATTTGCCAGGTGGTTATAATTAAACTTTACCTATTTGACACGTTATAAGACGTACTAATTACCGTATGAGTACCAAACTTGGTAGCATTAATGTCCAGAGCATGGGGTGCATGATTTCCATGCGTCACAGCGCCGCCTTCCAGTTTCAATTATGGCCACCAGATGCCGTGATCAGTCATCGTGATTCACAGTCTCACACACCTGACCACTCACAGTGCACTTGTTGACGTGTAACATGAGCATGGCCAAAAGAAGCAGGGCATTATTGGTGAAGCTCTATTATCAAAACAATAGTAATGCTGCAGCTGCACTTCGAAAATATCGAGGCTGAAAGAATTACGGAAGGATCCTTTTCCTCCAACTGCTGTGCGGAGCGTGATGAAGAAGTTCGAATCAACGGGAGAACTGGGTGTCGCTCTGGGAAGAGTCCGACGACAGGTTGCACCATTCTCAAATGGTATCCGTACGACATCCATATCGTACAGCAGCCTGCACCACAGGACGCACAACCACTTGTCGACTTCACCCTCCTCTTTCTCGCAAGCATTGAAGCTGACGAGGGCTGGCCGTGGACCATTCTATGGAAGACGAAGCTCATTTTTCTCTGGCGGGCGAGGTGAACACACAGAATTGCCGAGTGGGGGGATCTTCACCTCCTGTCGCGTGCCTGAAGTTCCTCTGTATGGTCAACATGTCACCACACGGTGTGGCTTCAAGGCTGCGTTCATCATCGGCCCATTCTTTTTAGAACAGGTTGGCGCTCAAGGACCAAAGATATTCCGTATGACTGGCCAGCGTTACTGTGATATGCTTCGCCAGCATGTCATACCCACCCTACAGGAGAGAGACGCATTGAACTCAATAGTTTTCATGCAAGATAGGGCCCCACTGCGTATCTCTCGGTGAAGTTCGCCTGCTTAAGAATTATGTTCTTGCTGTTCTTAACAACGGAGAGTCGAAGAAATTTATGAAATGATTTGTCTCATGATGAGTTGCAAATGGTTGGTGTTCATGCAACCAGTAGGCTTGATTTTTGTTACCCACAGCGAAGCCTTCTTTCTATTGGTAGCTTTTATCATTAAATGAGAGGTAGTTTTTGGAAAGTACAAGTAGAACGACCAACTCTGAAATCTCCAGTATGGTTATATTTTGTGTTGATAAGGTTTTTATGATAATTTCAGTTGTCTCTTTAACAGGTATATTTGCAAATAGATTAAGATTATCAAATGAGGAAAATCTTGCTTCACTGGGGATTTTTATATTTTTGATGAGCATTGTTAACTCACATGCATTTTTTATTGGGTATGTGGTTTCAGAAGTGTAAAATTCCTTGGCGATATTATTTTATGGTTGGGAAAGTTTGAATGATGGTGTATTCTTGGAGTTAACAATCGGTCTAACTGGAAGGTAAGTTTATGGATCTTGGGTTGTGCTCTGAGTTTGGGGGCAGTGGGATTCATTAATGTGCAGCTTTTTATCTGTTTATCAGATTTCATCATTTGTTACAATTGACGGATAATGCTGCATTATATGATGTATCATGCAATACGAGATAAAACAGCGTGACTTGACGTGACGGTGCTAAAGAGACAGACGAAGATAATCTTTATTACTCTGTGGCGGTTAGCGCTCAGATAATTATTCTTAGTGTAGGAAGTCTTTGTTTTTGTTAATAACTAATTCATTAAGAGGTTTTTTTCATTCTTGTCAAGTATAAATCGACGCCATTACGATATTTTGAAAGAAACTGTCTGTATAAAAGGCAGTGAACAGATAATTCATGTTACGAGAAGAATTTCATTGACACAAAGATCAATAAAAGATTGTTCATTTCAAGAAGATGCGTGTTTATTCCACAATCGACGTATACTGCAATTATGATCTATTAACGAATACCAGCTCGAGAATATTTCCGACGGGAGCGTTCAGTTCTAATTAAATAGTGTGATGCTCTCTTCGGAAAAGGAGTAATTTCACGGATCATTTAAACCCACCAATGTTGGACATTTCTAAGAACTGAAATCAAATCTGATTGCTATGCAACAGAGCCCAGACTAATATTTCTCCGTAACTTTGATTAACACTTTCAGCTTCAATACAGCGCCTGTACAGCTGGAGCAGATCGTTACAACGGAAGCGTGTAGTGTGAAAGCAGTTTCACACATCGCCCTGTATCAAACCAACGGTTTAGGTATTCAACACAACAGACCACACACAGTCACTCATACATATAAAGACAAACACAAGGTGGTGTGGGAAACATATAGAGAGAGACACTCACTCAATATATGTGCTCATCACAGAGACTTTATAAATGTCTACCTTTTGAAAGGACTCGATCCTGCTGCAATAGCACTTTAATACCACTTTAACGGCGACAGGTAGACACGACACTAACAGTCAAACATATTTGTGATTACGGATACCTGTAACATACTTTGTGACAGGCATAATTCTAATTTTTATGTGAAATTAGTTATCTTATTAATTGAGTAATTAATGTTTCATTTTTGTGCATGTATGAATAGCCACAAGGTGTAACTGCATTATGGTTCCTTGTATGTTTCATGCTGACTGAACGTGCGGGAGTATCTTGTAAGGAGAACGTGTACGCCGTCCTAGCGGCCAGGCTGAAACTTCAAAAAGGCCAGACGTTTGAATTACTAGCTTTCTTGGGCTTTTATGCGTTGTAATGACCTTTTACTTGCTGATTTTAATGCATAAATGAGTAGTTTCTGTATTACTTTTACTAGAATTTCATTATTTCAGTAAATATCTTAAGACAGTATTTTATGTGTTATCTATGTACTGTGTTCTGTTACACTGTAAACTGTGCATTAACAGCATTAGACATTAACAGTTTTTGCGTGTCTAGAAATTAATATTAACTCTTGTGGGAAGTATTTAATAGAGAAACTGTCTGTTGCTTATTTTCGTGGTCTATGTTCAACGCCAACACAGCCAATAAGCAAGCACACAACATCGCAATGGCACAAAATCAACTGAGTAATTTCAATATATCGTCTACTAGTGCCACGGAATGTCATACGTGCATAGTTAGTGAAATGTCGATTATGGCTGAGCAACCAGCAGTAATTACTGCGCTCACGCCGTCGACACAAACTGTTGCAATTTCCGAAATTCATATGTCGAGTGAAATCCAAAGAAATACGCAGCAACCAACAAATAACATGAATTTGACCTCTGATACAGACGTAGTCGCTAGGGGAGCATTGCCCTCAACTACGCGCGAGAAGGGAATTACTGTGCCAGAAAATGCGTCGGTACACTCTTCAATAAACCCAGTGCTAACGTCAATTGCTGAGAATACTGATTTGTTATCCCAGTTGATGTCAAATTTAACCGTCATATCACAAGGGATTAACGTAGTGACGTATAAGATTCAAGCATTGGAGACTGCGCAATCTAATTTTGCAATCTGCACAATCCACTTTTGCAAATGATATTAATCGTAAATTCCAAGCATTGGAAACAACACAATCTAATTTTGCAAGGGCACAATCCACTTTCACTCAGGAACAACCCAATAAACTAAAAGCAATAAATGATAATATTACTGAAAATTCCAAAGTTTGGAATAAAAACAGATTCACTTGATTGCCAGTCAAGCACAACTCATTGTTACGCAAGAACAGCAATACAAAGAATTAACAACCAAATAGAATGATATCTTATATCATCAAGACAAGCTAAATAATCACGTGCAAGAAGTTGACCATGTACAGAACACCATTGCACAGGACGTGAATACAATTAAGCATGACAATGGGCAAGCAATCATTAATCTTACTCGAAGGATAGACGCTCTTAGTCTCGAAGGTGAGAAACATATAAAGAAACTTTTCAACGAACATAAGATCGCATTATCTAATGACGTGGAGGATTGGGCGACGGAGCGAACCGAGATGGTGTGAAATTATGTTGATCAAACCTTGACAGACACGGTTGATAACGTGCAAGTTAACAACGAAAGTGCACAAGAACAATTTAAATCAGAAATTCAAGAGATTAAGGAGAATATAGGAGAAGAATTTCCTGCTTGGAAGGCAAAGATTGAAAATACATTCAAAGCATGCCAGCAAAGTTTAGTTAATACTAGAGGGGCACCTGTTATGTTACCTGCAAGTTATCAAAAGCAGACATTATTCCTGACGAAACCAGTGAAACAGAATCCATGCAACAATATCCATGTATTGGTGCGTACTCAGGTCATCAACAGGAACCAAATTATCAGGAATATCATCCACCACAAAATAGTCACCAGAATACACCTGTGACTATGAACGAAGAGAAAATGCTTAAATATCGTCAATTTCAGGTATTTAACCCCTGACGGAAGTCGATCAATCCCATGGTCTTTATCAAGCAATTTAGGGGGATATTGCCACGAATGTGGACTGAGCAACAAAAAATTATGTACGTTGCAGGATTTATACATGGGGTTGGATCGAGGTCGGTGTCAGAAGTACCCGAATGGTGTCACGAATATGAGCAATTTGAAAGCTCTTTCTTGCACAAGTACTGGAATAAGGGAGTGCAAGAAAAACTACGCAAGAAAGTTTTTGACCACAACCATTATCTTTCAAAAATGGTTCTTTAAGGAAATATTTCGAGAAGTACATAAATAAAAGCAAATACTGGAGTGAACCAATCCCGACACAGGATATCATTCGAATACTAAAGGCCGAACTTCCACTTGATGTAAAGGAAAAACTTCTACATGTGCCTGAACAACATGTGGAATATTTTTTTGCCACATTGGATTCAATAGACATCCTGTTCGAAGAATCACTTGTTCGGTATACTCAACCAAGTTATCAACCTAACAAATATAATAGCAACAACAAACCGTATAATAAACAAACCAAAGAGAATAGAGGGTATGGAAACAAATTTTTTGTACACACTTCACCAAACCCACAGATGAATTATTTCCAGAAAAACGAGAAATCTTGTAATGAAAATCCAGAACAGAGTAATCATGACCAACAAGGTGAACAAACATATAAACGGAAATGGAGGAAGAGTATCACAACCAACCACAAACTTCAGGTTGGGAGCCAAACGTCAATGCAAATGAATGGCGAAACCAACCACCTGTAATAACTGACGTAACGGAGCAAACATCTACCAATAATGGACAATTGTCAAACTAGACTCGACCGTCAGAAGCCCCGACGGTACAGTCGAGGAAGTTTTGAGGGGCGAAAATTCAAGCACCAATTTTTTCCGATGTAATGATGATAGATTACTAATAGAAGAACTTCAGCAGGATATGATGCCTTGTCAAGAGGAACATACCAATGAACCTGTTGCCAAAATTCAGGCGGAAATTGAAGGCATTACTGTGCAAGTTGCTTTAGACACGGGATCAGCAGTAAATGTCGTTTCTGAGAAGTTATTTCAAAGAATACTTCAGAAAGTAAATCCACAGAGTTTTCCTGTTCAGTGTTGTAGGATTGTAGGCTCTACTGTTCAAATTCTTCTCAGGTTAAAGTGCAGACTCAACTACAGTTAGATATAGGAATTGTAGCTATAAACTGCACATTCCTTGTAATAGAAAAATTGGTTGAGGACCGTATCTTGGGAATTGATAAATTTAGAGAGAGGGACCAGCATATCGATTTTTCTCTGGGCCGAGCCAGTTTTACAATAATGAACCAAAGACATTAGGTGGATCTTCGGATCTTCTCAGGGAACATAGTAGCCACGGAAAGTATTGTCATGGACGAAAACTGCAAATCCAATGGATACATGCGAACCTGCAGGGGAATACCAAATTAATTATTTTGCAACCAGTCTTAAAAACTGAAGATGTGGTATATGAAAAAGTTCAAGAACCCAAATATTTCCAGCACCATCAAAGAAAGCAATTATACGATCTTCTATAGCAATATCATGAAGTCTTTGAAGAAAAGCCTTGTGTAATCAAGGGATACACATGTCATTTGGATGTGATTCCACACAAAGTTTTCTGCCGTATTTTTTATTCAGTACCGAGGCATCAACAGAAGGCGGTTGATGCGGAAATCCAACAGATGCTTGAATGGGAGCTGATCGAACCTCCGAAGAGTCCATACTGTAGTCCTCTTCATGTTGTCCAGAAAAAGGTTGGAAAAGTTCCTCTCATGCTAGACGCACGGCAAATAAATAAGATTATTGTACCCGTGCAAACTCATCCGGAAAATATTGATAAGTTAATTCAAAAGTTCGAAGACATAAAATACTTATCGAATTTGATCTCAGGAGTTCATTTTGTCAGATGACACTAGACGAAAAATCAAGAAGGTACACCGCGTTTGTACACGCAGGTAGAAGCTACCAGTTTAAGGTTCTACCTTTCGGGCTAAACGTGAACTCAGGAGTTTTTATAAATGCTCTAGATTAGGCGTTGATACCTGCACTTCGAAGCTGTTAACTTTGTTTGTGGACGACATACCCATCGCTACAATCACATGGAAGGAGCACGGCGATTTAACGAGGAGAGTGTTGGAACGGTTCAAGGAAGCAGGAATAACTGCAAATCTGCAGAAATCGCATTTTGCTCGGGATAAAATTAAATTTCTGGGTCATCTTATAAATGAAAAGGAAATCTTACCGGACTCCGAGAAATTAAAGGCAATCAAAAACTTTGCAGTTCCAACAAGTAAAAAGCAATTAAAGGGATTCCTCGGAGTTGCCTCTTTTTTCAAGCGTTTCATTTACAACCATTCTATTAATGCAGAACTGTTGAACAGCCTGTTGCGCAAAAATACTCCGTGGGTGTGGACACAACAATGCCAGAATGCATTTGAAGCAATAAAATATGCCCTAGTTAACTCACAAATATTATATCATCCAGATATGAGCCAAGAATTCGGTTTAATGGCGGATGCTTCGAAAATTGGAATCAGTTCCTGCCTCTTCCAAGTAAAAACGATAGATGGAAAACTAACTTTCTGTCCAATAGCTTTCGCTAGCCGACTCTTAACTGCATGTGAAAGAGCGTACACGACTTTCGAAAAGGAAGCATTGGTCGTAGTCTGGTCATTTAAAAAATTTCACTATGACTCATACGGAGCAAAGACAACAGTGTACTATGACAACAAAGCGTTAAGTTTTTTGCAAACGTGTAAATTATTACATCACAGACTAGCAAGATGGCCGCTCTCATTCCAAGAGTTTCAATTTGAAATTAAATACATAAGCGGACAGGATAATTTCAACGCCGATGCACTGTCAAGAATGGCAGACGGTCATCTGTCAACATCACGGATAAGCCGTCTGAATTCAAAGTTCTGGTAATGACTGATAAAATATATAGGAAACATTTTCTTAAAATGTGTAAGAACGTGGGAAAACTACAAAATGAAAATCCTCGTTGGCTTTCAATCAAAGAAGCTTTAGGAAAACCTGGAAACGAATATCTGAAGCGATTGTACAAAGTTGAGAACGACGTCTTATTTTTCGAAGGGCATCTTGATTTAGATAATTGGAAGGTGTGTATTCCCGAGAAGAATAAGGATGACTTAATTTTGTACACGCACATCACCTGGCGACATTTTGGAGTATTAAAATTTGCTCAGAAGATTCAAGCATATTGCTACTTCCCATAAATTCGCAGGAAATTGCACTGACAGTTAAGGAAATATAAAATTTGTCAGCTAGCCAAACCAGGAAATTTTTGTGTGATGGATTTCGTACATCCCATTATACCTACTAAACCACTATCGATCATTTCGGTCGATATCTGTGGTCCTCTACCGTCATCAAGAGGAGGATACAAGTATGTTGTAGCTTTTCTCGATATATTCACCAAATATGTCAAACTTTATCCGTTAAAATCAGTTACTAGTTCATCCATAGCCAAGAAACTGGTCAAAGATTATATAGTCAATGTAGGCAAACCAAAGGCTATTCTTTCTGACAACGGGTCAACGTTCACTGGAAAAAGCGTGGAGGCAAACGCTAATCAGCTGTGGCATAAAACAAATTCTAACATCAGTGTACCACCCTCCTGCAAATCCTATGGATGAATCTTTCGTGAATTAAACAGGTTCATGAAAACATATTGCCACAACCAGCAAACCAAATGGATCTATTATCTTGACGATTTTCAAGAAATTGTGAACAATATGACACACAGTACGACAGAGTGAACTCTGTACGAACTGATGTTTGGAAAACAGGAACAGAATGACTGGATTCGACCAATCCCTAAAGTAGCAATTGACAGAATGTCTCTCCAAAATAAAGTACACAAATCCTTACTCAATATAATGGACAAGGTGAAGAAAAGAAAGTCCTGTTTTAACAGTCGACAAGGAAGAATAAAAACATATGAAGTGAAAGACCAAGTTTTAGTAAAAACTCATCCTAAGGCTTCACTTATACAGAGGAGGAACAAAAAATGGCAATTATTGTATCAAGGACCATTTATCATTACAAAAATACCTCACCCAGGGGCCTAAGTTTTGAAGGATGTGAAGAATGAAAAGGTGAAAGGAATGTATCCTCATCACTTATTGAAGGAATTTCACGATAACTGAAAATTCTGAATATTGAAGATTGAAGATACTATTCATATCCAATAGCACTGATTAGACGGTTTTACATTGAAACTATGAACCATACTTAGGATATTTTGTTTCTTTTGCAATTTAGTAGTTAGTTTTTCATTCCAGGAATAATGTTCGAGATGTATGCAGACATTATGTATTTGTTTTTCAATGCAGAGATAAATTGTCTTTCCAGGATGCAGAGAATTTAGCTATAGTATGACTGATTTCTTTTAATATTAATTAATTAATTAATTAATAATAATTTCAATCAGGTCTCACAATGCATAATGATCATGGATTAGCGATTCAAATGAATCTGGTCTATGGCAAGATACTTTTTGCTTATGTCAAATTTTCACAACATCAGTATATGTTTGTATGTTTTTTAACTCGCTGAGCTGAAGTCATGCTGTTCGGAGGGAGTAACCCGTTCTCAGCTAAAAATCCGCTTATACTTTGTTTCAGTCTTTTGTAATGGACATTTTCTTTGTAATTGTATTATTGTTGTAACATACCTGTGTATGCAAGTTTTATTATGTCGCGAAGTTACCAGCTAAGCGAATGCTGAGCAGTTACAAGCACATCAGCATGTGTTAAGGTGCATCTGAAAGATGACGAGCATAAGTTGCGACGGCATCATCAGTTGGTTTAGTGTATAGTGCATCCTATGGTTATTGATAAGAATCAAGAACATCTTACAACTTACGAGCATTTAGAATTCAGGAGAGAGAATTGGAAAGGACTTTAGATTAGATTCTATTTCAGCTCAGCACAGATCAAACACCTTTTTCATGAAACTTACACTACCTCTTATTTTCACGTAAACCCTATAACGAAAAAATTATACCCAAGAGGATACGTTGAAATGGGAATAGATTTCAAATCAGTTACCTGGAGGTGACAAATAGACAGGAATCGTGGATGGGTGTAACACAACGCGTCGACTGTTCACCTCAAGACACAGAAGATTAACAATGTTGTGTTTCTTTTGTGCAAAGTGTTTAAATTCATTTCGAAAAATATTCATGTTGCATATATTCTATTATCCAAAGTTATTCAATTTTTTTTTTCAAATGAGAAATATGAGGATGGTGAATCCATCCCGAGGTTTTCCTTGGTTTCCCTTTGTGGGGCTTGACCAAATGGCTAGATTGCAAGTTTGAGACATCCCAAGGTGCGTGACAGAATCTTTGATGATGAAAAAAAGATTCTGATCACATCTCATACGATCCTCGTCAAACGAATTATAGCAAACTAAAAGAGCTATGCATATAAGCTACATTTCAGTAATTTTCAAGCAGCACAGATATGTTAGCACAATATTGTACTTCTTATAGTATATACACTCCACTGTATAATTTAGGTTCAATTTTCAATTGATAGTACATTCACTAATAAGAAAATGTTACTACAGATATTTCTATCTAGTGAACATTAATAGTATACAGCGTTATGAATAATCATCGACATAGTGTTTCGTGAACACTCATGTTTGTTTTTGCCCAAAAACGTTCGTCCACATGAGGAGCATATATGGTGTATCATGCAAAACGAGAGAAAACAGCGTGACTTGACGTGACGGTGCTAGAGAGAGAGAGAGACAAAGATATTCTTTATTACTCTGTGTCGGTTAGCGCTCAGATAATTATTCTTAGTGTAGGAAGTCTTTGTTTTTTCTTTTTAAGAAGTAATTCATTAAGAGGGTTTTTCATTCTTGTCAAGTAGAAATCAACGCCATTGCGAGATTGTGAAGGAAATTGTATTATATATCTGTATAAAAGCTAGTGAACAGATAATTCATGTTACGAGGAGAATTTCATTGACACAAAGATCAATAAAAGATTGTTCATTTCAAGAAGATGCGTGTTTATTCCACAATCGACGTATACTCCAATTATGATCTATTAACGAATACCAGCTCCAGAACATTTCCGACGGGAGCGTTCAGTTCTAATTAAATAGTTTGATGCTTTCTTCGGAAAAGGTGTAATTTCACGGATCATGTAAATCCACCAATGTTGGACATTTCTAAGAACTGAAAGCAAATCTGATTGCTATGCAACAGAGCCCAGACGAATATTTCTCCGCAACTTTGATTAACACTTTCAGCTTCAATACAGCGTCTGCAGCAGCTGGAGCAGATCGTTTCAACAACGGAAGCGTGTAGTGTGAAAGCAGTTTCACACATCGCCCTGTATCAAACCAACGGTGTAGGTATTCAACACAATTGAGCACACACAGTCACTCATACATATAAAGACAACACAAGGTGGTGTGGGAAACATATAGAGACACCCACTCAGTATAATTGCTCATCAGAGACTTTATAATTAATACACAATGAACAAGACAAATATGAAATCATTAATTTCTCTTTCATTCTGCTTATTTATGACTTCCAGCTTAGCATCTTAGTTGAGATACCTAATTCTTATAAATATATTTGTTCTTATGAACAGAGAAAGTAACTGTCAAACGAACTTCTCTAAAATTTTGTTTCAGTATTCAGCATGGAGAGTTAAAACATTTCTAATTTTGTTTGTCCACTACATTTCCATAAAATGCACCAAATTCTATTTCAAATTGCAACACTTTTTTTTATCTAACCCAGAAGTGGAGAGAAAAGAACTCCAAAAGAGGGAATGATACCCATCTGCTTTCGGTTATACTACTTCACTTTCTGATGCAGAAAACAAAAAAACGCATGGTAGATGGCTAAGTCATGTTAGTTCGAAACATAAAAAAGCAAATAGAGAAATTTACGAGATGAGAGGTATTAGTCACCTTGTCATGACAACAGGCAGATCTTGAAGGGCGGTTGCAAAAACTGTCGGAGGCTCCTAAACGAATCGAGGAAAAGTGCTGAGCACATGTGTTAGGGTAGTGCCGGTCACGTACAGCGAATATGCGGAAAAAGTGTTAAGATTACAAAGGAAAGGTATACCCATAACAGTGGAGGAGGAACCATAAGAACATGAGTTTGATGCTGATTAGGAGTCTGAAAGGGAAATCGAGCCATGCAAGGAAAAGATATTGCAGTAGAAAGTGGATGATAAAGTATCACAGAATACTGAAAGGGAAGTATCCATCCTGAAACAGGAAACTGTACAAGAAGTGTACATTCTGAGTCGTTAATGAAAGAGCGAAATGGCGACTGCATAGCAATTATGATAAATCTGTCAGAGGCCAGAGTACAGTTAAAGAACGTCACGTCAGTTATGGCAGAATTAGCGCACCTAGAAAAGGTTTGTAAAGTAAAAGGCAGTGAGCAAGCCTTAGGAATAACAGGAAGTCGTGGTAGCATTTTGTGAAAGCAATGAAGATCAGTTAAATGCAGGAGAAAAGAATGCATTAGGAGAGTTTTTCACAGAGTACCTAGGTGCAATCCATTTAGCAGGTGACAAATTGTGTTCTTTAAGCACAGTGATGCACAGAATCCCGATAGCACTGGAACATGTAGGGAGGGTGTACCGTAGACGATGCATTTCCACTACCAAATATCTCCGGTATTGGACCAATTAGGGCGACCAAAGTACTTCTCGCCTCTTGACTTTCAAGTGGACACTACCAAATATTTATGAATGAGAAGGACATAGAGAAGATGGCGTTCAGTTCAAACCTGCAACACTACCAATCCAAAGAAATGCCTATGGGACAGAATGGAGTTTGTTTTCCACGATTAATGGACACAGCTTTGGCAGATCTACAAGAAATTAAATGTTTTGTGTACCTGTACGATACCGTGTGTAACAGAAGGAACCTGCAGGAGAATAATGAAAAGCTCAGTTAAATTTTTGACCAGTTGTGAGAGTGTAAGTTAAAGCTGCAGCCGGATAACCATATGAGTTCTTAAGAAAAGAAGTTATCATCTGAGGTACTGTATTACGGACAAGGAAATCTCACCGGACATGGCAAAGGTGGAAAAAGGTGAAGTTCTTTCCACAGCCAAGAACAACGAAGGAATTAAAATCGTCTCCGGGCCTAATTGGGTAGTATCGAAAATTCACTGCAAAGCTTAGCAAACTCGCGAAGCAACTCCATGAATTGCTAAAGAGAGCTACAAAATATGAACGGGGTGAAATCCAAAACAATGCTTTCAAGGAATTAAAGGAGAAATTAATTAATTCGCCACTACTCCAGATTTAACAGAGCCATTCATAATGACTACAGATGCGAGCAAAGCAGCTCTTGGCACAATTCTGTGCCAAGGAAGGATGTTGACGAAGACTTGCCCATTGCAGACGCTTCCAGATCATTAAACAAGGCAGAATTAAATTACAGTACCACAGAAAAAGAATTGCTGGCTATATTATTTTCTGTAAAGTAGTTCTGACCATGTGTATATGAAGTAAGTTCTGCCGAATTTTTTCAAACGACCTAACAGTCTTCAGACAGGATGGATTAAATACAGTTGGTGGTGGAGTATTTATTGCTGTCAGAAGTAATTTACCTTGTTGTGAAATTGAATTAGATAGTTCCTGCGAAATAGTATGGGCAGAGGTTATTTGGATCGTTTTACCGACCCCCCCCCCCCCCCGGACTCAGAAGATATAGTTGCTGAACAGTTCAAAGAAAACTTGAGTCTCATTTCAATTAGGTACCCCACTCATACAATTATAGTCGGTGGCAACTTCAATCTACCCTCGATAGGCTGGAAAAATTATACGTTTAAAGCCTGCGGCAGGCATAAAACGCCACCCGAAATTGTACTGAATGCTTCCTCAGAAAAATATTTTGAACAATTAGTTCATGAGCCCACTCGAAGCCTAAATGGTTGCGAAAGCATACTTGACCTCTTAGCAACAAATAATCCTGGACAAATATGGAGTATCATGCCGAATACAGGGATTAGCGGCCACAAGGCAGTTTCTGTTAGGCTGAATAACGTACCACCCATAATCACGAAAAAGAAACGAAAACTACATCTATTTAAAAAAAGCTGATAAAAGTGCTCTTAACGTCTTTTTAAGAGACAGTCTCCAATCATTGCGATCTGCTCACGTAAGCGTAGAAAAGATGTGAAATGATTTCAAAGAGATAGTATCGGCGGCAATTGAGAGATATATACCACATAAATTAATATGTGATGGTACTGATTCCCAATGGTACACAAAACGGGTCAGATCGCTGTTGCAGAAACAACGAAAAAAGCATACCAAATTTAAAAGAACGCAAAATCCCCAAGATCGGCAAAGTATCGCAGAAGATCTAGATATAGAGCGTGCTTCAATGAGAGATGTTTATTAATTTCCACAATGAAACTCTGTCTCGGAATCTGGCAGAAAACCCAAGGAGATTCTGGTCATATATAGAGCACACCAGTGGCAAGACGCAGTCAATAACTTCACTGCGCGATAATAATGATGAAGCTACTGATGACAGTGCCACTAAAGCAGAGTTATTAAACACAGTTTTCCGAAACTCCTTCGACAAAGAAGACGAAGTAGTATTCCTGAATTCCAATCAAGAACAACTACCAAGATGAGAAACATAGAAGTAGATATCCTCCGTGCAGCAAAGCAACTTAAATCACTTAATAAAGGCAAGGCCTCCGGTCAAGATTGTATACCAGTCAGGTTCCTCTTCAGAGTGTACTAATACAATACCTCCATAGTTAGCAATTATTTATAACCGCTCGCTCACGGAAAGATCCGCACCTAAAGACTGGAAATTTGCTCGTCGCACCAATACTCTAAAGTGGTAGTAGGAGTAATCCGCTGAATTACGGGCCCATATCACTAGCGTCGATTTGTAGTAGGGTTTTGGAACGTATACGTATTCGAACATAATGAATTACCTCGAAAAAAACGATTTATTGACACATAGTCAGCACGAATTTAGGAAATATCGTTGTTGTGAAACACAACTAGCTCTTTATACTCATGAAGTAATGAGTGCTATAGACAGGGGCTGTCAAATTGATTCCATATTTTTAGATTTCCAGAAGGCTTTCGACACCGCCCATCATAAGCGTCTTCTAACCAAACTGCGTGCCTATGGAATATCGCCTCAGTTGTGCGACTGGATTCGTGATTTCCTATCAGAAAGGTCACAGTTCGCAGTAATAGACGGAAAGTTATTGAGTAAAACAAAAGTAATATCCGGCGTTCCCCAAGGAAGTGTTATAGGCCCTCTATTGTTCCTGATCTATATTAACGACATAGGAGACAATCTGAGTAGCCCTCTTAGACTATATGCAGATGATGCTGTCATTTACCGTCTTGTAAAGTCATCAGAAGACCAAAACGAATTGCAAAATGATTTAGATAAGATATCTTTATGATGTGAGCAGTGGCAATTGACCCTAAGTAAAGAAAAGTGTGAAGTTATTCACATGAGTACTACAAGCAAGCCTCTAAATTTCGATTACGCCATAAGTCACACGAATCTGAAGGCTATAATAAATAATGTTGTGGGTAGAGTAAACCAATGACGGCGATTCATTGGCAGAACACTTAGAATATGGAACAGATATACTAAAGAGACAGCTTACACCACACTTGTCCGCCGTATTCTGGAGTATTACTGTGCGGTGTGGGATCCGCATCAGATGGGACTCACTGATGATATCGAAGAAGTTCAATGAAAGGCGGCTCGTTTTGTACTATCGCGAAATAGAGGAGATAGTGCCACGGACATGATACGTGAATTGGAGTGGCAATCATTAAAACAAAGGCGTTTTTAGTTACGACAGGATCTTCTCATGAAATTTCAATCATCAGTTTTCTCCTCCGATTGCGGAAACATTCTGTTGGCACCCGCCTACATGGGGAGAAATGATCACCACGATAAAATAAGAGAAATCAGGGTTCGCACAGTTAAATTTAAGTGCTCGTTTTTCCCGCGCGCCGTTCGAGAGTGGAACGGCAGAGTGGCAGCTTGGATGTGGTTCATTGAACCCTCTGCCAGGCACTTAATTGTGAATAGCACAGTAATGACGTAGATGTAGATGACAGTTTACAATGGTAATAGACCATAAACCATTAACGTGGATATTAGTGTAATGGATCATAGCTAGGGACTACTGAAGTGAACACTTGAACTCAAAGAATATGACTATAAAGTAATCTACAAACAAGGCAGGCTGTATAGCGATGCAGATTCTCTCAGTAGAATACAGCCCAATTAACATAGCCATAGTGACAGGGATCAACTGGAAGAAAACGAAAAGGGTAATCAGACGAATTTGCAACAAATCCTAGTGAGCACTGAAATACTCAGAATGTGATGATGAGACATCATTAGATGCAGAGGCAGATAGAGAAAGTAAGAGTAGTCCTGAGGAAAAGCAATGAAATCTAAACGACGTGTATGGCAATCCAATGGGAGGGCACCAGGGCATGCATAAAACGTTCAAGAATATAAATCAACATAAACAATGGAAAGGAATTTAACATGATGTAGAAAAATACGAATATACGAGGGTTGACTGAAAAGTAATGCCTCCACCTTCGTAACTCTTCAACAGTTGGCAACATTGGTAAACGGCAGGTACTGCCTTATTCCGTAGCCCCTTCTCTACAGCTCCATTTGGCGGAAAGCCTTAGCATTGAACGGTTGTGTTGTTACAGTGTAAAGTATGGAATCCTGCGCAGACGGTCGGTCAACGCGATTTAAGCAACGTGCAGTCACTGAATTCTTGACAGCAGAAGGTGTCACCCCGAAGGAGATTCAACACAGAAGGAAAGCAGTTTATGGTGATTGTGTTGATGTGAGTACTGTGCGTCGTTGGGCGAGTAAGTTTAAAGATGTTGATTCGGGAGCACCTGACTTGCGTGACAGAGTCGTACGCCCTATGACAGCAACCACCGAGTTTCACAAGCAAAATGTTGACAGATTGATTCAGGACGATCGTCTTATCACTGAGAGAGAAACTGCAAGCACAATCGGCATTTCACAGGAACGTGTGGGTCACACTATTGCTTTGCTTGGCTATCGGAAGATCTGTGCACGATGAGTACGCTGGATGCTGACTCCTGAAGTGAAAGCACACGGACTTGAAATTTGCCAGGAACGCCTCTCGCGTAACGAGAATGAAGGTGACGCCTTTCTCCATTCACTTGTGACAGGAAACGAAACGTGGGTACACCATTACGACCCGGAGACGAAACGTCAGTCTATGGAATATCGACACAAAGACTCGCCCCAGAAAAAGTAATTCAAGACGCAGCCCTCAGATGGAAAAATCATGGCCACAGTGTTCTGGGACGCAGATGGTGTTATCCATGTTGCTTTCCTTGATCGTGGAACAACAATAAATTCAGAGCGTTATATCACAACGCTGCGAACTGTGAAACGACGGCTAACAAGGGTCCGAAAGGAAAAGGGAAATGTTTTCTTGCAGCATGACAATGCCAAACCACATACTTCACGTGACACCACAGCAGAACTTGAGAGACTGAATCTCACCCCGTACGGCATCCTCCATACAGTCCAGATTTAGCACCGTCTGACTTCCATCTGTTCCTGATAATGAAAGACGATCTGCAGGGATATTCATTAAGTTTCTGATGAAGACGTTGAGAGACCTGTGAGACTGTGGTTGCGGGGACAGAGTGTCGACTTCTTCAGTGACGGCTTCAAAAAACTTGTTCATCATTGTCAGAAATGTATCCAATTGGCTGGTGATTATGTGGAAAAGTGAATATTGGTAATTAAAGATCACATTCTAAGGATTATTTTTGCATTTGATTTATTAAAATATTCCCATCCAAACCCAAGGTGGAGGCATTACTTTTCACTCAACCGTCCTATTTGTTCACTATGCCAGAAGAATGCATTTAACCAGGCAAAGACAAAAATGCCGTTTTAAATAACAGACACAGCAGAAAGTATATTCGAAAAGTGTTCAACGGACGTTGTAGGCCCCTAAATGTATAAGGAACATGTAAAAGTTACATGTTGACGTTCCAAAACAATTTAAGTAAGTCCACATTAGCTATGCCAATAGAATGACAAGATACTGATGATACGGAATTCTGCCACTGAGTCCAACTTACCAAGGGGCAAATTCTTTAAGAGACCTTTTTAAGAGAGTTTGCAAATTGTTGCGTATTCGCAAGATACACACAATGGCATACCACCCAGAACCATATGGCGCACTAGAGAGAAGTCACTGTACACTTGAGGCACTTTGCGACTGGAGATCAAAGTGCATGGGACAAATGGGTACTATATGCAGTTCTTGTATTCAACACCACTCCATACAGTGGTACAGGATACACTTCGTTTGAAATAACGTATGACAGAAAGGTAAACATAGCAGGAACATACCAATGATAACCAACGAAGGTAAGTTATGACTATGAGTCATATGTGAACAGACTGAAGACCAGAGTGCAAGCAGCACACAATGCAACAAGAAAATCAATAACAGAACACATAAAGGCTAACAAGAAACAGTATAATAAATGACCAAATCCAAAACAATTCAAAGTAGGTGATAAAGCGTTGCTGTACAATGAAGCACTGAGATGTGGCAGGCTAGAAAATTAGACTCACAGTGCCAAGGGACGTGTGAACTAGTCAGAATAGACAAGCGGGATGTAGTCATAAAATTAAGAGGAAACAAAGATACCTGCTAACAGATTAAAATACTACTTCTAATTTCATGTATGACACAGGAACACCACTGTTACTATTACTATTAGCAATCACAGCAAGACCTAACACAAGACTACTGACAATGGATTATGAGGTTTCAAAAATAGATAAGTCTTAAGGATTATACTATGATAATTTAGAAGTAGTTAAAATATACAGTACAACACTGAGGCTTGTAATTTATGTAAATCTAGATGCTATAACTGAACGGTTTCAGAAGACATTGGAAACTGGCAGAACAAATATGTAAGGACACTCTAAAAGATGTAATATAATGTCGCTTCCTAGACCAACAGATGACATGTCACATAGAAAAGGCGACAGAGTTACCGAGGGTGGTAACCACTTGACAAGGCATGAGACAAGAAAGAGGAGAGGTCTGTTTAACCTTCATCGATGAGGTAAGTCAGATATTGCTTGGTATGCCAGATGATGCTGATGATGTGTATTGTGAGAAACACATGGAATAAATGGAAAAAGGGTCCAAAGATCTTTTGAAGCTAACTAAGGAACAAGTAACAATGGTAAGAGCCACATTTCATGGCGAAATACGATGGTATGTGCGAGAAAAGAAAATTAAGTCCGTTAAAATTTGGGATGGAAAGACTAGCAAGATCTAGCAAGTCGTATGCTAAGTAGTCAGACATGAGATGTAAAATAGTCGCAACGTTTGTAACCATATGTGAACAAGTACTGAAACTAGCAGATGCATTTGGAGATTGATGAATTCTTCTCGGGTTATCAGCCGAGTGGTGGCGTCGTCTTGTCGCAACGTTTCAATGAGTTTCGTACCCTCCATCTTCTGGCAAAGTCACTTCGCCAGAAGATGATGGGTACGAAACTCACTGAAACGTTGCGACAAGACGACGCCACCACTCGGCTGATAATCCGAGAAGAATTCATCCGTGGAATACGCCAAGAAAGACTAAAATCGAATTTGGAGATATAGAATCTAAGTATGCAAAAATGATAAATGCTGTAGTTAACGTACAGAAAGGCATACTGCAGCCTCACATAATCAACCCAATACAAATTGTGAAGTTCCTCAGTCTAACAACAGATAAACTGAAAGACGTGACGTTCCCTGATCCTCTAGACGAATCGTCAGGATACCTGTTGTTAACGTTAATTGATAGAGATGTATTTACAGCAGGGAGCATGTTATAATATGTGATAACTGTCCTCCTTAGTAGATAATAACATGGTTACCTTATACAGAATGTTCCCTTTACAGCAAGAAATCCCTCTCAGTCAGCGAGAAAAGGAATTTTTACTTATAGACAATGCAAGAAGACAACAAACGATACCATCGACAGAACAACTCGATTGTATGGAATTAAATAAGAACAGGAAATTTTGCAGACAGACATTGGATCAGGAAGAGTGTGGAGCGAAGTTTCTTAACAAGTGTAATGCCAAAGAATAGTGAAAAGAGAACTGTAGATTTACAGCAAAGTAAATGGACACATTTAAATAACAGTGAGTGGTTGTACAACGTTCCCAGGGAGGAAGGTCTGACAGTCTTATGTGGGAGACAGGCCCGAAGGGATGTCGTACTAAGAGGTGATGGAAAAATAAGCTTCTACAGTAAGTGTGACGGATATGGAACTTTCATATGCCCAAACACAACCAAAAGGACTAATACCAGAAATAGAGTTGTAAATAGGAGTTGCTAGTAAATAAGGAAAATAGACACATATTGTTGCCTAATTTAGTTACCATTATATCAAGAATTAAAGATCTCAGAAAAGCTTTTAAACGACTTAGATAAGGTGATAACTGAACAGCAAGAAAAGATTATAAACTGTAAATGCCTGACGTATTATTCCATCACTACATATGTGAGCATAACATTTGTGAAATTTAACTAAAGAAAGAATCTGTTCTATACCCTTTTTGTGTTACCTGGGTGCAAACTGTTCTCGTTAACAGATAACAAAGCTTCAAAATCTAACTACAGAGATACGCGAAGGTACAATGCATACCCTAAAAACATTGCTATCACTCTTGGTTCATACTTTTTCTATAATGGATTTTAAATAATTGAAAATTAATTGACTATTGGACTCAATTCCCGTTTCATTTCCCTAGACTAATAACATCTAATGAAACTTCAATATACTTAAACTTTTCCTGAAATCGCGTAGCAGTAATCCAAGATCTATAAAAACTGAACTTACAAAAATTGAACTTCACTGTATAATCCCTAAATTCCAAAATCTACTTCTTAAATCCATTTCCCTGTCAATGATCGATAAATCCTAACAAAAAATGGAAAGCAAAAAGACTCCTGACCTGGATGTCTGACGAACCAAGAATGCAGGATTATCAAACTGCTGCCGCAAATGAAACAAACTTAATTATTACCTGCAATTCATTCTTCACTAATATTATCGTACTAATGTAAACACCAATTATTTTTCTCTCCGAATAAGTCTTGTGCTGATTTGTACTATAATTCCAAAAATATCCATTATTTGTCCTTTGTAGCTACTAAACCACAACTCTACTGTTCACAGGGCCCAGAGAACGTAATCCGTGAATAGTACTCTTGAGAAAGGTGTAATGTGCGAACAAAGTCCAAATAGACAAGAAGGCTCAGTACACTTAAGAAACAGACGATAGAAGTAACTTTTTCAGTCCAGATTATCAAAAAGGAAACGTAAAATTTAAATGTAATTATTTCAGTTTATAAAGGTGTAAATGCAATTGTTTCATTCCAGAGGAAAATGTAAAAGGTACATGTAATTGTTGCATTTTATGAAAGAAAAATAGACATAAGAGTGCAAACCTATGTAACATAATTGGATATAAATGTAGACAACAGATTTTAATGGCGAATGGTACTAAGAAGAGTAAAGCCAATTACATGGACAGGGGAGATGTCGTACCCACGGGAAAGGGCCAAGTCTTGTTAGTTTGAAATATAAGGAAGGGAACGTTACGAGACAAGATATACTGGTCGCCTTGGCATGACAACAGCCAGGTCGTGGAGGGCGGTTATATAAAATGTCAAAGGCTCCTAAACGCATCGCGGAAAAGTTCTCAGCAGAGGCACGATAGTAGCGTCGGTCACAGACAGCGATAACACGATAAGCTGTAAAAACAAGAGTGATATAATTGTAGACAAGCAGTGAGGGTAAGAGAAGAATAAAGGGAGCGAATTTTTGGAAGGGACGCCTGAACATCGTGAAGAACCTGCAGTGGGCCTAAGACATGATCTAACGACAGACGCCTCTCTCCCTCCACTCAGCCTCCGAAGAATAGTGCACAACTAGAGCCAATGAGACTGGGGACCCTCCGATAACACACCATGTCAGGGACTGGCCGGGGCGGAGGAGGAAACTGAATAAAACGCAGAAGCAGGACGCTCCGAGAGGTCTGCTGCAGTCAGAGTAGGAAGTTGGTAGTTGTTTCAGCAGAGGCAGCGAACTTGCAATATATTCACCACTTCTGGAAAAATATCAGGTGTTACTTAGTCGTCTACATCTACATCTACATACATACTCCGCAATCCACCATACGATGCGTGGTGGAGGGTACCTCCTACCACAACTAGCATTCTGTTAACACATTTTCTTAAAAGTTCTCAGCTACTGGCGTTTGTGGTATTGGCAGTTCACCAAAATTGTAATGAAGCTCACGAACGCGTCCTCGACGTGTTCCCAGGCATAGAAACACCGCTTGCGGTGCGGCGAGTACGAGGAGATGACTTTCTTCTTTATTTCAGAGGTCACTGTGTTGTCATAAAATATATGTAATCGCATAAAAAATACCACCAACCTATATTTAGTAGTATATTAATATGCAACTAATTTTCATTACTTTTCCTCAGATGTTAAGTCCCATAGTGTTCAGAGCCATTTGAACCATTTTTTTATTACTTTTAGACTTTGGAAAAGCCCAAAGACATATTTATTGACGTAATGAAACCTTTTCGGAAAGGCAACAATCTATCATCAATACCCATTAGTGAACCTTATCTGAAAACCTCTAGAGAATGTTCTCTAGAATAGTGATCCACTCCAAATTGACAAGGGAGAGAAAAGATTCACTTTTTTGGAAACGTGTAGTTTGAGAGATCGGTGACGTCGTTAACAAGTTCGAGCTCTTTATCACAAATATTCTCCATGGCCTAAGCCAGTGGTCGTCAAATATTTTTGTTCAAGAGCCAATACCGAGAGTGTGCGGCTGCAACTCGGGCCGCATGTTTAATGACCTCACTATTAACAGGTAATGTATGAGCGCCCAACAGACAAGTTTCATTAAGGGAACGATAAGTTGGCCGCCGGACTCCAGGTATTGATCGTTAAAAGGCGGCATCACTCCACTTTGTTTCGACTGTTCTGTTTCAGATTCCTGCCAACCACAGCGACTCCAAAGCTGTGACACTGTAACGGCCTGGCGAAGAGCTGTTGTGTTGTCCGTGTGAACGAATGATTAATTTATTAATAACAATAATTATATTTAAATGCAATATGCAATATGAGATACGATCACAAATGTTTACTTAATGTTTTAATGTTGTTTTTCTTCTAGTCATTATTTTTGTTACGACAGCCTTACTTTAATTTTATATTCCTTGCTCCAAACACAGCGTGATCCCGTGATGATATTACACACTTTCTCAAGGATGATGGAGAAGGATAAATGTATCAATTTGCAGTAAAGGACGCTGGTCCGGAATCGACCAATTCCAACGTTATAAGCGAAAATTGTTCTGATACTTCTGACAGTGGAACATCTGCACCGGTACGGTTGTCGCTAAGATTGTAGGCTAGGCAACTTGCAGATGTAGCAGTACAGACCAAAACAAGAAAAAATGTCTAGTAAACATGAGCTCTAAAATGCTTGTCTTAAGGGCACCTGCTCATATTCGACATTATGAAACACATCGCTTCAACAGCAAACTCTTTGGTTTCCGTATTTTTGGGTTAGATAGATCAAATGAAGAAAAAAATGTCCAGTAAATATGTGCTCTAAATATTCACTCGAAAACGGATACTATAAGAACTGTAAAGAACATCTCCTCCACTAAACACGTGCACACCCTAAAATCTTGGTAACAACAGTGCCGGTACATGTTTCCCGTTGTCAAAGATATAAGAACGATTCTCGCTTATAACTTTGAACTCGGTCGTTTCTGGACCAGGGTCCCTTTCCTCAAAGTGATACATTCATCCTTCTCTGTCATCTCTGAAACTTTGTAACGTCATCACACAATCATCTTGTATGTGCCGCATTTGAAGATGATCGTGTCTGTTTTGTGCATTCAAGAATCCATATTACATCCGTTTGAAATTTATGCCTTAACAGCTGATCACTATGAGTCGCGCACGCCAGTTAGGTTTTAGTACTGGAAGACAAACAATAAAACATTCCTCCCTTGACATTCTCTAGCCCCGGAGGGGCCGCGCCACTTACCCCTTTCCCCCTGATGTATGTCATCGAATCAACCAATGTCAATTAAAATTAAGCACGTCTTAAAATTTTACTGTGTCTGTAAGATTTTTTTTCATTCGGCTGTTAGTGGCTCAACGTATTTTACTATAAAATGCGACTGAGAATCGCGTACTGCACGAATACTTGGTTGGGACGGCACGTCGTCCGCGGGCCACAGTCTGACGACCACTGGTGCAAGCCGTGTGTGGACAGCCAGCAGCCCGCCATTGGTTTCAAATGGTTCAAATGGCTCTGAGCACTATGGGACTTAACATCTATGGTCATCAGTCCCCTAGAACTTAGAACTACTTAAACCTAACTAACCTAAGGACAGCACACAACACCCAGCCATCACGAGGCAGAGAAAATCCCTGACCCCGCCGGGAATCGAACCCGGGAACCCGGGCGTGGGAAGCGAGAACGCTACCGCACGACCACGAGATGCGGGCCATTGGTTTCAGTCCGGCCCCGGAAAAGAAATCCGTGGGAGTGACTCGGAGGCGTTCGCAGTATATTCGACCTGCGACGCATTTTCGGATATTTCCGCCGAAGCTCGGCTCGCCTCGAGTTTGCAGCTTATGACGCAGACCAGTAAAAGTTTTGCATACACCGTGCATGCGCGATACCATTTCACCGCCACTGAATTTGAACAACAAAGAAACACACATTTTCCAGTCTGCGCACGAAGCTATGGCCCAAACACCCATGTGGGGGAAACAGCTCAGCTTGAGGAGATGCAGGAGAAGTATTTTCGCCTCTAGGTGAGTGCTCACAACACATGCACTTTATGTAACACTTCCGGTCAACGTGTGCGCTACACACTGATAAATGGCAAACACTGAAAGTATGCGCTAATGTCACGAAAATTACAGACTATATAGCGAAATGTGCCGATTTGATCAATGGCAGCAGTGTTTTAACTTGGCCGACAAATTAGTATTATTTTTCCATGATGACATTTCAAGACGCATGGCGTCCAATCTTCACATGTTCATATTTATTTACGTGTTGTGAACATTGTTTCTTTACTAACGGTGTTGCAGAATTTTGCACCCGAAGTGTGGTAGCGGGAAGTTAGACAAAATAAATAAACAGTTACGCATATTCTAGCAGTCGGCGACAAAGACGATAATTATTTTAGTACTGTTTATTCTTTGCCTTTGTTCAGTGGCGTCAGAATGTTCTGTTGTTGATTATTCGCTTTTATGTTTTTCGAGTCGAGCCAAGCGAATGTCAATGATGATACTGTATGCGTACAGAAAATACGTTCCTAAGATTGGTTCCGGCACGTCCGCTATTACAAACGTCCAACGACAAGTATTAAGAAAACCTAAATTCACATCCTCGCTGCATCTGCAACTTGTTATTATCAGCTGTTTATTTGCTGCCTTGAGGCGAACTAACGAACCGTCCTTGACAGACTTATCCCTCTCTACTACCGATCGAGGTGGTGCAGTGGTTAGCACACAGGACTCGCATTCGGTTGGACAATGGTTCAAACCCGCGTCCGGACAGTCAGATTTAGGTTTTCCGAGATTTACCAAAATCCCTTCAAACAAATGCCGGCATGGTTCCTTTGAAAGGGCACGGCCGATTTCCTTCCCCATCCTTGTCTCATCCGACCTTGTGCTCCGTCTCTAATGTCCTCGTTGTCGACGGGACGTCAAATATTTATCTCCCCCTAATCCTCCTCCTCCTCTCTCTCAACTGGCAACGTCCTTACGCCAAACACGGTGTCCATCAGGTAATAGCATAAACTCTTCACATCTCGTACACAGAGTCGTCGTGATAAAGGCAAAAAGGAAGTGTCTCTACTCATACGTTGCATGTTATTGAGACAGGATGCGTAACTGCATTGTAGAATACACATGGCGGTTCGTTCACCGTACCGTTTATGATACACGGACTGGCCTGCCCTCCCGCCGGAGGTTCGAGTCCTCCTTCGGGCATGGGTGTATGTGTAGTTCTTATCACAAGTTAATTTAACTTAGTTTAAGTAGTGTGTAAGACTAGGGACCGATGACCTCAGCTGATTGGTCCCTGAGGAATCCACAAACATTTGAACATTCGTTTATGATACCAACATAGTAGATTAGGTTTCGTCTGTCCGCTGTTTCCTAAGTGCAGGACCCTCCTAAGTAGTGGTCTTCCACGCCTCAATTTGCCCCTGTAGCCCTTATGGTTGTTCCTTTAGTGTCTGAAACTGTGCGGTTGTATCCGCCCGTTGACCCTTGTTAATCGCCACCCAGCTTGAGAATAGTGGTCATGTCGCATCCATCCTTCGCAGCCACCGCCGCTCTTACTGCCGTGGGAAGCTCTGATGTAACCGGTGTGCAGCATTCGAAAATTCTTCCTCCGTTACTATCCCCCGTAATGCAGCCAAAATTCTGAGGGGAATCTGTTATCTCGTCGCTCGCTGCGTAACATGTGGTGCATCCGTTGATCCAACGGTTTACTAACTCTGCTTATCAAAATCTTCTTTAGATCCTATGTTGCTGTGTTGTTGGTGGACGCTTAATTTCGTCTTCTACTAATGCCGCTGCTGTGGAGTCCAGAGTGTTGACTGCTATAGCGAACTTTTCTTGATCTTTTGTCACTTTATTATGAGTGAACGCAATCCTAATATCGAAAACCAGAGTTCTGTTTATCGGGCAGGAACTGAGGCATGCACACATTCGTACGGCCTCTAGATGAATCATCGTTTCTCCTTGTTTCGCCGACTGCGGAGCCTGTCACGCGCAAATCCTTAATTTGTCCCCGCGAGACGTTTCCATGTCCCTCTGTTCCATTCCGTGAGTCGTGTATCTGACTGCGAATCGTACTCTGCAGCTTTGCTAAGCGTATCATAGGACTACTGTCATATGTCGTACCCATTGGCAAATTTGCGTTGCCTCGCTTGTTTGTTTCTTGCTGTGACAGTTCTTCTGAATATTGGGCCGCCAAGTAATATACAGGGTGATTCAAAAAGAATACCACAACTTTAAAAATGTGTATTTAATGAAAGAAACATAATATAACCTTCTGTTATACATCATTACAAAAAGTATTTAAAAAGGTTTTTTTTCACTCAAAAACAAGTTCAGAGATGTTCAATATGGCCCCCTCCAGACACTCGAGCAATATCAACCCGATACTCCAACTCGTTCCACACTCTCTGTAGCATATCAGGCGTAACAGTTTGGATAGCTGCTGTTATTTCTCGTTTCAAATCATCAATGGTGGCTGGGAGAGGTGGCCGAAACACCATATCCTTAACATACCCCAAAAGAAAAAATCGCAGGGGGTAAGATCAGGGCTTCTTGGAGGCCAGTGATGAAGTGCTCTGTCACGGGCTGCCTGGCGGCCGATCCATCGCCTCGGGTAGTTGACGTTCAGGTAGTTACGGACAGATAAGTGCCAATGTGGTGGCGCTCCATCCTGCTGAAATATGAATTGTTGTGCTTCTTGTTCGAGCTGAAGGAACAGCCAATTCTCTAACATCTCCAGATACTGTAGTAGTAAGACAGCAGGATGAGTGGGTGAGGCTGAATAATTTAAGCAACGATATTTCAAATGTACTTCATCAACAGTTTAGGGAGGAACGGCCTCATGCACGGATTGCACTGGGTGCACAGGTTAGGCAGCACCAATGGAGCGATACTGACACAGAGTCAAATTCACTTTCAGACTTAGATGCAGTTATGAATGAGGACATGGAATGAAGGTTCTGACATCCCAAGAGTGATTGGCTCGAAGTCAATTCTGAGCCCTCGCACTTGGGTGTTAACGTACACAGGTAGATTTTATTGACATTTTATATAATGGTATTATTACTATGTATTGTTTAAAATTGTTCCTGTCTTCGTAACTAATGTTAATGTTATGATTGGTAACTAATGTGATGTACTCCTAAGATTATATATTAGTGCAAATTATCATGAACAAGGTAGTATGCTTCTTGTTTGCACAGAGTAAGGCTCGAAAGTACTAGAGCCACATCCACTATGACAGGTTCGAGGATTTGCCGAGCCCTAATATGGGTGTGGCTTTCTATGGAACCAGAGCTTGCAGTTCTTAGATATATTGTTTTGGCCATCTGCCAAAGAAGTAGATCCTAAGTTTACAAATATTTTATGCTAATTTTATTCTTCTTTGATTTTATATTTTTCTAAATCTTAAATTTTCTAAATTGTTTTAGAGCTTTTCTCTGTATGCACAATATAAATATAACTAAAAAGTGACTAACAAACAGAGGAAGGTTAGTGGCACACTGAGGAAGAAATCTGTTTAACGTACAAAGGTAGATTGTATTGACAATGCACATAATGGTATTATTACTATGCATTGTTTAAAATTGTTCCTGCTTTTGTAACTAATGTAATTGTAATGATTGGTAACAAATGTGAAGTACTTCTAAGATTATATATTAGTGCAAATTATCATGAACATGGTAGTATGCTTCTTGTTTGCACAGAGTAAGACTCGAAAGTACAAGAGCCACATCCACTATGACAGGCTCGAGGATTTGCCGAGCCCTCATATGGGTGTGGCTTTCTGTGGAACCAGAGCTTGCAGTTCTTAGAGATATTGTTTTGGCCATCTGCCAAAGAAGTAGATCCTAAGTTTACAAATATCTTATGTTAATTTTATTCTTCTTTGATTTTATATTTTTCTAAATTTCAAATTTTCTAAATTTTATATTTTTCTAAATCAAAATTCTAATTGTTTTAGAGCTTTTTCTGTATTAACATTATATATATATAAATAAAAAAGTGAATAAGAAACAGAGGAAGGTTAGTGGCACACTGAGCATGAAATCTGGTCCGCCTCCACGTGGCTAGGGATGGGCAACGGTGTGAGAACTTTTACGACCATCTAGAAGTTCTCACACCGGCTAAGAGACCATGAGTGCCACTAACGCTACACATTGTAGTAGATATACAACCCACCATAACTCCTAGACGGTGGGTTCCTCTGTAAGTTAAAAAAAAAAAAAAAAAAAAGTCCAGTTACAGTAGCACCTTCGAAGAAAAAGGGACCAAAAACTTTATTGGCTGAAATGGCACAGAAAACGTTCACCTTAGGCGAGTCACGTTCATACTGAGTTGTTTCCCGCGGATTCTCAGTGCCCCATATACAGACACAGTGACGGTTGACTTTCCCGTTACTGTGGAAAGTTGCTTCATCACTAAACACAATCTTTGAAACGAAAGATTCATCTGTTTCCATTTGAGCAAGGATAAAATCATAGAAATCGATTCTTTTAATCTTATCAGCTGCAGACAGTGCTTGAACCAATTTCAGACGATAAGGTTTCATAACTAACCTTTTTCGTAGGACTCTCCATACAGTTGATTGTGGAATTTGCAGCTCTCTGCTAGCTCTGCGAGTCGATTTTCCTGGGCTGCGAACAAATGCTTGCTGGATGCGTGCTACATTTTCATCACTCGTTCTCGGCCGTCCACAACATTTCCCTTTGCACAAACACCCATTCTCTGTAAACTGTTTATACCAACGTTTAATACACCACTTATCAGGAGGTTTAACACCATACTTCGTTCGAAATGCACGCTGAACAACTGTCGTCGATTCACTTCTGCCGTACTCAATAACACAAAAAGCTTTCTGTTGAGCGGTCGCCATCTTAGCATCAACTGACGCTGACGCCTAGTCAACGGCGCCTCAAGCGAACAAATGTACAACTAAATGGAACTTTATAGCTCCCTTAATTCGCCGACAGATAGTGCTTAGCTCTGCCTTTTGTCGTTGCAGAGTTTTAAATTCCTAAAGTTGTGGTATTCTTTTTGAATCACCCTGTATATTAAATAATAGCTTCTTATACGCACATGGGAAAACATACAAGTTTAAGTCTCTTTCTCGTAAAACATAAAAGCGAAAATTTATGGGACATAAAAAAATCCAGCACCGGAAACACTTTCGCAATTATGGACGCCTATAGAAGCAGCATGGCTCAATATTTCTTCAGGGGACTTTCAACGATTAGTTGAGGCCATGTTGCATTACGCCGTATAAAAGAAGGTACGACACGATATGAGGAGGTATCCCATGACTTTTGTCACGCAGTGAATCTATTATATTATAGTGTAAAAAATATCTTTTCCTATGTTCTTACTTGGCTCTATTATAAAATCGTATAGAAGCTTATACACTTCTGCGTCTTCTGTCGCTGAAAAATGGTTCAAATGGCTCTAAGCACTATGGGACTTAATATCTGACGTCATCAGTCCCCTAGGATTAGAACTACTTAAACCTAACTAACCTAAGGACATCACACACATCCATCCCCGAGGCAGGATTCGAAACTGCGACCGTAGCAGCCGCGTGGTTGCGGACTGAAGTGCCTAGAACCGCTCGGCCACAAGGGCCTGCTCTGTCGCTGAAAGTGTTTTAGTGTTCGTAGGCAAAACATTTCTGACACACACAGTGGTTACGGTTACTACAAGCCACACCACTAGTTGGGAAATGGGGCCAAATTTCTATTTGTTTACTGTCGAGTTGAGATTTTCACAAATGTTTTATTCGTATCTCACAGAAACTAGTAGTACGGCAACAAACAGCCTTTTAAACACGCTGCTAACGGCAATCAAGTAATTTATAGCAATACAACAATTTAAAAAATTTAAAAAAAAACACAGAAGCTAGCAGTACGGCAATAAACAACCTTTTAAAACACGCCGCTAACAGCCATCAAGTAATTTATAGCAATACAACAGATTTTAAAAATTTTTTTTGAAACACAGAAGCTAGCAGTACGGCAATAAACTACCTTTTACAACACGTCGCTAACGCCAATCAAAGTAATTTATAGCAATACAACAATTTAAAAAAATTTAAAGAACATTAGTAAACAGGCTGCTAAAGTAAATACAGAACTTTGTTAATAAAGTACGGTGAGGTAGTGAAGCTACCAACATCGCCATTAAAAAAATTAAACAGGTCTCAGCAAACACACGATTAATGGCTATAAAAGGAATTTACAAACTTGGAGGAATTTTAAAAAAAATTTAAACAAAAGTGTCCTGGAATATCATTAGAACATAACAGATATGACGGACCCGTGTAAGGCGGCCACAAATCACCCACTCAGGGATGCTCAGGCTAAACAGAATACTGACCAATTTAAATACGCCCGTAAACACAATTGCCACTCTCAGGCTGGTCACTGCACCGACTTTTAGCCAGCGAAAACATTTTATAAGATAGCTTATCTTGCTGACAGAATTAGAGCTAATCTCGTGCAAGGAAACATTACACCACACAGTCCTGAATGAGCGACCACATGATCAACCAACAAGAAGCATGAACTTACTCACAACCCACGACAGAATAGCGAAACAATTAAACTGCCAAAACTACACCTCCCATTGGACAGTAACGAGAGGAGGAGAAAAGATCACTGTCTTCAATTACACCGGTGCCAGGGACAGGAAACCCGGTCGCCGGAGGCCATAAGGCAGAAGAGACGCTGGTTACACAAAATTATTACTTAATGATTAAACCTTCCACGAACTTAACTTGCAATTATGCTCGAACAGGCAGTATACGACCTCCGATGGTAAGGATCCAAACATCCGACCGCGCACGCGTCGCCAGCTTACCCAACACGCCACGGTCACGCGACAATACGCTCTGTCAGCGGAGTTCACGTCTTCTCTGCAACGTTGACGGGCAGTGACCGCTCCTTCGTGTTAGGTGTCTCCTTTTAAACTCCAGTGTTGAAACGGAGGATTTAAAGAAGCTTGTTAACGTCCCACCAAGGCGAAATGAACAGCAACTACTCGTGGGACGATTCTGTATACAACCAACACGCGGGGAGCTCTTCCGTCAACTCGCTCCGCTCGTTACACACAACCGACATACATCACGTGGCGACTCGGTACAACCGACCACGCCTGCTTCGCGCTGGAGAGCCACACTGCCCTCCCGTGTCCACCACACTCTCTGCGCGCCACCCCCTACTTTCGCGCCACCACACGAGGTTACAAACGATCAAAGATCTCACTTCCTCCATAGCAGTTTCCCGGAAGCAAAAAGGCAGATATCGATAGCAGAGGGAAAAGACAACCAAGCAACCACTTAATGACAGACAATATATCAAACAAACATGTCAGGGGAAGAAAAGGAAAACCAATGCAATCTAAACACAAGGCGTAGCACGAGTCGATACACGGCTCAATTTCCAAAGGCGATCAGATGCTGTAATAGTTTCTTGATAGCTTCTGCGGCAGCAGAAGAGAATGTGATCAGCATCTTCCTCACTGTCGTATTCACGTGAAGGATATGTGATCACGATGGAGCGGTTGAGATGTTGCCGGAATCTCCCGTGATTGAAGCGAAGTCGTACCTCTGTCAGCATAAAGTTGCTGCTGTATCTGCAGTTTTATTACCACGGACGTGGTGGGAGATTAGGCACCACTGCGACACGGTACCTACCTTTAATTTTGTAAGACTGTTGGAGATTTTCATTGCATCGGACCCTGATTATAGTCGTTATTGCATGAAGAATATCGTCGGGTGAAACTTCATTATTTTTCACGCCACCAGTGCATACAGCTTCCTCGTCCAGAGTAACTCCTCTTTCATTTCACTTTATTCTGCTATGCGTTTTCATCCGTAACAAGACAGTAGTATTATTTACGCGAGAAAGCTCCTGCACAGCTTCTGTAATATGGTGTACTAGATAATTTTTGGTTTTGTTGACGTTGCAGTATTTTAACAGCATCAACGCTGGACATGAGTCTGATAAATCACATTGCTTCTTCTTGCACTTCTTTTCCACATTTAAGTCCCTCTAAAATCGCTATGAGTTCTGCAGTGGGTATGGACGCAACTTTAGGGAGCCTGAATTTGCCTCCTCGTTTAGTCTTTCCATCTACGAATGCCCTTTCTGCCTTGTCTTTTTGTTTAGCCCCATCTGTGTGGATTTGTCTTGACGAAGGCCATGCTGATAGGTTATCAGCCAAAATCTAGTATTTCTAGTCTGTTTTGCATTGCTGAACCGTAACATATGCATTCGTAATCCGTTTAAGCTATCATTAGCGCGCCATGCATGTTAATGTAGATTCTTGATTTGCTCCCCAACAAGCGCCTGTCATAGCGCGGAGGATATTATGGCACCTTCACATTTTTGAACTACACGATTACTGTGATGTTATCATATTAGCTTATGATCGATGTAAACCCCTAAGTACTTGACCACTCTTTTGGCCGGGAATATAAAGGGGCTTAATCATATGTTACTCATTTCGTTAAGCCTATGTCTCGCACATGTGAACACAGCTCGTTTCTGATATACACTAAGCCAAAGTCATGGGGAATCTCCTAATATCATGTCGGACCTTCTTTTGACAGGCGTAGTGCGGGAACTCGACGTAGCATGAACTAAACTAGTCGTTGGAGTCGTCTGCAGAAATACTGAGCCATTTGGCCTCTATAGCAGTCAAAAATTCCGAAAGTGTCGCCGGTGCAGTATTTTGTGCACGAACTTACCTTTCGATTATGGCATGCTGGATGGCATTCTTGTTGAGCGACCAAGGTGGCCAAATCATTCGCTAGAATATTCCAGAATGTTCTTTAAAACAGTCGTGAACAATTGTGGCCTTGTGACATGGCGCATTGTCATACATAAAAACTCCATCGTTGTTTGGGAACATGAAGCCAATGAACGGCTGCAAATGGTCTCCGAGTAGCTGAACATAACCATTTCCACTCAGTGACCGGTTCAGCATCGGTCGTCTGCTGCCGTAGCCATTAACGCCGAATTCCGCCGCACTCTCCTAAAGGATGCGTTCGTCGTACGTCCCACACTGATTTCTGCGATTATTTCACGCCCTGTTTCTTGTCTCTTAGCACTGACAAGGTTGTGCAAAGACCGCTGCCCTTGGTCGTGAAGCAAAGACCGGCGGCCACTGCGTGTTCCGTGGTGAGAGGTAATGCCTGAAATTTGGTATTCTCGGGACACTCTCGACACTGGATCTGTGAATATCGAATGCCCAAACGATTTCAGAATTGGAACGGCTCCAACTACCATTTCGCATCCGAACTCTGTTAATTCCCATCGTGTAGCCATAATCATGTCGGAAAACTATTCACATGAATCAAGTGAGTACAAAAGCAACCTCCGGTTAAATTTTCTTTTATTATTATGTCTGATGGGATCGTGCATGGATAAATGCTAGGGAACGAGCCACACTTATTAAAATAATTAAATAATTTCTTAAATAAATAATGTTTGTAAATACATTACTTTTGTTAAGCGCTCTTGACAATGGCTTTCTGTGTATGGTCCGTTCCGCTTCTTTTACTCGACTGTGGATATCTCTTCAAATGAAAACTTATTTTCTCGGACTTTGAAAACATTTACTCGCTGAAGAAATGGTTCGTACTGGACTATTCATGTGCATTTAATGAACACGGAACCTTTTGCCATGTCAAGATACCTTACAGATGAGGATTACTTCTAACATAAAATGAAACAAATATTAAGTAATATCAGTATAATCAATTATTACACTTAAACAATAAATTTACAATGAGACACATCAAGCAAAATATAAATGATAATGGCGTGTGCCGTATAAATCTGCCGAAATCACAGAAAAGCGTCCGTCTTAGCTAGCATCTCAAACGAAAAGGTACCGTCCCCTTCACAACAATAACTGAGGGACTTAATTCCACATTTGCTTCTGCGGTTTTGCCCTACAGTCGATACAACCGGTCATGGTACTTAATTTTTAATTGATACTTTATTCACTACGTTTTAAAAATTTGGGAGTAAAAACCACTCATATGCAGATCTGTCTTCAAATTGTCCTTGAATTGCGAGGCGAAAGGACGCACCGGCAATTGAGCAATTCAGTCTAAAGCACATTTTATTGTATATTTACAAGTCTTTTCGCATACAATGCAAGGTACACAATGAGTGCTATTGACAAGGGATTTCAGATTGATTCCATATTTCTGGATTTCCGGAGGGCTTTTGATACTGTGGTACACGAGCGGCTTGTAGTGAAATTGAGTGCTTATGGAATATCGTCTCAGTTATGTGACTGGATTTATGATTTCCCGTCAGAGAGCTCAGAGTTCGTAGTAATTGACGGAAAGTCATCGAATAAAGCAGAAGTGATTTCTGGCGTTCCTCAAGGTAGTGTTATAGTCCCTTTGCTTTCCTCATCTATATAAACGAATGGGAGACAATCTGAGCAGCCGTCTTCGGTTGTTTGCAGATGACGCTGTCGTTTATTGGCTAATAAAGTCATCAGAAGATCAGAAAAAATTGCCAAACGTTTTAGAAAAGCTATCTGAATGGTGCGAAAATTGGCAGTTGACTCTAAATAACGAAAAGTGTGAGGTCATCCACATGAGCGCTAAAAGCAATCCGCTAAACTTCGGTTACACGATAAATCAGTGTAATCTAAAAGCCGTAAATTCAACTAAATACCTAGGTATTACAATAGCAAACAACTTAAATTGGAAGGAACACACAGAAAATGTTGTGGGGAAGGCTAACCAAAGACTGCGTTTTATTGGCAGGACACTTAGAAAATGTAACAGACCTACTAAGAAGACTGCCGACAGTACGCCTGTCCGTCCACTCTTAGAATACTGCTGCACGGTGTAGGATCCTTACCATATAGGATTGACAGAGTACGACGAAAAAGTACGAAGAAGGGCAGCACGTTTTGCATTATCGCGAAATATGGGAGAGAGTGTCACCGAAATGATACATGAATTGGACTGGACACCATTAAAACAAAGGCTTTTTTTGTTGCGACGAAATCTCCTCATGAAATTCCAAGCACCAACTTTCTCCTCCGAATGCGAAAATATTTTGTTGACACCGAACTACACAGAGAGAAACGATCACCACGATAACATAAGGGAAATCAGAGCTCGTACGGAAAGATACATAGGTGTTCGTTCTTTCCGCGCGCTTTACGAGATTGGAATAATAGAGAATTGTGAAGGTGGTTCGATGAACCCACTGCCTGGCACTTAAATGTGATTTGCAGAGTAGACGTAGATGTAGAATTTGAATGTCACAGATGCACCAGCCATATTTCAATGGTTGTAGCGACTGCTACGCGCATGCCCTGTCATGTATTCAGAAGAAAATATGCACTTACGCCTATAACAGGTGAAATAGTCTTAATACTATAACCTTTGTTTATACAAATACAGTTAGTTTTGGTTGATTGTCTCATTGGACAAAGTTTATTGCTTTTAGAATGTCGTTGCTTGCAGATTTACAGTCTTTGTGCGAAGAGTCGTCTTTGAATATGCATATACACAATATATACAATAATAATGCATAGGTAAGCATTGTTTGTAGTACTTTTTGTTACGCAAACGTTGCTGCACGTCGACGTCACTGTTCACTGTTTGATATCAGATACGTCTCTTTCATACGTTGCACTGCTTATTTACATTTATCTTCACTGTTTTCTTGGGTCATGCGTCACTTGGATGAAGACCATTCGATAACCATTCCACAATACCTTGTTCTGTGAAGGTAAGGACATGAGACTTGGACGGCAATATTCTGGCATCGATTCACAATTAATCCAGGTGAGAGACCGTCGCATTCCGAGAACATTTCATTCCCCGAAATCTCATTCAAAAGACCTCCTCACGTAGAGTTGTCTTCAGTGCTTATGTACCGCTACCATAGGGCGTTTATAACTTGCATACTGTTCCATCACGATAGGCGATACACAAAAAATGTCATTGCACTTTCACATATACTATTACATCGCGAATACAGTCTATCTTGCGATGTATAAAGAAGGTTTTTTAACAGTTTTACACAAATTTTTCATCACAATTACACTAATTGCAGTGTACAAAAAGGTTCCTGTACCCTCCTTTTTACGTTAGTCTCGTGCTTTTATCCATATTTATTCATATTACAAATTCTGATTATTATTGCGTTACATATAATCATATTACATTTTGCTTTACATTCATTTACAAATATTTACAGATTTTATGGATTTCTCATACAAACCTTCTATTAGCAAATGATGTCACCTAAAACTAGAAAGATTAGACACGACATTTTGATAACAGCAGCAAACAAGCTCAAGCGCACGTATACTAAGACAGATGTCTTACGAACCAAATATTAATTCAAAAGCACAGAGATTTCTCGTTTCGGATGTGTGCAGTTTGTGTATATGGCCTTTGCTTGATGCGATCATAGTTTATTCTACATGACGTGTACCTAATTTGCTTCAAGGTTGAAGTGTTTGGTTGTCATCTCGTTTAGTGTACACGTCTATCAGTCATCTATGAGCATTGATCGACGGTACAGTTTGTCAACTTCACTGCCTCAATGATACTTTTTGCATTGATTATGGGTAAACATCGTCATAATCTCTTCTTTCCTCTTGCTGCTGGAGGCTGGTTCTGCTGAAATGGTTCAAATGGCTCTGAGTAATATGGGACTTAACTTCTGAGGTCATCAGTCCCCTAGAACTTAGAACAACTTAAACCTAACTAACCTAAGGACATCTCACACATCCCGAGGCAGGATTCGAACCTGTGATCGTAGCGGTCGCGCGGTTCCAGACTGTAGCGCCTAGAACCGCTCGGCCACCTCGGCCGGCGATTCTGCTGAAAATAAAATTTCTTACGCTTTCTACATTTCTTACTGAAGAGGTGTGCAGTTTCTATAACTCACTGGTATTCTGTTTGCTTACCAGTTACAGATAAACATATGCTTATTACTTAGAATTAAATACTCTCAAATATCTGTGAGCGTAAATTCCAATGACTTTGTTCGTATTCTGGTTTTGTAATAGGCATGCACGAGAATGCGGTATATTAACGATTACATATGGGCTTCGTATAGCAGACGACACTTCGCATTGCTCCGCTTCAGTGCAGAAGATTTTGGTGACTACGCGATAATACCTGCATGCCAACGTTGAATTCTTGCCTTTTCTTTGTTGAATTAGCGTGAAATCGTTTTCTATCATTAGCATTCTGTGCCAGAGTCGTAAGAACTTCCCTAGTATTTTCATTATACGAAACCGATAATTTGAAATTTCGATAACAGATTGTACCATTCATTAGATTCCTTGCGGTCATACATCAGTTCATTAGGAGTATATTTAGTATCGTATATACTAAGATTACTTTGCACATCTTCAAAAAGAGTTAAATAGCTTAGGCTACCCATTAGAATGTTGTGTAATATATATGTTCTCATAAACCTGTTCAGTTTCCTGAAAATCCATTCTGTGGGATTAGATTGAGGGCTAAGTCACGTGAAAGTCACAGATTTTATGGTGTAAAGCTTAACATGCTTAGAAAATATGTCATAAAAGGCTAATGCCTATTTTACATCATCGTTACTTGTCAGATGGGGTCCACTTATGTCTGTACTAACGATTTCCATAGATTTATTGCATAGTATGGAATGTACATCTGTCTTTGGTGATAAATCCTGTGGTTCAGCTTTCTAACAAGATATACACGTTTTAATTATGTTATGAATCTCTCTCCTCACGTCGGGAGAAATAACAGTGTGTTGAGTTTTGCTAGGCACTTCTTTGTCCCATAATGTCCCCATACTAAGTGCGTGTGTCTAAGTTGTGTTCTGTGTCCTTGGGTATACATACACACCAGTTAGTGTCATTTGGATATCGACCATACATTATCACATATTGAGATAACCTATAACGGCTAGACAGTGGATGATTAGGTTGATTAATCAGCAAGGTCCTTATCTTGTTCCAGATCGGATCTGACTTTTGTAAATCTGCAATGTTTTTACACAAATCAATGTAGTAAAGGTAATATTGTTTGCCCTGCATTCAAAGTATTCTATAGTCGTTATCATTTTCTAGATCAGTGTTACTGTCATTCAAACCTTGTCGAAGATAAGACAAAGTGTCAGTGATGATGTTGGCCTTTCCCTTTGTAAGATGTCGTGGTCTCCTGACCTTCATTGCTTACATATTCCGCCCTCACAATCATATTCTGCACATCAAGACGCTTCATTCGAACCCAAACTCGATAAGATAAAGTCAATGTTGTATGAATTCATGTAAACGATACGCAAATAACAAGTAAGCGCACCATGGTTGAAACACTCGAGGCTGGCATACACACACACATTCCAGACACGACGGTCACAGGAGCTTTTACTTCGGGAGAGCAACCGCATGCCAGGAGGCTGGTCCCAACCTATCTATGTCGGCCGGTGGCCGCCCGTGGAGCAGACAGTTTTTACCTGAGGGAAAGGAGGAATGACCCCATGTTCGGCTTAAAAGCAAATTCCGCTACATTTTGTGGGAGCGGGTAGCCTATACATTCTTTACACATAGCACGCAGTTTCAGAGATTTTCTCAGGGAGACAGCAAACGCCAAACGCCGATGCTACAGATTTCCGGATTGGTCGCCTTAAACGAAACGTCATTCTCCCGTTTTAGATGAGCAATGCTGATTGGCAGACGATATTTCTGACGCCTTGAGATGAAGGAGTAATGGAAGAGACCAAAAGATATACCCCTTCATGTCTGGCGTGGAGAGGGGCCGTTCTGTTGTCGCTCTTGGAGCGAGAACACATAACAAGAGCGTAAGCGCTCATACGTGTACTCAAAGAGCGAGGAACAAGTCTCTCCTCAGTACTTCACTGGGAGAGCACCTCTGTCGAGAGCGAATCGAAGTGCGACTCTATACTGAGTCCTTGCGATTAAGCATTGTTCACTGTGTTGGCCGCCACACTTATTGTGTGATGTGAACGGACAGAGTTATAGTTAAACGCCTGCAAGCGAATTTTTGAGTGGCATCGCGGTGGACTGGTTATCTGACCGGTGTACCACGCCAATAGTTAGACTAGGGGCGAATAGGAGTCCTTGACTTCATCAAGGTGTAGGGAGAGTTTGATTGGCGAAGGTCAATCCAGATAGAACGAGAGTTATCTTATTTTTCAGCAGCGAGCAGCGCAGACAGCAGTCATCGCAGCTTACGGTATTGTGTGCTACAGCTCTTGGGAGACCCATATTTCCTCCACAACAGTACACTTCACTGCATTTCACACGGGTCAGCCTCGACCGTACCTAGCAACATTCTAACGGATAATTATTAAAGTTGAGTAGGCGCGGCTCTCAGCCATTCTGCCAAGTCAATAACAATCTTAAACTTTGTATAGAAATTACATTAGCGAATCCTATCCTTGAGAGGTAACTTCACATTCCAAAAAGAACCAGGAAATAACGTGTTCAGTTCATAACTAAAAGTGCCATTGTGCTTTCTCAGAATTTTTGCAAAATAAATAATAATTCGTTAGTTTCATGTTTTTCTTACACTAACTAGCACTACTCCAGTACCCAAGAATCCCACTAGTTACGTAAGAAATTTTGTGAATTTTTGTGTCATTTCCTTACAGCGGACGACTGCAGATGATATTTATTGCTGAAAGTTTTTCAGGCATTTCTCTTTAGAACGTTAGGAGCGTCTGTCTGACTTCTGTGGTAGTGTGGGGTTGGAAATTGCATCTTGCAGGAGCCACAGGCTAAAGGGTACATCTCAGATCAATCCGCCTCACACACCTTAATATAAACAATCTCAAATGATTAATTCTGCAATGAAAAAGCCCAGCGTGATAATCTGGGATGAACTAACTTTACAGGATAATAAAAATGTCAGAGCTTGGTGTTCAGAATAAATTTTCGTATGTTTGCTGTATACATAATAATTAAACTTTTTAAAAGCCTGTGCAATTGAAAGAGTTTCTAATTTTGTTATTTACTATGTTAGTTCACATTCGCTTAATGTCCCGGCTTGCAAATCCAATGATCCTTACTTGTGCCTGTTCTCTGACATTAACCACCTGAAATAGGCAAGAATATAAGCCACTGCAAGATGCGTCACTTGTCATAGAAGAATCTAGACTAAGATCTGGATGGTTTCAAATGTCTGAATTTACCAGTGCATGTTTTATATTTTGAAAATCTTGCTGGCATTGCTCCGTCCAGATGCAAACATGATTTTCCTTAAGTAAACCTAAAAGGTGTTTACTGTCTAATAGTTGTGTCAGGAAACGTCGGAATAAAAAAAGAAAAATAACACACTCCTATAAATGACTTCATTTGCTTTTTAGTACATGGACAAGGAAAATTTTTAATATCATCAAACTTTTGCGGATCAGGGCGTATACCTTGTGCATTAATTATGTGCCCTAGATACCTTAGCTCGTTACATGCAAATTTAGGTTTCGTAAGGTTTGCTGTTACACCAGCTTGTGCAAATTTGTACAGAATTTTTCAAGTATTTTGTGATGTTCTTTATCTCATTTATAGCTCGGGTATCTAACACCAGTCTAATGTTTCCGTCAGACCTCGTTACAACAAGTAACGGACTACTGTAAGGAGATGTAGAAGGTTGTACAGTCTTCCACTGCAACAACGGTTTGAGTTCACGCCACACTTTGAGATAAAGGTACGTTATAAGGCCTATGAAAGAAAATCTGGTGAGGCTTGACTTCAATTTCGTGAATATACGTCTTAATGATACCTGGTCATTTTGAAAAAATGTGTACATACTTAGACAGTAGTTCAAAAAGTTCATTATGTTCATCATAAATAAGAGCAGTTATTTCTTGTAACTTATGACTAATCAATGTTCTTAAATCATGACACTCTTCATCTAATGCAAGTGTCTGTGTGTTTGCACCTTTTTGTATTAACTGTTTTTCGTATCCCGAGCAATACTTGTCATGTTTCAGCGTCCTGGTATCTAAATCAGTAGTAATTTCAGTGCCCCGAGTTTAATGAAACACGTTTCGAGAAGTCAATTATTCTGTTCTTCTCACATAACATATCCATACCTGTTATACAATAAGCAACTAGATTTTGGACCACGAGGAATGGCCATTGTACTGTATGTGATGTTATGATTACCATTCATGTTACACTGTGTCTGCTGATTTTGTTAAGTAAACAGGGTTGCGGAAGCAGACTTTTAGCCACAGTGTAACTCTGTCATGCCGTAGTTCTGTTTCACAGCATCCTATGTTCATCTGGCGTCCGCACTGAGATCGCCATCAATATGGCCGCTGAAGAGGAGTCTTGGGCGACCAGGTTAGCTAAGGAGGGGAGCACCGGACCATGCAGGAAACTGAGCAGCCAAAGGTCCCTGTCTCGGTTAACAGAGAGATAGCTTCAGAGAGTGGGAACTGTATAGCAGCCTGTCCGATAGCGACAGACCTACTCCCAGCGTCTCTAAGAGTACATTTTTACTAACGGCATGGCAGAGTCACAGGACATAATTGATTTACACTGCGGCTAAAGTCATGCTGTTAGTAAAAATGTACCTGTAGACACGCGTGCACACATGGTAGGCGGCTGCGGATCGCTACATCACCAGTCACTGGACGTCATTCATTTACACTCCATCTAAAGTGGTAACCACTTGCGACTTCGCAATGCCGTTAGTAAAAATGTACCTGTAGACACACACACACACGCATGGAAGGCGGCTGCGGGCCGCTAGAGATGTTGATCTTGCTATGCTACGTAACTGAATGGAGTTGGCGTGCCAGGATTATGTGGGCGAACCTGCGTACCCTGGATACCAGTCATTTAAACATTGTGATTGCTGAAACTTCCTGGCAGATTAAAACTGTGTGCCCGACCGAAACTCGAACTCGGGACCTTTGCCTTTCGCGGGCAAGTGCTCTACCATCTGAGCTACCGAAGCACGACTCACGCGCAGTACTCACAGCTTTACTTCTGCCAGTACCTCGTCTCCTACCTTCCAAACTTTACAGAAGCTCTCCTGCGAACCTGCAGAACTAGCACTCCTGAAAGAAAGGATATTGCGGAGACATGGCTTAGCCACAGCCTGGGGGATGTTTCCAGAATGAGATTTTCACTCTGCAGCGGAGTGTGCGCTGATATGAACCTTCGTGGCAGATTAAAACTGTGTGCCCGACCGAGGCTCGAACTCGGGAGGTGGGAGACGAGGTACTGGCAGAACTAAAGCTGTGAGTACCGGGCGTGAGTCGTGCTTCGGTAGCTCAGATGGTAGAGCACTTGCCCGCGAAAGGCAAAGGTCCCGAGTTCGAGACTCGGTCGGGCATACAGTTTTAATCTGCCAGGGAGTTTCATATCAGCGCACACTCCGCTGCAGAGTGAAAATCTCATTCTGGAAACATCCCCCAGGCTGTGGGTAAGCCATGTCTCCGCAATATCCTTTCTTTCAGGAGTGCTAGTTCTGCAGGTTCGCAGGAGAGCTTCTGTAAAGTTTGGAAGGTAGGAGACGAGGTACTGGCAGAAGTAAAGCTGTGAGTACCGGGCGTAAGTCGTGCTTCGGTAGCTCAGATGGTAGAGCACTTGCCCGCGAAAGGCAAAGGTCCTGAGTTCGAGTCTCGGTCGGACACACAGTTTTAATCTGCCAGGAAGTTTCATATCAGTGCACACTCCGCTGCAGAGTGAAAATCTCATTCTGATTGTGATTGCTGTTTTGCCGCCCGCACCGTTGATCTTCATATACCACATCAACTGAATCCAGCACTGTGAACAAATATTCCACGTCGTTGCCAGGAATGTGCAGGAGTCCGTTCTGATTCTTTTACTCGACCATGGATATCTCTTCAAAAGAAAACTTCTTTTATCGGACTTTGAAAACATTTTAGTAACCGAAGAAATCGTTTGCATTGGAGTATTTACGTGCTTTTAATGAACACGGGACCTTTCGCCATGTCAAAATACAGTATAGCTGAGAATGACTTTCAATATATAATGAAACAAATATTTAGTAATATCACTATATTCAGTTATCACACATAAACAATAAATTTTCAGTGAGACTTTCATTAAGCAAAATATAACTGAAAATGGGGGTGTGCCGTATAAATTTGCCGCAATCACAGAAAAGCACCCGTCTTATCTTGCTTCTAAAACAAAAATGTGCCGTCCCATTCACAAAAATAACTGAGGGACGTAATTCCTCGTTTGTTTCTGCGGTTGTGTCCTACAGTCAGTACAACCGTTCACAGTACTTAATATTTAATTGATACTTTATTTATTACGTTTGAAATATTTTGTGTGTAAAAACCGCTCTTCCCGTAGATGTGCCTTTAAATCCGCCAATGCACCGCCATTTTACACTTTGTGTACGCGATACTACCGCCATCTACATATGTGCATATTGCTATCCTACGTCTTTTGTCGCCTCAGTGCACAGAGTAGCGTCCAACATGTACGTGACTGTATGTCCAAACGGATGAATGGTTATGGATAGCACTAAGAAGCGATATGAAGTGGGTCTAACACTTAAAATCAGTACCAGGAAAGAGGGATAGAAGACTTAGAGTTGTTGGAAGAGTTCTGGGATAGTATAGCTCATCTGTGCAGGAAATCGCAAACAAGATGCTTTTGTGACCAATAGGAGAATAATGTTCCAGTGTCTGGAGTCCTTAACAGGTACGCACGACAGCAGACGTGGAACGATTTCAGAGGCGCGCTGCTACGATCGTTAGCAGGTTTGTATGTAGCTTATAGTGCAGCTGAAACACCCGGGGAATGGGAATTCTTGAGAGAAAAACAACGTGGTTCTAGCGAAATTTTGTTGGGTACCTTATATTCTAAGAGGATTGCCACCAACGTACACTGATAGAAAAAAATCGCAATGTAGACTAATGAAATTTCAGGAGTACATTTGTCTTGATAGCATATTTAAGTGATTAACATTGCACCCGCTAGAATGTTGAATGAAAACATGCAAACGTGCATGCATTGTGTTGCACCGATGCCGGATGTCAGTTTGTGGGATGAAGCTCCATCCTTTTGCACCTGGTCAGTCAATACAGAGCTGTTTGTGTACGACGCTGCAGTTGTAGTCCGATGTTGTCCCATACGTGTTCGACTGGAGACAGATCTCGTGATCGAGCTGGCCCAGGCACTTTGCAGAACACGTTGGGTTAGAACAGCGGTATGTTGGTGAAATTATCCTTTTGTGAAACACCCCCTGGAATGCCGTTCATGAATGGCAGAGCAACAGATCGAATCACCAGACTGACGTATAAATTTGCGGTCAGGAATGCTCTTGCTGTCATGCGAAATCGCACCCCAGACCCAAACTCCAAGTGGCGATCCAGTGTGTCTAGCAAGCAGACACGTCGGTTGCAGGCCCTCAGGTGGCCTCCTTCTAACCACATACGGTCATCACTTTCATCGAGGTAGAACCAGTTTTCATCAGGAAACACAACAGACCTCGGCCCTGCCGCCCCCCCCCCCCCCCCAAAAAAAAAGGTCTCGCTTGACACCACTGAAGTTGCAAGTGGCAGTGGTTTGGGGTCAGTGGAAAGCGCGCTACGGGGCGTCTGGCTCGGATCTGTCCTTGAAATAATCGATTTGTAACAGTTAGTTGTGTCACTGTGGTGACAATTGCTGCTCAAATTGCTGCTGCTGATGCAGTACAATGCACCAGAACCATACGCTGATTGTGTTCCCTCTCGGTAGTGCCATGTGGCCGTCCGGAGCCATGTCTTCTTGCGACCGTACCTTCTAGTGACCAGCTGTGTAAGCAGTCGTGAACAGTGGCGACATTCCTACCAAGTCTTTCTGCAGTATCGCGGAAGGATCATCCAGCTTCTCGTAGCCCTGTTACACGACCCCGTACAAACTCAGTGAGGTGTTGATAACTGCGTCTTTGTCATCTTAAAGACATTCTTGACTAACATCAACTCACCAAGTCCAATCTTAAGGGTAACTAACGCTCACGATCGTTACAGCGCGTATTTAAAGAAAAACTGATTTGCATCCTCGTAGTGGCGCTACTAATGCCACTCTTATTCGAATGGCGCGCAATTTGAAGAATCATCTTTCAAATGTAGGAACACGCCTACCAAATTTCGTTTATGTCGCACAACTTCTTGGTGTTGCGATTCTTTTTCCGTCAGTGTATATCTCGCGTACGGATCGTGAGAAAAAGATCAGAAAGATTAGGGCGCGTACAGGCACATAGTCATTTTTTTCTTGCTCGGTACGCGAACGGAATAGGAACTAAAATCGATAATATTGTTACAGTCTACCCTCCGACATGCACTGTACAGTGGTTTGTGGAGTACTTTTATAGATGTAGATGTAGACATACCCTACCATTTTTCGAACCTAGCGACTGAAGTGTAAACTAAGAGCTTTTTTACCATGTTGAAATTACAGGCAAAATTTACAATCTGGCATCTCGAGAGAGACGCTGTCGCACAGCTTACGTTAAAAGCTCCTATACATTACAGAGATTGAATGTTTCACCGGTGCGCAGATGAAATGACGCTCCTCCGTAAGAGGCCCCTCTTGCAGGGAGACGCGGATAACACGAGACTTCCGGACGAACCTTATCGAAGGCGCCCGCTATTAAGCCTGCGAGCCGGCGCAGTCTAATCAGGCGAGGGCTTAACAAGTTAATTTCGCGTGCCGCGGGGAAGAGGGAGCCGCCCGCGAGCTGAGCTGCAGGCGGCGCACCCCACCTGGCCGAGCCTCTGCGGCTCATACCTCACTCACACGGCTGCGTCGGCGCGCCCTGCATCTGACTTATTCCAGCCGACCTGGATCTACCAATTTAACTTGGACAATCTCCGGCACAAGTGGGATGAATGGTGAAAGTTTCCATTTCTCTGTGCTGCAGTCCCTAAGTACGTGAAAGGAGAGCACATCTGTTCGCATCCAGTGGCTCGCCCAGAGTTCTCCCGTGAAGACCCAATCAGCATTCAAATCACAAACCGTACGCAGTTATTTTTTCTGGAAATGGCTCCTCCACAACCATTGCTTTTATTTATTTACTTGCTGAATACCTGTTATCTGGCTACTTATATATTCCAATCTTCTTTGAAGTGTAATTTCAAAAAGAATTCATTTACTTGCATTCATGACATTTCCAAAAGAACAGACACCATGGATTTAATGGATTCCGCTCGATGGCCAGTGAGTCTACCTCCTTCACTGCAGATGCACAGTTTCGTTCTATCTCCTACGGAATGTGAAAGTAGTGAGCGTGGAGGACATGAACAGGGGGTGCGGATAGATGGCGCTGGGTATAAATGTCGGTCCGCCGAGAGGCATGCCGAGGTAGTTGAAGCAAGAGCGCTGAACGTTGTGTCCGTGGTGCAGTGATTAGCACCACCGTCTACTAAGCATATCCCGGCTTCGAATCCCGGTCCAACACACATTTTTTTGCTCCTCGCCGTTCATTCCGCATAAAGTCCTGATGCAGCTGACATCAATAGTTTCTTCCCTTTCTTTTCCTTTCTCCCCCTCAACCTTCAATTTAAACAATATGTTTGTTTTAACTTGAGACAACTAAATATCTCCGAACTGCCGCATCGTACGAAAAAAATTTCTACGTGAAAAGTTAATATCAGTAAAGCGGATATCTGTCTGTACTAAAACTGTCCACCTCCTAATCACCCCTTCTGTGTGGGCGGGGTCAACTTTGTGTTTCTAAATGGAAACTCCCCCCCCCCCTCCCGCACATTTTATTGCATATTTTGATTTTTCATCCAAAAATTTGTACTCTTTACCCAGACCGTTGTTTTCTATTCGTGGTAGAAGGCGCTGTAATGGACAAAGACTAAGTGTGCCTGTTTTTGCTATTAAGAAACGACACATTTGATTATACATTTCATTTACGATGTAACTGTAAAGCTTCGTGTTCTGTCGGTTGATATTGATGCTCAGGCGTTACATGAGTGTTGCAAATGTGACTGTACAATACAAATAATATGGCTAGACACTGATATTTCTGGCAGATCACCTACTTGCAAGGTAACGTAGTTTTCTTTTTCCCTACGGGGTTGATTGTGGTGAGTCGTCAAGCCATAGGAATGCTTGACTTCGGTGGCCGCCCTCAAACCCCGCCATCAGAGTAACTGATTTCGGTGTGTGTTTCCATCAAACCGCCACAACTCTTGAGCTGGCCGCTACGCGGCTACTGGTGGAACAAAGGCAAAATGTCTATGAAGTGAAAGTAACAGGCGCGTCTACCATCGATACTCACCGAAGTCAAGCACCCCAATCTTGAGAGGTATGGCGACTCACCGAAATCAAGCATCCCCATCGTGAGAGGCAAGCCATCTCACCGAAATCAAACTTGCCGATGCGAACAAAAAACTATTACATTCATGTCGTTGCTCCTGTAGTTTCTAGCCGTATTGTATTGCAAAACCAAACCCGTAGCACTTGAGTAAATATCGAACATAAACGCAAAGATTTATTTTTACATCGTAAATTGAATGTAGAATCGTATGCGTCCGTTCTTCATTGCAAGGACAGGTACATTTGTTATTTAGCCGCCCGGAGTGACCGAGCGGTTCTAGGCGCTTCAGTCTGGAACCGCGTGACCGCTACGGTCGCAGGTTCGAATCCTGCCTCGGGCATGGATGTGTGTGATGTCCTTAGGTTAGTTAGGTTTAAGTAGTTCTAAGTTCTAGGGGACTGATGACCTCAGAAGTTAAGTCCCATAGTGCTCAGAGCCATTTGAACCATTTGTTATTGGTCGAATACAGCGACCATCTACCACGAATGGAAAAAATTATTTGAGTACACTGTACGAATCTTTTGGCGTAGAATCCGAATACGCAATGAAAATGGAGGGAGCGTCCCATTTGAAAATACAAAGTTGACCCCGCCTGCGCAGGACGAGTGGTTAGGAAATGGCCAGTTGTAACACAGACAGATTTACTAAGATTAACTTTTCACCTACAACAATTCTGTTTTCGTGCGATGCATCGTTTTCGAGTTATTTAGTTAACTGACTGTAAACTTTGCTACATAGATCTGTCTAATAATACTCTCGCCCTGCTGGCTCTGAAGCGAAGCGCTGTTGTCGTCTTCAGCGATGATTGAAGAGTGGGTTGAGCGGCACTCCGCTCTGAAATAAGAAATGTTCAACAGCGATGGGGTATGGAAATTCTTGAGGGCATGTCTATGCCGACGTCTGTCATTTGTCGCTTCGTCTGGCAGCGACTGTGTTTATTTGTGATTCCGTCGTGAGATACCAACTTTGTCATGGTAACTCATTCTTCTGATTACACCACAGTGCGCAAATTTCACAATTCTTCTCCTCCTCCCTCTCTCTGTCCGTATACTCCTCCCCCAAACCTATGTCCATCTCCTCCTCTCCCCCTCTCTCTGTCCTTTTCTTCCCTACCCCTCTCTCTCTCCATCTCCTACTACCCACTCTCCCTATCCATCTCTTCCTCCCCCTCTCTCTGTCCATCTCGCATCTCCCCCCTTTTGTCTGTCATCCCACATCGACCTCATCTCCCTTCTGTCAGTTCATTTCCTCCGACCCGTTCATCCTGTCCATCTCCTCCTCCACACTCTCACTGTCCATCTTATCCTCCCCCTCCCTCTGTCCACCCCCTATATCACCCCATTATCACACCCACGCCTGCCCCAATGGGAAGTGGTTCTTTCACCTGCAGTACTCCTTGCCAGACAATAAGTTATATCTGTACTGAGCTTCGATGAAATAGATCCAGTGGTTTAGCACTATATTAGGAACATATAAACATGCACTGTACTACATATACTAGCTGAGTACCTAGCATTGCCTAATTATATATTTATTACAATCTTCTGTCAGTCCATTTCTACCTCTCCCTCTGTTTGTCCATCTCCTTCTGTTTCCTTTCTCTTTCCATCTGCTCCTCCTCCTTCCTCCATTCATCTGCTCATTTTGCTCATTTCTCGTCTGTTCATCTCTCCTTCCCCCTGTATGTCCATCTCCTCCTCCCCCTCTACCTCCACCTCTCAAACCTCCAAGTCCATCCCTCCCTCCCCCTCTATCTCCTCCTCACCCCATCTAAGTCCATATCTGTCCATCTCCTTCTCTTTCCTTTCTCTGTCCATCTCCTACTCTTCCCTCTCTCTGTTCATGTCCTCCTCTTTCCTTCCTCTGTCCTTCTTCTCCTCTCCCCTTTTATATCCATTTCCCCATCCCCTCTCTGTTCACCTTCTCCTCCCCTTTCTTTGTTCACCTTCCCTCATCCTCTCCCTGCCCAACTCTTTCTCTTCCCTCACTTGTTCACCTTCTCATCTTTCCTCTCTCTGGCCATCTCCTCTTTCCTTTCTGTTCGTTGCCCCATCCCCACTCTGTCCGTCTCTTCCTCCTCCGCCTCCTCCTCCTTCTCTCTCCACGTTGTCTCCTCTACCCTAACAGGAGGCTGCTGGTTCTTACCCCCACAGTAATTCTTTCCAGATAGTAAGTATTATGTGTATCAAGTTTTGTTGAAACGATCCAGGGGTTTAGGAGGAGCTTTTTTCCATGGCTTTGCCTTCTTACGCACAAATCAGATATACTGAACATATTTTACACATATTTGTACACACAATTCACCTGTATCTCTAGCGAATTTCACCCTGCAGTTTCGTTTTCACCCAACTCGCTGTTTATGACGTCATATCTCCTGAACTACATGTCGTACAATGATACAATTTTATAGGTACATTCATTGGTACATTTGGATACTGTATGCCATATTTGTTGTGAATAGAGCTTGCAGCAAAGAAGTAGTAAATTTAAATGTCATGCATGATGAGGCAGTTTTTCACACATCTCAGTCTTTATCACGTCACATCTCCTGAAGTATGAGACATACAATGATATAATTTTGCTGACACATTCAGTGGTATACGTGAATACTGTCTGAAAAATGAGTCACAAATCTAGTTAGTAGTAAAGAAGTATTAAGTTAAAACATCACGCCTGAGGCGACAGTTTTACTATATGAACAGCGAAACTGTAGTAAGCGATGAACGAATTTCCTTTATTCGTTTCGTGGGTTTTGTCAGACGGAAAAAGTTTCGTAGAGTTTTGAAATTATGTGTAATGTTTGTCGTAAGTCGAGAAACATCTGTCAAGGAGTGAGACAATCGTATCTCCCAGCATTTTCCAAGTATATCTCCTCCACTTTTAATTCTTGAAGAGAGTATTCGCTATTACTAACCGAAATTTGTTGCAGAACTCAATTAGTTTTTCTCCTCTATCGTTCCTACTACCAAACCGTTATTCTCCCTTAACCCTTTCTTCTGTTCCTTCTACAACTGGATTCTGGTCCCCCATGACTATTAGATTTTCTTTTCACTTTACATACTGAATTTCCCGTCAGTACCCTCATATACTTTCTTTATCTCTTCACCTTCTGCTTGTGACGTCAGAATGTATATCTGAAGTATTGTTGGTGTTGGTTTTCTGTCGATACTGATGAAAACAAACCTGTCACTGAACTGTTCGCAGTAGCTTACATCCTGCTCTAATTTCCTGTTCCTACGGAATCCTAGCCCTGTTGTACCACGTTTTGCTGCTGTTGATATCGCCCTACCTTATCTGACCTCAAATCCTTGTCTTCTTTCCATTTCACTCCACTGACCCCCTTTATATCTAGACTGAGCCTTTGTATTTCCCTTTTCATATTTTCTAGTTTCCCTAACACATTCAAACTCCTTACATTCTACACCCCACCTCGCAGAACGTTATAATTTCGTTGGTTAAGCAGTCTTTTTCTCATGGCCACCTATCGTTTGGCAGTACCCTCCAGGAGATCTGAATGGGGGACTCGTCCGGAATCTTTTGTCTATGGAGAGACCATCATGACACTTTTTTTTCAGTTACAGGCCACATGTCCTGTGAATACACATTATGCGTCTTAAATATAGTGATTTCCATAGCCTTCTGGATCCTCATGCAACTGATCACTGTTGATTCTTCTGCCTTTTAGGGGCTGTTTCCCACCCCAAGGCATGAGAATGCCCTGAACCTCTCTCCGCTCCTCCGCCCTCTCTGACAAGGCCATTGGCAGAGCGATGGTGATCTCTTATGCCGGAAATCTTCCGCCACAGTTGCTGATGACTTTTATTCAAAATTTAAGCAGTGGGGGGTGGGGGGTGGGGGTTCTAACCCAGAATCAAAGACGCTTTAATTACTAATCAAAGACGCTATCCTGGGCCCACGGATATAGCGATATAGCGATATAGCGAGGAGCATTTATGATATGGCCAGGTTCAAGAAAAGGAATCAGCTCTCTCCTTGTTGCATTCCCTGGGGCAGTTCGAGGGCGATCGTTACGAGCCTCATCTTAGATACTCATGTTTCCATCTTCGCAGTGTTTCGCCCACTTCCAAACACTGCTGGCGTCCGTTAGACATCTCCATAGGCACTTACAAGTCTGAGGTGAATCCAGCAGCACATTTTCCCCCTTTAACAAGGAATTCAATCACAACTTGCATTGAAATAAAACACTGATATAGGCCATTTTGGACTTACAGACGCTAATGACGCCACTGTATAGCATCACGTGGAGTTACGTCTGTAGAATAGATCACGCAGTCAGTTTGTTACTTTGTTGGAATTGGAATTTTAACAATGGGTTCCTCACGACTTCCAGTAAGGCTCTTGTATATTAGTCTGTGTATAGAGGGCGTCTCAGAAGGTATGGTCAAGATTCAGGGATATAAGAGGAACGACCATTCGAAGTAAAAACATCTGGTAAACATGGGCTCTAAAATGCGTACATTAAGAACTATGAGCAGTTGTTCAGTAGAAGACCAGTGTTTCACAGTAGCGAAGATGAACAAGTGTTCAAAGCTCTGAAGGTATGGACTTTAGAGCCGATGTTAACTGGACATTTTTGTTTCGAATGATTGTTCCTGTCACATCCCTGAATACTGACCATTCCTCCTGAGACACCCTGTGTGTGTGTGTGTGTGTGTGTGTGTGTGTTTGTGTGTGTGTGTGTGTGTGTGTGTGTGTGTGTGTGTGTGTGGTGTGTAAGTCTGATGTGCATTGTGTGATCAAAAGTATACGGACACTTGGCAGAAAGTGACTTACAAGTTCGTGGCACCCTCCATCGGTAATGCTGGAATTCAATATGGTGTTGGCCCACCCTTAGCCTTGATGACAGCTTCCACTCTCGCAGGCATACTTACAATCAGGTGCTGGAAGGTTTCTTGGGAAATGGCAGCTTATTCTTCACGGAGTTCTGCACTGAGGAGTGGTATCGATGTCGGTTGGTGAGGCCTGGCACGAAGTCGGCGTTCCGAAACATCCCAAATGTGTTCTATAGGATTCAGGTCAGGACTCTGTGAAGGTCAGTCCATTACAGGGATGTTATTGTCTTGTAACCAATCCGCCACAGGCCGTACATTATGAACAGGAGCTCGATCTTGTTGAAAGATGCAGTCGCCATCCCCGAATTTGCTCTTCAACAGTGGGAAACAAGAAGGTGCTTAAAACATCAATGTAGGCCTGTGCTGTGATAGTGCCACACAAAACAACGAGGGGTGCAAGAAGCCCCTTCCATGAAAAACAGGACCACACCATAATATCGCTGCCTCCGAATTTTACTATTGGCACTACGCACGCTGGCGGATGACGTTAACCGGGCATTCGCCATACCCGTACCCTGCCATCGGAGCGCCACGTTGTGTACCGTGATTCGTCACACCATACAACGTTTCCACTGTTGAGTCATCCAATGTTTACGGTTCTTACACCAAGCGAGGCGTCATTTGGCACTTACAGGCGTGATGTGTGGCTTATGAGCAGCCGCTCGAACATGAAATCCAACTTTTCTCACCTCCCGCCTAGCTGTCATAGCACTTGCAGTCGATCCTGATGCAGTCTGGAATTCCTATGTGATGGTCTGGATAGATACTTGCCTATTACATATTAGGACCCTCTTCAACTGTCGACGGTCTCTGTCAGTCAACAGACGAGGTCGGCCTGTACGTGTCCCTTCACGTTTCAACTTCATTATCATATCGGAAACAGTGGAGCTAGGGATGTTTAGGAGTGTGGGAATATCGCATGCAGACGTGTGACACAAGTGACACCCAATCACCTGACCACGTTCGAAGTCAGCGAGTTCCGCGGAGCGCCCCATTCTGCTTTCTCACGATATCTAATGAATACTGAGGTCGCTGATATGGAGTACCTGACAGTAGGTGGCAGCACAATGCAGCTAATATGAAAAACGTATGTTTTTGGGGGTGTCCGGACACTTTTGATCACATAGTGTACGAATACAAATAAAACTTTGTCGAAGATTGATAAAAATTTATTTTAATATTTATTCTCTATTCATGAATGTCTAACAATTACATTGACATACAGATACCTTTAACAACGACTACGATTGTCAAGACAATACAAGAAAACAGGAAACAAGGATCAAGCGCAATCTAAATGGTAATTAATTATTGAAATAAATTTACAGCAGTCTTCGAAAAAGTTACAGAAATGAATAACAAGCTACACAACTCGATATTAGCGATAAATGCCATAACCAAAGGAACACAAACAGCGCATTTTTTAGAAGCAGGGGCATAACAGTGATGCTGCTCTGTACCCAGTTCTCATTTGATAGAGCACATATATTTCGTGATGTTGGAGGTGGAATAAACAAAAATACAACCATTTTGTTGGTGTGTTTTTTGTCTGAAATGTGAACTACAGCATCGTACTTTTTCCAGTCATCAGTCTCTTTCTAATTGAGGGCATTTTTTATTTATTTAGTAAATAAAAAATGCGCTTCATTAGAGGAAGACTGTATAACTGAATCAGTTAACTGCATCATAGCTACCACTTGGTTTAAGAATCATGATAGAAGGTTGTATACATGGAAGAACCCTGGAGATACTAAAAGGTATCAGACAGATTATATAATGGTAAGACAGAGATTTAGGAACCAGGTTTTAAATTGTAAGACATTTCCAGGGGCAGATGTGGACTCTGACCACAATCTATTGGTTATGACCTGTAGATTAAATGTGAAGAAACTGCAAAAAGGTGGGAATTTAAGGAGATGGGACCTGGATAAACTGAAAGAACCAGAGGTTGTACAGAGTTTCAGGGAGAGCATGAGGGAACAATTGACAGGAATGGGGGAAAGAAATACAGTAGAAGAAGAATGGGTAGCTTTGAGGGATGAAGTAGTGAAGGCAGCAGAGGATCAGGTAGATAAAAAGACGAGGGCTAGTAGAAATCCTTGGGTAACAGAAGAAATATTGAATTTAATTGATGAAAGGAGAAAATATAAAAATGCAGTAAATGAAGCAGGCAAAAAGGAATACAAATGTCTCAAAAATGAGATCGACAGGAAGTGCAAAATGGCTAAGTAGGGATGGCTAGAGGACAAATGTAAGGATGTAGAGGCTTATGTCACAAGGGGGTAAGATAGATACTGCCTACAGGAAAATTCAAGAGACCTTTAGAGATAAGAGAACCACTTGTATGAACATCAAGAGCTCAGATGGAAACCCAGTTCTAAGCAAAGAAGGGAAAGCAGAAAGGTGGAAGGGGTATATAGAGGGTCTATACAAGGGCGATGTACTTGAGGACAATATTATGGAAATGGAAGAGGATGTAGATGAAGATGAAATGGGAGATACGATACTGCATGAAGAGTTTGAAGGAGCACTGAAAGACCTAAGTCGAAACAAGGCCCCCGGAGTAGACAACATTCCATTGGAACTACTGACGGCCTTGGGAGAGCCAGTCCTGACAAAACTCTACCATCTGGTAAGCAAGATGTATGAAACAGGTGAAATACCCTCAGATTTCAAGAAGAATATAATAATTCCAATCCCAAAGAAAGCAGGTGTTGACAGATGTGAAAATTACCGAACAATCAGTTTAATAAGCCACAGCTGCAAAATACTAACACGAATTCTTTACAGACGAATGGAAAAACTAGTAGAAGCCGACCTCGGGGAAGATCAGTTTGGATTCCGTAGAAATACTGGAACACGTGAGGCAATACTGACCTTACGACTTATCTTAGAAGAAAGTATAAGGAAAGGCAAACCAACGTTTCCAGCATTTGTAGACTTAGAGAAAGCTTTTGAAAATGTTGACTGGAATACTCTCTTTCAAATTCTAAAGGTGGCAGGGGTAAAATACAGGGAGCGGAAGGCTATTTACAATTTGTACAGAAACCTGATGGCAGTTATAAGAGTCGAGGGACATGAAAGGGAAGCAGTGGTTGGGAAGGGAGTAAGACAGGGTTGTAGCCTCTCCCCGATGTTATTCAACCTGTATATTGAGCAAGCAGTAAAGGAAACAAAAGAAACATTCGGAGTAGGTATTAAAATCTATGGAGAAGAAATAAAAACTTTGAGGTTCGCTGATGACATTGTAATTCTGTCAGAAACAGCAAAGGACTTGGAAGAGCAGTTGAACGGATTGGATGGTGTCTTGAAGGGAGGATATAAGATGAACATCAACAAAAGCTAAACGAGGATAATGGAATGTAGTCGAATTAAGTCGGGTGATGTTGAGGGTGTTAGATTAGGAAATGAGACACTTAAAGTAGTAAAGGAGTTTTGCTATTTGGGGAGCAAAATAACTGATGATGGTCGAAGTAGAGAGGATATAAAATGTAGACTGGCAATGGAAAGGAAAGCGTTTCTGAAGAAGAGAAATTTGTTAACATCGAGTATAGATTTAAGTGACAGGAAGTCATTTCTGAAAGTATTTGTAAGGAGTGTAGCCATGTATGGAAGTGAAACATGGACGGTAAATAGTTTGGACAAGAAGAGAATGGAAGCTTTCGAAATGTGGTGGTACAGAAGAATGCTGAAGATTCGATGGGTAGATCACATAACTAATGAGGAAGTATTGAATAGGATTGGGGAGAAGAGAAGTTTATGGCACAACTTGACCAGAAGAAGGGATCGATTGGTAGGACATGTTCTGAGGCATCAAGGGATCACCAATTTAGTATTGGAGGGCAGCGTGGAGGGTAAAAATCGTAGGGGGAGACCAAGAGATGAATACACTAAGCAGATTCAGAAGGATGTAGGTTGCAGTGGGTACTGGGAGATGAAGATGCTTGCACAGGATAGAGTAGCATGGAGAGCTGCATCAAACCAGTCTCAGGACTGAAGACCACGACAACAACACCCGCCATTGTCTCACGAAACACAGTTTCGTTAGAGACCATCGGATCCCCACAACTGATCAATTCACCCTGTCAGTACCGCTTTGCAACAACATGATCATGCACTCAACTTCCACGCTAAATCATGACTAGCTTCAGTCCTGCACACGTCAGTAAGAGACAAGAGGCCGACGAGTAGGAAGTGACCGCAGCACTATCATTCCAAGATTCGAGATACTTGTAGAACTGTGCACGAAGTAAGGAATCCGATACAGTACTGGCGTAACAGCGGCGCCTCGATTTCTACAGTATATGAACTTCAGCATTAGGCTCGTACTCGCTCTGTATCTGATCTCTACTCGAGAGTCAAGTCTGTCGGTACTGACTATCGTTAACATATTCTTTCCCAAGTTTCTCAGGGCCAGATATTAACAGTAGGGGCTACATGTCACTGTCAGGTGTTGCAGCCCTTGAGCCACAGGGCCTCACCTGTTACAGATCTCATTTAGAGTAATTCAACAGCTCCATTTTGGCAATGAGACATCACCTGACAGCCACAATATAGCCTATTGCCATATACAGGGTGGTCCATTGATAGTGACCGGGCCAAATATCTCACGAAATAAGCATCAAACGAAAAAACTACAAAGAACGAAACTCGTCTAGCTTGAAGGGGGAAACCAGAAGGCGCTATGGTTGGCCCGCTAGATGGCGCTTCCATAGGTCAAATGGATATCAACTGCGTTTTTTTTTTTTTAAATAAGAACCCCCATTTTTATTACGTATCCGTGTAGCACATAAAGAAATATGAATGTTTTAGGTGGACCAATTTTTTCGCTTCGTAATGGTGCTGTAATAGTCACAAACGTATAGGTACGTGGTATCACGTAACATGCCACCATTGCGGACGGTATTTTCTTCGTGATACATTACCCGTGATAAAATAGACCGTTTACCAATTGCGGAAAAGGTCGATATCGTGTTGATGTATGGCTATTGTGATCAAAATGCCCAACGCGCGTGTGCAATGTATGCTGCTCGGTATCCTGGACGACATCATCCAAGTGTCCGTACCGTTCGCCGGATAGTTACGTTATTTAAGGATACAGGACGTGTTCAGCCAGATGTGAAACGTCAACCACGACCTGCAACAAATGATGATGCCCAATTAGGTGTTCTAGCTGCTGTCGCGGCTAATCCGCACGTCAGTAGCAGACAAATTACGCGAGAATCGGGAATCTAAAAAACGTCGGTGTTGAGAATGCTACATCTACTGCACCCGTACCATATTTCTATGCACCGGGAATTGCGTGGCGGCGACTTGGAACGTCGTGTACAGTTCTGCCACTTGGCACAAAGGAAATTACGGGACGATGACAGATGTTTTGCACCCGTTCTATTTAGCGACGAAGCGTCATTCACCAACAACGGTAACGTAAACCGGCATAATATGCACTATTGGGTAACGGAAAATCCACGATGGCTACGACAAGTGGAACATCGGCGACCTTGGCGGGTTAATGTATGGTGCGGCATTATGGGAGGAAGGATAATTGGCCCCCATTTTATCGATGGCAATCTAAATGGTGTGCAATGCATGCTGATTTCCTACGTAATGTTCTACCGATGCTACTACAAGATGTTTCACTGCATGACAGAATGGCGGTGTACTTCCAACGTGATGGATGTCTGGCACATAGCTCGCGTGCGGTTGAAGCGGTATTGAATAGCATATTTCATGACAAGTGGATTCGTCGTCGAAGCACCATTCCATGGCCCGCACGTTCACCGGATCTGTCTTCCCAGGATTTCTTTCTGTGGGGAAAGTTTAAGGATATTTGCTATGGTGATCCACCGACAACGCCTGACAACATGCGTCACGCATGTTGTATGGGCATTTACATCTCGTAAATGCCCATACAACACATAATGTTTCAAGTTCAGTAACAGAATAATTACGTTCAGCAGGTGACAGAATGCGACTCGCAAAGGCTATGTTTTTAATTACTGTAGTGCCATCTTCTTCAATTTCCTGAAAAACATTTACGCCTAAAGCGGTGCTAGAACTGTCGGTGGCAATGGAAAAATTTCTAGTAAGATCTCGATGTGATAAAAGTGGTGCATTCAACAAAGCATGTTTCAGGTTCATAAATTCAGAATGAGCTTGCTTATCCCAGGACCAAATAGTGTTTTTACCTGTCAATTGACATAATCTAGGGGTGTCTAAAGCAGAGTAATGAATAAATTTACGAAAAAAGTTAATTAAACCCAAAAAGCTGCGTAGTTGTTTCTTTGTCGTAGGAACAGTAACGTCACGTAAAGCTTGAAGTTTTTCCGGGTCAGGCGTAATGCCCTCTGCTGAAATTGCATGTCCAAGAAATTTTATGGAAGTTTTACCAAAGTGCGATTTACTGAGATTAACTGTGAGTCCTTGTGCACGAAAAGTTTGCAACAGTTGTTCAAGAATCAGATTGTGTTCAGACCAGTTAGCTTCTGCAATAAGAATGTCGTCTACGTACGTTGTGATTCTGTCTTTAAGTTCTGTCGAAAGTATTGTATTCAAACCGCGAATAAATGCTGCTGAAGAAATAGTTAAACCGAACGGTAATTTACAAAATTGATAACAGTCACCAAAACAGAGAAAAGCCGTGTACTATCTGCAGTTCGGATGGAGTTGAATTTGCCAAAATCCCGATTTCAAATCTAATGTGGAATAAATAGCAGTACCATGAAATTTCTGTAGAAGTTCTTCTAGTGTTTGTGGGCGATCCGTTTCATTAATAATAATGTCGTTGATGTGACGCGAATCAAGTACGAGGCGAAGTGAACCATCCTTTTTCTTAACAATATGGAGCAGGTTTATGTACGGACTAACTGTCGGTTCAATAATTCCTTGGTCAAGCATAGCTTGCAATTCTTTCTTAATTTGTTCTCTGTGAATATACGGAATGGGATAATGCTTGGCTTTAAATGTGTCGTGCTGTTTAACTTGAAATTCATACATAAAACCGGACGTAGTACCAGGAACGTTGTCAAAAACTGGAGCTTGCTGTAAAAGAATTTTGCGTAGTTGCGTGCGTTCGTCGTCTGTATTTGCACTGCTCTGTTTAACTTTATCAGAAATCATCTGTATAACGTCATAGTCGGCTTCGTCTGGAGTATTATAGTTGTGTACGTACGTATCTGTGAACAATGTGGAATGACAGTCTATGTTACGTGATATGGAAATGACCTCTGTACGATTAATTGTTTGTTCTTCTGCAGATAAAGAGTGCTGAAATTCTAAAGCCAGTTGTACATTTTCAACCTTTAACATTAAATAGGAATTTTGAAAGTCAATAATTGCGTAGTGTTGTACCAGAAAATTCGTACCTAAAATAACGTCTGTCGTCAATAAGGGAACAATCCAAAAATTTGAGTGAAATGTATGACCTGCAATACAAAATGATAAATGTGTCTGTAATTTAACATCTACTCCTTTACCAGATACTGCTCCTTTTACTTTAGTTTTGCCTAATGGTAACGTAGGATAGGTATTATCTTTATTACATTCCTTGAAAGTTTCCTCATTTATAACTGACATAGGTGATCCAGAATCGATTACTGCTGAAAATTTGGATGATCCAATTTTTACTTCGATGACAGGGTGTGAAATGTTTTTTTGAATAACTGGTCTTTCCTGCAAAAGAGTGTCTCTGATGTCGTCAAAAGTAATAACATTTTCGTGAACAAGATTCTCTGTGTCAAAAGTATTGCTTGCGTTACTGGAAGATGCAACCTGTACTGTATTTAGTCAAATTCTATCTGACGTGCTATTATTTTCGGGAGGATGCTGTGGCATTTCAACTATTTGTACTGTTCTGTTATTTCGTCCTGACGTATTACGTTCGGGATGATATCTACTGTCTGATTCATTCATGATAATATGTTGTTGCGGATGAGTTTGCTGTTGGTAAGACCGACTGTTATTAAACGTACGCTGAAAATTGTGCCCATTACTTTTACGTCTGTCATGATAGTCATTTCTATACGGTGCATTGCGATAAGAATTGAAATAGTGTGTTTTCTGTACGTACTGATTCCCTTGTTGCTGTGCGTTACTATTTGTTGGAGCTGACGCCATACGTGTAGGCTGCGAAACATTAAAGCTTGGTTGACCTTGTACATTACATTGTTGGTTAGGTATGCTAACAGGTTGGCTTTCATGCTGTTGCGGTGAAAAACGTCTATTGCTACCAAAATGTGGTTCCTGTTGCTGATAATTTTGTCGATACTGATAATTAACATTTTGTCTGTTATTAAAGTTCTGGTGGTTGTCGTTCCTGAAGCGTCTATTACCTTTGCTATTGAAATTGCGTGGCTGATCGTAATTGCTGTATGTTTGTTGACCTTGGTTATTATATGAAAAATTTTTGTTTATAAAGGAATAATCCGATTGCTGCACTTCCAAAAGCTGTAACAGATCTCTGAATGCCGAAATATTTTCTTTCTGTTGACCCGTTAAAAGTGACACTCTTAATGATTGTGGTAATTTAGAAATGCATAATTGAATAAGTGCAGATTCACTGTATGGTTCACTTAAGTACTGGTTTTGTTGGACCATGTGTTCAAAAAATTGCGTGACAGTGGAAAAATTTGAGTTCTCATAATTCGGTAAACTAATTAATTGATCCTTAATTCCGCGCTGTGTCGTCTTCGACCAATACGCTGACAGAAAAGCATTCTGAAATTCTTCTACCGAGTAGCATTGTCTCGTGATCGGTCTCATACGAGTTGCCGGTTCGCCTTCCAAAAAACTGCAAATAAATTCAAGTTTGTGCGTTACAGGCCAAGTCGGTGGAAAAGCAAAGCTAAATTTTATTGATTGGCGACTCCATGTTGTCTTGTGCACTACGACCAGATAACAGGTATACTTGAAAAAAGAGACAGCATTGGTCGTATATTTTTTACTATCGCAAAATCGACTCTATGAGTCTATGTGATTGCCGTAAGCTTAGTGACAACAGTGCATCCTAATTTAAGTTATACAATGTAGCACTGAAGATGGTCACTCAGTGACAGAAAATCGATTTTGCGATAGTAAAAAATATACGACCAATGCTGTCTCTTTTTTCAAGTATACAAAGCTAAATTGTTGTATCCGAACCAACGGGTGAATCTGTGATCTGTCATTTTTAAATACTTTAAATTTTTTCACGGATAGAAAATGTTTGTAATCAAAATTATCGTCTCTGTACGTCTGAACAGTTTCAGGATTGTATGAGAATCTATTTGTCTGTGATCGTTCGGAATCTAAGTCACGTACTCACTGTAAATTACCTAAATTATACTGTGAGTGTGACAAATGTTCGGAATGTGCCGTAGGCTGTGACGTGTTATTGACTGAAACATTTTTCATCTCTGTCACTTCTTATTGTAAAGTTGACAATTTTCTACGTAATGTATTATTGGACGAATCTATCTCACAGATCGTCTGCTGTAAATTTTGAAATTCAGGTGTTTGATTAAACGAAATCGGTGAAGTATCGTCTGATTTGCTGTCATTATTACTTTCAATAACGTCAATACGACTGGCCAATTCATCATATTTTTCTGTCAGTATTTTTATCTGATCATCGTTTTTAGTGTCGCAAGCATTAATTTGTTTTTGTATTTTACATGTGGTTTCGTTCAATTTTTTAACGTCTGCTTTGATGGCATCGGGATCCTGTATTAATTCTAATTGTTCAAGTCTGTCGGTCACTGTCTGAAAGTCTACTGTGTGTGTATCTGTTTTTGATTTAAGATCGGAAATTTCATCACGCAATTTGGTGTTCAACTGTTTGATAGTATTAATTTCGTCTGATACTGAGCAATATTGTTGTGTACGTATGTTTTTGCTTTCGTAAACAATTTACGTTTATCTTCCTGCCTCTGTTCAGTAATTGTTTCCATCACTTGTCGCTTTACTTTATTCTGTTCCTGTATAAATTTACGGTAATGCGTTTCAGTGTTTTGTAGGTGGTGATTAAAGCGTTCGTCAATTTGACTGTTCTGTTGTCGAATTTCGCCTCTACTTTTGCACCCAGTGTGCGCGAAAGTTCTGCTGACATTAATTTAAACTCCTCGCGTAACTGTGTTGTGTTTTCAGAGCATTGTTTAGCGACTGAACTAATTTCAGTCTCTAAGTGATTCTGTTGCAGCTGCTTGCATATTCCTTAATTCTTGAGCAACAGATCTAATTTCTTCACTACTTTTCCTAGCACAAGCCTTAATTTCCTCACGTAATTGTTCTTTAGTATCATGACATTGCGCGGCAACGGCTGTAATCTATTCACTAAGCTGTTTGGAATTGTTATCTAGTTTTCCACCAAGTTGTTGTTTGAGATTTTCATTATTTTCATTAAGTTGTTGTTTGAGATTTTCATTATTTTCATTAAGTTTGAAATTTTCACTAAGTTGTTTGTGATTGTTGTCTTGTCTTTCATTCTGTTGTTTGGAATTTTCATTAAGTAGTTGTTTAACATTTTCACCAAATTGTACCAATAATGCCATAACTTGATCCATGCCAATATTAGCTACTGTATTCTCTGTGCTGTGTGATGGTGTATGTGCATTTGTCACGTTTTCTGTAACCATTTGGTCATTCTGTAATTCTTGAAAATGTTTGCTAATCGGATGTGCACTGTTAGTCACTACCTCGGAATCAAATAAATCTGACGTACTTTGAGTACACTGTTCATTTTCGTTAGAAAAATTTATCTGTTCACAATTCAAATTTTGCAAATCGGGTGTGTTAAACTGGGCAGCGTTCATTGTAACAGAACGTCATCAATTGTCGTTAAATTAACAGAGGACACAATTGAATTTGTTTGCTCATTATTAGCATTAAAATCATTATTAGTGATCAGTACGCACTGATTGTCTACAATTAGAGGATTACCATCATTACACTGAGTGTCGCAAGTATTATCGGTCAAATTATTAGAGTCGGCTATTTCGCTCATTGCACATCGCGATGTACTGTTAACAGTTTTTCGCGGCATTTTTCACAAATCAAAATTAAGCACAAACGAAACAAGGACAATGAAAAAGGCAACAAACAATTACAACAAAGAGCAACAAATTGCCTATGATCTGTGAAAGAAAGAGTGACAAATTAGTAAATGCGTTGCGCCAGATGCAAACTACATTTAAGTAAATAAGAGCAGATATATGACTACTTATCAGAAGATTCACTAAGAAATACGATCCTGGCCGGATGTCGCCAAGTGTAACCTCCCTACAGAAATTTTTTTATTTATAATATGAACCAAGTGTAAACTCCCCACAAAAATAATAATTAAATGAATTTTTTGAATATCGTAACCTCTGAACAAAATTGGCTCCCATTTATAATCTCTGTGCAGAAATACATTCACATTTAATGTAACCATTGTATTCAATTCCTAAACCCGGAAATAATAAAAAAATTCAGTAACCTGGTAAATTTTATGACGACAGCAGCGCTGCGCCTCGGCCCTGTATTCTGAATAAAAAAAAGCAAAAATTCTTACCTCAATAAAAACTGCAAATATATCTGCTCTTACGTAAAAACTTTTCGGCGCAGCTTCGTGCAATGCTGGGCTATATCTTTTTTTGGATTCTTGGAAAGAATGATCATGCATTGGAAATATTCTTAAAATTGAAATGAATGCTTTTCTTTAAAAAATTACTTTATATTATAAAAATTATTCCAGAATGAGATTTTCACTCTGCAGCAGAGTGTGCGCTGATATGAAACTTCCTGGCAGATTAAAACTGTGTGCCCAACCGAGACTCGAACTCGGGACCTTTGCCTTTCGCGGGCGAGTGCTCTACCAACTTTTTTTTTCTTTTTTTTCTTCTTTTTTGATTTTTTTTCTGAAAATAAAAAAATTAAAAATTTTCACTCGAGGGAAGATTTGAACCAAGGACCTCTTTTTTTGTTTTTTCTTTTTTTGTTAACTTTTTTATTTAGTTTAGTTTTTTATTTTTTTGTTTCTTTTTTTATTTTTTATTTTTTTAACTTATTTTTTTACCAACTTTTTTTGAAAGCCCCTTAATGAAATGGAACAAAAAAAACAAAAAAAAGACCTAAGTGCCACCGCCACTTTTCATCCTATAACAAAAAAAAACTGGTCCACTTCAGGCGTTGGCTCCTGACTAAACCTACTCCAGAGAGCTGCCTATATACCAGGGGAAATATGGGAAATCAAGGTTAGGGCTATCCTTACAAACAACAAAATCTTCCTTTTTTTAATTTTATGTTTATTGTGTTCTTTTTTTTTTTTTTTTTTTTTTTTCCGTATTTGATCAGAGGCCTTCTGCGCCCCGCTGGTAATATGTTGAGTCACGTCTTCTCGAAATTGATGTGTTCCGTTGAATTGTTCAGAAATGTTCATTGGTTCAAACAGGAAACCTTCTTCTCTCTTGGCTTAACACATTCCAGCTGCGAGGCGGGTCGTGGAAAGTACTCCCAAGGAAGTTCGAGAAAAATTGTCTGTATTTTGGGTGACGGACAACGACATAATGACGGTCATTGAGGTATGTCCAAAAATCGAGTACAGAGTCTACAGTTTGTCCAAATAGGTAGTGAATGGCATGTCCTCGAATCCAATTCACAGCATTGGTCTTTGTCCGAGGAAAATAGTCACGTTCCGGAAATAATAATGAAAGGGGAGTAATCCGATCCGGAATGTCCCGCGTTAGAAAAGCCACAATACGTCGAACCAAGTGCCAAACCTCCGCCGCCGGTCCGCAAACAAACCGATGTTCATCATTGTCTGGCACTCCACACGTGGAACATAGAGGTGATTGGGCGAGGTGGATACGATGAAGGCGAAATTGGTTGATTTGCTTACCATTGACAGTTAGGTACCAGACAGACTGAACATTCGAGTCAAGGTAACAGGCGAACACCGCGCGCCATACATGACGCCAGTCAACCTGGGGGAACTTTTGTTCAATCGCGTTAGGTGGACGACCTAATTGGAGGACATTGTATACTTCCTTTGTCTTGAGTAAGAGCGGTCTTGGTAAGGTGAGGCGTAGATAACTGAGTTCAAGAAAGAAGTACCGTATATAATGGAACTGGGCCGGAACATCCGAGATCATCACTGGGGCTGACAGTGAGACCGGCGAATATGCTGACAGGAGGAGACCAGTGAGGCTCGTTGGGCAACGTGTCCATACCGTCATCTGGGAGCTGACAAATAGGGCACGAGCTCTATCCGGCACGTGAAACAGACCGATCCCACCTCGTTCACGGGGAAGAGTAAGGGTTGCATAGTTAACTTTGAACAACAACCCAGAGCTGACGAAAGATGCCATCGCTGCCAACATGCGACGTGCCACAGTAAGCGGGAAAGGTAGAACTTGTGCTACATGGGGAACTCGGGATGCGATATATATATTGACATATCGAGCTCGTTGGAGAATATCTAGGGATCGAAGGCGATGGTCCATAAGACCTGCTCTGATCATTAAAAGGAGGCGTCGGCAGTTGATGGTGGCTGAACGCCGGAGATCAGATGAAAAATCTATTCCCAAACAGCGAATGGTATCAACGGTGGTGAGAGGTGTAACGCACTCCACGGGAAGTTCCGTGCCAATGAACATAACTTGTGATTTACGTACGTTTAAAGAGCTGCCCGACGCCTCACCATAAGTCGCTACCCACGTCAAAACAGCTCGAACCTCGTCGGCAATACGTAAACAGATGACTACATCGTCAGCATAGGCCGTGCAACAGAATCGGTAGCGATCTATGGACAACCCTACCAAACGTTGTCTTAGGCCACATAGCAAGGATTCCAAGGAAAAGGCGTACAAAATCGCTGATAGAGGGCAACCTTGACGTACGGATCGACCTATTTTTATCGGTGGAGTGAGTCTGCCATTGTACATAATCCTGGACGAGGCACCCCGCAGAAGGCGCATCACTACCGTGATAACGGCGACTGGGAAACCCATATGGTGGAGAACGGCCGTAAGGAACGAATGGTCAACCCTATCAAAAGCTTGACTAAAGTCCAAAGACGCAAGTGCCCCAGAGAGGCGTTGCGCTTGGGTAACGGCGATCATATCCCTGTAGCGGCATAAAGCCGTGCGGATATTATTATCCCCTCCCAAAGATGCTTGGTCTGGCGACACAACAAATCGGGCAACGTTTTTAAGTCGTGCTGCCAAAAGGCGAGTGAAGATTTTCATATCACTGTTAAGGAGGGTGAGGGGCCGATAATCACTGATATTGTTGCCACCATGCGGTTTATGTACAGGAATAAAAATTCCTTCCATGAAAGCGTCCGGCACAGGTACTTCCGGAGACATCAGTTCCCGACAGATGGAGGTGAAGGTGGACTCTAACAAATTACGGAAGGTGCGATAAAATTCGAGGGGAAGACCGTCGGGTCCTGGGGAGCGATTGATGGTTCCTGCCCGGATCGCATCGCGGACTTCCTCATCAGTCACCTCTGACATCAAGTCAATCGCCGCATCGCCCGGGATACCACCGAAGTTGAGCTGTGTGACTTCCTCGATCAACTCTGGGGAATGTGGAATTGCGGCGTATAGCTGCTGGTAGTGGGCGTGAAGCACATTCCCTATTGCAGATTGGGTTACGTAGCGACGCCCTTCTTGATCTGTTAGAACGTGAATCAATTTTCGGCGTCGATTTTGGCGTTCTTGGATGATATGGTACATCGACGGATGTTCATGAGGCATGCGATCAGCAGTACGAGATCGTACTATCGCTCCTTCCAAATGCCTTCGCATGAGATTGGAGATTTGGGCCTTAGCATGGTTCACTCTTGTATGGCGCTCAGGGGAGGCTGGCATCGTGGAGCATTCTCGTAGGATCCTGTAATAAAAGTCCATAGTGCTCTTCCTCCAGGCGACAACATCTTTGCCATACCGGATCAAAGTTTTTCGAAGAGCAGGTTTTGCACACTGGATCCACCAGGATATGGTAGACGGATACGTGGGTCGGCGTCTATTACATATGATCCAAGTGTCTTCTATTAGAAGTCGACAGTCAGGCGAATTAAGAAGTGCCGTGTTCAGTTTCCATAAACCACGTCCGTGCCATACTGCCTGTCTTGTGAGAACAACATCACAGAAGTAAGCCTCATGATCTGAGGGATCGCGAGATGTAGATGCGATCCAGTCGTCTAGAGGAATGCGCAGTGTGGTACGTAAAGCCCAAAAGATCACCGTGAACATGTCTCCACGTGTCAACAAATTGTAGCCGCGTGACGACTGTTTCCAGAGCTGCGCATGGTGAGTGACGCGGCAATTGATCCTGAGGTCGCTGGGTGCAATTGAAGTCTCCACCCATGACCCAGTCATCGTGTGGTCCCATAAAAAGGGGTGTAACTTCAGTCGCGAAGAAGGCATTGCGTTCACGACGGTAGCTGGAGCCCGACGGCGCATAAATGTTGACGATGCGTACACCAAAGAGAGTAAGGGCCATACCTCTGCCGTTGGGGAGGTATAGGACATCTTCGGCTGGAAGACCTTCGCGTAAGATGATGGCAACACCACTACCGGTGTCCGAAGCGGGAGAAAGATGCGCCGTGAAGCCATGTGGTGGTGAAAAATCGGCGACATGCACTTCCTGAAAAAGCGCAATATCTATGTCCGCATCATAAATCATATCGCGGAGCAGCGCTAATTTGTGGGGCGCACGAATGGTCGCAAGGTTAATCGTTGCGACACGATAATGCTGGTATTGGAGTCCCACAGGCACAGGTGGGGCTTCTTCTTCAGGAGCGAGAGGTCGTCGATCTTGCCGGTCCACTGAAGAGGCTGCTATTGTGGAGAGTTTGCGGGCGCGGGCGCAACCGATGGGGGCGCCCCATCATCAGCACCGTCCACCCCAGTCCCGTCGATGTCCACGTCGTCTGCCCACAAGACTGATTCTGCGGTAGGGCATCGGCTGTGCACATCATCCACGTGGAGAGGAGACGTAGTTTTCGGCTCAGCAGATAGGCTCTCTTCAACGTCGACCTGTGGGGGCGACGGCGCCAGTAAGGAGGGGTGGTCGCTGCCAGTGGTCGCCTGTGGCGGGTCGTTCGCATCAGATTTTTGGTCATCAAAGAGCGGTTTGCCGTCCATCTTCGGGTCTGCATGCCTGGTATCCATCCGTAGAATGGATTCATCAGGGGGTGTACGGCTACGTTTCTTTCTCTTTCGTGTCGTCCCTTGTTTTCGAACATGTCGTTCAGAGTCTGATTGCGGGTGGCTTTCGTCTGACTCCGGACCAGTCTGAAGGAAAGCAGAAGTAGGTACCACTCCCGGATCAACGTCCATCTCATTAGCATTTTCAGTCACATTGCTGCGAAGATTCGGCAGGGCAGGATCTGGCGTCTGTGGCACCTCAGAAGGATTCTCAGTAGTGATCGCATCTACCTGATCAGACGACGGCAACGAAGCAGGAAGACCCTGTGGAGAGATGCTATCTTCCTTGGCAACCTTGGCATATGTGACAGGGATCTGAGTGATCACCGCTGGGGACGCTTCCTCGCCGACCGGCGTCTGGATCAGGCGGCGTCGCATGCAGGCGGATCTGACGTGGCCTTCTTGTCCACAACCCGCACATGTTCGGGGTTGGCCGTCGTACATGACAATGGCTCGCACCCCGCCAATTGTCAGATATGATGGAATATGTTTCTTCAGTTCAATTTTGACCTGACGCACACCATTAAGGACGTGGTAGGTCGTGAAGGTTTGCCATTTTTCCTCTGCGTAACCGATGACGTTACCGTATGGTTGTAACTCAGAGACAATTTCGTCCTTCGGCACTTCAAAAGGTAGTTCAAACACCCTAATCGTACGTTGACCGTACTCTGCGAGTTCAAGTGTTACAGCTCCGACGTGACCATCAGAGTATTTGAACTTAAGTCCATTGGCATGGCGGCGAATAACATCTTCACACACCTCGGTGTTTGTTATTTTAATATAAACGACACTACTCATGATCGAAAAATGGATTCCGATAACGTGGTTAGGATCTAAACGAACTTCTTCACGTATGAACGTTTCAACTTCATGTGCACGAGGTCGCGCATGTTCAGCTGGGAAGGAAACTTTAAGGGTCGCACGGCGGTAAGCGCTCGACATGTTGTTCATGGTGGACGGACACAAGCCTTGAAGCTACGACGCGGAAGTAAACAACGCCTGCAGCGGAGCACTGGCCGGCGCGCGGGGCCGTCCGCACGCTGCCACGGTTGAGAGCCGACTGTCCAACTGAGCTACTGAAGCACGACCTACGCCCGGTACTCACAGCTTTACTTCTGCCAGTACCTCGTCTCCTACCTTCTCGTGCTTCGGTAGCTCAGTTGGTAGAGCACTTGCCCGCGAAAGGCAAAGGTCCCGAGTTCGAGTCTCGGTCGGGCACACAGTTTTAATCTGCCATGAAGTTTCATAAAAATTATTATTGGGGGATTTTTTGTTTAAAGAAATTAATGACAGTTAATATACATTACTAGATATGCGCAAGGCTGCTTCTTTACCTTCTACAATAATACTCATCCTCCAAAGTCCCGACCAGAGCAGACTGCCGACACGCGCAGGCACGCGCCGACTACTGAAGACTACTGCCGACTCACGCAGACTACTGAAGACTAGTGCATACTACTGCCGACTAGCGACAAGCAACAACCAACTACATACTACTCTCTGGTCAGAGACTCTGCCATGCCTCGCCCATCGCCGGCAACGCATACGTCTTACAACGTACTACACGAATAGGTAACAAAAAGGGGGTTCCTCTTTTAAAAAAACGCAGTTGATATCCGTTTGACCTATGGCAACGCCATCTAGCGGGCCAACCATAGCGCCATCTGGTTTCCCCCTTCAAGCTAGACAAGTTTCGTTCGTTGTAGTTTTTTCGTTTGACGCTTATGTCGTGAGATATTTGCCCCGGTCACGATCAATGGACCACCCTGTATACGCAAGCGCTCTGTATTATTGACTGCGATATTAAATACCGTGTGTGCACAGTTTTAAAGCGAAAAAAGTACAAATAGATGTTTTTCTGAGAAAGGTCTTGATTATAGAAAACTATTGTAGAGAGTGGACCTTGCCGTTGGCGATACAGATGGCCGTACCGTAGGTGCAACCACAACGGAGGAGTATCTGTTGAGAGGCCAGACAAACGTGTGGTTCCTGAAGAGGGGCAGCATCCTTTTCAATAGTTGCAGGGGCAACAGTCTGGATGATGGACTGATCTGTCCTTGTAACACTAACAAAAACGGCCTTGCTGTGCTGGCACTGCGAACGGCTGAAAGCAAGGGGAAACTACAGCCGTAATTTTTCCCGAGGGCATGCATCTTTACTGTATGGTTAAATGATGATGGCGTCCTCTTGGGTAAAATATTCCGGACGTAAAATAGTCCCCCATTTGGATCTACGGGCGGGGAATACTCAGGAGGTCGACGTTATCAGGAGAAAGAAAACTGGCGTTCTATGGATCGGAGCGTGGAATGTCAGATCCCTTAATCGGGCAGGTAGGTTAGAAAATTTAAAAAGGGAAATGGATAGGTTAAAGTTAGATATAGTGCGAATTAGTGAAGTTCGATGGCAGGAGGAACAAGACTTTTGCTCAGGTGAATACAGGGTTATAAATACAAAGTCAAATAGGGGTAGTGCAGGAGTACGTTAAATAATGAATAAAAAAATAGGAGTGCGGGTAAGCTACTACAAACAGCATAGTGAACGCAATATTGTGGCCAAGATAGACACGAAGCCCACGCCTACTGCAGTAGTACAAGTTTATATGCCAACTAGCTCTGCAGATGATGAAGAAATTGATGAAATGTATGATGAGATAAAAGAAATTATTCAGGTAGCGAAGGGAGACGAAAATTTAATAGTCATGGGTGACTGGAATTCGACGGTAGGAAAAGGAAGAGAAGAAAACGTAGTCGGTGAATATGGATTGGGGGTAAGAAATGAAAGAGGAAGCCGTCTGGAAGAAATTTGCACAGAGCATAACTTAATCATAGATAACACTTGATTCAAGAATCATAAAGGATGGTTGTATACATGGAAGAAGCCTGGAGATACTCGAAGGTCTCAGATAGATTATACAATGGTAAGACAGAGATTTAGGAACCAGGTTTTAAATTGTAAGACATTTCCAGGGGCAGATGTGGACTCTGACCACAATCTATTGGTTATGAACTGCAGATTAAAACTGAAGAAACTGCGACAAGGTGGGAATTTAAGGAGATGGGACCTGGATAAACTGACTAAACCAGAGGTTGTGCAGAGTTTCAGGGAGAGCATAAGGGAACAATTGACAAGAATGGGGGAAAGAAATACAGTAGAAGAAGAATGGGTAGCTCTGAGGGATGAAGTAGTGAAGGCAACAGAGGATCAAGTAGGTAAAAAGACGAGGGCTAGTAGAAATCCTTGGCTAACAGAAGAAATAGTGAATTTAATTGATGAAAGGAGAAAATATAAAAATGCAGTGAATGAAGCAGGCAAAAAGGAATACAAACGTCTCAAAAATGAGATCGACAGGAAGTGCAAAATGGCTAAGCAGGGATGGCTAGAGGACAAATGTAAGGATGTATAGGCTTATCTCACTAGGGGTAAGATAGATACTGCCTACAGGAAAATTCAAGAGACCTTTGGTGAAAAGAGAACCACTTGCATGAATATCAAGAGCTCAGATGGAAACCCAGTTCTAAGCAAAGAAGGGAAAGAAGAAAGGTGGAAGGGGTATATAGAGGGTCTAAACAAGGGCGATGTACTTGAGGACAATATTATGGAAATGGAAGAGAATGTAGATGAAGATGAAATGGGAGATACGATACTGCGTGAAGAGTTTGACCGAGCACTGGAAGACCTGAGTCGAAACATGGCCCCAGGAGTAGACAACATTCCATTGGAACTACTGACGGTCTTGGGAGAGCCAGTCCTGACGAAACTCTACTATCTGGTGAGCAAGATGTATGAGACAGGCGAAATGCCCTCAGACTTCAAGAAGAATATAATAATTCCAATCCCAAAGAAAGCAGGTGTTGACAGATGTGAAAATTACCGAACTATCAGTTTAATAAGTCACAGATGCAAAATATTAACACGAATTCTTTACAGAAGAATGGAAAAACTGGTAGAAGCCGACATCGGGGAAAATCAGTTAGGCTTCCGTAGAAGTACTGGAACACGTGAGGCAATACTGACCTTACGACTTATCTTAGAATAAAGATTAAGGAAAGGCAAACCTATGTTTCTAGCATTTGTAGACTTAGAGAAAGCTTTTGACAATGTTGACTGGAATACTCTCTTTCAAATTCTAAAGGTGGCAGGGGTAAAATACAGGGAGCGAAAGGCCAGATGGCAGTTATAAGAGTCGAGGGGCATGAAAGGGAAGCAGTGGTTGGGAAGGGAGTGAGACAGGGTAGTAGCCTCTCCGCGATGTTATTCAATCTGTATATTGAGCAAGCAGTAAAGGAAACAAAAGAAAATTTTGAAGTAGGTATTAAAATCCCAGGAGAAGAGATAAAAACTTTGAGGTTCGCCGATGACATTGTAATTCTGTCAGAGACAGCAAAGGACTTGGAAGATCAGTTGAACGTAATGGACAGTGTCGTGATAGGAGGAAATAAGATGAACATCAACAAAAGCAAAACGAGGATAATGGAATGTAGTCGAATTAAATCGGGTGATGCTGAGGGAATTAAATTAGGAAATGAGACACTTAAAGTAGTAAAAGAGTTTTGCTATTTGGGGAGCAAAATAACTGATAACGGTCGAAGTAGAGAAGATATAAAATGTAGACTGCAATGGCAAGGAAAGCGTTTCTGAAGAAGACAAATTTGTTAACATCGAGTATAGATTTAAGTGACAGGAAGTCGTTCCTGAAACTACTTGTATGGAGTGTAGCCATGTATGGGAGTGAAACGTGGACGATAAATAGTTTGGACAAGAAGAGAATAGAAGCTTTCGAAATGTGGTGCTACAGAAGAATGCTGAACATTAGATGAGACGATCACATAACTAATGAGGAAGTATTGAATAGAATTGGGGAGAAGAGTAGTTTGTGGCACAACTTGACAAGAAGAAGGGACCGGTTGGTAGGACATTTTCTGAGGAACCAAGGGATCACAAATTTAGCATTGGAGGGCAGCGTGGAGGGTAAAAATCGTAGAGGGAGACCAAGAGATGAATACACTAAGCAGATTCAGAAGGATGTAGGTTGCCGTAAGTACTGAGAGATGAAGATGTTTGCACAGGATAGAGTATCATGGAGAGCTGCATCAAATCAGTCTCAGGACTGAAGACCACAACAACAACAACAACAACATTGTAGAGAGTGTACTCTTTTTTCCTCTGCAAAAGGAAGGTACAAAAACTAAAGGTGTTCTCAACCTGAAGGTTTGTCTGACCACTGTCATAGTGTTTGCCTTCTTCCGACCTTTGAATTTACCTATCTAGTTATAGCTGGGACTAAATTTTCAGGTATATTTTCAAATGTATAACTTACTAAACAAATTGCATTAGTATGGAGACGATAACACTGGTGTTTCAGTAGGTTACCCACAAAAACATTATAATTAATGGATTTCTAAGTCAAAGGTACTGAATGCTACGACAGAATTGTAATGCCAGGAACAAAAAACATGCAGGACGGTTTTAAAAAACTAGAGGACAGTAATAAAGAAATAAAATCAAAAGGAATGATACAGTAGGAGATTACTGTATGGAGACAGAAAATACTAACCAGAAATAAACCTAGGTCAAACAGAATCACAAGTAATCAGACATTAGGGGATAACATAGACATTAATTAACATGGAAATATTTCCCAATGGGAGTTTTAAAAATATAATTTATACTGAGGATATTTCCAAGGTGAAGAGATCCGGTGGAGAATACTTCACTCAAAAACATTTAAATATAAAAAAAGCGTGCAAGCCCTTAAAAAATAAATACTGATCAGCAAGGCCCAAAAAGGATAGAATTGTTAGGACCTAGCTAGTATGAAGAACCACAGTTTGAGTGACATATTATTCAAATTAAGCAATCTGGAAGAAGCACTACTGGAAGCCGTGTGATTGATAACCTCTAGAAGGTTTTCGATGCCAATCCTCACAAGCGTCTTCTAACCAAACTGCGTGCCTATGGAATATCGCCTCAGTTGTGCGACTGGATTCGTGATTTCCTGTCAGAAAGGTCACAGTTCGTAGTAATAGATGGAAAGTCATCGAGTATAACAAAAATAATACCCGGCGTCCCCAAGCAAGTGTTACAGGCCGTCTGTAGTTCGTGATCCATATTAACGACATAGGAGACAATCTGAGTAGCCCTCTTAGACTATTTGCAGATGATGCTGTCATTCACCGTCTTATAAAGTTATTAGATGACCAAAATGAATTGCAAAATGATTTAGACAAGATATCTGTATGGTGCGAAAATTGACCCCGAATAAAGAAAAATGTGAAGTTATTCACATGAGCACTAAAAGAAATACATTAAATTTCGATTACGCGATAAGTCACACTAATCTGTAAATTCGACTAAATACTTATAGATTACAATTAGAAATAACCCAAATTGGAACGATCACTTAGATAATGTTGTGGATAGAGCAAATCAAAGACTGCGACTCATTAGCAGATCACTTAGAAGGTGCAACAGGTCTACTAAAGCTGGTTTTGCATTATCGTGAAATAGGAGAGATAGTGCCACAGACATTATACCTGAATTGGAGTGGCAATCATTAAAACAAAAGCGTTTTTAGTTGCAACGGGATCTTCTCATGAAATTTCAATCACCATTTTTCTCCTCCGGTTCCGAAAACATTCTGCTAGCACCCACCTACATAGGGAGAAATGATCATCACGATGAAATAAGAGAAATCAGGGCTCGCACAGAAAAATTTAAGTGCACGTTTTTCCCGCGCGCCGTTCGAGAGTGGATCGGTAGAGAGACAACTTTGAAGGTGGTTCATTGAACCCTCTGCGAGGCACTTTATTGTGAATAGCAGAGTAATTACGTACATGTAGACGTAGATGTAGGCTAGACTGACAAGTAAAGCGTGAGAAATGACATTTGTGAAAAGATGGAAACAAATGGGAGCATATGAAATATTCTAGCAGTTTGATATTAAGCAAGATTCTGACAAAAAAACACGTTTGAATATATCTGCAAATGTTGGGACAGTAAAAGAAATAATGATCAGTAACTGCAAAATATATGGTATAATCCTGTAATCCAAGTTACAAAGAGGCCACTTTGAGTAACAAATCTGTAGATGAGCTGCAGAACGCTCAAAAGAGTGGTTCTATATTGCTCGAGAAAAACACAGATGGCAGTGCGGAGTAGCATACTCACAGTTACAAGAAGCTGAACTTACAAATGATTCCTCAGGAAACCAAAACAATTGGCGGGAAACAATTTATGAAATGATTGGAATAAACTAAAGACAACTAATTATACACGAATATATTATACAGACTACCAGAGGATACAACAAAACTAATGTTACGGACAGTAAAAATGTTAGCAATGAAGAGCAAAGATCCTCAGCTCGACAAAATTATCAGCGACTTATTGGATCAAGAAGAGGTTTGAGCATTGGTTGTTAAAAGATGATGTTTTCTTTAAAAGAGCGGACTATAAGAATTGCTTATGGTAAGTATGCATACCTGAAAAGTCTGCAAGCAAACGAATATAATTCAGACATTCAGGTTATGCAAATTTTGGATATAAAAATTCCCTTTCACAAATAATCATATAATCATAATAAAAGATGAGGAATTAAGCTATAAGAAGACTGATTGGAAATGTGTAAAATCAACTGTAAATACACTACAGGGGATGGATGACAATTGTTATTCAGTTTCTAAGGAAACAATTGGTGAGGTTGACTGTCCCATCAAGAAACTTAATGTTATATTATTAATACGTCACTCAAAACTTTTTAAAAACTGAATCCAAACGTAAGTAGGTATTCGTTTGCAATGACTATTAGCTGCAAAACCGAGAGTTTTTGTCTTACTTAATGGGATTTGATTTTCTGTGAAGGAATATGGAGTTGCTGCATAAATCAAACATTTATTCTGAACCATAAGGCCTTACCTTCTCCAAGCCATCGCAGTAAAAATAAAATGTTATGGCCTACAACTTGAAAGTAAAGGTGATACTAATTCCACGCAGAGTAATGGTCAGATTACAGGGCAGAGTGCTGTTGACGAAACTAGGATGTCAGTTCTATGCAGTCAAATGAAGGATAAGAAGGTAATTTATTTAAGGTCATGGCAAGCTAAAGTATGGAAAGCATGTGCATCTTCATGCTGTACAAGTCTTCGCAAGTATGATAAAAGGAAATCTGCACAAGCGGATTTGGTCATTTTAGTTAAGATCACTACAAGAATGAAATTGAACACCAGGTTCACTATAACATGAATTAAAGATACAGTGAATAATCTATACGTAATACTTACAAAATGAGCAGGAAGCTACTGGAACATCGAGCATGAGAATGAAGTTGATCAATTTTATATGTATGTGTCCTGTTATGTAGAAACGATATGTAGCATTTCTTTACTTTTGTAAATTTTTTTCATTCTGCTCTCCAAGGAATGGAGCGAACTGTTTAAGATCCACACAATATAGAACCGCTGTTCTGTTCAGCCAATTACCAGACGAGCTGATAAAGGGTTCAAAAATGGTTCAAATGGCTCTGAGCACTATGGGACTTACCTTCTGAGGTCATCAGTCCCCTAGAACTTAGAACTACTTAAACCTAACTAACCTAAGCAAATCACACATATCCATGCCCGAGGCAGGATTCGAACCTGCGACCGTAGTGGTCGCGCGGTTGCAGACTGTGGCGCCTAGAACCTCTATGCAACCCGGCCGGCGCTGATAGAGGGGGAGAGAGAGAGATACCAACTCGAAAAAAAAACTGTTGAAACTGCCAGTTTCGATATTCGTCCGACGACCTAGGAAAACCATCCAAAAACCTTTGCCGGAACTGGGGATTGGAAGCATTTTAATTTATTTTTGGGACATCGTTCTTCAATGGGGTTAGCGTCTCAGCCGAAAATTACGATATTATCCATGTGAATTGCGTATATGTGGTGTATAAGTGCACGTATGTTACTGAACGGAGTGAAGTGTTGTGTAATGTAGCAATATCAGAACAGCGGAATGTTTGTTTTAATGCCAGAGCTTGCTGAGTTGTTCAGAGTGGTTCAACTGGCTCTGAGCACTATGGGACTTAACGTCTGAGGTCATCAGTCCCCTAGAACATAGAACTACTTAAACCTAACTAACCTAAGGACATCACACACACCCATGCCCGAGGCAGGATTCGAACCTGCGACCGTAGCGGTCGCGCTTCCAGACTGTAGCGCCTAGAACCGCTCGGTCACTCCGGCCAGCCATATTATAACAACTTGCATCTCAGCGCCTTGAGGTCTTTTTTTTTTCTTTCATAGGAAGTATGCCAAAAGTGCAGAACATGAGCAATTTTGTGACCGTCTGTAAACTTAATAGGGAGCAGAAGCGTCCTAGTTCTGTTTGGTGTATGTTGGTAGAAGAATATATTTCGTGCCTTCACTGCTGCCAGTCCTTGCTGTCCATGCACAATGCTATGAATTATTGTACTTGAGCTATACGGACACGAGAAGTATGCTGCCAGCACAGCTCAGAATGTTTCTCTCCCTACCACGACTGCACTCCCCCCCCCCCCTGCCGCCCCTTTCCCCACCCGTTGAGGTAAGCCCAATATGAAATTTACAGACACTATACCAATTATTTTAGAAATGAAAAACTTATGTAATCGCTAGCAGGGCATTTCTTCATAGACCTATGTGAAAAATACGGCAGCAACGTGTCTCTAAACCATTTCCTTTTGTAAGTAGGCTGTTTATGTTTTCTTATAGGCAACGTTACATAGCGCTCTGTATGAAAATTACTGGCTGTGCTGTGTGCAGTCTGTGGCTAGTTTGCATTGTTGTCTGCCATTGTAGTGTTGGGCAGCTGGATGTGAACAGCGCGTAGCGTTGCGCAGTTGGAGGTGAGCCGCCAGCAGTGGTGGATGTGGGGAAAGAAATGGCGGAGTTTTGAAATTTGTTAGACTGGATGTCATGAACTACTATATATATTATGATTATTAAGGTAAATACATTGTTTGTTCTCTATTAAAATCTTTCATTTGCTAACTATGCCTACTAGTAGTTAGTGCCTTCCGTAGTTTGAATCTGTTATTTTGCTGGCAGTAGTGGCACTCGATGTATTGCTGTAGCTTGAGTAACGAAGATCTTTGTGAGGTAAGTGATTTGTTAAAGGTATAGGTTAATGTTAGTCGGGGCCATTCTTTTGTAGGGATTTTTGAAAGTCAGATTGCGTTGCGCTAAAAATATTGTGTGTCACTTTAGTGAATGTTTGAGTACGTTGAGTTTTGCTCAGCTGTTTGAAAAGCAAATGCTGTAAGAGGTTTATCAGCACAGTAATTCTAAAATTGTTCTAAGGGGACGTTTCACTTTCTACATTTGTATTATGAAGTCAGTTGACAACGAAACAATTTACGATGTTGTTGACAAATGAAAGTTGGTGAATTCTTTGCCGCCTGAGATTTAATTAACGCAGTTACTGGATAAATTCGTGTCTAAATTTGAAGTTATGTTATGGATCCTACTAGGAGTGGATCAATGAAATGGAATTTCTGAAAACGGAAGATGTTGTTGTTTATTGTGATTGTTCAAATGGTTCAAATGGTTCTGAGCACTATGGGACTTAACATCTGTGGTCATCAGTCCCCTAGAACTTAGAACTACTTAAACCTAACTAACCTAAGGACATCACACAACACCCAGTCATCACAAAGCAGAGAAAATCCCTGACCCCGCCGGGAATCGAACCCGGATTGTGATTGTTGCAGTAAGGATTAAGTAGCTGTGTATTTATCTTATTGTTACTAGGCAGTCGCGCACTTTAAAAAACGTTTTTCCTAACAACTTGTACACCATATCAAGTCATTTCGTTTAAATCTTACAATGCCTAGAAAATGTACTTGTTAAAAAAAGTGATGGTGATATAGGCTATATTTCATTTGCAGACAAAATTCTCATAAAAGTTTCGAGTGTTATAATGCAAATCTGAAATTACAGAAAGACATATAAGTGTAAAGTGTGCCATCATTTATTAGTACAGTACCAACTAAGCGAATGCAAAACCATGCTTTTTCTGGATTTAAGTGATACTTAGATAAGAGAAAACATACTGTTTGTAAAACTGGCAAATCCCACTTTCAAATCATTTTCAGAAAAGTACACAAACATGATATCCTGGATCCAGCCACCTTACAAAAAAATTACCTTCAAGTGTCATGCACGTAATCATTTGAAAAAGTACTTAATGTTAAAGTCAGTTTACACATGCACACATTTAAAAATATGTAAAAATTATTAATTTTCGACACTGCACCAGCGAATTGGAGCATTTCATCTTGTAAAATTTTTGAAAGAATATAGGAGGTTTGAATGATCTTCATCAAGAACATACTTAATTTTATACTCTGCTTAACCTTCACATAGCCGGCCGCGGTGGTCTCGCGGTTCTAGGCGCTCAGTCCGGAACCGCGCGACTGTTACGGTCGCAGGTTCGAATCCTGCCTCGGGCATGGATGTGTGTGATGTCCTTAGGTTAGTTAGGTTTAAGTGGTTCTTAAGTTCTAGGGGACTGATGACCACAGATGCTAAGTCCCATAGTGCTCAGAGCCATTTGAACCATTTAACCTTCACATAAAGTCTTGCAATTCTCAAACATATTTGCGTCTGTTGATGAAACTACAGGCTGTACAGGTCGATGTGCTACAAATTTCATAGTGAATAATTGAGGACAGGCCAGGACAGCCTCTAATAGCGTGCTGCAAAGCTTTTCATAAAGCAAAGCTTTCTACAATCGCAAATTTCTTTGCCAAAAAAACTCGTGACCAATTTTAAACAGAAAAACGTTTCTGTAGTCTATAAATATTTTGTAAGCCCAGGTGCCATTGTTTCGATCGGTAAAAGTCTAAGCTCTTTGTGGTTACTACCTACCTTTGTTATCGAACAGTATTTGTAAGAATTCACACTGGCTTAATTTAATTTTCATTACGTCAAAGAGTACAAAATTTGAGCATAATTTCCTTTATATTTCACGTTACTTTGGAGTTCCTTGTAACATTTCTACTATAGCGGATGTCTGGCACGAAGCGTCTTTTGTCAGCACTGCATGGAATGATGGAAACCCAAAATGGCATACAACCATATAGGAGGTCACTGAATTCTCCCCGCCTTCAATTCACCTTTTGAAAGCTAGTACGCATCTTACCCTACACCCGCAAACCCAGGGTTCCGAGTTTGCTAAAACTTTTACCAACTTCTTGTAAAATGCACAAGTAATCATATGTTTATTATTTTTAGGAATACTGTGGCAAATAAATTTAAATAAAAGAAGTTCTATTACTGATAAGCAGTGCTCTCCGTGTATGATGACCGCCGCGAAAGCAAATAAAAAAATTTAATCCAAATCTGAAGCATATTAGTGGTTTAGTTCATGCACGACATCGTAAAGCTGAAACAGTACATCTAAAATGTGACAATCTGAATACCCTAATAACAACAATCCCCCCCCCCCAACACACACGCACACACACACACACACACACACACACACACACACAAATCTGAAGGTTTGATAATTCTGACAGCATTAATTAAATCACGTGTTTTTTCTGTTAAATATATTGTTGAAAGTACCTGTCCATGTTGTCGCATTTAGAGATATACTGCCAGATTTAGCTTTGGCATCACAACCTTTTTTAACCAGATTAGGAACCTAGACAAATGCTGCCACGTTTTCCTGTGTTAATTTTGATGAAATCAAGTCAGCAAGAGCCTGTAAATTCCCACAAATTTACTGAAGTTAACATCTACATACATATTCTATAATACATCATATGGTGCATGGCGGAGTGTAATTTATATCACTACTAGTCATTTGCGTTCTTTTCTCAAATGGAGTGACGGAGAAACGACGGGTAAATGCTATCTTATGAGCGCTTATTTCTCTTATCTTCATGGTCCTTATGCAAAATGCAAGCGACAGTACAATCGTCTTGCAGTCAGCCTCTGCAGCTCTCTTAACTTTCTCACTGAGTTCGCGAATCATTTGTGAAATACTTGAATGCTGACTGAACCTACAGATGACAAATCTAACAGCCCACCTCTGATTAAATAACTTCTTGCTTCAGCGGGAGGACCCTCCAATGTGTGGTGCTTGTGGCGTACAGATCACTGTGCGCCATATTTTATTAGACTGTGCTTTATTTTCCAACTGGAAGGCAGCGGCAGATTTGCTGATAGATCTTTCCTCTGTTTTAAGTAACGGTCAAACGAATGTTGTGACAGTTTTTAAGGTTTTGTGATTTGTCCAACTTGTTTCCTGAAATTATAGGGAGAATTTCTTAATGTGTTACCAGAGTGACTGGCTAACCCAATTCTTTTGTAAGGTGTCAGCAAGTCACATTTTCCTGTACCTTTCTTTGAGCTCTTCAATGGTTTTACTTCTGTTTTAATCTCGTGTATTGAACCTTTCACCCTTTCTCCATTGTCTTTATGCATGTGAGATATAGTGATCGTACATCTCAACGGAAGTGATGTGGAAGAGCGACTGATCATCATTTCATATGCTGCCTCTTCATTGTGTGCCAAGAATTTTATTTTTTTCTTCACATTCTTTTTTTTTTTTTAAATATGTGTTAAGTGTAAGCTTCAAAAACACACACACGCGCGCTTCAACGTTTTGTTTTAATCCGCCCTACTGAGGATCCCTTCCACGCTGTCAGTACTCACTATAGAAACAATCAACAAAATTTGAAATTTCTGGGAAGTTCCTATGGGACCAAACTGCTGAGGTCATCGGTCCCTAGGCTTACACACTACTTAATGTAACGTAAACTAACTTACATTAAGGATAACACACACACCCATGCCTGAGGGAGGATTCGAATCTCCGACGGGGGAAGCCGCGCGAACCGTGGCAAGGCGCCTTTAGACCACACGGGTAGCCAGCACGGCGGCCTAGACCGAGCGGGTACCCCGCACGGCAGCAATCAAGAAAACAGGCACCTCAAGGTCGTCCCGACCTACAGCATCGTCAGTGATAATTTCAAATGTTAGTAAAAATTACGAACAAAATATTATACATCTCTATTTTCAGTTTATAATATCATGGAGTACTTTCCAAAACGAAATTCTTATCTGCTGCTACGAAAATAAATAAATAAAATTAACGTTGCAATAAATTTTGAAAAAAAATTTACTTCAGCCTGTGGAAAGAACAATACCACTGGCATATTTGGACTGAAAGTAATGTACCAACATTCTCAAAGTTTATAGATTCATGAGAGACACCTTTTTTCGTGGAAAGATAACAGCATCCTGAGACAAAAAATTAAATTCCGTAAGAGGTGAGGAACTGTTTCGCCAGTGTAACGAAAAATGTCGTCGTGTTCTATTCCAGCGAGAAAGTGGTTAAGAAAACTATGAAATTAAATTTAGTAACACCTGGAACATCATTACCGTTTCGTGTTACGTATGAACGCATTTTATTAACGAAAGAATCCGTGTGCAACAACGCACGACTACTCGCATGCCGCTGCCAGGATTTTAGCTACTTACTTGCCCTTTGTCACTGCATCCATCACCCAGATCACCGATATACCCTACATAAATACAACTGCAGGTACTTTCAGGCCAATATTTCCGTTGAAGTCGAGCGAAATGTTTTTTTCCGCGCGGTTTTGTGGAACCCAAGTTTTATCGAAATATAAGACCACTATCGTGGTGCACATAGTAAATGCATTTTACACAAAACTTCGTTCCTGCTGCTGCAGTGTGTCTGAATTCCATTAAAAACTTTTGTCCATCGTGAGGGAATAATACAAAGAATGGAGGTCTCTGAGTCAGAATAATTACTTTTTTTTTTTTTTGGAGATATCACTGTATTTTTCTCGCCGCCGTATATTCCTCTGTCGTAGTGTCGAAGTACAGTTCTACAAACTACCTTTTTTGTCAAAATCGCCGAACTCCATAATTTCCGTGTTCACTTACATCGCTTTCTTGGAGAATCAAAACGTATGCTCACATGTACAGATTCTGCCGATGTTATTGCACTGTTCATACAGAATACAGTTAATTCGGAAATATCATATGGTTTTGCTGTCATTTTATGAACTTGCGCAACATTTATGTTATTTGTGGCTTCTTCGCCGTTGGCCAGATCAATAAAAAGTCTTCAGCACATTCTGTACCAGTGGTCATCAAACTGCGTGCGGCCTGCAGTTGTCAGCGTATTTTATGACAGTACTAGCGATCCACCCAAGCTTCGCATAGGTAGCACTAAGTATTTGCTGTCAGACGACATGTCTGCGTAGCGGTATTTTCTTCGCAGAGCTCTGCGCTGCTACGATTAAAAACCAGAGAAGAACGTTTGGTAACTGAAAATTGTAACTTTTATATAAACTAAACAGCAAATGCCACTTGCCGGCGCACAGCGGCGCCTACAGGCATGAGCGGGCTGCTCGACCGTAACCCTCTAAGAATGCGAGCCATGCATCGAAGTCGGCCGCACTTCGCGGCTGCTGACTTGGTGTCGTGGTACCGCCAGTCCGCTGCGAGTGTCAACATACCTACAGTAGTTCCTGATAGTAGTCCATATATACCGGCAGAAGCGAGCAGGTAAATTCACCTGTTTCTGCTTTCATTTAAAGTCAAATTCATTTCCCATTATAAAATGTATTTTGTCAATTTTTAACCGTATCTAATACAGCAGCGGTCGTCAAACAATTTTTTTATGAAGAGCCAATGCTGACACTGTGGGATGGTATGTGTACTGATCTTATTACTAATTAGTAACCTACATAAATTAGTATGTTGTGAGCCCCAGTAGACTAGCTATAGTAAGGGCGCAATAAGTTGACCGCGGGCTCCCGAGTACTGATCGTTAGAAGTCGGCACCATTTGGATGCTTCGTTTCGACTGGCCTCTGCTGTCACCCTCAGTTGACATTGTAATTGTCTGAAGAAGTTCTGTATGTTGTCTGTGTGTACAGATGAATAACTGATTAATAACAGTAATTGTACTTACAATTAAATGCATTATGCAATATGAGACACTGTCTTAAATGTTTACTCAATGTTCTGAATGTCATTTTTCTTCTGCTCCTTCCGTCAAACAACAGCCTTAATTTATTTTCACATTCCTTGCTACATACAAATATGAATCACATTTGCGAAATGATCGTCTGCATAGGGTGATTTTTTCCATCGTGTACAAACTACGAATTGATTGATGAGAGAATACGGAACAAAAAAAGGTCTAATGAACTTAGGTCCGGAAACGCATGGTTTCCATGCTACAGACAGTTTATTCAATCATACATTGTTATATTGACTACAGTCTAATAACGCTGTACAATGAAGCCACAGTTACAGTATGTGTTGAAAATGGTTTCCATGCCTCAACGCATGCGTGTACGCGCTGTAGCTATTATATCTCACACGTTCATATCGGCCAGACTGCATCCGAACAGTGTCAAATGCATCATGAATACGTTGCTCCAGTTGTAACGTTGTTGCTTTGATTTGTGGTGTAAGCGGTGCTGATAGACAATAAAAGCGGGTTAAAAGCTGTGAGCTGTCTGGGGAAGTTAACCTTGCATTACTGCGCAACTGTTTCACCAGGTATCCAGTCTAGCTTACCAAATTCCCAACCAGACTAACATTAATTATAATCTTTTAATAGTCATACGACAACCAGTGATATATATATATATATATATATATATATATATATATATATATATATATATATATATAAGAGAATTTAAATAAAAAGAAATAAATCAGTTTATATTTGGAAATTTATTTTAACATTGATCATTGAAATTTCAGCATATTAAACTTGATTCATAACTAAACTGGTGCCTTATTTAGGATTGTGAAAATGTGAGTTTGTAATCTTACGGAACACATCAAATATGGGGCCAAGATTGGGAGACTGCATACAACACTGCATTCATAAAATAACACACAAAGAACGTTGAAACATATGCAAGAGGAAATTAACCACAACCAACCGATTCAATTTTCACCCAAAGAAGTTACGTTCGTAGCGCAATCCTGTCCGTCATGAAATTACCACACACTGGTATACTAAATTCATATTAACTCTCTGTGAAATCTTCCCGAAAAGAATAGCTAAGGGCTACTTTGATGCTTACACCACATGCTTCACGTGGTCAACTTGGTTTACACAAAGACTGTAACTCGACAATAATTTTGATGATTAAAATAAATTACATCGAAACGCAATTTACAAAAAAAAAAAACCTCGGACTGGTTACTATCGTCTTACTATTAACCTGATGGGTCAAACAATTGTATAAGCACGTGGTACTGGTCTCACAAAGTACACCCCACGTGGGTTGAACATAAAGAAAAGTTGCTATATTGAAAAATATTGTCATGACGAGACGTTATAATCTCACGCACATTCGCATTTAAGATTGATGATCTTAGTTAGAGTTACTGATCAACACGTGATTCCACTTTACTCACAAAGTAGTGACAAAGCAACTACCGGAATATATTCTGAACTTCACACTCGAATTACACTGCGCTGCATTTTAAGATAACATCAGATATTTTAGAGCTAAACCTGAAATAAAGGTGATTAAATTTTCAGTTAGGCTGAACTTAAGAAATCCATTGCCCTACGGACTTAGCAGACATGCGCTTAGCCGGAGATCTTACCACTTCAGACGCTCGCCGCGGACAGACTGACCTGGGCTCCTACCTGAGGGGTGCCTCACAAATACAAACGGAAGTGACCAGAGAGGCAGCTTCCTATACCAACATGACAAGGGACGTACAGGACCATACTAAGAATAGAAACCTCTTTGCTTCTAGAAAGCGTAGCTACCTGTTCCGACGTTGGTCCTACTGTTCTCCAGCAGACAGGCTTCTCTGCTACCATAAAGCATGCAACTAGAAATACATTTGCTCATTCATTGTTTCACACGGAAGGGAAGGGGGATGACAGTATCTTATCATATACAGTATATAAAAGAAAGCGGATGTAGGTTCCGTATGAGACTGTGTGACATGAATTACATATAAACTGTGTTTTAAAGTGTAGTATTGTGACAGATCGTTCTTGTTTATGTGTAAAAGTAACACGTTTCACTGCTCAGTCTCCTCCCAGATAGTCAGAAACACCACAGTAAATTTAGAAGAGGAATTTATGCCGTAAATGACAACAGATTTAAGAAATTAACATGAAATGAATCCAACAGAGACCTTTCACAGTGTCTTCACATCTGGAATGGGCCCTACATACACTATACTTTTGAGATGGTCACATAACCAGAAATGGCACAGCTTGAAATCCAGTGAACGAGCAGACCATGCAACTGGACCCCTCTTCCAATCCACCAACTAGGAAAGATACGATTGAGATGTGTCCAGACATTAATGGCGTAGTGGTCTGGAGCACCATCATGTAGCAGCCACATAACACTTCGAATCACCAATGGCATTTCTTCCAGCAGGGGAGGCAAAGTCACCTGCAAGAAACGCCGATAGTTCTGTCCTGTTAGGCAATGTGGAAGGAAGATTTTTCCCAAAATACGATCTCCAATTATCCTGGTCCACACATTCCAGCTGCACCGATACCGATGATTCGCTATCACCATACCATGGGGGTTCTGCATACTATCTCAAAAAAATGGTTCAAATGGCTCTGAGCACTATGCCACTTAACTTCTGAGGTCATCAGTCGCCTAGAACTTAGAACTAATAAACCTAACTAACCTAAGGAGAGGTCATCAGTCGCCTAGAACTTAGAACTAATAAACCTAACTAACCTAAGGACATCACACACATCCATGCCCGAGGCAGGTTTCGAACCTGCGACCGTAGCGGTCGCTCGGCTCCAGACTGTAGCGCCCAGAACCGCACGGCCACTCCGGCCGGCATACTATCTCACAGATGACTGTTATGAAAGTTTAAGATAACAATCCGCATAAAGGTGGCCTCATCTCTGAATAGGATGGATGACACAAATTCCAGAATCGCAATTGCCAGGTGAAGCAATCACTGGCATAACTGCTCCCGATGTGGAAAGTCTGTCGCTAGTAAGCCCAGCAATAAGTGTCAAGGGTAGTAAAAACTGTCATGCAAAATGTCCCACACGGTTGTCTAGCTTACCCTGTTCTGGCAGGCCAACTGCCTGGTACTGACACAGTGGTCGCCTTCCAAAGTGTTAATCACATTTTCCTCGAATCTGGTGTTCGAACATTTCAGGTATGGCCATGATTTCCTGCTTCCTGAAACGACCCTGTCTCAGACAAACGGGAAAACACTGTTGCAAACATTGAATGCTGGAGTTGTTGTCGGTGGGGATAAGTCTCCTGATACAACCATGCTGCCTGCCGCCCATTGCCATTTGCCTTTCCGTAAGTAAACACTACGTCGGCAAGCTCTCGATTCGAATACGAACCATTGCGTACAATGCTGGATCGCGTCCGCTACAAGGCGAGTCAGTAAGAGAAGTGAATTGGACACAACGTTAACAATTACTATGGTAGGAGAGGGCGCTAGGGCAAGGCGTACGAGGAACAGTATCACCCTCTAGGAGGAAACCATGCATACTGTAACTGTGGCTGCATGATACAGCGCGGAGTGAATAAATGGTCTCTAGCATGGAAACCATGCATTTATGGACATAAGTTCATTAGACCTTTTTTGTTTCATGTCCCCTCATCGATCAGTCCCTAGAGTTTGTACACGGTGGAAAAAATCACCCTGTAAAATGCGTTTTATGAAACCATGTTACATCTACGGCAAAATTCATACAATAGCGGCTGATACGTATGAGTCGCGCACGCCTGTGGATTGTTAGTACTGGAATACAAACAATAAAATATCTCCCTAACAAACCATCAATCTCGCAGTGGCCGCGCTACTTATCCCTCTGCCCCTGAGGTAAGTGGCCAACTTTACTTAGTTCCGTACCGAATTCACCAACATCAAAGCTTAAAATGTTCTGTTCTTGTAAGTATATTTGTTACTGGGCAGGAAAACTAACCTCTTAAGAGGTTATTAACGCTAGTTGACGTTCTTGCATACGTCTGTTAGTTGCTAGATGCTTGTTATAAAATACGACTGAGAACCACAAGCCACACGAATATCTGATTTGGGCCGCAGTTTGACGACCATTGATCTAACACAATGCTAAAATGTGTATGAATTGTTATGTTTCTTTATTCTTGCTGTTTTCGTTTCTTCCATTAACTGTTTATCTAAAATATCTAATTCGAACCTTGACGTCTGAATGCTAACTTTATTCATTATATAATTGTTGTTACAGAAGAAATAAAGAACTTGCAAGATATCTTTTACAGTTTTTCGTGGGTTAGGAAAACTCTTAACGTTACATGAGCTCACTAACAGGAGGCGAGTTCGAAACCCTACCATAAAGTCTCGTTGACATTACAAGCGTGCCTGGGGAAAAGTGCGCGAGGGAAACGCAAAGGGCGGGGCGCATCGTCCGCGCTCCAACTCGTCAACTTCGTCATGTCAGTCAGTGTCAGCCGCGCCCTTTCAGTACTCCTCAGCAGTCGTTGCGTTGTACGTGTATTTTTACTAGTTCGTGGTGTGATTATCTTTATTGGAATAAACAGCTGGAAAACTGTATTGAAATGGAGAGAGAAATTTATTTCGCCACTACACAAGAAAGCATAATTCATTTATAGTAAATTTCCCTTTTAGGATCAAATGAAACAAAGGAAAACATTACTCAACTCAAATGAACAATTCGACAACAAAACGTTATGTTGTCAGTAGTTGCGCAAAATGAGGCTGCTATAAAAACATCACACGAAGTACGAGGTTTGTCCGGAAAATACGTATAAAAGTTGAATAATGTCTTTATGTTACAGGTTGCAGTCACCGCCAGGTGGGACTACTGCTGTAATCAATCCCATCAACGCTCAGTTCGAGTCAGAGCACTCTGCGTGTAGGTGGGAGTGTGCGGCAGCTTGTTGACAGTTACCTTTTTTCACCTGCCGTCGGCATGGAGCTCTCTCTGAGGAACAGCGCGTCAACATCAAGTTTCTTGCAAAGCTAGGCAAGAATAGCCGTGAGAGTTTTGAGTGTTTGAAACAGGTTTACGGAGACAATTCTCTGAAGGAACCAACCGTGAACAAGTGGCTATAAAGGTTTCGGGATGGCCGAGAAGAAGTGAACGATGACTCTCGCCCAGGACGCCCGTCGACATCGAGTTCCGATGCAAATGTTGAACGAATTCGGGCTTGTGTTCTTAAAGACCGTAGATTGACAGTCAGAATGATTGCTGACGAGCTGTCAATCCCCAAAACAATCGTTCACGAAATCCTGACACAAAAATTTGAAATGAAGAAATTGTGTGCGAAAATCGTACCGAAGCTCTTGACGCCAGAACAGAAAGCAAAGAGGGTTGAGTGCTGTGAGGATTGGTTGGAAGCAGAGGAACGAGGGGACTTTCTCAACCGAGTCATCACTGGAGACGAGTCCTGGTTTTACGAATTTTATGTGGAGCTCAAATCTCAAAGCAAGGAATGGAAACTAGCAGGAGAACCGAGAATAAAAAAGTCGCGAAGATCAAGGTCCAATGTGAAGACAATGTTGATTGTTTTCTTTGATTATAGGGGCATTGTTCACAAGGAATTTGTCCCTCCCGGCCAGAGAGTGAGCGGAAATTTTTACGTTGAAATTCTGACACGTCTCAGAGCTCGTGTGGCCAGAGTTCCACCGGATTTGGCAAAAGGGGGCAGGTGGCTCCTTCATCACGACAATGCGCCCGCTCACACGTCGCTCGTTGTGCGCGAGTTTTTGGCCCGATGCACAATCACCGTGACAGACCACCCGCCTTATTCACCCGATTTAGCCCCGTGTGACTTCTTCATGTTCCCGAAATGCAAAATAGTGCTTCGGGGGTGGCACTTGGGAGATCAATCAAGGCGGAAACGACACGGCAACTGAACAACATCACAAATGAAGACTTTCAGCAATGTTATCAACAGTGGAAACGGCGTTGGCAGAAGTGTATCGCGTCTCAGGGCGAGTACTTTGAAGGAGACTATATTGTAATACCTGAATAATTGTAAAATAAAGTTATTATTCAACTTTTATACGTATTTTCCGGACGAACCTCGTATGTAATATTCTTGAAATAAAAAAAAGATAACTTTCACTGATGCTATGTTAGTGAAGCAATGTAAGATACCTGTTTCTCAAACTTTGTTTCAACGTTTGTCAAACAATAAACTAATATTGGCTGAAATAAATAAGCTTGCACTTCCAGAATCCACCTGCTGCTGCCGATAGAATATATTTCAAAATATGTTTCAGGGAATAATTAACGAGGTACAAATATGCAAATACTTTCGTCTTGATTGTGGTTCCAACAAAGATTTTTTTTCATTATTTGTGCATTACTGTACAAATCACGGTATAACAGAAAACGACTTGCTGGCAATTATAACCATGAGAGGTCACACTAAAGATTGTAATTTTATGGACGCATCTATGGATTTTGTAGAAAAATAGTGGCTTGCCTATGAGCAGTTTAATAAGGGTGTCTGCAGACGGCTGTCCGTCAATGACGGGCTTAAACATGGATTTGATAGAACTGATTAAGAAGTAATTAAATTTACCATAATTACTATGTATTCTGCATCAGAGTTCGGCCTGTTAAATTTCAAATGTTATTACAACCGCCACAAACATCATAAATTTAATTCGTGCATCTGAACTGATTCACCAAATATTTGAAGAGCTGCTGGAGGAATTGCAAGTTTATTACGGTGATTATGTCCTACACACTGCTGTCAGATGGCTAAGCAAACGAAAATTGCTGCAACAGCTTGTCCATTTGAAATCTGTAATTTTTTGTTTTTACAACAAAATAATAAAAAATATGCTGAACTTGATAATGATGATGCTGGGCATTCGCAGCATTTTGTCCCTATTGCAAAAAAGGTCAGTAAACTTAATATGGAACTAAAAATGGAATTCTTGTCAAAACGGCACGTGCCAACTATCAACTCCCATGAATACAGCCCTCAACATATAATTATTGTCATACCGGAGCACAGAGATTTAAAATTCTTATTCCTTGTATTGCAGGATTTTGATAAACATGACGCATTGCTTTAGCAGTTGCACAGTACTTGTTAATTCGATGAAGGAGTCAGTACAGCCAACAGTAAGTATTTATTATTTACCAGTTTTCAAAATACATTTCCATTTGTTACATATGTTAATGTCTAGTCTCTTATGAAAATGGATAACTGATTTGTATCCTAATTCGGTAATGAATAAACACGTAGCATTTGCACCTGAAGACTGTGTCTGACTACTTCATTGAATCAAAAATGTACTGGAGGAATTGTAGTACGCGCGTGAAGTGTTGGCCGATCACCTCCAACTTGGTACAGAGGCAGCGAGATCTGTCATTGCGGGGCGGGGGTCATGATAAGGGAATGTTTTCTTGTTTGTATTCCAGTGCTGACAACTCATGAGCATGAGTGCCTCTTACCTACCACCTCCTATGGTATAAATTTCTAACACAAGTAACACAGAATCGAGAATTGCACATTATCAAGAGTAAACTTCAAATCGACACATATTTGTAGCAAGGGATATGAAATAAAATTAAGGCTGTTGTAGTGCAAAGCAATGAGTACAAGAAAAATGACATTGAAAACATTTATGATCGTATCTCATGTTGCATATTGCCATTAAATACAATTACTGTTATTAATGAATTAGTCACCAGCACACGGAAACGCAACACAACACTTCGCCAAGCAATCACTGTGTCGCAAGTTTGAGGTCCGAGAGGGAGACAGCAGTCTAAAACAGAACAGTCAACACCAAGTTTTCCTTGTGGTATTGACTTTTAACGATTAGTACCCAGGAAGTCAACAGCAAACCTATCACTCCCTTAGTACAGCTAGTCTCTAAACACACGTCAATGCTCTGTTTCACGGAAGACTCAAACCATAAGTGGACATACGATATCGCACAGAAACAAAATATTTGGCTGGCGCTAACCTGCTACACTGTTCGTGAACATTCAGCAACAAAGCTATGAGGCAAGCGAATCACAGCGCTAGGCACCGGCAGACTACAGTGAGTGGGAATGACCTTGAGGTGTCTAATTTCGTGACAGCCGCTCTAGTATTCTGTACACAGCCTCTTTTACAGATGAACTACGCTTTCCTAAAATTCTTCCAATAAATCGAAGTCGTCCATTCACCTTCCCTACTACCGTTCTTACATGCTCATTCCCTTCCATAACGCTTTGTAATTTTACACTTAGATATATAAGCAAGGTCTGTGTCAAAAAGCACACTACTAATAATGAAGTCTGGTGTTACACAATTGTTTTTCCCACACATCTGTAACAAGTTACATTTTCCCACATTTCGAGCATTCATCACACCTACTTGGAATTTTGTTCAGTTAGGACTAAAGACCACAACAACAACATATTATCCTACTACAGTCACCTGACATCTTCCCATACATCACAGTAAACACCTACAGATTGCTGCCCGCCCTAATCATCATGTCGTTTATGTATAGAGAACAGAGCACTCCAATGACACTTCTGGCGTATTTTTATCTCTGAAGAGCAATCGGGTAGACAGCAACATACTGGATTTTATTACTTACTAAGTCTTCGAACCACTAACATATCTGGAAACCTAATCCGTAATTGGACATTCATTAACAGTTTGCACTGGGGCACCTGTCAAATGCTTTCCAGACACCTAGGAATATGGAATTTACCTGTTGCCCTCCATCCATGGTTTACAGGGTACATATGAGAAAAGAGCAAGCTGGGTTTTCCACAAGCCTTTCTAAATCCGTGCGTGCAATGTATCCATGGACAATCCAGACTATACTCAGTAAAAGTCGCCACCAACTAAAGTCCGTGTCATGTTGGAAGGCGGCAACCCCCTCTACTAGCCACTGGCACCCAACAATATTATTATTTTCCTTCCGAGCGGCTAGCAGAGAGTTACAGCTAGACAGCGAGAAACTCGCTCCTACGTGCTGCACTGTCGACGTACTTCGCGACAACCGAATTATTCATTCAGCTGTCAGGTTTTTTTTTTTTTTCCTTGTAGTAGTGTAGATGTAAATGTGCATCCGTAAATGTTTAAAGTGCTATTTTAAAAAAAGCCAGGTGATGACAAAAAATAAGAAGTGCTTCATAAGCAGGCGAGGGAGATTATTTACCGCATTTATAACTTTTTCACACGTTCACATTTGAAGACACAAGAACGGACTCCAGAACCATGTGGTGTCCGCAAGAGACTGTTAACGATAATTATAAACGAGTGTCAGAGCTGCAAGAACCGTAGAAAAAGTTGGTTTTGTGTCAACTGGAAAGCATCGAAATCGCAAGGAACCTGTAACAAATGGATGGTTTTAACAATGATGTTTTAAAGTGCTCCGTGTGAATGATGATTACCTGAAATCACAAAAACGTGTTACAGTTATACAGGAGAAAATTAGCTTCAGTGGTAAGCGTTTCGTCAGTGCGAAGAATTTTAAAAGATGTTGTTGGTTCCTGATATGTACAGAAGAGAGGTTTCAGCTCAAAGAAATGACACAGGTGCAGCACGTACTACATCACGTATAAAGGTTCACATTACAAGAGAAGGGGGTAGTTCAACATTGTATTATCTTGAAGAAACACTATTATAATCGTTCGAGGAAGATCTGCTGGAAAATTAGTGATGGTACTGGAGGTTTTCAAGTTTTCATAGGAATACGTTCTCTGCTAATTATTCTGCATGCCAACTCCTCTTCTGGTTTTATTTTTGAAAGTAAACTTGTATTTACGCGTGAGAAAACAGCAGTGACTACCATTCGGAAATGAACGCCGTCAGCTTCGTGACATGATTCACAATTCTTGTCACACCCTGCTTCTAAGTCAATCATTGCCAGTTATAATTCAATAGTTACAGGGAAAACACCAAGTGTAAATACCAAAGAAGCGGATATTTTTTCCTGGCTTAAAAATAAATATATTAAGCACAGTATAAACCAGACTTGTGCCGATCTCCTGCAACTCGTTAATTTATACAAGTCATGTGACAAATGTACCTTCCTTGCACGTCACTGAGGTCACAGTTTCGCAATTACCCATGTGTCACTGCAGTCCTATGAAATTAATTTCGCACAGGATAAGGCTATATGGTAGAAAAACATTCAAGATAACATTCACTGAATCGCTTGTGCAGGAGGCAATAGACAACATCCTACCAGTAGCGTGGCCACAGTCTGTGCGGCATGCTGAAAAGCTTCAGAAAGAATAATTTGACAGGGAAGTGATGATGGATAATAAGCCTTGATACTATCATCGTAAATTTGCAATCAGATTGTTCGGAAACACATTCAGATAGAAGTGACAGTCATACCGTATTACGATGTAGACTTTGGAACAAAGTAATATTTCTTAGAGACTTGTGGTTTAAAAATGTGTTTGTCAACATATCAGTTTTGTACTTAATAAGAACTTCCTAGCCTTTTTGATTAGGACTTTTTATCCTTTGGATTATGCACACTCTAATGTTGAGCATAATTCCCTAGGAGAAGTTAAGCTTCTCCCACCATGTTCTATGCTCTAATAACATGCGAGAACGCACCTGGATAAATTCGTCAAAAGTCAGATATTTCCACATGTAAACCCAAGTCATTTTCAAGGCATGTACTGGATAAGACCCTAAAATTATAGTAACTGTTACTGGTCGAGATATCAGTGGTTTTCGATGTTATCGGTCTTCAAAGTTGATACCACTAGGAAAACTTGTTGACTGTTTCTGTTTTAGACTGCTGTCTCCTCCTCGGACCCCGAACTTGCGACACAGTTATTGCTTGACGAAGTGTTCTGTTTTCGTGCGAGTGATTAATTCATTAATAATAATAATTGTACTTGTATTTAAAGGCAATATGCAACATGAGATACGATCAAAAATATTTGCTAAATGTTTTGAATGTCATTTTTCTTATACTCATTGCTTTGTACTGCAACAGCCTTAATTTTATTTCATATCCCATGCTACAAATACGAGGGTTGGAACTTTAATAGTGGCAACTATTTATTTACAGCTCGTACAAAATAGAAACGTGTTACAAGTTTTACTGACCTTCAAATTAGTCACCAGCAATGTGTATAACCCGTTGCCAGCAATGTGGAAGTCGTAGGATACTCTTAGCAGTGCCAGTTGTGTTGACAGTTCTAGCGGCGCGGTCTATTGCCCGATGAATTTGTAGCAGTTCTGAAGTGAATGCTGAAGTGTTTCCTTCAGTTTAGAAATCGAGTTGAACTCACGAGGGCTTAAGTCAGGGGAGTGCAGTAGGTGGTATAGCACTTACAGCAGGCCCATCTGTTAAACAAATCGATAACACTGCACGTGCTTGAGCATTGTCCTGCAAAATGATGGTCAGGTCCTGCAGAAAGAGTCGTCACTTTTGTCTCTTAAGCTGGTCGTAGGTTGTGTTCCAAAAATGAACAGCACAGAGACGGAAGTGATGACACTTTCTGCAGGACCTGAACGTCATTTTGCAGGACAATGTTAAAGCACGTACAGTGCTAGCTGTTACTGATTTATTTGACTGATGGTGCTGCTAAGTGCTATACCACCTACTGCACTCCCCTGACTTAAGCCTTCGTGAGCTCAACTCGATTTCTAAACTGAAGGAAACACTTCACAGCTTTCGCTTCAGAACTGCTACAATTTCGGCAACAGACCGCGCCGCTCAAAGTCAACACAACTGGCTCTGCTCATAGAGTAAATATCTCTGGAGTAAGCATTGCGTTCTGCGCATGTTGTCAACATTAGACAAGGATTGTCCCATGTTTTCGGGACTTCGCTGTGCATGTGTGCTTTCCTCAGAGTTTGAAGTTTATATTATCAAGAGTTTTTGTTGTGTTTTCACCGTTTGTTGATAGTGTAATAGCGATGGTGAATTACTGTTGTTGCTACGGATACAAAGAAAAATATTCGAAAGGAGGGATAGTAAGTTTATGGGTACTATGTGTAAAAATTTCGAAACGCATTATAATTAAGGCTTGATTCTGTAGACCTATTTTTCTGCGATTTTATGACTATATAATAGATATTATGGCTCGTACAAAAGCTTACAAACAGTCGCTTCCTCTCGTAAATTTGCTAGTGGAACAGGAAAGGCAATGGCTAGTTGTTTCAGCAAATACTATCCTCCATGCATTTATCAGTGACTTGGCGATTATGTATATAGATTTGAAAGACGGGAGACATAAATTCAATAGAGTGGGAGTCTGTAATTGTCTTCGTATAATGTGTGTGTCCAAACCTTTTGTTTACTATAAAGTTACAGTAGGAGACCATGTTAAGTGTGTCTAGGACATGGAGAATGATTGTGTGTGATTTATATTTTAGTTTCCCGAAGGATGAACAATGAGTAAAGACGTGGCTCCAGAAAATGAGGAGGAGTAATTTTGTCCCCACAAAATATTCCATAGTATGTTCAAAACTCTTTGAAGAGGAATGTTTAGAAAGAGAAAAATTTGGACATGTGTGGCTGAAGGTAGATGCTATACCAACTATTTTTAATTTTCCACTACACCTACTACCAATTTCTGCATTCAGCTTAAATATATTTTCTGCACAAATCAAATAAAAAACACAATAGTGTAGCTGATCAAAGTACACATTCATCTTCTTTGGTGTATTTTGCCTTCAATTTATTTTCTTCGCCATTTGATTAAGAAGCGTAAAATATTAGTAAACATGTCCCCAAACTCTTTCATTTGTGTCACTTTCCACTTCCCTTAATGGTGTTATATGGGTTGACTGTTACGTGACCAACTGTATTTGCTTTACAGTACATTTATTCTCCGATCGCCTTTTTTCCCCCTTCTTACTCAGTCTACTATTTATTTAATAAACTCGGAGCAAGTACGTAAAATGCGTTAAATAAACACATCAAAGTGTCACCAGTAAGAAAAATGATGCTTTAGGTAGCAAAAACGAGAAAATAAATACGCAGAAATAAGGACGAATTAGCAGGGATATAATCACCAATGTGAGGCAAATTCGGTGTTTTTCGGACACTTGCAAAAGTACTAGCGTACTGTCAAGTCGTTTTGCAAGACTATCACTGCAAAAATGTACCTCAGGCTCTGCAATACTATAAAGTGCCGTATCATACCGAAAACTACCAAAAATCGAGTGTGACACCTATCGCAAAGAAGCAGAATGCAATATCACTTGCCCTTAAAATTTACTTAGCTGGTTTATTCCCGGTATCAAATGGATACTGTTAAAATGTCTGCGCAACATACATAAATAATCCACGACACGTACGAAAAGAATCCGTCTGTACTAGGGATGTAGTGACATTCGAAATACACAGGGCGCTATACGGACAAACCAAAGCCTTGTGAAAAATAACTAGACTCACTGATGGCGCTACAGTCGCGGGACAATTTGAACCTTCGGCTGGACGCCATTATAGTGGCTGTAGTCTGATGTGTTGTGTACTGTGTAGTACTGTTGTTTATGAAGACCCTCATTCAACGTTGTATATTTGTTGGGGCGTACATACAGTATTTGTTACTCGTAAGTCTACTATCTGTACATTCCAATCAAAAGAAGTACAATGGTGAAGAGTTGTGCAGCTATGAATTGTACAAATAAATTCGAGAAAGGAACGAATATTACATTTCACAGGTATGTGGATATTTTAAGTTGTTTTGTATCTCAGTGCACTTGCTTGGTAAATGTTTTTGTAACACGGTATTAGCATAATGTCTGTGCATATATTTGCAGGTTTCCTTTCTCAAAACCACAGCCGTTACAAAAATGGTTACACGCTGTCAGGAGGCAAGATTTCCGACCGACAGAATACCATTTTATATGTTCCAATCATTTTGAAGAAAGTTGTTTCCTTGAAAATTACGTAAATCGCAGAAAGCTGAATGATGATGCTGTTCCATCCATCTTTCTTTTCCGGACCATATACAGCAGAAGATAAATTTTTCTTTGTGAACCACATTTTATTTTAACTATAAAAGTTGAGTTGCAAGCAACACGAAATTTGAGTTAGCAGGCTTTTTGTCGTTATAAAATGCAACTGAATGTGTGTAATTGTAATCTGATTTCACAACTTCTCTCGATGGAACAGTTGTTGAGTTTTATTTATTATATGAAAAAACCACACATATAAACTGAAGTGTACATCTTCGAAAGTAAATATTTTGACTAATGCGATACTGGATGCCTGCCTGAAGTCTTGTTTGTTGTAACTGGCTGATCGGTAGTGTTTTCATGGTCTAGGTTAGGTTGAAACTTGATAATTTGGTCGTGAGTTGCCAAAGCACTACGCCATATATAACGCACTTTTCGTCGTAATATCTAAATCAAGGTAGTCAGAAAATATCTATTAACATAGTGGGCAATTCTTCGAGTATTTTGATGCATTTTGCGTACATCTATCGTAAATGAACTACGAAAAATGCTAGGGGTCCAGTGCATAACTTTTAGCTACGGCAGATTCCATGTAGTACGTAAGATAAATTCATAAACAGTGACTAGTTGCTGTTTGTTCATAAATTAAAAAGTATATTGCAGTAAAGTATTTAAATGGGGCATTATGTTTGTGACCTAACTCAAGAGAAGGCATTTTATAACCAAAAGCGATGTACAAACATTCGAACTCCGCGCGTCAGTTTACCACTCTAATGGCCGCCACCCAGCTATTCAATTTGTCCGCGCTTCACGGTCGACCACTCGTGCGGTTGTGGGGGCCTGGGACAAACACACGACGTCCCGAGAACACGTGACCAGGCAGGCTATGTATGTTGACAACACAAAAATCTGTTCTGCGCATATGAATACTCACTCCAGAGATTTTACTCTATGGCTCTGCTAAGAGTATCCTACGACTTCCACATTGCTGCCAACAGATGACTACTTTGAAGGTCAGTAAAACTTTGAAACACGTATCTATTTTGTACGAGCTATAAATAAATAGTTGTCACTATCAAAGATCCAACCCTCGTATGTATCAGTTTGAAGCTTACACTCGATAATGTTCTCGAATCTGTGTTACTTCTGTTTGAAAATTATACCATAGGTGGTGATAGGTAAGAGGCGCTAACGTCCGTGAGTTGTCATCACTGGAATACAAACAAGAAAACGTTCTGTTTTTACGCCCCCCGCTACTCCCGATGACAGGCGTCTAAAGCTAGCGAAATGAGGGATGCTCAAGTAGCGGACCTACCGATAGATGGCTCTACCAGCTGGTTACTGTCGTCTGTATTGTGCGCCATATTCGAATTTGACGAGAAGTTTCTCTCGGTCTGTACGGTGTATAAGGAATTAAGGATTATCGAAATGGTGATTTCTTGTTCCGCTTTCAATTGTACGAAGTGATGGAGTAAGGAAAGTGACTTACCATTTCACAGGTAATAGGACTACCGATACAATACGATAAAAATACAGACTTAGTGCGTTTGCTAATTCGATGTTTTTGAACAGGTTTCCTCTAAAGCACCCAGAGCTGAAACCCGAAGCAGTGCCATCATGTTTTGACTTTCCGACACATTTGATGCCACCAAATAAACAGCCACGATGACATGTTGTTAGGATTTTGAGTGACAACGATGCTTCTCTATTTGAAGTAGCTAATTAATTTCCTTGCTGTGTGTGTGTTTTTTTTTTTACTTTTGTGAATTTATTTCGTACGGACACAAATAGGCAACATAGGTCTAAGCAATGTTGTAATACAGGTCCATATTTGTGTTTTCAGCGCTCTGTCATGGAATCTGTGCTCGATTTGCCCACAGCAGAAGCTACTGATTGCGTGGAGAATGTTGTCAATGAGAATTCTTCCGTGGAAAGCCTGTCCCTTTATCCAATGCAGAAGCTGCGAATTGTGTCGAAAACGTTAGATAAGGATGTTTTCACACCACCAAAGTTTTCTTAAAATATTTTTTCACCAAGCCTTGAGTTATTTCAGTCATATATAACGAAATTATTTCTTTATTTCAGAGTGCAGTTGGTTCTTCAGTAATTGATTATGGTATACAGTCGAAAGTAGAAATGGAAGACAGGGCGACCGAAACTTGTAATTTTTTCTCAGACATTGTGCACGAATTAAAACGTAAACTGAAGTGCGTCCGTGAAAAACTTCGAAGAAGAGAGAAGAAAGTGTTTTCCATGGATGACATCATAAGTTCATTGAAGAAGGGGCATCTTCCTGATAACTTCCTCAATCATCAGAAAGGAACACAAGTGGAATTAGTGTGCAATTTAGTGAACTCTCTCTCGTCAAACGGGTGGCAAGTGTAGACTGTGAACCTGGCTTCTTAATAGATGTTTTTAAGTACATTGATTTGAATCCAATTCTAAGGGACCAGTTCTGTGATTCATGTCTAATTGTAGACAGTATGACAATTAGGAAGCAAGTAGTTTGGGACCAAGGAACTAAGCAATACACAGGTTTTTTAGACTTTGGTGGGGAAGTGCTTCAGTCAAAAGAAGTAATAGAGGCATCTGAGGCTCTGGTTTTCATGCTTGTCTCTCTATTAAAGGCAGATTTAAATGTCCGATTGCGTATTTCTTTATCAACGGTGTACAGGCAAATAATCAGGCCACACTGATAAAATCTGCTTTAGAGAGGCTGCATAGTTCTGGCATTAGGGTTTGGTGTGTTACACGTGATAGCTGCAAGGTAAATATAAACACTTTATGTCCATGTGGCTGTACTTTAAATTTTTCCAAGGGTGATTTTAAAAGCCACTTTCCTCACCCTGTGGAAAAATACAATGTTTGTTGTATCTTGGACAGGTGTCATATGATTAAGTTAGCCAGAAATGCTCTAGCATAAGTATCTGCTATTGAGTCTCCAACTGGCATTATTAAATGGCATTTCATTGAGCAATTGAACAAGGTACAACAAGAAGAAGGTATGACATTTGCCAACAAACTATCAGGACAATATATAAGTTATGTAAATAGAAAAATGAATGTTTCATTAGCTGCACAGACTTTGAGTTCTAGTGTGGCAGATAGTATAGAGTTTTTGAGGAGGGTTGGTGATCCAAATTTTAAAGGAAGTGAAGAAACAGTAGAATTTTTGTATTATATTGATAGGATTTTTGATATTCTGAACTCCAGAAATCCATTAGGTAAAGGGTATAAGAGCCCCCTGAGACTTGACAACCGATCTTATTGTCTTAGTATTTTCAGAGATATTGAAAATTATATCAAAAGCTTAAAAGTGAATGGTGTTCAGTTGCTGCTCCATGCAAGAAATACTTTTGCTTTTGGGATGATTTTCAATATGCAATCTGTCAGGCACATAGGTCTGGCAAGTATGCTTCGTGTTGAATCTCCTCTGAAGTATTTGCCAACACATAAACTGTCACAAGACCACATAGAGCTTTCTTTCCTGCATTTGGTCCAGAGGTGGTTGGAACAACAATCCAAATGCATACCAGTTCAAATGTGCCATGAGAAAGTTGCTCTTGGGCAACAGTGTCACTGCAATGAATGGGAATTGCTCAAATTTTAATGTGTGTAGTTTGCCACCTGTTTATAATTTTCATGCAAGAAAGCATGTAGTAGAAAGTGATGAAAGTGCTGCAGAAAATGAAGTAGAGAAGTGGTGTGCACTTCTTGATGATAAGATTAAGTTCCCATTTTACAAGCAAAACATACTCTATTATATTGCAGGGTGTGTGTCATTGCGCCTTTCAAGGCAGATCACATGCAAAGACGGTCTTCACATACTGAAGCCACCAGTAGTTAAATCTGCATTGGAATGTGATGCTCTCTGTGCTTTTCCTAATATGGCCAATAAAAATGCATTTGTAAATTTTGTTAACTGGGGGAAATTGGTTAAAACAAGTGACTGTATGTACTCTGTTTTAGAATACTCAGAGAAACTGTTTCAGATGTTTGTGATTGCTGGGGACATGCGATACAAATATATACAGGCCAAGATTTTGCATTGTGTTAAAAATAAATTTGTAGATTACCCATTTCCTGCTCTTGGTCATGATTACCATAATGAAATTGGGATTGAGGACTTACATCAGACTCAACTTGTTTGTAAGATTGCATCCCTGTACTCCTGCATATGCTTAAAAACATATGGAAAAAAAAATGTCTGCTGAGAAAATTTTAAACAACAAATCAAGTATAAGGCAGAAGTTAAACTCATTGTTTAATCATGTATAGTTCTAAAATTGTAAAATATTGTGCAATGGGACATTCCATGCAGATGGGTGTGACATTTTGACAGATTTTTTAAAACTATTTTGTCCATAGATTTGTTGTTGTGTAATGATGAACTTCAAAGGATGAATCACATGTAAGTAAAATTAACTCTTTACATCCTGTGTAGATATTGTAACAAAATTATATTTGTTTATTATATAAGCTTATTTTAAGATGTTTGGTGTTACAAAATATGCACTTGCATTAGAAACAGGTAATTTGTGTGAAATTAATGAAAAAAATGTTCTGGGACTTATTTGACAGATGGCTTTCAGTGTGAGAAAATATTTCCCTCAATAACTATGTTAACTTGAATTTTTCACTTCAAGAAAAAGTTTAATCACAGGATGGATGTGATCTAATGGAGTATGCAGTGGACCTATGTTTCAAACAGTAATGTTTGTGGATACTCTGCAACATAAGAGCAATAAAATTGTTACTCTTAATTCTTGTTTTAATACTTTCTAGAATGAACACAATGTTCCAATTGATCGTAAGCATTCTTATTACTTTAGAACCATTCTAGAATAAGGGGGCCTGATTCAGGCAAAACCTAATTCTCTGAATTTTATCTTTATTTTGCTAGCAGGTCTTTCTATTACATTTTCCTGTGTTGAGGAGGAGGGGCGGGAGGGGGGGGGGGGAAGAATGCAAATAATCATATAGAATTCTCTTTCTAGCACTACAGAATACAGTGATTACAGTTACACTTGGAAATCTAGGAACTTTCAGTATTCATGTTATATGCCTAATTTTCATCATTTACCTTGATTATATGGTTACACGTTTTGCTAATTTGAACTATGTACTACATGTTAAAAAGATTTTGTGTGGGCATAGTAATAAAAGCATTTCATTTTGTTAGTTCATATTTCCCATACGGAACTGAAATTATCAAGTTATGATGACAAAGGAAGGAATTAACATTAAGGAATCTTACTTCACAGAAATTATCTAACAATGGTTACACTTTTTGCTAGTTAACTTTAACATAAACCATTTAGTTTTCCATTAAGAGTGAAAGCAGTTGCACGAGTCACATAAAGAACAAAGTTTCCCATAGGGAACTAAAGTATTTTACGTTTGAGTTATTGCAGATCCAAAGTATTGTGCTCTTCATATTTCTATTTTAAAAGTTTGTAACTCAAATACACAGACATTTTGGAATCTGTACATACATGTGTGTAGCAAGGTACTTTTCATGTGCCATGTGGAATCTTTAATTTTCTGGTTTAAATATAATTTATTTCATGAATTACCTTTAATACCAACAATGTCTGCAAGCATTATTTACCATTTCGAAGAAGAAATATTAGTGTACAGAATAACAAACCTAATGAAAAATGCAAGAGATTGTTCTGTACGGAACTTGGAATGGCTCTTTATCAATAGCAGGTAAAAAGAAGGCTTCTATTAAATGTTCAAAGAAACCAGTCAGTACCTCTTGATTCACCATAGAGGTGATACAGTAATAAAACAATTTACTTTTTTTCAGAATTTCTGCTAAGTATTAAAAGTGTGAAGACCTATTCAATTAGTATTTGCTTTACCAATAACCTGTAGTACAAGCACACATGTTGTTGTTGTTGTTGTTGTTGTTGTTGTGGTCCTCAGTCCTGAGACTGGTTTGATGCAGCGCTCCATGCTACTCTATCCTGTGCAAGCTTCATCATCTCCCAGTACCTACTGCAACCTACATCCGTCAGAATCTGCTTAGTGTATTCATCTCTTGGTCTCCCCCTACGATTTTTACCCTCCACGCTGCCCTCCAATACCAAATTGGTGATCCCTTGATGCCTCAGAACATGTCCTACCAACCGATCCCTTCTTCTGGTCAAGTCGTGCCACAAACTTCTCTTCTCCCCAATCCTATTCAATACCTCCTCATTAGTTATGTGATCTACCCATCTAATCTTCAGCATTCTTCTGTAGCACCACATTTCGAAAGCTTCTATTATCTTCTTGTCCAAACTATTTACCGTCCATGTTTCACTTCCATACATGGCTACACTCCATACAAATACTTTCAGAAATGACTTCCTGACACTTAAATCTATACTCGATGTTAACAAATTTTTCTTCTTCAGAAACGCTTTCCTTGCCATTGCCAGTCTACATTTTATATCCTCTCTACTTCGACCATCATCAGTTATTTTGCTCCCCAAATAGCAAAACTCCTTTACTACTTTAAGTGTCTCATTTCCTAATCTAATTCCCAAGCATCACCCGACTTAATTCGACTACATTCCATTATCCTCGTTTTGATTTTGTTGATGTTCATCTTATATCCCCCCTTCAAGATACCATCCATTCCGTTCAACTGCTCTTCCAAGTCCTTTGCTGTCTCTGACAGAATTACAATGTCATCGGCGAACCTCAAAGTTTTTATTTCTTCTCCATAGATTTTAATACCTCCTCCGAATTTTTCTTTTGTTTCCTTTACTGCTTGCTCAATATACAGATTGAATAACATCGGGGAGAGGCTACAACCCTGTCTTACTCCCTTCCCAACCGCTGCTTCCCTTTCATGTCCCTCAACTCTTATAACTGCCATCTGGTTTCTGTACAATTTGTAAATAGCCTTTCACTCCCTGTATTTTACCCCTGCCAACTTTAGAATTTGAAAGAGAGTATTCCAGTCAACATTGTCAAAAGCTTTCTCTAAGTCTACAAATGCTAGAAATGTAGGTTTGCCTTTCCTTAATCTTTCTTCTAAGATAAGTCGTAAGGTCAGTATTGCCTCACGTGTTCCAGTATTTCTACGGAATCCAAACTGATCTATCCCCGAGGTCGGCTTCTACTAGTTTTTCCATTCGTCTGTAAAGAATTCGTGTTAGTATTTTGCAGCTGTGGCTTATTAAACTGATTGTTCTGTAATTTTCACATCTGTCAGCACCTGCTTTCTTTGGGATTGGAATAATTATATTCTTCTTGAAGTCTGAGGGTATTTTACCTGTCTCATACATCTTGCTCACCAGATGGTAGAGTTTTGTCAGGACTGGCTCTCCCAAGGCCGTCGGTAGTTCCAATGGAATGTTGTCTACTCCGGGGGCCTTGTTTTGACTCGGGTCTTTCAGTGCTCTGTCAAACTCTTCACGCAGTATTGTATCTCCCATTTCATCTTCATCTACATCCTGTTCCATTTCCATAATATTGTCCTCAAGTACATAGCCCTTGTATAGACCCTCTATATACTCCTTCCACCTTTCTGCTTTCCCTTCTTTGGTTAGAACTGGGTTTCCATCTGAGCTCTTGATGTTCATACAAGTGGTTCTCTTATCTCCAAAGGTCTCCAATTTTCCTGTAGGCAGTATCTATCTTACCCCTAGTGAGATAAGCCTCTACATCCTTACATTTGTCCTCTAGCCATGCCTGCTTAGCCATTTTGCACTTCCTGTCGATCTCATTTTTGAGACGTTTGTATTCCTTTTGGCCTGCTTCATTTACTGCATTTTTATATTTTCTCCTTTCATCAATTAAATTCAATATTTCTTCTGTTACTCAAGGATTTCTACTAGCCCTCGTCTTTTTACCTACTTGATCCTCTGCTGCCTTCACTACTTCATCCCTCAAAACTACCCATTCCTCTTCTACTGTATTTCTTTCCCCCATTCCTGTCAATTGTTCCCTTATGCTCTCCCTGAAACTCTGTACAACCTCTGGTTCTTTCAGTTTATCCAGGTCCCATCTCCTTAAATTCCCACCTTTTTGCAGTTTCTTCAGTTTTAATCTACAGGTTATAACCAATAGATTGTGGTCAGAGTCCACATCTGCCCCTGGAAATGTCTTACAATTTAAAACCTGGTTCCTAAATCTCTGTCTTACCATTATATAATCTATCTGATACCTTCCAGTATCTCCAGGGTTCTTCCATGTATACAACCTTCTATCATGATTCTTAAACCAAGTGTTAGCTATGATTAAGTTGTGCTCTGTGCAAAATTCTACCAGGCGGCTTCCTCTTTCAATTCTTAGCCCCAATCCATATTCACCTACTACGTTTCCTTCTCTCCCTCTTCCTACACTCGAATTCCAGTCACCCATGACTATTAAATTTTCGTCTCCCTTCACTATCTGAATAATCTCCTTTATTTCATCATACATTTCTTCAATTTCTTCGTCATCTGCAGAGCTAGTTGGCATATAAACTTGTACTACTGTAGTAGGTGTAGGCTTCGTATCTATCTTGGCCACAATAATGCGTTCACTATGCTGTTTGTAGAGTAGAGCTGCATGTCCTCGGGGAAAAATTACGGCTGTAGTTTCCCCTTGCTTTCAGCCGTTCGCAGTACCAGCACAGCAAGGCCGTTTTGGTTAATGTTACAAGGCCAGATCAGTCAATCATCCAGACTGTTGCCCCTGCAACTACTGAAAAGGCTGCTGCCCCTCTTCAGGAACCACATGTTTGTCTGGCCTCTCAACAGATACCCCTCCGTTGTGGTTGCACCTACGGTACGGCCATCTGTATCGCTGAGGCACGCAAGCCTCCCCACCAACGGCAAGGTCCATGGTTCGTGGGGGGAAATGAGACACTTAAAGTAGTAAAGGAGTTCTGCTATTTGGGGAGTAAAATAACCGATGATGGTCGAAGTAGAGAGGATATAAAATGTAGACTGGCAATGGCAAGGAAAGTGTTTCTCAAGAAGAGAAATTTGTTAACATCGAATATAGATTTAGGTGTCAGGAAGTCGTTTCTGAAAGTATTTGTATGGAGTGTAGCCATGTATGGAAGTGAGACATGGACGATAACTAGTTTGGACAAGAAGAGAATAGAAGCTTTCGAAATGTGGTGCTACAGAAGAATGCTGAAGATAAGGTGGGTAGATCACGTAACTAATGAGGAAGTATATAATAGGATTGGGGAGAAGAGAAGTTTGTGGCACAACTTAACTAGAAGAAGGGATCGGTTGGTAGGACATGTTCTGAGGCATCGAGGGATCACAAATTTAGCATTGGAGGGCAGCGTGGAGGGTAAAAATCGTAGAGGGAGACCAAGAGATGAATACACTAAGCAGATTCAGAAGGATGTAGGTTGCAGTAGATACTGGGAGATGAAGAAGCTTGCACAGGATAGAGTAGCATGGAGAGCTGCATCAAACCAGTCTCAGGACTGAAGACCACAACAACAACATGCTGTTTGTAGTAGCTTACCCGCATTCCTATTTTCCTATTCATTATTAAACCTACTCCTGCATTACCCCTATTTGACTTTGTGTTTATAACCCTGTAGTCACCTGACCAGAAGACTTGTTCCTCCTGCCACCGAACTTCACTAATTCCCACTATATCTATCTTTAACCTATCCATTTCCCTTTTTAAATTTTCTAACCTACCTGCCTGATTAAGGGATCTGGCATTCCACGCTCCGATCCGTAGAACGCCAGTTTTCTTTCTCCTGATAACGACATCCTCTTGAGTAGTCCCTGCCCGGAGATCTGAATGGGGGACTATTTTACCTCCAGAATATTTTACCCAAGAGGCGCCATCATCGTTTAATCATACAGTAAAGCTGCATGCCCTCGGGAAAAATTACGGCCGTGGTTTCCCCTTGCTTTCAGCCGTTCGCAGTACCAGCACAGCAAGGCCGTTTTGGTTTTTGTTACAAGGCCAGATCAGTCAATCATCCAGACTGTTCCCCTTGCAACTACTGAAAATGCTGCTGCCCCTCTTCAGGAACCACACGTTTGTCTGGCCTCTCAACAGATACCCCTCCGTTGTGGTTGCACCTACAGTACGACTATCTGTATCGCTGAGGCACGCAAGCCTCCCCACCACAAGGTCCAGGTAATTATGGGAGTCAAGAGTTATGTTAAAATTAATGATACTGACTGGTATTACTTGCTCACAAAACATTGTAATTGCTGTACAGTTTATTCTGTATGTGGTTTGCCCAGTGTGATTCCTGGAGGACATAATGTTCTGTTATCCTATGGGAGTGCACTGGTACCACACCTATTGAAAGAAAGTTTTGCTGTGGAGTAGTTGTATCAAACGTCTGTACCAGAAAACAAATCTCCACTGTGACACCATGTTATTGGTATGCTATTAGCTATTGTTACAGTAATACTCTTCACATGGAGGGAGGGAGGGGGGGGGGGAGGGAGAGAGAGAGAGAGAGAGAAAATCATGTTCTTAGGAGGAGCAAGCTTTACAGCAGCATATGCACTTTTATGTTATCACATTTTTCCCTTGAGAATGGAAAAGAGAGGGGGAAAAGAAATTAAGCAAGTTCTCATAAGAACTTTAAAACTCTACTTGCGTCCTGTTATTTACAAAATGTTACTCTCTTTCCAAATACTGCTCTATTTCTTCATACCAATTCTGAATTTCTCAGGTTATTACATATTATTTACTGTACATTGTCCAACCATACTTCTGTTGTTACCGGATAGTTTGTAATTTGGCACTGCCTTTGTGCCACTGGTATTGACTAGTGTACTTTTGCAGATAAGAAAATGGCCTGGACTAAGATGTCCTGTCAGTATAGGACAAATTCACACAATTTGGAACTTTTTACACTAAATTTGCAGTATGTCACCCTTGTCTCACACAGATTGTAGCAGCCATTGAGGTGCCTGTCTGGCCAGCTTCTGCATCTTTCACTTTCAGGTTTGTTTTTTGCTTGGGCCCTATACTGACAGCCAGTCATTCCAGTGATTGACACCATGTCAAAGACTGGAACCAAGATTCACAGAAATATAATTCCATGGTTGTAATTCATAGTGTAATTAATTTTGCTCATTGACATGTTTTGAATTCAATTTTAAAATAAAACCATAGTACCAGTCATTGTTTGGGTGTCAGACTGGAAAATTACAGTTTTAAGACACCCCCCAACCTTAAAACTAACAGCTGTGATCGATGTAATTTTCAACAAGTTCCTTCACTTCCTACATCATCATGTATCAGTCCAATATAATGTTATTACTAGACTTGACTTCCAAATGATACAAGTCATACTTTTAACAGGAGCCTTAACGTTGGCCTTTTGTGTTTGTCTCATTTAAATGTATTTCTTGTCTTGTATAAAAGACTTAAGTACTATCAAAAACTGGTGCTTCAATCATATCACTTAGATAAAATACACCATACCACGTACAGGCGTTAATAAAATCCTAGCATTTTAATTTCTGATCAAAGAGAGAGCCAAATTCGTAAGTGCATGTTGCAATTACAGTGTCAGAATATATGCAGATCGGTAATGCATCACTTCAGATAAAGAAAAATAACAATTTGTTCCTTTTATACGTAAGTAATACTTTAATAGTTCAGTTGTAATTTCTGTTGTCAGTATAGATACCCCCTAAGCAAACGATGTCAACTTTTTTTCAAGAGACGTTTTCCACACTTTATTTTCCGAATTGTACCTGTTGTTAAAAGCTTTGGCAAGTAAGGTAATTTGTTGACCCCACTGAATCTTAAATAATGTTTAAAAACGGGCAAATAAGTAAAGCATCCATAAAATTAATAGTAAACAATTTATAGGTTAGCTTGTCAAACTTCCAAAACACACTCGAATTTAGGAATTTCTTAGCAGAACTGTTACTGTTTTTTCTCGCTAGATTAGAAACACTTCATTATGTTTGTGTGTAGATATCTAGAACATCTACTGTAAAAGACTTATGAGGACTCAGAACGAAAAACATTTTCATCCGTGTTTTGACACTTCATTTTTTGCCAAATTCCGATATGACGGAAACCAGTGATCTCTGGCGGACACTCATGATATGATCGTTGGCCGGCACATGCTAGAGCCATCTATCGGTAGATCTGGTAGTTGAGCATCCCTCATTTCGGTAGCTTTAGACGCCTGTCTCACGGAGTATATCTGTTGAGCAGTGGACGCAACGTCAAGATGTGAATTAATATTTCTCTCATTTCAACTGATGGAAACCGGTTTTCTTATATACTATTCCCCTCATAGATTTGAACGTATAATACAAGGTACCACAGGCAAGTGAACCCGACTGTTGTCCACAGCAACGTAGTTGGGCAAGATGGACTTTCTTTACCTGCTCTCTGCTGCTGAGTATGCCCAGTTAAAAATACTTTTTCTCAGGTGAAAATATACTCTTTCCCTGGGTGAAACTATATTTTCTGCCTTGTTAAGTGACATAATTCCCCTCAGAGTTTTCAAACTTATAAGTCCTTTGAATGGTGAAGGTTTTATGCACCAGCATCGAACTTCCAAGCACTTTAGGAAACGTTCAACTCAGGGTCTTGATGCGCAAAAATATTTACACTGCATGTTCTTGTATTATGGAAGTATAAATACAAATTCCACCAATTTGTGCACGGTAGCTTCCGTAGCACTGAAATTGAGATACTGATGCACTTCTGTCAGCCAGTCATAGTTCATGTCATGTGATCTCACCAGCCAATGACAGCAGATATTCAGAGCATAGGATGCGTGAAGGGTCGCCAGCAGCAACATCAATGTTATGTAGCACGCACACACACAAATAGACAACAGCGGAGCTGTGTAGCAATTCCACTGGCAACACTGCACACAACAGTGTTTGTCCGCACGTCGTCGTGGCTGGAGGTGAGTGTTTAGGACAATCATCATGTTTACATGGTGCTCCCAAAACCGGATTTCATAAACTAATTTCCAAATGCCGCTTCTGTGTTGTCATGTGAACACTTCAAAATAGATTCTGGAAAACCGCTTCTGGTCACCGGTTTTCCAATTCCGCAATCGATTTTCGCTCCCAAGCAAACGCAACCAGTGTTGAAACATACTGGAGCTGTCAGGTATTGTCTTGTTTTTAAAAAAAATCGGCTAATAAGGGCAGCGTGGCCTTTTGTACATTGAAATATTAGACTACAGCTGATTATGTCTAACTGAAGAGAAATAGTAATTGTGCTGACTAAATCATTAAGTATAAAAGCTGTTTTCCAGGCGTCATGTTTAACAGAGCTAGCAAATCCGCTACATAGCTTAACACATAACACAACACCGAAAAATGATTTTCGAAATTTGGTCATCATCTTTCGGAAGATGTGTTGCATGTAAACATAGTGAAGGTTCAGTGATGTGGCACAATTCCACCACTTTTGTTATGTAATCTCTAAGAATATGCATTTATGGTATAATGAAAATCCACATGCATTGGATGGCTAACCCCTGCATTCATAAAAGACTGGCGTGTTTTGTGTAATATCACAGTGTCGCATCATTGGGCCAATTTTTTTCAAATCTACTGTGACAAGTGCAGTTTACATCAAAATGTTTTGAGAATTTGTGAACCTGCTGGATGACAAACTTACCCTCGGCTGGTACCAACAGGATGGCGGCACATACCACACGTCTTGATTGACAATGGCAGAGGTCGACTCATTTCTCATTTTTCCCCAGCAGAGTGATTTAGAAAGGGCTGTACCTCCCCCACCCCCTCCCCAAGGTCACCTGATTTAACGAAACGACTTTTTCCTCTGGGGTGGCCCAAGAGGGGAGGTCTACAGGAACTAACAGCACAACTTGGATCTTCTGTGAAATTAAGGCAGTGAACAGCAGAGGTTCTGGCAGCAACATTGAAAAACCTGCAGCTGTATTTACAAGTCGAGAGCTGTCACTTCCAGCATCTTTGCGAGTCACCTTTATTTCCCATGAACAAGGTAAGACATGTTCATTTCATAACCACAAGAAATGCTAAGTTGCGGTAATAACGAAGTTGGAAGCCACATGTCTATCACTGGTGGATTCTTTAGTCATTGAAAAGGTTGAAAAATCATCACAATCATCCCACAGAGAAGTGGGTGTTGCACTAAAATATTATCTGAACAAAGTTCTCACATTATATCTTGATACTGAGTTTAAGTCGAAAGAAATATGTTATTTTGATAATGTAAAAGACTTTCAACTTGATCTACCTCTGTCCAAAATTTCTTCACTGAAATATGCATCTGTTGTTTCTTCCATGAAGAAATGTCATTTTCTATGTACAAATTTATTCAGTCAGATAAATGTATGAGAGAGAAATTGGTCGTTATGTGCCATTTTAGAAGAAAACAGAAATAAATATATAACTAATTTTGATACCACATACATTTATTGTTCTGCAGCCTCAGTGTTCGTATTTAGTGAAATGATACTGCATGAACGCTTGCATGTTTTACAATTTGATAGCGTATGAAAATCTGAGTGTTACTAATTACAGAAAAGTATGTGACAGAGTTGTGTTTCAGCAACAGTTTCAGTTTCATAGTACTTACCTACCATAAGCTGAAACACAAAGAACTGGGTTGAACACAGTGGACAGCAACCAAATTTTGCTTTTTTTATGCAGGAAATACTGTAAATAGAAAGAGGTAAAAGAAGTATGTGCTGGTAATGGAGGAATGAAATTTTAGTTAAGCAACAATAATCTTTCAACAATGTGTAAGTAGATTTCCAACAGTCCATACCTTCTTGGAAAAGGAACTTAACCAAAAGTTTTATTCCGATGTATACCACTGAGCCATATTGGAAACTTCTCTTTTCCACTATGCACACACATCTACTCTCCATCTCCACAAAGATCATAACTTCTTTTGTTCTTACACTTCATCTTTGTTGCTTGTTTCAAATCATCAAACTATCAACCAGAAGCACTTCTAATTCACGAATTAAAAATGTTTTATATATACAGGAAACAACAGAGAAAAAAATTAAGCTATTAAAATATTAAATGAGCCTAACTTTTAATTCATTACACATGTCACTTCATGTAACAACGCTACCAGTACACACACAATGAACAGAGGAAATAGATCACTTTTCCCCTCCAAATGCTTTCAAAGGGCATCATTGACGCCTGTAACGATACAGCCTCTATCCATGTATATTTCATGTAAACACCAGTTTAAGAACATTGATCCACACATTTTGTATCTAAACAACAAGCACCAGTACAGCTTAAGTTAACTTTACAGACAAAATTCTTTGTAAATAGTGAATGACTTGCTTTGAGTGAATGATTTGCTTCAATAGTAAAAATTGTAATAAATGAGTACTTCTCACCTATATACTGTGGCAAAAAAAGTGAGTAGAAGTTTGTGTCCAAGTCTGACATGTTAATGCAAAACTTCTAATAAAAGAGTTTAATTATCTTAATACTGCACACACATATGGATGTAAAAACATTTCCTTTTGTGACAAATATGACTGAGTCTCTCATCAAAACCATATAGAAAAAAATTTATTCCTTGCTTTTCAGTGGTTCACTATACAAGTTACACGTATGTCATAAATGAAAAAAAGGGCAATATTTTGGAGCTCACAATCCAAAAACGGTTATTATTGCACAACACTTTGAAAAGGGATTCTCCTTTTTGTAGTGTTAAGAGAACCATGCTTTGCACGACATACAAAATGTACCACATACAATGACATGGAAATCTTTAATGGAGTCAGCCCTCAATCAGAAGAAGTTAACTACAGGTTTTGATTCAAATTGAAAAGGTGTCATGATGATGATAATGATGATGATCTACACTATCATATACCACTAAATTCATCAAAGTTATAGTTAGCAATGTTGTAATGCTCTGACATACAGCGACACTACTGAACAAGCTTGTCACGGAAAGCATATCAGTCTATGGATCAGTATGTGAATAAACATGAACAATAAGATCTGGTTCATTCCTGAAAGCTCTCCCACAGAAGATACAACAAAATGGGCGCTCACCCGTGTGGTACCGTTTATGTGACCGCAGTTGTTCCCCTGTCATGAAAGACAGTTCACAGTCACTGCAGGCAAAAGGCAGTTCACCTTTATGGATTCGACTGTGCCGAGCCAGCTGTAATGTAGATGAAAATTCCTGATCACACTCAGCACAATTGAATGGCAAAGCACCTGTGTGCTTAACAACATGGGATATCAACGCTGTCCGTGTCTCCTGAACTTCTCCACAAAGTTCACACCGCAATTTTTCAACACTATGAGTACATCTCTTGTGGCGATTCAAATATTTTGTTCGTCTGAAGTGTTTCCCACATTGTTCACATGAGAGAACCTTTGGTACATTATAATGTGCACGTGTATGAACACTCAAAAGACCAAAATTAGAAAAAACTTTTCCACAAATCTTACAAGGAATACCTGGTTGAATACAGCCATGTCTTTTGCGTCGATGTTTGAGAAGATAACATATACGTAAAAATGTTTTTCCACATATTTTGCATTGGAAAGGGCGCTCCCCTGTATGAATACGAATGTGTGTTGCAAGAACACACTCAGATTTAAAATTTTTACCACATAATTCACAAGTAATGGGCTCATCACGTTTGCGCCTGTGATTTGACAAGTCCTCCGGCTTTGTGAAATTATCACCACAATCCCTACACGAAAAACTGTCAGCTTGACTTACTACAGACTTCCATTGTTGTATATCTGCTTGTCCAGTATCAGCTGAATCAACACTATTTGCGTTAGTTTCATCTGCATTAACACCATCTGTACTGAGACAACCTGTACCAACATTAAGTAAATTCTGTTCTATCGTAGGTGAAATATGGTCTTCAGTAATTTCCACTTTCACTTTATCATACAGAGACAAATACTCTGGTGGAAAATCTTCATCTGCATTATTCCTCTGTTGAGGATTGGAACAAATACTCTCACAGTCATTCGCCTCGCTCTCCTCTTTTATTGGGAAATCCAATGGATTATCACTAATGCAATAATTATTTTCACTATCTTCAGGCTCTGATTCTGGTTCTTGTTTAATAGGTTCTAATTTCACATCATGAAGCCAAACATGGTGCGTTTTGGGCAGATGAGTATCAGTCTGCTCTTCAGTAGCTAATGGATCCACCTCTTTTTTAACATTTACCAATGGGTCCATTTCCATATCTGCCATTTTTGTTCCATTACTTTTACACCTGTAACAGATATATATTCACAATTAAAATATCTATCTATTTAAACATCATAAGATCAATTTTAATTCTTAGCTCTGTACTGCAATCTCCCACAGTAAACAGAAATAAAGCATTGCATTTCACTAAAAGAAAATTATAAAAACAGCATAAATAGTTCCATTTAACCGCAAGCTAAGAGTATCAGAGTTGTACTAGATAGCACACATTCTTTTAATAGGAGTTAGAACAGAAAACTTTTTTTACATTTTTGGATTTTTATCTCATTACAGAATTTGACATTTTCAGAATAAAATCGCATATAAATCACTTGTAAATTTGCAAGGGAAGTTATAAACTTTACATGCAGGACATCAAGATCATATAAGGTTAATAACTTTTTATATAAAAGGTTATTGATTGCCATAATACAAAGGCAAACTTATGTTGTTGCTATTGGTAGCACTATCAAAAAATGTAGTAACTTTCCATAAAATAAACCCATGCTGTAATGTAGAAGTTCTAAGAAGTCTGTTATTACGGTGACCAGTGTGGGTACTGGAAAGGTAACAGACTTTCAGATTCTGATAAAACATTGTTATTAGTATAAATCAGTGAACCAAGCAGAATATGTCTGTGATAGGAACTATGAATGAACAAATAGTGGTATGGAGGCCCACGCAGCTATGCAAATTTTTAGCCAATCCACGAATGAAATGGGTGTTTGTTAATCCAAGTTCTTAGATGATGGGGATTCAAGAACATGCAATAATGTAGTAGCAGCTAGGCCTTATGGTGATAGAATCATCACAAAACTGGAATGTGTGGATCATGGCCAGAAGAGGATGGGCACCATGCTGTGGAAGGTCATTGTAGAAGACGAACCAGTTAAACCGTAAGCAATGACAATAAGGTTTAATTCGAACGACTGTGTGGCAAGCGGCACTGGGAAGTTGCTGTGGGCGAGGGTGGAGCCTGACTTATTAGTTAGTGCATTGTGTATAGTGGAACAGCTGGAGGGTAGTGATTTATTAGATGATACAGCATGTTGTTAAGTGAGCTGGAGTGTTGTTGTACATGTATAGAAAAAGGACAGAGGCTAGTTAACATCCATCAATGTGGATAAATTTGGTGCCAAAGAATTAAGGGGGAATGTAATGGATTTTGGTCTAAAAAAATCCATTTTTTAGAAATATTATTTTCTTGATCTACACAGCTTGATCTATGTTGTGTGCGAATTTTATCATGATAGCGGCTTTAGAAATGCCTTTAAATTATTAAACTGATTAACTCTGCACTTGCGGCTCTCCCACCTTTTACATTTGGGAAACTTCTAAATTATAGAGTGTAGCAATCAGTCATCCTTTTTTTAGATTTTATTATGCAAATCCAGATTTCGGCTAGTGGCAGCACTATTTTCTATTCTCTGTGACTGATGCCCAAACAACAGGGACTTACATGCATAGACAACAGAAAATAGTGCATTGAGAATGGCTAGCCACTAGCCGAAATCTGGGTTTGCGTAATAAAATCTAAAAAAAGGACGACTGATTGCTGCACTCTATAATTTATAAGCCACATAACAGTCACTGAGTGCACCCACCTTCCGAATGGAAGGTAACCTGATGTGGGCAACAGCTTGCTTCAGCGAAATTTGTGTCAATGCGAAAGCTATTTTCTTTCAATATCTTTGGCTGAGGTCTATATCTTTGCCTGAAAACTTTCTTGCATGTGGTTTATTTATATTCTGACAATACTAACATGTATTAGTAGGTGGAAAGTTGAAATCGCAAACCTTTACGTGAAAGTCAAGATTTATGCAAAATGGGTGGTGCAAAAACTGTGTTTAGAAACAGAGATATCATGGAAATCAGTTTACCAAACAAAAGAGAGGAAGCAGCTAGAAACGAAGAACATAAGCTATCAGCTTCAGCATCGAAACTTTGGACAGGATAATTGTACAGGTGCATGAATTATGATGATATGGATTCAGACTTCTCCGCCTGGCTATAAAGTTTTCATTTTCATGTGTTGACTGTAAAAATATGGACTGCATGATTGTTGTTTAAGTAAGAAGAGTGGGAATAGGCAGTGATTTTAAATTAATTTGTAATTTGTGTGGCAATGAATTTTCATTTTCCTCCTCCAAAAAAACTAACACTGGTACCTACAAAAGCAATTTTGGGTTAGCATATGCTCTGAGATGCCTTGGACAGGGCAGGGAAGGAAGTAATTTATGGTGTAGTTTTCTGAACATCCCTCCACCTTGTGTAAGGTTTGAAAAGATAAATAAAGAAATGTCTGATGCTATATGCGATACTGTCAAAGTTTCTATGAAGAAAGCAATGGAGGAATTGGTGGAAATAAACCAAAAAGAAATAGCTCCTGGGGCAGATATTCATGACAGTGAATCTCCTACAAATGTTACTGACCTGTGCGTGTCTGTAGATGGGACCTGGATGAAAAGGGGTGACACATCTCTGTATGGAGTTGCATCTGTTGTTGGTATTGACTCAGGTAAAGTTTTAGATGTAGAAATTATGTCTAAATACTGCCACCAGTGTGCAACAAGGAAACTGTCCAACAATAAAGAAAGTGAGAAACTGTGGCAAGAAAAGCAAGCAGTAGCATGCTCTACAAATTATAGTGGCTCAAGGGAGCCAAAAATTATAGTGGCTCAAGTGGGGGGCATGGAGGCTGCTGCAGTTGTGAGGATGTTCTCCATATATGAGGACCAGTATGGTGTTATATATACTAAATACCTTGGTGATGGGGACTCACCTTCGTTCAAAGCTGTAACAGATAAAAATCCATACAATACAACAATAGAAAAGTTAGAATGTGTTGGCCACATTCTAAAGGGGTTTGGTGGTAGGCTTCGTCGCTTGCTGAAAGAGAGGAAGTACTTGAGGATGGAAAACCACTAGGAGGAAAAGGCAGGCTTTTCTCTTCAGTTATTTTATGGGAGCTATCAAGAGAAACACACATAATTTAGAGGCAATGAGGCGTGCTGTATGGGCAATTTTTTTTTCTACAAACTATCCACTGACCAAACACCAATGCACAACTGGTGTCCGAAAGGTGATTGGTGTAAGCTCAACAACAGAAATGAGACGTATTCACATGAACACTCATTACCAGAACCTGTTATGAATGCAATTGAGCCCACATTCAGGTTTCTTGCAAACACTGATTTATTGAGGAAGTATCTTCACGGAAAAACACAAAATGCAAATGAAAGCTTCAATAACTTAATTTGTATTAAATGCTCAAAAAAGGACATTCTGTGGACTTGAAGTACTCAAAATAGGTGTCTATGATGGAGTTTTATGTTACAGTAACAGAAATAATGGCAGAATTGAAGTGCTGAGGAGGGTTGGTATCGATCCTGGTGTGTTTACAACAAAAGCATTTTACACCATCAACAAGAGCAGAGTCAAGAAAGCTAGCACATCAGTGACTTACCTGCAAATACAGGCCAGGCAGATTCGAAGAGAAACCTGAAGGATGAGGAGTATCAGTATGGAGGATTTTAAAATTGAGGTAATCTTATTAAATGTCGAAGTATGAGAAGAAAATCTTTGAACGTCATTTTCTCTGTTTCACATTTTTAAAAGCCTTTTCTCAAAATGTATATGAGCTAATTCTATGAAATTTTCAGGAAATGTTCACAATGTGTTGCTGTCTTCTGGGAACTAAAAAATACAAGATCCTGCAATTACATTCTGATTTTTAGATGATTGTATGCAGAAAAAAAGTTAATTTTGGATGTGGAAAATTAAAAACTCTGTTAATGATACAATTTGTACCATGAATTAATAACTGTAGTACAATGGTCTTCTAACCTTCTCAGGGCACTACAATAAAATTTTCAGATTGATTGCATGATTATAATTTGAGTTGTGGATTTTTATAAAAAGACAATAAAAAATTAAAAATTCAAATTTCTAGCAAAATATTAATGCCGCACATTCTATTATATTTTTCCATTAAAACACAGCTCTTTTGCTTTACACATGCAAAATTTTAGATTTGTATATTAATAAATAAGGCTGTAGTGATTTTTTAGATAAATGTTTACATTTTCCGTTACATCCTCCCCTTAAGTTGTTGAAGGTAATGATAGTAGCAATGTTAGAGGTTCCAGAATACGAGCGCTACAGTGAAGGTGCGAGCTATGAACAGGCACAGGTTGCCGCTAAGAGTGCATGCGTTAGCAGGTTAAGCATTCCAGAGGTACAGAGAGGGAGAGAGCACATATGGAAGAAGCATTATTGGAGTTTCAAGGTCAAGACTGGGGACATGAGTGGCAATACCAGAAAAGCTAAGGGAAGAAGTACTTAGAATACTACGATATAATATCACATTTATTAAGGGTAAGTAGGTAGTCAATGTGTGTGTAATGTTTCACTGTGTTTCTTTGCATATTTTGTGTAGGTTGTTAAAGTAGTGTTGGGTAGGGTCACATGTATGTGTTAGGCTAAAGATTATTTTCAGTTACTGCGTGAGAGATGCAGACTGGAGACAGCATGCGTCTGAGGAGAGGAGATGATAATGGCCCTGTCCTTAGTTTGCCATTCGGCAAAGCCGAAGAAGGAAGGATGCTAGTCTTGGAAGTGCTGTACCTCTCTGCCTGTGGCAGAGTAGGAGTGCTGTGAGATCACCTGGAAAGAAGAGTTTTGTTTTCGAGGCAGCAAGACATGGTACAGTCTAGTTGCAGGTGGACATTTAAGTTTCATATCTGATGCATACGAACTACAAAACAAAATAAGGAGATTGGAACAGAGATTCTTGGGTTTACAGCAGTTAGCGAACTGCAATCGAATATTTAGAAAGGTGTCAGAGGAACACATGAAGCTACACACTGTTTATGGGCAACTGAATGAACAAATGCAAGTAGCAGTAGGGGTGATGTTACAAGAACTGCAGAGGAGAAATAGTGGGTGGGTAGGTGCTGGAGGAAGGGTATTCACAATATTAGGGACAGCTGAGTGAGCGAGCTAAAGAGGACAGAAGAAGCCATGGGAGCTGGTTGAAGGGAATAGCGTGGTTGTGGAGCAGCATTCCACACAGACTGCGAATTTGGAGAGGATGTGATGAACAACAAATGCCAGCTTCGATACCTAACTGGGGAAGTAATTAATTATGTCAGAGCACCAGCTAGTACTTGAAACCACGATTTAGAGGCACAAATTTAAAGTATCGCATGCGAGAAAAATGCTGATAAAGAGTTTTGCTACTAGTAGGGAAAAAGAGTCTGACATGCAAGACTGGAGTCAAAAAGCTTGCAGGAAACCATTCATGAGGCACTTCATGGGCAATTGAACCCTGTCCTATTGTCACCTAAACAATATCTGAAGGGATTGAGAAAGGTGTATAAATAGCAACCACTGGAACTACAGTTAACAGTAGAGCCTAATAACCAAAACCCACGTTCCTATTATTATGGAGCATCTGTGGAGGTGAGAACAGATAGTGCACGGTTGTATGTGATGACGAAAGTACTGGTCAGAGACAAACCCACATTGTTTAGGTGTTACACAATACACACCTACCCTGTAAGGTTAGAAACAGTAAGAAGTTTGTGCAGATAAAAGAGAGTGGTGTGTTAATAACAGCAGAACATGGTTCGGCATGTGGTAATGACCAAAGAAAAGCTACAGCAATGTCAAAGCAGGGTGGTCACCGTGTGTCCTATGCATGAAATTGAGACGGGAGGAAAAGCATGTGCCATGCAACTGTTCAGGGGCAAGGAAGGTGGTCATCCATGCTGAAAGGAGGTGAAGTTCTCAAGCTATACTTTCAGTGAACAGATCTACATTGGTTATACTCGGTGTTCTATGATATAATAGTAGTGGCAAGTTGTTATGTACAAGGGAAGCTGATGGGAGCAAGATGCATGGGGCTAAGAGCCAATAGGTTGTCAGTTAATGGAACCATGAGTGATATTATGCGACAACTTTTCATTTGCCAGCTATAATTATGGGAGTTACTCACCTCAATGTAGCACAATCACAGCAGTATTCGCAAGACAAACCCTTCGAGATGTTTCCTAAACAAAACCTAATCTTTGTAAATGATACCTGGGAACCATGTCTAGTTCATTCTCTGAATCAATTAACAGCGTCCAGGAGCAGCGGATCACTGTGGTGTAACTAATCCAGCATGTTAAACAGTACTGGGATGGTACACGACGGGGTAACCATGACATTCAGTGGTGCAATTCGTAGCACCATAGTGACTGATTTTGTTTTGCATAGTTTTTAAGTACTTGAGATAAAGAGCTATCCAGGAATGCTAACTGTGTTTATTCCATGTCCCAATGGACAGGATGCCTCCCGCCCCTCCCCCAAGTGTGAGATAGAGATTATATACCATATATTATTGTAAAAGACGAATTTGGTGAACTCGAGGGAGATTGGAAACATGGAGAAAGCCATGTAATTAGCAAACACGTGGATCAGCACAGACAGAAAAGGTAATTAGCTGCTGAAGGAGTTGCAAGAAAACACCCTTAAAGTATAATGTAGTGTAAGAAATGTACAGTACTTAAGATCGCTAGCATAGTATAATCTTGGGAGTGTGTAACTTGTTTTGTAATGCGTTGGTAGAAGAACTCCACAGCGGGGAACCGGCCCTGAGCAAGACCCAAGAGACCAGGTCTTTCCCATGGAGAGGGGTAACGCATTGCCACTACCTAGTTTTACTTGAAATTTGTAAGAAGCTGCTGTGTTGCACTGACAAGTAAGCGTAGTGTGGCGATATGTATGTTAGAGCAACACTAGTCAACAACCCGGCACTGCCTGGGTACCCATTTTTCCAATTTTCTATTAGAAATGAAAACAAACAATGAACTGTGTTTGTAGTGTAATATGCTGTTAAGTTTCCACACACTGGGCGCAGCTGCTTCATGTGCCTACAAACGCGATTCTGTAAGTGTCTCTATGGCAATGTTTCTTCATAGCTCTATAGATGGCGACTGTTTTTGCCTAAAGACTTTTGTACTTTGCAGTTGAATGATGTCAAAAGCACTGCCAGGTGTCAATGATTTCCTTAAGTTGACGCGACTGTAAGAGTGCCTTCGCAGTAAAGAATAAATGTATTAAAACTTCATCCATTATGCAGCATTTTTTTTAACGCATCTGTGTTTATGACATTGTATCTCTCTAAATGTGTGTTGCACGCTGATATATTTGTGTAGGAACATTCAGCAGAATATACTGAAACTGTCTGCGAGATGTGTTGCACATACAGTTAGTAGCAAAGAAGTAGTAAACTTACATGTCATCCACAATGCAACAGTTTTTCACACATCTCAAAGTTTCACTTCATATCTTCTGAACTATGACAGGTAGGTTGTTCTTTCTCTGATAGCATAACACATTTTTATAATATGTATGCACGTATACAAATGGATTGCAAGACAGGCTGACCATTCTCTGAAAAACATGCAACACACAGCAGCACCTGAAGGATAATTTGGAAAATATTTCGAGTAGATATCCCCACCATGTTATAATTCTGGGTGGCGATTTTAATTTGCTGGATGTAGACTGGGAGACTCAAACGTTCATAACGGGTGGCAGGGACAAAGAATCCAGTGAAATTTTTTTAAGTGCTTTATCTGAATACTACCTTGAGCAGTTAAACAGAGAACCGACTCATGGCGATAACATATTAGACCTTCTGGAGACAAACAGACCAGAACTATTTGAAACAGTTAACGCAGAACAGGGAATCAACGATCATAAAGCGGTTACTGCATCAATGACTTCAGCCGTAAATAGAAATATTAAAAAAGGTAGGAAGATTTTTCTGTTTAGCAAAATTGACATAAAGCACATTACAGAGTAACTGACGGCTCAACACATAAGTTTTGTCTCAAGTACAGATAGTGTTGAGGATCAGTGGACAAAGTTCAAAACCATCGTACAATATGCGTTAGATGGGTATGTGCCAAGCAAGATCGTAAGAGATGGAAAAGAGCCACCGTGGTACAACAACCGAGTTAGAAAACTGCTGCGGAAGCAAAGGGACCTTCACAGCAAACATAAACATAGCCAAAGCCTTGCAGACAAACAAAAATTACGCGAAGCGAAATGTAGTGTGATGAGGGCTATACGAGAGGCGTTCAATGAATTTGAAAGTAAAGTTTTATGTACTGACCTGGCAGCAAATCCTAAGAAACTTTGGTCTTATGTCAAAGTGGTAGGTGGATCAAAACAAAATGTCCAGACACTCTGTGACCAAAATGGTACTGAAACAGAGGATGGCAGACTAAAGGCCGAAATACTAAATGTCTTTTTCCAAAGCTGTTTCACAGAGGAAGACTGCACTGTAGTTCCTTCTCTAGATTGTTGCACAGATGACAAAACAGTAGATATCGAAATAGACGACAGAGGGATAGAGAAACAATTAAAATCGCTCAAAAGAGGAAAGGCCGCTGGACCTACACAGAGTACGCGAAGGAACTTGCCCCCCTCCTTGCAGCGGTGTACCGTACGTCTCTAGAAGAGTGTAGCATTCCAAAGGATTGGAAAAGGGCACAGGTCATCCCCGTTTTCAAGAAGGGACATCGAATGGATGTGCAGAACTATAGACCTATATCTCTAACGTCGAGTTGTAGAATTTTGGGAACACGTATTATGTTCGAGTATAATGACTTTTCTGGAGACTAGAAATCTACTCTGTAGGATTCAGCATGGGTTTCGAAAAAGACGGTCGTGTGATACCCAGCTCGCGCTATTCGTCCACGAGACTCAGAGGGCCATAGAGACGGGTTCACAGGTAGATGCCGTGTTTCTTGACTTCCACAAGGCGTTCGATACAGTTCCCCACAGTTGTTTAATGAACAAAGTAAGGGCATATGGACTAACAGACCAGTTGTGTGATTGGATTGAAGAGTTCCTAGATAACAGAACTCAGCATGTCATTCTCAATGGAGAGAAGTCTTCCGAAGTAAGAGTGATTTCAGGTGTGCTGCAGGAGAGTGTCGTAGGACCATTGCTATTCACAATATACATCGGAAGTTCACTGAGGCTTTTTGCGGATGATGCTGTGGTATATCGAGAGGTTGAGAGGAGGATCTGCAGTGAATTGACGCATGGTGCAGGGAATGGCAATTGAATCTCAATGTAGACAAGTGTAATGTGCTGCGAATACATAGAAAGATAGATCCCTTGTCATTTAGCTACAATATAGCAGGTCAGCAAATGGAAGCAGTTAATTCCATAAATTATCTGGGAGTATGCATTAGGAGTGATTTAAAATGGAATGACCATATAAAGTTGATCGTTGGCAAAGCAGATGCCAGACTGAGATTCATTGGAAGAATCCTAAGGAAATGTAATCTGAAAACAAAGGAAGTAGGTTACAGTACGCTTGTTCGCCCATTGCTTGAATACTGCTCAGCAGTGTGGGATCCGTACCAGATAGGGTTGATAGAAGACATAGAGAAGATCCAACGGAGAGCAGCGCACTCCGTTACAGGATCATTTAGTAATCGCGAAAGTGTTACGGAGGTGATAGATAAACCCCAGTGGAAGACTCTGCAGGAGATACGCTCAGTAGCTCGGTATGGGCTTTTGTTGAAGTTTCGAGAACATACCTTCACCGAAGAGTCAAGCAGTATATTGCTCCCTCCTACGTATATATCGCGAAGAGATCATGTGGATAAAATCAGAGAGATTAGAGCCCACACAGAAGCATACCAACAATCCTTCTTTCCACAAACAATATGAGACTGGAATAGAAGGGAGAACCGATAGAGGTACTCAAGGTACCCTCCGCCACACACCGTCAGGTGGCTTGCGGAGTATGGATGTAGATGTAGATAGCCAGAACAGGCAAAATTGTGTCATTATACCAGTGGGCTAGAACTATGTTATGAGCTATGTGACCAGGAGCCAGGCAATAGTACCATGGAGCACTTTAAATAACTGCATTTTTGAGAGGGGCATTGGAACCCATAAGTACTGCCACCAATGCCATGACTGCTAGATGACAAAACTGGGCATCGCCAGATGTAGCCTTGAGTTGAAGACCAGGACGAAGCAGCAGCCTCTCACACAAGTCCATCCTGGGAGACTATATGCCACAATGCAGTGGACCTGTTGTCCACACCAACTGCTGCCAACTTCTTCCCAGGAGGCAGTGGGTCATGTCCCACATGTGGCAGTCACCCCCATCACTGCAGACAACATAAACCATGCCTGAGTTGCCTGGGAACAAATTCCCAACATCACAGGGCCAATGCAGCAAGGAGAAACAGCACACTGCTGATGTCACAGCCTTTGCCTACTGGTTTGCTTCCCAGGTCTGATGTCTGCATTACCAGATGACGACACAAGAACTATCCATCTGGGGCAGGAGCCAGCTGCCCGTTGACAATCGCCAGTCTGCTAGATGGGAGTGCAGCAGGTCTGCACCGCATTGATAACAGAGAAATGTTGCAATGAAAGCAATAAAGTGTCTTCTCAACCACCAGTTTGTCACTGGGTCCCACCAGACCACCACAGCTCCACCCTTGGTCAGTCAGCCCCTACAATACACAGTGATGTGGACCACAATGTGTAAATACATGCATATGTTAAACACTCAAGAATGTTGTGGAGTTTAAACTGAAACAAATTTTCTGACCCAGATCTGTGGATATAAATAAATAAAAATGTGCATAAGAGAATTTTTGACAAGGGGATAATCAAAAATTAGCCTCTATGGGGCAAATGAAAAACAACTAAACCAAAGACAGAAACATGGTATATTAAGTCTTCAATTCAAAAGCTCATCATCATCATCATCATCATCATCATCATCATCATCATCATCATCATTTAAGACTGATTATCCCTTTCAGCATTCAGTCTGGAGCATAGCCCCCTTATAAAATTCCTCCATGATCCCCTATTCAGTGCTAACATTGGTGCCTCTTCTCATGTTAAACCTATTACTTCAAAATCATTCTTAACCGAATCCAGGTACCTTCTCCTTGGTCTGCCCCGACTCCTCCTACCCTCTACTGCTGAACCCATGAGTCTCTTGGGTAACCTTGCTTCTCCCATGCGTGTAACATGTCCCCACCATCTAAGCCTGTTCGCCCTGATTGCTACATCTATAGAGTTCATTCCCAGTTTTTCTTTGATTTCCACATTGTGGACACCCTCCTGCCATTGTTCCCATCTACTAGTACCTGCAATCATCCTAGCTACTTTCATATCCGTAACCTCAATCTTGTTGATAAGGTAACCTGAATCCAACCAGCTTTCGCTCCCATACAACAAAGGTGGTCAAAAGATTGAACGGTGCACAGATAACTTAGTCTTGGTACTGCCTTCCTTCTTGCAGAAGAGAGTAGATTGTAGCTGAGTGCTCACTGCATTAGCTTTGCTTTCAAGAGCTACAAATTACAAAAAATACCTCTGGGATTCCACTTCATTTCTGTAGTCACATTCATCATTTTCTGCTGGCAATGGCTCTTCTTTCTGAAATACAAAAGAAAACACTACAGTTAGAAAAACGTGTGTGTGTGTGTGTGTGTGTGTGTGTGTGTGTGTGTGTGTGTGTGCGCGAGCGAGTGGGCGTGCGAGCGAGCGGGCGCGCGCACGAGAGGGAGAGAGAAAGAGAGAGATGGGGGGGTCGAAGGGTAACAACAACACATTGACATTCTTGTCAATGGGAAAGAGAAATATGTTAATGTGATATAGCTGAACTACACTACAATCTATGGTAAAGTTGCAGAATTAGTATCGCTTATTAAACAGAATAAAGCCCACACAGAATTAGGAAAAAAGTTGTTGAAATTGGAAAAGAACAGAACTAGAATTTTAAATTTACATTGAAATATATGTCACAAAGGCAGGTTAGACACCGATGGTGTCAGCATATTTATTGCCGTACACAATGCAATAAAAACTTTTTAAGGTCAGTCAATTTGAAAACAACAAAAGCTCTGGTTTTTGTGTCTCAGATTTTGTTAATTTATTTGTATCATGGTAGTACTACAGGGTGTATACGGGGACAAGGAAAAAAAATTCCCAGATTATTCCCGGATATCCCGTTTTAAAAAATATCGAAAATACACTTTTTCTGTGCTAAGTGACAGTAGGTTTTCCGTAGATTTTCCCTCGGAACTGTAAAATTTATCAATCCTTTGAATGGTTAAAGTTTTATATAATCGCGTAGAACTTCCCGGAAAAAAAAAAAAAAAAAAAAAAAAAAAAAAAAAAAAAAAAAAAAAAAAAAAAAGAAAAGACGGAGCAGAGAAGTTTTGGAGAGACTTTTAATAAAAAAAAAAGGAGAGAAGTTTTGGAAAGACCTTTGATTTGCAGCAACATATACGCTGCATATTTTTGTATTATGAAAGTATAAATTCGAATTGCACCAAACACAGCGCGTTAGTTTCCGGAACGATGCAACCGAGGTTGCTATGTCCTTTTGTAAGCGAGTCATATCTCAAGCCGCGAGATCTCGCCAGCCGATGACAGCAGCTATTCATAGCATAGGACACGTGTTATAGTCAGCCAATAGCAAGCTTACTGGTTACATAGCGCGAACACACAAGAGGAAAAGTTAACGGTTTAAATTAATGTACACAGTACCGTATATCTACAAGAAAAGCTAAGCTTTCACATATAATATTGGTCTCTAAGATTTACACGCTTTCACATGTAATATTGATCTTTTTTTGCGTGGGTTATATTTTAAGATACATCACAAAAATGTGCCAGTAAATTTAAAATTATGACATAAATGCCTCGGCTCGAAATTCTTGTAAGTGGCTGGTCCTCAAACTGTTCAGTTTCGAACGCTCTGTGATTTAGATGTCCATTCCACTTTCTCACATGTAACATAATTCATCGTGCGTGAAAAGAAATTTCCTTTCAAAGTAACGCTTTTGTAACCATCGTTCGCAATACTGTTAGAAATAGGTTCGATTTACCAGTTGCCAGAGAGCTCCAGAAAACGCATTATTGTGCGTGTGCAACTGCAGTGGTGTAGGAAGCCTGCATGTTCGTGTGTATAAAGCACTAAGAGACCTTACATCGCACCATGAAAGAAACAGGGCATCAGAGGATACTCCAACGAGCATCGAAATTTCGTAAACCATACTAAAATGCATAATTTGGCTTGAAGTGCAAATTGGCTTTTTCCAGATTCACAATGAAGTAGGTCCCATCTGATATTAAGCTTTTCAGTGTGGGTTTTGGGATGTAAATTTTCTTGGAGTACCAGTACTCTACGATCTCATGTTTGGTTCTTTATTATGGCGTAATGCCATACATGACAGAAGATGATAACGTGCACTTGAAATTCAACGAACAGTTGGAACTAGCCAATACAGTAGAATGAAACACTTCGTTTCAAATAAAATGATTGCCTCAGCGGAATTTCTTTAGCAAACTTGCAAAAATAACTTCATTCTTCTGCAAGGCGATTAATGCTTGACTGCTACTAACTTGGAAAGAAAATAAAATCAGAAATTGAAATTAATAATATATTTTTGCCCTCCGTAATTATGTGAATGTATTTTAATTCACTTGATAGCTCCCGGCCACAGAAATCCGTTTTGTTTTCATTTGACTGTGGAGCTGTACACGAAGAGAAGCATCGAAATCACTTAACGTAAACACGGGTCACGTTGGACTAACCCCCTCCCCACTACAACTCTGTGCAAGCGCGAATCTGGCAGCTAGGGCACGCGAGAAAAATTTTTCTCGTTTGCATCTGGCTGCTTGCTGCTACTACCGATACAACTAACAGCCAAACTTCGAGTAGCGGGAAGCAGTAGAAGGCACTTCTGATACGCGAGTCAAATGCGCATGCGCAACAGACCGCTGGCAACTGGTCAAACGAACCTAATGTGAACAGTTGTTACGTCATGCTCATAGCAAGCAGTTTATTGTTACGAAGAATTGCAGTCTGCGCCCTACGGCCTTTGACATATTTTTGCTATCTGCGAACGCTTGTGCTTGCATGGTGTTTATTTCCTAAATTGCACATTTCCTTTGCCACTTAAGTTTTATTTTTTTCCCTCTCATTTATATTTTATTGCTGCAGTTCTCCAGTAGCCAGGATACAATAACATTCTTTGCTAGAGAATCAATACTGCAGTCAAAATTACAAAAATTTAACAGAAAGCTAAAACAATGAAAATTCCCGGAATTCCGAAAAATTCACGGGTTTTTCCCGGTTTTCTCCTGGATGAAAAAATTCCCGGGTTTTTCCCGGATTTCCCGGTTGTCCCGGGTCGTATACACCCTGTACTAGTAGTTTCCGTGAAAAAAACCCAAATCGAAATTTTTCTGGGCCTCTCATTTTTGAGTTAGCAATTTTCATTGTTTCCTAAAGTGTGTGATTTTTGTCATGTTTTGAAATCTTATAATGGTCAAATCTCAAACTACATAACTTACAGACCTATGATTTTTTCTATTTCTTTCGTAAGATTTGACTACACTCCTAAAATTCTAAATTTTCCCAAACATATTTTTTTAAGAAATTTCGAAATCTGAAGCTTTTATTTTGGAAAAAAATGTTATTGTGTACACCAAATTTCATGATGTCATTGTAGTGCAAATACATCAAAATAGATCATATTTTACTGGTAATCACAGCAATCATCATATAGTATATAGCACTTTGGGACTTACTAATGTTGTAATGGTAATCTTAAATGGCAAAGAAAACTGTATAACATCATCAAATCAACAAATTTAATACATTATTAAAAATTATGCACTTCAGTGTAAATTCAGATTTGGCATTCCTGTGTCATCTGCAAAAATATTTTAACATACACGATTATAAAATATGCTCAAAGTAGGCTATGCATATATAACTTAAAGTTTGTACATCTATTTTAGGTTTTGTACAATAATTATTTTTAAACATATACTGATGACTAGCTCTCACCATCTTTGTACATAGAAAAGTAATCCTTTTTGCCAAGCTCTAGTCTGCTAGTATCATCATTACAATGACTCTCTTTCACTAACACAACTGTTATTGCACACAAGGACCGTCCAATCTTGGGACCAGGAAGAGAGAACATGCCCTCCACACCCACACTTGCACTGTAACCATTCAAAAAGATCTATTGTCACCTCCGCTTTCCTTAGTACCTTAAAAGAATTCCACCAAAAATGCAGCAATTTATTTGTACCTGGCTTGTTAACCATTTGTAATTTTCAGAGAAGCACCATGAGAAGCAAATTTTGAGTAAAACCTACACATTTCTATGGTTGCCATGTCAAAATGTGCTGCTTTTACCAAAACACAGCTGTGTTTACACTGCCTCACCTCACTAACATGTTGTGCAGAAAACTGTGAAAGAGTTATTAAGTGAAGAACTGAGGAAAAGTAAAATCAGTGGCTTATTAAAAAGCACATCCTTAATACAAAAAAACGTATAATTCTTCAAATATGTTGTTCCAAGACCCACACATCTTGTTTCACCAGCAATGAATGGCCCTTAAAAATTACATTCTTTCACCAAAAAAAGTCTGGACTTATTGGAATAACACAGCAGATAAAAAAGTTTCACATAATAACAAAATGGTAAAATACTCCCTCTTTGTAAGTTATCATTTGCCAAAATCTCATTTCAATATCTGAAACCATTTATTAAATATGAGGAATGTTGTGGATCTTTCACCCTGCCTTTTTCGCTGGGGCGGCGCACTCACAAAAGAGTGTACTGCATCAAATCAGTTTTCTTGAGATTGGTGACAAATATGTACCTCTACCCAAGTCTAAAGAAAAATTCAACATGTTAGCTATATTTCATATAACATATTATGTAATACACACCAAATGCAAAATCACAGCAACCTTTATTTTTCATTGCACACTTTTCTGAATTTCGCACAGTGTCTTACTTTCACATATATATCACAGTAACTATGACCATTAACGAAATGGACACATCATCAAGAACCTGACATATAAAGCTACAAGCAAAGCAAAAATGAAATTTTGTTACCAAATAGTTTCTGTAAAATTGTTTGAGAAAGACTGCAGGGTGTGTGCCTCAATTCTGTCATCACTGACTAGCAGAAACATTGAAAACACTTATCGGTCTCCCATTCTGAACAAACGAAGGGGCTCACCCAGCGCATTGAGCACCATATCCTTCGCAAACTTTACATTAATTCAAGTCTGTTCTCATACAATGCAATAAGTACAAGAAAACTGGTATTTAAATTGTTTATCAAAATCTTGGGAAACTGTCTGATTTTGTAGAGCATTTAAATGTAAGTACAAATACAATTGTAAATCAAAGTCATTCACACACATAGTAACATCAATGACACTTCACCATGCAACTATAGTGTAACAACTGTGAGACCACTTTGGTTGACAGCAATCTGAAACAAATAACAGTCAACAAAGTGTTTAAAATTGTGCCAATATGTAGTCATCAGAACTTTCAGCCCAGCAGCCAACTATAGAATAATTCTATCAATAACAAATGTGAGCAACGATTACAGAAATGGAACTTCCAAGTGCTCATCAAACTGTAGGAACAGAGACCCTTTGAGGTTGAGGATTTAACTGAAATTTTATCGGTAGACTTAAATCATAAAGAGCTTTAGCCTGGACAGAGAAGTTTACCCAACACATTGTAAATGTTTACTGCAGCTACAGTGTGATTAAAGTTACTTTGCACTTGACAGTTAAGCACACGTTGCCTGGTACCTCACTGCGCCAATTGTATCTCGTAGTATAGCAGAGGGACCAACGAAGTTAAAATAAATGGAGATAGTGTTACCTAAACTGAGAACATGCAATGGCCAAGGGCATGCAGTGTGGTAGTCAACCATCTTGCGAAGACGAAAACAAGGGTTTCTCCATCAAAACCCTGTGTGAAACTTGCCCTCTCTACTTGAAGCCATTGAATTAACTGTCCCATCTGAGTATGTACTTAGATATGACATACTTTCAACATCTGCATATACAGGGTGAGTCACCTAACATTACCGCTGGATAGATTTCGTAAACCACATCAAATACTGACGAATCGATTCCACAGACCGAACGTGAGGAGAGGGGCTAGTGTAATTGGTTAATACAAACCATAAAAAAAATGCACGGAAGTATGTTTTTTTTAACACAAACCTACGTTTTTTTAAATGGAACCCCGTTAGTTGTGTTAACAAATCTGAACATATAAACAAATACGTAATCAGTGCCGTTTGTTGCATTGTAAAATGTTAATTACATCCGGAGATATTGTAACCTAAAGTTGACGCTTGAGTACCACTCCTCCGCTGTTCGATCGTGTGTATCGGAGAGCACCGAATTACGTAGGGATTCAAACGGAACAGTGATGGACCTTAGGTACAGAAGAGACTGGAACAGCACATTACGTCCACATGCTAACACCTTTTTATTGGTTTTTTTTCACTGACGCACATGTACATTACCATGAGGGGTAAGGTACACGTTCGACGGGCGTTTCATAGGACATGGAGGACGCATAAATTGGCCAGCCCGTTCTACTGATTTTACACCTCTGGACTTCTTTCTGTGGGGTATGTTAAAGGAGAACGTGTACCGTGATGTGCCTACAACCCCAGAGGATATGAAACAACGTATTGTGGCAGCCTGCGGCGACATTACACCAGAAGTACTGCGGCGTGTACGACATTCATTACGCCAGAGATTGCAATTGTGTGCAGCAAATGATGGCCACCACATTGAACATCTATTGGCCTGACATGTCTCAGGACACACTCTATTCCACTCCGTAATTGAAAACGGAAACCACATGTGTACGTGTACCTCACCCCTCATGGTAATGTACATGTGCGTCAGTGAAAAAGACCAATAAAAAGGTGTTAGCATGTGGACGTAATGTGCTGTTCCAGTCTCTTCTGTACCTAAGGTCCATCACCGTTCCCTTTGGATCCCTACGTAATTCGGTGCTCTGCGATACACACGATCGAACAGTGGAGGAGTGGTACTCAAGCGTCAACTTTAGGTTACAATATCTCCGGATGTAATTAACATTTTACAATGCAACAAACGGCACTGATTACGTATTTGTTTATATGTTCAGATTTGTTAACACAACTAACGGGGTTCCATTTAAAAAAACGTAGGTTTGTGTTAAAAAAAACATACTTCCGTACATTTTTTTATGGTTTGTATTAACCAATTACACTAGCCCCTCTCCTCACGTTCGGTCTGTGGAATCGATTCGTCAGTATTTGATGTGGTTTACGAAATATATCCAGCGGTAACGTTAGGTGACTCACCCTGTATATCCTGCAAATCACTGAAGTGCATAGCAGAGGATACATCTCATTGAAGCACTTATTAGCGTTTCTTCCTGTTCCATTCACATATGGAGTGCATGAAAAAAGGTTGATTGTGAATGGCTCTGTGTGTGCTATAATTATTCTAATGTTATCTTCACGATCCCTATGTGAGCAATATGTAGGAAGTTGAAGTATATTTCTAGAGCTATCATTTACAGCCAGTTTGTGAAACTTTGTTGGGATAGTTCATGTACACACTCACGAGCCTGCCAGTTAAGTTTCTTCAGTATCTATGTGATACTCTCCCGGGGGTTAAACAAAATTGTGAGCATTCGTGCTGGCCTTCTCTGTATACATTTAATGTCCCATGTAAGACCTGTTTGGAACAGGTCCCGCAAACTTAAGCAATACTCTTAGAATGGGTCACACAAATAATTTGTAAACAATGTCCTTTATAGACTGATTGCACTTCCCCACTATTCTGCCTATAAACTGAAGTCTACCACATACTCTATGCACAACTGAGCCTATGTGATCATTCCATTTCATATCTATTCAAAATGTTACACCCACATATTTGTATGGGTTGACCAACTTCAACTGTGGCTCCTTGATATTAGAGTCATAGGCTACTACATTTTTTTTCATTTTGTGAAGTGCGCAATTTTATATTTCTGAACATTTGAAACAGGTCGCCATCTTTGCACCACTTTCAAATCTTATGAAGATCTGACTCAATATTTAGACAGCTTCATTCGGACATTATTTCAGTGTAGATAATTGCATCATCTGCAAAAAGTCTAATTTTACTATTAGTCTTGCCCACTAGGTCATCAACATACAACTTGAAATGCAAGGTTTCCAACACACTTCCTGGGACACATCAGAAATTACTTCTATGTCTGATGATGACTCCCCATCAAAGATAACACGCTATGTCCTCCCTACCAAGAAGTCCTTAATCCAATCACAAATTTCACATTATACACCATATGGTCAAACTTTTGACAATGAGCATAGGTGTGGTACCAAGTCAAATGCTTTATGGAAACAAAGATGTACTGCATCTACCTGACTGCTTTGATACAAGACGTTCGGTATGTCATGTGAGAAAGTGCGAGTTGGGTTTTACATTATTTATGTTTTTGGAATCCATGCAGGTTGTATTGGAGGAGGTCATTCTGTTCGAGATATCTCATTATGTCCTTAGAATATGTTCTACAACAAATCGATGTCAAAGATATTGGACAGTAGTTCTGCAAATCAATTCTACTTTCATTCCTGTAGACATGTGTGATCAGTGCCTCCTTCCAATTATTGTGCACAGATTATTGTTCAAGGGATCTATGACCTAAGAGATATTACGGTTGGACAAGTGGCTAACTCAGCCACAAATTCAGTACAGAATCTGATAGGGATTCAATCACGCTCTGGAGCTTTCTTCAATTTCAGCTATTTCAATTGTTTCTAAACACAACTGACATTAATTCTGATTTTAGTCATTTTGTCAGTGGTATTAGGATTACACCGGTGCAATTCTTCTGGGTTTTCCCTTATAAAGGACCATTTGAAAACAGGGTTAAGCATTTCAGCTTTTGCTTTGCTACCCTCAATTTCAGTTCCTGTCTCATTCGCTACAGATTAGACACTAGTTTGGTGCCACTAACAGCCTTTACGTATGACTATAATTTACTTGGATTTTGCAAAAGATCAACTGACAATATTCTGCTATGGTAGTCACTGAAACCTTCGCACACTGTTCTCTTGACAGCCAAACATTTTATTCACCATCTCTCTCTCTATAGACCAACCTATTACATAGTAATCTGTTTCTTTATAAGTTTCTTTACAGTGACTGTCTACCACAGAGGGTCCCCCTACATCTACATACATACTCCGCAATCCACCACACGGTGCATGGCGGAGGGTACCTTGTACCACAACTATCATCTTCTCTCCCTGTTCCACTCCCAAACAGAACGAGGGAAAAATGACTGTCTATATGCCTCTATGCCTCTGTACGAGCCCTAATCTCTCTTATCTTATCTTTGTGGTGTTTACGTGAAATGTAAGTTGGCGGCAGTAAAATTGTACTGCAGTCAGCCTCAAATGCTGGTTCTCTAAATTTCCTCAGTAGCGATTAACGAAAAGAATGCCTCCTTTCCTCTAGTGACTCCCACCTGAGTTCCTGAAGCATTTCCGTAACACGCGCCTGATGATCAAACCTACCAGTAACAAATCTAGCAGCCCGCCTCTGAATTGCTTCTAAGTCCTCCCTCAATTCGACCTGATAGGGATCCAGTACTCAAGAATAGCTCGTATTAGTGTTTTATAAGTGGTCTCCTTCGCAGATGAACCACATCTTCCCAAAATTCTACCAATGAACCGAAGACGACTATCTGCCTTTCCCACAATTGCCATTACATGCTTGTCCCACTTCATATTGCTCTGCAATGTTATGCCCAAATATTTAATCGACGTGACTGTGTCAAGCACTACACTACTAATGAAGTATTCAACATTACAGGATTCTCTTTCCTATTCACCTGCATTAGTTACATTTATCTATATTTAGAGTTAGCTGCCATTCTTTACACCAATCACAAATCCTGTCCAAGTCATCTTGTATCCTCCTACAGTCACTCAACGACAACACCTTCCCGTACACCACAGCATCGTCAGCAAACAGCCACACATTGCTATCCACCCTATCCAAAAGATCATTTATGTAGATAGCAAACAACAGCGGACCTACCACACCTCCCTGGGGCACTTCAGATGATACCCTCACCTCCAATGAACATTCACCATCGAGGACAACATACTAGGCTATATACTTAAGAAGTCCCCTCCCACTATGACCTGTTCTACTTGGTATGTATCTATCCAATGCATGGTCAACTATTCTTTTAAAATTGAGCGATCGTTCCTGTACATGTTTCTGCCCTGTGCTGAAAGTTTCAAGTTCCTCACTGAGATACGACACTGTTTTTTTGTGTAGCACGTCAACACTCGTTGACGACTACTGATGATCAGAGAGCTGACAATATAACTTGTTGATAATGAATTTCATCCGTTAAGCACAGACGACATTGGGGCAAATTAGCCAATCATATTAACTATTAGCTGTAATAGTCAAGAATAGTAATAGCTCAAGATCCTTCCAATCATTTCACTACCAAAATGAACAATTTTCTGTGTTTCAGCATTTAAATGGTGTGTTATTTAGGCAGAGGAACAAAAACAACAACAACAACAACAACAACAACAACAACAACAACATCATCATAAGGAAATTGTGTTGAGCTCTGGGGCATTTAAGCATTCTCACAAATATGAAAAACATCCACACTATCTAAAATAAAAAGAGTTTCTCTCTAATACAATATTTTTTCCATCTTCATAGAACATTTTGGTCATTTTAAATGCTATCTATTTCATTTTTCAATTTCACATATTCTGAAATTCACATACCTGTCATAATCCAACTCACCAATACACTCACCAGTGCAAATGTATTCAATTATGGTATCTGTAAAAAGAAATGTCAGCAATGGAAGCAAACTTAAATGATGATTTTATTTATAACATAATATGTACTTTGTCTTTCAAAAACTTTATTTCACATTCATAAAGTTTATACATAACATAGTTTATTATACGTGTGTTACTCACTTTGGAAGGTAATTAGTTTGGTATATTTATATCTATTTTTGATTTTGTGGGCAACGTCATTTTGCATTCTTACTCCATGAGCCATTCTAGATTATAATTATCTGTCTGCAATGGCATTTTAAAATAATACAAAATGATTGTCCACTAGCATTTAATAAAGTCTTGTCTATGCATGTTCTCAAAACTCCATTCACCAATGAAATCAACAGACTTCTGAAGAAGAACATATTTGCCGTCAGTAATGCTACAATGTATTTTCTTCTGGTGTTTCTTGTTCACTTCATACACCGTGATCAACTTTCTCTCCAAATGAACAAAAGAGTCGGCAAATGTTGGGTCAGGACTGAGGGATGAAATAACAGAGTATCACAACTTGTTACAAATTTTTGAAGCCCATAAATTATTACTTACTGAAGCAGTGGTTCCCAATCTCTGTTCTGTGTTCATTGATCCCTAATTATTCGGCATATATCCACCCCCCCCCCCTCCCCCACAACAACGATCTCTACTGCTATTACAAAAACACACACACAACTGAATTCTATTTACTTTCCCTCCTTTGTAACAGCTCTTGCACGTGACTAGCAGATGAGGTGTAGTAAATTTATTAAGCAAAAGAGATCCATAGGAAAAAAAGTTGGCTATCAATGCACTAGTTGCTTCATACTTAGTGTAAAACTTACACTCCTGGGAACTTGATGACAGTTCATTCATCTCATCACGTTTCACAGGTATGATGATTTCTTGTGATGGTTTCTGCAAAATACATCTCTGTTTCACAACCTGCAACATTGCAACATTTGCTGAATGTTGTGTGAATCAGGAATGATCAACAGCATGAGGATGCAGAAGGTAATGAAAAGCACTGCATTCAAGATACATAATGTTTATCCACTGGACATGTGGCCTGTAATCGAAAAAGTGTCACAACGCTCTCTCCATTGGTAAGATTACTGGCTAGACCCCCATTTAGATCTCCGAGAGGGGACTGCCAAGGTGGAGATGACCATGAGAAAAAGACTGAATAATCAACGAAAGGGTAATATTTTTACGAACTGGGGTATGGTTCTGTCACAGGTTTAAATGTGACAGGGAAGCTAGAAAATCTGAGAACAGAAATGCTAAAGCTCAATATACATGTAGTGGGAGACACTGATGTGAAATGGAAAGAACACAAGTATTTCTGGTCAGACAAACATAGGATAATAACAGCAGCAGAAGAAAAAGATATAAGGGGACAGGATTTGTTATGAATAGGGAGGTAGAGCAGAGAGTGAGCTACTGCGAACTGTTCAGTGATCAGGACTGTTCTCACCAGATTCACCAGCAAACCAATGCCGATGATGATTGATCAGTTATAAATGTGAATGATGCAAGAAGCAGATGAAGAGATAGATAAAGTATACGAGGATACTGAATGGGTAATTCAGTATGTAAATTGAAACTAAGAAGGAATAAAAGGAAAGATTACAGGAGAATACGTGCTTGGCACTAGGAATGACAGAAGAGAAAGACTAATTGAGCTCTGGAATAAATTTCAGATGGTAACAGCCAAATACTCTGTTCAAAAATCACAAGAGGTGGTGGTATACTTCGAGAAGACCAGGAGACAAGGTGAGGTTCCAACTGGATTACATCATGATGAGACACAGAGATTCCAAAATCAGATATTGGATTGCAATGTGTACCAAGGTGCAGATACAGACTCGGATCACAATTTAGTAATGATGAGTTTAAGAGAATCGTCTGAAAGAATCAACTTAGGAGAAAGTAGAATACTGAAGTACCGAGGAATGACAAGACATGTTTCAAGTTCACTAAGGATATAGATACTGCAATAGTAACACCAGAGTAGGCAGTTCCGTTGGAGAGTGGACATCTTTGAAATGGGCAATTAGGTATGTTTGGCACACAAACATAGGTACCTGGAAGGTAACTGTGACGAAACCTTGCGTATCAGATGAAATACTTCCGACTGATCAGCAGAAAAAGTAAATACAAATATGTTCAGGGGGAGACAGGAATACAGCAACATAAATCCCTTTGGAATGAAATATGAGGGCTATCCAGAAAGTAACAGACGTGTTTATCTATTGTGGCAATACATGGGGCTACAGCCACCATTTGTTGTCATAATGTTCCTACACTTAGTGAGCATCCATGGTGGTAGTGTGTGATTTGTGTCTCACCTACTCTGCTTTCTGTGACGTGCACTGCAATAGCAAACCCCACCAATTGTGAAGTGTGTTCTTCAATTACATTTTTGTTGGCAAAAAACCACAAATCAATTGAAATCTTTTGTGATATTTGTGAGATGTATGGAAAAGGAGTAATAAGTGAAAGCCAAGTGAGTCAGTGGTGCACTGATTTTAAAAGTGGCCATACCAATGCTTACAATGAGGACCGCAGTGGTAGGCCTACCCTTGTAATTGAGGAATTGGTGATGAAAATCAAGGACAAAATTTATGAAAATCGTAATCTCATGATTACAGAACTTTTGCAGCATTCTCCTCAATTTTCACAGAGGTTGGTGCACGAAACTGTGATGAAGACTCTTGTTAGCACAAATTTTGTGGTTGGTTGGTTGGTTGGTTTGGGGGATGAAAGGGACCAGACTGCTACGGTCATCGGTCCCTTTTTCCAAAGACAAAGAACACACACAGAGAACAAAAACGAACAGAATAGATCACAGACGATACAGAACAGGAGAAACGGAGACAGGGACAAGACAAAACGAACTAAAACCACACAGAGTGTGACAGTGGTTGGCCGACCATAGAAATAAAAAAGGAAAAGCCAACCACTTAGAAACACATTAAAAGATCAGTTTAAAATCATAGGCCAAAGGCCAGAATCAGCACAAAAAATAAAATAAAACAGAAACACTCAGATGAAAGAATAAAAACTCCCTGCCCTAATAAAACGTAAAACTAAGGCAGCCATAACAGGGTCATCAGATAAAACGGCAGGGAGCGTATCAGGCAGCGCAAATGTCTGCCTGACCACAGCTAAAAGGGGGCAGGCCAACAGAATGTGGGCCACTGTCAAAGCCGCCCCGCAGCGACATACAGGAGGGTCCTCCCGGCGCAGTAAATAACTGTGTGTTAGCCGGGAGTGGCCAATGCGGAGCCGACAAAGGACGACTGAGTCCCTGCAGTTGGCTCGCATGGATGACCGCCACACAGTCGTCGTCTCCTTAATGGCACGGAGTTTATTGGGTGTAATCCGATCGCGCCATTCAGCGTCCCAAAACGCAAAAACTTTTCGGCGGAGGACTGCCCGCAAATCAGCCTCTGTGAGGCCAACATCCAGAGATAGTTTACTCGTGGCCTCTTTCGCCAGGCGGTCAACATGTTCATTGCCTGGGATACCGACATGACCGGGGGTCCACACAAAGACCACAGAGCGGCCGCAACGCGCAAGAGTATGCAGGGACTCATGGATAGCCATCCCCAGACGAGAACGAGGAAAACACTGGTCGAGAGCTCGTAAACCGCTCAGGGAATCGCTACAGATAACGAAGGACTCACCTGAGCAGGAGCGGATATACTCTAGGGCTCGAAAGACGGCGACGAGCTCAGCAGTGTAAACGCTGCAGCCAGCCGCCAAGGACCGTTGTTCGGAATGGTCCCCTAGAGTTAGCGCATACCCGACACGACCAGCAACCATCGAACCGTCGGTGTAAACAATTCCAGAGCCCTGATACGTGGCCAGTATGGAATAAAAGCGGCGGCGGAAGGCCTCTGGAGGGACCGAGTCCTTCGAGCCCTGTGCCAAATCGAGCCGAAGGCAAGGGCGAGGAACACACCACGGGGGTGTACGCAGAGGCGCCCGGAACGGAGGTGGAACAGGGAAAAACCCAAGCCTGCAGAGAAGCTCCTTGATGCGTACGGCGATCGGACAACCTGACCGGGGCCGACGGTCTGGCAGATGGACGACTGACTGCGGGAACAGGACACGATAATTTGGATGCCCGGGCAGACTTAGAACATGGGCAGCATAAGCGGCCAGCAAACGTTGGCGCCGGAACCGCAGTGGAGGTACACCTGCCTCCACTAGTACGCTGTCCACAGGGCTGGTGCGGAAAGCACCAGTGGCAAGGCGTATCCCGCTGTGGAGAATTGGGTCCAGCACCCGTAACGCAGATGGGGATGCTGAGCCATAAGCCAGGCTCCCATAATCCAGACGGGACTGGATTAACGCCTGGTAGAGCCGCAACAGGGTAGAGCGGTCGGCGCCCCAGCGGGTGTGGCTCAAGTATCTCAGAGCGTTTAGATGCCGCCAACACGTCTGTTTAAGCTGCCGGATATGAGGCAGCCAAGTCAACCGGGCATCGAAAACCACCCTCAAAAACCTGTGGGTCTCCACCACAGCAAGGAGTTCGTCGCCAAGATAAAGCCGCGGCTCAGGATGGACTGTTCGGCGCCGGCAGAAATGCATAACGCGGGTCTTGGCTGCCGAAAACTGAAACCCATGCGCTACAGCCCAAGACTGCGCCTTATGGATAGCTCCCTGTAGCTGACGTTCAACAGCTGCAATGCCAGTAGAGCTGTAATAAAGGCAGAAGTCGTCAGCATACAGGGAAGCAGAGACAGAAGTTCCCACGGCCGCAGCGAGCCCGTTAATGGCTATTAAAAACAGGCAGACACTTAAAACAGAACCCTGTGGCACACCGTTCTCCTGGACGTGGGTGGAACTATAGGAGGCTGCGACTTGCACGCGGAAGGTACGATACGACAGGAAATTGCGGATAAAGATCGGCAGAGGGCCCCGAAGACCCCATCCATGAAGCGTAGAAAGGATGTGATGACGCCATGTCGTATCGTACGCCTTCCGCATGTCGAAAAAGACAGCGACCAGGTGCTGACGGCGGGCAAAGGCAGTACGGATGGCCGACTCCAGGCTCACCAGATTGTCGGCGGCGGAGCGGCCTTTCCGGAACCCACCCTGAGATGGAGCCAGAAGGCCCCGAGACTCCAGTACCCAATTTAAGCGCCGGATCACCATCCGTTCGAGAAGCTTACAAAGAACGTTGGTGAGGCTAATGGGGCGGTAGCTGTCCACCTCCAAAGGGGTCTTTCCAGGTTTCAAAACGGGGATGACAACGCCTTCCCGCCATTGCGACGGAAACTCCCCCTCGACCCAAAGACGGTTGTAAAGATCGAGAAGGCGCCGCTGGCAGTCCACTGAAAGGTGTTTCAGCATCTGACAGTGGATGCCATCTGGCCCAGGAGCGGTATCAGGGCAAGCAGCTAGGGCACTGCGAAATTCCCACTCACTGAATGGAGCATTGTAAGATTCTGGGTGGTTGGTGCGAAACGAAAGGCTCCGACGTTCCATCCGCTCTTTAACGGAGCGGAAGGCCTGGGGGTAATTCGCAGAAGCGGAACTCATAGCAAAATGCTCTGCTAAGCGATTGGCAATGACGTCGGAGTCAGTACAAATTGCTCCATTCAGTGAGAGCGCAGGGACGCTGGCAGGGGTCCGATAGCCGTAGACGCGTCGAATCTTGGCCCAGACCTGCGAAGGAGTGACATGGAGGCCAATGGTGGACACATACCGCTCCCAGCACTCCTTCTTACCTTGGCGGATAAGGAGGCGGGTCCGCGCACGCAGCCGTTTGAAGGCGATAAGGTGGTCTAAGGAGGGATGTCGCTTGTGACGCTGGAGCGCCCGCCGGCGATCTTTAATCGCTTCAGCGATCTCAGGCGACCACCAAGGCACAGCCTTCCGCCGAGGGGACCCAGAAGAACGGGGAATGGCAGATTCGGCGGCAGTAACGATGCCGGTGGTGACCGATTGAACCACCGCATCAATGTCGGCATTAGAGAGAGACTCAAGAGCGGCAGTGGAGGAGAACAAGTCCCAGTCAGCCTTATTCATAGCCCATCTGCTAGGGCGCCCAGAAGAGTGACGCTGTGGTAGTGACAGAAAGATCGGAAAGTGGTCACTACCACACAGGTCGTCATGCACACTCCATTGGACAGACGGTAAGAGGCTAGGGCTACATATTGAAAGGTCAATGGCGGAGTATGTGCCATGCGCCACACTGAAGTGTGTGAAGGCACCATCATTTAAAATCGAGAGATCGAGCTGCGACAATAAATGCTCAACGATGGCACCTCGACCTGTTACCACTGACCCACCCCACAGAGGGTTATGGGCGTTGAAGTCGCCCAATAGCAAGAAAGGTGGCGGCAATTGGGCTATCAGCGCAGCCAGGACATGCTGCGAGACATCACCATCCGGTGGAAGGTAAAGACTGCAGACGGTAACAGCCTGTGGTGTCCACACCCGAACAGCGACAGCCTCTAAAGGTGTGTGGAGAGGGACAGACTCGCTGTGCAGAGTGTGAAGGACATAGAGGCAGACGCCACCCGACACCCTTTCATATGCTGCCCGGTTCTTATAATAACCCCGATAGCCACGGAGGGCGGGGGTACGCATTGCTGGAAACCAAGTTTCCTGAAGAGCAATGCAGAAGAAAGGGTGAAGGCTGACAAGTTGTTGGAGCTCAGCTAGATGGTGGAAAAAACCGCCGCAGTTCCACTGGAGGATGATATTGTCCATGGCTGAGAAAGGCGTGAAAGGACTGGGAAGGCAATTTACGCCGCTTGTTCACTCACTGCCACCGATTCAGTACCCGTACGAGAGGCATCCATGGCGTCTGAGGGACCAGCGAGATCAAGGTCCTCAGCGGACGCTAGAATCTCGACTGCATCCGCAGACGCAGAGCGCGAAAGGTGCGGTGGGGTTGGCGCCACCGCAAGTTCTTTGGCCTTAGAGGTCTTTCTCTTGGACTTCTCTCGCTGAACCTTGGGTTGCACCGGCTGGGAAGGCTTCACCGATTCAGTCTCTGGGACAGAGGAGGATCGCGAAGCCCTACGCCCGGCCGCTGGTGAGGACTTATGCCACTGGCGGCAGTCATCCTTCCCGCTGGTGGAACCCTGGGAAGGGAGGGTCCCAAGGGAACACTTACGGGCGAGAGTAGCCGAAGAAGTTAGACGCTTCTCCGGCTGAGAAGCGGGGACGGACGTCCCCGACGGGTGGGAGGAGGTTGCTCCTGAGGTAGGTGGTGCAGGAGCAACCGGTTGGGTAGAGCCCCCCACACGCAAGGGGGCAGGAGGAGTCTTACTGCTTATCGAGCTGGCTGGAAGTCTCGAAACTGATGGAGCGAGCACAGTTGTCGTAGCAGCTGCATAAGAAGATGTAATTCTCACAGGATGGAGTCTGTCATATTTCCTTTTGGCCTCAGTATAGGTCAGCCGGTCCAGGGTCTTATATTTCATAATTTTGCGCTCTTTCTGAAAGACTTGGCAGTCAGGCGAGCAAGGTGAATGGTGCTCCCCGCAGTTGACACAGATGGGAGGCGGGGCACATGCAGTATCGGGATGAGACGGGCGGCCGCAATCTCGACATGTGAGGCTGGAAGTGCAGCGGGAGGACATATGGCCGAACTTCCAGCACTTGAAGCACCGCATCGGGGGAGGAATATAGGGCCTGAAGTCACATCGGTAGACCAACACCTTGACCTTTTCCGGTAACGTATCACCCTCGAAGGCCAAGATGAAGGCACCGGTAGCTATCTGATTTTCCTTCGGACCCCGATGAACGCGCCGGACGAAATGTACACCCCTGCGCTCTAAGTTGGCGCGCAGCTCGTCATCAGACTGCAAAAGAAGGTCCTTATGGTAAATAACTCCCTGAACCATATTTAAACTCTTATGCGGCGTGATCGTAACAGCAACATCCCCCAGCTTGTCACAAGCAAGCAACCGTCGTGACTGGGCAGAGGATGCCGTTTGGATCAGGACCGATCCAGAGCGCATTTTTGACAAGCCCTCCACCTCCCCAAACTTGTCCTCTAAATGCTCGACGAAGAACTGAGGCTTTGTAGAGAGAAAAGACTCCCCATCGGCTCTCGTACAAACTAAAAATCGGGGCGAATAACTATTACCTCCATCCTGAGACTTACGCTCCTCCCACGGCGTGGCCAGAGAGGGGAACGTTTTCGGATTGTACTTTTCAGCATTAAAGTGAGCCCGAGAACGCTTAGAGACTGCTGGCGGCTGGCCGCCAGCGAGAGATGATGTACCACGCTTCATTGCGGGTCATCTGCCCTGATGCCACCTACTCCGACCAAGGGCCCTCCCCACGGGCGCCACCCAGCCGCAGCAATAGCCACCTGGCAGGATGGCCGTTGCCGGGAGTCCTGATACCCCAGGAGGATAGGCATCTACTCCTTGGCATACGTGGGGAGTTAACGGCGCAGGCATCAGTAGAGCGATCCCTGTGTTGTCAGGGGGCTACAACCAAGAGGGTACATGGCGGCCCCACCACAACGGACTGGCTACCGTGCTGGATCTTAGGTGCAAAACTGTTCAAGGGCGTCGTCGCAGTTAAAAGAAACACTGCAGAGTGCAGCGTGGGAATCGCACACAGGGACGTATCCTCGCCCAAGAGATGGAAAACGAGCGGGACACCATTGCAACGACGAAAAAGCCGGCTAAAGGTCTCAATGCACGACGGATACAGTGCACCATGTAAGGCGCCCTTCCCCAATTGGCTCGCTCTTCGGAATAATTTAGAAAGATGGAGGTCAAACCCAAGAGGGGACCATCACATAAGGCCGAAACATGTGAGACTCCTTTTAGTCGCCTCTTACGACAGGCAGGAATACCGCGGGCCTATTCTAACCCCCGAACCCGCAGGGGGACAAATTTTGTGCCACATGGGTTCCCAGAATCATAATGGAAGGCCACTGACCTTCCTTTAACATTATGAGAAAAATGGTAACAAAGTTACTGATTATGTCTTAACTGGGGCAAGACCTGGGTGAAGCATGTCAACTGTGAAACAAAAAAGGCACTCAATGGAATGGGGACACACAAATTCACCAAAGAAACCAAGGAAGTGTTCGCAAACACTGCTAACAAGAAAGATCATGTCTATTGTGTTTTTGGGACTCTTAAAGGAGTGATTCTCATTGATATCTTTGAACATACACTGAAAAAGTTAAGACAGGCAATACAAAACAAGCGTTGGAGAAAACTTAGTGCAAAAGTGTTGTTTTTTCACAACTCGCATCCATGCAATGCCAAGCATACCCATGAGCTCCTAAAGGGTTTTTAATGGGAACGTGTTTGATCAACCACAATACAGCCCAGATTTGGTGCCGAGGGATGACCACCTCTTCCCAGCAATGAAGACATGGCACACTACAAAGCACTTTATATACTGAAACCTAACTGCGTGCCAGTATAAATCACAGGCTGCAGATTTCTAAGTGATGCTACTGAAAATGTTGTGCCATGGTGTGATAAGTGCCTCAACCTGAATGACGATTATGTAGAAAAATGGCTATAGAGTGTACCTCTAAATGTATAAAATAAAATTTGGTTTTTCCATAGTGTTAATTTTTTTTATTTCAAAATGTCTGTTACTTTGTGGATGGCCCCGACAAATAGCAAATTCAGGACAGCCAAGGCGACATGGCTGCAGGAAAGGTGTGAAGAAATCTGAAGAAAATGGTAGTTGGGAGCCCTGAGTCAGCAACAGAAAAGTCAGAATAACTTTTGGTGAAATTAAGATCAAGGGTGGTAACATTAACAGTGCAATGGGAATCCACTATTACATGCAGACGAGAGAGCAGATAGGTGGAAAGAATGCAATGAAGGCATCTACGAGGAGGACGACTTGTCTGATACTTGACAGAAGAAGAAACAGAAGTTGACAGGGAAGAGATGGAGATCCAGTATTAGAATCAGAATTTAAAAGAGCTCTGGAAGACTTGAGAACAAATAAGGCAGAAGGAACGGATACTATTCCATCAGAATTTCTAAAATCACTTGGGAACTGGCAACCAAATTACTATTCAAATTGGTGTGTAGAAGCTATCAGACCAGCAACATACTATCAAACTTTTGGAAAAATATCCACAAAATTCCAAAGATAGCAGGGACCGGTAAGTGCAAAAACTAGCACAAATCAGCTTAACAGTCCATGCATCCAATGATGAAACCTCTAATATCAAAATTAGCCACAGCACTGAAGGCTTGTTTTTCAACATGGATGAAAAGCCTCCACAGACAAAACAATGATTGGCACAAATGTTTTTCTTCCATAGTTACATCCTTAATGCTTTAATATGAGAATCACTTCTAAAGTTCTGCACGTGGTAAGATAGAATTGAAGAAAATAATTTATTTTACAAAAAATCTTTGTAGGCCTTCATTCTTGCTCATGCGGCTTCCCAACATTTTGGCAACTTCTGTATTCTGGATAGGGCACCTTCATTGTTGAGCTAAATGATTACTTAGGTCACCTAACTGTACGCTTCATCAATTGTATCAAAACATTTTTCACGGAGTTGCTGCTTCAATTTGGGTAGCAAATCAAATCTGTTAAGCTCATATCAGGACAGTATGGTGCAGAATACTCTGGAGAAACAGCTTGTAGTATGAGGCTATCACGGACATCCCCTGGGGCATTCCATTTGTAGTTATGACTCCATTTATGTCATGCGTAAAGACCATCACTTCCACCTTTAATCACTGGTGGTGGTATTTTTACAGTTGTGGAGAGTCAGAAATTTCTTTCATTTATTTTACAATATCAGCCATTTCACATGAACCATTGAGGCGGACTTTGGAGACTGTGTTGGAACTCTTATAGCAGTGCAAGCAGCTTCAACAGTTGATATTAGTATTTCATAAAACTACTATGTCCGAAGATCTTCCCATGTTAGGTCGAAATGTTTATGCAGGAATTCTTATTCTGACTACTCTTGCTTTCGTTGCTGCGATTTCTACTTTGCTGTGTTTCTCGTTCTCTTTCTTGCATTTCAAAAAATGTGTGTGAAATCTTGTGGGACTTAACTGCTAAGGTCATCAGTCCCTAAGATTACACACTACTTAACCTAAATTATACTAAGGACAAACACACACACACACACACACCCATGCTCGAGGGAGGACTCTAACCTCCGCCGGGACCACCAGCACAGTCCATGATTGCAGTGCCTTAGACCGCTTGGCTAATCCCACGCGGCTTTCTTGCATTTGCTCTGGGGTTTCATTTACTGATGTTTTCATTATGTAGCAAATGGAGTGGAACACTATTTTTCAGTTCACCCTTCAGAATAATATACACATTACATTACACAATAATGACAAAATACAAGCACACAGGAAATAGAATTTTCTATGTGCCAATTACAATAAAAAGCCTGTGTATACAAAAGGTAGTGCAAAAGACTTGTGTTGCCAACATAAAAATAAAATATTAAGGCTTCAAAGAACAACGTATAAGGAATTCTTTTGCTTAATGATATGGTCATATTGTTGCATAAACTAGCAACCCAAGATTCCAGACAGAAATGTTAACACATTAAGATTGTTGCTCATTCCTTGCCAAGGCCGATTATGAATTCAGTGCCTGATAGTCTTGGCCCATTCTGTTGCATGAACATGAATTCAGTGCTCTGCAACATGAAGAGACAGCTGATTTTGATGCATATTCCTGTTTCACATTATAATAATGTACTTCTACTTTAAATCAGTAATACTAACTCATCTTTGTAAATTTTGTGACTTTACCAGTTTTGATACTAGGTGCCTCATATACAGAAGAATGGAAAGAAACCTGAGGATCAGTTAGATGATGATGATCAGTTTGGCTTTAGAAAAGGTAAAGGGATCAGAGAGGCAGTTCCCACATTGGACTTGTAAGCAAGATTGAAGAAAATCAAGACATGCTCACAGCAATCATTGACCTAGAAAAAGTGTTCGGCAATGAAGATGGTGCAACGCATTCAAAAATCTAAGAACAACATGGGCAAGTTATTACGAAAAACAGGTAATACACAAAACATACAAGAACCAAGAGGGAATGATAATGGAAGACAACGAATAAAGTGCTCGGATTAAAAAGGGTGTACAACAGGGCATGCATAGTATTGAAAAAATTTATATGTTACTAATATACAATTTTTTTTACGTGTCTGCTAAATTACAAGATGGTATTCTGGTGGGAACATGTTAAAATAAATTTTATTTTTCTGGTAAACACAGCATCCACCACGCAGTCTATAGACTTGTGCCTTGGAAATATTAATTGGCAAGAAACACATAATGGTGTCAAATCAATTGTTAGTCTCATTTAAAGACAATTTATTGCAGCATTAGAATCAAACAATTGAATTTAAAGTCAGAACTGGCTTTTCCATGTTAACTACAAAAATGTTTGAACATACATCATATCAACACATGCTCGATACAGACTATGAATAATTTAATTAATTGTACCTTATTTAACAAACAAATTAACATTAATTAAAGTCACTAATTAATCAATGATGACAGGCGAAATACCCTCAGACTTCAAGAAGAATATAATAATTCCAATCCCAAAGAAAGCAGGTGTTGACAGATGCAAAAATTACCAAACTCAGTTTAATAAGTCACAGCTGCAAAATACTAACACGAATTTTTTACAGACGAATGGAAAAACTGGTGAAGCCGACCTCGGGGAAGATCAGTTTAGATTCCATAGAAATGTTGGAACATGTGAGGCAATACTGACCTTACGACTTATCTTGGAAGAAACATTAAGGAAAGGCAAACCTGCGTTTCTAGCATTTGTAGACTTACAGAAAGCTTTAGACAATGTTGACTGGAATACTCTCTTTCAAATTCTAAAGGTGGCAGGGGTAAAATACAGGGAGCAAAAGGCTATTTACAATTTGTACAGAAACCAGATGGCAGTTATAAGAGTCGAGGGACATGAAAGGGAAGCAGTGGTTGGGAAGGGAGTGAGACAGGGTTGTAGCCTCTCCCCGATGTTATTCAATCTGTATATTGAGCAAGCATTAAAGAAAACAAAAGAAAAATTCGGAGTAGGTATTAAAATCCATGGAGAAGAAATAAAAACGTTGAGGTTCGCCGATGACAGGAAGAGCAGTTGAACGGAATGGACAGTGTCTTGAAAGGAGGGTATAAGATGAACATCAACAAAAGCAAAACGAGGATAATGGAATGTAGTCGGAATAAGTCGGTTGATGCTGAGGGAATTAGATGAGGAAATGAGACGCTTAAAGTAGTAAAGGAGTTTTGCTATTTGGGAAGCAAAATAACTGATGATGGTCGAAGTAGAGAGGATATAAAATTTAGACTGTCAATGGCAAGGAAAGCGTTTCTGAAGAAGAGAAATTTGTTAACATTGAGTATAGATTTGAGTGCCAGGAAGTCGTTTCTGAAAGTATTTGTATGGAGTGTAGCCATGTATGGAAGTGAAACATGGATGATAAATAGTTTGGACAAGAAGAGAATAGAAGATTCCGAAATGTGGTGCTACATTTTTTTCTTCTTCTTCTTTTTCTTTTTTAATCTTATGGGACTTAACTGCTAAGGTCATCAGTCCCTAAGCTAACACACTACTTAACCTAAATTATCCTAAGGACAAACACACACACACACCCATGCCCGAGGGAGGACTCGAACCTCCGCCGGGACCAGCTGTACAGTCCATGACTGCAGCGCCTTAGACCGCTCGGCTAATCCCACGCGGCATGTGGTGCTACAGAAGAATGCTGAAGATTAGGTGGGTAGATCACATAACTAATGAGGAGGTATTGAATAGAATTGGGGAGAAGAGGAGTTTGTGGCACAACTTGACAAGATAAAGGAACCAGTTGGTAGGACATGTTCTGAGGCATCAAGGGATCACAAATTTAGCATTGGAGAGTGTGGAGGGTAAAAATCGTAGAGGGAGACCAAGAGATGAATACACTAAGCAGATTCTGAAGGATGTAGGTTGTAGTAAGTACTGGGAGATGAAGAAGCTTGCACAGGATAGAGTAGCATGGAGAGCTGCATCAAACCAGTCTCAGGACTGAAGACCACAACAACACGATGATGTTACTATTTACAATGAATTGTTTACAGTGCTTTACAATCAGAAACTTTCTATTACCTTCAACAAGTATCGATATAACAGGACGGTCTTTTGCAAAATAATCTGAGGCTTTTAGCATCTCTTCATTTGATAGTCTGTATGTTAACGTGGTAATTGTGGGGTATAAATTACAAAGTATGAAATTAATTAAGAGTTAATTTATCTGGTCTTCTTGGGTACAAAAAACAAGGTGCTGGTTCATAAGGAAGCATAAACACATGAATTTTATGAACATCATAGTCTTTAAAACAAGAAATAACTTTTGCTTTAACTTTGGCTTTGCTTAAAGGAATGAATTATTGATACTTCTGAGCTCCTGCGACTGCTATACTTCATAAACTTGAACAGGATTTAATATTTTGTTACCAATAGGGTTTTGCAAACTAGCTTTGCCTGTAAGCTTTTTTATTGTGTCGCCAGCACCATCAAGCACTCTCTTTCCATGTGAAGCAGCATAAAAATCCCATTTTACCTCAATTCTTTCAAAATCATCAACATGAAGATGTAAGTTAGACAAGTTTTTTAGATTCTTATATTATGCAGCTGAGCCATCACTGAAGTAATAAATTTTGTTCAAATTAGAAAAAAAAAAAAAAAAAAAAAAAAATCAAATTTCACGAACTCTAATAAGTTATTTTTGGAACACATATAAGAATGCTGTATTGCGAGCCAAACTATCTCAGATAAAAAAAAAATTCTGTAGCTAAGAATATTTTTTTCTTTATTCTGATGTTTTGTCTTACAATGCACTGTGGCCATGGAATTACTCCAATGGAACCCTTGGGTTCCATCTTGAGGCACGAAAAAATAATTTTCAGCAAAATCACACATAACAATGGCTTCATTCCAAATTAGTGGAGTTTTGTTCTCAGAAAAAAGCTGATTGTTGTTTTGCAGCACAGTCATGTCATTTTAGATGTGTTCACTGTGTACATCACTGTGTACAAAAATCTTCCACAAATATCTCTGTTGATTTGGTTACAGTTCAAGTTTTTTTGAGGTGGCATTGTGCATGTTGCTCCAGATACTGGACGGCGAGAGTTCCAATGTATGTTACGGGTTCCAGGAATTTGGGACTGCATAGATGGAGAATTTTACGGATGGACAGAAGGTATGCAAGGAGGTTTGAGCCTGATTGATATGGTTTTGCAGAACTACGAGGGCCGTTCAGAAAGTAACCTCCGGTTGATTTAAAAAAATACACCAAGTTAAATAAAAATATTTTAATATATACATCTTACAACTACATCTTTGCACTATTTTTCTACATAGTCTCCATAGCGATTGAGGCACTTATCGTATCTCTTCACAAGCTTTGAAATTCCTTCTGCATAAAAATCACCCGCTTGTGCCTGGAGCCAGCCCGTGACCGCATCTTTGAGCTCTTCGTCGTCATCAAACCGCTGTGACCCGAGCCATTTCTTCAAATGCATGAAGAGGTGATAATCACTTGGCGCCAGGTCTGGGCTGTAAGGTGGATGGTTGATAACGTCCCACTTGAAGGACTCAAGAAGGGCCGTTGTTCTGCGAGCAGAGTGAGGACGGGTGTTATCGTGCAAAAAAACGATACCGGAAGTCAGCATACCACGGCGTTTGTTCTGTATAGCCCGTCGTAACTTTTTTATTGTTTCACAGTACACGTCTTGATTAATGGTCGTACCACGTTCCATGAATTCAACCAACAACACCCCTTTGGCATCCCAAAACACCGTTGCCTCTCGAAATATATCGAGGGTCTCACTGAGGCCTTCAGAGACCGTAATTACTCTCCCAACCTTGTACAAAAACAGGTTTTACCTTTCTAGTTACCCAACACCTCCCAAAGTCTGGTGAGACCAGCCATGGAGGAATTTTCCCCTTGTGACTCAGTACCACCCAAGACTGGAGCAACTGAATTATATTCTCCATCAGGGTTTCGACTTCTCTTGTTGTGCCCTGAAATGAGAAATGTTGTACCCACTATCCTTCCCACCCCTCCCACAGAGAGATTCTGCTGCCCACCACAACTACACAGTATCCTCATCCATCCCTACACAATCCCTGCTCCCAATCCTTGCTTCATGGCTCACATCCCTGTAATATGACATAGATGCAAGAGCTGTCCCACACATCCTCCCACCACCACCACCACCACCACCACCACCACCTATCCCAGTTGGGTCACAAACATCACCTACCCCATCAAAGGCTGGGCTACCTGTGAAACCAGTTATGTGATCTACAGGCTTAGCTGCAAGCTGTGTGCTGCATTCTACGTGGACAAGACAACCAACAACCCAGCTATCCACATGAATGGCCACTGACAAACTGTGGCCAAGAAATAACTGGACCATCCTGTTGCTGAGCATGCCGCCCAACACAACATTCTTCATTTTAATGACTGCTTCACAGCCTGCACCATCTAGATCCTTCCCACCAACACGAGATTTTCTGAATTGCGCAGGTGGGAACTCTTCCTGCAATATGTCCTGTAACCCTCCTGGCCTAAACATTCATTAGTCGTTGTCCTCACCCATCTAGCCCCTCCCCCCCCCCCCCCCTTGCCCTCCACAAATTGCACCTAGCTGCACTACTCTCCACCTCCTCCATGCACGCTCCCTGCAGCACTTTACTGTCCCACACCCGTACCCTGCTCTCCATCTCTGCCCCAGCCTCCTCCTTACAATCACCCAGTTACCTCTCCCATTATGCTGAACTGCGCAGTAAACCTGGGTTCGATGTGGGGTGGGTGGACTACTGTGGCCTGTTGTTGGGTTGTGAACCACTGAGGGCTACGGCGGGACAAAGCCTCTCCATCGTTTCTAGGTCCCCAGTTTAATACATACATACATACATACATACATACATGATGAATGGTATGTGGAAGACATCTTGGTGATGCTAAGAGTTATTGCAAATGACTAATATCTTCAGTGCATGGTTTTGTCCTACGCTTCCCAAAATTTTCTTTAACACCAGGGTGGTGCAAAATAGTCTTATTTTACTCCCATGATTGATCAGATTATTTGCTTGCCATTAGACAGGCAAAAAACACGTAAAGAACTACACATATTACAACAAACAGCCATGCATCAATATAATAAAATAAAAAATTAAAAAAAGCAAGGGAGCACAGGAAGCAATGAAAAGTAATAAAAAATTTTGCCTGATGACACACTACTGAAGAGTATCTCAACAGCTAGAGAAGCAACTGAAGAACACAAATGTCAGATGCAGTTTACAAATAAACTATTCTCTGAAAGTGCAGCTTAGACAAGTTAGCTGACAAATCTAACAAATTTTCAAATTATGGAGTCCACAAAATACGTCACACAAATTGTGAGAAGTTTTATATTGGACACACAGTTAGGAATTTTTGTATTAGGTTCAGGGAATACACATATCTACAGAACAAAACTGCATTTGAACAACACCTGACTGAATGCAAGTGTACTGAAACCAACATCAACTGTCAACATGTAAGTCACACATACAGCTTTTAGGGCCTGCCTATAGAAGCTTTTGGAAGAAATATGGCTACAGGAATAAGAAATGCCACCCCACAAAACTTCTATTGAACCAAACGAACGTACACCATACAGAAATTTTTCACTGTATGATAGGCAGTTACAGATCTTGCATGTCATAATGATGAGGCTCTGTCTACCTGTTTTCACACTGGCACTGTGCTGCCCTTGCTTTCTTGGCTCGGGTTTCGTGGAATCATGTGCCTGCTGCTTTTTCATGTTTTCTCAACTGCTGTCGGTTAACTTTACTGTGTATTGTCAGTTCTGGTGGGGTAATTGGGAACGATTTTGTGAAGTTATGATGATTCAAGTAAGTGCTAGCTTGCTGAATTTAAGTGAATTATTTTTGCAATTTTAAGACATAATACCTTGAAATACAAAATCTGCTCTTGGTCTCTTCACATGACATCGTAGTAAGTTCACATTTACCCCATTGTGTTCAGAGTAAATGGAAATTGCAATCTCAAAGTGTGGACTAGATTTGGATTTGCCAGCAGGGTTAACTGTAAACCAATGCTGTTCTACAACTTATGAACATTTTCCTGAACAATTAGTGTTTACAATTTCCAGAATGAGATTTTCACTCTGCAGCGGAGTGTGCGCTGATATGAAACTTCCTGGCAGATTAAAACTGTGCGCCGGACCGAGACTTGAACTCGGGAGGCAAAGGTCTCAAGTCTCGGTCCAGCACACAGTTTTCATCTGCCAGGAAGTTTCAGTGTTTACAATTACCACAACCAACATGTGATAAAAATTCCAAAATTAGCAATTTTTGAAAGCAATTTATTAAAAATTCCAAAATTAGCAATTTTTAAAATAATTTATCAAACGACATTAAAAATGAGGCAACAGGGTAACATATTCCTAGTCAGTACACACAAACAGAACAAATAAACAAAAAAATATACGGCTAAGCTTTTCTCCCCATGTGATTTTAACAGGGTCAAACACAAATCTGTCGCGAGCTTGTAGTCTACCAGGTAAATGACTCACCAGCACACTAAATGAATGTTATTCTGTACACACATTTCCATTAATTGTAAACTGACATGGCTAGCCTGCCCATCAAACATCAAAATGACACTCTGACAGGGTAATTGGGGATTTTTACGATATTTTTGTACGTGTTGGATAAAAGACGTAGTGAACCATTGACAAAACCTTGGTTCCTCCATCCACTGCTTTGTTGAAGCAGTTTACAGTCTCCCTGGTTAGGTATTAGACAAAGTCCAACTCTGAACTGCACCATTCTTACACACATTGAGGTCACAAAAGTCATCCCATACCTCTTAATATCATTTCAGAGTTAAGAGTTCCTTTTGCATGGCGTAGTGCAGCGATTCGATGTGACATGGACTCAAAAAGTCGATGGAAGCCGCTTGCAGAAATATTGAGCCACACTGCCTCTATAGCTGAAAGTCAATGGAAGACACTTGCAGAAATATTGAGCCACGCTGCCTCTATAGTTGCTCATAATTGGGGAAGTGTTGCCAGTGCAGGATTTTGCGCACAAACTGACCTCCTAATCAAGTCCTATAAACATTCAATGGAATTAATGTTGAGCAATATTGGTGGTCAAATAATTCTCCTGGCCATAATGTTTTTCAAACCAGTCACGAACAATTGTGGCCTGGTGACATGGTGCAGCATCATCCATAAAATTTCTGTTGTTTGGGAACATCAAGTCCTTGCATGGCTGTAAATGGTCTCGGTTTGTTCAGTTAGACCACAAGACCCAGGCCATTCCACGTAACCACAGACCATACCATTACGGAGCCACCACCAGCTTTCACAGTGAGCCCTAACACCAGCTCTTTCAAGCTGAAATCAGGAGTCACCTGGCCAGGCCACAGTTTTACAGTTATCTAGGGCCCAGGAGAGGTGCTGCAGGCAATGTTGTCCTGTTAGCAAAGGTACTCTCACCTGTCATATGCCGCCATAGCACATTAATATGATATTAGCCACACTGTACTAGCCAATACAAACATCCTATGCCCCAGATTGAAATCTGAAGTTATTTCACACAAATTGTTGTTTGTCTGTTACAACTGACAACTCTATGTAAATGCAATTGCTCATGGTCTTTACGTGAAGGCCATCAGTCACTGCATTTCAGCGGTGAGAGGTAAAGCCTGAAATTTGGTACTCTCTGCACACTCGCTACACTGTGGATCTCAGAATACTGAATTCCCTAACAATGTCCAAAACAGAATGTCCCCTGTGTCTAGCTCCAACCACCATTTCACATTTAAAGTCTGTTAATTCCCATTGCACAGCCATAATCACAAAGGAAACCTGTTCAAATGACTCATCTGAGTACAGTTGATGGCTCCATCATAGCACTGCCATTTTATACATTGTGTATGCGGTACTATCACCAGCTGTAAGTGCACATATTGCTATCTCATGACTTTTGTCACCTCAGTGTATGATCAATGGTACAAAGTGAGTGCATCTACAGCAATGCAGGCCAAAACAGTTGTAGATTCCCTACCTAACCCAGCACAGACCCCATTCAGAGGCTTCCACAAGAGCCCCCATTTCTGCATGAGCAATTAAACTGGCCAATGTAGCTTCAACGTGTGGAGGGAGAGCTTGAGGATGCTCAAGGCTTCATTCATCCAGTGTTATCCTCCAACCTAAAGAAGAAATCAGAATAAAATTAAGCAAATCCTGTGTAAAGGTTTATATTTAATCTCTTCCTTTTAGTCTTTAGTTCTGGACACAGAAAAATTTAGACTCCACCCTTCAATTCAGTAGTATGTGACACTTTGGGACACTATAAGCTGCTTTTGCTTAATGTTTTAATTTTATAACATCATGCACAGCTGTTGACACATCATTTACAGTGTGACTGCAATTTGGACGCTTTTTTATGTATTTCCTTGGCATTTTTCAAAACCCGATATGAATATCATCATACTGGTTTGCAATCTCCACTCAGTATTGGTACCCATTTACCTCACTTTGTAATTTTTTAGTGGGTAAATGTAAAAGTCCAATGGATGTTATTTACATGAAATTAAGGAATTTCACTGTTGCAGTCTCATTGGAACAATAAAATAATTTAATAAAACAGAAATGTGTGTATCTTATCTATAAATAAAGGAAAAAATACTTTTTCCTTTCAAAATACGGAGCTGCTAGACTCAAAGTAAAAAGCTCAACAATTAACAGAATTCAACAATAAAAGAGAGAGGGAAGTTATGTCAAAATAACATGCAAAGGTTGAAAACAATGTTTTCTGCAATTACACCCAATGTCTCTCTAGTAGTTTGCAATTACCCAGCTGACCCCACACATTGCAGAAATCTATTTGGGATGTCAAATATTTAGAATTTTAAACAACATTTTACTGTGGACACACGTTTAAGCTCTAGTTCTAGTTTAATTGCATTTTAACTAATATTTTACAGGGGACTGGTGTATAAATCTAATTCTTTTTTAATTACACCTTAACTGATCTTTTTTTTGTTTCACACCAAATGTTCAAGATTGTATCCTTGACTTTGTAACATGCAACTGTAAACACTGCTTATGGTCAGCGTCACCTAATGATGATGCCCTCTAAACTGTTTGCACTGTAGCTATAGGCATTTCCCATAATTTTACATCAGATTTCTATACCATGTGCCAATGTCAATATGTTTTATATGCCTCTTTTGATAAATAAAGGAAGGACAGATGTATGTACATCAGTTCCTACTCAAACAATGTGAATCACACTACTACTTGAATGTTTGTTAACTTATCATAACACTATCATTCATAAATATGTACATTCTTTTTAAATCAATCTGAAGATGATCATTATGATTAAATAATTCAATGAATAAAACAAATACTTGTGATCACAGACTACTGTGGTTTTTTACATACTGTCACACACTGGACCACTTCTCTTCAAAGTGACCAAGTCATCCCTCAATAATTCCACTGAAGTAACCATGATTTATGATGGTCCCATGAACATTACAAATGGTGTGACATGGTTCTTAATAGACTGTGTGATCACCACACATGGCAATGCATGCTCTGCAATGTGGCCCTACACTGGCCACTAGGTTAGCAAGTTCTTGTGGTAGGGCATTCCATTCCTCCATATTTGAGTTTGACAACTGTTGGATAATCATTGGGGCATGTGGGTGTGCTGCAATATGTCACCCCAATGCATCTCACACATGATCTAAGGGATTTATGAAAGGGAGAGGGCGGGGGGGGGGGGGGGGGCAGGACAGACCAGCCCATCTGCCAAATATCTTCTCACTCCAACAGCTCCTCCTCAACGAAGTTCAACAATTCACACATTGTAATACACACAAAACAAAGTCTCGACCAAATGCACCACTGAAAAAACCCCTATGTTCCAAGATTTGGAGCTCAGTACATCCGAGCACCATTATGCCTCCCCTAATACCATAATACTTGGAATACCAAAAATGATCACCTTAGACAATGCTGGATGTACCGTCATATGGCAAGAGATGGGAATATGTAAAGCATCCAGAACTGCTCTGTATAGCTAATTTGAGAAATAAATCTCTAACTAGAACCATCCAGCAGAATTTAGCACTGTCAGGCAGTTTCTGAAGGCATTAGCAGATGTATATGTATCACATGAATAAACTCCTAAATAAAAATTTGATCAATCACATTAACCCAATTATTTTGATATAAAATATATTTGCCTCTACTAGTCATCACAACATGCATGACAAGTAATTCTGAAAAGATTTTTTGGGCAGCTTCATATAGCCTACAAAGTTAAGAAAAGCATGCCAATCCATACCACTTTTGAAAGATGCACCTTATCAATTTCGCGTGCATACGTGTTGCAATCACTTTATGTTGAAGCACCAAGACTTTCCATCACAATAATTAACACGGAGCACAACAATCATGTGCACGAAATATGAATTCATATGTTGTCCATTTGAAATACATGATTTCTTCTTGCTAACAATATTCACTCACTGGATTGTCTTAAATTTAAACTACTAGGCGAAAATAAACGGGGAGCGTTCACACAAGTTGTCAAAACCACGGCGTCTTCAACTTATAAGAATACATATCATGCACTTACACACTATAATCATTAAGAAACATCTAGTGCAACTTACGTTCTGCATGTACGACGGAAAGGATAAGAAAATACATGGCACGGCGCCGCATCTAATGCGAACATTTGATAAAGACGTTCGATCAATGTCTGCTTCTCGGAAGTGGACTGAACATATTCTACTGTGTTTGGTTGGTTTCCAGTCTATTCGTCGCAATGCCTTGATCCATAAGCTTTTCCTTGCGCTGTCCTTCGGGAAACTATGTATCGCGAACATAAAAGATCGAAGGTAATGAGTAAAATAATTGAAACGCTCCCTATTGTGAGCTTAAGTTTTAGTTTAGCTGCAGCATTTACCTGTGGAAAGTAACAGCTGACTTTCCGCTTCTGTTTGTGCATCCGGACGCAACACATGTAACCATTTTTCCCACGTTTACGTTAATATTTCAATGAACAACACATCAATACAAACACGCTACTGGCAATGTTTTGAGCGCAAACAAATGGCGGTGCTGGCTTCACGTTTACGGCATCTTGCAAGGGGCTTCTTGGTCGTCATCCTCAGATTCTAACCTCCTTGGGTCTCACACACGAGCGACCGATCGCAGCGATCCTTCGCATGCGTGTTCCAAGGGCGACCGATCGCTTCGTAGATCGCACGTTTGCGGTACAATCGCAGTGATCCGTTGCTGATCGCGTGGAAATAAAAGGTATTTTCACACCGATAACAAACTCCAACAAACAAAAACATGGGCTACAACTGTTTAAGTTTGGCAAATTTGCAACTGTTGTGGGTCTGGCAAACAACTGTTGGAAAATGTTGACAACAGTTTTAAATTATTATAAACACACATTCGGTGTTTCGATTTTTTGTTAGAGAAAAGCAACGGAAATGGATTCTGACTGAAGATGCATCAGCAATTTGTGCTACAATTCTTGCCACGAAAATCAACCTAACAAATGATTTTGTGGTCCAGAAAATTTTTGTTGCAATGAGAAACTCACGAAACTTTTAATTCTGTACTGGAGGTGCTCAACGTTGAAGACAGGCAAGGTTTCAAGAATTTTTTTCAGAATCACATGTGGGCTGACTGACTAACTCTTGGGGCTAGTAGCCCTACATATTCAACGTAAAGAGAGAAATTTTAGAGCTGCAGTATCACCAGCAGAACAACATCTTTTAACCCTTCAATTTTTGGCAACAGGTGACAGTTACACACATTTAATGTACTCTCTCTGAATACCACTGGCCAAGATTAGTGAAACTGTACCTAGAGTGTGGTGAGTTATCGTGAATGTGCTCAAGAATTTTGTAAAAGTACTGTTATTTTTCTTACTCTACATTCTTAGCACATTTATACTTGCACTTATTACATATTCAGTTCCTTCCCAATTACCCACTATCTGAAGGCAAGGAACTGAAAGTTACTGTCATGGTCTCTTTTTGCCATAGTAGTTGCAAAACACTGCAACCTTTAAGTAAAATAGTATACGTTGCCGGAAACATTTGAAATATATGCACTTACACTCGGATACAGCACATCTTACCAGCCTTTCCCTCAGAAAGGAAGCAATGAAAATATGTTCCAAAATGGAACATAATAAATGTTGCTGCCTTACACTTAAAAAGATACATTGACATAATTTTTGGTAAAAATATTGACTGATTTTGGCTCTATTAATTTTTTTGAAAAACAAGAGATAACACTGTTTCTTCACTACACATTGTCAGTATTATTATCTGCACCTGCAGCCTCATTTTCAGCTGCATGTCACAGTTTCTACTGTAGCAGCAGCCGCAGCTTGGTCTTCAGCCTGCTCAGCAAGCATTTCCTTAGCGTTATATATTACATCAGAAATTTTTCGTTTTACTTTAACAAGCACATTCTCATTCCTTATTTCTTCCAGTTCAGCTGCAACCCAATCTGCAAATGCAGAGTATTTGTCTGTTGTGTTTGACAGTTTTTCTATTTTATAATGACTTCATGCACATTACAGCTTGCTCTGCAGCAGTGGTTCTCTCCCTCTTCTTTGCAAAACTGGGATTTCTGACAGATACTGAAGGCAATTGGGAGTGTACAATTGATTGTGGTGGTGGTGGTGCAAAGATGTTTGTTGTAAAAGCTGGGATTTCTTCATTAAAGCTTGTAGATTGTAATACAGTGGTGTTGATTATCATTACCCTCTTCAGTGGTGGCTAAGTGGGGTACATTAAATGTTTCTGATGAATCCTGAAATATACAAAATGTAAATGTTAGAACACTGTGCCCCCTAAAGCTACTTATTAATACAGCAATTAAATTTGAACAGTATTTTTCTTACTTTTATAGGAAACATCTACAAAAGAAGAATGGGAAGAAGTATCAAATGTATTTCAAGCAATATGGAACTTGCCATACTGTATGTATTGGTGCAATACATGGCAAACATATTGAAATAGTGCAGCCTGCAGGAACTGCATATTATAATATAATTACACTGGAACATTTAGTGTTGTGCTGTTAGCATTGGTAAATGCATATTACAACGTAATCAGTAACAAAGTAGGTATGCAATGAAGTATTTCAGATGGTGGTGTCTTCAACCACTTCAAGATGGGTGAGGGATTTTCTAAGGCACAAATTGCTCTACCCATGCCAAGACCACTTCCTGGAAGAAACAAGGATGTGCCATTTGTTATGGTGGGAGATGATGCTTTTGCTCTTTTAGATACACGATGAAACCATATGCAGGGTGGCAACAGAAAAGTAGCCAGGAAAGAATGTCTTGCTCTAGAAGAATTGGGGAGAGTTGTTTTGGAATACTGTCAACAGTTTTTCAGTGTCATTTAACAACTATGCACTCAACTAGGCCTTCTGAAAAAACAACATTACTGACTTCTGCAACTGTGTCTTTGCACTATTTTCTTAGAATATATAAAGAAAGTGCCACAGTTTACTCACAACTTGGCAGTTTGATATGGAAGATCCAGAAACAGACAGGATTCAGATGGCAGTTGGAGAATGTCTCCGCAAAATAAATGTCTCCAGAGAAAGGGAGGCAACGCAGTTAGAACTGCAAAGCAAAGCATATAGGGGATGAATTTGCAATCTACTTATAGCTTTAGTTATTAACAATATATGCCATTAATTTGCAAACTACTTTGCATCAGATGTTGACAAAGTGATATGAAAAGTGAAATAAATAAATTTCCAGTGAAAATAGGCATGTAATTACGTTTCCGACTAAAAATCTTCCAGCTTCAGTTACGCTAGTAAATGGCATTTTACTTACTATTGAAATATTTTTCTCCCTCGCTTGTTCACGCCTTCCAAAATCTTCATACGCTCGTAAAATATCCATTTGAGAATGTAGATCTCAGTTGTCTCAGGCCCACTTTCAGTTTTGACCATTTTACAATGTTGTTTGTACCGTGTTTTCATATATGTCCATTTCCTTTTCACACTCCTCAAGCGATACACCAACTTATCTGAAATTTCTTTCGGTAAATCCGGGTTCACACACGCAACGAAAGTATCGCCACAAGTAAAGTCATTCTGGAGTGGCGTTGTGAGCTACCGTTCACACAGGACGCCACAAATTCTTCGGAATTGTGCAGTTTGCAAAATGGCGTCACCTGTCTCAGCTGATTAAACGGCTTTACGTATTACTAAATAAGATGTTTTGGAAACATAATAAAACGGCTTTACGTATTACTAAATAAGATGTTTTGGAAACATAATAAATGTAATATATTACTTATCAAAGTGTTTTCTCGTCTCTCTTGTCTCGACTACATGTTTTAAGAACCGGTCTGCAGCTTCAAACCAAGCAAGGCTGGGTTTATAAATACCGTCTGTAGACGTACCACTCTTAAGTGATTTCAGTACTTTTTTTATGTTCATTCATGTAAGCATTTCGAATGCTTCGAATTTTTAATTTTGTTGTAGCTACATCAATTCCAGGAACATATTCACGCATACTGTTTACTATTTCAATTAATGCAGCATCTCTCAAATTTCTGTCTTTGTATGATTCGCTTTTGAGGTTCCAAAGGCATTCTCGTTCTTGATACATCTCCAAGAATATCATAAATGTCGCTGTTGACCACTTTTTCGACATATTAATAGCAAACGCACAAACGAGAGCACTATCTGCGAACGAATACGCACTAGAAAGGTTTGAATCCAGCCGCGAGGTAGCAATCGAACGAGGTTATTCGATTGTGGAGAAGGCAAAATGGCGCAACAAAGTTCAACTTTTTGTGGCGTGACAAAAGTTGCGCTTCTTAAATGGCGCCACCGAAAACTAGGAGTTCACACATGTAACTACAAAGCAACTGCAGTTCGCCATTAGCAGTGGCGATACTTTTGTTGCCTGTGTGAACCCGGCTTTAATCTTTCTTTTCATATCTGTCTTTATACGCAGAATCAGAACGATCCCAGAGGTTTCCTCATTTCAAAAAACTGAGTCGTTTGATCTGCTGACCACTCGTTACTCGCTATTGTCGAAAGAAACACTGTCGACGAAGAAAGACATGCAGCAGACGACATGGCAAATGCGCATGCGCACATCACACAACTCTGCCATGTTTGGCTCACTGAACTCTAGACAAATCTTCCCTCAACTACTTGTTCAAACTCGCGACTTCAAACAACTGTTGACAGCAGGTAAGAATTAAATCAAACTCCGAGCTGAAAACAGTTGTCAAGCGAGTTTGTTGGGGTTGGTTTTTAGTGCGAAGATGCCTTAAGGCAATCTGATGCATCGCATGCGATTCGTGCATACATACGGCTGCTGGTTATCCAGGAATGGGTGGCAAATACGTGTGCGACTCGAGTGGGCTGTTTTGTTTCGCCTACGTTGAAAACAACTTTACGTTAGAATTTATGGTTATTCAGACGCCACGGACTACTCTGAGAAGTGAAGTGGAGGCTGGAATTGTCGTTTACAATAAGAAATATAAGCAAGAAAGACGTGGAAACATTCCACGAAGTCTTTCCAATGGCTGCATTCACACAGACCATCAACGGACGTCTTGTCATGTCAAGTACCGTCGAAGTTTCTCTGGAGAAAGTTTTGACGGTGTCGTCTGCTAAAGGAAGTTAACTCACTTTCGATGTGATAACTAATGTTATAGTAGTGATTTTCGTGCTCCTGTGTCTTCTTAATCTTATTTTATTTCTGTGCTTTGTTTTCGCGGAAAATTTCAAATGTTCCATGCCGACTTGGAACAGATATTTTTTCCTTTGTGTGTTCTCCCACAAGCGTGGTCATACATCTGAAAGCGAAAAATTTAAGTTTTACAACAGAACAGCGCTGATGCCCAAACTGTATATACTAAGAACATAAATTGATGGAGCCATTTTCATTCAATAACATTTTAAATGAAAAAGTCAGTTCTAATGAAGGAGTAAAATACAGCTCTTCATGAAGTTATTAGGAACGTATGAAAAGAAACACAATGGATAAGGTAAATAGGTTCTATTTATTCCCTAATAAATGTTGTCCGATTTGTTTCTTTGCATATATAAATAAATGTCGCTGTTTTGAAATGCTGTTCCACTTCTCAGCACAAAAATGATCAAGAATATATGTTAGGACGTTTGTTTTGGCCATAAATAAACTTCTAGTGTTGTTAGTTCCTCTATTCAGATACCATATTAAGACTTTCTGAAGCACGTACAAATTCGATAACTCATAACCTTAGTTAAGTAATTAAAAACTGGGCTATGTGAACGGACATGAGTGTTGCAGATGAACTTATAGCACAGTAAGAGGGCAACTGCCACTCAGAGTCGTCTTCTGCAAAGACAGGAAGTGGATGCGGCCCTCATTTGGGAACTTATTGACATAGGGGGGGGGGGGGGGGGGGTAGGTATCAGCTCTCGGAGGAACTAGAGGTGAGTTGATTATACAATAACTCAACTCCAAACATGTATTTATGTTAAAAATGGAATGTCATTCATGCCGATGGTGGGCTTCTTCCCGGGGCTTAATGACCACCAGAATGGAACACTGAACGGAAGCAAGCACTAGGGAGAATGTATTGGCCTCGGCTTACCCTTCATCACAAGGACAGCTGCTCACAGTTGAATGAACTGGTTTGTGATACTAGTGCCCACAACCTGATACAGTGGAGCAGTGATACCAACAGCAGAGGGGAGTATTGTAATTTATCCTTGAAAGCAACTTTGAGAACTGGAACAGGGGTAGGGAAACAACCTTCAGGGGGAGAAGATTGGAAGATGTAACTGACTTAATTTTTGGATCCCTCTCAAGGGCAGTTATATAAAATAACAGGATGTGGTGATGGAGCCATCCTTATCTGATCACGTTTGAGGCTGAAATGGATGTTAAACAGACCATTTTTTATTGAAATTTGGGGAAAACAACAGAATTCACCTAGGAAAGGCCTAAACCCACACTTATCTGAAATCAGAACACCATTAAGAAACCCAGTAAATCTTGAGGAAATGGCATAAGAAACAAGTTTACCATTATGACTTCATACTTGGAAAACTGTCCAATTGCCAAGAAGTGCACTAACATGAATATACCTTGATAGAACAATAAACTTGACTTGCAAAGGGAACAAGTAAGCCACATATTCAACATTTCAAGAAGGAAACAACAATGGGCAAATTAATAGGGGCCACTGCCAAATACAACCTTGCAGTTAAGCAAACAAAACTATAGTCCTTGAAGGTACTCTGAAAGGAGGTGGAAGATACATTTACTTGTGCCAGACTTAATCAAACACTCACCAGAATGCTACCGAATCTGGGAGGCACTTGAAGGAGGATGGTGGGTACATAAGGACAGCTAGACATTGAATGGTCTCCTGAAGACCAACTTCCCCCAATGCAACCTGGTCGATACCATACCAATATTTATTCCCTTGAAGGTACTGGTTTACAGGTAACCAGAGGGAGAACTGAACCAGCCAGAGAATGCATTAAAAAAAGAAAGAAAGTAGGGGGTGGGAATATTTCAACCATTCCTGACTACTGCAACAAACAGGAGAGGGACTGATTAGATTCCTATGCAGATTGTTTAGAGCCAACCTAGCAGCAGGAGTCATTCCTAATGCTTGTAGGACACTGAAGGTTGTTTTCATTCTGAAGCTACGGAGAATGGATCATATAAAGGTTAAGGATATGAGATGGACCAGTCTGTCCTCCTTCCTACTAAAGTACAGAAAAATAGGTTAACATGCACATTAGGGAAAGGAGGTTGACTGAGGTTCCTCTACACGAAAACCAATGCATGCGTATCAACCAGGCAAATAATGTAAAACAGCATTTGGCCAACTTGTTGGAAAGGTGGAAAAAGCTCTACACGTTCACGAAACAGTTCTCTGCATTTTCCTTGATATTGAGGGGGCTTTCGGAATGTGACCTTCAAATCCATGGTTACAGCTGTAGAAGAGTATGGCAGTAAGACCACCATATGCAGGTGGATTAAGAACATGCTGAGTAGGCAAAAGGTAGAAGCCACTGTGATGAATGGGAAAATGGTAATCAACACCACCAGAGGGTGTTTGCAAAGAGGGGTTTAGTCCTAACCACTGTGGAACCTAGTGGTGAATGAACTGATCAAAGAGTTAAAATCTTGAGGATTAGGGTATGCAGATAATTTAGTCATAGGCAATATTTGGAAAATTTACTAGTACCATTAGAACAGTGGCACAATCCACACTGAACAAAGTGCAAAACCAGTGCAAGAAACAGGATCTAAGGGCCAGTCCCTAGGAAACTTTTGTTGTACCATTCATGCACAAGTACTGGAATATTAAGCTTCTCGATGAGTCTACCTGTGGAAGGGTAGGTAGTGAAGCATCTGAGCGTAACCCTGCATACAAAACTACCATGGACCTCCCCATATAAGGAATGTGCATGAGAAGGGCCTATTTTACACACTGGGGTCAAAGCCCCAGGAGTATGTACTAAATACACACCACTGTTAAAAACAACTACGGTAATTTATGGGGCTACAGTAAAGTGGAATAAACTAGAACAGGAGGTGGATACTAAGGAGCTTGGCAAAGTGTGTACAGTTATCTACTTAGCCAGAACAGTATTACCCCTCTGGGTTACAACAGAGGCAGCAGCAGGACCATAGAAATTAAGAACTGGAAATAATAGGAAATGTTTAGGATTCCAGAATCTCACATCAATATAGTGAATGTGGTACATATAGGAATGTTCAGGGAAATGCCAGCTGACTATTCAATAATTTCCACATGCTTCAATAAACTTTAGGGCCACCACTGTTTTTGAGTATTACTGTGGAAACTAGCAGCTCAGCCTCAGGCTGCAGAAGACATACACAGCTGGCAAGCATCAAAGTGTCAGCATGCCAATTGAGCAACATGGCTGCTTTTACACTGCAAGGCTGCCAAGGCAAAGAACCGGAATCCTGGTGACACAGTGAAAAGAAGAGACTCGTGCAGGGCGGCCTAAGCAGTTCCTGCACCACCAGCTGCTGGATTTGCTTTTCTGAAAAAGGCCAGAAGCTGAGCATTGGCTAATAAACAAGCTGCACCATGTAAATAACTGAATTCTAATGGAGGCATCAGCAGTGCGATATCGTCTACAATTATGGAAGGGCTGTGGTAGGCGCTGAAGTGACGTAAGCGTCAAGCAGTCACTGCGGGAGATCCTATAGCACAAAGTCTACCTTACTGGGGCATGTGTTGCTGAGTGTCCTTCTGTGTGTAAGCATTTCCGGGTGCCAAAATTAATCGGGCTACTGGCTGCCTGGTGTCCTCCTCAGCATACCACTCAGCATCGTAATCACATGCCAAGAGGAGATATGAATTCCTTACAGAACTACTGTGAGTGTACTAACACAACTTCTAAAAAAATTTTGCAAGTGCAGGCATTGCCTGCTGTGGAACAACAACTGTTGAAATTAACTTTATCAGGACAGTCAAAAGTTGCAATCAGTACATTTTATTTTTATCATTTTCCTTGTATAACTTTACAGATTTTAAACAGTTTCTGGTAACGCTCTTATAAAATTATGGAACAAAACCACTAAAAAATAAAACATATTGTTTGCAGCTAGTGACTGTCCTGGTAAACTAAATTCTAATAAAATATTTGACTTGTCGTGTTTTTTCTCTACGCTGCCATCAGGCTACATCCCAGCTGTGACCCACTCCCGCTATCCAACTCATGCACAGAAGTGGCCCTACACACCGGGTCCACTTCAGCTGGTGTCAGAAGTCTTCTAGGACTCGAATTAGTGTGTCGGGAATTAATAGCAATGAATAACCAGGACAGGTGCAACAACTTCATTTGTTGGGCTAGAAGCTGTCCTAGCCATCACTAGTAGGATGGTAAAATTAAAATTATGTAGCTCGATTGGAAGGCAGCATGCAGAATATTAAACTAAAATCAAAAACAAAAACATGGCAAGCTAATGGCACTGAAGCCATGTTTCAAGAGAAGTTCTATAATCTTGGACTTGAACAGGATACAGATTAAACTCATCATAAGACAAATGACTGTCCACAGGAACTTTAATTAACATCTACACATGATAAGTATAGACAAAGAAGCCCTGAAGTGTGGCCTGTGTAGTGTGGGCATGAAACTGCACTACATTTGGTCTTCCAATGCTGTGTGTGGGAGGTCAAAAGACACAGAATATTCAAGCCATTAATTGCTTAAGAAATTGTGTCTAATAAAGCAGTAGTACAGAGTCTCCTACTGCTCTTTAATGTTGCTGACTGGGTTTATTAGAATCACATTAAAAGAAACCACAATAAACTCAGTTTCGGTGTGGGCTGCAGTGGGCTGAGACCACTGCTTTTTTGTTTCCTAGCACAAATCGATCAAACAAAAATCAAATATTTATTTCACTTTCATGAACAAAACAAATCGTCAATTTATTGACCAGTATATGTTATTAAAAATCTAGTCACTGTCCTCCAAAGACAACTGTTACTTTATTTACATTTACTTGTGTTTCTTTGAGAAAATAATTCTGCATTCTCACTACATGGGCCATATGAGACTAACACTGAGTCATTATCAAGTGGCCACTGAAGTCCCATCTGCACACTAAAGTTCAGAAATGGGGTCTTGTGTAAACACTTACTCATAACCTCACTAACCATTAAGTCAGTGGTATTCAGAGAACATCACTTGTAAAACAAGGTGTCCCACTTTGCTCCCAATTATTTATTGTCCTAGGATGTGTTGCTTATTTGTTTCACACAATACATAATTTTCTCATGTTGTTACCACATTGTCAAGAGGTAGTGTGTCAGAAATAAGGGGAACATCTTTTGGCAGCACTAGAAAACAGATGCATACAATAATAAAATTAGCATGACCTGTCAAGTTTTCAATGCACAGAAGCTATTAGCTACTGCTTTCTGATACAGCAGTTCCTAAAATAAGGATAACTCCTCAATTAGCACAAGCAGAATAATCACATATGTACAAAAAAAAAAAAGAATTAATATGTTGAAAATGGTTTCTGTGCATAAGATTATTCCTCCTCTGTGCTAATTGTTATGCCAGAATATTTTTCTTTATACTGGAAACTACTGCTCCAGAAAGAAGTAATTATTTCTGTGCATCAAAAATTTCTCATTTTATACGTTTGTTTATTTCCTTGGGTTGCCAAAAGAAGCCCCCCCTCCCCCCTCATCCATACACACCATTTCACAACACTTGTTCACACCAAGAAAAAAGTTGTAGACCATAAGTGAACATGAAAAACAGAAGAAAATCAAGCTTCTTCAGCAGCCAAACTGTTGCATCAAGCAGTGAATAGTCACTCAAATCATGAGATAAATACCTTGCAGAAGCAGCACTACTACACAGATGACGATTGTTCCATGTAAATGCACAGCTGTCACACCATTTTGCCAACATAACAGGTTCTTCATTCTTACAACATGCACCACAGCTTTGAAGTCTTTTACATAAACACTTACTTTTTATTCTACAAGAGCACATATTATGTCAGGGTTGTATTTGACATTTGCTTGCTACATCCTTAATAAGTAGATGGTAGCAAAGTGGGTCATCTTGTTTCACAGGTGATGCAAAATGTATGTACATGGAATTCCATTTATTTAACGGTTAGTAAATTTATGAGTAAGTGTTTAAATAAGACTATTTCTGAACTTAAATGCCAACATGAGACTTGAATGTGACTTGATACCAACTCAGTGTTAGTCTAGTGTAGCACATGCAGTGAGAATGACTGAAATTATTCCTGATTGCACAAAACTGTCAACTAACATTGATAGTGTGTTGAATGACCTAAATGTTCTTAGAAGGGGAAAAATGTGTTACAGAGACAAATATAGGCTTTGTCTGGCACTGACTGTAAGCTTTACATTTTAGTGGTAACATTCAATTGGACTCACACTTACCCAATAATTTCATACAATATATTCATGTTTCTCTAACTAAAAAGTGTCATTTCATCACCTAATTCAGAAAACTGTACATACTGGTAGTAAAATTATCAGAAGGATCTTGTGCCATTTACACTATTAACTATTACAGCTAATAGTTCGACTTAAATTAAAATGATCAGTTGTTTTGCCACGATGTATTCAACGCATAATGAATTAAATTTCGCGTCAACAAATTGTATTGTCAGCTCTTTGTTTGAGTATTCCTCCATGGAAGTATGTCATATCTGAGTACATTCTCTGATGAGACAGTCAATTTATGTAATGAGAGCAAGTTGCACATACGGTATTAATGGAAAAACCCTTGTTTTGCTCTTCAAAAAGCTGATGAACTGCCACACTCCATGGCTTTAGTCAATGCCTTTTCTTGGCAGAGGTAACTCTCTGTTGTCTGTCAGGTGCAAAGTATTAACTGCACAATAATGGAAATATGTCTACCATGACAGTCAAAAGATTTCACATTCAGAAGATGCAATGAGGATTGTGTGCAATCAAATAGTCACAAATATGAACAAGATAGCAGAAAAAAATCATCACATTGCACAATGATTAAATATTTTTATTCTTAAATTTACTTTGTAATTTTAGAAAATAAAGCTCCAGATTCAAGACCAAACCCGTAATTGCGTTTAACACAGCCACTAATATATAAGGGTTATAGGAAAAAGAAAGAGTTCCTTGCCTTCTTTATGATTTCCACTTATAACTATTTGGGACACATTGCTGTGCAAAATATAGGCACACCACTATTTTCCACTGAGCTCCATCCATTACTGACTGTTGCTGTACTGCCAACTTTAAATTCAGTCTTCCTCATTTTACCTTTTTCTTCATTTTTTACTGGATTTTATTTAACTTAAAATTCATTCTCTTTTTACAAAATGTGCTTTGGCAATTTTTCAAATGTACCTTAATCAATTCTAAAATATTTGTGAATAGTTTCGGTCCTTTATTCTTTCTAGTTCGTTGGCAGTTGAAAAATGTACCTTAATTAATTCTAAAATATTGGCTGAATAGTTGTATTCCTTTATTCTTTCAGGTTTCGTTTGTTTTGTTAACTGTTCACCTGAAACACCTTTTCCGAATTTTGATGTCTGAATCCTAGCTTTATCCATTACGCAATTGTTACTCACTTTTACAAAGAACTTAATAGTTTGCTTGGTATCTTTTCTGATTCTAAACATTACATGAATGCTCTTACTAGGACCTGTGTCTGAATCCCCACCACAAAAACTATTGAACATTAGAGGCATACCTATGTAGAAGTGTGCAAGAAAAATACTAAGAATGGAGGCAAACTACCTGTGCAACCACCCCACCACACCTCAGCTTTGTTACGTTAGTGCTCTTGAGAGTTCTTCGTGTTGCAAGTGTATTTGCACTCATTTGTGTTGTGATTATCTTTATTAGAATAAATAAGAACTCATGGCTGCCAAAAATATTTAATAAGAGGAAGATTAGTGAAACAAATACAAGTTTCTGAGAAAGATGGGAAGATGCACTTTGATTTATAAATGGACACAACGATGGCACTTTATTTGGTTATTATTAAAGGAAAGGGTTGTGGGAATGAAGAGATAAGATTCATTTCTCCAATACACAAGCACGCATAGTTCATTTACAACAGCTCTTCTTTTAGATTTGCATGGGGGAAAAAAGAAAAACCTATTCAGCTCAAACCAAAAGTTCATCATTAAAAAAACACAGTCAGTAGCAGTTGCACAAAATGAGGCTGTCATAAAAGCATCATATGAGGTAATTAATATTCTTGCAAAAAATATGGAACCTTTCTCTGATGCTGATTTACTGAAGCAATGCAACGTAACTGTTTCTCAAACTTTATGTCAACATTTATCAAACAGTGTCAGATGATGATCAGTTTAGCTTCAGGAAAAATAAAGGCACCAGAGAGGCAATTCTAATGTTGTGGTTGACAATGGACGTGAGAATAAAGAAAAATCAAAACACGTTCATAGTATCTGTCAACCTGGAAAAATCATTCAACAAAACAAAATGGTGCAAGATTTTGAAACTCTGAGAAAAATAGGAGTAAGCTATAGGGAGAGATGGGTAATATACAATATATACAAGAACCAAGAGGGAATAATAAGAGTGGATGACCAGTAATGGAGTGCTCAGGTTAAAAAGGGTGTAAAACAGGGATGTAGTCTTCTGCCCCTACTGCTCAATCTGTACATCGAAGAAGCAATTATGGAAGAAAAAGAAATGCTCTGGAATGGAATTAAAATTCAACGTGAAAGGATATCAATGATATGATTCGCTAATGACATTGCTGTCCTGATTCAAAATGAAGACGAATTACATGATATGCGGAATGGAATGAACAGTCTAATGAATACAGAATATGGATTGAGAGCAAATCAAAGAAAGACCAAAGTAATGAGAACTAAAAAAAAAAAAACTTTAACATCAGGATTGATGGCCATGAAATAGATGAAGTTAAGGAATTCTATTACCTACGCAGCAAAAGAACTAGTTACAGACATAGCACGGAGGACATCAAAAGCAGACTAGCACTGGCAAAACGGGCACTCCTGGCCAAAAGAAGTCTACTAGTATCAAACATGGGCCTTAATTTGAGGAAGAATTTTCTGAGAATGTACGTTTGGAACATGACAGGAATTCGTGGTGGGTTGCATCAAACCAAGCAGAAGATTGAAAAAAAAAAAAAAATATGTTGGCACCACATAGAAGATAATTCAAGGTACATGTTTGAGGGAGTAATTAGTAAGGTAAATATATGCAATTACTTCCACCTTGCACGTGATTCCAGTGCCGATGTAGCTTTGATGGCTCAGTTTTTATTATTTTTGTGTTACTGCACAAAGGTTAGGATAGTAGAAGAATAATGTTTAGCAAATTTAACCTTCAGAGGTCACACAAAAGGATGTGATTTTATAGATGTGATTAAAGATTTCGTAGAAAAAAGGCTTACCCTTGAGCAGTTTAATATCATTGTGTACAGACAGTTGTCCGTCAATGAGGGGAGTAAACAATGATTTGACAGCATTGATTAAAAGGGAATGGAATTTATCAGATTTATTCTCCATTCACTGCTTACTGCTCTCAAGAAACTTTGGTATGTCAAATTTCTAATAACAAAGTGACAAGGATGTTACAAAAACTACAGTAAGTGTTACACATTTCATTCGTTCACATAAACTTATTTATCAAGAATTTGAACATCTACTGGAGACATTGCAATGCTTATAATGGTTATGTTGTCCTACATACTGCCATCAGATAACTAAGTGAAGGAAAAGAGCTGGAACAGTTTGTCAGTTTGAAATTATTTTATTCTTACAGCACAGCATTAAAAATTACACTAATCAACCAAAACATTATGACCACTGCCCACCGTGACAGTGGATGCTGCCTGCTGGCATTGTGGACGTGTGACATGGTAATAAAAGTGCGTTAGCGAAGTGGACATGGACGTGGTTCACCCTAGTGCAGATATGGGCTACAAATGGGCACATCCATTGAGATAAGCTACTCTGGCAAAGGGCAGATTATTATTACACAGAGCATGTGAATGAGGATCTCAAAAATGGCAGAGTTTGTCAAATGTTCGCGTGCTACTGTTGTAAGCAGTTACAGAAATAGGTAGGACAGGGAAACTACCATTAGGCACTAAATGGTTGGAAACCTATGACTCTTCACAGAACGGGGGTTAGGAGGCCTCTCTTCTCTGTGAAGGATGATAGATGGTAATCTTTGGCATCTCTGCCGAAAGAGCACAATGCTGGTGCATGCTCAAGTGTTTCAGAGCACACCATTCATCATACATTGTTAAACATGGAGCTACACAACAGACCACCCCTACATGTTCACACGCTGACCCAACATCGTCAATTATGATTGCAGAGGGCACGGGACGATAGAGGTTTAACCATTGATCAATGGAAACTTGTCGGCTCTTTGGGTGAATCACATCTTTTCTACACTAGTCAATTGTCGCCTCCACCAATGCCATCTTTGAGGTGAACGGCGGCTTGAAACATGCAGCGCACCACGAACGAAGGTTAATGAGAATGTATTATGCTATGGGAGTCATGCACTTGCATGGGACCTGTGGTAGTACCCAAAGACACATTGACAGTTGCGAACCACCTGCATGTTTGATGTCTTCCCTGTGTGACGTCATCTTTCAGCAGTATAGTCATCAATGTCTTGGAGTCAGAGCCATGTTACAGAAGTTTAAGGAGCATTATAGTGAACTCATGTTGATGTCTCCCCTATGGAACCCTTGTGGGTCGTTACCAGGTGACAGCACAACTTACACAAATCAGCAACATATTATTTATGCAAATTACATGACCTGTGCGTAGACATCTAATGCCAAGCACCTACCAACAAACTGCTGGATCCCTAATAAGCAGAATCAGTAATGGATTTTGTTCCAAAGATTGAAAAACAAGCTATTAAGCAAGTCGTCATAATGTCTTGGCTCATCAGTGTATGTTGAAGTTGATAATGATGACTAGCGGCCACTTAAAGCTTTTTCATCTGATACAGGAAAAGCCAATAAATTTTATTTTCCTGGGACCCAACTTGTTACTGGGGCAAATGATTGAAAACACATTTATGTATATAAACTTGAAGGAAAAGATTTGACTAATTTTCCAGCAGTTGCTATACTCTGATCAGACTTAACTATTGCTTGAAGTATTTACCAACATGCAGTGCCCTATTGGAAGACATTCAAAATGCTCGAGGCTGTTTCATTCTTGCAGAGAACAAATGGCATACCGAACATGATAATCAGTATTATTCTGTCAATTTAGGTTTCATAAAACTCATTTGGTAAATAAAATAATCTAACTTCAACATGACACACAGTTTCAAGTTTAATTTACAGAACATCGTGGAAGGCAGGAGCACATTTAATTTTGGAAATGTATGCCTAGCAATCATAAAAATTTACGAGACTATACACAGTTTATTTTAACACTGTTTCCTACAACTTACCTTTATGAAGCTTTGGTTTCAAAATTGAACTACCTGAAAAATAATCATCGTAATCGGTTACCCAGTCATTTAAAAGACACAAAGAGGATTGTATGCAGTCCTAACAATGCAAATCTAGATGGGATAGCTAAAAGAGTACATTACAAGTCACACCAATTAACATTTTTATTTTTGTACGAAGTTTACTTTACAATTAGAACGAATAAAAATCCAGATTGATGAACAAACCTGAAGCATTTTTACATAGCCTGAATATGCCAAAAACTATCTGAAATGAATGGGTTCTTCAGCTTTTGCTATTTGGAAAGTTTCAGTTTTAGAATAAAGTTTATGTGACTATTTGAATAAAGTAACATTTTTAATTCAACTAGTTGTCCGAGCATAAAAATATTTTGCAACCAACTTCAGGGATAAAATACACAAATCCCAGACTCACTTTTGCAAGTAACTCAAAATGATGAAATTACTAATGAGTCTCTTTCTTTCCTGCAACCTTCACATGCATCTGTCAAGCGATACGATTTGTAAGACTATGCATGACAGGTGAACTTCATTTTCCAAGGGGTAAGGTGGACTGGAGTCAGACAGGTGCACTGCATTCTTTCTTTTAGAGTATTAGAGTATTGAAAATTGATCAGCAGCACTTGGCTGTCATTCTGTTAAAGTCTGGCAGTGGAGGATCCTGTTGTCAGACCATGTTACAACAATGATTATTTCTGTCACCACCAAAAATTGACTGAAATGGTAAGCATTTATTCTACAAATCTAAAATTGTTATTCCCTATGTTGGAGGATTGTAATGTGTTAAACAAAGCTGACCATTGTGAACAACTTGCACAATAATTTTACTCGACAAAGGAGTTGGGTGAAGCCAACAGTTGCAAATGGTAAGCATTTATTCTTTACTGAAACTTCCTGGCAGATTAAAACTGTGTGCCAGGCCGAGACTAACGTGGGACCTTTGCCTTTCATGGGCAAGTGCTCTACCATCTGAGCTACCCAAGCACAGCTCACGACCCTTCCTCACAGCTTTGCTTCTGCCAGTATCTCATCTCCTACCTTCCAAACTTCACAGAAGCTCTCCTGCGAACCTTGCAGAGCTAGCACTCCACTGCAGAGTGAAAATTTCATTCTCGTATTCTTAACTGTTTTCAAATACACAATCCCATTTGTACCAGGAGTTAATGTTTAATAGTTTCTGAAGAAGTATGACTTTTGTATGTCTGAAACCTGTAAAGAATAATACTTAACATTTGGAACTGCTGGCTGTACCTGACTCCTTCACTGAATCAAAAATGCACTGGAGGAATTATAGTAGGCACGTGGGAAGTAGGTCACCTGAGGGGCGACACTGGGTGATGGCACAGAAAAATCTGCCATTGCACGTGATACAGATTATGTTTTCTTGTTTGTGTTCCAGTTCTGACAACTTATGGGCTTGTGTGCCTCTTACTGATCAGCTGCTATCAAACTGAAGTAACGCAGATTCGCGATTGCAAGAGAGAATCATTTTCTAATGCGGTACACGTCTGAATATGGAATTAAAGTAAGGTTGTTATAATACAATGCAACGAGTACAAGAAAAATGACATTCAAAACATTTAGTAAAAGTTTGTGACTGTGTGTCACACTGCACAATGCATTTAAATGTAAATACAATTACTGTTCTTACTCAATCATACACTCTCACAGACACGACAGCACTTTGTCATGCAATTACAGTGCTACAACTTTGCAATCTCTAGGGTGGCAGCAATCTGAAACAGAACAGTCAACAGCAAGTGTTTCAAATGGTGCAGACTTTTAATTATCAGTGCTTGGTGGAGAGCAGCCAACTTATCACAGCCTTACCACATTTTGTCTATTTGTGGCTCGTGACATACTAACGTGTCTAGGTTACCAAATACGAATAACATTGGGACGTATGCAGACTGAGTTGCTGGCCCACATCAGTATTGGCTCTTGAGCAAAGAAATTTGATGACCACTGTTTTAGATAATTTAGCCTACACAAAGAGCAGATTTTCATTCTTTTTTAATAATCCATGTTATTTAAGTCATCCATAAAGTTCCTTCTTAAACTCCTTATACCCAGTGAAAGAATCTGTTTAAGAGACTACAACAGTATTTTGGCAATTAAAATCCTGAATCGATATGCGGCTTCTTGCTCTCCTTTCGCGCTTTGCTAATTTTATCTCAACAATTCACCTCTACCAAAGAGTATTATAGTGTCAACAGAAGTGAATATTTTGTTTTATTATTTTACACTGGTAAAATATATTGATATAAATGTAGACCACAACCAAATCAAAAGTTATACACAATTAAAAATACATAATATTCCTCAAATTATTTATGTTAATTTTCAGCCTGTATGTAACAACTTATGTTTTAAAAACGATAAACAAAAGCCCACTTAATTAGTATACAATAATTTCGTTTCAACTTTAGTTTTACGAATCAGCTTGCAAACCGTGTAGTTGTTGTACAGTTGGCAATGTAAATTGCAGGAAAATAAACTGAATTTTAGTATTTTCCAGTTTGAATACCATCATCACACACATTAACCAGCTGTGTCTGAAGAACATACATTTATTTCTGATTTAGAAATCATAATAACTAAATAAAAGCTGATTTGGGAAAATTTTACATTTTTGTGAATATGTTCAAGTGACGTCCATTTCTAAAGCTTATATGAAACTGAATATAATGGTACAAATTTGAGGTCTGTAAGTCAAATAGTTTTTGAGATATGGACATTTTAAGATGTTACAAAAAAACAAAAATTGCACAATTTTGGAAACTTTAAAAATTAATAACTCTAAAGTGTATAATTTTGGATTCTATCTTATTTCAATAGGTAGAAGGAAAATGATAAAAATTTACCTAGTTGTAAACCATCAAGTTTCAAATTTATATTTCACTGGTTGGACATTTACAAAATAACCAAATGTGAAGTAATCTGAGTGGAGTTAGTATGTAAGGTCAGTGGAACAGCATAATCTGATGTTTTCATAGACATGCTGCCTCAGCCGCTACAGTGGCAGACTGTTTCAGAGACAGAGACATATCATCAGTAAATTTACTGATCAGTCTACTGTAATATGGGCAGTCTTCCATTTGCCAATTATAGAAAGGGAGAACCACAGAACCACACAATCTACTCTAGCACCAGAAACAAGGAATTGTGTAAAATGGCTCTCATTGTCCTGTCTGAACATATATTCAAGTTCATGTTTAGAGGGCTGACTTCTGAGGGATACATCTCAAGACCTCCTAGCAACAAACAGCCACAAACAACAGATTAAACAGAGGTGGGCATCGTTGGTCATAAGCCTGTTATCACATTAATGACAAAGGCTATTACAAGAATCGTTGAGAAATATAGGGAAAAAAAATTGGTAGTAAGAGTGACAGGATACAAATTGAAAAGTATCTTTACTGTGTCAACATCACCTCCGAGAACAAAACTGGGGAGCACAACTGGATTAAACTTAAAAATACCAAAAAACACAGGTTGGAAATGACAATGAATATTAGGATAGATTTCTGGTCTCCAGACGGAGGAGGCACGGAACAGAAGACAGGCATATTCATTAAGAAGCCTGTCGCATTTTAGCTATCTGACAAAATAAACAGATCCAGAAAACACAGACACAAACAGAAAAATTCGTACATATGCAATTCATGCATACATAATCAATGTTGTCTCCAGCAGAGTTGCACACAGAGGCCCAGCCCACAGGTAGCTGCCACACTGCTGACATTAGACTACAACAGTCGCTGATGAAATGAGCCCATGAAAGGAGATGGACTGGGTAGTGCTGGGCACTATCGCCTGTGTGCTACAGGCTACTAGTAACAATGGCCACGGTAGTGACAGAAGCAGAGAAATTAAATGGACTGTGCATAGGAGCCAGTGGGATATGAAGTTTGTACGAATGCTGCTGCAGGGAGAGTTCCACCTGTGCAATTAAGGACAACTTTTATAGGTGTGAACCAACCAAATAGTGGGGACTGTGAAGCCTCTACCCCCTTACATGCTCCCAGCCTGGTATAGCACAAGTGTTCTGTCCCTCTCCCCCCTCCTAAACATCTTCCCCAATGCAGCCTACTATCCTGGGCCCTCCATCTCACTCCAAGAGATCACTATTCTATCACCCAGAGGTGATAGAGGATTTTGGAGAGAGAGAGAGAGTGTGTGTGTGTGTGTGTGTGTGTGTGTGTGTGTGTGTGTGTGTGTGTGTGTGTGTGTGTGTGAGAGAGAGAGAGAGAGAGAGAGAGAGAGAGAGAGAGAGAGAGAGCGCACGCGCAAGAGCTAAAAATCTAAGTTTACTAATAAATGTGCCTGTCTTCTGTTCAACATGTCCTCTATGTGGCAAGTAGCAATCCATCCAATATTAATATTACTAAAGTTCAAAAGCATTTTGTTCATTAGGCCTTAGACCAGAATGAATCGAGTGAGGGTTTTAGGGATGGGAAAGATGCACTGTCATTCAATAACTATGTAGAAAACTTACAGCAAAATCAGAGAGCTTTGTCAAAGATTTAAGAGACATCAAAGCCTACCCGACTAACAACAGCTGATTGAAGCTAAAATGAGTGTAATGAGAGCAATGCAGGAAGCATTCCATAAATTTGGGAGTAAAATTTTGCCAACCAGTAAACACCTCATGGATCAAGCCTTAGGCCTGATCCGACTGGCTGACTGCTGGCTAAAAGGCAGTATGAGCAGCAATCTGTGACTATGGAACGTAACCAGCATGTTCTCATTCTCTCCTGCTGTTACTGCCAGTAGATGAATCTTGATGGTTCCATTGCTTCTCTTTCATTTTGCCTCATGAGATTAAGTGAACCCTGTGTTGACATCTCTATATCAGAAAAAAAAAAATCTGAGACAGTACAAGAGTACCAGAATCACACCCAGGTCTTTCCACACAAAGGGCACAGACACTAATTATATGGCTCGAGAGGAAGCCATTTGCTGATTAATATGACTAAGTCTTAATTAGTTTTTGATCTTACATAAATCAAAGTTACCATGTGACCATACTCGCAATGAAACAGAAGATGAAACGAGATAAGAGCAAAAGACTGAACCAATCTTCCAAAACATCTGAGCATGGAAAATCTTAATAAAAGAGGCATCTGGTTGGTTTGTTGGTTTAAAAGGGGGAGGGGGAGGAGACCAAACTGTGAGGTCATTGGTCCCTTGTTCCCAGTAGAACAATTACCCATGGGAAAGAAGAAAACAAAGACGATGTATGGCACAATAACAGGAGAAATGAAGAACCAGTGTAACGACAGGAGGGCAACGAACACTATAATGGACAAAACATGACAAGAAAGCCACAGAGAGACACAAGAAACAGGGAGAAGAGATTAAAAGCAAGAAAGCAGATTACCATGGCTGGCTGACCACGAGAATAAAAAAGACGCCAGTCATTCTGCAACACATGAAAACCTCCACCCTAAAAGCCCTACGGTGGAAGACAGAGGGACAAAGTACATGCGCTAGAACTGAGACCAAATGATAAAATCCACCCTCATGAGTAAAAGGTAGAACTAAAGCTGCTGTTGAGGCACTGTCACCCAACACCAAAGGTATGGTGCTGGTGAATACACTGTGGCCAGCGGGCAAGGAATGCTGTTCAATATGGCCTCTGTATGTCCACAGAAGCCAATATTACCATCAGCCATTGAGCCGACGGTGTGAACAACTTCAGAGCCCTGGAACATGTCAAGAATCAAGAGGATCCGCAATGGAGAGACTCCGGCCTCCACCAGGACACTGGTCACCGGACTCGTTCTACAAGCTCCCGTCGCTAGGCGAATGCCTCAGTGGTGGACTGGGTCAAGTAACACAATGCCAAGGGCGCCACCGAACCGTAAACCAGACTCCCATAGTCAAACCGAGATCGAACAAGGGCTCTGTAGAGCTATAGCAGTGTACAGCAATCTGCAACCCTGTTGGAGTTGCTCAGGCAGCGGAGAGCATTGAGGTGCTGCCAGCACTCCCGCTTAAGCTGACGAAGGTGAGTTAGCCAAGTCAATGGGGCAAATAAATCCAGTCCTGAGAATTGATACGTCTCCACTACAATGAGTGGATAATCATTAAGATAAAGTTCAGGTTCTGGATGAATGGTGTGACACTGACAGAAGTGCATGACACACGACTTCGCGGCTGAAAACTGGAAGCCATGAGCTACAGCCCATGACTGCGCCTTGTGAATGGCTCCCTGTAGGCATTGCTCAGCGACACCATTACTGGGGGAGCAATACGAAATGCAGAAGTCATCCTCATACAGAGAAGGGGAGACCGAAGGCCCTACAGCTGCTGCTAGGCCGTTGATGGCCACTAAAAATAGATACGCTCAATAAAGAGCCCTGTGGAACGCCATTCTCCTGAATATGGGGGGAGATATGGGAGGCACCAACTTGAACACGGAAAGTACGGAGTGACAGGAAGTTATGGATAAAAATCGTTTGAGGGTGCAAAAGGCTGGGGATAGTTCTCCTATGCAGAGGCTCGAGCACAGTGCTCAGCAATCATGTTTCCGTCGGTAGAGAGCACACCATTGATGTTAGCACCAGGGACTCCTGTTGGGGTCTGGTATCCAAAGAGACGTCTGATCTTCATCCAGACTTGGGAAGGTGACGTATGGCACCCAATGGTCAACACGTACCTCACGCAACACTCCTGTTTCCATCGTTTTATAAGCAGGATAACGGGGCCACAGAGCCGCATAAAGGCTGTTAGATGCTCTCAAGAAGGGTGCCGCTTATGTCGCTGTAGAGCTCACCGACGCTCTTCAATTGCCTCAGCGACGTCTGATCTTCATCCAGACTTGGGAAGGTGACGTATGGCACCCAATGGTCAACACGTACCTCACGCAACACTCCTGTTTCCATCGTTTTATAAGCAGGATAACGGGGCCACAGAGCCGCATAAAGGCTGTTAGATGCTCTCGAGAAGGGTGCCGCTTAAGTCGCTGTAGAGCTCACCGACGCTCTTTAATTGCCTCAGCGACTTCTCGCGACTACCAAGGGACTGTCTTTTGCTGGGGGCACCCTAAAGAACGAGGGATCGCGTTTTCTGCCGCAGAAATTATCGTTGTAGTGACCTGCTTAATCACAACATCGATGGCACCATGTGGGGGGGGGGGGGGGGGGGATTCAATGGTGACAGCAGAGGTGAAGGCTACCCAGCCTGCCTTGTTTTAGCCCATCTAGGTAGGCATCTATGGGCATGATGCTGGGTGAGTGACAGGAAGATGGGGAAGTGGTCACTGCCACACAGGATGTCATGTGGTCTCCAGTGGATAGATGGGAGGAGTCCTGGGCTACAAATTGATAAATCAATGGCCGAGTAACTACCATGAGCCACAATGAAATGTGTGGCGGCCCCAGTATTTAAGAGGCAGAGGTCGAGTTGGGACAGTAAATTTTCAACATCACTGCCTTGTGCCAGTAAGCATGGTGCTACCCCACAAGGGATTATGGGTAATATCTCCCAAAGGTAGGAAAGGTTTAGGCAGTTGATCAATCAGTGCAGCCAATATGCTTAGGGGTACCGCACCATCTAGAGGGAGATATACGTTGCAGACAGTTATTTCCAGTGTCGTCCGTATCCTAACAGGTACAGCTTCAAGAGGAGTTTGAAGGGGCACAAGTTCACTACATACCAAGTTCAGGACATAACACAAACTCCACCTCACACACTATTATATTCGCTACGGTTCTTGTAATATCCCTGTAGCTGCGAAGGGGAGGGGTCTGCATTGCCGGGAACCAGGTTTCCTGGAGGGCAATGCAGAAAGCAGATGTAAAGCTTAACAGAGAAGTGGTGGTGAAAACTGCCCCAATTCCACTGGAGGGTGATGTGATCGTGAGACTGGGGAGGCATGAAACACTCAATGAGACAGTCTACGGGCCTCGACTTATTTCCTAAACAAGCTATATCAATTATGCCTGAGGGTCTGGCGAGATCTAGGCCCTCAGCAGACGCCAGAATCTTCACCTCATCCTCAGGCGCAGAGCTTGTAGGCAGCGGTGGTGTCAGTGCCACTGCAATTCCCTTGGTCTTGGGGTTATTCTTTCTGCATTTCTCTTGCTGATCCTTGGGTTTTTCTGGCTGGGAGGGCTTCACTGATTCAGTCTCCGGGACTAAGGATAATCGTGAATCCCTACGACCAGCTGCTTTTGGGCACTTTAGCCACTGGCGGGTGTCATCTTTCCCACTAGCAGAAACCTGGGAAGGGATTGACACAATGGACACCTTCTTAGCGAGAAGAGCTAAAGGAGACATATGATTCTCCAGCTGAGAAGTGGGGTCTGGTGTCCCCAATTCGGGGGGACAGTGCTCCCGAGGTAGGTGGTGCGGGAGCAACAGGGAGTGAAGTGCCCCCACCATCAAGGGGGCAGGTGTAGTCTTCTGCCTCTGAGAACTGACTGGAACTCACAAGAAATTATGGGGCTACAACTGTTCTCGTAGCGGCGACATAAGAGGAGGTCATAGCCACAGGATGTAGGTGCTCAAGTTTCCTCTTGGCCTGGCCTCAGTGTAGATCGGTCAGTCCAGGGTTTTGTATTCCATGATTTTCCTTTCTCGCTGTCAAATCCTGCAGTCTGGTGAGCAAGAGAAATGATGCTCTCCACAGTTGACACAGATGGAAGGTGGGGCACATGGAGTATTGGGATCAGATTGCAAATGAAGGTCCCTGTGGAATATAATACCCTGGACCATATTTAAGCTCTTATGAGGTGTGATGGTAACAGAAACATCCCCCAGCTTGTCACAAGCAAGTAATGCCCATGATTGGGTGGAGGATGCCGTTTTTATCAAGACTGGCCCTGACGCATTTTGGACAAGCCCTCCACCTTCCCAAATTTGTTCTCCAAATTTTCCACGAAAAAACTGAGGCTTCATGGAAACGAAAGATTTCCCATCAACTCTCGTACATACGAAGTACCGGGGCAAATAAGGTTCACTGCCATCCTTAGCCTGGCGTTCCTCCCATGTTGCCGCCAGGGAGGAGAATGGTTTAGAATCACACTTCCTTGCACTGTACTGAGACTTGGAATGCTTAGAGACTGCTGGCATTTGATCACCAGCAAGCGATGACATGGTACGCTTCATCGCGCATCATCCACTCTGATGCCACCCACTCCGACCAGGGGCACTCCCCATGGGCGCCACCCAGCCACAGCACAGGCCACATGGCAGGATGGCCATTGCCGGGAGTCCCGATGTCCCAGGGTGACAGGCATCTACTCCTTGGCATACATGGGGAGTTAATGGCGCAGGAATCAGCAGGGCGATCCCTGTGTAGTGAGGGGGCTACAACCAACAGGGTACATGGTGGCCCCACCCCTGGATATGAGGTGCAAAGAATTCCATGGTCCTCGTCAGCGCAGAAAACAACACTGCACAGTGGATGGAGGAAAACGTACCCAGGAAGATGTCCTCACTCAAGAGATGGAGGATGAGCAGGACTGCAATGCCACAATGAGAAAGTGGGCTAAAGATCTCAATGCATGATGGACACGAAGCACCATGTAAGGTGCCCTTCGGGAAAATTTAGAAAAATGGAGGTCAAACCCTACAAGGAACCATCACATAAAGGCTGAAAGGTGTGAGACTCCTTTTAGTCGCCTCTTACGACAGGCAGGAATACCTTGGGCCTATTCTAACCCCCAGGCCCGCAGGGGGGGGGGGGGGGGGCATGTGGACTGGGCAAGATATCTATGAGATTTTGCAGAGATTATATGAGAGAACTTGCTGCCCTTTCTAGCAGTTGTTTACCTCAGGTTGCCAGAGCAATGGAGGGTACCTAACGACTGGAAAAAAGAATGGAGGTCATTTCTGTTTTCCAGTGGGTTTGTGGGGCACACACACACAATTATAAGCCTATATCTGTTGTTGAATTATGGAACATGTTTTATGCTCAAGTGTTACGATGCTTTTGGAGAATGAAAATTCCCCTAGGCCTATAAAAATGTATGGATTCCACAGAGAGAGACCTTACAAACTTTAGCTTTATTTGATCATTCACGAACTATGGAGTGTCAAAAGACCTGTGAACAATCTGGGATTAGTGCAGGGACTGGCTGTTGACCCTAAATGTAAATAAATGTGACGTACTGCACATAAACAGGCAATGAGATCAACTAATATGTGATTACACTGCTGGCAACAATCACTGAAAACATTAATTACCATAAAAAAAAACATAGTACTAACCATGTTGAGTGACCTGAAGCAGAATTACCACATAAAACAAACTGAAGGAAAAATAGGTGAGTGACAATCTCACTGGTAAAATCTTAAGCCATGAACTAAGTGACTTACAAAACACTTCTTCAACCACTTCTTGAATACTACTCTTCAGTGTGGGACACTTACGAGGTTGGATTAATAGAAGAGATAAACAAGAAACAATGAAGAGTGGCATGTTCCGTCATGGATCATTTAGTTGCTGCGAGTGCATTACAGAGATGCACAACAAACTCCAGTTGCAGATGCTACAAATGACACCATTCATCATGAGAAGGATTATTACTGAAATTCCAGAAGAGAATGTTCCAGAAAGAGTCAGATATATTATATCCTCTACCACATACATCTCAGGAAATAAAAATATATCACAGAAATTACAGCTCATACAGAAGTTTACCGACAATCATTCTTGCCACTCACCACTCCCAAATGAACTACGGAAATGGGGAAAAAGACGGTGGTAGCAGGAGTACCCTTCATCATGCACAGTAACATTGCCTGCAGAGTGTATGCCGATGCAGCAGATGTGCTTGGATAGAATGCAATATTACAAGCATCTGCAATTTTTTTTTATTTTTTCAAATAATGACTGTTTTGGAGAACGGTGGACACGATATTGAATTTTAAAATATATGGCAACAACCATATGGTTTCTGCTGAATTTTATAAATATCCTGTACATTGGAGCTACTGTACATTGCCACCGTCATATAGGCTCTACATAAGTGGCACCTATTGAGTGCATGTGCAGAAATAGATTGTCTAATATTCTGTAGGCGTAAGTTGTTACCTTTACTCACTAAATTATTTACATTCACACAGACCTCAGTGAGAAGATTCAAAAGTAACTGAACACCTATCATTGTACATTAGTAGGAGAGGGCATTTGAACTCTGCTTAGGAACCTTCCTGTGAAGTGTCTGAAGGAATGGTAGCCCATTCACCTCAAGAACCTCAACCAGAGAAGTACGTTGAACACTGAGGTCTGTATTGAAGTCAGCTTTTGCAACTTATCCCAGAGCTGTTCCATTGAGTTCAGGTCAGGTTTCTGGGCAGGTCAGTCTATTTTATCAATGTTACTGTCCACAAACCACTAGCTAATAGATACTGCTTTATGACCAGGTTCACTCTCATGCTCAAACAATTAATCATCATCTCCAAACTATTCCTCTATTGTATGCAGTATACAATGCTGGAAAATGTATTCATATCCTCCTGCATTTGCCATTTTTTAAGTGCAATAAAGGGACCACACTCTACCCACAAAAACAGTCCCGTAACACAAAATCACTTCCTTTGTACTTCATTGTTGGCATTACACATGACATGTAATGTTTTCTAGGCTTTTGCCAAATACAAACCTTTCCATCGGATTGCCACATGGTATACTGCAATTCATCACTCCAAATCACTCATTTCCAACCATCCACTGTCCAGTGTAATTGCTCTTTACACCATCTCAGGCATCACATAGCATAGACTACAGAAATGTGTGGTTTATGAGAAGCTGCTAAACTACTGCACCCCATTCCTTTCAACTGTCAAGCACAATCATTGGACTAGTTTGAAACTTAGAGTCAAGCCTTCCACTGATTTCATGTAGTTTTTTACAACAATCCTCTGCAGAGCTCAATGTTCCCTGTCCGTTACCACACAATGTCTGTTTCATCTAGGTTTAGGTGTGGATGTTCATTCATATTTCCACTTCACAATCAATTTGCTAACAGTCAACATGGACAGCTCTCAAAGGGTTGAAGTCTCCTTAAAGGATTTTTTTCTCAGGTGACATCCAACAACTAGTCACCATTCGCAGTCACCAAGCTTCCCTGACTGACCCATTCTGCAGTTACTGCTTATCTACTGACAATACTCCCCACATCCTTTAGTAATGGCTGGTCTGCCTCTCATAAGCTCTACTGCTCAATTTCATGTTAGCCTACATAGGAGTGTCCAGATACTATGCATGCTCAATTTCATGCTATATAGGAGAGTCCAGATACGATGTGTGTTAATACTCACAGAGTATAATAGTGAAGTGCACACACTAATTTCTGGATGTGTAAGTAGTTATATAACTCATTTCTGACTACCTCATAATCGTTAGAGAATGTGTAAATCTGACACTAAGTGTATAATAGATATATTGATGTTGCCATTGCAAGTTCTGTCACTGTCCCACATAACATGTTCCAGCTGTCCTCTACACCAGCAATGCCAAGGTATGTTCTGTATAGAGATGTATGTAGACACACTGTGTGAATGGCTTGCTCTCAAAAAGTTTATAGACCCAGAAAATGAGCACCATCACTTCGTAATAGAATAATTGTTTTGTTTGCTCTGCATCACTCATTTAATACTAGATTGGCTGATTATCAATACCATAGTTACAATGACCTGCACACTAGGTATTCTGTGGGTACTCAGATGTGAGAAATATAGACAAATGAGGCAAGATCTAGTAGTCAGATGAATACATGCACACTATTCCTTGCTACTGTACACTGCCATACAAAACGACATATTCTTTCAGCATAATGAAAGACTTGGTGAAGTACCTAACAATTCTTAACTGCAAATGACAATCCACCAGCAAACACTGATCCTGTTGATACTGTGTGTTAGCTTTCATCATCAAAGTGGCCTTCTCTGTGTGTGGTCTTATTAAGAGTGATACTGGGTACCAAGTCGCTGCTGTCAGTACAGTTTATCATCCTATTGTGATTGGGCAACAATGAGATCATAAATTTAAAACCAGAACTGTAAGTTACCTGTCAACCCAGGCGCCAATTAATTGAACATTTATTCGGTAACTGAAAGAAAATCAATATCAGCAACTCTCTAACAACGGAATTTTAAGACCATGACAGGTGTAAGAATTTAGCCCGCAAGATTGTGGAATTATAATTGTTTAGTCTGAAGGTAACCTATCTTGGTATGAAGAGAGAGATAACTTGAAAGATACTACATACAACACAAGAGAAAGAATAAATTCTTTGTTATAGGAACACAGATCTCATATTCTTCAATAAAACAATTACTTCGTAGCAGAGGTATTCGAGTTAATTTAATTAACATATGGCAGCATAAGTTTCGTCAATCACTGTTACGGTCTTGAAAATAGACTATTGCGTTAGTCGCTACTCTCCCGTAAAATGTGTTTACCTCCGAAGAACTGTCTAACTTTGTTTGGTTGACTCCAAGGAAATTTAACACACCGTGCACTACAAATTTGCTTCAGCGCCTCCTAGTAAACATCCAAGTCGAACAATCCGACACCCTGTACGTAACAATACAACACAGAGAAAAACGAATAACTTCCAATATGTCTAACTACTTACAATGACAATTTCATCCAGTAGAAGTTGCTCCGGCACGTTTTGCGCTCCATCAGTTGGGCACTGTGGAAAAACACCATCTATAAGATTTCTGACATTCAGATTTTTCACCCTCCGCACTTCAGCGCCTCATTCATTATACTCCATTCTCATAATGTTGAACAAGATTATTTTTATGAACAGGACTCGTGCTATTATACACAATAACTGCAGTTATAGAAATGTCCCTTCGTTTCCCGAACTCAGAACGCTGCTTCGTTTAACAACTGCTCAACATAACAATGATTTGTTTCAAAAGTCGAGAAATAGCTTTCAACTATCACTGCCTTGTCAAACAAAGACGTAATATTAATGTGAATGTGATGAATATCTTTGTTAGAAGTGCACCTTTTTGAGGGGGAGGAACTCACGAAATACAATCCCGTAAATAGGAAAAAGTGTAGATCGCGTACACAACTTGAAACTGTCTTTGTCTTTGTTTCACGCCAGGATAAAGTTCGGTAACGCCGTACTGTAAAGCATGTTTTAAGCAAAAACATTTTAACCCACGTTAGTATTTCAAGAAATCAAAACTGTACTTTCGGAAGCGATCGGGAGGTCGGAGTTTTTGCACGAGTATAACTAGTTCAATTAATAGCTTCAGAGAGGAACATTAACTGCGAATATCGGTTCTAAAGTAATTATGCATTCACAAAAAAATGAAAAAAAACTTACGCAACATATCTAAGACTTATCAGATTCCCCCACAAACCATTAAATACACGCACATTGCCAAAAAAAAAAAATGCTATGGTTTCAAATGAAACATCATGCTTTCATCTTTTCTTACAACTTCTAAAACTAATGTTAGTTGAGATAAAGCTGCTTTGCATTGATAAAGGAGACTCAAATGACTGTTTTATGTATTCAAAAGTGGTATTCACACAGAATCCAATAGCGGATTCACAGTTTGCTTCCTTGATTTGGCCACATAATCGATCACGAAGCTCTTTGACTGAACTGTAGTTCTTAAATACAGTGCATTTGAAAGAAAATAACCCAAGAATAATAAAAAAAGCACAAACAAGAATATGATTATTGCCTGAAATTTATCCGTGAATATTAGTATTTGCGGAGTAACATTTGTAGCTTGTAAGTCCGAATAACTGGATTCTTTACTAGCAAAAAATCTTAATTCTCACCTTGGCAGTAGGCATATTAGTTACAAAAAATAACTCCAAACGAAAAAAAAAAATTTTTTTTGGTACATATAGAGCATTAACTGCGGCGTCGGAAAGAAGTAAGTCCAGAGATAACATTATATCTTAATTTCCTAGTTATCTCTGTAATTTCCTAACTCATAAAAACAACATTAAATGCAAGGAAGTAGTGGTAAGAAGGCAAACTTGTGATTTAATAGTGAAAGAACGGATAACATTTTAAAATAATTGCAGGAGCTCCCATTCGAATTTGGGATAAAATAGCTGGTCCCTTGATATTGTACTATCGGTCAGAATTATGGCAGTTTTCGGTAAAAAATAGAGTGGAGTGAAAGATATTATACCGATTACAACAATTACGATTGTCTGGAAGAAATCTTTTCAGTAATAAAGTCGTTTGAGGCGCGGGAATAAATCACGATGGGGTCGAAAGAAAAATGACAGTAGTTATAGCATTAATTGTTAAATACTGTGTTTAGCATTTTCCTTGACGTTAGCTATCATCTCGCGCGACAAGGCACTCTAATTACTATCACGAATATCTCGCTCATAATACTTCACCTCTTTGACATATTCCCACATAATGCAGTCGAAAGTCTAACGAGGTCTTCGAAAACAGCTCGTAATACGTATCTTCTATTTTTCTATGTCATCACAAACACACACAAAACCAGAAGGAAACGAAAAATTACGCATTAACGATTATTAATTGACATAACAACGAAACACGGGCAGGCACCTTCCTAGCGTCCGAAACCTATACGCCACGTACAAAGATATTATTCCTGTATAAACACAATCTTTGCAGCGATCCGAAACAAGTTCTCATAGGTCATACACAAGGAGGTTAGAATAATCTAACATACACAATGCAGTCAAATGCTATGTGAAAGGCTTTCAAGAAAAGCAGGAATCTGCCGACGTGGCTGTAGCACAGAACACGGTAATCTCATATGAACAAAGAAGGTCATACGTTGAAACAATGATTTTTTACTCTGGCGACAGAATTCCTTCCCTAGATTAGCTCAATACGTAAGCATTTTTTTAGAAAAATACTGTGTATCCAAATCTGCTGCCACTGTCACACAAGTCTGCTGACACTAAATACTGTCGAATGTATAAAACACGGAAACATTAAAGTCATTTGAAAAACATCTAGCACAAGTCACATTCTGCAAGTATGAAGGAAACGATGGGAATAGGAATGGCATGGCACCATCTCTTATGCGAACTCATGACAACGACGTTCGATCAATATCCACTTCGCGGAAATGATCAGAACATATTCTGCTATGATTTGTTGGTTCCCAGTCTTTGTGTCGCACTGCCTTGGTCCACAACCTTCTCATTGCAGTGTCCTTTGGGAACCTACACATCGTACAAATGAAAAGTAGAAAAAAAACAGTCCATATTTAAGCTGTAACTATTAATTTGACTACAATATTTAATTGTGGAAAGTAACAGCTGATTTTCCACCTATTGGTACAACCATAGGCAACGCAATTAACCATTTTTTTCCAAAAATAAACGCATAAAGTACCACCTGAAATTCAGTTCGAACAGACATTTGACGCCAATTTTTTGATACTCCCAATATGGCGTAGTGCGAACTGAGGTGGCTTAATTTTTGTGGATTAGATTAGATTAGTTAGTACAGTACTTGATCATGAATACGACACTTCGTAATGATGTGGAACATGTCAGGTTTTCTCCCCATGAAATCTCTTCCTTACTTCTGTCCATGTTGTTCCCGATTTTTTATTTCTTCTGCTTTGAAAGCTTACCAAATTTAATATTTTGTTTTTAAAACGGTTTCTTTCTACTATTTCTGATTCTTTGATGTTGTTTGGGGGTTGGGGGAATTACCCACTAACTATATCCAAAAGTTCATCTAATGAGTAGAGGGAGTTGCCATTAAGAAATTCTTCTAATTTCCTTTAAATGCTATATGGCTATCTGTCAGACTTTTGATGCTATTAGGTAAGTGACCAAAGACTTTTGTGGCAGCATAATTTACCCGCTTCTGAGCCAAAGCGTATGGGCATGTCCCCTTATTTTAACCACCTTGCTTCTGTCCTCGAGTGCTGTAGCACAGTCTTCGTTGATTGTAACACGCTGCACCTGCTGCGTGTTTGGTGCTGTAAAGTCGAACAATGATGGCATTGCTTTCTCGTAGTTCCAGGTCTTATTAAGTAATCATCTTGTAGGAAGTGCTGGTGACAAAGGAAACTGTGAGACGTAGGGTTAGAGACTTCCCTTTTAATAGCAATAACCCACTTCTTCAGTCGCTCTTTGTTCTTTAGAGGAAATCTGTCGGTCGCAAATAAGTTAGCAGACGCACGAAGGCACTTAGTTTTTGCCTAAATTTCTCTCATAACCTTATTACCTATGAAACGCTAAACCTCTTTCGTTATTCCACCGATTCGTACATTTGAGAGCAGAGCAAGGAATCACCTTTTTTTATAAGTCTTCCTTAAAGATCGACAGTAACCTTTTGCCCAACTACAATATGACGAGCAGTGTAGACGGCTGAAATCTGAATTCAGTGTGAAAGCTCTATGCTCAAAGACGGGATTGTACATTTGGATAGTATATCACTGGTGAGACACTTCAGTTCGATGGTGTGTAGAATCTGTGGTGTCAGTTTGTTTGTAAACAGTCATCCTGCTGTTTAACACTATGTTGTGTAAGTGGTTAAGATAGTTGCCAGATCGATAACAGAACATGGAGGGTGATCCGAATAAAAAACCGGAGCCACCATTGAAAGTAAGAATGTGTTTTAGACATAAAATTTACGAATAACGAATTGGCAGCGCATTGGTGATTCTTAATGTTGTAGTATGATAACTCTTGAGTTTTGCTCTCACCAAAAGTGTATGACTTAATGTTCACAAGAACGACTGGAATGGCAGAGAAGTGCCCGTACAAGATATCCATCACCCCATGTCTCGCTACTCTATTCGCTCATTCTTCACAGGGAAAGAAATGACCATAACCATCTGTGTGCCCTTAATCTCTCTAATTATATCACTATAAATTTATGCGATACATCTGGAGAAGAGAGTTATATTTCAGAGATTAAAGAATTATTTTGTCCATTCTCAGATGATTTCAAAAGTGATGTCGCAAATAGAACTCGGCCGACAACGTTCTGAATGTACTGAGCGTATGATTGTGCAAGTTATACAGAGATTCTTAAAGCTTCCTTTGATGTAGTTAAATCTGGGAAAGATGACTGCTTACGACAAACCCTTTATAAAGTTGTGTTACATGCGTCTCACTTGTGGTACCGCAGTACTACCATATTTAGCCATCGATACCTTATAAAACTACTGGGATACTATAATAGTGGCAGATTCGTTATGTAGTGATGTGTCAATAACGTCTCACGTTACATCGGTGTTTTACATATTATTTAACGCAAGTCCTTTTTTTTATCCTTTTTGTGTATTATGCGGCACGCTTACTCATGCAAAAGCAAAAATTAGTTTGGTTACACAAGAGCAATAATACTTTCTCTTCTAAATTATGTGGGCTTTGTGTGCTACACAGATTTCTGAACAGAGATGTTTGTATGGAACAGGATTGCTTAAGAAGCAGCAGCTGTACCATTCCATTCCAAGCCGTCTTGTACAACGTTCTGCATTCTGTTACGCGGAATGATAATAAAAGATTTCACGAGCAGTTTTCATATAGATAATTTCAAACCCGTCAATCGAAAAAAATGCCCCATGAAACGAATGTGAAGTTTAGCTTTGTGTATCTCCAGAAGCAAACGCATGATAAACCTGAAACTCCGCACGTGATAACTTACGATCGAAAGATCTTCCAATATAAAATTTAATTCTCATGCTCCTTTCAAATAGTTTACAAACTGAGGGCAAAGATGACAATTTTTGCAAAAACCTGTATTTTGCGAATACAAATGTTTTATTACACCTTTGATCATCGTAATATGCATTCGGCGCCGTCAACATTAACACAATAATAATAAAAACTTGGGCAAGTGTCATCAAATGCAAGAAAATAATGCAAGATTCTAAAAGGCGTCCATTTACTTAGCCGCTGAGAGCGCAGGGAGTGGAACGTTGCAATTGGCTCTTAGCACATTGGCTATTGAGGCAAACCCTGTCTCCTCGCAGAGCAGCCAGCTAACAGCTTATAAATAGGTTAATGCGGCGTAGAAGAGACAGAAAAGTTGTTGGCGAGTCGCTACAAGGACCAGTTACACCTTCTTTGCACATTTCTGTAAATTATATTAACAATCACTATATACAACACCACACACGGATCAACACTAATTCTCAACGGCTTGTTATTGTTACGGCGCACAATACCTTACGTATGCCGTGTTGGCAGAGACCAGAAACATTCTGGAGTGGCACGAAGTCACCGATCACAGGGGGACCAAGTACAAGTGAGAAATCAGTAGATACATGCATATTTAAGTAAGCGACAATAACAACAAAAAGTTTCCTAAAAGCTCAGTTACAAGATTAATGACCTGGGTTTAGGGAAGCGTCCGATTCCACCCATCTGCTTTGATCAAAGACGTCATCAATATGAAGGAAACAACTACTTGCAGAGTGTACAAAATGGCGACGATGTCATCATTACATACACATGCCAACAAACGCGAACAAAAATAAAAAAACGAAACAAGAACGTCTCATTCCAACAATAAAATGAAACTAACGGACAACCGCGGAAAGTAAGGGTTTTGCGGGGGGGGGGGGGGGGCAAATACAAAACAGCGGAATCGGACAATTCCCTTGGCATATATAGCTGAAACGAAGTCGTCAATACCAAAAAACCACTATCTACAATTTCGAAAATTAAAATCGGTCAATTCCCTTGAGCTGTATTGCTCAAAGCAGCTCACACATCTACATAACTCATAAGACACCACTGAAACCAAAGCTGCAATAACTCGAAAACCCAAAAAAACCCATATTCACTAGCTCAATTAAAACAAATCTGAAATACCATAAATATAAAACAGACAAAATATCAGAATTACTGTAGAATAAAACCAAAACAAAATTACTCACCAACAAAATCATCTATGTTGGCACACACACACACACACACACACACACACACACACACAAACAAAATGAAAACATACCATAATAACTCACTGAAAACAAAGCAAACACTTCCATATCTATGTTACAGCACTGAGTACCCAGACTTAAATTAACCCACACTGCCACAGTTATAGCCAAGACTCGAATGAACTCAATCGTACATTAAACTCAATGTGTCACATCCATAACCACAGGGCACCATCAAATACAACTACACAACATCTGCAAACATGAACCAACTCAAAAACACCGTGTCATAGTGACGTCACACACCACAGTAACATTACATCATGCGTCAAAGCAGACAATTGGAATTCGGCATTTCCAATGAACCAAATGACCTACATAGTTAAGTGATGACAAAGGTAAAAAATAATTAATGGATAAATGACAATAAGTACATAAAACGGTAGGATGATGAACAGTTCACTGTAGATCAAATTTTCTTAGACACTCATTACATTTAGTCGCTTAAAATAATCTGGACATGAGTCACATGGGCTAAGCCCTGCAGTGCCCCTTATAGCTTTCCTTTGTTATTTAAACACTAATTTTTAATCTACTGAATTACTCCACAATAGTATCATATCACTGTGGTGGGAATGAAAGAATGCTAAATATGCGTGTAATAGAGGCTTTTTATTGAAAATGCTCCTCAGCTTATACAATAGATAGATGATATTTACATCTATACTCTGGAAACCACTGTGAAGTGCATGGCAGAACCTACGTCCTATTGTACCAGTTGTTATGGTTTCATCACGTTCCTTTCTTGTACGGAACGCAGGAAGAATGATTGTTTGAATGCCTCTGCATGTGCCGTAATTACTGTAAACTTGTCCTCATTATCCCTATGTGGGAGATGCGTAGGGTGTTGTAATATCTTGCTAGAGTCATCATTTAAAGCAGGTTCTTGAAACTTTGTTAGTAGATTTTCTCGGGATAGTTTACATTTATCTTAAAGAGTCTGCCAGTTCAGTTTCTCTCAGCATCACTGTAACACTCTCCCATGTGTCAAATAAACATGTGACCATTCATGCTGCCCTTCTCTGTTTATGTTCAGTATCCCCCAGTTAGTTCTATCTGGTTCAGGTCCCACATACTTGAGCAACATTCTAGAATGGGTCGCATGAGTGATTTGTAAGGAATCTTCTTTGTAGACTGATTGCACTTCCCCACTATTCTACCAATAGCCTGAATTGTACCACCTGCTTTACATTCAACAGTGTTTGTGTGATCACTCCATTTCATATCCCTAAATGTTACGCCCATGCCGATTCCAGCTGTGACTCATTTATATTACAGTCATAGTATCCAAGATTTTTTTTTTCATTTTGTAAAGTGCACAGTTTTACATTTCTGAACATTTAAAGCAAGTTGCCAATCGTTGCACTACTTTTAAATCTTACCGAGATCTGACTGAATATTTAACCAGATTCTTTCAGACAGTACTTCATTATACATAACTGCGTCATCTCCAAAAAGTCTGAGGTTACTATTAATATTGCCTGCAAGGCCATTAATACACAACAAGAACAGCATGGGTTTCAACACACTTTACTGGGGCACAATCGAAGTTACTGCTACATCTGACAATGACTCTCTGTCCAAGATAACATAATGTGTCCTCCCTATCAAAAAGACCTTAATCTGGTCACAAATTTCACTTGATACCCCCATATGATCAAACTTTTGACAATAAGCATAGGTTTTGTACTGTATCAAGTGCTTTTAAGAAATCAAGAAATACGGCATCTACCTGCATACCTTGACCCAAACCTTTCAGAACATCATACGAGAAAAGTGCAAGTTGGGTTTCACATGATTAATGTTTTTGGAATCCATGCTGGTTGGCATCGAGGAGGTCATTCTGTTCAAGATACGTCATTACGTTTTAGCTCAGAATATGTTCTAAGATTCTACAACAAATCAATGTCAAAGATATTGGACGGTAGTTTTGTAGATCACTTTTATTACCCTTATTGTAGAGGGGTGTTACGTGTGCTTTTTTCCAGCTACTGGGCATGGTTTTGTGTTCGAGGGATATACGGTAGAAATGTTAGAAAAAGGGCTAATTCAATTGTAAATTCAGTATAGAGTCTGATAGGGATGCCATTGAATCCTGGAGCTTTGTTCAATTTTAACAGTTTCAGTTGTTTCTCCACAACAGTGACACTAATACCGATTTCAGGCATTTTTTGAGTGGTACAAGGATTAAATTGTGGCAATTCCTCTTTGTTTTCTTTTGTAAAGGTACACTGGACAATAGAGTTAAGCATTTCAGCTTTTGCTTTGCTACCCTCAATTTCAGTTCATGTCTCTTTTGCTAGGAACTGGACACTACTTTGGTGCCACTAACAGCCTTTACATACAACCAGAATTTCTTTGGGTTTCATGAAAGATCATTTAACAATATTCTGTTACAGTAGTCATTGAAGGCCTCACGCAATGCCTTTTGACAGCCAAACGTCTTTCATTTAGCATTTCTCTATCTATAGTCCTATGCTTTGTGTTACACCTATTATGCACATTCTTTAAAAGCTTCTTTACGGTGATTGTATATCATGGATGGTATCTCCCATTATTAACTGTTCTACTACTGGCTACACATCTATCCAGCGCATGGTTGACTATTCTTTTAAAATTGAACCATAGTTCCTCTACATGCTCCTGCCCTGTGCTGAAAATTTCAAGTTCCTTATTGAGATATGACACTATTGATCTTTTATCTAGCCTTCTGAACCTATATACAGTATCAGTCTGCCACAACCGTGTCATGCTTACTGATACCACTTACAATGTGACATCCTCAAGATCCAATATACTTCCATCATAGGTGGGTTTCTGAACTATCTGTTCTAGGTAGTTTTCAGAGAAGGCATTCAGTAATGTTTTAAACAGTGTCTTATCATGCCCACCTCTAACAAAAACATTATCTCCCCAATTGATTGTTGGATGATTAATGTACCCACCGATGATTACAGTATGATTGGAGAACTTACACATAAGTGAATTGAGCATTTAAGTGTAAGCCTTCGATATACACTTATATTTTCCCCAGAAATATCACTGCTATCGATTTCAGGTTCCAACCAGCTTACTGTACCAAATTTTTTGTGAGCTTCACTGCTTTTCAGGTGTGCTTCAAACTCTGGCACTTTGTTGCAAATGCTTCGGCATTTAACCACTAGGACTTTAATGTTCTCACCTCTGGGAGGCATTTCTTTCGATCTTACACTGATACTTCTGGGTTTCCTGCACCTATTATTATCTGGATTGGATGGAGAGTTGCCTAATTTAAAAAAAACCTCGTGTGCACACCACACACAGTCAGCTACCGAAGTAGCAGCCTCTCATGTGTAGTGCATACCTGACCTATTTAGGGGCACCCTAGATTTCTCAAAGGTATGGCACAAGGCCAGGAAGTCGCAGCCTAACTTGTCACATGACTTTCAAAATCTCTGGTACAGTCCTTCCACTCGACTCAGAGCCAAGGGGCCATGATCAGTTCTGGGAACAATGCTGCAAATTGTGAGCTTCGTTGAAACTCTGTGTACAAGGCTGGTTCTCTCAATCTTCTCTGTCGATTGGTGGAATGATCCAAGTATGACCTTGGAACTCAAACAACAGGGATCATTTGTTCCAACATGTGCCGCAATCTTAAGTTCCTTGCAGCCTGTTCCCTCAGTGGCTGGTGGAATAGCCTTTTCATCATTTTGAATGAGGCCTCCTGGTATAAACATTGAGTGCACCAGGTAACCGTTCATGTCTCTTGGTGCCATTTCCCTAAGGGGTACCATCATTCACTGTATGTTTAACTGCCTGCCCTTTTGCTTTTGCCTCCTCTTGACACCAAACAAAACAGGTGATGTGTGCCCCACTAGCTCAGATTCATTTTCGGTGAAAGACAGCACCTCAGACTCATTGATTAGGGGGACTGATATAACACTGAGTCCTCCTCGGTCCCTGTTGACACTGTAGAGGGTGCCTACATCTACCACTGGAATGTCATTCACAGTCAGGTGGATGATTAATGACAGATCACATACTCTCTGCATGGGAGACAGATCTACAGGACAGGTGGTACTGGTTTGTGACTCTTGGGAGCTCTTTCAATATGTTGATTTGTAGCTGCTGCAAATTATTTAACAGTAGTCAGGGAGATTTCCAGATGCTTACGAACGTCAGGCAACTCACCCCATGTTCAAGAACAGGATTCACATTAGGGCTGCATTTTGACTGGTGCAGTGTATTACAGGACAGTCAGCAAATAAGTACAAGCTGTGAATACCGTTTATCTTTTATGTCTGTTTAGCTAAAGAACTACTAACTTCCTATAAGAACAGGAGTAAATAAACAATAGGAGATTTCTGTTAAGGCAACAGAAAAACCTGCAGTAAAAATTTCTAATTTCCTAATACTTTTTGAGGTTGGTTATAATTATTAGCAAACTCGAAAATAGAGTTAATTTACAATAAATGTATATAACATATACTCCTCTTTAAGGTAAAACTAGATGTAACACAATATGTTAGTTAGAATATCTGCTACAGTAACTAAATCACAAATGCCGATTTACTACAAATTAGATTATGCACAGATAATAACTTCGGAAAATTCTCTAAAATGTAAAACAAGTAGCACACGATGAGTGTTGTCATCTGCATGTAGCACTGCATCACATGGTACAACTGTAAGTAAATCTTTAATTATGTAAATAATGAAAAGGAAAATTCAGGATGGAATGTAACAATATTATGAGTGGGGAAGTAGCTACTCACTATATAGCAGAGACACTGAGCTGCAGATAGGTACAACAAAAAGACTCTCACAATTAAAGCTTTCGGCTATTGGCCTTCATCAATAAAACACACACACACACACACACACACACAAACTGCAGTCTCAGGCAACTGAAACCACGATATGTGGCTAAAAACATTTTTAGTCTGATGATGGCAGCTGTATTATGCTCTTGGCCCTAAGCAACCTTGCAGTTGTCATTATATTCCACAGAGTATTTTATATGGTTGATAGTTATGTTATAGTTTTACATATCAATTTTTATTCCTATGGCATTTCTGCTTGACGAGAGCACTTTTGCTCAGATGTATTAAGCCATGGTACAATTAATTACATGTGTTCCATGTAATTTTTTGCTCTGATGAAGATTGCCTTAGTGCAATCAAAACCATGGTGAATTGACAAAATTTTGTGCAACCAAAGTAGCTGTATGTACTTCCTGTAATTAAATAGTGTATGGTTGCTGGATTACAGCCAATAAAATGTTTAAAATTTCTACTTCAACTGTTTCCTATTGGCCAAGTAAGAGTGCATTAAGCATTCTCTCTCACTCCGCCTGGACATCAGGAATGGGATTACCTCGCCTGGACATCAGGAATGGGAGCTTCAAGGAATCCTCAGAACCTTAGGCCCCCTACAAAACCTTTCACCTGACTCCATCAACCTCCTGACCCCACCAACACCCCGCACCCCTACCTTCTACCTTCTTCCCAAAATTCACAAACCCAATCATCCCGGCCGTCCCATTGTAGCTGGTTACCAAGCCCCCACAGAACGCATCTCTGCCTACGTAGATCAACACCTTCAACCCATTACATGCAGTCTCCCATCCTTCATCAAAGACACCAACCACTTTCTCGAACGCCTGGAATCCCTACCCAGTCTGTTACCCCCGGAAACCATCCTTGTAACCATTGATGCCACTTCCTTATACACAAATATTCCGCATGTCCAGGGCCTCGCTGCGATGGAGCACTTCCTTTCACGCCGATCACCTGCCGCCCTACCTAAAACCTCTTTCCCCATTACCTTAGCCAGCTTCATCCTGACCCACAACTTCTTCACTTTTGAAGGCCAGACATACCAACAATTAAAGGGAACAGCCATGGGTACCAGGATGGCCCCCTCGTACGCCAACCTATTCATGGGTCGCTTAGAGGAAGTCTTCTTGGTTACCCAGGCCTGCCACCCCAAGTTTGGTACAGATTTATTGATGACATCTTCATGATCTGGACTCACAGTGAAGAAGAACTCCAGAATTTCCTCTCCAACCTGAACTCCTTTGGTTCCATCAGATTCACCTGGTCCTACTCTAAATCCCATGCCACTTTCCTTGACGTTGATCTCCACCTGTCCAATGGCCAGCTTCACACATCCGTCCACATCAAACCCACCAACAAGCAAGAGTACCTCCATTATGACAGCTGCCACCCATTCCACATCAAACAGTCCCTTCCCTACAGCCTAGGTCTTCGTGGCAAACAAATCTGCTCCAGTCCGGAATCCTTGAATCATTACACCAACAACCTGAAAACAGCTTTTGCATCCCGTAACTACCCTCCCGACCTGGTACAGAAGCAAATAACCAGAGCCACTTCCTCATCTCCTCAAACCCGGAACCTTCCACAGAAGAACCCCAAAAGTGCCCCACTTGTGACAGGATACTTTCCGGGACTGGATCAGATTCTGAATGTGACTCTCCAGCAGGGATACGACTTCCTCAAATCCTGCCCTGAAATGAGATCCATCCTTCATGAAATCCTACCCACTCCACCAAGAGTGTCTTTCCGCCGTCCACCTAACCTTCGTAACCTCTTAGTTCATCCCCATGAAATCCCCAAACCACCTTCCCTACCCTCTGGCTCCTACCCCTGTAACCACCCCCGGTGTAAAACCTGTCCCATGCACCCTCCCACCACCACCTATTCCAGTCCTGTAACCCGGAAGGTGTACACGATCAAAGGCAGAGCCACGTGTGAAAGCACCCACGTGATTTACCAACTGACCTGCCTACACTGTGAAGCGTTCTATGTGGGAATGACCAGCAACAAACTGTCCATTCGCATGAATGGACACAGGCAGACAGTGTTTGTTGGTAATGAGGATCACCCTGTGGCTAAACATGCCTTGGTGCACGGCCAGCACATCTTGGCACAGTGTTACACCGTCCGGGTTATCTGGATACTTCCCACTAACACCAACCTGTCTGAACTCCGGAGATGGGAACTTGCCCTTCAGCATATCCTCTCTTCTCGCTATCCGCCAGGCCTCAATCTCCGCTAATTTCTAATTTCAATCTGCCGCCGCTCATACCTCACCTGTCTTTCAACATCATCTTTGCCTCTGTACTTCCGTCCCGACTGACATCTCTGCCCAAACTCTTTGCCTTTACAAATGTCTGCTTGTGTCTGTGTATATGCAGATGGATATGTGTGTGTGTGCGAGTGTATACCTGTCCTTTTTTCCCCCTAAGGTAAGTCTTTCCGCTCCCGGGATTGGAATGACTCCTTACCCTCTCCCTTAAAACCCATATCCTTTTGTCTTTCCTTCTCCTTCCCTCTTTCCTGACGAGGCAACCGTTGGTTGCGAAAGCTAGATTTTTGTGTGTATGTTTGTGTGTCTATCGACCTGCCAGCACTTTTGTTTGGTAAGTCTCATCATCTTTCTTTTTAAATATATTTTTCCCACGTGGAATGTTTCCCTCTATTATATATATATATATATATATATATATATATATATATATATATATATATATATATATATATAGACACACACACACACACACACACACACACACACACACACACAAAGATGAAAAGATGATGTGACTTACCAAACGAAAGTGCTGGCAGGTCGATATACACACAAAATTCAAGCTTTTGCAACCAATGGTTGCTTCGTCAGGAAAGAGGGAAAGACGAAAGGATGTGGGTTTTAAGGGAGAGGGTAAGGAGTCATTCCAATCCCGGGAGCGGAAAGAGTTACCTATCGACCTGCCAGCACTTTCGTTTGGTAAGTCACATCATCTTTGTTTTTAGATATATTTTTCCCACGTGGAATGTTTCCCTCTATTTTATATATACACTCCTGGAAATGGAAAAAAGAACACATTGACACCGGTGTGTCAGACCCACCATACTTGCTCCGGACACTGCGAGAGGGCTGTACAAGCAATGATCACACGCACGGCACAGCGGACACACCAGGAACCGCGGTGTTGGCCGTCGAATGGCGCTAGCTGCGCAGCATTTGTGCACCGCCGCCGTCAGTGTCAGCCAGTTTGCCGTGGCATACGGAGCTCCATCGCAGTCTTTAACACTGGTAGCATGCCGCGACAGCGTGGACGTGAACCGTATGTGCAGTTGACGGACTTTGAGCGAGGGCGTATAGTGGGCATGCGGGAGGCCGGGTGGACGTACCGCCGAATTGCTCAACACGTGGGGCGTGAGGTCTCCACAGTACATCGATGTTGTCGCCAGTGGTCGGCGGAAGGTACACGTGCCCGTCGACCTGGGACCGGACCGCAGCGACGCACGGATGCACGCCAAGACCGTAGGATCCTACGCAGTGCCGTAGGGGACCGCACCGCCACTTCCCAGCAAATTAGGGACACTGTTGCTCCTGGGGTATCGGCGAGGACCATTCGCAACCGTCTCCATGAAGCTGGGCTACGGTCCCGCACACCGTTAGGCCGTCTTCCGCTCACGCCCCAACATCGTGCAGCCCGCCTCCAGTGGTGTCGTGACAGGCGTGAATGGAGGGACGAATGGAGACGTGTCGTCTTCAGCGATGAGAGTCGCTTCTGCCTTGGTGCCAATGATGGTCGTATGCGTGTTTGGCGCCGTGCAGGTGAGCGCCACAGTCAGGAGTGCATACGACCGAGGCACACAGGGCCAACACCCGGCATCATGGTGTTGGGAGCGATCTCCTACACTGGCCGTACACCACTGGTGATCGTCGAGGGGACACTGAATAGTGCACGGTACATCCAAACCGTCATCGAACCCATCGTTCTACCATTCCTAGACCGGCAAGGGAACTTGCTGTTCCAACAGGACAATGCACGTCCGCATGTATCCCGTGCCACCCAACGTGCTCTAGAAGGTGTAAGTCAACTACCCTGGCCAGCAAGATCTCCGGATCTGTCCCCCATTGAGCATGTTTGGGACTGGATGAAGCGTCGTCTCACGCGGTCTGCACGTCCAGCACGAACACTGGTCCAACTGAGGCGCCAGGTGGAAATGGCATGGCAAGCCGTTCCACAGGACTACATCCAGCATCTCTACGATCGTCTCCATGGGAGAATATCAGCCTGCATTGCTGCGAAAGGTGGATATACACTGTACTAGTGCCGACATTGTGCATGCTCTGTTGCCTGTGTCTATGTGCCTGTGGTTCTGTCAGTGTGATCATGTGATGTATCTGACCCCAGGAATGTGTCAATAAAGTTTCCCCTTCCTGGGACAATGAATTCACGGTGTTCTTATTTCAATTTCCAGGAGTGTGTGTGTATATATATATATATATATATATATATATTCAAACTGGTTGTATCACTCCTTAATCTGTGTGATGCCCATAGCATCGTCACCAAAATCTGTCTAAATCTTCTAAATGGTTTCTACCTGGCTGTTAACTGGTTTCTGACAAAAGTGCTCCAGTCATTCCGTCATTTCTCTTGCAATGAAAAGCCAATGCAAGCATTACATGCTAACTCACTCAGCTGCTGCTTGACAGCAGTTGATGCTATCAACAGGCAGGAAAAATTCACATGTGTGCAGGAAGATTCAGGGTCAGTTCATGCTAGCGTGCTAGACTCATATCCATCAGGTGTTCACAAAAAAAAATTGGGGGGGGGGGGGGGGGACATAGATACAGATACTTTTCCAACAGACCTCGTAAGTATTACTTAACCATCAGTTTTATGTTATGGTTGAAAAATACTAACACGTATTACCTACTGAAGAATGTAACAATTGGTGGATGCCGACTCGGGGGAAATATTAAATTGGTTTCCGCATTCCATAGAAATGTGGGAACGCATAAGGCAGTGCTGAGACTAAGACATTTTGAAAAAAGACTTACATATGGAGGGGGGGGGGGGGGGCAGGGGCAGAGGTGTAAAAATTGTTGAGGGCGGTCAAGACTTGACAATACTTAAGTATATTTCAATAGTTACACAGAGATGAAGAGGAAGAATTGTTCACATAAATGTCTGTTAATGATCTGTAGTTGATGTGTTCCAAATTGTAATAACGAGATACTATATATACATCTCTTAAGAAGAAGTGGATGTCATTTTGTAGAAGTTGATTTTTCTAGAATGACTTTTCAGCTAATGCAGGAGGAGTTACGCTGGTGACGGAGTCTCCGCCTCAAAATAACTTCACAGTCATTTTACCAGTGGACTGCCACACAAATAAAAGCAAATGAAATCAGGCAATAATGGCAATGCAAAAATTCTTTGCATGACTAACTGGTACTCACAGCATAGAACATTCCAAGCTTTTTACATTAATGTTGTGCCTCAGAGTAAACAACCGAGTTGTTGTTTCCATTTTATACACAATATTTCAATGAACAAGCCAACTGTCTTTTCAAGTTACTGTGATTTTTGCTACTTGATTCATTTATTATGACCATCACATCCACCAGAATTAGTAAATACTAAGAGAATATACACTTCAGGGAATATCAGTACATGCTTTGAAAAATAAAAGTGCATAGTAGGCATTGGGATTCACTCAGCTATACATACAGGTGCAAGACCAACAATACCCTTTCACAGTCTGGTTGGAGTCCAGGCAGTGAGTACATGTAACAGCAAAACGCGCAGCATCTGAAGAAGACAATTCTGGTTTGGTTGTTGAAATATTGCATAGAAAATGGAAATAACAACTTGGCTGGCTGCCCAGAAGCACACCATTAATCAGTCATGCTAAGGAGATCTGTGAGATCATGTAACTTTTTACATTTCCATACTGTGGTTTCAGTTCAGTTTATTTTTGTATCTAACATTACTCCTGGATTCTCAATGAGGAAATAAATTTATGATTGTTATATTTATGGCTAATAATGGGAGAAATTCTGGAAATTTTGACCTTACGGGCCTAGAATAACCAAAGAGGACCATTTGAGTTTTCGGGTGGAATGACTGTCAACCCTATGTTGCGATGTTGCACATCATTCTGGTAGAGTGACAAGTAACTCTGCATCTGCCTAGCTGGTGAATGATCACAGCATCACCACGAAATGCAGTACCTGTATGATCCTCAGGTGTGCTCCACCAGTCATCATCCCAGGTTGCAGTAATGCAGCGCAAAACTGATTAAAAGCACGAAGTGTGACGTCTCTGCAAGGCAGAAGAAGGATGCTGAAACATCATGAATGTTATTCTAATGTCAGAAATTGAGATGTATCATCATGTAATGTTCCCTATCTTGTAAAGTTCAGAACAGAAGATATTATTGTCTCTTGTGAAATAATATAAGAAGTTTATTACAGAAGAAATGTTTCATAATCATTTATAAAAGTTCAGTTTATGGTGAAGCCTTTTGATTTCATACCGTGATGCAAGGGCAGAAGCCAAGTTGATGGGGATCTGCCCTGTGTTTTAGCTAATGCAGAGACATGCGTGTTTAGGGTTTTAAAGTTTTGTGATGTGTCTGGACTCTGGCCTAAACTTTTAGGCTGGAGGTTTTAGTGTATTGCAAAGTGGCTGGCTCCTCCCTTTTTTCCTTGCGGTCAGCCAGCCACTTCCATATGCTATATTGTTTTAGCTCCCTCTACCACTTTCTTCCTGTGTTGTCCATGTTTTACTGCTGACAGCATGCTTCGTCCCACGCTTCAGTGTGGGTAGGCTCATATTTTTCCAAGCTTGTTACCTGTGTGTTACGTTCTGTTTTATCTTACTGTTCTGAGTATTTTCTTGACACCCGTCTCAATCTGTTATTGCGCGGGCGCTGAAGACCTTGCCGTCGTCCGCCCATACAACCCTCTCCATAATCATCATCGATTTCAGCATAATCAAGACTGCATCAGTAAAAAAGTCCTTCATAATTGCTGTGGCATGATCCAAAGATAATTTGATTTTGTTTGAAGATGTTCAGAGCTACAAAAAGTCAACAAGCTCAAATCAGAATACAAATATATTTTAAAAGGGGAAGATTTCATTCTGGCAACTGTGATAGGACCCAGACTGATTTATGCTGGAAGTCGATAACTATTGAGAAAGGAGATTAACAATAATTACACTATTATGGAAATGATAGAGTGCCACTTACGATATAGAGGAGATGTTAAGTTTCAGACAGGCACAAGAAAAAGACTGCTATACATTTGAGCTTTGAGCTAAAAGGTCATCTTCTAAAGGAGAAAAACCCTACACATTCTTGCAAGCACAACTCACGCACATTTGACCATTGTCTCAGGCCACTGAGGCCATCTGAAAGCAACAGTACCTGATGCGAGAAGCAGGCTCTGGTAGGGATTCGGAGGGATAGCAATGTAGGGGTGGGTAAGGGTGGTGTTGCTTATGGGAGCATGCAGGGATGTGGCAGAGACAGAGCAGGGCTGCTAGGTGCAGTTGGGATATTTGGGGAGGGGAAGGTGGAGCAGAAATGGAGAGTAGTGGAGTGGAAAAAAGACGAATGGGTGCGTTGATGGAATAGAAGGCTGTGTAGTGCTGGAATAGGAGCAGGGAAGGGGGTAGGTAGTTAGAGAACAGTGACTAGCAAAGGTTGCGGCTAGGGAAGTTATGGGAATGTAAGAGATATTGCAGCTACACAATTCAGAATAACTGGTGTTGTTAGGAAGGATACAGATGGCACAGGCTATGAAGCAGTCATTGAAGTGAAGCACATTGTGTTGGAGAACATCTTCAGCAGCTGGATGGTCCAACTGTGTCTTGGCCACAATTTTTTGGTGGCCATTCATGCAGAAGCCAGCTTGTTGGTTTTTGTGCCTATGTAGAATGCAGAACAGTGGTTGCAGCTTAGTTTGCTGCTTTCAGGAGTAGCCCTGCCTTTAAAGGAATACATGGTGCCTGTGAATGGACTGGAGCAGGTGGCGGTGGGAGGATGTATAGGATAGGTCTTGCAACTAGGTCTGTTTAAGTGATATGAGCCATGAAGTAGGGGTTGGGAGCAGGATTGGAGTAGGGATGAACAAGGATATTGCGTAGTTCATGTGGGTGGCAGAATACCACTTTGGGAGGAGTGGGAGGGACAGTGGGTAGGATATTCTTCATTTCAGGGCACAACAAGAGGTAGTTGAAACTGTGGCAGAGATGTAGCTCAGTTTCTCCAGTCCTGGGTGGTACTGGGTCATGGGGGAGTGCTTCTTTGGGGTTGGATATTGGGAATGTGGGAGGTGGTAGGTGACTGGAGGGCAAGACACAGGAGATCTGTTTCTTTACAAGGAGGGTAATTTGAGTGTGTGAAAGGCTCTGTGAACCCCTTGGTATGTTTGGAGGAGTACTGCCATTGCTATCGATGCAAAGGCCATGGGTGTGTAGGCTGTATGGAATGGACTTTTTGTATGGAATGGGTCACAGCTGTCGAAGTGGAGGTATTGCTGGTGATCTGTAGGTCTGGTAAGGATGGAGATACTGATATAGCCATCTTTGAGGTGGCTGTCAAAATCAAGAGTGTGACTTGTTGGGTTAAGGAGGACGAGTTGAAGTGAATAATGGAAAAGGTTTTGAAATTCTGGAGGACTGTGTGCAAGGTATCTTCATCCTCCACCAGGTCATGAAGACATCATCAATGAGTCTGAACCAGATGGGGGTTTGGGATTCTGGGTGATTTTAGTTGAGAGGGAACTGACATCAATAGTGATGAGCAGCATGCTGTGTATAAAGGAACAGGAACTCTGGAGAGCTGGTAGAGGAAATGGTTGTTGTCTTTTATGTAGGATGCTGGTTATGGGTAATAGGCCGGAAATGTTGGTCCAGAAGAGCAGAGATTCTCTGAGTAGGAGCACAGTAACTGGCCCCAATGGGGCATCCTGCATGGTTGGGTTTGTGGACTTTAGGAATCATTTAGAAGATAGGAGTGTGGAGAGTGGTTGGAGTGAGGTGAGGGGTTCTGGGACAGTTCTAAAGCTTTGAGGCGAGACTGGGGAACATGGAATGGTGTCGCTGTGACAGTGCTTGTAGGTGGACAGATCTGACAGCTGGCAGAGACCTTCCACAAGGTAATTTCTGCAGTTTGAAACCTTAGTGGTGGGGCCTTTGTCAGTAGATAGGATTACAAGGTTGGAGTCAGTTTCTTAGGTTGTAGGTTGTAGTTCTGTTGTGGATGTAAAGTTAGCTTCCTGTGTTGAGGGATTTGTGGAATGACAGTGAGGCAAGGATTGAGTTTAAGAAATTCTGGAACATTAACATTGGGTTGATTTGGAGGCAATGGGGTATATCACGGTTGAATGTAGGAGTGAAATGAGTCAGGCAGGGTTCAACATTGGCTTTGGATTGAGTCTGATTGGTAGAGTTGGTGGCGAAAAAGTGCTTCCTCTGTAGGGACTGGGAGAAGTTGAGAAGTTTTTTTAACAAGTTCAGCATGATTGAATCTGGGAGTGGGGCAAAAGGTAAGAGCTTTGGAAAGCACTGATACTTCTGTGGGACTAAGGCTTTTGGAGGAAAGGTTCATGACTGTGTTTTGGGTCTGTTTTCGGTTCTGGATTTTGTATGTTGGTGGGAGTAGGTTTCTGAGGATGTGGTAAGTGTTATAGACCTGTGAGATAGGATTTGTCAGCTGTGAGGGGATGTGGGGGATATTTGGAGGTTGTTGTAGAGGTGTTGGATATTTGTAGTCCAAGGCAAGAGTAGGTGGTAAACAGGTTGTAGAATTTTTTGAGGTTGCCCTGTTCATGCTGCTGTAGTTCCTGGAGGGTAGGAGTTTAATTGTGAGAGATGGGATGCAAAAATTTGGGATTGCAAAGCAGGAAAATTTTATGGTTGGAGAAGAGGTATTGCAAGGAGGTGTGGGCCTGATTTACATTGTTTTGCTGGACTAGGTTGATGAAGGCTAGTCACAAAAAGATTGTAACAGATGGCGCTTGCGAAAAGAAGATGAAACATGAGGAAGTAGGGGCCAATAGTGAAAGGCGAAAATCAATTGAAATCGATGTGAAAACACAATGAGACAAAGAAAAAATTGAAAAAAAAAAAAAAAAAAAAAGACAGTGTGGGATGCAGGTGGGTGGTCAGTATGTATGACGACAGGAACAGCAAATGTGAATGTAGTAGGTGAGCTTACCGTGTGCTTGCTGGAGTACAAGACGAGAAAGGAGGGGGGGGGGGGGTCTTTGGTAGGTTGGTACTCAACTACTGCATGTAGCACACCGAAAATACGTGAGAGTGAGGCTGGAAGAGTGATCAGTTTTAATGTCTGTGATGAATTATATCAGCAGGAGATGAATTATATCAGCAGGAATAGTTTGGACATGAGATGGTGCACTAACAATAAGCACGGTCATGTAGCTGTGTGTTGTGCCCAGACGAGATGGTTGATATAGTGCGAATATTAAGTCAGAATGTGTGCAGTTTTGGGGAGGCAACAAGTAAAACATTAGAAAGTAGAGAAAGACTAGGACTGACACAGAGTAAAGAGAACTGTAACAACGGAAAACAGCACTGTGTTCTGGAAAGGAAGACAAGCATCTAGGCAAAATCAAACAATGAAAAATCCTGGGTGGAATAATGGCAATATTATGAAAATGAAAGAGTGATACACACCATGTAGAGGGAATGTTGAGTCACAGACAGGCACAACAAAAAGACTGCAATACATTTGAACTTTTGGCCAAAGGCCTTCTTCTAAGGTAGGAAACACATACACATTCACTGAAGCATAAATCACACACACATGACCACTGTCTGTGGCCACTGAAGCCAGACTGCAAGCAACTTCATTTAATGAGAGAAGCAGTCTATAATGGAGAGTGTAAGACAGAGGCTGGGGTGGGGTAGTGCAGGGACAGCAGGGTGAGGGTGAGGGAGGGTGTAATGTTGCTTGTGAGAGCATGCAGAGACATGGTAGGTACAGGATAAGACTGCTAGGTCAGGAGGTTGAGGGGCCAAGAGGGGAGAGGTGATGTGGAGGAGGTTTGGAGGCTGTAGTAGTAATGGTTGATAGTCATCATCAAGGTGGAAGTAGGAGGTAAACAGGTTGGACTTCACCGACTCTCCCAACTTTCTGTTCCTTTACAAAATGGTGCTCTGCTCGTCACTGTTGTTGTCACCTCCTTCTCCACTAACATCCCTAATGCCCACAGCCTTGCCACATTTGAACACTTATCTTTCCTAATGCCTGACTGACTCCAAACCTACAACCTCCTTCCTGGCTGCTATAAGCAACTATACCCTCACCCACAATTACTTCACCTTTGAAGGCATCACATACAAAAATTCTATGGTACAGCAATGGGCACATACATGGAACCATCCTATGCCAACCTATTCATGGGCAATTTTGAGGAAGAATCCTTCCTAACCACCAAAAATCCCGAACCACTCACTTGATTCAGGTTCACTGATGACATTTACGCAATCTGGGTGGAGGATGAGGATACCCTATCCACTCTCCTCCAGAACCTCAATACCTTATCCCTCATTCACTTCACCTCATCCTCCTCAACCCAACAGGCCACATTCCTTGATGCTGATGTCCAACTCAAAGATGGCTACATCAGTACCTCCATCCTTAATAGGCCTAACAACCACCAGCAATACCTCCACTTCGACAGCTGCCATCCAATCCATATCAAGCAGTCCTTTCCATACGGCCTAGCCACCCGTGGCCATCACATCATTAATTGGAGAAGTCCCCCTCCAAATTACCAAGGGTCTCACTGAGGCCATCACATACCTAAATTACCCTCTCAACCTTTACAGAAACAGATCTCTTATGCCTTGGCTCTCCAGTCACCTACCAACTCCCACATTCCCGCCATCTGATCACAAAGGGATCCCAGTACCACCCAGGACTGGAGCAACTGAATCACATTTTCTGCATCAGTTTGAATACCTCTTGTTGTGCTGTGAAGTGAGGAACATCCTACCACTATCCTTCCCACCCTTTCCACAGCTGTATTCCACCATCCAACGAACATGACACTATCCTTGTCTGTATCTCCTCCAACCCTGCTCCCAACCTCTTGCTTCATGGCTCATATCACTGTAATGGACCTAGATGCAGGACCTGTCCCATATGATGTCTGTTATAAAAGTATCCGACAATTGACCAGGAAAAGAAAACTGACTTACCTGGAGCATTGACACCTAATAACCCTCAGAATAGTTCCCTTCTCTCAGTGGTGCTGCCATTGTTGGAAGCATGCTGAAAAAGCCTCTTTCAGAATGAAGTTTAGCTCAGCTGTCATTGCTGCCGTAATGTCCTCTCATGTCAGAAACCACATTCCTTTTAATGATCTCTTGCATCCGGGTAACAAGCAGAAGTCACAGGTGGCCATATCAGGAGATAAGGAGCCTATTGAAATACAGGAATCTCGTTTTTTGCCAAAAACATCTGAATTAAGTATGAGGAGTGTGCTGGAGCATTATCATGATGAAGTTGCCAATTTCCTGTTAAGTGCTAGTCCGGTCTCTTGCACCAGAGAGCATTGCTTAGGCAGCGGAGAGCATCCCTGTAGTACTGTTTAGTGATTGTTTGATCGTGTGGTGTGTGTACTTGTGGTGTACAACACTGCAGGAGTCAAACAAATCAGTCAGCATCACGTTGACGTTTCTGCCCACTTGGTGGGCTTTGTTTGGTCTTGGAGATGAGGAATGCTTACACTGTGATGACTCGGATTTGATTTCTGGATGGTACTCGTGTACCCAGGACTTTTCACTAGTGATTATGGTATTCACGAAGTCGGGGTCACTATTTGTTATCTTAGCAAGTCCTGTGAACCTTTATCACAAAGTTGCTTTTGCTCCACCGTCAGCAGCTTCGGCACGAATTTCACTGACACTGTCTTTATTATAGCCAAATTTTCGGTCACAGTGGAATGTGCCGAACAAGTGTTGGCGCCCACCCCTTCCGCAATTTCTCTGATAGTCACATGATGGTTCTGCATCACCACAGTGTTCACAGCAATGACCTGGTCATTTCAGCACGTTGATTGCCAACTGGAGCATTACTCGCCCTCCACCGATGTGCAGCCATCTTTAAACTGGTTATACCACTCCTTAATCTGTGAGATTCCCATGGCATTGCACTGAGAGCCGGTCACCCAGTTTCTGGCAAAATTTGATGCAGTAATGCTGCTGCAGTCATTCAGTCATTTTCCTGGCAATGAAAAGCTGATGCAAGCACTACACACTACTTCACTCAGCTGCTGCTTTCCAGTTACTGATGCTGTCGACAGGCAGGAAAAAAATTCATACATGTGCAGCAAGATTCAAGGTAAGCTAATGCTAGTGCACTAGATTCAGATTCATCAAAAATTGTTCGCAAAAAAAAAAGTAAGATCAGATACTTTTCTAACAGACCTTGCACATCCTCCCACCACCAACTACTCCAATCCAGTCACAGGCAACTAGGTTGCAACCACTATGCTGCATTCTACTTGGGCATGACAACCAGCAAGCTGTCTGCATGAATGGCCACCAACAACTTGTGGCCAAGAGACAGCTGGACCACCCAGCTGCTGAACATGCTGCCCAACAGTATGTACTTCACTTCAAAGACTGCTTCTCAGCCTACACTATGTGGATCCTTCCTACCAATACCAGTTTTTCAGAATAATGCAGGTGAGAACTCTCCCTGCAATATAGCCTACATCCTCATAACCCCCCTGGCCTCAGTATTCCCCCCTGCGGGTTCGGGGGTAAGAATAGGCCCGCGGTATTCCTGCCTGTCGTAAGAGGTGACTAAAAGGAGTCTCACACATTTCGGCTTTAATGTGATGGTCCCCTCTTGGGTTTGACCTCCATTTTTCCAAATTTCTGTTGTTAGTGCGTGCCATTTGGGGAAGGACGCCTTACATGGTGTTTTTCTATTGGTCCATCATGCACCACCATCTTGCATGCTACCTATTGTCGTGTGGCGGGATTTACACCCAACGTCTTCTGGGTTGCCTCCTTCTCGTCTTGTGCGCAATCCCCTTCTTAGCGACCCCGACAACTGTGGACCCTTTCAACACCTAAAATCCAGCACGGTAGCCAGTCCGTTCTGGTGGGGTCGTCATGTACCCTCTTGGTGGTAGCCCCCTGACCACGCAGGGATCGCACTACAGATGCCAGAGCTGTTTCCTCCCCATGCATGCCAAGGAGTATGTGCCCATCTTGTCTGGGGCACGGGGACTCCGGGCAACGGGATATCGGCCAGGTACCCGTTGTTTTGGCTGGGTGGCGCCCTCGGGGAGAGCCCTCGTTCGGAGTAGGTGGCATCTGGGCGGATGTGGCGCAATGAAGCGCAATAAATCACACCAAGCTGGTGGTCGCACGGCCACCAGCGTCTCTAAGCGAGGCAGAGTTGACTTTGATGCTGCGCAATATGACCCTAAGTCGTTCCCCTCGTTGGCTGCGCCATGGGAGGGACGTAGATCTAGTGCCAAGCGGGAGCCTTACGTACCACAATACCTTGTTTGCAGCAGGACTGATGGTGACTCCTTTCTTACGACGAAGCCTCTGTTTTTTGTGGAACACCTGGAGGATAAGTTTGGGGAAGTGGCGGGGTTGTCTAAAATGAGGAATGGGTCCATCCTCCTCAAGACATCCTCCCCAGCCCAGTCACGAGCGTTGCTCTTGTGTGATAAGCTGGATGACGTCCCTGTTACCGTCACTCCCCACAGTAGCTTAAATATGGTCCAGGGGATTATTTACCATCGTGACCTCTTGTTACAATCTAATGACGAGCTGAGAGCCGACTTGGAACGACATGGTGTACATTTTGTCCGTCGTGTACATAGAGGACCCAAGACCAACAGGGTGGCCACCGATGCCTTTATCTTGGCCTTCGAGGGTGATGTCTTGCCCGAGAAGGTCAAGGTAATGGTTTACCGTTGTGATGTCTAGCCATACGTCCCTCCCCCGATGCCGTGCTTCCAGTGCTGAAAGTTTGGGCACATGTCCTCCCGTTGCCCATCCAGCACCACATGTCGAGATTGCAGACGCCCCTCTCATCCCGATTCTCGATGTGCGCCTCCGCCTGTATGTGTCAACTGTGGGGAGCACCACTCTCCATGCTCGCCGGATTGTCCCGTTCTTCATAAGGAGTGGAAGATAATGGAATTCAAGACCTGGGACCGGCTTACTTATCGAGAGGCAAAACTGAAATTTGAAAGGTTGTATCCTGCTTCCCTTCGAACATCTTATGCTGCAGCCACGTTATCGTCGCCCTCGCGAGCGGCAGTTGTCGCCTCATCTGTGCCGCCTTCGGTGGGCCCTCGGGGCCGTGCGTCTCTGTCTGCCCCCCTCATGTCCGGGGGCAAGCCTTCCTCTGTTGCCCCCTTAGCCGTTGGGGGCAAACCCTCTTCTGTCGCTCCCCCCACACTTACTTCGGGAGTGACATCTGCTCCACAACCGGGAGGCTCGATCCCTCCCCCTCCTTCTCCACCGGCGTTGCCTCTGCCGGTTCCTCTCTCGTGGAAGGGGTCCCTCGGGGCTCTCCCTTCCTCCGTTTCTTCTCCTACCCAGCCGGATGTCAGCCAGTGGCTGAAGGTTCCGCCACCTGCTGGTCGTAGGGCTTCTGTGTCATCGTCAGCCTCCGATGCTCCTTCAGAGAAGCTCTCCCAGCCCTCTCACCCTAAGGGCAGACGCGAGAAGAAGGAACGGCACGTGTCCAAGAAGAAGGACGTTCCGGCGGTTTCAGTGCCGCCTGCTGTACATAGTCCTTGCTCCGGGGATGAGGTGGAGATCCTCGCCTCTGCCGCAGATCTCGCCCTCACGGGGGCCTTTCCTATGGCCACAGCTGACTCTCCCCCGGTGGCGGCAGTTGGCTCTGAGGCGCCATCTGCCTCTTAGTCGCCTTCACGCCCTCCCAGTCCCTTACTGCTTCCATTCTCCAGTGGAATTGCGGCGGTTATTTCCGCCACCTGCCTGAGCTCCGGATGCTTCTGAGTGCTTCCCCTGTTCTCTGCATTGCTCTGCAGGAAACTTGGTTTCCAGCAATGCGGACCCCCGCCCTTCGCGGTTATCGGGGATACTATAAGAACCGTGCTGCCTGTCAACGAGCATCAGGTGGAGTTTGCCTCTTTGTTCACCACTCTGTCTGTAGCTCGCCAGTACCTTTAGTGCCTTTAGAGGCTGTCGCTGTCAGGGTTGAGCTCTCGCCGGCTATTACTGTTTGCTCTGTTTACATTCCTCCAGATGGGGAGCTCCCCCGACATGTCTTGGCTGCGCTGCTGGCTCAACTCCCACCACCGTTGCTGCTTCTGGGCGATTTCAATGCCCACAACCCTCTATGGGGTGGGACTATCTCCAATGACCACAGTCGTGCCGTGGAGCATGTGTTGGCTCATCTCGACCTTAGCCTCTTGAACACCGGTGCTCCCACGCATTTCAGTGTGGCCCATGGCTCGTTCTCGGCCATCGATCTCTCTCTTTGCAGCCCCGGACTTGTCCCATCCCTCCACTGGAGAGTGCATCCTGACCTGTGTGGTAGTGACCATTTTCCCATCTATTTGTCACTGCCCCAGTGTCATTCTTTTGGGTGCCTGCCCCGCTGGGCTCTCCACAGGGCTGACTGGCCGGCTTTTACTTCCGCTGCAACCATTGAGTCTCCCCCACCGGGTGACATTGATGAGGTGGTCCGTGTCTTAACCACGTCCATCATCTCGGCGGCCGAGGCTGCCATCCCCCTCTCTTCTGGACTCCTTCAGAGGAAGGCTCTATCCTGGTGGTCGCCGGAGATTGCTGAGGCTATTCGCGACCGTAGGCGGGCTGTCCAGCGTCATAGGCGGCACCCATCTTTGGAGACCCTCATCGCCTTTAAGAGGCACCGTGCCTTGGCCCGTCGTCTTATTGCACGGCGTAAGCAGGAGTGCTGGGAGAGGTATGTCTCATCCTTGGGCTCCCATGTCTCCCCCTCGCTCGTGTGGTCCCGGATCCGGCGGATTTATGGATACCAGACCCCTATGGGTGTCCCTGGGATCTCCTTGGACGGCGCTGTCTGCACGGACGCTGCCGCCATTGCTGAACACCTTGCCATGCACTTTGCTAAGAGCTCTGCGACTGCAACTTATCCCCCTGCCTTTCGCTCTCTAAAGGAGCGAGCTGAGCGGATGCCGTTATCATTCCACACACGTCGTTCTGAAAAGTACAATGCTCCTTTCAGCGAGAGGGAATTCCTCGCTGCCCTAGCCGATTGCCCTGATACAGCACCAGGACCAGACTGCATCCACGCGCAGATGCTGAAGCATCTCTCCAGGGACTGCCAGAGACACATCCTCACCATCTTTAACCGCATTTGGAGCGAGGGCGTGTTCCCATCGCAATGGCGAGAGGGTCTTATTGTCCCCATCTTGAAGCCCGGTGCGGACCCACTGGCGGTGGACAGCTATCGTCCCATTACCCTCACCAACGTTTTGTGCAAATTGCTCGAACGTATGGTGGGGCGGCGTTTGTGTTGGGTTCTTGAGTCGCGCGGTCTCCTCGCTCCATCCCAGGGTGGCTTCCGTCGGGGCCGGTCTGCTGCGTACAATTTGGTGCGGCTGGAATCTGCTATCCGTACGGCCTTTGCCCGACGTCAGCATCTCGTTGCTGTATTTTTTGATCTGCAGAAGGCGTATGACACCACATGGAGGCATCACATCCTTGCTACTTTGCATGAGTGGGGTCTTCGTGGTCGGCTCCCAGCTTTTCTTCAAACCTTTCTATTGCGCCGCTCTTTCCGGGTGCAAGTCGGTGCCGCCTCTAGTTCATCTTATACACAGGAAAATGGGGTCCAGCAGGGCTCGGTGTTGAGCGTCTCCTTATTTCTAGTGGCCATTAATGGCCTGGCTGCAGCCGTGGGGTCGTCAGTGTCTCCTTCTTTGTATGCCGACGACTTCTGCATCTCCTTTAGCTCCACGACTATGGGAGTCGCCGAACGCAGGCTGCAAGTAGCCGTTCGCAAGGCAGCATCATGGGCTATGACTCATGGTTTCCAGTTCTCTGCAGCCAAGACTCGAGTTATGCACTTCTGCAGGCGTCGGACGGTCCACCCTCATCCTGAACTTTACCTCGACGGCCACCTGCTTGAAGTGGTGGACACTTGCCGCTTCTTAGGACTCGTCTTTGATGCCCGGCTCACATGGGTTCCTCATATTACTCAGCTGAAGCAAAAATGCTGGCGGCACCTCAACGCCCTCCGCTGCCTGAGCCACACGTCTTGGGGTGCAGATCGCTGCACGCTGTTGCGATTGTACAGAGCCCTTGTGCAGTCCAGGCTTGATTATGGGAGCCTGGCTTATGGGTCTGCATCACCCTCAGTGTTGACGATGTTAGACCCCATACACCACTGTGGGGTTCGGCTTGCAACTGGCGCTTTCCATAAGAGCCCTGTGGATAGTCTACTGGTGGAGGCCGGGGTTCCCCCGCTGCAGATTCGCCGCCATCGACTGCTCGCCGACTATGCTGTCCACGTGCAATGCTCGCCGGGCCATCCAAATCATTGCCTGCTTTTCCCTGCCATGGTCCTCCATCTGCCCGAACAGCGACCTTGGTCTGGGCTTTCCATAGCTGTCCGCGTCCAGTCCCTGCTGTCGGAACTGGGGTCATTCCCTCTTCTGCCTCCCTTCCGGGTCCGTGCACCTACGCCTCCCTGGTGTTTGCCCCGGCCGTCCGTCCGTCTGGACTTGGCACAGGGACCCAAGGACTCGGTTCCGCCTGTGGCCCTTCGTCGCCGTTTTCTTGCGCTCCTCGCCTCATTTTTGGGCTGTGAGACTGTCTACACTGATGGTTCCTTGGTTGATGGTCGCACTGCCTACACTTTTGCTCACGCTGCCCATGTTGAACAGCGCTCCTTGCCGGCTGGCTGCAGTATTTTTACTGCAGAGCTGGGGCCATATTGCGCGCTCTTGAGCATATGCGTTCCTGCTCAGGTACATCCATCGTCATCTGCAGTGACTCCCTGAGCAGCCTCCAGGCTGTCGACCGCTGCTATCCCTCTTCTCCTCTGGTATCCTCTATTCGGGAGTCTGTTTCCGCCATTACCCACTCTGGTCGTTCGGTGGTCTTTGTTTGGACGCCAGGTCACGTTGGCATCCCGGGGAACAAACTTGTCAACAGGCTGGCCAAAGGGGTGATCGATGCCCCAGCTTTGGAGATCGGCCTCCCAGCTTGAGATCAGCAGTTGGTGTTGCGCCGTAAGGTGCTTGGGATGTGGGCTGCTGAGTGGCGTGGCCTGACGTCCCCGAATAAACTGCGGGCTGTTAAGGAGACGACCGATGTGTGGCGGTCCTCCCTGCGGGCTTCTCGCAGGGACTCTGTAATCCTGTGTCGGCTCCGCATCGGCCATACCTACCTGACGCACGGCCATCTTTTGCGTCAGGAGGATCCCCCCCTGTGTCGGTGTGGGTCCCGGCTGACGGTCCCCGACTGCGCTCCCTCCGGCAGTCTTTTAATCTCCCGGGCACTTCGCCTTTGGTTTTATGTGACGATGCCTCCATGGCTGACGACGTTTTAAATTTTCTCCGTGGTAGTCCTTTTTTTGGTTCCATTTAGGAAGGTCCTGCACCTTTCCCTTTCTGTGTCTCTTGTCCTCAAGTCTCTCATATTTGGTTGCAGATTTTAGTGTGTAGTACGATGGTTGACTCTTTCCCTTTTTTTGTTCTCGTGGTCAGTCAACCAGTCTCCGGCCATCTTCTTTTCTTCTGTTTCTTTCTGTCTGGTGTTCATCTGTACTCTTCTTGTCTGTAGTGTTCGTTGCCTAATTTGTGTTCTTTCAGTGCCTGGGGGGGAGTCTCCTTCCCCTTGGGGTTTTACCTGCTCTGCGAATATATGTCTCGCCTGGTTTTTGTATGGGGGACTGATGACCTTCGCTGTTTAGTCCCCCTTAAATATCCCAACAACCACCACCACCACCCTGGCCTCAAACTTCACTAATCCTTGTTCTCCACCCACCTATCCCTTTCCCTGCTCCCATTCGAGCACTACATAGCCTTCTATTCCACTAACGCACCCACTAGTCTTTTTTCCCCTCCACTACTTCTCTCCATTTCCACTCCCCCCCAACCTCCGACTGTAGCTAGCAGCCCTACCCTGTCTTCACCATTCACCACATCTGTGTATGCTCCCAGGAGAAGCACTACTCTCTCCATCCATCCTACTGTACTATACCTCCCTCTCCCTGCCACAGCCTCCTCCTTACCCCCACCACCCACAGTGTGTGTCTCCCATCAGGTACAGTTGTTTGTAGTCTGACCACAGTGGCCTGAGGAAGTTTTCATGTATGCATGAGTTGTGCATGCATGAATGTGTGTGTGTTTTCTACTTTAGAAGAAGACCTTTTGGCTGAAAGCGCAATGTGTAGGAGACTTTGTGTTTTGCCTGTCTGTGATTCAACATCTCCTCTATATGCTGAGTAGCACTCTGTCTTTCTCATTATATTGTTATTATTCAGTCTGGACTTTTCCAATGTTTCATTAATAGTAATTGAAAGATAAGAGGGTATCAACATTTTAACTGAAATTTATCAGGAATTATCATAGTTTTCATTGACAATCAAGTCAGCAGCTGCACATTACAAAGAAGTGGTTATCCACTTACAAGCACAAAAGATAAAAGCTTAAGAAGAAATATTTTGTAGATAAATAATAAATAAATTACCTGAGTCATTACTCAGAAGAATCATAAAGTCCCTGAGTTGCAAATTGGCAGCCGTTATATCAAAGGTCTCGACTGTTTTCATCAGTTGGGTAGTTAAAGTGCATTTTGTGTTCAGAAGTTTCTTTTTTACGGACTTACATTCCTGACTGTGACAGTTGTTAGCAGGAAAAGATTAACTTTCAACTGAATATTGTTGTAATTGTCTGCCTGTACTGGCCAAAAACTGGAGGAGCATTTTCGAGAACTTTAGAAAATCTGGAGTGAACAATTTAGGGAAAAACTAAACCAGCTACATATCAAACTAGATGCAAATACTGCTAAATTAGAAGCAGATTTAAATGAAACTATAAACACCCAGGGTGTTAAAGTTGAGCAAGCCATTGCTGAGACAAAAGCCAACATAAGTGAAACTAGTGCTGACTTAAAAGCTGAATTACAAGTAACCAACAAGAAGAAAGATCATAATTCACAGATTAGAAGAACCCAATATTGATACATGTAAAGAGAAGTTAAAAATAAATAATAAGGTATCCAAATTGTAAATCGTAATTTCTGTTTTAACTGGGGAGCTACATTCTGAAATTATTAAGCAGTGTGATTTAGTGAGCAGTGAGGTTCATGAGCAATTTAGAGAGCAATGAGATTAAATTGTTGAATGGGATAAAGATTCAAATTAACTTGAGGCTCTAATCTTGCATCCTTGGAGGAGCAGTTTAGCAACTGGATTGAACAAAAAGAGCAGGGAAATATTGAGTCATCTATCGATAGGCCTCAGTCATCAGCTGAGACAAATGGGACAGAAGTGGAATACCAAAGGCTATGTGATGAATAAGCTAAACGAAAGATAGTTTTTAAAAAAGAAGTTTTTGAAAAACTGTGGGTTCCCTACAGAATTAATAGAACTTTGTTTGGAGAATTCGACAAATTTTTACTAACTATTTCTGGTGTTTAAGCCTGAAGGAGATGTATATCCTACAATTTTAACATATGCTCTGATGTGCACTCATCATACTATTTGTTGCTTTTGCTACCTAGGGAAGAATGATGACTTGGGAGCAGCCATGAATCTACGTATTTGTTGGGTTTGAACTGAGCGAGAGGAGGCCATACCATTCTGATGAACAGCATTGCAGTAGTTGTCTGTACAAGCATAGAGAAAACCCTTTCAAATTTTTTGGAAGTTATTCAATTGTGCACAAAGTGTGTTTTGGAGGAAGTAGTATCTCTGGGAATTTATATTCCTGAATATATTCATGAAAACCATGAATTGTTTCTATTTCGTTTAAACTAAATTTTCTGAATAACTTCCTAGTTTTGGCTTCACCAAATGACAGGACCTTCCTGGGATTTTCTGGCCAATACTTGGAATCTAAAATCTTGGCACATTCAGTTTATCAGAGGCTAGGCATTTGACATCATGGCACAGTTTACAACCCAACATTTTATTTTTGACTTACATCCTCTGGTCTCTCTTGCAAAAGTCATTTTTTTGAAGCAGTGTCCAAAATAGGGGCCATTCATAATCTGAATCTTCCAAGTTTTGACCATGTGCAGATCTGACAATTTCTACTTCTTCAACCTTTTTTTTACTAATCAGCATAAAGAAACTAATTATATTACTCATTTTGAAAAATGATTGTAGTTGTTGAAAGTATCCTCAAAACTGACGTGAACAGCTCCCAAACACCTGTTGATAATTATTAAAACACCACAGAACAAGAAACACTGATACTGCAAGTTAACTGAGCACAACTCCCTATTTATGAAAAATTGTGGTGCTAACTTATAAGGAATAAAACTGAAAATTTCATTTTAGTAGGCAGTGCCATCTACCGAGATATTTATAATACAGTTTGCTCCAAATGAATCTAACACTTTTTAAAATGCAAGAAAAAAGGTGCCAGTACTGTGTACTGTTGCATAGTTACAGAAAAAAAGTGCTGCTTCAGGATATTTTGTAAGTCACTGCCTAAATGCTGGGACAATTCTGAAAAGATCAATTTTGTCCTAAAATATATATAAGGGAATGCTGCAGAGTGGGGAAATGAATGTTCTCAGCAATTCGCTCCTTGGAATGATTTACAAGGAATATTTAAAAATAAATATTGGTAATCAAGTACTCAAACAGTTAACATATATTGCAGGACCAAGACTCGAACTCAGGACCTTTGCCTTTCGTGGGCAGATGCTCTACCGACTGAACTCCCATAGCACGACTCACGCCCCATCCTCACAGCTTTTTAATTCCGCCAGTACCTTGTCTCCTACCTTCCAAACTTCACACAAGCTCTCCTGTGAACCTTGCAGAACTAGCACTCCTGGAAGAAAGGATATTGCGGAGACATGGCTTAGTCACAGACTGGGGGATGTTTCTAGAATAAAATTTTCACTCTACAGCGGAGTGTGTGCTGATATGAAACTTCCTGGCAGATTAAAACTGTGTGCCAGACTACAGGCTATGGCTAAGCCATGTCTCCACAATATCCTTTCTTCCAGGAATGTTAGTTCTGCAAGGTTCGCAGGAGAGCTTCTGTGAAGTTTGGAAGGTAGGAGACGAGGTACTGGCGAAATTAAAAAGGTGTGGGGACGGGGCGTGAGTTGTGCTTGGGTAGCTCAGTCAGTAGAGCACTTGCCCGCGAAAGGCAAAGGTCCTGAGTTCGAGTCTCGATCCGGCACACAGTTTTAATCTGCCAGGTAGTTTCATATCAGCGCACACTCCGCTGTAGAGTGAAAATTTCATTCTAGAAACATCCCCCAGGCTGTGGCTAAGCCATGTGTCTGCAATATCCTTTCTTCCAGGAGTGCTAGTTCTGCAAGGTTCTCAGGAGAGCTTCTGTGAAGTTTGGACGGTAGGAGATGAGGTACTGGCAGAAGTAAAGCTGTGAGGATGGGGCATGAGTCGTGCTTGGGTAGCTCAGTCGGTAGAGCATTTGCCCATGAAAGGCAAAGGTCCCGAGTTCAAGTCTCAGTTTGGCACACAGTTTTAATCTGCCAGGAAGTTCCAGTTAACATTTGAGCTATTGAGTCCATAGGTATTATAATAGTAGTTGTAGCTATAAGAAATATATTGAATGGCCTATCCTTTATTAACAGTAACTGGAGTTTATATTGTGGGGATAACAGGCTGTAAAAGAAAACAAATTAAAGAAGAAACATGGCTACCTATCACTAATGATACTGTTACATTTCATGAGACACTACTAGTAGTACCTAATTTAAACTTAGATGTACTATTAGGATTGAATTGGCTGGTTAATAAAGAAATGTCATTGAATTTCAACAGGAAAAGAGTTATGTGAGAAAGAGAGAATAATAATTATAATATTCCTTTCCATAATAGTTTATTAACTTTTAAGGAAGATTAACTTTTGTGAAAAGTCACTGTGACTGATATTGTTGTAGTTGAGGAACAAGATCATACTCGAGTAGAACTGTTGAAAAATATAAAACTAAAATCAGTGGAATTAAATATACTATTGGTAGAATAGAAAAATCAGCTAGAAGGTATTTTGTTAAAGTAGAAGGATGTATTTCGGACAAACCTTATATGATTAAAGAATGTGTATGTAAATTAAAAGTAAGCTTTTCTGTTGCAAACTTTACCAAATACCAATGAGTCTCTGCGTTAGAGCAGGGGAAGAATTACAAAGGATGGTCATTAATGATATCATTGAATGTATTTTAAGAGTACACAATGATGCATTAATGGTGGTGAAGAAACCTGCAGGTGGTGCTCGATTAGTTTTGGATGTACAAACATTAAATAAACATATTGAAACTGAACAGTACAGACCCATTGATAGAGAGGAGTTGTTATCAAAGATAGACGGAGCGAAATTCGTTAGTTGTATGGATTTAAAACAGTATGCTAGCAGGTGCCACTAAATGAGGAATGAAGACCATACACAGCTTTCTTATTTGAGGGTAAACCATAACAGTTTAAAGTATTCTCTTTTGGTTTTAACTGGCAGTGTGAGAATTAATTGTATGTGTAGGTGACTTGTTAGTTTCTAAAACTTGACAAGACCATTGTCAGTTGTTAACACAAATTTTAAGCCAATTAGAAGAAAAAAGATTAACAATAAAACTTTCTAAATCGCATGTTGGGAGACAAAAAGTTAAAATTTTTGGGTCTTATTGTAGAGATAAATGGCATACAACCTGATGCAGAAAGAATATAAACTATAAAAGGTTATCCTGAACCCAAGGATGTAAAACAATTGTGATCCCTTCTACGTTTTCATGGTGTCTACAGACAGATTTACGCTTTCCAGTCACATTAATGTGACAACCTGAATAACCACCTTTTGCAGTGTGGACTGTTGCGACAGGTGCAGGAAGATAATGAGGTTCTGGAAGGTACCTACAGTGATGTGGAGCCACACTAACTGCAATGCCATTTGCCACACCAACTCCAGTGCCATTTCCACCAGCTCTAGGTTCCGCAGTTAAGGATCCATGGTGCAAACAGCCCGATGAAGGTGGCTCTACAGAGTCTTGATGGAGTTTAAATCTGGGGATTTTGGTGGACAGTCAGGGTGTTTAGTGGACAGGGAAGTAGAATAAACTCGTCCTTGTGCTCTTTGGACCATGCTTATACATTGTGATACATGTGTGACATTGCGTTGTCTTGCTAGTAGATGCCATCATGCCGAGGAAAAACAAACTGCACGTAGTGGTGGTCACAGTCCCAAAGCATAGATGCATACTTGTATTGATCCAGTGTGCCTTCCAGAATGACAAAATCACTCAGGAAATACCACAAAAACAGTCCCAGATTATAACGCATGCAAGGTGCTTGCTTTCAGATGTTTTTCAACATACATGCCGATGGCCATCTGTCCAGTGTAGCAAAAATGTGATTCAGCCACCTGTTGCTATTCAGTGGTCATCCAGTTGCAGTGTTGGCATGCAAATTCCACCAATGAACAGCAGTTAGCACAGGTGCATAAACCAGGTACCTGTTGTGGAGACTCATATACAGAAATGTTTTCTGAACAGTGGTTGTGGAGACGCTGATGGTAACCACTTGGTATATCGTGGGATTCAGTTGCTCAACAGTTGCACATCTGTTTGCCCATACTCATCTCCACAGCCGTTGTTCATTCCTGTCATCTATAGCCTGTATTGCACACACTTGCCTCAGTGCCAGTTTTGGATAGTGCCATTTTGCAGTGCACAGTATTCTTTAAACAAAGTGCCATGCCAGCAGTTTACAAACTTAGCCATTTTAGAAATATTCCCACCCTTGGCCCAAAATCCAATCATGAGGCCTTTTTGGACTTTTCTATCCTGCATAACAAGGATAGAAACTGTTCATTGTCACTTGCTCCAGTAGATACACTGAGCCAAATCAGTAACCAATTCAAGACCGGAAACAAACTGAATTCAGCTTGGCTGTGCAGTGGCGTGATATGGACAGCTACAAAGTACAATAAGGAGTGAGCCATGCCACAAGCCCAGACTTCTGGCTAATCGGCAAACAATCACCACCGTTGGTGCCATGTGATTCACATATTTCTGTCTCCCCTTACATTGGCATCCCGCAACTGTTGCTTGCAACTTTAGTACCTCTGAATTGCCCATTTCCATGCTAGATGGGGAATACAAATCACTATCAGATACAAATTGGACATCACATAAATTGCTTTGTTTCAGCATTACGACAATGACTGCACTGTTTTCCGCATCCCCCCGAAATGCTTTGTGTACCCTCCACTGCTAGTGCAGCCACCGGCCATCTGTTAGTGGTTATTGCACATTGACATCAAACATAGGAGGTGATGTCATTAATGTGACTGGGCTGTGTGGTTATTGCACATTGACATCAAACATAGGAGGTGATGTCATTAATGTGACTGGGCTGTGTATAAGGGGACAGCACATGAATGATCTATCTTGCATTGATATAAGAATTGTCAAGGTAATGAAAACCAAATCAATAGCTCAAAATATAAAACATACAGAATACATAACATGCTTTATGAGAGTAGGACAGGTGGTCTATGAAGATGGGACAGGTGGTTGGAATTGGCCGTGATTAGGGAGTCATCCTGGCATTTGTCTAAGCAATTTAGAAAAGCCCAAATCAGGATAGCCAGACAGCAACTTCATCCTCCTGAATATGAGGTCAGTGTTGTAACAGCAGCAGTGCCTCATTCTGTTGGTCACTATTGTACAGTGCTCCTTGATTTGCACACAATGTGTTTAGGTAACTCACAATATAAAACTAGTTTTGTTCATCACCATATACATTAAGGACACTCACTGATGGCTACATTTTCACTTATATTCGACTATGCTCCTCAGCCCACCTGAAAGAGGTTGCATAGCTGGACAAAATTCCCTTGTAAAAACAGTAAACCGTGAAATTTGACAGGGTGTTGTAGTTATCCACATTTTATTACTACCCATTCTTCTGAGCACTGTAAGTGATCTTGAATTGTGTAGTATACCTTACTTATTAAGCACTTTTAGCTGCCTGTTTGAACAGACACATTTTAGTAATCTTTTTCATTTCCTTTGGCAGTTTATTATACAGTTTTATTCTGTGATATAATATGCTGTGTGTTTTTTTACTAAGTGTAGTCCAAACTGGCTATTATTCCATGATTAGATATGGGGCTGTTAGTGAAATGCTTTGTAATGTTTTCCTTGAAATGCATCACAGATTGGTAGATATACCGGTATGCACTTGGTGATGTAAATATGCCAAAATTTTAAATAGCTCTCTACAAGGAGCCCAACTATTACTTCTAGTTATTATTCTTTCAGCCCTTTTCTGCAGTTTAGAAACTGTTTCTGTGTTTTGGGCCTTTGTTTCCCAGGAAGGAATCTCACAACTAAGAATTGGGTGTATCTAGGCATACTATGTCATCACAAGACATTGGCTGTTACATACAGATGCTGAAACCCTAAGAGCATAACAAGCTGATGACATTCATTTTGAAGGTGTCTTTCTGTTTATTCCATGTTAGCTGACAATCTGTGTTCATCCCTACATCTATAGATTTACATTCTATGCATAATGTGACAGTTATTTCTCATCTTTACACTGAAGTGCATACTGTTTGTTTTATTCATGTTCAGTGTTAATTTATTGCATATTGTCCAACCATAAATATCCTCTAAAAGGAGTTCTGGTGTTTCATCAGTGGCTGTGATGTTGCAGTCATCAGCAAAGAACTTTCTCTGTGTCTTGCACTGGCTGGAAATATATATCCACCTCAAAAAACTATCCAATCTCCTGGTTTCCCACCTCCGGAAAGGCAACTCACTCGCCCTTCACAACCTTTCCAGCAAACCTCAACCTCCTCTCACTGCACACAGACCCAGTCTCTCCCATCTACTCAATCTCCCACTTCCAGCTCCACTCCCCCCAAAACCTCAAAATTCGAATCAACACACTCTGGAACCACAACACCCTAATGCAGTAGTTAACCTTTCCTTTAAACCTCTCTCCCAATCCGAAACCTCTGTCCTATCCAAAGGCCTCACCTTCAGCCCCACTCCCAGATTCAACGAAACAGCCCTCGTCAAAGATTTACTGTCCTACACCCGTACTCTCTGCTGGAAATATCACTTTGCCATGAAGAAAAATGATCCTAATCCTACTCCTAATGATCCAACTCCCCAAGACACTATCCAAATTGAACCCTGCCTGGAACAGTTCTGTCCTCCGTCACAGCGGGACCCACCTCCTCTTCCTCAAAATCACCCTCCCCAAACCTTCCAGGAATTTCTGACTTTCAGCCTTGCCTCTCAATCCTTCTTAAGAAACCTTAATCCTACTCCCAACATCACCACTGCTGAAGCCCAGGCTATCCGTGATCTCAAGTCTGACCGATCCATCGTCATTCTTCCGGCGGACAAGGGTTCCACAACCGTTGTACTTGATCGTCGGGAGTATGTGGCTATGTGGCTGAGGGACTGTGTCAGCTTTCAGACAACACTACATACAAAGTTTGCCAAGGGAATCCCATTCCTGATGGCCAGGCGGAGCTTCAAGGAATCCTCAGAACCTTAGGCCCCCTACAAAACCTTTCACCTGACTCCATCAACCTCCTGACCCCACCGACACACCGCACCCCTACATTCTACCTTCTTCCTAAAATTCACAAACCCAATCATCCCGGCCGCCCCATTGTAGCTGGTTACCAAGCCCCCACAGAACGTATCTCTGCCTACGTAGATCAACACCTTCAACCCATTACATGCAGTCTCCCATCCTTCATCAAAGACACCAACCACTTTCTCGAATGCCTGGAATCCTTACCCAATCTGTTACCCCTGGAAACCATCCTTGTAACCATTGATGCCACTTCCTTATACACAAATATTCCGCACGTCCAGGGCCTCGCTGCGATGGAGCACTTCCTTTCACGCCGATCACCTGCCACCCTACCTAAAACCTCTTTCCTCATTACCTTAGCCATCTTCATCCTGACCCACAACTTCTTCATTTTCGAAGGCCAGACATACCTACAATTAAAGGGAACAGCTATGGGTACCAGGATGGCCCCCTTGTACACCAACCTATTTATGGGTCACTTAGAGGAAGCCTTCTTGGTTACCCAGGCCTGCCAACCCAAAGTTTGGTACAGATTTATTGATGACATCTTCATGATCTGGACTCACAGTGAAGAATAACTCCAGAATTTCCTCTCCACCCTCAACTCCTTTGGTTCCATCAGATTCACCTGGTCCTACTCCAAATCCCATGCCACTTTCCTTGACATTGACCTCCATCTGTCCAATGGCCAGCTTCACACGTCCTGTAACCTCCCCTTCACTTATCGACCTTAATGACAGTGAAAAATTAAACCGCATGTACCTAATGGAAATTTGGGAAAAGCAATCGTCACCGAAGTTAAACTGTCGGTAAAGAGGGAGGAAAGGGTTACATCTAAATGAAAAGAAAAATGCTAATGAAACAGGTGGAAATTAATTTTGAAAAGGGGTAAAGTTAATAAAGAAAGTAAATGTGCAGCCGTTACGTTAATAATTAACTAGCGGTAATTAGATATTTGAGATTTGGGGGAAATTATGGTCGCCAGTCCTAAGGACAATTACTATAGTAACTGAAAAAGAAATGTTATTACACATATAATTAGCACTAGAAGCGTGGCAACTGAAGGTTGACACGTGCAGTGTGAAAACTGAAAGTTTGTCAGAAGCAATAAATTTCGCTACACTCTGACTTAATTTAGCAAAATAATTAATAAAACAGGAAAATCGAAAGTTAATTTAGTGACTGAAGGTAGGGCGACCGCGTACGGCAACCACAGAGGGCAACGCGCAGCTAGTGCAGCAGGTGATCCAACAGTGGCCTCGGGTTTCCATTCGCCGTGTTGCAGCTGCGGTCCAAATGACGCCAATGTCCACGTATCGTCTCATGCACCAGAGTTTACACCTCTATCCATACAAAATTCAAACGCGGCAACCCCTCAGCGCCGCTACCATTGCTGCACGAGAGACATTCGCTAACGATATAGTGCACAGGATTGATGACGGCAATATGCATGTGGGCAGCATTTGGTTTACTGACGAAGCTTATTTTTACCTGGACAGCTTCGTCAATAAACAGAACTGGCGCATATGGGGAACCGAAAAGCCCCATGTTGCAGTCCCAACGTACCTGCATCCTCAAAAAGTACTGGTCTGGGCCGCCATTTCTTCCAAAGGAATCATTGGCCCATTTTTCAGATCCGAAACGATTACTGCATCACGCTATCTGGACATTCTTCGTGAATTTGTGGCGGTACAAACTGCCTTAGACGACACTGCGAACACCTCGTGGTTTATGCAAGATGGTGCCCGGCCACATCGCACGGCCGACGTCTTTAATTTCCTGAATGAATAGTTCGATGATCGTGTGATTGCTTTGGGCTATCCAAAACATACAGGAGGCGGCGTGGATTGGCCTCCCTATTTGCCAGACATGAACCCCTGTGACTTCTTTCTGTGGGGACACTTGAAAGACCAGGTGTACCGCTAGAATCCAGAAACAATTGAACAGCTGAAGCAGTACATCTCATCTGCATGTGAAGCCATTCCACCAGACACGTTGTCAAAGGTTTCGGGTAATTTCATTCAGAGACTACGCCATATTATTGCTACGCATGGTGGATATGTGGAAAATATCGTACTACAGAGTTTCCCAGACCGCAGCGCCATCTGTTGTTGACAATTGTAACTACTGTAATTTCGAAAGTTTGTCTGCCTGAAAATGTACTGTTGTCCCAAGCATATTGCAACAAACGGTGTATTTCTATCGCTGCTCGTTTAGTTTGTATTGCCATTTCAAATATACCGGTCATTTTTGAAACACCCTGTATATGCATGGACATCACTGTTCTTCTCAAATGGTGGTGGATCATTTATGACAAATTTCATTAGCATATGTATGTATTGTGATGGTGCAGTTAAAATGCCTAACTCCTTAAGTGGTGCTTACATGACAACTGCAGGTGAACACTACATATTATTCTTAGTGCTCACTCTTGCGCAATCAGTACTTTCTTTCTAAGTTGTGAGTTATCTCAGAATATTATTCTGTAAGGCATTATTGATATGAAATATGCAATATGTCTGAAGATTGATTCATTTGTTCCCAAGACTAGCAATTGTCCAAAGAGCAAAAGTAGCTGAACTTCGTTGTTTGAGTAGGTCAGTAATATGCTTCATCAAGTTCAAGTTTTCAGCAGTATGTGCACCCAATAATGTGGAGTATTCTGCCACATTTACTGACTCCTAAACGAATTGTTGGTATGACTATGTTTGTTGTACAGAACTGAATGTAGTGTTTTTTCTCAAAATTTAGGGAATGGCCATTTTTAGAGGAGCAGTTGATAATTCTTTGAAAAATATCATTAACAATCTTCAGTTGCTTCCTCTCTAATGGAATTTATTTTAACTTTACTATCATCTGCAGTAAATACCAATTCTGCTTGATGAATGTTAAGTGGAAGGCTATTCACGTGTGTAAGGAATAGTAGTGGACCCAAAATTGAACCTTGTAGGATTACCGTGGTGACTTCTCACTAGTCACAATAATTTTCTCTCCTTTCAGTGTAATTTGAACTTTTAAAAACTATATATTGATTTCTATTTGTTAAGTATGATTCAAACCAGTTGTATGTAAAGCCATCAGGCCATAAAACTTACTTTTTCTAAGAAAGTAACATGACCTATGCAACCAAACACCTCACAAAGATCACAAAAATACCAACTGGCAATATTTTATTATTTAAGGCTTGTAATACTTGGTGAGTGAATGTATAAATAGAATTTTCAGTCGAGCAGCCATTCTGGAATCCAAACCCTGAACAGCTAAGTAAATTGGTTCTACTTGAAAGTGGGACTACTCTTGAGTACATTACTTTTGTAAATATTTTTGAAAAATACGTCAATAAGGAAATTGGACAATAATTATTTAAGTCTTACTTGTCACCTTCCTTATAAAAAGGTTTAACAATCTGACACAAAAAAATTCCCTGTGTCAATGAAGCATTACATATATATTACTAAGAACATTACTTATTAAGGTAGAGCAACTTTTCAGAATCCTTTTTGAAATTCCGTCAACATCATGTGAGCTTTTGTTTTCTTAGAATTTTTATAATTCTGTTAATTTCAGTTATGGGTGTCTGTGCTACTTGTAATTTCTTAAAGTTTTATGGAATGACATTTTTAATAAACAGACCTACTATAAATGACTCTTTCAGGGTGTTATATGTACAAATATGACTAAATGCATGAATGGAATCATAAACTCACTCAAGTTTGCATTTTGCAGTGAGGGCCCTCTGGTCACATGGCACATGTACAAGTGATGGTCAGGTTTGTTCCATACCTCATGTAGCAACATCACAGCAGCATTGATTTGTTCTCTGAGGTGTTCCATCATTCTTGGCAGTGGCCATCATTCTTGGCAGTGGAGGTACATCAATATGGTCCTTAATGTATACTCAAAGGAAAAATTCACAAGACATTAGGTCAGGCGACCTGGGGAGCGAAGGGAATAAAGCCACATCATCTTCAACACCACACATATACAGAAGTCCATCGTTTAAGTAGCGATGAACATCGATGCTCCAATGAGGGGTGCCTCTGCCTGTCGAGATATGAAATTCTCAGGATCAGTTATGGAAACAACCACAAATGCAACATATCAAGCTAAGAGATACCCATCACAGTCTTCTGACAGAAGGAAAACGGTCCCACACAGCTTCATCTGTGGCACTGCACAGAAAACATTAACATATGGAAAGTCTTGTTCATGTGACCTGATTTCTTGAGGATTTTCAGTGCCCCACACTTTCACTTTGTAGCGATTAACTGTCCCACATAAATGGAAGGTTGCTTCATCACTGAATATCAGTTTGGAGTCAAAATATTCATCCTCAAGTGCTTCTTGCATTATGATGCAAAATTGAAGGCACCATCACAATATCTTCCTCACAGGTTTCTGTAATTATTCAAGTTCATGATATGCATTAACCAATCATTATTGTTACATGGTTGAAAATTTTCTGTGACCAAAATTGGATGAATTATTACATGATCATGACAGGTGCAACATCTGATTCCAACAAGACACATTGCATCATCCAGTGCAAATTCTAAGACAAATGTTTCCCTGTCATCTTGTCTCTCCACAGTATAACATTGGGTACCCCCCCCCCCCCCCCCCCAGATTGCCTGATTTAACACCACGTAATTTTTTCCTCTTGGCTTATCTCAAGGAAAAAGTGTACACACGTCATCCCCTTACTACTGATAAACTCAAGGGTGTTACACCAAAGAAATCAGTGCTATTCCCTGGAATATGCCTCACAGAGTCATGGACAATTTCCAGTATAGGCTCCGTAACTATGTGGACCATGGGGATATGCATTTACAAGATATTATTTTCAAAACCAAGTAAATTGAAATTGTGCTCTACAGTCTTTCAAATAATAAAGTAAATTTCATCGCATGTGGATTTGTTTTTGTTACATACATTTTTTTTTTAATGAGAAAGTTTAGTACAACTCACCCTGTGTTAACCTGTCATTAATGATTTTTACAAAATTATTTGTACATTGGTGATTGTGACACTAGTGCAGCTGAACAATGTTAAATAAGTACAAAGAATCTGTTATTTTCCAGTTGTCACAAAAAATTTGTTATGTCCCAGTTTGCCATCCTGCATACCCTGTTCTCATCCATATCCACACTATTACTGCCACAAGTAGTGTTTTTACTTGTTATCTTTTCTTAAAACTTTCACAGTCCTCATACGTCATCTTCCATATGACCATGTCCCAAATTAGATTTGGAGATACCAATAATTTGGATCACTATCCGAAACATTTTCTGTGGTTGGCAGACTACATCTCACCCAAGGATATTATTCTTTTTCCTGTCAGTCCTTTATCTTGAATCTCCTGAATGTGACTCAAAAGCTCATTTAGTGTTAGTATTGAATAAAATGAGCTTTAACTCTACCATCTTGTAGAGACCTGTTTGTGTTTGGTGTAAAATTATGTTTCTGCTTACTTTGGACTATCAGATAAAAGCAAAAGTAATTCGCATAATTATTAATGTGGATAGGTTGGCAGCAGTTGTAAGTGGTTATTAATATACTTCTCAGAAGTGGTCTGTAATGGCTGCTTCGACTGGTTGATGTGTTTTTTGACTTGTTCAACATTGGTGAAGTTCTCCTTCATGATGGGTTTTACAAAACATGATATGAAAAGATGCAGCTGAATGAATTCTGTTCGTACTTCCATCAGATTATTTTCTCAATTCAATACTTGTAGCTGCCCAAAATGAAAGTAAAATAATGTGTGTCGTTTGTACCACCTTTCTCACCCAGTACAGAGAACCCTAACATTGTGTGTCAGCAACCACTCCATGACAAAAAAATAGGCGTTTGGTGCAGTATAACAGAAACGCCCATCATTGGACTGATATTTCTTTACGCTACGCTATCCTCAACACAGTTGTGTGTGCGCAACTCACTGAATGCTTAGATGTGCAAATTATGTGTATTGATGTTACAGGGAGTCACTGTCAGCATCTTCTGTAAATGTATCTTTCACTGTATTTTTTATTGTAAATAAATGGTAAGTCCTTTTCAGCTCTTCATTTCTGTAATTTCACTGCATTTCCCTTATACTTACATGGGCTACTTTAATCTGCACCACCCTGTATATTACTGATGTAACTGTCACACACTGATTTTTAAGCAAATGTTTGTTAGATAATAAACACCAAACATATAATTAAAATTTTAGTTTGTGAAGGTTAGTATAAAACATGCACTGGTTTTGTCAGTCTTGTCTACATTAAGACATGCATGACAGTACAGACTTTTCAGTGTTCTTTTCAAAGTGGACTCTTAATAAGTATGACTAACTGAAGAGTTAGAGAAGATCCAACAAAAAGTAGCACATTTCTCACCATATCAAGTAGTAAGCTTGAGACCATTAGAGAAATGCTCTACAAACTACATCACTACAAGAGAGGCAGTGTGTATCATGGAAAAGTGTACTGTTAAAATTCCGAGAGTGCATGTTTGAAGAAAAGTTGTGAAACATAATACCTCCTCCCACATATATCTCATGAAATTACCATGATTAAATAAAAAAAAGAGAAATTAGAACTCATACAGAAGTTTATCAATATTGGTTTTTCAAATGCATCATTTGCAAATGGAACAGACAAGGATGAAAATGATCTGACACACAGTGTAAGATTGCTTTAGTGTATAGATTTAGGTGTAGATGTAAGAAGTGGATGAATTTCTTTGCTAATTTCAAGCAGAAATAACTATCAGATTTTCAAGAATATTTATTTGTGTCTAAGGCTTGTGATGTTAAGATTTAGTTCACTTTTCTAGCGATACCGGAGAGAAGAAAAAACTTCCAGCTCAGAAAGTGAAGATGAATATGTTCCATATGTGCCTGTTAAACTACGGAAGAAGGAACAGCTCGTCAAATTAGGAAGGCTGACTCAGGTATATTTTTGAAGAGTATTTAACTGTTGTATTGTGTTCTTAGAATGTGCTCACATTATTATTATTATTATTATTATTATTATTATTATTATTATTATTTTGCTTTCAGTTAAAGGAGGAATGGAATAAAGGAAAATCATCAAGTGAGAATGAACGAGACAATGAAGATGATGAGGATGGTCAAGTATGGGGCAGGAAGTCAAACATCAGTCTACTTGATCAGCATACTGAACTCAAGAAGATGGCTGAAGGTATGTAATTCCAGATGTATTTGCTAGTAATTCATGTAAGACATGACTCAGAGTTTGTGGAAACTGAGTATTTAGCTCTACTGTCCACTGTTATTGAACTTTGGCAGAGTGTAAATGAATGTGTGTTGGCTGAATTTATATTCGAGCATCTCCATAAGTCTTTCAGTTAGGATATATTATTTTTATGTAAATCACTCCCCAAAAAATTCTGTCTGTTATAACCAAACACACAACTAAATATCCATTATCAGTTTGCATGTTGATGCTTTAGGCCTCATAATTGTTCTGAGTTGTGAAACATTTCCTTTCTGTTTCCTTCATATTGAAGTCCTATTTCTCTTCAAGTACTAGCACTTCAGTGCCTCTTATTTTTCTTTTCATGCCTACCAAAGCAAACTTTCTTTCGTGAATAGCCCTTGAAGAACTAGAAGTTTGAGAAACCATGAACAGCACAGAACATGTGACTCCGTCAAAGATTATATTTATTGTAATGAAAAGAGAAGATGGCAGTTTTGAAAAGGTATCAACTTCCCGTATCCACAGGGTTTTGCAGGGTAACACTGATACACCTAAACCTGTAAGAGAACAGAACAACATTACAGTATTAGAATAAACATCAACTTCTCTGAAAGTTAAGCAAATACACATTTTTGCTATTTCTCCACTGTTAGAGCTCCATGAATTTCAGCAAGTGTGTTGTTTCCTGGAAAGATCTGAAGCTAATTGACATCTAGGCACTAAATTAGAAACGAGGAGGAAAAGAAATGGTAACATAAGTACAAGGCATGACCAAAAAGTAATGAGAATTTTTGTTTTTCTTAAAGAATCACTATTTATTCATCAACATCAACTTTTTACCCTTCAAAGTAATCCCCCCTCAGATATAATACACTTGTGTCAGCACTTTTTCCAGTCTTGGAGGCACTCCTGGAACTCACTTTTTGCTATGGTTTTCATCTCCTTTAGCAATCCGAATTTTCTCTCATCAGTGGTGCTAAAACGACATCCTTTCATGGTTTCTTCAGCCTTGGAAATAGGAAGAAGTTGCAGGGTGCCATGTTTGGTGAGTACAGTGGCTGAGGCAACATAACAGTTTTGTTTCTTGCCAAAAAATCATGAACAAGCTTGGAGGTTTGAGCAGGAGCATTATTGTGTTGCAATTTTCTCAGTTGGTTTTGCCACAATTATGGTTGTTTTCATTGGATTGCTTCATGCAAACAGTGCATAACTTCTAGATAGTTTTCCTTACTGACTGTATAACTGGAAGGCAGGAACTCAAGATGCACTATCCCATTGTGATCAAAGAAAACAGCAAGAAGGACCTTCACAAGTGGTAGAACTTGTCAAATTTTTTTGTCGTGGCTTATGAGGTAGTTTCAATTGGGATGATTGGACCTTGGTTTCAATGACATACTTGTATATGCATGTTTTCTCACCTTCTTTAGAAGTTCTGGATCATTGTCGACTTCATTCAGCAATTCCTGACTGATATCATTTGTGGTCGAAATTCAACAATTTTGGACCAAACTTCACTGCAACACATTTCATGCCCAAAACACCCAAAAGAATTCCTTGGCATATCCTCAGAGATTTTTATGCCAATTCTTACTGGAGGTGTGTCTGAAATGTTTTCCTCGGCCACCCATAACAAAACAACGATATTTCAGTGTTGGGTGTTGTGGTTCTGTCATGTAATCATTTCAAATGTCAGCAAAGCAGGAAGAAAGTTGTCACTACTTCAGAATCAGTAACCATTGCCCTATAGCAAACTAATTACTTTAAGAAAAATTCTTAAATATCACCAATGGACAGGAAAATCTAGCCTGTGAGCTCTATGGTTTTCATGTGAGCTCAACAGTTTTAGATAAAGGGGTCTAAGGTGAAAGGTTAGGGCCCATGTACCACCATGTTTCATTTCCTGTTACTACCTTGTTGACATAATACCTCTGAAACAGGTAGCCCTTTGGCAATCACAATTTCAGTTAATTACAACACAGATTGAGTAAGATATCAGATCTCAATAATAGGTCAATAAAGACAGGCAGGCATTGATTAAATAAGATTTTCAGCTAGCCCAAATTATGAAACAGCTCTTAATTTAATCAAAAATGGAACAGGTATGCCTTCAATAAAAACAGCTTCAGTTAAATATAATTACCAAATAGAAAACAGATAGGCCTAGGCCTTCTTTAATAACAGTTTCAGTTAAGTAAAATTATCAAATAGAAAACAGGCAGGCCTTCTTTAATAACAGCTTCACTAAAGTAAAATTACCAAATAGAAAACAGACAGGCATTCAAGGATAACAGTTTCAGTTAAGCAAAACTCACCAGATGCAAAAACAGCAGGCTTTCTTCACTCAAAAGATTAATCATGTGATAATGCATAGGCAATTCAATAACATCAAAACTTGGCTTTTGTTTTCACAGGTTTCCACCTTAAACTCAAGTACAAGTGAATTCCAGTTTTAATCAATTCATTCTTGTTGACAAGAACTACCCCACAATAACAATTTACAACACATCTAACAGCTGATGAACTGCTGGTCACCAATCACAACAGAACAACACAACATATAACTTCTAGTGCCCAATGCACCACTTTAACTGTACACCATTAAACACTATGCTCTCTGTATGCCATATCATCAGCCCAAACTAGTTGTTTTTCATGCAGCAGAGCTTAAATAGCTTAGCACACCTTAATATTGATACATTCTGAAGTAAGCCAGCTTAGCTGTGCTGACTCTGCATAGACACCACTTACGCTAGGTTTATTTAATCGTATGGTGATTTTATACAATGTACAGTTGAAGTAATACAAGTGATTTTATACAATATACATTTGATATAAGACTAGATTAAACATTAAAGTCTGTGTTTTTCAACCAATTAATTAAGCTGGGTGTGCAAGTGAACAAGTCGTCGGGAATTCCAGGGTATGAATGAGGTGGACAGCGTTGTACTAGATGTTCAATTGTCTGCTCTTCTTGATTACATTCACACATTGGTGAACCGATCCAGCCCCATTTGTATCTGAAGTAGCTACAACAACCATGTCGAGTCCTTAACCTGTTGAGGCGGCGCCAGAGGTTCCTCAGTAGGTCAAAACCTTTTGGCTTCTTTGTGGGATCAAGGTGATGGGCTCTTGTTCCCAATGTTTTTGTTGACCATTCAGCTTCCAGCTTTCATTTAGATCAAAACCATCCACGATGAGTTGTCCTGCAGTAACACTTGCTGGTCTTCTTGATCGCAATCGTTGCTGTGGCGGATGACAGAATTCCTGGTGCAGAGGATGATGCATAGATTTTCTTGGCCTCCCTCAGTAGAGCTTGTTTCCGCCTTAAGTGAGGTGGAGAGATGTGACTCAATATAGGTTACAAGAGGCATGGGGTTGATTTGATGGCAGCGGTAATGCAGCACATTGTGTCATTCAGTTTTGTGTCTACCTTCTTCACATGTACTCTTTCCAACCAGACAAGTGCACAGTACTCGGCAGCAGAGTACACAAGACTGGTGCCAGTTAAACGCAGACAGTCAGCAGAGGTTCCCCTGGTGGTACCACTGAGTTTATGTAGTATGTTGTTCCTTGCAACATATTTATGAGAAAGTTTGGTGATGTGCTCTTTGTAGCTCAGGGTTCTATCTAGAGTGATTCTGAGATAATTTGGGAAAGAATTGTACCTCAACTTTTGCCTGTTGAGCAAAACTCTTGGTTTGTAGTTCGCAGTGTGATTCGCTAGATGGAAACAAGAGACTTCAGTTTTTGATGTGCTTGGGATCAATCTCCAGGTCTTGAAGAAAGTTGACATCTTCTCCAGATCCTCTGTAAGAATTCACCATCTTCAAAATTACTGCTCTGTGCTACCAGTGCAGTGTCATCAGTATAGATGAATTTAGTTGATGTTGTGGTTTGTAAATCATTAATGTATAAATTGAATAGTGATGGGGCTAAAACAGATCCCTGTGGTTGTCCATTATTTAGTTTCCGTTTGTTGCTTTTAGAGCTGCCTAGAAACACTTCGAGTCCCTTTCACAGTTTCTCGACTTGGTACAACTTGCAGTAGCTTGTAAATCAGTCCCTGTCGCCATACAAGGCTGTCAGGTTGATGAAGAACCTGTTGACTTCAGATGGACTTGAAAACCTTCTTCAATATGGGTAGTTAGGGCAAGAACTTGATTGGTGCAGCTGCGTCCTTTTCTGAAGCCAGCTTGTTCAGGAGGGGTAGCAACCTCGACGAATGGTGCTATTCTGGTTAGGAGGACTTGTTCCAAAAGTTTGAATGTACAACTGAGCAGTGCTGTAGGGCGGTATCTTTCAGGGCTGTCTTCTAGCTTGCCAAGTTTGAGAGTGGCTATAACTTTTGGCAGTTTGAATTGTCTGGGAAATTTGTTCTCTTTGAGTATGTAAGTGAAGAGTGAAGTGAGCCAGCGTACGCAGTGTGAGCCCATGTTCTTAATAAATACATTATAGATGTTGTCGGGGCCAGCAGCCTTACCAACTTTCAGTTGCTTGACAGCATTTTCCACTTCCACTATGAAAAAGGGCCTGGAAAGTGGCTCGTTTCTTGGGGCACTGCGCTTGAGGTTAGAGGGGTTACATTTTGCTGCTCTGGTATGATTCTTGTCTCTCTTTGCCCTTGTGAGGTCTGTGATCCGGTTGGCAATGAGGTCGGGACTCAATTTAGGATACGGCTTTTTGAGGTGTTGCTTGCCAGTTAGCCCATTCAAGACTCTCCATGCTTTCCTACTTGCCTTGGCAAAGTTCATCTCTTTGTGTGTCGCTTCCAATTTCTCTCATCTGTTCTTGTTTAAAGAGTGGAGTAGCTGTGAGCCCACTGTTTGATTTCTGGAACTTCAGTATTCTTGATATAAAGTCTCACTTTCTTGGTTCCATCCAGGCACCTATTCCTTTCTGTAACCCTTAGGAATGTTTGACTTAGCAGCTTTGATAACTAGTCTGACGAATTTGTCGTAGTTTGTTTGCTGTTGTCTGTAAGTTCTTTGCAGCTAAGTTGGAGTCAAGGTCTTTTGAGAATCCATCCCAGTTAGCTCATTGAAAATTCCGTGTGGGTAGCGGCGTTGAGTTTACAAGGGGAATTTTTAAACCAATTTCTGTCATAACACAGAACAGTATGAGTGGCATTAAGTGGCTGGTCTAGCTGATCTTTGGACACAATGGGTTGTAATCCTTATTCCAGTGTGCAGAGTGGTAAGTTCCCTTGTCTTTCACATCAAAGACCAAGTGCATGCTGGTAGTTTCTGCGATTGAGCTAGTGACTCCCCATTGACATTCACAGTGTCATACTGCCAATCCATGTGATGGCTGTTAAAGTCTCCAGTCTATATACAAGGGTGATCAAAAGCCGGCAGAACTGTGGAGGTCCAATTCACAATTGGAGGTTTGTACAGGTTGACAATTATTAAGTCATTTATCTGGATTTCTATTGTGTAGATATGGTTAACTTCTGTAGAATCAATTACATGCACTCCTTTAGGCTTGACTTCACATAAGTGGCTATTCCATATTGTGGATGGGGGATAGCTTCGACCAGTGCATAACCAGGTTTTCATCCTCTACGCTGAAGATCTTGCTCATCTTTGGTATGTGTTTCCTGAATGTTGACAACATCAATGTTAAGTTCATGCAGTTGTTTCTGTAGATACTCACATTTGGCAGAGCTTATGCCTTCAATATTAAGCTGCATAATATGAACTACCCCCCCATGAACCATGGAACTTGCCGTTGGTGGGGAGGCTTGCGTGCCTCAGCGATACAGATAGCCGTACCGTAGGTACAACCACAACAGAGGGGTATCTGTTGAGAGGCCAGACAAACGTGTGGTTCCTGAAGACGGGCAGCAGCCTTTTCAGTAGTTGCAAGGGCAACAGTCTGGATGATTGACTGATCTGGCCTTGTAACAAAAACCAAAACGGCCTTGCTGTACTGGTACTGCGAACGGCTGAAAGCAAGGGGAAACTACGGCCGTAATTTTTCCCGAGCGCATGCAGCTTTACTGTATGATTAAATGATGGTGGCGTCCTCTTGGGTAAAATATTCTGGAGATAAAATAGTCCCCCATTCGGATCTCCGGGCAGGGACTACTCAAGAGGATGTCGTTATCAGGAGAAAGAAAACTGGCGTTCTACAGATCGGAGCGTGGAATGTCAGATCCCTTAATCAGGCAGGTAGGTTAGAAAATTTGAAAAGGGAAATGGATAGGTTAAAGTTAGATATAGTGGGAATTAGTGAAGTTCGGTGGCAGGAGGAACAAGACTTATGGTCAGGTGACTACAGGGTTATAAACACAAAGTCAAATAGGGCTAATGCAGGAGTAGGTTTAATAATGAATAGGAAAATAGGAATGCGGGTAAGCTACTACAAACAGCATAGTGAACGCATTATTTTGGCCAAGATAGATACGAAGCCCACACCTACTACAGTAGTACAAGTTTATATGCCAACTAGCTCTGCAGATGACGAAGAAATTGAAGAAATGTATGATGAAATAAAAGAAATTATTCAGATAGTGAAGGGAGACGAAAATTTAATAGTCATGGGTGACTGGAATTCGAGTGTAGGAAAAGGGAGAGAAGGAAACGTAGTAGGTGAATATGGATTGGGGGTAAGAAATGAAAGAGGAAGCCGCCTGGTAGAATTTTGCACAGAGCACAACTTAATCGTGGCTAACGCTTGGTTTAAGAATCATGATAGAAGGTTGTACACATGGAAGAACCCTGGAGATACTAAAAGGTATCAGATAGATTATATAATGGTAAGACAGAGATTTAGGAACCAGGTTTTAAATTGTAAGACATTTCCAGGGGCAGATGTGGACTCTGACCACAATCTATTGGTTATGACCTGTAGATTAAAACTGAAGAAACTGCAAAAAGGTGGGAATTTAAGGAGATGGGACCTGGATAAACTGAAAGAACCAGAGGTTGTACAGAGTTTCAGGGAGAGCATAAGGGAACGGGTAGCTTTGAGGGATGAAGTAGTGAAGGCAGCAGAGGATCAAGTAGGTAAAAAGACGAGGGCTAGTAGAAATCCTTGGGTAACAGAAGAAATATTGAATTTAATTGATGAAAGGAGAAAATATAAAAATGCAGTAAATGAAGCAGGCAAAAAGGAATACAAACGTCTCAAAAATGAGATCGCGCAGGAAGTGCAAAATGGCTAAGCAGGGATGGCTAGAGGACAAATGTAAGGATGTAGAGGCTTATCTCACTAGGGGTAAGATACATACTGCCTACAGGAAAATTAAACAGACCTTTGGAGATAAGAGAACCACTTGTATGAATATCAAGAGCTCAGATGGAAACCCAGTTCTAAGCAAAGAAGGGAAAGCAGAAAGGTGGAAGGAGTATATAGAGGGTCTATACAAGGGCGATGTACTTGAGGACGATATTATGGAAATGGAACAGGATGTAGATGAAGATGAAATGGGAGATACTGTGTGAAGAGTTTGACAGAGCACTGAAAGACCTGAGTCAAAACAAGGCCCCCGGAGTAGACAACATTCCATTGGAACTACTGCCGGCCTTGGGAGAGCCAGTCCTGACAAAACTCTACCATCTGGTGAGCAAGATGTATGAAACAGGCGAAATACCCTCAGACTTCAAGAAGAATATAATAATTCCAATCCCAAAGAAAGCAGGTGTTGACAGATGTGAAAATTACCGAACAATCAGTTTAATAAGCCACAGCTGCAAAATACTAACACAAATTCTTTACAGACAAATGGAAAAACTAGTAGAAGCTGACCTCGGGGAAGATCAGTTTGGATTCCGTAGAAATATTGGAACACGTGAGGCAATACTGACCTTACGACTTATCTTAGGAGAAAGATTAAGGAAAGGCAAACCTACGATCCTAGCATTTGTAGACTTAGAGAAATCTTTTGACAATGTTGACTGGAATACTCTCTTTCAAATTCTAAAGGTGGCAGGGGTAAAATACAGGGAGCGAAATGCTATTTACAATTTGTACAGATACAAGATGGCAGTTATAAGAGTCGAGGGACATGAAAGGGAAGTAGTGGTTGGGAAGGGAGTAAGACAGGGTTGTAGCCTCTCCCCGATGTTATTCAATCTGTATATTGAGCAAGCAGTAAAGGAAACAAAAGAAAAATTCGGAGTAGGTATTAAAATCCATGGAGAAGAAATAAAAACTTTGAGATTTGCCGATGACATTGTAATTCTGTCAGAGACAGCAAAGGACTTGGAAGAGCAGTTGAACGGAATGGATGGTGTCTTGAAGGGAGGATATAAGATGAACATCAACAAAAGCAAAACGAGGATAATGGAATGTAGTCAAATTAAGTCGGGTGATGTTGAGGGTATTAGATTAGGAAATGAGACACTTAAAGTAGTAAAGGAGTTTTGCTATTTGGGGAGCAAAATAACTGATGATGGTCGAAGTAGAGAGGATATAAAATGTAGACTGGCAATGGCAAGGAAAGCGTTTCTGAAGAAGAGAAATTTGTTAACATCGAGTATAGATTTAAGTGTCAGGAAGTCATTTCTGAAAGTATTTGTATGGAGTGTAGCCATGTATGGAAGTGAAACGTGGTCGGTAAACAGTTTGGACAAGAAGAGAATAGAAGCTTTCGAAATGTGGTGCTACAGAAGAATGCTGAAGATTAGATGGGTAGATCACATAACTGATGAGGAAGTATTGAATAGGATTGGGGAGAAGAGAAGTTTGTGGCACAACTTGACCAGAAGAAGGGATCGGTTGGTAGGACATGTTCTGAGGCATCAAGGGATCACCAATTTAGTATTGGAGGGCAGCGTGGAGGGTAAAAATCGTAGGGGGAGACCAAGAGATGAATACACTAAGCAGATTCAGAAGGATGTAGGTTGCAGTAGGTACGGGGAGATGAAGAAGCTTGCTCAGGATAGAGTAGCATGGAGAGCTGCATCAAACCAGTCTCAGGACTGAAGACCACAACAACAACAACAACAACAACAACAATATGAACTAGGTGTTTCTTGTCTCTAGTTGGATGATCCTGAAAAGGACAGTTATTAGTTACGTTTCCGGACATATTGTATATCACCTATGACACTGTTGCTCGTGTAGCACCACCCAGAAGTCACATGTAGGGTAATTTAGGTTATACCTACGGACATGAGCTACGTTCGACCCCTAGGTGACTAATCAGTACACTATCCTAAGGGAGTGTGGTACACGCACATGTGAACTTAGAATTAGGGGGAAACCCTATTGGGCACAAGGAAATTCCTTACACTCATACTTTTAATTTAATTAAAACAACAATGGCAAATGCTATCAAAAGGCCATACCAGTTGCGCTTTATCAAATCACAAATCATCAGTTCTTTGCTCACACTGAATGTGCAAACACACTTCCTAATATATTTCACAAGGGTACATACAGTGTAATTCTTTCATAGGCACTACTGCTAATGGCGCAACCGTCTGCTTTTGTCACTGTGGTGCCGGGAAAAAAAAAAAGTCTGAACAAGTATATCAAGTACACTCATGTTCTTCCATAGCACCACACAAAGTCTTTAATTAATTTGGTGTGCCTCCTGCCCAGGAGCTTCCACAGAATTTGTCTTGATCACTGTACATGCAATAGCACATCTTTTCACTATGAGACGATTTCTGTAACCAATAGTGAACACTCACCAGAACAGCAAGGCCAAGGAGCTCACAGTAACAGCAATGATGCAAACTGCACGCCACTCACAATTCCACTGACCAGAGCATGTCTTTGGAAAACTACCACGAACTTGGTGACAACTGTACACTAAAACATTTAATAGCAGACCTGTAGGGCAACACCAACCCAATTATCTCAACATAAGTGAACGGTCTCTGTTGAGTAAGTGGGTATATGTCTTTGCTTCAACAACCCCGCACACTATTTGATATCCTCTGATCAAACCAAGAATTCAACAAATTGTGTGGAATCCACAGGGTGAAAGCTGCAACAATGTGGTCATGGACACCAGCCATTAATACCTGGGTGGCACGGCTACACATGAAGACAGCACTCGAATTCAGCCACACATACAAATTGGCCCACAAATATGACCAGCAACCACTCACCGGACTCTGTGCCCAAGATGCTTCGGCAAGTGCTCGCCGTACTGGCTGGGCGGACATCTCACACCATCCTCCTCACTCTGTTACCACTCACCAAAGTGCCACGCCACAACACACCCCGTCCCCATCAACAACCTCAAACAAAGATCTTAGTGGCCTCAAACCAAAGGGACATCAAATGACAGATTGAGCTAATGGTACCATCAATTCGAAAGGTAATGCCAGCAACCCTGCCCTAGTTCACCTTGCTAATGGTCCAAGTATGACCTCCAGCTGGCTCCCAACAAAATATGTTAATTATTATTACCAGAACAAAACAACAGTTTAAAGCTAATTGAGGAGAAGAGTCGCACAAATCACAACAATTTAAGTTTCCAGAGAAACAAATATAGTTCACTGACTTCAGTTAAACCTTGCCAAGGCCATTACTTTTTTCAAATAGCACCTGTAGCTAGCTAGTGGCTCCACACTGTGCTATCAGACTGATTCCCATGACATGTGCACGTTCACTAAACTGCAACAATAGCCAATAAAATCTGAAATTACTGAATCAAAATTTCTCATGTACAAAATGGACCACACTTTTGGATTCTGTCAGTTTTGTCTACTGGGAGAAAGTACTTGAGTGATTAGTCAGGATCACTTAATCCTGATTTCATATTGTCAACACTCTTAAAACTCAATCCCCCACAAGACCCATTACTTACCTTTTTACACTGACAAGGGCTTTCAGCCAGCTCCTGCATTTTAAAAGCTGCAAGCAGCTCCCAAAATTTATTTTAACATTTAGCAATTCCAGACAACCCGCCATGGGAACAGAAATCTGGTTTTTCCACTGGGCATTTTCTGCTCACAATAACAGCATTCTTCTGGAAGGAGCTTCTTCCTGCCAGCACTGTTCAAAGTTCGTTTCCAACAGCTGCTAGAAAACCTGCCATCATGAGAAAATCACTCACCCTTAAGTCAGCCCAGCAGATCTGGACCACAACCCATTTAGGACTGAGTAAAGCCTGACTCATCAACTCCTGGCTGGATAAAGCCCTCTTCCCCAGATACTGCAAATTGGCTCTAATATCCCCAGTAGCCAGAGGACAGGCACACAGATGTGTCAGGAAATGCAAAATTTGTTCTGTGAGCTTTCACTATTAACTTGTAAAGGTCTTTTTTCCCTGCAGTCCCTTTTCATATTAAAGCAGTGCCACCTAAGTGTAGAATACTTGCCGAGGTAGCTGTGTATCTCTTCCCAGCCATACCCCCACACCCGCGCACCACCCCTCCCTTCTTAAGCAGTATTACAACTCTGAAATTGTGCCAGGAAATTAGTTGCAGTTGCAAATACATAAGCCCTTATACATTAAACTTCTTTTTGGCATACCATTCTTTTGCATACTCAGTCGTTTTTGTTTATTACTCAGAGAATGTGCCTTTTGTTTCTGCAACATGGTAACAAGCTCACAAAAATCTAGACACTGATAGCGCATGATGTGCACTATGGTTGTTGCCATTTTATTGCCAAGTATTGTAACATAGTCATTTTGTTGACTGTGTCACGAAATTAACTATGAATTGCATATTAAAATTTCTCTCCAGTGACAGACCTGATGTGATGATAATAATACAAATTCGAGGCTGAACCTTGTTGACTCTGTGAATATTAGATATTGTAGCAATGTGACTACATTGGTAAAAGTCAACCACTTAATGATTTGCAAATGTATTCAACATGAGAACACAGTAAAAGCAAAAGAAAAAAAAGGAAAAAAAGTCCAAGAAGACAGACAAGTCAAAGAGGAGAATACAAAATCAGCAATTGTGCTTTGCAGTGGTCAACACTCGTCACACCCCTAATTTTTTCAGTTGTTGTGTACAGGCCTCAAATGTTACAGGAGTAAATGATGCTACAGAAACACTACACACAGACTGTAAAACATTTTTACACCATGTTATTTCTGAATCTGTAGTATATCAGATCACAGTAAATTGGTTTTTAACTGTATCTATAACCATGGGATAAGATCTGATTTACAAAAGACTGTAACAACAATAGATTGTTAGCTTTATTGACGCCTGTGTCAATGATCAATAGCAGACATGTTGTAAAAACTAACCATAAATCTGCATTCTGAAATAGGTGTAGACAGACAAACTTCTTTCTAATAGAAGGTTCATTGGAAGTAGGCTGAAAACACTTTAGATTATAATATTTAGTGAGATATTTGTTTTGTGTGTGTGTGTGGGGGGGGGAGGGGGGGTTGTAAATTTGTTGTGGCAGAGGTCATACTGTGTAGAATTTTGTTCTGTCGAACATTCTACCATTAACATCAGTGTTCCTTTAAATATTTTTTTGCAAAATACTTTTTTTCAGCCAAGAAGGAAAGTGCAATGGAGAGACAACTTAAGGAGGAAGAGAAAATATTGGAGAGTGTAGCAGAAAAAAAGGCTCTGATGGGTGTAGCAGAACTGGCAAAAGGCATTCAATATGAAGACCCAATAAAAACAAGGTAATACTTTAAAAAGATGTAGCACTGCTATAGAGACATGTGTTTTCAATAATCTCACAGATCAATTGGCGGCAGCACCATAAAATAGATGTTGAAATTTACCCTATTGGATCTTCTGTGGATTTAAGTATCCAGGGTGCTGTACAATGTGATCTCTCTTGAGTATTTTTGCTAATATGTTATTTTTGTAAGTGCATTTTGATCTCAGACTGTAGTTTTTTAGGAGTAAAAGGAAACTACTTGTCTACCCTACTATTTCGTCCTTTACGTATATTCCAGCGAAATGGCTCACTCATTCAGAAAAACTTAAAATTTTTCAACTAAATTGGAAACCAGTGGATACTTGTGATTAGTGACAGTTGAATATTCATATGTAAGGGGAAGCAGTCAGCTGCAGAATCTGTAATTTATTGCAAATCTAGATTTCAACTCTAACACAATCATCAACGGCACATTACCAGAAGAATCGTTCAGGCATAATCATGTCAGAGCATAAACATGGTTAACTATGACTTGGCTATACCTACATGACTCTTCTGGTAATGCACCAATGATGATTATGTTATAATCTAAATCTAGATCTGCAAAAAATTATGAATTCTGTGACTGACTGCTGTCCTTCTTTACATTTAAAATTTGTTGCTTATTGCTGTGTCTTTCTGTTTGCTGGATTCCAGTTCTCACTGTAAGTGCAATATTTTGTGCTTCTATTGATGCTTAGTTCTCTGTTTTCTACCTTGTTAATGAAATCTTTGAATTGAAACTGGATGTTTTGTGTAAATGTCACACAGTAACTGTGTGCAAATAATTAACCATTTCAAATATGTTTTTCAAATGGCAGACCATTCAGACAAATTTGTGAGTATTGATTGTTCTAACTCAACCGATATGAGAAATGTCATTGCTCTAATGGTTTTATATTGGCAAGTCTCATATTTTCTAGTTTGGTGATGGGTGAGGGTTGCTTATATTTGTACATTCATTTATTGATATATGCTGTTGTGCAAAAAGCATTTAAAAACTAAAGGAGGAAAAATTATACAAGTGTTCCAGGATTTCTTTAAGTGTATCAATCAGAAACATAGATAGTAAGAAACAAAACTAAAGACATTCCAGATGTAATACCAGAAATGATGTAAAAAGTCAGTCAAGATATGAAAAATGGAAAGGTACTGGAGACAGTCATGTTTCAGTATAACTGATTGAAGCTTGAGGCAGTGTAACACAAAGGGAATTTGCAAAAATGTTTACTAAATTTCCACAGAGGAAGACTGTTCCCCAAATTTGAAACAATACTGTAATTATTGTACTTCATAAGAAAGAATGTAGAGATTAAGAGATGTAAGCAGATTGCAGGCATGTGAAATGCAGTTCCTCAAAAGTGGGATAGGAGTAAGAAGGATAGGATGGAAAATGAAAGGGTAAGGGAAAAAATGAAGGAGAAACCCTTGCAGAACAGGATAGAAACATCAAGGCTAAGATGGTGGGCACTTGAGAATGGAAAAAAGAGGATTTCCAAGAAGCTACATGAAATGGAGAAGTGAAGGAAGTGACCAAGGGGAAGACCAACAGAAATGTGTGGAAGAGTATGTTAAAAAAATGAGGACTGGACCAGAGTGAACTCAGAAAGATGGTGGGGAAACAGGATTAGATGATGAGGTTTATGTTCCAAACAGACCCAGCCAAGGGCTGGAAACTATTGAAGATGATGATGTTGATAGGAAAGAAAGAGAGAGAGAGATTTTTATTACAGAGACTATTCTTATACTGTCTGGATTCTGGATTTCATTATCTGTATGTTCTTGTGGTGGTGTATCTACAGAGCTACAGTATCTAAAGGTGTAATAAAAGATTTTACAGCTGACGTCCAAATTTCTGACAGTTTGAAAGTTACAACATAGTTATAACAAACTCTATAATATACAAGATACTGAAATTATCACCAGCAACATAGGGGTAAAAACATTGGATTGTTGTCGGAAAAGGAATACGCTAACTTTAGAGTGGATGTGGTATGCTAGATCACCTGTAATCATGAAGAAGATTATAGACTGGAGCAATGGTTATGAGCACCACTTAGTGTGGGATTTATAGATTATGAGTAAGTTTTTGCTCAGTTTTCACAAACTATGTACTAACAGCCATTAAGAAACAAAGCATTGACTCCATTGATGTAAGTATACAGGAGAACATATATTTAAAATGCCATAGCTTCCGTTAGACTTCATCAGAATAGTGACAAATTCAGAATTGAAAGAAGAGTCAGGAAAAGAGATTCTATGTTCTAAGTAGTTCTAGAGGACATTTTCAGATCCTTAGACATTGAAATAAAAAAAAGCAACAAATGTCAGTAGAACACATCCAAACTACCTTAATTTCGTTAATGACATTTTACTGTTTTCCATTAATACAGATAAACTTCAACAACAAATAGATGGCTTTACTAGAGCAAGTTTAAAAGTGGGACTGAAAATCAAAGCTAAAATAATGTATAATGAACACATGAAAACACACTGAAAAGAAAAGAGTAAAAGTTAAAAATGGCATCATAGAACCAGTTGAGTGGTTACTTACAATGGTAGGAATGGTGTTAAGAGAAAAGGAGTGTGGCAGGTGGGAAAGAGTAAGACCTACACGGAAAGGAGGCATGTGGGAGGTAGTGAAAGGCAGGAAAGGAGTAGGCAGGTAGCTGTCAGTGGCATTTGCAAAATGAGGACTGATGAAGGTGGTGATCATGAGAGAGAGAGAGAGAGAGAGAGAGAGAGAGAGAGAGAGAGAGAGAGAGAGGCAGTAGGGGTGGGAAGTGTGGGTCAGCTGAGTACAACTTATGGACATGGGAAGAATGTTGTGGAAAGAGTGAATGTAAGGATAAGTGTACGTTAGTGGAAAAGAGCTTAGGGAAGTACAGAACAGGGAGACTGCAAGAATGGGGACTATACTGAAGGGATAGTTTCCAAGTTTATAGGAGCTGAGTGGGGGTTCCTAATGGGCCAAGTAATAAAGCTGCTGTTAAATTCATTGGTATTGTGGTGTTCAGCATGTTAGTAATTGGATGAGCAGCTTGAAGGATAGCCACAAATTGGTGAGGGTCATTCCTGTGGACAGGCAGCTGATTAGTTAGTACCCCATATAGAATGCAGGACAGTAATGGGTGATGAGGTGATTCCATAATGTTGGAAAAGGGTTATCTTACCCCACTGCTCTCTTGAACTTAATCTCAATTAACAACTCATTATTTTCATATTGTTTAGAATTTTAATATTTGCTCAATTATTTATTCATTCAGTTATTTATTTGCCTCCATAACCGAATAGTTAGCATCATGCCTTCAATATGGAAGGACCCTGGTTCGATCGCCATTACCTCCTTGGATTTTGTTAGATAGGGAGGTGTGTAATGGAGTCCATTCAGTGTCAGTGAGGCCTGGAAGGATTGGCTACATGCTGATCACATATCCCACAACCATAGATTGCTCTTAGTATTGCCTTGTAAGCAGCGGTTGACTGGTCGGAACATGCCTGTGACCTTAATCCATGCCCCCCCCCCCCCCTCCCTCTCTCTCTCTCTCTCTCTCTCTCTCTCTCTCTCTCTCTCTGTCTCATGTGTATCTTTGAATTTTTCCTTCCTCACTTTTTTTTCCTTCCCTCCATTCCTTAATTCAATTATTCAAGCCACTTCTCATGCCTTCTTCTCCTTAAGGTGTCACTGTTTTCCCATCTGTCATCTCTGAACTGAAGATGGCACAGTGCTTACCATTACACTATTCCTGTGCTCTTTGACACCTTCTTCTTCTTCATCTGTCTCCCCTTATCCTAACAAGAGTAGTTTCCTTTTAACCATAGGGTCCGACTGACCTGCCCCTATTTCCCACCTTCAGCAACAAATCCCCTCCCACACCCCCTCCCCTTCCCAAAGAAGGAATATCTAAAATCCAAAAGCTAAGAGAAAAAGTTTCTTGCAGTAGTAGTAGTAGTAGTAGTAATAGTGGTGGTGGTGGTGGTGGTGGTGGTGGGAATGTGCCTCCTAAAGGCGAATTCTGGGCATCATTACATTTCCTTGTTATTTTTGCAGGTTTGCAATTTAATTTTCCACTTAATACAGTACATTCCACTTCATAAATCATATAGAACGGTAATTTCAGCAATTTTTTTTTTGCTGTGTTATTTATTGCTTTTATCTTGTTTAATTAATTACAACTAATATTTTATGTGTCTTTTGTTTTATCAATGCCTTAACAATTCTTTCATTTAAATTATATACTCCATTAACAGTTACTTTCCATAAAGTGTGCTGTGTGTTTATTGGATAAAGTAGATGCTACATTTGTGCAGTCAGGTTCCTTACTATTTTTAAAAGAATATTGTGTTCTACTTTGCAGTTGGAAACCACCACAGCATGTCTTAAGCATGTCAGAAGCGAGACACGAGCGTGTTCGCAAGAAATTGAGAATTCTAGTTGAAGGGGATGATGTACCACCACCCATAAAAAGCTTCAGAGCAATGAAATTTCCTCGTGGTGTTTTGGCAGGACTTGAAAAGAAGGGCATCATTAAACCAACTCCCATTCAGGTCCAAGGGATACCCACAGTGTGAGTGTTCGTTTCTTTGGATCCAACTGAGGTAACATTTAAACACAACAAACAACTTCTTTCAGTTAAAGACAGTGTGACCTACTTTAAAGACATGTCACAAATGTTATACAGGGTGCAAATGATGTGCATGGTCTCATAAGTAAGAGAATTTTGATTTTACAGTAAAATTTTAAAAAATTCAACATTGTAAAATGTAAATATTTCAAGACACTATATTTTGCTAAAATTACATATTTTTCATCCTTTATAATTCTGCTACTTCAAAAACGGAGCATTTTACATGCACTGGATTTTAGAATGTGGGTTTGATCATATCTTTTGTACATGGATAGCAGCATTTTCACTTTGATGCCCCCTCTTGTAATTTTAATGATTTTCTCCACAAACTGGACTATTTTTTAGCAATGTAAGCCAGTGGAAACATGATGTAATTATATGTGGTGACTTTAACATTGATTTTGTCATCCAAAATAGAAACAAGGAGACTTTGCTCAGTCTTGTAAAATCTTATAATGTGCATCAGTTGGTGAATGAACTCACCAGAAAAACACTTATTTATTTATTTACATTTTCTTTGCAGGGAGCCATCACAATGGTGGCTTTTTCAAAAATCAGAAAAAATAGTATGACAATGATACATTTACAAAATGTGTTACATACTATGGTTGATGCATCTTATATCTATTTTATACATTTATTACTTTACACCTTGTATACTACTGGTTCATGTTACAGTCAGTGTCTTCAAATTCGATGAATGAATGTAAATGTTATTCTGTCAGAAAAGATTTTAATTTTGGTCAATATCATTCTCTGTACATGTTCTTTGAGAGCTTGGTTGTTCATTAAACCAAATAAAGCTAAATTGATATATGGAATTTGATCTCTTATTTTTAATGTTCTTTTCTGGAAATAGTTAACTTTTGTGTTGTGACCCTGTACATCACTGCACTTGATAAATTCCATTAGTTGGCTCATAAAAACCTAACTCTTTGAAATACTTATACATAATAATGTATTGTTAGGTATTTGTGCAGTACAGTCACTTCACAACAAGGACCTATAAGGCCTGTCATATATGTCTTATGCTCCATTCTGCAACAGCAGTAGCATTTTAAGCGGATGTCTGCTGCACAGCCACATATTTCAGTCCCATAATTAAGAAATAGCTAAATTTTTCCATAGTATCAAACAATCGAAAATCCAGGATGGAACATAACATTAGTAGTGTTCTGTATTGTTGTTCCATAGTATACTATTTTTAATGTTTGCCAAGGAGCTATCTTTGCGAGCTGGCTAATGAGATGTAAGGCAGTACTTTTCCACTACAAAATTAATGTGGTTTGCATGCCACAAATTGTCATCAACAAATTTACAGCTTCCAGTTTCTGTTGCTGAGATGTTCTCCTTGAAGCCCTGATCATTCAGGTACCTTGTTACTTCTATTACACAACTAGTAGCAAAAGATTCTAACTCCTTACATTATCCACTATAGAGTAAGACTGAGATGTTATCTGCACAACTTATTATATGGGAATTGATAGATTGTGTAATGTTTTCTGAGGTACACCTTGTGTTACAGTTTCACCAGTGGATTGAAAGTTTATAATTTTTTCATTCAGTGTCTATGTCACTTTGGTGCACTACTTAAAGTTCAACAGGTATGTGAGTAGAAGATTCATGGCTGGATCTCTGATACAATAAGACTTCAATTTTTTTAGAAGTAACCTATGGTTTACTGTCTTGGTTGCTTTTTTCAGGTCTAAAAATATACCTGCAGTCTGCATTCTCTGGTCCAACAGACAGTACACTTCATAGAAGAACCATGTAACAGCTGTGCCACACTTAGCTCTTTTTCAAAGGCCATGCTGAGAATCTGCAAGCAGTTTCTTTTTTGTGAAAAAGGCACTTAGCTAGGACAGGATAATACTTTCGAATATGTTACTGAAGGTGGAAATTAATTATATTGGTCTGTAGGTGAAGACATTGTCCGTACGTCCATTTTTGTACAATGGTTTCACAGCATTCATTTTTAGAACAGATGAATACATATTTTCTCTATTGCTGCAATTAATCAGGCTGGTAAAACTTTTTAACTGCACTGGATATGCTATACCATCTAGGTGGATTTTTTCTTTGGTAGTGTGTTGTTTTACAAACTTCCTGCTCATCTAGTTCCATAAATTCAAACTCAGTCCATTGAGTGAAGTGACATGTGACTGTGCATCTATAATATGTGTTGGTTGATCAGTAGAGGTGAAATAATTATTAAAAATATTATAAGTAGTATTTAGGTTTTCCACAATGTAACTGTCATGTGTTACGCAGAGTGGGTGTGTATTCATATTCGTGGGACCTTTGCAGTACTTGGACAGTTAGTTCCCAAGATGTTTCGCTTGTGTTGTCAGACTGTTTCTATTGTGTTGCTGTTAATCTGCCTCCTTAGGTTATCAATTTCAGGTTTATGAGTTTTCTTTGCCTGATTGTATTTTTCCTCAAAAATCTACAAGGAAATTTTTAACTGCTGTATCCTTAATAACATACAGTGTGTTCATAGTTAAAGTTCCAGTTCCAAAACACTATAGATAGAGAACCACTGCTCAGAATGACATCAAATTTGAACAGCATGTTATTGATACATGGGAACAACTTGGAACAAAAAAAGCTAACAAAAATTCCACCAATAGATGGTACTGTAAACATCTTAGCATAAATGGGATTGACTATAAGTGACAGATGATTCACAATATAACGGCTGTGGTTTGAGTTGCATGTTACACCATCCATACTGTCCAATGTGTATGACAGCACAAGTTCAGCAGTCAACAGTTGTGGCACTGTTAGGTAGGTAAGACCATCCAACAAGGCAAGGTCATACTACATCAGATGGGAATAATTGGTTTTTAATTGTTCTGAGGGCAAAAACCACATAAAAAGCACAGTGACATCAGTTTTTAATTGTCCTGGGGCCAAAGACTACATAAAAAGCAAAATGACATTGGTTTCTAATTGTTGTTCTGTACGCTGTCCACTGTTTTCTGCCACAAGTTGAAATATAGAAACAGCATGTTCCACAACATATCGGAGCGTCTTGAGGGTCATGTTCAGAATGTGTTGCACTGCATGCCTTCAATTTAGCTACGATCATAGTTGGAGCACTGTACACAAACATTTTTCAGGTGACCCCACAGCCATAGGTCTTATGAATTAAGATCAGGATGACCAGGCTGTAGGGAAATGACGCCTGATAAATCTAGCATTTCCAAAATGCCTGTGCAGCAACCGCTTCACTGGCTGTGCAATGTGCAGAGGGGAGGGCCTTCATACATAAAAATGATCCCATGCTATTGAAGGGTTAGAATGACATTGGTGGGCAAAAGACTCATAGCATTTACCAGTGACAGTACAAGTAACTGGACCCACAGGACTCATCTCCTTGAAAAAATATGGCCCTGTGATAAAGTATGTTGTCATCCTGCACCACGCAGTTACCTTTGCAGAATGTAGTAGCACTGGTTGATATGCATGTGGATTTTCCATTGCCTATATTGCATTTTGAAATAACCTTGGATATGGAAATGGGCTTTGTCTGTCCACGGAATGTTCCATGGTCATTCATTGTCCACTTCCACGGGGGCAAGAAATTCCAGAATGAACATTTTTCTTGCTGACATGTCCGCAGAAAGCAACACCTGAACATGGATGATTTTGTATGGATAGCAATGCAAGGTGTTTCATAAGATTTTATGCACTGTGCTCACAGGCGTGTCCAATGTTTGTGCAATTCTGCATTCATTGCAAGTTTGCCAACCACCACTTAACCACTCCTGCAGTGCTGTGCCCATATCTTTGAAAGAAGAGTCAACTGCTTTCTTCTCTCTGCCACATTGCACTTCAAAGGAATTTGTCTTTTTGAATTTTGTAATCATTTTTCCCAGACCCTTAGCAGACATCGAACCAATACCTTTTTTTCATACATTTGAGTGTCCAGGACTTCTGCAGTGCTGCTGACACACATTCACCATTCTTGTAAAAAGAATTGCCAGCAACACGCGATCCTTCATGTAGACAGTCATGTTGGGCGTCTTGGCCACATTGCCACAAACTGAGGAAGAGCCATGTGCTGCACATTTGTTAGTGTGGTATTCTGATGTTCAATGTGTCATCTATTCGTCAAATTTTCATTTTTTTCCCCATGTTGTTTCCCTCTTTGTTAATAATATTCTGTTCGAATTTGATGTGATTCTGAGCAGTGGTTCTCTTTCTACAGTGTTTTGAAACTGGAACTTCAATTATGGACACCATGTATGTTGCCACCCCACTACATTGGTGGTATTGTCTACAATAATTATTTGCTGTAAATAGCCTTCTATAGATATTAGTCCATGTTCAGCTATTAGTAATGCATGTGGTGAGTGTTCGTCTACGTCTGTTTGCAATGTGTCTTGGTTTGTTTCTGAGGTATTGAACATTTAAGTGCATCAACTTCAAGGGTATTATCCCTTCTTGGTGATGTACCACCTTGCACAAATCACATTTTTTTATGTTACCAATGGAAACTCCAGACTGGAATAATATCAACAATATTAGGAAGAGGACAGATTGCTGCTGACCGTAAAGATGACCCGCTGAACACACACACACACACACACACACACACACACACACACACACACACATATCACACAAGCACAAACCAGAGCTGCCTGTGGAAGCAGTCATGAGTATGTGATGTGTGTGTGTGTGTGTGTGTGTGTGTGTGTGTTTTTTTTTTTTTTTTTTTTTTTTTTTTTTTTTTTTTTTTTTTTTTTTTTTAAAAAGAAGGCTTTGGCCGAAAGCTATTTAAGTGTAACAGTCTTTTCCTTGTCCCTGTGGCTGTCTGCAACTCAATGGCTCAATGGGTCATCTTTACAGTGAGTAGCAGTCTACCTTTTTCCTAATATTATTTATTTATTTAAGTTAAATTTTTTACAATTACCTATTTCGGTAACTGTGCTGTGTTGTCACAAGAGATCACTTATTTCACAATCTAGTTTTTCTTCAAGTGAAATGGACTCAAGTACATGTGAATTACATTCCTGAACACTGGAATGATGGTTATTTACCCTAAAATGCCTCGTGGCTGTAGTCCAGAGCAATTGTACCTTCCTCCTTACTGTCCCTGTCACATAGTTCACTTGTATGAGAAATTAGCTGCACCTTTTCATTTCTGTTTCTGTGCAATCCATGTCTTGTGTGTTCATAAAGATTCGCTTTACTTAGGTCTTGCAAATTCTAAATTTATCACACTTTTTTTTCAGCTCACGAATGTAGAACATAATTTATTTTTATTTACACATGGCCTTGTGGCAGATCATGTGGCACTGGCATGTTTTAAATGATGACACTCATATGAAATAATTTTGGCAATAAGTTTTGAAAACATCCTAGGGCTCTCTTGTTTTCATTTTTGTATCTCATTTCCACCACCTACTATCACAACATGATTATCTTTTTTCCGTTGATTTGTCGAAGTTTCAATATTCTCCAACACTGCATTTAACATGCCCGAGGCTGAACTTTTTCAATTTCAATTTGTTGCTCATAACACATGATTTTACATGCATGTGAATTGTCTACTAAGTACACTCCTGGAAATTGAAATAAGAACACCGTGAATTCATTGTCCCAGGAAGGGGAAACTTTATTGACACATTCCTGGGGTCAGATACATCACATGATCACACTGACAGAACCACAGGCACATAGACACAGGCAACAGAGCATGCACAATGTCGGCACTAGTACAGTGTATATCCACCTTTCGCAGCAATGCAGGCTGCTATTCTCCCATGGAGACGATCGTAGAGATGCTGGATGTAGTCCTGTGGAACGGCTTGCCATGCCATTTCCACCTGGCGCCTCATTTGGACCAGCGTTCGTGCTGGACGTGCAGACCGCGTGAGACGACGCTTCATCCAGTCCCAAACATGCTCAAAGGGGGACAGATCCGGAGATCTTGCTGGCCAGGGTAGTTGACTTACACCTTCTAGAGCACGTTGGGTGGCACGGGATACATGCGGACGTGCATTGTCCTGTTGGAACAGCAAGTTCCCTTGCCGGTCTAGGAATGGTAGAACGATGGGTTCGATGACTCTCATCGCTGAAGACGACACGTCTCCATTCGTCCCTCCATTCACGCCTGTCGCGACACCACTGGAGGCGGGCTGCACGATGTTGGGGCGTGAGCGGAAGACGGCCTAACGGTGTGCGGGACCGTAGCCCAGCTTCATGGAGACGGTTGCGAATGGTCCTCACCGATACCCCAGGAGCAACAGTGTCCCTAATTTGCTGGGAAGTGGCGGTGCGGTCCTCTACGGCACTGTGTAGGATCCTACGGTCTTGGCGTGCATCCGTGCGTCGCTGCGGTCCGGTCCCAGGTCGATGGGCACGTGCACCTTCCGCCGACCACTGGCGACAACATCGATGTACTGTGGAGACCTCACGCCCCAAGTGTTGAGCAATTCGGCGGTACGTCCACCCGGCCTCCCGCATGCCCACTATATGCCCTCGCTCAAAGTCCTTCAACTGCACATACGGTTCACGTCCACGCTGTCGCGGCATGCTACCAGTGTTAAAGACTGCGATGGAGCTCCGTATGCCACGGCAAACTGGCTGACACTGACGGCGGCGGTGCACAAATGCTGCGCAGCTAGCGCCATTCGACGGCCAACACCGCGGTTCCTGGTGTGTCCGCTGTGCCGTGCGTGTGATCATTGCTTGTACAGCCCTCTCACAGTGTCCGGAGCAAGTATGGTGGGTCTGACACACCGGTGTCAATGTGTTCTTTTTTTCCATTTTCAGGAGTGTATAAAGTTTTTACAATTACAATTTTTTTAGTTTATGTTATTTCTTATTACATTATAATTCATGATAAATTCAAATTATAAGGGTATTTTTGGATAAGCCACTGCTTGACTTGCTTTTTAAAAGTATTCCCTGTCAATATCTTACCTTCACTTGGTACCAAGTTATTAAAAACAGCTCCTTTAAATATATGGGGTTTCTGCTGTTAAAGTTAATCTTCTGTTAACCATATGAAAGTCTTTTCTATGCCTTGTTTCATAGTTGTGAATATCTATGTTTCCTTTTGTGATTTTAGTGTCTTATTTCAGTATCATTATAGTTTCTAGTATGTACATGGCATATACTGTGAGAATATTGTGTCTAAAGAATAGGGGTTTGCAAGAAGTTCCATGTTTTACTTTTGCTATGATCCTCAAAGCTTAATTCTGCAGTATGAAAACCCTTTTCACATTAGTTTGGTATGCTCCACCCCACAGTACTATTCCATAAGACAATAAAGAGTACACTAATCCACAGTATACACACCTTTGGGTTTCAGAATTAAGATATGGTGGAAATCTTCTTAATACTTATAGACTGGGTGTTATCTTTTATAGACATAATCAGCTCGCTGCTTCCATGAAAGTTGATCATCTATGTATGAACCCAAGAATGTGCAATCTGCACAGGCTTTTGGTAGATCTGTACAGGTTTTTGGTAGAATTTCCTCAATCACAGTATATTGTCTGTTTGGGCCACTTGGTTTAAAATGAATAATATTAGTTTTTTCTATGTTTACATTTTGGTTGTCTCTTTCAAAGTGAGCTCCTTCCTTTTCAATAAAGTTATGTGTCTCTTCAACTAGGCTGGGTGCACTGTCTGAATAGCAAACACCAGATGTATTGTCTGCATACATAGTGATCACTTGCTTATTGTCAAGAGAACTTGGGAAATCATTTACATAGCATATAAAGAGGACTGGACCTACAATGGAGCCCTGAGGAACACCAGAATATATATTTCTAATACTTGACCTTCTTCTCTCCAGTATTCTTCCATTAGTGTATATAATCTCCGTGCACTGCTGCCTATCCTTTAAATATGTTTCCAGCAATTGCATGAGTTTTCCAAAGACACCACTCTTCGCAATTTCTGATAAGAGCACGTCATGATGTACTCTGTCGAAAGTCCTGAGAGGTCCAGGAATATTCTTGCTGCTTGGGATTTTTTATTTATTTTTTCAAGTACATGATGGACAAATTGTACTGCTGCTGACGTGGTACTTCGACCTCTTCTGAAACCATGTGGGAAATCACTTAATATGTCAGCATTGTTGTAATGTTCCAGGATTTTTTCGGTATTATTTTCTCTATTAGTTTGCTGAAAGTTGAGATTAGGGCAATATGTCTGTAATTCCGTACATGCTTTATTTCCACTTTTTTTGTGTATAGGTTTAACTATAGCCAGTTTCAACTTGTTAGAGAACACACCATCTTCAAGAACACAGTTTATTAGATCAACTAGTTGTTTCATTAATTCATGTTTGCATTTCTTCAATAGATATGGAGAAATTTCATCTAATCTTACTGATTTTTTGTTTCTGAGGCTATCAATAAGCTGCTGAATGTCAGATGTGCTTACTGCGGGTAGTGTACTGCAGTTCTGTTTGTTGTCTGGACTCAGATGTGTGCTGTACTGTAAAATGAAGTGAATCTGATCAAAAATGGCAGTTCCGTTTAAAAATTTCATCCATATCAGAATAAAAATTCAGTATGTTAATTTCACAACCTTGATAATGATATATTCATATATTACATTAATTTTTGTTTATAATTGTTGTTATTATTTTAAGTTAATTGTTGATTGGTTTCACCTCCTCAGTTGGGGCAAATGTGATCACCATTGTGTTTTGTATGCAAGAACAAAATCAGACTTCCAGTGGAGAGAATCCAATCACTATTTTGATTTTTTTTTTTTTTTTTTTGAAATATATTGCTGTATTTGCAACAAAATTTTACAATTTCTAGACTAAACAGATGTCTACAATCACATTGAACTTGAGATTTTTGCTATAAAAACACTTGCATTAATGAAATTTGACAAACAAACAGTAATTTTTAGTTATTGTATGTCATAATCAAGGTGAAAAGTATTTACTAAATGTCATAATCATCAATCCGTCCAAAAATAAATTTAGCTCACCTTCTGTGTTCTGGAACAATTTTTTTAATAATTTGGGCTCTTTCTACCTCAGTTGCATTGGCAGTTTCTGGAAAGGCAAAATAAACATTACCATCAAGAACTTTGATTCTCGGAAATGTGATTTCATAGGTGTTGTTAGAGATGCTGTCAATTTTACCAATAAAAAACCTGAACCTATTTTTCATAGGAATTTTTACTATGGTTAAATCAGTTTCTTTTAAATTCAGCCAGTCTTTATCCTTCTCCTTGTTCATTTCTTCATTTTCATTTGACTCATGCTGTTTTAGATCAGGTTAGATGTTCTGGTTGCAGCCCCATCACTATCATTTTCATTGAAGTCTCTGATGACAGTTCCTTTCCGTGGAGTTAATGCTAAATGCTTTGCTTGGCATGGCTTTCCTTTTGTTTCATTAGAGCGAACTTGTTTCAATTGCATTTGGAAGGCTGCTGCTGCCCAAGAAACTTCTGATGAGCTGGTGCCATGTGCATTGTTATCAGTTGCTTCTGGAATCTGTGAAATCACTTTATCAGGACAGAAACGAAAAAGTCCTGCTTTTCTGGCTGCAGATATTACATTTGGCTTGGATTTGATAGCTATATTTTCAAATTTTTTTTCAACAACGTAGGAAATTCTGGTTTTGGCAGCACTCCTCTATACTTCCTTTTCCAATCATCTAGCACATTTCTGCAAGCAAGTTTTAAAGGTCTTAAAAAGGACACATCACGTGGCTGACACAAATGAGTAGAATTACGTGGTAGAAGCACAAATTTAATGTCCTGTTCCTGGCACAGTTTAATCACGTTATATGACAGATGACTCGAGAGATTGTTACCTATAATCACTTTAAATCCCTCTAATTGCTGGGCAAAAGGTAAGACAATTTCAACAAACCATGATTCAAACATTGTTAGGTCAAACCAACAATTTTGATTCCTATTATAAGCTGCACCAGTTATGCCCCCTTCAGTCCAAGTATCATAGAAGTGTATTGCCGTATAAACAATGTATGGTAGGAGGACTGAGCAGTTGGCAGCTGCTGCTATCATCGCGCTAATACTTCACTTAGAAACGTTTCAGGATGTCTTATGCCTCGCTTCACTATTACTTTCATTTGTCTAAGATTGTCACAAAAGTTTGTTGCGTCATAGTTTATAATGTTGGAGGGACAGATACCACCCAAGGTCACATAAAGGTTTTTAAAATAATCAGTCACTGTTTCTTGGGTAACTGCTGCCTTTGACCTCTTCACATTTGCACTTACTCTAATCATTAGCTCTTTATTTCTTTTCAGAAAAGATTTTACCCACTCGTGCCCAGGTCGATTGTCACAAAATCTTTTTTCAATCCTCCCTGCTCGATTGAGATAAGCCTGTGCAGTGTCCCTAACATCATTATTCCTCATAGGAAACCCCCATTTTGCACAACACAATAATCCTTCAACCAGGCTTTTTTCCTCACTTTTGGTTAACGCTGTTGGGCTGCCTCTTTTGTATTTGTACCTTCCTTGAGTTTGTCATTTAATGTGGTATATGGAACTGCGTATTGCTCTGAAGCATCCTGGATACTTAATTTTCTTGATTTGACAGCTTTCATCGTATTTAGAAGAAATTCTGGTTTGTAGTTAGATTTTCGTGTTGGTCCCAGTATCCTTTGGTATACTCGCATGATCGGATTCACCCTACAAAAATGCAATTTTGTAATTATGCCTGCGTAGTGACTAAGCAGTATTAGCAGTGAACAAAAAACAAAACTGTATCACTTAAAACGTTTGTATGCAAGCAATAATTCTGCAACTTAGCAGTTACACTTCGGAAGTAACAGGCACCAGCAGAAGTTTCTGCACTGTTGTGTTGACTACACAAATGCAGCGCAAGAATCGCACACCTACTGACAATGCAATTTGCTGGTTGCACGCATTCCAACACGCCATTGTTGTTGATAGATTAGTCAAGAATTCACAACAATTGTCAGCTGCAATGTAATTGTTAAAATGCTGTGCTCAGTTATCCAAACATGGGAAAACCAGTAAATGATCGGTTTGACACCACCTGATAGGATTCACCCCGTTTTATGGTATATCCTGTTTCATATGGTATATCCTGTTTCACAGAGACATTATTTTTGACAGTATCTATGAAGTAGTTATTAAAAATATTGCTGAATGGAAGGGTATCAGAAATATCATCATTATTTACAGTTAATTTACATTATTAATTTTAGTTTCTGTTTCATTGTTTCTGATTTTATTTACATATGACCAAAAGTCTTCGAAACATTATCTGAACCTCGTATCTGTTGCCAGAAAGGTGACCGTTCATGATGTTTGTTGAGATGATGTGGTCATAATTTGTAATAACATGATCAATTGAACTACTATGTGTGTTAGCTCTTCTGGCGGGTGCTTGTCCAAGATCTTTAACCCCGTAAGACAGGATACAATCTGTAAAATGTTTGCTTTCCTGACCATCATGTAAAATGTTGATGTTCAGATCTCCCAGTATGACAAGATTTACACTTCTACAACCTGACATAAATTTTCTTAAAACTCCATCATGTGATTTAAGAAAAGCATCAGAATTTCACAGGGGGATCTATATACACCTATGGCATAGAAAGGTGCAAAATGTGAGTTTAAGAACTGCAATTTCGAAATATTTGTCAACACAGAAATTATTCCCCCATAGCACTTTTTCTGTGGTGGTTATGAACTTACATTTTCTTGAGTGGATGGCAACACCACACCACCTTTATTATGTGTTTTACAGTAGAACATATCTAGGTTGTGGCCTTCTAATCTGCAATACTGAATGTTATCCACTGTTTTCTGGTGTTCTGTAACTATTAATACATGTGGCGATAGTCCTGTGATAAATGATTCAAAAGCGTCTATTTTGTTTCCCAAACCCTGCACATTATAATACAAAAGTGATAAATTATTCTCTGGCGGACTAAACTCTGTTTGAGGCACATATGAAACACATACACTTGCGTCTGGTGTTGCATTGGTGGAAGGTTTTATTGCCTTAAAAAACATTGCTCTTGTCCTGCCGATGTATTGTTTTACTGACCTGGAATTTCATGGATGTTACTCCCAAGTATTCGTTAATTTTATCTTTGAGAGGGACAACAGTGGCACAACACTGTACATTCAATTTGCTGTTAACTACTTCTTGGATCTGTGTTATAACTAAGTCCTTCCCTAGTCTGTTGAGATGTAAGCCATGGGATGTGTGGAATCTTCTTCCTACGCAGCTTAAGTTGACAGTGTACATTTTTGAATCTCGTACATATGCATTTAGGATCTGTTTATTTGCACTTCACACTTCTTTATGTACACACAACCAGATTGGCAAGTCAAGTCGATGTGGAACAGAGAAGACAACCCTGTTTGAGCTTCTCAGCTCAAGTAGCCTTCATTTGTGTGAGATCACTAGGTCTTTCGTTTAACAAGAATGGAATGCTTTGAACATACATTTTCATGGAAGTGTGCAGTTAATTCTTTTCCATGACTGTGTAGTGCCTCGAGAATTTCGGTGTAAATTCTAGAGATGCTCGGCTTTCCACTGTCTCGAACACCCGATATTTCAAGTACAAGGGTGAGAGAATGGAGATGTGTCTACCTCACCACTGGTTTCTGTGTGTGCAGGATGAACGTGTATCGGGAGAATATGGCAGTAGTGATGGTCAATCGGCACAGACAAGTGTTTGCAGCGCGCACCTGAGAAGCTGTATGTCCAGTACAAGAAGCAAGCACACTCTGTTACTTCACAGTGTAATGACTGTATTGTTGTGAACAAATGAATTATGTATTGAACTAAAGACACTAACATTTGACTTTCTGGTGTTGGACTTGCGAGAAGCAAGAACTGGTTTTATAGTGGTTATTAAACCAAACATAGTACAATTGTATCTGTTAGTAAAGAAAGTAGATTTGTAATTTTACCAGAGAATATTTAAGTATAGTATGCATAAAGATGCATGCTAGGGCAATGAACCAGGAGGCCTATTCAAGAAGGATATAGAGGGTGCACTCGACATTTAGTGGATGAGAAAAAGGGTGGATAGGCAGACCTATGAGAGGCTGACCTATACTCCTCAGACAGGGGCACCAAGAAGGGGATTGACCTCTACCATAGGAAGATAGGAATAAGAAAGGTGCATACCTACCAAGACGGAAGGAGAAAGGGTACTCTTAGGATCATTCCATGTAAGATATAGGTACTGTTCGTAAAGGGAAAAAGGGCAGTATCATGACATAAGTCACACGTTTAAAGGGATGAGTCTGGTAAGTTTGCATTCTCTGCATAAATAGCCTTATTAAGTTTTGGGTTTACAAATATCCAAGAAGAGAACACTTTTATTCTACCCAGAGTTCCTCCAGATTGCAATAGATAATGAATAACTACATACTTAGAAAAAGTAGTACGGGAAGTAAGAATGAAGCAGCAGAATATTCGTGAGTTATGTACACCTGTAATTTATGATTGGAAGAGGAATAGAAAACAGAGCTAACTCCAACATGGATTGAAAGGATCATGTATTATAATTGTGGTAAAATATGCATGGGTGTTAGTAGAATGAGATGCATTGTTAAAAGATAAAGAATTATTGTATGTAATTGTACATAATGAACATGTGTAAAATAACGCATGTTTGAGCTAAGGGGAGGGATATGTAGTGCCTCAAGAATTTCAGTGTAAATTATAGAGACGCTCGGCTTTCCACCATCTCGAATGCCCGATATTTTAAGTATAAGGGTGAGAAAGTGGAGATGTGTCTACCTCGCCACCGGTTTCTGTGTGTGCAGAATGGATGCGTATCGGGAGAATATGGCAATAGTGACTGTCGATCGGTGTGTACAAGTGTTTGCAGCATGCACCTGAGAAGCTGTATGCCCAGTACAAGAAGCAAGCACACTCTGTTACTTCACAGTGTAATGACTGTATTGTTGTGAACAAATGAATTATGTATTGAACTAAAGATGCTTACATTTGACTTTCTGGTGTTGGACTTGCGAGAAGCAAGAACTGGTTTTATAGTGGTTATTAAACCAAACATAGTACAATTGTATCTGTTAGTTTCTATTGGTCGAAGATGGGGTTGACTCGCGAGAGTTGAATGCTTGTGTGAAACTTGTGAAGTTGTTTTATTGTGGAGATGAAAATATAAAAGAGTTGAACAAAAGTATCCTGAGAGTGCAGAATAATTTCAAAAGTAGAAAAGAAGTCTATTTTGAAATTCCCTTAACCATCTATAATCTTCAGAGAAGAAGAGTTTGTGAAGATCAATGCAGCCATCTGACCTGAGAAGAAGATCGACTGCACACAGCACGTGAGTCAACTGTGAGAGATGTGTGAGTTTTGCACTCCAGTAGCACACTGTCTCTCCTGTTGTCCGAAGACCGTTAGAACTGTTGGCATACAGGAGTAGACCTTCGGTGCATTTTTGCTTTGGGAAGCTCTTTGTTGACTCTCTGTCAGAAGTTTTGTCATTGGTTTTTGGTTCGCCTGTGTTTGTTGTGTTACCACAGTCAGGTTCTGCTGCCAAGAATTTATTTGATAGTGGTATCGCTAGGGCTATGCTTACATGCAGTGTTTTGTTGCACGTTTGTTTGGTATATAGCCATGTTTTCTTGGTGAAACTACCGATAACAGCAACGTTGTCTTGGGCTAGGTGATGATTCCAATTAGGTACTGTATGAGAAGTTCTTAATATTTTGTATTTATCTTATGGTAGCACACTTATTATTTTGTCTTTTGACTTAAGCATGTTTGTAATTTCGTTTTTGTGACACTTTTTTTTTACCGCATATACAGTCCCATTACTCTTTTGTACGTATCAGATTTACTTTTAAACATTTGTCATGGTATCAGTATTTACAATGGACACACAGTATAACTCTTTCCACCTTTTTTATGCAGATTTTACAAGCATCAGTATCATTTTTTAAAGAAACTGAGACAAAAAAATTTCACTTGGTGCCATCTTGATTTACATCTGAGACAGCTGTAGACCAAATTATGGTAAATTAAAATAAATAGCCCAACACCAGAAAAACCTATATAATGCAGTACTAAGTGGCCACAAAGCTGAAGTAAATAAAGATATCTCTCATCCAATCCCATCCAAAAATTTACAAACGTATTTCACTGAAGGTAACTTAAACAAATTCAGCACCTTTTAAGTATAGCAAAGTGGACAGAAATGTAAGGAGTCAGTGATGTCAACAACAAAAATTAACAAATTAACACATTTATTAACACAATGATCCACCACTTTGAAGAGGCGTTTCACAAGAAACAATAAGAGATACAAGAATTGGATTACACCACTGTTGTGGCAGTGTGGCCTACAGAAAAATTAAAGAGACTTTTAGAGAAAAGAGAACCACCCGTATGAATATCAAAAGCTCAGGTGGGAAACCAGCCCTAAGCAAAGAAGGGAAAGCAGAAAGGTGCAAGGAGTGTATAGAGGATCTATTCAAGGGAGATGTATTTGAGGGCAATGTTATGGATGTGGGAGAGGATGTAGAGGAAGATGAGACCAGAGATATTATACTGCATGAAGAATTTGGCAAAACATTGAAAGAAGTGAGTCAAAACGAGGCCCTGGGAGTAGTCAACATTCCGTTAGAGCTGCTGATAGCCTTGGGAGGGCCAGCCATGCCGGAAATCTTCCATCTGGTGAGCAAGATGTATGAAACAGGCAAAATACCCTTAGACTTGTAGAAGAATGTAATAATTCCAATTCCAAAGAGCACAGGTGCTGACAGGTGTGAAAATTACCAAACATCAGTTAAATAAGTCATGGTTGCAAAATACTAACATAAATCCTTTACAAAAGAATGGAAAAACTGATAGAAGTGGACCTTGTGGAAGATCAGGCTGGATTCTGGGGAAATGTAGGAACACGTTAGGCAATATTGACCCTACAACTTCTCATAGAGGTTAGGTTAAGAAAAGGCAGACCTACATTTATAGCATTTGTAGACTTAGAGAAAGCTTTTGACAATGTTGACTGGAATACTCTTTTTCAAATTATAAAGGTGGCAGGGGTAAAATGCAGGGAGCAAAATGCTATTTACAATTTTTACAGAAACCAGATGGCAGTTATAAGAGTCAAGGAGCACGGAAGGGAAGCAGTAGTTGAGAAGGGAGTGAGACAGGGTTGTAGGCTATCCATGATGTTATTCAATCTGTATATTAAGCAAGCAGTAAAGGAAACAAAAGAAAAATTTGGAGTATTAATTAAAGTTCAGAGAAAAGAAATAGGATCTTTGAGGTTTGCTGATGACATTGTAATTCTGTCAGAGACAGCATAGGACTTGGAAGAGCAGTTGAATGGAATGGACAGTATCTTGAAAAGAGGATATAAGATGAACATCAACAAAAGCAAAATGAAGGTAATGGAATGTAGTCGAATTAAATCTGGTGATGCTGAGGGAATTAGATTAGGAAATGAGACATTTAAAGCAGTAAATGAGTTTTGTTATTTGGGAAACAAAATAACAGACGATGGTCAAAGTAGGAATGGTACTAAATATAGACTGGCAATGGCAAGAAGAGCATTTCTGAAGAAGAGAAATTTGTTAACATCAACTATAAATTTGTGTCAGAAAGTCCTTTCTGAAAGTACGAGGGTAATCCCAAAAGTAATGTCTCCTGTTTTTTTTTTCTTTTTTAAGTACTTAGACCTGTTTATTTCTACAATGGTTTACATCAGTTTACAGCTTGAACATTTAGCTATTTTTCAATATAATCACCATTTCTGTCGATGCATTTTTGTAGACACTGTGACAGTTTTTGTATGCCCATGTCATACCAGCTTGCCGCCATGCTGTTCAGAAAGTTATGAACCTCTTCTTTCACCTCGTTGTCGGAGCTGAATCGCTGGGTCCACAATTAATGCTGAAGGGTATTGTGAGAAACTTCCTGGCAGATTAAAACTGTGTGCCTGACCGAGACTCGAACTCGGGACCTTTGGCTTTCGTGCGAAAGACAAAGGTCCCGAGTTCGAGTCTCAGTCGGGCACACAGTTTTAATCTGCCAGGAAGTTTCATATCAGCGCACACTCCGCTGCAGAGTGAAAAATCTCATTCTGGTACTGTGAGAATCTGAAAAAACTCAAACGGGCAATTCAGAACTGGAGAAGAGGAATGTTGAGCAAGGGTGTACACAGTCTCCATGACAACACTCGCCCACACATCGCTCGGCAAACCGTTGCTCTCCTGCAACAGTTTCAGTGGAACATATTCTCCCAGCCACCCTATAGTCTTGGCCTGGTGTGCAGTGACTATCACCTGTTCCCTAGGTTAAAAGAACATTTGGCCGGAAAGTGATTCAGCTCCGACAACGAGGTGAAAGAAGAGGTTCATAACTTTCTGAACAGCATGGCAGCGAGCTGGTATGACATGGGCATGCAAAAACTGCCACAGAGTCTACAAAAATGCAATGACAGAAATGGTGATTATGTCGAAAAATAGCTAAATGTTCAAGCTGTAAACTGATGTAAACCATTGTATAAATAAACAGATCTATGCACTTATAAAAAAAATAGGAGACTTTACTTTTGGGATTACCATCATTTTCATGTGGCGTGTAGCCATGTATAGAAGTGAAACATGGACGATAAACAGTTTAGACAAGAAGAGAATAGAAGCTTTTGAAATGTGGTGCTACAGAAGAATGCTGAAGATTAGATGGGTAGACCAGGTACTGAATAGAATTGGGAAGAAGAGAACTTTGCGGTACAACCTGCCCAAAAGACGGGATTGGTAGGTAGGACATATTCTGAGGCATCAAGGGATCACCAATTTAGTAGTGGAGGGAAGACAAAAGGGGGTGGGGGGTTAAAATCATAGAGGGAGACCAAGAGATGACTACAGTAACCAGATTCAGAGGGATGTAGGTTACTATAGTTACTCGGAGATAAGAGGCTTGCACAGTAGTGTAGCATGGAGTGTGCTGCATCAAACCATTCTTTGGACTAAAGACCACAACAACAAACAACTGAAAATTATTTTAGTTTACAGTTCGGATCTTCACAGTTGAACAGTTGTCCAAAGTACTTTCTTAGTATTTCACTGTTCTGCAGCATTCTTCTGTAGCACCACATTACCAAAGCTTCTATTCTCTTCTTGTCCAAACTATTTCTTGTCCACATTTCACTTCCATACATGGCCACACTCCATACAAATACTTTCAGGAATGACTTCCTGACACTTAAATCTATACTCGATGTTAACAAATTTCTCTTCTTCAGAAACGCTTTCCTTGCTACTGCCAGTCTACATTTTATATCCTCTGTACTTTGACCATCATCAGTTATTTTGCTCCCCAAATAGCAAAACTCCTTTACTACTTTAAGTGTCTCATTTCCTAATCTAATTCCCTTAGCATCACCCGATTTAATTCGACTACATTCCATTATCCTCATTTTGCTTTTGTTGATGTTCATCTTATATCCTCCTTTCAAGACACTGTCCATTCCGTTCAGCTGCTCTTCCAGGTTTTTTGCTGTCGCTGACAGAATTACAATGTCATCGGCGAACCTCAAAGTTTTTATTTCTTCTCTGTGGATTTTAATTCCTACTCCGAATTTTTCTTTTGAGGTATATAAATATGAAATATAAATGCGTAGTTAAATATGACTGTCCTTTTGGTAAGGAATCAACATTGTAAATGTTAATACCAGGTTATCAGTAATCTTTTAAACACCAGGTACATCAGAAAAATAGACACCATCTGCTGTAGGATGCCCAAAATCCAAGTACTAATTTTTAAGTTGTTGGCAAAATTCTGTACTCCTCCAGTTAAATTGTAATCATTCATTAAAATCAGATAATCTTTCCTAAGTAGGTTGATTAATGACAACATCTGATGACGAAGGATATGTGTTAATGTTGTAAACACTTAAGTTCAAATAAATCACTACTACCCTCCTCCAAAGTCAGTGAAGCGGAACAGAAAAGTCTATCTTACTTAAATTCGTAAATTGTTCCAAAATATTAGTACTGATATTAGTGTCAGAATTTTGTTTTGATTCCATAATTAATTTGACGGAATGTATATTCACTGGACATGTAAGGAATCATCCTATTCAGGTATGTCAGAACGTAACTATATTGTGAAATTTATTATGGTAGATTGTAATTCTGACAAAATTTTACTCATTTCTGTGCCTTCGTTGTGAGATTCTTCAATATATGCATCAAACATATTATTTTGACAATCTATTTTTTCATTAATGGTATCTAACCCAGCAAATGATTCTTCACAGCTAAGCTTCATCAAGTCAGTGTACTATGTTTTCTTTCAAACTTCCTGGCAGATTAAAACTGTGTGCCGGACTGAGACTCGATCTCAGGACCTTTGCCTTTCGCAGGTAGAGCGCTTGCCCACGAAAAGCAAAGGTCCCGAGTTCGAGTTTCGGGCCGGCACACAGTTTTAATCAGCCAGGAAGTTTCATATCAGCGCACACTCCGCTGTAGAGTGAAAATTTCATTCTAGAAACATCCCCCAGGCTGTGGCTAAGCCATGTCTCCACAATATCCTTTTTTCCAGGAGTGCTAGTTCTGCAAGGTTCGCAGGAGAGCTTCTGTGAAGTTTGGAAGGTAGGAGACGAGGTACTGGCGGAATTAAAGCTGTGAGGATGGGGCACGAGATGTGCTAGGGGAGCTCAGTCAGTAGAGTGCTTGCCCACGAAAAGCAATGGTCCCGAGTTCGAGTCTCGGTCCGGCACACAGTTGTAATCTGCCAGGAAGTTTCATATCAGCGCACACTCCGCTGTAGAGTGAAAATTTCATTCTAGACACATCCCCCAGGCTGTGGCTAAGCCATGTCTCCACAATATCCTTTCTTCCAGGAGTGCTAGTTCTGAAGGTTCGCAGGAGGACTACTGTGAAGTTTGGAAGGTAGGAGAGGAGGTACTGGGGGAATTAAAGCTGTGAGGACGGGGCGTGAGTCGTGCTACGGGAGTTCAGTCGGTAGAGCGCTTGCCCGTGAAAGACAAAGGCCCTGAGTTCGAGTCTCTGTCCGGCACACAGTTTTAATCTGCCAGGAAGTTTCATATCAGCGCACATTCCTTTATAGAGTGAAAATTTCATTCTAGAAACATCCCCCAGGCTGTGGCTAAGCCATGTCTCCGCAATATCCTTTCTTCCAGGAGTGCTAGTTCTGCGAGGTTCACAGGAGAGCTTCTGTGAAGTTTGGAAGGTAGAAGACGAGGTAGTGGCAGAATTAAAGCTGTGACGACGGGGCAAGCGTCGTGCTAGGGGAGCTCAGTCAGTAGAGCACTTGCCTGCGAAAGACAAAGGTCCCGAGTTCGAGTCTCGGTCCGGCACACAGTTTTAATCTGCCAGGAAGTTTCATATCAGCACACACTCCGCTGTAGAGTGAAAATTTCATTCTAGAAACATCCCCCAGGCTGTGGCTAAGCCATGTGTCTGCAATATCCTTTCTTCCAGGAGTGCTAGTTCTGCAAGGTTCGCAGGAGAGCTTCTGTTAAGTTTGGAAAGTAGGAGACGAGATACTGGCGGAATTAAAGCTGTGAGGACGGGGCATGAGTCGTGCTAGGGAAGCTCAGTCAGTAGAGCGCTTGCCTGCGAAAGACAAAGGTCCCGAGTTCGAGTCTCGATCTGGCACACAGTTTTGATCTGCCAGGAAGTTTCATGTCAGCACACACTCCGCTGTAGAGAGAAAATTTCATTCTACGTTTTCTTTATTTGTATCCATACATCTAATTTAGCCTTCAACTTGTCACATTGGGACTTAAAATTTGTTTGTAAGTGATCATTGTCTTGTACCAACTGTTCCAACATAGCATTACTCTCAGATAAGGATTTAAACACATCCTCCAATTTAGGGTCTTGATAACATATACTTCAGTGGTAATAAATTTGCGTCTAAACTTCTGCAGTTGGTAGATGTTACAAAGAGTAGATAATTACAATTACAAAAATTCTTCCAAAAACAAATTAACTTTAATTATCTCCACAACACACACCATGACCAAACAAAAAAATAAAGTAACTTCAAATTGGTTTTAATACAGCTCACCAAAGGAATGACCTAGTGTCTTGCCATGTAGCGATGATCTCAGAAAATCATATCACTGTGTTGGCTGCACTGCTTTGTTGTAGGCTGATGAGCAGTAAACGTGAGTACTGTCATCTTCTGGTGTGTAATGGAACTGTTGAAACAATCGTAGCCTTGTTATAGTTCTTGCCACCAGTCTTCCAAATTGTTATCTTTAGAAGTCCTCTACAGTGTAATTATTGCTGATTTATACAATTACTATTTATTGCTTGCTCATTTCTTCTCCGTCTTTTTGTTGTTGTTCTTCTTCTTCTTCATCTTAGACGTAAATTCTTATTTATTTCATTATGAAATGTTGGCTGTTAATTTCATTGTCAATGACAGTGACAATATTTATTGTTAAATTGTCTCTTCAGAATTGTTAGTCTCTTCCTGATTTGTACCAAATGTATACTTTTTGTCCAAATTTCATTGATTCTCAGCATCAAACTTATTGTGCGTCCTGCAGTAGGGTGCCAGAATGAAGTGTGCCCAAGGTTTTGAAATGTATATGTTCAGATTGCGAGTGTTGGCATCCTAAAATTCTGAACTGCTGCATCATGAATAAATGTTCAGATAAAACTGTGTAGATAGCATGGATGTGCACTTCTTTGTCGCAGTTGTGTGCTGGAATTTATAACCTTCAATAAATTTTTTACTTTCTACTAAATATTAGAAAATACTTCTACTAAGAACTGTTATATGGTGTCTTCTGTTACAACTGTCAAATAAAAGGGAGCACTGCATATACGGTTAGTGTTCATACATTTCACAGGACTTTATATGAACTATGTCTGACATGAATGAATGACAATTCTATACAAAATGACAGATAATTAAGTATTATATTGTTTCTGTTATGTCAGCACCATTGTCAAGGCATATCATACTTCTCCAAGATGGGACACCGCAGCTTGGAATAACTGCCAAGCCAGCAGGTACCACAACACATAGCAAACTGCCATCGTCATCCCACCTTGAAACATGTCCAGCATCAATCCTTATGAGTTTACATGCACGAACAATATAATCTTACAAACAGTTTGTGATTTTAAACTACTTGACTAATAAAACAAAATACTTTCAACTGCAGTGATCATCATTTATCAGTTAGACAGACATTGGGTACACATTGCTTTACCAAAGTTAAGCCTCATCTGCTACCCCTCCTCATTTTGTCCTTCTCTACCATCTCCCCACCTCCAAAAACCCAGGAAACTGCTTTCAATAATTAATACTCACTCTCACCGTGGGAGAGTGCGTGTGTGTTTTATTGTGTGGTTATTGTGAGTACTTTTGCGAGAAAAAAAAGAAGGGCTGAAAAGTTAGTATGAATACTGTTTTGTATTTTACGCATCAGCCCACCCTAGGTGAGCGGTTGCCTTTCCCTTACTTTTCATATTGTTCCATCCAGGCATTTCCTTTTTTGTTATGTTTGTTATTTAATTGCTTTATCTTCCTCTTTAAACCAGACATTCCCAGAAGAGACAGACCAGCTACTTCTGATCTGCATTACATCCTTCTTTGCAGTATTTCACTACTTTGTTTTCGTGAATCTTTAAAGCATCTATAGTTGTTTCAATTGCCTTCATTAGAGACAAATAGGTGTGCCATTATCTCTCTCTTTCTCAAAATATTCCTGAATTATCATTGAACTTCCCATTAAGCAACTACACTTTCATGTATTTCCACTCCTAGATTCAAATACTTTACTTGATTACAATAACACACCTCACAGAGAAGCTGACATGCAGCAAAAACAGATCACAACAATTACATTACTGACTACAAGTTCATGTGCATCTGGTTATTGTAACTTATACTTGAGGTAGAAGGAGCGTATAACAACAGTGAATGAAAGTGATCAAAATTCACAACTTTAAGGATGGCATTGATCATTATTGAAGGTTTTATACATTAACTTTTTGGCAACTGAAAGTGTAAACCACGGAACTGTTCTACTAGGTATGTGTCCCTCCCGTGCTTGGTCAGTTGTTATGTACACTTGAGCCACACTTCCTCTACCTGACCCTGCCCGAAACTAATTTGAGATATGAAATTACTGCCTCTATCTTACTAAACATGAAAATCATTTTATATAATTTTTTTGTCCTCCGTACTTCAGTAATCACTGTTGCTACAACTCTCTCATGATTATTGATACCAGGATATCCTCAGAGAGGTCAGGTCTCTTTGTTTCTATTACATCATAGATTGTAGATCTAATATATTTCTATCATTAGTGAGTTTCTGAACTATTTCTTCCAAGCAATTTTCAGAAGAAATGTTTAGTATTATTTTGAAATTATCTTATTGCATGATTAGAGAATCCTCCACCAATGACAGTATCTATTAGCGAGCTAAGATCCTCTCTTAATTTTCTTGTGGCATCTGAAAGTGAGTCTTGTACTTAAGAAAAAAACCAATTATAAATACGAGGGTTGGAACTTTAATAGTGGCAACTATTTATTTACAGCTGGTACAAAATAGATACATGTTTCAAAATTTTACTGACCTTCAAAGTAGTCACCAGCATTGTGTATAACCCGTTGCCAGCGATGTGGAAGTCATAGGATACTCTTAGCAGTGCCAGTTGCGTTGACAGTTTGAGCGGTGTAGTCTATTGCCTGATGAATTTGCAGCAGTTCTGAAGCGAATGCTGTGAAGTGTTTCCTTCAGTTTAGAAATCAAATTGAACTGACAAGGGCTTAAGTCAGGGGAGTGCAGTAGGTGGTATAGCACTTAGCAGCTCCATCACTCAAACAAATCAGTAACAGCTTGCACTGTATGTGCTTGAGCATTGTTCTGCAAAATGATGGTCAGGTCCTGCAGAAAGTGTCATCACTTCTGTCTCTATGCAGTTCATTTTTGGAACACAACCTATGACCAGCTTAGAGACAGAAGTGATGACACTTTCTGCAGGACCTGACCATCATGTTGCTGGACAATGCTCAAGCACGTACAGTGCAAGCTGTTACTGATTTGTTTGAGTGATGGAGCTGCTAAGTGCTATACCACCTACTGCACTCCCCTGACTTAAGCCCTCGGGAGTTCAGTTTGATTTCTAAACTGAAGGAAACACTTCAGGCATTCACTTCAGAACTGCTACAAATTTGTCAGGCAATAGACCGCGCCACTCGGACTGTCAACACAACTGGCACTGCTAAGAGTATCCTACGAATTCCACATCACTGGCAATGGATTATACACAATGCTGGTGACTACTTTGAAGGTCAGTAAAACTTTGAAACACGTATCTATTTTGTACGAGCTGTAAATAAATAGTTGCCACTATTAAAGATCCAACCTTCATATGTGCCTACCCTTGATATTGACTTGCATAATTGATCTCTCATGCAGCTTTAATTTCTATCTTGGTGGATTTGAGTTTCTTGTCCACTGTGATAAAATACCAACCATTTCCATTTAAATTAGCCTGTCCTTTCAGTATATTCCTAGATTCACCCCAAAAGCCTCCTGCTGTCAATTTCAGATTTTAGCAAGCTTTCTATACCTAGCGTTATATGAGCTCCACTACTTTTTAGGTCAGAAGTTTATCACTTTTTTCTTAAACATTTGTTGTTGTTCTTTTACAGGTTGTCTGGGCGTGACATGATTGGTATTGCATTCACTGGTAGTGGGAAAACACTGGTATTTGTGCTGCCCCTAATAATGTTCTGCTTGGAACAGGAGACTCGCCTTCCCTTTATCAAAAATGAGGGACCTTATGGTAAGGAAATAGACTATACCCTTAATGGGTTGTATAATCATTTCATCATTGCATGATATCCTAATTATTCAACATTAAGCTTATTTCTAAAGAGATGTAAACCTAGCATTCCTCTATACATAATACAGCTACTGATGTTAGTTTTCTCATTCACAGAGCATGAGACAGTTCCTTTATTTTTTATATATTTATTTTTACCCTGTATATGTTACAGGCTTGATAATATGCCCATCACGTGAGTTGGCAAAACAAACACATGATATCATAACACACTACTGCTCTTCACTACAGCAGCATGGTGCACCAGAAATCAGATGCTGTCTTGCAATTGGCGGAGTACCAGTCGCAGAATCTATTGAGATCATTAGCAAGTAAGTCCACCTATAGGATAGAAAATACTGTTGTTTGTTCCATCCTATTAAAAGATTACTTTAGTCAGAAATCATGCAATATACAATAAAATTGTAGTTCTGTTTTCACACTCCAGTTATTTTCATTGACCACTAAGATGACATTCTGAGGCTGTTTTCTTGAAAGTTGCATTCCACAATATAAATGTACTGTTCCATCACTTTTCTCACTGCTTCTGGAAAATACAAATTAGAATACTGTCAAACTGTGACCTTGTATTATACGCCTTGGCTCCTCATTTCTGAAGGGCATTTGTAAGAGATTTGTTCACAATTTTAATTTCTAAGTGTAAGCTCAGAATGGCTTCCTTGTCTGTAGTCAGACCTGCCTGAAAGAACAGACACCAAACATTCATAGAATTGATTCACTTTGGTGGACCATGAATCCATGACTTTCAGGGCAGACGCACACTTCTTTCGACCACCAGTGGGAATCTAGAATTTGTGAGCGTGGAGACATGGACAGGGACTGAAGGTAGTTGGCACTAAGTAGGAATGTGAGTCAGCCAGGGAAGATACTGGGATAGTCCGCACATTTGCCAGAAACACTGCGTCTGGATGGTGCAGTGGTTAATGCAACTGTCCTGTAAGCAGAAGATCTCTTTCCTCCCCCCTCCCCCCCCCCCCCCGCTCCCCGCAACCCGACCTGTCCTCATTCAATTACATAATAAGTATCAGTTGCGGATCCTGTATGGTGTCTGTTCTTTCGAACATGTTCACACATTTGCGTTAAACACTGTGTCGGTATGGTGCACTGGTTAACAAAACTGCCTAGTAAATAGGAGATCCCAGGTTCAAGTCCTGGTCCAGCACACATTTTCCCTCATCACCACTGATTCCCATGCACAGTCCCAATGCAGCTGATATCATCAGTTTCTTCCCTTCTCAGTTACATTAATATATATCACAGCTGTGGAATCCTTGTGGTGTCTGTTCTTTCAGACATATCGAAAAAAAAAAAAACCGAGAAAACACATTCATATAATTCTCTATCTGTCAGTAAAACATTATCCTTTTACAGGGAACATGTTGTTCCAACAAATCCTATTGTGCTGGAACCACCTAACCCTTTGTCTCTACTTAGCTTTATCTCTTCTCAGCATTTTTCACTCTCATTATCTTATCACCCCCCCCCCCCCCATGAACCATGGACCTTGCCGTTGGTGGGGAGGCTTGCGTGCCTCAGCGATACAGATAGCCGTACCGTAGGTACAACCACAACAGAGGGGTATCTGTTGAGAGGCCAGACAAACGAGTGGTTCCTGAAGAGGGGCAGAAGAATATAATAATTCCAATCCCAAAGAAAGCAGGTGTTGACAGATGTGAAAATTACCGAACTATCAGTTTAATAAGCCACAGCTGCAAAATACTAACACGAATTCTTTACAGACGAATGGAAAAACTAGTAGAAGCCGACCTCGGGGAAGATCAGTTTGGATTCCGTAGAAATACTGGAACATGTGAGGCAATACTGACCTTACGACTTATCTTAGAAGAAAGATTAAGGAAAGGCAAACCTACGTTTCTAGCATTTGTAGACTTAGAGAAAGCTTTTGACAATGTTGACTGGAATACTCTCTTTCAAATTCTAAAGGTGGCAGGGGTAAAATACAGGGAGCGAAAGGCTATTTACAATTTGTACAGAAACCAGATGGCAGTTATAAGAGTCGAGGGACATGAAAGGAAAGCAGTGGTTGGGAAGGGAGTAAGACAGGGTTGTAGCCTCTCCCCGATGTTATTCAATCTGTATATTGAGCAAGCAGTAAAGGAAACAAAAGAAAAATTCGGGGTAGGTATTAAAATCCATGGAGAAGAAGTAAAAACTTTGAGGTTCGCCGATGACATTGTAATTCTGTCAGAGACAGCAAAGGACTTGGAAGAGCAGTTGAACGGAATGGATGGTGTCTTTAAGGGAGGATATAAGATTAACATCAACAAAAACAAAACGAGAATAATGGAATGTAGTTGAATTAAGTCGGGTGATGTTGAGGGTATTAAATTAGGAAATGAGACACTTAAAGTAGTAAAGGAGTTTTGCTATTTGGGGAGCAAAATAACTGATGATGGTCGAAGTAGAGAGGATATAAAATGTAGACTGGCAATGGCAAGGAAAGCGTTTCTGAAGAAGAGAAATTTGTTAACATCAAGTATAGATTTAAGTGTCAGGAAGTCATTTCTGAAAGTATTTGTATGGAGTGCAGCCATGTATGGAAGTGAAACATGGACGGTAAATAGTTTGGACAAGAAGAGAATAGAAGCTTTCGAAATGTGGTGCTACAGAAGAATGCTGAAGATTAGATGGGTAGATCACATAACTAATGAGGAAGTATTGAATAGGATTGGGGAGAAGAGAAGTTTGTGGCACAACTTGACCAGAAGAAGGGATCGGTTGGTAGGACATGTTCTGAGGCATCAAGGGATCACCAATTTAGTATTGGAGGGCAGTGTGGAGGGTAAAAATCGTAGGGGGAGACCCAGAGATGAATACACTAAGCAGATTCAGAAGGATGTAGGTTGCAGTAGGTACTGGGAGATGAAGAAGCTTGCACAGGATAGATAGCATGGAGAGCTGCATCAAACCAGTCTCAGGACTGAAGACCACAACAACAACATCTTATCACTCGTAATGTTTTGTTTTCATTTAACCATGAAAATGAACAGTTCTTTGTATTATATTCCAGTAATATCAACTTTCTACAAAATGATTGGGAATGAGCATTACAACAATGTTTCACATATCTGTTTTATCGATGCAGTCATTGATTCATTGTCATCAATCTTCTTCAGATACTCTCATTCTGAATTAAGTTAATATACTACACATAGGTTCCGTAATGAAAAGAATTTTATCAGTGTTTGATTTTTCATTAAATACAATATTTATTTTATAACAACAAAAATATTTATTTTTATGTTTTGAATGCATTCTTCCATGTGCTGCCTAAGTATTCTTATGTACATCTCATTGCTTTGAAATCCACCTTACAACTGTACCAAGATGTGTATTCACCAAAACTGGCATATGTATAAGGGATATTAAGAAAACAATGAAATAAAGTTTAATGTGGTTCTTTTTAATGTTACAAAAAATTAATCTAAATTCATGTTTAATTTTTAAATAAAATATATAAAAAGTGACTTGGGTGCAACAGAACCCCACATGTTTATAAATGTTGAAGTAGGATGTCATTACAACTTCTTCATAATAATGTTTGATCAATAGTTTGATGCACAATAATTAATAGGCTATGAATGAGCAGGTATTAAATATTACATGTGTTCTGGTATCATATTTATGATACAGTCATTGTGTGGGAATGGCTTCCATTCCACTTTGTACATTGTAAAATGATTTGCAAAAGCTGTGTACAAAATTATATTTTTGATTTCAAAAGAAACTTAAAGCTGCAACTTTTTACATCATTGCAGGGGAGTACATATCATGGTGGCCACTCCAGGTCGTCTCATGGACATGCTAGACAAGAAAATGGTACGACTAGATGTCTGCAGGTAAATTATTATAATGAACAAAATTTTAAACTTTTGAAAGTAACTTTCATCTAATTAATTCTGCCTTATTTATCATGAACATTAACAGGTGAATTTTACCACACAGCTCATAGTATTTTCTGCATAAAATTGTTCTTAACTGGTGTATGTATGGAAGTACTGTGCAAGTCTAAGAGGTGATGCATTTTTTAACAGATTTGGTACACTATATAGACAAGTCTTGGAGCTGTGGGTGTGTGTAAAAACAAAAGTGAGCAGTGAGCATACACAATTGTGTGCTCCCCCCCCCCCCCCCCCCCCCACACACACACACAAAAGGAGAGGGGGAGAGACAAAGTGTCAAATGTACGTACAGAGTGCCCAAAACGTCCCTGTGCTCCTTATGAAAAATATGGAAGAAAACTGTCACCATTGCTCAGTTGATTGACCCGTCTACAGTGACATTCACTTTCAAAAGAGCAGCTGAATCTCAAGAACCATAGTCAACAATTCCTTAACACATTAAAAAGATGTGAAAATGAAAAGATTTAGGTCAATGTTTGTAAATGAATTACCTGACGGTGACATAGAGCAGGGAGTTGCAGTCTTTAGTGATTTGTTGGCACAATTATCGAATGCTATGTCTTGCCCATGTGTGTTATTTTCTGATAAATGTGCAATATATCACAATTCACACAGGAGGAATGTGGTTTCTCTGGTCCAGGAAAAATCCCCATTAAGTGTAAAAATTTGGAAAGAAATGCACTTTATTATGTGAGCTGGGACATCATCAAGATACCTGTCCAGACATTACAATGCTAGACAACTATTATGAGCAATAATCAAGTCCTATGTGGTTCAATGTCAGTGCAAGAGTGATGAAAAATTGTGTAAATATATTGAGAAGCAGCCGGCCAAAGTGGCCGTGCGGTTAAAGGCGCTGCAGTCTGGAACCGCAAGACCGCTACGGTCGCAGGTTCGAATCCTGCCTCGGGCATGGATGTTTGTGATGTCCTTAGGTTAGTTAGGTTTAACTAGTTCTAAGTTCTAGGGGACTAATGACCTCAGCAGTTGAGTCCCATAGTGCTCAGAGCCATATTGAGAAGCCTTTCAAAGTATAAATCCTGAAATGCTCTTCGATGTGTCATTTTGGTAATGAGCATGCTTAGATCACCGTGTAAGGCATGGTAGCGCACGGACAGTTTTGCTGGATACATTGTTTTTGTATGTAAATACACAATGTAAGAACTCTTTGATTTCACTGTCATTACACTTTAAGGACATGTGCTCATCTTTTATTTACCAATGTAAGCCTGTTTTTACAAAATATGACATGCTCCCATAGTTATTTACTGATATGTTACAAGATGGTGATTTTACATTTGGCATTTCATTGGGTGCCAAAATTTTTCTTAATTTATGACCAACATTGGGCAAAACATGTTAAGTGTCCTGCAATATATGTTAAAGACAAAAAATCAAACACTATAAAATGGCATGAAAGATCAAAACCTGGGTTGTACTTAAATAAACACTAAAATAGTCAAATAGCAGTGTGTTCCTTTAAAATACTCTCCACCACACTCCAGACCTTGTGACATTGTGCATTATCTTGCTGAAAAATGTTGCTGCCATCAGGAAAAAAAGATAATCATGTGATCTGCAACCAGTTTACAACACTCCTTGGCCATCATGGTGCCTTAAACAAGCTCCATTGGACCCATAGATGCCCACGTGAAAGTTCCCTAGGGCATAATGGAGCTGCTGCCATCTTCCCTCTGTCTTGCAGTACAGGTGTCAAAAAGTTGTTCCCTTGGAAGATGACAGATTTGCACCCTCCCATCTTCATGACAAAGAAGGTATTGGGTGGACACGTGCCCATTTCAGTCACAGTTACTGATGTTGTGGTTAACATTGGCACATGCATGGGTCATCAACTGTGGAGGCCTATCATTAGGAGTGCTTGGTGCACTGTGTGTTCAGACACACTTGTACTCTGCCCAGCATTAAAGTCTGATGTTATTTCCACCACAGTCTGTCACCAGTTCTGTCTTACCAAACTGCCCAGTCTTGACTTTCAACATCCGTAGTGAGAATTGCCCACCCAACTCAATGACATCTGGATGTGGTTTCACCTAGGTTATGCCACATGTATGAGGTAATCATCACAATTTTCCTCAAACATCTGACAAGTAGTGCAGTTTCCAAAATGCTCATACCGAGCATGTGGCCATCATAATCTGCCCTTGCTAAAACTCAGATCACATACCTTTCACGTTCCATGCATGGACAGCATGCTCAGTAATACTACATGTACCATACATTTGTCTGACTAGCAGTTGTTCCTCGCCAGGTGACACTGCTATCACCTGGATGGGCTTATATTGATAGTAGCTCAGTGGCTGATCAGTGTGTATAAGAGAGGGGCTTATACACCTGTATTTGGAGTTTGTCACCATGGTCTCAGCACCTCATTGTATCACTTTGCAACAGAGGAGCACATGATCACATTCACTGCACTGTAGTTAAGGCAGTGGACTTGTATTCAAGAGTAATGATTTTCAAACTGTTAGGTTCTTCTGTTGAACAGAATTCTTCACATTGATGGGCAGTTGGAAACTGGATACGGATTTTCATCTCAATTAATTAAACTCTCAGTTTCAAAATTCCTGTTTATCAACAAAATGCATAGTTGTTACAGTCATCAACTAGCATAGATGCAAACCTATTGATAGAAACATACACACTAAGTAGAAACTGTATTTCACTGTGCTGTACAAGGGGTACCCAAAAAAATAAAAAATAAAATAAAATAAATAAATAAAAATTGCTATGGGCGGAACTTGTGTAGTACACATTTCTGCCGTTAGGTTTGTGTAGTGAATTCATTGCCAGTTCAGTGCCTCCTGTGTTTTCGACTTTGTGTGTTCTGTTCATCTGCAGTTATTGTTTTTGCTAACGCTGTTTTGTTTCTGTTTCGTTTTTTATTATGGCAAGATTAAGTGAACAGTGTGCAGCTGTGAAATTTTGTTTTCTACTCAGTAAAAGTGCTGCTGAAACTGTTTTAATTTTAAAAACAGCTTACCAAAATGACACTGTGGGAAAAATTCAAGTGTACGAGTGTTTGCTCTGTTTAAAAATGGCGACATATCGATTGATGGCAAACCTCGTTCTGGACATCCATCAACTGCCTGCATTGTTCAGAGTGTGTTCCCTCAGGTCAGACCGTCAATCAGACCTTTTATGTGGAAGTTTCAAGAAGATTGCACAACAGTATTCATCAGAAAAGACTCAATTTGTGGTAGACAAGAGGCTTCTTCTTCCACCACAACAACGCAGCTGCACATAAGGCCATCTCTGTTAGACAGTTTTTGGCTACAAATGCCATGCACCTTACTTGCCTGACCTGCCTCCATGAGACTTTTTCTTATTTCCACGCGTGAAAAGGACCATAAATGGACCCCGTTTTGACAACATTGAAGAAGTCAAGAAAAAAAATGAGGGAGCTGTCAGCCCTAGATGACTACGAAAAATGTTTTGAACAGTGGAAGCATTGGTGGGACAGATGTATTAGTTGTAATGGAGAGTATTTTGAAGGGGGTAGTGTTGTTTTCAAGGTGATAAGGTTGTTTTTTTTAAACAGTTTAAAAATATGTAGCTTTGAAAAAATAATTCTGTTTTTTTTTTATTCCCTCTCATATCATACTGTACTGTCAGTTCATGACCCAAACTGTTAATAATTACTTCTGCCTGTAGCCTCGTAGCTTCCAGTAGTTTTCAACTGAAGCCAAGCAGGACAGTGTTTTCACTTTATTAGTGGCAGCTGACCTTTCTATTCTTGGTCACCCTGCCCTTTTCTAGCATTTGGCAGTTTCTTTACCATATCATTCATTGAAAAGGATGGCTCCCTGGGTGATTCATTTTCAGAAGGCTACAGTTAGATTCCTACACCCTCTCTATTGAATCTGTATTTCTGCTTAATCTCAAATTACCACTTCATCAGCAAAGAGCTAAACTCTATAATCGTCCTCCTTCCTGAGAAAACACATTCAAAGCATAGCAAAAGCAATGTAACTATCTGATTACACTCCTAACTTGAGAATTAATGTAGAGTTTTTGTTACACTTTCAGATACTTGTGCATGGATGAAGCTGATAGGATGATTGACATGGGATTCGAAGAAGATGTCAGAACAATTTTCTCATTTTTCAAGGTATGTTAATTATTTAACAAAAGAAATACCATGATACAGGTATTAAATAAGTAAAATGAGTAAAAAAAATAGATTACAATGTGTTGTTGAGAATATAAACTTTGTGAACTGGAAGAAATATTGGATATTAAAAAAAAATGTACTTACTCTCATACATTTGTATGAGATTAATTTTGTTATTAAACAGTAAATGGTATATTAAAATCATTTTTGGTACGACATTTTTTGTCAGCCTTAGGGTAATCTATAAACTGGAGTTATTGTTTTCTTTGTAGGGACAAAGGCAGACACTGCTGTTCTCAGCTACAATGCCAAAAAAAATACAGAATTTTGCCCGGTCGGCACTTGTGAAGCCAGTTACAATTAATGTGGGCCGAGCTGGTGCAGCTTCAATGAATGTTATTCAGGTATTTCAAATGTGTTAAGTGAAAGTCAGTATTGTTGCACTTTAAAGATTGTGTGATATATCTACTTCTTGTAAAACTTTGTTATGTATTTTGCTCACCTTCAATGTAGAACTGTGTGAGGGGGGGGGTCATCAGTTTGCTGTTGCAAATGTTCTTGCAATACTCCTGTGTCTTATAATTGAGGCAGAAATACTGCATGTCATTGGTTTCATCTAACTGAATGTAGGCCATTGCATAAGAACCAAACCCATTGTCCTCTCTCTCTCTCTCTCTCTCTCTCTCTCTCTCTCTCTCGATGCATAAGGTTTCATCACTTTTTTGAATAGATGTGCAATACATACACAAGGAAGTGTAGAACATTCAATATAAACAGGGTGGCTTATTACATGGAAGTTGGGAAAATCATATGGCTGCTAACAAACTCAGGCCACCATATAAACTGAACTATGATAATTAACAACACTTTTGACTAGCTCCTGCTCACCAAGAAGACCTTTCACAGGTGTATGTATGCATGTGTGTGAGTTTGTATGTGTTTTCCTGTACTGTAGCTCATCAGAGGACAACGCCGAAAGCTAGCAATCTGATCCCAACAATTTCCTCTTTCAGAAGTGATACGAATATGGTGTGGAAAATTTTGTCCGAATGTAAATATGTAGAAATAAAGATAACAACTCATTAAATAATGGCAGTATTGAATCAGCACCAGTCTGAAAACTTGCTAGCTTTTGGACTAGTCCTTCTTCAAGCTAGAGTACATGTACATATGCAGGCACACATGTGCGCGTGCAACCGCCCCCCCCCCCTGTCCCCCCCCCTCACCACACACACACACACACACACACACACACACACACACACCAGTTTACCAACATTGTGCCACCTGAATACATAATGCTGGGACTGTACTTCACAGGTAAACTGGTGTGAAGGGTGTGTCAGGTGGAGTGGACAATGGCATAAAGGAGGCACGAGGGAAGACTGGGGAAGGGTAGCTGATAGTTCAGACAGAGGCAATATGTGTACAGAATAGGAGTGTGGAAGGGAGACATTGCAGGTGTGCGGGATAGGGATGTGACACACAGGTGTTGGCTCCAGTGATTTCCATGGACCTTGCCGCTGGTGGGGAGGCTTGCGTGCCTCAGCGATACAGATGGCCGTACCGTAGGTGCAACCACAACGGAGGGGTATCTGTTGAGAGGCCAGACAAACGTGTGGTTCCTGAAGAGGGGCAGCAGCCTTTTCAGTAGTTGCAGGGGCAACAGTCTGGATGATTGACTGATCTGGCCTTGTAACATTAACCAAAACGGCCTTGCTGTGCTGGTACTGCGAACGGCTGAAAGCAAGGGGAAACTACAGCCGTAATTTTTCCCGAGGACATGCAGCTCTACTGTATGATTAAATGATGATGGCGTCCTCTTGGGTAAAATATTCCGGAGGTAAAATAGTCCCCCATTCGGATCTCCGGGCGGGGACTACTCAGGAGGACGTCGTTATCAGGAGAAAGAAAACTGGCGTTCTACGGATCGGAGCGTGGAATGTCAGATCCCTTAATCGGGCAGGTAGGTTAGAAAATTTAAAAAGGGAAATGGATAGGTTAAAGTTAGATATAGTGGGAATTAGTGAAGTTCGGTGGCAGGAGGAACAAGACTTTTGGTCAGGTGATTACAGGGTTATAAATACAAAATCAAATAGGGGTAATGCAGGAGTAGGTTTAATAATGAATAAAAAAATAGGAGTGCGGGTTAGCTACTACAAACAGCATAGTGAACGCATTATTGTGGCCAAGATAGACACAAAGCCCATGCCTACTACAGTAGTACAAGTTTATATGCCAACTACCTCTGCAGATGATGAAGAAATAGATGAAATGTATGACGAGATAAAAGAAATTATTCAGGTAGTGAAAGGAGACGAAAATTTAATAGTCATGGGTGACTGGAATTCGTCAGTAGGAAAAGGGAGAGAAGGAAACATAGTAGGTGAATATGGATTCGGGGGAAGGAATGAAAGAGGAAGCCGCCTTGTAGAATTTTGCACAGAGCATAACTTAATCATAGTTAACACTTGGTTCAAGAATCATAAAAGAAGGTTGTATACGTGGAAGAATCCTGGAGATACTAGTAGGTATCAGATAGATTATATAATGGTAAGACAGAGATTTAGGAACCAGGTTTTAAATTGTAAGACATTTCCTGGGGCAGATGTGGATTCTGACCACAATCTATTGGTTATGAACTGCAGATTGAAACTGAAGAAACTGCAAAAAGGTGGGAATTTAAGGAGATGGGACCTGGATAAACTGAAAGAACCAGAGGTTGTAGAGAGTTTCAGGGAGAGCATAAGGGAACAATTGACAGGAATGGGGGAAAGAAATACAGTAGAAGAAGAATGGGTAGCTCTGAGAGATGAAGTAGTGAAGGCAGCAGAGGATCAAGTAGGTAAAAAGACGAGGGCTAATAGAAATCCTTGGGTAACAGAAGAAATATTGAATTTAATTGATGAAAGGAGAAAATACAAAAATGCAGTAAATGAAGCAGGCAAAAAGGAATACAGACGTCTCAAAAATGATATCGACAGGAAGTGCAAAATGGCTAAGCAGGGATGGCTAGAGGACAAATGTAAGGATGTAGAGGCTTGTCTCACTAGGGGTAAGATAGATACTGCCTACAGGAAACTTAAAGAGACCTTTGGAGAGAAGAGAACCACTTGTATGAATATCAAGAGCTCAGATGGCAACCCAGTTCTAAGCAAAGAAGGGAAGGCAGAAAGGTGGAAGGAGTATATAGAGGGTTTATACAAGGGCGATGTACTTGAGGACAATATTATGGAAATGGAAGAGGATGTAGATGAAGACGAAATGGGAGATAAGATACTGCGTGAAGAGTTTGACAGAGCACTGAAAGACCTGAGTCGAAACAAGGCCCCGGGAGTAGACAACATTCCATTTGAACTACTGATGGCCTCGGGAGAGCCAGTCATGACAAAACTCTACCATCTGGTGAGCACGATGTATGAGACAGGCGAAATACCCTCAGACTTCAAGAAGAATATAATAATTCCAATCCCAAAGAAAGCAGGTGTTGACAGATGTGAAAATTACCGAACTATCAGTTTAATAAGTCACAGCTGCAAAATACTAACGCGAATTCTTTACAGACGAATGGAAAAACTGGTAGAAGCCGACCTCGGGGAAGATCAGTTTGGATTCCGTAGAAATGTTGGAACACGTGAGGCAATACTGACCTTACGACTTATCTTGGAAGAAAGATTAAGAAAAGGCAAACCTACGTTTCTAGCATTTGTAGACTTAGAGAAAGCTTTTGACAATGTTGACTGGAATACTCTCTTTCAAATTCTGAAGGTGGCAGGGGTAAAATACAGGGAGCGAAATGCTATTTACAATTTGTACAGAAACCAGAGGGCAGTTATAAGAGTCGAGGGGCATGAAAGGGAAGCAGTGGTTGGGAAAGGAGTAAGACAGGGTTGTAGCCTCTCCCCGATGTTATTCAATCTGTATATTGAGCAAGCAGTAAAGGAAACAAAAGAAAAATTCGGAGTAGGTATTAAAATTCAAGGAGAAGAAGTAAAAACTTTGAGGTTCGCCGATGACATTGTAATTCTGTCAGAGACAGCAAAGGACTTGGAAGAGCAGTTGAACGGAATGGATGGTGTCTTGAAAGGAGGATATAAGATGAACATCAACAAAAGCAAAACGAGGATAATGGAATGTAGTCGAATTAAGTCGGGTGATGCTGAGGGAATTAGATTAGGAAATGAGACACTTAAAGTAGTAAAGGAGTTTTGCTATTTAGGGAGTAAAATAACCGATGATGGTCGAAGTAGAGAGGATATAAAATGTAGACTGGCAATGGCAAGGAAAGCGTTTCTCAAGAAGAGGAATTTGTTAACATCGAGTATAGATTTAAGTGTCAGGAAGTCGTTTCTGAAAGTATTTGTATGGAGTGTAGCCATGTATGGAAGTGAAACATGGACGATAACTAGTTTGGACAAGAAGAGAATAGAAGCTTTCGAAATGTGGTGCTACAGAAGAATGCTGAAGATAAGGTGGGTAGATCACGTAACTAATGAGGAGGTATTGAATAGGATTGGGGAGAAGAGAAGTTTGTGGCACAACTTGACTAGAAGAAGGGATCGGTTGGTAGGACATGTTTTAAGGCATCAAGGGATCACAAATTTAGCATTGGAGGGCAGTGTGGAGGGTAAAAATCGTAGAGGGAGACCAAGAGATGAATACACTAAGCAGATTCAGAAGGATGTAGGTTGCAGTAGGTACTGGGAGATGAAGAAGCTGCACAGGATAGAGTAGCATGGAGAGCTGCATCAAACCAGTCTCAGGACTGAAGACCACAACAACAACAACAACACAACGATGTATGGGAGTGGGTTGAGAAGTGGTCAGAGAATATGGTAAGAGAGACTGTGAGGAAGAGAGTGTGGTTGCAGGATGAATGAAATTGGATTCCAGGAAAGGATAGTGATGGGTTTGGGGCTGGGAGTTAGCAGAGACTGAGGCAGGAGGATTACAGGAAAGGACGATGTGTTGCAGGGCTAACTCTTATCTATGTAGTTCAACAAAATTGCTGCGGGGGTGGCATGGGTTGTGAAGTACCAATTGCAATCGAGCATGTTGTGACCATCAGTTTGTTTTGCCACAGGATGGTATACCCCGCTCTTGGCCACAGTTTGGCAATAGCCATTCATTCGGGTGCACAGTTGGTTGGGCATCATGCACACATAAAACACTGTGCAGAAATTGTTGCAAAGCTGGTGTATGCCATGGCTGCTTTCAAGAGTATCCCTGCCTCTGATGGGACAGAGGAAGCCTGTGACAGAACTGGAATAAGATGTGCCAGATGGATGAATCCGACTGATCATGCACCTGGGTCTTCCACAGAGATATGATGCATGTGGCATGGGGATGGGAGTGTGACATAAGTGATGCATATGTTTATGACTTTGTAGGGTCAGCTTAAAATTACTATATCAATTGTTGCAGCTTTCTTTCCATTACAATGAAATTATCAGATCCTTAACTATACAGTGGTTCGCTAAAGAATAAAATAAAAAGGCATTTTAATAATTAATTAGTATTAGCTTGAAGTTTCATTCTAAATTAACACTTATGAAGCTTTTCATGAGTTGAGTTTCTTAGTAATCACCACCCTGTTGCATAGTTTAGCTCTAACAATTAGTTACATGTTAATCCTGTAATTCTGTAAGCAACTTGAATAGATTTTAGGAGAACTGTCCATTTTAAGCCCAAAGTCCTATTGGAGCCCAGTTGACAGTTGCATTTTCACAAAACACCCAACTGAACCAGCCAAGTAAGTCAGCTGTCTGAGCTCTACAAGGACTAAAATTATGAATTTAGAGACCAGTATTTGGTACAAGTTTCTAGGACAGTATAATTAAGGAGTCTGTTGAATTAAGGAGACAACCAAAATATGACTCTTCAAGCTTTCTGAGTTGATGTGTTATAAATAGTCTTCACAAGTTTGCTGCCAGATCACATGGTGCAAATTCCACAATATTTCCTCGGAGCAACTGTCCGACATCTTCAGGTGGTTCGAACTTGCTGGTGGCTATGTATGACTGATGATATCCGCACGTTGATGCCCCATTTCTAGAATATGCACACGAAGAATGCACAGGTGTGGAAATCACACATGCACAGTGATTTGCAAATAGATGGTGCCATACTCAAATGCCCTCTGGTGAAAATCACAGAGCGGCTCTTTTACATGTACACTGTATTCTGTGTGTACTAACAGTGTGGCCAGACATTACTCACTAAAAACCATACTAGACCAATGTTATAAAGGATCTGTTATAGAAAAATCTTGATTTAAGTGTCATGATTTTAATCTGAGAGACAGATATGTAATGCATTCAGGCCCAAGCAATTTCAATCTATGGAACAGAACGAGGATACAAAGACACCCACCACTTTGACCTTTTTGCCGTATTTTGGTGCCATGTCATGAAGAATTGGAAGAGACCTTGGAAGACATGGCTTTTTTTTTTTAATTGTGTTTTTCAGCCATCTGCAAACTGCAAAACCTGTTGGGCTGAGTTAAGGATGATCTTGGCCGGAGTAAAAGTGGTGTGTACAAGATTCCTTGTCAGTGTGGAGCAGCATATATTGGCCAGACATGTTGCACAGTACAAGAATGCTGCGATGAACATCAGCATCATACATGCCTCCATCAACCGGAAAAGTCAGCAATTGTGGAACACTGTCTGAATACAAGACATCACATGATTTATGAAAAGACAGAAGTTTTGTCCCCAGCATCTTCTTCCTGGGGTTACATCATTAAGGAAGCAATACATATTCATACAGCTGATAATCTCATCAACAGGGATGCGGGATTTCAACTGAGCACAGCCTGGAACCCTGTGTTGGCTGCTGTAAAATCACAATGTGAAAATGAAGATTTTTCGATAACAGACCCGTCTAGTACGATTTTTATTGAGTAATATCTGGCCATGCTGTAAGTAAACACAGCATACAGCGCAAGCGCAGGAGAGCCACTCTGCGATTTTTGGCAGAAGGCATTTTGAGTATGGCACCATCTATCTGCAAATCATTGCGTATGCGTGATTTCTGCGCCTGTGCATTCTTGACACGCGTGTTCTAGAAATGGGGCATCGACACGGGGGTACTGTCAGTTGTACCTAGCGACCAGCAAGGTTGAACCAAGGGCGAGGTTGAACCAGCTAAAGATGTAGGACAGTAGTTCTGAGGAAATATTGTGGAATTTGCACAATGTGATCCAGTGGTAAACCCGTGAAGACAGCAGTAACAGTTTCAGTTTAGGTTACGTCTTGTGTCTAGCACCCAGGGTATTAAGACCCTGCTGCCATCTGATTTGTCAGTGGACACATATTTCACAGAATCCTAGGACAAGGATAGAAAAATAAATATCTATTCCAGGCAGTAGATGTGAAACTCAGCTGTAACTAGGTACAAGATATCATCAATATGTTCTATTGTGGTTTAAGTTCGCTGCACGCAACACCTGAACAGAAGACCAGATAAGTTGTCGAAATCCTTAGCTCCAAAATGGGATAATCTATTTGGCTGAAACCCAGTGTAGGACCAGGAGTTAAGATATGCCAATCTCACTTCCTGTTGGTCATAAGAACTGACTAAAAGGAGACCAAGCCAAGAATTGCTGCATAATGTTGGTTCTCAAAATAGATGACTCAGCATTGGAAATGACAAGTCGTAGCATTAAGATGGCTAAAATGCCCTTACAGCTCTTTCAGTTTAAAACATATATAGCCCTCAGCAGATTAAATTGTCATATCTACAAATTTTATATAAGTGTGCGCTGTCTGAGGAACATGAAGGGCAACTTACGTAACTGCCATGCTCTTAATACATTAGAACCTCGAATGCCCTCCACCTGAATGTAGGCCAGAAACCATCACAGTGACCAGCCTGTCAGGAGCAGTTGTCATATACCTGTAGTGTCATGGCCCCCCGACTGTACAGGTACTGCATTGCTCATTTAGGAATGGTGAACTTCCAGTGTAAGTTGTGCATATGCATGTGTCTAGTCCAGGAACGGGGGGGGGGGGGGGGGGGGGGGGGGGGGTAACAAAATAGCTATGATTCTAGTTAGTCATTGTCATGACAGGGTGATGCCCAAGAAGAATACTTCTAATCATAATGAGTGACTTCAGGGCAAATGATTTGCAGTGAAATACTTCAATTTTTTACTTGGTGGCGGCCACACCAAAACCGTACATTTCTCTATGTTCTAATAAAATTTTCAGTTGGAGCATTTTCACCTTAGTAGCATTCATGTCCTTTGATGTTCCATTGAAAGAAGGCCAGAAAAGAGAACTTGAGTAATTCAATTTTAGTGTTAACTGTAGTCAAAGTACAGCTATGGAAAAATGAGAAATAGGTCCCTGTTCAGTTGTTTTCAGTTGGGGACTTGAATATTATGTGGTCAGAGGTGCATCAGTTTTGGTATGGTGCTACATGCAAGACATAACCTAAACTGAAATTTTGGTTCTTATTTATAAGGTTTTCATGTATCCTTAATTCAACAGACTTCTTAATTGTGCTGACCTAGAAACTTGTGCCACAATACTGGTCTTCTTGTATCTAATTTCATAATTTTACTCCATGTAGAGCTCAGGGACAGCTGATTTACTGGTTCAGCTGGGTGTTTTGTAAAAATGTGACTGTCAACAGGACTCCAATAGGACTTTGTATTTAAAATGGACACTTCAAAATATATTCAACATGCTTACAGAATTATGGGATGAGTGAAGAAACAGTTTAGGTTCCCTTCTATGCTACTAAGGGCCATAAGTACCTAAGCAGTGTGCTACTTAAGGACTAAGCAGTGCGCTAATTATGGAAGATGACAATAAACAGCAGGGTGTACTGGAAGAGCCGTGCAGGTCAGTTCTGAGGTACTATTACCAAAAGCTGACAACCACGGTAAAATTCAGCAAGCCAATACCTCTTTATCAAGGAGGGCCCTCGCTCATGGTGGAGCCTCTGGACAGGATGAACCATGAATCACTTACAGCCTTTGTTTTGTGTTGTCTGGCAGCACAGGAAAACCCACTTCAGAGGTGTGCTTGGCAGCAAAGGGGAAATGCCAAAACGGCTGGGATGGAATAGTAATAAACCCCTCCTGGTACGCACTGCACTTCACTGTACTAATTACGTTACACTGCAAGTAGTATTCAAAGTGCTGATAAGGGGGGGATGAACCAGGTGTCCAGCATCAAGATTTGTACATCTGTAGTCAATAGAAGCATCATGAAAAGATGCAGCTCAGGAAGGTGGCACAGAAAAATGCGGTAGCACTCCATGTGTTAAGCGAACATGCAACAGAACAGTGACACTGAACACAAGGTAAGAATTCTGCTTTTCATACACACCCCGGTGAAATGTGGCAGATGATGATGTGAGTCATGTGGCCTTGCACGGGCACGCTGCCAAGAGCACGATCGGGAGATGTTGCACCATCAGAGTGTAACAAGAGACTGCCAAGCAACATGCATGGTGTCCAGAAAGCGCGGCCAAACTAAGCTCTCCCTCCTGATATCTGCAGTCTAAGTACAGCTATGGAAAAATAAGAAATAGGCCCCTGTTCAATCAGGGACTTGAATATTACTTGACCCGAGGTCATCAGTTTTGGTATGAACTAGTTATATTTATTTCCTATGAATGGACTGAACATGATCTATCAGAGATCATTGGAAAAGTGGAAAGTTCTACGGGACTGGAAGAAGGCCCAGGTCATAGCAATCTATAAAAAAGGTAGAAAATCAGATGTGCATAATTACTGGCCAATTTCACTGATATCGATTTGTTGTAGAATCATGGAACATATTTTGTGTTCAGACATAATGATCTTTCTAGACTCTGAGAAGCTCATCTGCAGAAACCAGCACGGTTTTAGGAAACAGCGGTCATGTGAGACACAGCTGGCCTCTTTGTGCATGATATACAACAGGCTCTAGGTACTGGCTCCCAGGTTGATGCCATATCTCTCGACTTTCGAAAGGTGTTTGACTCAGTTCCGCACTGTCGCTTACTCCAAAAAGTGCTCGCTTACGGTCTATCCGATGACATATGCAGTTGGATAGAAAGTTTTCTAACAGACAGAGACCAGTAAAAAGTCGTCCTGAATGGGGTGACTTCAACAGAAATAAGCATAACTTCAGGTGTGCCCCAGGGCAGCGTAATAGGTTTGCGGCTTTTTATGATTTACATAAACGATCTGGTTCATGGTATTGACAGCAGCATTAGACTGTTTTCCGATGATGCTGTAGTCTACAGGAAAGCAGTGTCATATGAAATTTGTGAACAAATCAATGAGTATTTGCAGAAAACAAATGTGTGGTGTAATGACTGGTAGTTATCTCTCAATATTAGTAAGTGTAACCTACTGCATATAACAAGGCATAACTCCCCATTAATGTATGAGTACAAAATAAATGCCTAGTCTTCGGAAGCGGTAACATCTGTCAAGTATCTGGGTGTGACTATTCAAAATGATCTCAAATGGAATGTTCAGATTACACAAGTAATGGGCAAGGCAAACTCTAGATTGCGGTTTATTGGTAGAATCCTGAAGCAATGCAGCCCTTCAACAAAGAAAATTGCTTACAGTATGTTAGTTCGTCTGTATGGGACCCTTAGCAGTTGGATCTCATTCAAGAGATTGAAAAAGTCCAAAGAACAGTGGCAAGATTCGTGACTGGTACATTTAGCCATCGTGAGAGCATTACAAATCTCATAGAAAGTTTGAAGTGGGATACATTTGCAGATAGACAACGCACTAAACAGAAGGGGCTGCTCACTAAATTCTGAAATCCAAACTTTGCCGAGTATGTGAAGCATATATTATTACGACCAACTTTCAAACCGCGCAATGATCACCATTCAAAGATAAGTGAAATTAGAGCTCGTACTGAGGTGTTCAGACAGTCCTTTTTCCCTCGTGTGATCTGCGAGTGGAACAGAGGAGGGGAAATATGACTTTGGCGCGAATTGTGCCCTCCGCCACACATCGCTTGGTGGCTAGTGGAGTATATATGTAGATGTAGATCTAGATCTACGGACTCATCTTTCATCAAAATGTCTCACAATAAACTGAAAATGAGCTTCTTCCTAACGTACCAGGTGTAGAAGTATGAAAATGGAATTTGGTTGCAATAATTACACATCTGTTGTTTGAAACTGATAAGCAATATTTTATTCAAAATAATCTCCATTGCTATTTGTACATTTCTCCCACCTCTCCGGCAGGCTGTGAATGCTACACCAGAAAAGTTCTTCCTTTGAAGTGAACCAGTCAGCAAGCCATTTTCGCACATTTTTGTACGAATTGAATTGTTGTTCAGTGAGAGCATGTCCCAGTGATGCAAATAGATGATAACTGGATGGAGCCAAGTCTGGAGAATAAGCCATGAACACCTTGATCATTTCCATGACCCATTTTGCTGTGTGTGATGGGGTGGTGTTATGAAGCAATATGATTTGTGTTGCCTTTTTCTATGTTCCAGTCATTTTTCATGTAATGCTTGATTTAAATCAATCATTTGCTGTTGGTAGGGATCAGTGTTAACAGTTTCACCAGGTTTTAGCAGCTCATAATAGATGACACCCTTCTGATCCCACCAAACACAGAGCATTGTCTTCTTTCCAAAGTGATTTGGTCTTGCTATGGATGATGATGCCTGGATTTACCCATGTTTTACGACACTTAGGATTTTCAAAATGTATCCATTTTTCATCACCTGTCACTATTTGATGGAAAAACAACTTTCTTTTGTTTCTGGGAAGCAGCATTTCACAAGTGGTCTTTCAATTTGGTTTCTATCTTCCATGCATTTCATGCGTAACCCGTTTTCCTTCTTTCTGCACCTTTCCCATAGCTTTCAACCAAAGAGAAACGCCTTTCTTCATCACATTCAATTGTTCTGTGTGTTCCTGTTGAGTCTCAGTATCATCTTCATCCAATAAGGCATGCAATTCATTGTCTTCGATCTTTTTCAGTAATTTCCCATTTGTTGTTTCTCATGTCTAAATCACCACTTTTGAATTTTTCGAATCTCTTGAAACATCGTGTTTTCCCAAGAGCATGTTTGCTGAAAGCTTCAACAAGCTTTTGATGTGATTCTGCAACAGTTTTCTTCAAATGATAACAGAAAACCAATGCTGTCCACAAATATTAGTTTGAAGGCACAAAACTCAACATGTTTACGGGTTTGAAACCAATGTATGGAACTTTGGTTACTGCATGTTGACACTAGTCATCAGATGTTACAGGAAGCACTAGCACAGCAGACACTGTCTCATGGGCCCTACACTGATGGCTAGCACCATCTATAGAGAAATTCCGGTTTCATACTTCTACACCGGGTAGAACACTGAGATATTGACTTCGTTCATCAGACTTGGTATGGGATTGAGGGTTACAGAGTGGGCACTGGCACCTTAGTCCTTGAGTCTGAAGAGAATGTACCCAAATCATCTGAAAAGTCTGTGGTCAAAATAATTTGATGCAATAAAGCTCAACATCACTCCACCTATGAGGTATCAGGCCATTTATGATGTGTCAGACATTTGGAATATGTTACCCACTCTTTGTAGGGTTCTGTCTACAAAAGAACAATTTGCGGGGCAGTCAACTGTCTGGGACACCACTCTACATGTCAACCAACCTGCCTTACCTCTAAAAAGGAGAAGATCCAGGATCATGAAATACTCAACCATTTGGTATAACAGAGTACCAGAAATACACATGAAAAATTTAATCCTGTCTTAATTTGTAATTGACACAAAACTATGTGACTGACATGAGACTAACTAGAGATATTAGAAACCCAAATGAAGAAGGGATGTTGTCACTTGGCTTCTAAACCCATCATAATGTTCAGTCCACTGCACAAGGACAACTAGAGAAGCTTCAGTCTCTATCTGGATTCCTAGGGCAGAAGAGACTAAGACTGTTGCCCTGTCAAATGAACAAAGTTAATATTTTTAAATGAAAAAAATAAAAATATGTATGTTCTACAATGTTAATTTAATTAGTGAAACAGTTTTTAGGTTACAAAGCCTTCTGCAGACAATAACTGGCTGCTGTTGTCAAAGAGGATGAAATACTGATCAACAAGTTTGAAAAAGATATTACATATTACACATAGAGAAGATGATACAGAAATAGAATAAGCATCATCCCAGACACTGAAATTGTAACACAGCTGAAATGTATATGCTAAACAATGTATAACTGTAAAGGAAACATATTAGAAGACATTAACTATCCTGCATGCACATAAGTTTTCCAGTGTTTTGTGTTAATGTTTCTTGGTATGTGTCCTTGACATTTATATACTGTTTACTTATATATTTCAACTATATTATAACCTTAGTATTGAAGATGACCTTTACTCTGTTTTTGTATCACGCATAGTATGTGTAATATCTTTTTTAACATTGTTCTTCAGTACTGAATCCTCTTTTATGACAATATCTACTGTCTGAAGATGAACTAGTAAGCCAAAAACCAGTTCATTAAATAAATTACTACTCTAGTGCATCCATATACCGTGTTTTTCTTTTGTAAATATGAAGTTGTTGTACCAAGGAGTAACAGAAGAATCAATAAACACTACAGAGCTGACATTTTTCAGAACATCAGCCAATGGCTGAAAGAGCTACAGGCATCTGTACAGAGTTTGGTACACATCTCTTCTTTTCTTGAAGCAAAGCTGAAAGCCCTGTCCCATCTGTCAGAGTTAAAGCCACAACAGGGATCAGAGGAAAAGAAGGTACAACATGAAATCTGCCTCAGTTTGCCCCATCCAATTCCACCTGAGTGTGAAAAATTGATGCCAACAGTGGAAACTACAAGTAGGAATATCAACTATGTAAGGGAAAGATAGACTGCTACTTACTGTACAGATGACACATTGAGTTGCAGACAGGCACAACTAAAGACACTTACATTTTAGCTTTCAGCCATAGCCTTTGCCAGAAAAAGGAAGCACACACACATCGATTCACATGAGTACTCACTCATTCACTACCTGCAACTTAACATGTCATCTTTAAGGTAAGTAGCAATCTATCTTTTCCTTACGTTGTAGAAACTGAACATAGATATTATAGTTCACACAGCTGACACACCACAACCATTAGTAAAATGGTCCCAGTCTATTTTCTCTTCCATTCTACCACAAAAGCCCATATCAAATTCCCATCCTTGGCCCTGATTCAACTGAACTGCAGTGGTGACTAGCATCATCTTGTAAGTTTGCTCACCTGGTATTAAGCCATTGGTAGTGTCATATTCTCTTTGTGATGGTTGACTTCCAGTGGTTGAAGGATCTGTTGTATGAATGTCAAATAACATACACCACACCACAGTAATTAATTTCTGATCTCTTCATGTGTATTTATAATCAGTTTTCCCTATTTTATGATCAGATTTTGTCACAAGTGAGAGTCTAAACATTCAGAAAATATTCTAAACGGGTGAACAAATTACATTCACAGGCACCATATCAAAAAGTTCTGTAGTAGCAAGCTAAACTATTTGGTCCTGAAATGTACTGTACATTATGATGTCTACATTAAGATTGTCTATATGTTCTTAATGAACTTGTAATTAAATGCTGTTAACACAGGTAATTAACTCTTACTTAGTGACAGTAGAATTGAGATGCACGCTACAGGCTGAGTAACAAAGATTGTGTAGTAGTATGTTGCTAGGCCTGGATTGCTTTTAGTGCTATGCACCACATGTATTTATTGATGAGCATAATATGAAAAATTACAAAATGATATTACATAGTTATTACATTTTGAATGTTAACATAAAAATCAGGAAATTAAAAGTCATAAAAGTACACAAGGTGAAAGAGAAAGTCTATTTAACTAAGAACTGTATTACTAGAAAAAGGCAAAATGATAGGTACCAGTACATGAAAATGATTTCTACATGTCCAGGGATCCCAAAGCCTGCCAAAAAGTTTCAAGACAGTTCAGTTTTTCAAACTGAATAATGAACAAACTAACAAGTTATGGTAGTGAAATTGAGAATTTTTGAAATAAGAAAAATCTGAACGACAAAACTTGGAAATGATTACTATTTAAGATTGGAATTTTCTGGAGTCACATAAAATTTTTTAAAAGAAATAACTTTCAAAGTATAATTTTTTTGTTTTATTCCTCCACCCAAAAAAAAAGATATGTTGTTGTTGTTGTGATCTTCAGTCCTGAGACTGGTTTGATGCAGCTCTCCATGCTACTCTATCCTGCACAAGCTTCTTCATCTCCCAGTACCTACTGCAACCTACATCCTTCTGAATCTGCTTGGTGTATTCATCTCTTGGTCTCCCTCTATGATTTTTACCCTCCACGCTGCCCTCCAATACTAAATTGGTGATCCACTGATGCCTCAGAACATGTCCTACCAATCAATCCCTTCTTCCAGTCAAGTTGTGCCACAAACTCCTCTTCTCCCCAATTCTATTCAATACCTCCTCATTAGTTATGTGATCTACCCATCTAATCTTCAGCATTCTTCTGTAGCACCACATTTCAAAAGCTTCTATTCTCTTCTTGTCCAAACTATTTATCGTCCATGTTTCACTTCCATACATGGCTACACTCCATACAAATACTTTCAGAAACGACTTCCTGACACTTAAATCTATACTCGATGTTAACAAATTTCTCTTCTTCAGAAACGCTTTCCTTGCCACTGCCAGTCTACATTTTATATCCTCTCTACTTCGACCATCATCAGTTATTTTGCTCCCCAAATAGCAAAACTCCTTTACTACTTTAAGTGTCTCATTTCCTAATCTAATATCCTCAGCATCACCCGACTTAATTCGACTACATTCCATTATCCTCGTTTTGCTTTTGTTGATGTTCATCTTATATCCTCCTTTCAAGTCACTGTCCATTCCGTTCAACTGCTCTTCCAAGTCCTTTGCTGTCTCTGACAGAATTACAATGTCATCGGCAAATCTCAAAGTTTTTATTTCTTCTCCATGGATCTTAATACCTACTCCGAATTTTACTTTTGTTTCCTTCATTGCTTGCTCAATATACAGATTGAATAACATCGGGGATAGGCTACAACCCTGTCTCACTCCCTTCCCAACCACTGCTTCCCTGTCATGCCCCTCAACTCTTATAACTGCCATTTGGTTTCTATACAAATTGTAAATAGCCTTTCGCTCTCTGTATTTTACCCCTGCCACCTTCAGAATTTGGAAGAGAGTATTCCAGTCAACATTGTCAAAAGCTTTCTCTAAGTCTACAAATGCAAGAAACGTAGGTTTGCCTTTCCTTAATCTAGCTTCTAAGATAAGTCGTAGGGTCAGTATTGCCTCACGTGTTCCAATATTTCTATGGAATCCAAACTGATCTTCCCCAAGTTCAGCTTCTACTAGTTTTTCCATTCGTCTGTAAAGAATTCGCGTTAGTATTTTGCAGCCGCGACTTATTAAACTGATAGTTCGATAATTTTCACATCTGTCAACACCTTCTTTCTTTGGGAGTGGAATTATTATATTCTTCTTGAAGTCTGAGGGTATTTTGCCTGTCTCATACATCTTGCTCACCAGATGGAAGAGTTTTGTCAGGACTGGCTCTCCCAAGGCCGTCAGTAGTTCTAATGGAATGTTATCTACTCCCGGGGCCTTGTTTCAACCCAGGTCTTTCAGTGCTCTGTCAAACTCTTCACGCAGTATCTCCCATTTCGTCTTCATCTACATCCTCTTCCATTTCCATAATATTGTCCTCAAGTACATCGCCCTTGTATAGACCCTCTATATACTCCTTCCACCTTTCTGCTTTCCCTTCTTTGCTTAGAACTGGGTTTCCATCTGAGCTCTTGATATTCATACAAGTGGTTCTCTTTTCTCCAAAGGTCTCTTGAATTTTCCTGTAGGCAGTATGTATCTTACCTCTAGTGAGATGAGCCTCTACATCTTTACATTTGTCCTCTAGCCATCCCTGCTTAGCCATTTTGCACTTCCTGTCGATCTCATTTTTGTGACGTTTGTATTCCTTTTTGCCTGCTTCATTTACTGCATTTTTATATTTTCTACTTTCATCAATTAAATTCAATATTTCTTCTGTTACCCAAGGATTTCTACTAGCCCTTGTCTTTTTACCTACTTGATCCTCTGCTGCCTTCACTACTTCATCCCTCAGAGCTACCTATTCTTCTTCTACTGTATTTCTTTCCCCCATTTGTGACAATTGTTCCCTTATGCTCTCCCTGAAACTCTGTACAACCTCTGGTTTAATCAGTTTGTCCAGATCCCATCTCCTTAAATTCCCACCTTTTTGCAGTTTCTTCAGTTTTAATCTACAGTTCATAACCAATAGATTGTGGTCAGATTCCACATCTGCCCCTGGAAATGTCTTACAATTTAAAACCTGGTTCCTAAATCTCTGCCTTACCATTATATAATCTATCTGAAACCTTTTAGTATCTCCAGGGTTCTTCCATGTGTACAACCTTCTTTTATGATTCTTGAACCAAGTGTTAGCTATGATTAAGTTATACTCTGCGAAAAATTCTACCAGGCGGCTTCCTCTTTCATTTCTTACCCCCAATCCATATTCACCTACTACGTTTCCTTCTCTCCCTTTTCCTACTCTCGAATTCCAGTCACCCATGACTATTAAATTTTCGTCTCCCTTCACTATCTGAATAATTTCTTTTATTTCATCATACATTTCTTCAATTTCTTTGTCATCTGCAGAGCTAGTTGGCATATAAACGTGTACTACAGTGGTGGGCGTGGGCTCCGTGTCTATCTTGGCCACAATGTGTTCACCATGCTGTTTGTAGTAGCTTACCTGCACTCCTAGTTTTTTATTCGTCATTAAACCTACTCCTGCATTACCCCTATTTGACTTTGTATTTATAACCCTGTATTCGCCTGACCAAAAGTCATCCTGCCACCGAACTTCACTAATTCCGACTATATCTAGCTTTAACCTATCCATTTCCCTTTTTAAATTTTCTAACCTACCTGCCCGATTAAGGGATCTGACATTCCACGCTCCGATCCGTAGAACACCAGTTTTCTTTCTTCTGATAACGACGTCCTCCTGAGTAGTCCCCGACCGGAGATCCAAATGGGGGACTATTTTACCTCTGGAATATTTTACCCAAGAGGACACCATCATCATTAACCATACAGTAAAGCTGCATGCCCTCGGGAAAAATTACGGCTGTAGTTTCCCCTTGCTTTAACCGTTCACAGTACCAGCACAGCAAGGCCGTTTTGGTTAGTGTTACAAGGCCAGATCAGTCAATCATCCAGACTGTTGCCCTTGCAACTACTGAAAAGGCTGCTGCCCCTCTTCAGGAACCACACATTTGTCTGGCCTCTCAACAGATACCCCTTCGTTGAGGTTGCACCTACGGTACGACTATCTGTATCGCTGAGGCACGCAAGCCTCCCCACCAACGGCAAGGTGCATGGTTCATGGGGGGAAGAAGAGATATGCCAATTTAAAAATACGCAATCATCTACTCTGTGAAAATTTCATTTGGGTTTGGTTTGTGTGTATTGTAAATGATGAATATTCATTTAAAGAAAATGTTTTTATAATAACCAAATGAACTATTACCCTTAATAGTTTGAGGGCTATCCTATGAATAATACATTTTAATGAAACAGAACGAGAATAAGGATTTTTTGTGTAAGTAACATAATATGATGCAGATGATGAAGAAATTGATGAAATGTATGATGAGATAAAAGAAATTATTCAGGTAGTGAAGGGAGACGACAATTTAATAGTCATGGGTGACTGGAATTCGAGTGTAGGAAGAGGGAGAGAAGGAAACGTAGTAGGTGAATATGGATTGGGGCTAAGAAATGAAAGAGGAAGCTGCCTGGTAGAATTTTGCACAGAGCACAACTTAATCATAGCTAACACTTGGTTCAAGAATCATAAAAGAAGGTTGTACACATGGAAGAATCCTGTAAATACTAGACGGTATCAGATAGATTATATAATGGTAAGACAGAGATTTAGGAACCAGGTATTAAATTGTAAGACATTTCCAGGGGCAGATGTGTACTCTGACCACAATCTATTGGTTATGAGCTGTAGATTAAAACTGAAGAAACTGCAAAATGGCGGGAATTTAAGGAGATGGGATCTGGACAAACTGATTGACCAGAGGTTGTACAGAGTTTCAGGGAGAGCATAAGGGAACAATTGTCACAAATGGGGGAAAGAAATACAGTAGAAGAAGAATGGGTAGCTCTGAGGGATGAAGTAGTGAAGGCAGCAGAGGATCAAGTAGGTAAAAAGACGAGGGCTAATAGAAATCCATGGGTAACAGAAGAAATATTGAATTTAATTGATGAAAGGAGAAAATATAAAAATGCAGTAAATGAAGCAGGCAAAAAGGAATACAAACGTCTCAAAAATGAGATCGACAGGAAGTGCAAAATGGCTAAGCAGGGATGGCTAGAGGACAAATGTAAGGATGTAGAGGCTCATCTCACTACGGGTAAGATAGATAACTGCCTACAGGAAAATTAAACAGACATTTGGAGAAAAGAGAACCACTTGTATGAACATCAAGAGCTCAGATGGAAACCCAGTTCTAAGCAAAGAAGGGAAAGCAGAAAGGTGGAAGGAGTATATAGAGAGTCTATACAAGGGCGATGTACTTGAGGACAATTTTCTAGAAATGGAAGAGAATGTAGATTAAGACGAAATGGGAGATACTGCATGAAAAGTTTGACAGAGCACTGAAAGACCTGAGTCGAAACAAAGCCCCAGGAGTAGACAACATTCCATTAGAACTACTGATGGCCTTGGGAGAGCCAGTCCTGAGAAAACTCTACCATCTGGTGAGCAAGATGTATGAGACAGGCAAAATACCCTCAGACTTCAAGAAGAATATAATAATTCCAATCCCAAAGAAAGCAGGTGTTGACAGATGTGAAAATTACGAACAATCAGTTTAATAAGCCACAGCCTCAAAATACTAATGCGAATTCTTTACAGACGAATGGAAAAACTAGTAGAAGCCGACCTTGGGGAAAATCAGTTTGGATTCCGTAGAAATATTGGAACACGTGAGGCAATACTGACCCTACGACTTATCTTAGAAGCTAGATTAAGGAAAGGCAAACCTACGTTTCTTGCATTTGTAGACTTAGAGAAAGCTTTTGACAATGTTGACTGGAATACTCTCTTCCAAATTCTGAAGGTGGCAGGGGTAAAATACAGAGAGCGAAAGGCTATTTACAATTTGTATAGAAACCAAATGGCAGTTATAAGAGTTGAGGGGCATGACAGGGAAGCAGTGGTTGGGAAGGGAGTGAGACAGGGTTGTAGCCTATCCCCGATGTTATTCAATCTGTATATTGAGCAAGCAATGAAGGAAACAAAAGTAAAATTCGGAGTAGGTATTAAGATCCATGGAGAAGAAATAAAAACTTTGAGATTTGCCGATGACATTGTAATTCTGTCAGAGACAGCAAAGGACTTGGAAGAGCAGTTGAATGGAATGGAGAGTGTCTTGAAAGGAGGGTATAAAATGAACATCAACAAAAGCAAAACGAGGATAATGGAATGTAGTCAAATTAAGTCGGGTGATGCTGAGGATATTAGATTAGGAAATGAGACACTTAAAGTAGTAAAGGAGTTTTGCTATTTGGGGAGCAAAGTAACTGATGATTGTCAAAGTAGAGAGGATATAAAATGTAGACTGGCAATGGCAAGGAAAGCGTTTCTGAAGAAGAGAAATTTGTTAATATCGAGTATAGATTTAAGTGTCGGGAAGTCGTTTCTGAAAGTATTTGTATGGAGTGTAGCCATGTATGGAAGTGAAACATGGACGATAAATAGTTTGGACAAGAAGAGAATAGAAGCTTTTGAAATGTGGTGCTACAGAAGAATGCTGAAGATTAGATGGGTAGATCACATAACTAATGAGGAGGTATTGATTAGAATTGGGGAGGAGAGGAGTTTGTGGCACAACTTGACTAGAAGAAGGGATTGATTGGTAGGACATGTTCTGAGGCATCAGTGGATCACCAATTTAGTATTGGAGGGCAGCGTGGAGGGTAAAAATCATAGAGGGAGACCAAGAGATGAATACACCAAGCAGATTCAGAAGGATGTAGGTTGCATTAGGTACTGGGAGATGAAGAAGCTTGCGCAGGATAGAGTAGCATGGAGAGCTGCATCAAACCAGTCTCAGGACTGAAGACCACAACAACAACAACAATAACAACATAATATGTGCTCTATAAGTAACATATATGTTCTCGTAACGAAACAAGATCAAGTAAAGCAAAAAAATTACATTAACATCAGTAGTGGTATAAGAATAAGTAGGACAATGGCACCTTGCTCTGTTACAGTCTGGGTTCCTGCAGTGGGAAGTTGCCTGTTTTGTTGATTTCACTGCAACCAAAGAGACCAGTTTCCCAGAATCACCATTCTTCCACAAGAATGAGTATGATAAGAACAATGTACTTACTGACAGCATCTGAAGGTGTCTGCATAATGTTACATGTGCATGATGTTACACTCATATGTGTTCCATGAACTAGTAACAGCAAAACAGAAACAGTTTATTTCTCCTACAGATGTCTGTCAAAGTAACAATATTCACAATGTATGAGGGGTGTTCAATAAGTAGCAGGTTGATTTTATTCAGGATTCCAAATACACCATGTTATTCGCCACTTTTTTGCCTGCAAAACCATATTTTATCAATATAATCTCCGTAGGCCAGTCTGAAGATGCCTTAAACAAGGGAAGAAAATAAAACATTATTGGCAAAATATGAAACAGTAAAGTCTTTTTTGCAGCCAAGACCATTGATTTCTTCAAAACATTTATCACTGGTTGCTGTATCACTTGCCATGAATTGGAAAAAGTCCTAATATAATCTGTGTTCAATGTGATGGCCTCACGCCACCTTACTGGGAGGGCCTGTATGCTCGTTTGGCACTGTTCTACTGGTCAACATCAGAGCTGCAGCAATAACCTTCCCATCATCCACGTACTGCTTCCCACAGAGTGCACTTCATGATTCTGTAGGCGCTGAAGCAGGAATGTTTCATGATGTCCCACAACAAATACCACATTTTTTTCGACCAATATTGGCAAGAAAAAAGTGTGTTGCATTACTTACTGAATTCCCATGTATTTCTCACCAGAAAGAGAGATTACCTACTGAGGAATAGCTGTCTGATAGGAGTGGTTGACTTCCACAGTTTCTGTTACTGCAAGAATTCAACACCATTGACCCATTGTAGGCTGTACAGACAAGGCCACCAGAGGTCAACTAATTGAGGAACTAATTACAGAGCTCAAACACCCCCCCCCCCCCCCACACACACACACACACACCGTCATCAATAACAGTCAGTGGTTTAGTTTTCATCCCCTTGTTCAAGTCGAATGTTTGCTATAATATCAGTTACAATGATAGTTTTCCAATTTTCCTCTCTCTTCTCATTCACCAACCAGTAGACAACCCACTGCACCTGATACACACAAAAGCAAATGGGCCTCGTTTCAGCTCCAGAGTGATGTCTGCCATGAACCAGAAGAGTGAAGTTGATGACAATATTAATGTCAATCCCCTTGCCATTTCGTAACACTGTGATGAAACTTCTCCATCCATCTACTATAACAACTCACCAAGAGAAGTCTCATCAGTTTCAGGTATGTCATCTGACACTGACAATACAGCCTGACTTGCCAACATTAGCCCATTTACCACCTAACACTGATGAGGAGGACACTGTAAGTGCCATAACCCAATTTCCTAGAAACTTCGCTCAGTGGAAGTGGCATCAAAATAAGCAGACACGTCTTGACTTATCAGTAGATATTCAACCATATGTGAGAAAATTATGGTCAAAGTTTTTGAGTTAATGTATGTGCCTTTTGGCAAGTAAACAGTCCAACCAAAGTGGTGGCACAGTGGCTAGTGTTATGGGTTCATGCTTCTGTGCTCCGTGTTCGAAACCCGATTATTATTATTTTTTTTTAATTTATTTTTTTATTTTTTCATTTATCTACCCATGCCCATAGAGTATATTTTCCATTGTATATTGAAATACCATTGTCCTTACTCGTATAGTGATTGTACATTTGGTAAATGACTTAAAAATGTAAAAATTATTTGAAATTGTTTTTGGTGAAATTCCTATAGTGTTTCTTGTTTACTAATCAGTTGTGAATGCCAGTTTTCAGAACAGTGATCCGTTATGCATGATTTGCCACAAAATTATTGCCAGCATATGAAATCTTTAGCAATGTTAACTACATTTCTTTCCCAAGTGAGATTCATACGAAGAAATGTCACTGTGGCAAACCAGCCTTCATGCAATGCTCATGCTGTTCAGAATTTCTATATTTCAACTCAGTTGTAATTTTACAATTAATATAATGCCCTTGTATCCTATAACTTGGTAAGAAACATTCATGTAGTAAGTTTCTATGGACATGTATAGATAAATGAAAAAATAAAATAAAATCGATAATTGGGTTTCAAACACAAGATTCAAAAGTCAAAGGCCACGATGCTAGCCACTGTGCCACCAGTTGTGCTGATCATATTTCACACTAAAAGGCTCTAAATGAGATTGAAAACTTTGACTGTCATTTTCTCAAAAGTGATTGAATACCTGTGGATAAGCCAAGACACGTGTTTGCTTACTTTGGCTCCTCTTCCACTGAGCAAAGTTTCTGGGAAATTGGGTTATGGCACTTGCCATGTTCTCCTTGTGAGGCAATTGTTGTTTGCTACTGGGACTTCACTCCTAGGATTGTGCATACGTATAAGATGCGTACCTACTTTTGTGCCCCTTGATAGCACACTAAAGCCCTGTGCAAAAGAGAGCAAACATCGGTGAAAGTTGCTGAAGACAACCGATGCTGCCTTGTCTAATAACATGAGCGAGTGAATGCATGTCAACAGCCACATGGATGTCATGCTCTAGTCCACAGCCATGCAGACATCTCACACTCGCACTCACTTGCACATAGGCTGCAAATTTGTAGTGTGCGCATGAGCAGTGTGCTTTTCCTATGACCAAAGTTAGGCAAAATTTATTTGAATGACAAGTAACTTATACAGATAAAAATTCTTGTTTGTTAGTCATGAATAAGAAATAAAAATATTTTTCTGAAACATTATTCATTTACATAGATAAAAATATTTGTTCATCATCTGTGAATTAAAACATTACAAATAATAGGTAATTTGAAACCCAATGATGTTTATTGCTCCGCTTCCTTTTCATTTATTAAATTAAACAAATGTACATTTTTTTATTTTAAATTTGTTTTCAAAACAACTCCATTTTTAAATATCTCACGAGAACCTTTATTTGATTTTCAAATATTTGCCATTGGGACACAGAAGAAAATACGTCCAGCATCATCAAAGGTGATATCAGAGTGTTATAGCTTGTGAAATCATCTTTATTTCAAGATAATGATATAAGACTTTTGAATCACAGTCTTTTTGGACAAAAATTGAGAAATCATCAATTCCACTGTAGTTTTGGCAAATAGTTCCATGATAGTGTCAGCTCCCAAATCACATTCAAAAGAAATTTTCTTTTTACTTTTTCTTCAATATTTCTTTGGCTGTTGTATGTTTACAGTTTGTTGTAAGCCTCCCTTGTTCATGGGCAGCAATATAGGTGAACTATTTGTTTTTAAATCATGGGTAGACAGTGTAGTAATTGTGTTTGGTGTAGAAGGGCACAGAAAAGTCTTCCAATCATCTCTTGACACTTTCTCAATAAAAAAAAGGTTGCCAATGTGCTGCAATATTATGAACTATTTTTTTGTACTTCCAGTGTCTCTTCCAAAACTTTTCTATCTCAAGACTGAATTGTTGCATGTTGTATAGAAAAACTATTCCAGCTGCCAATGGAAAGGTTATTTAGAGTTAGCCCTAAACATTTTCGGATAACTGTAGACATCCAGCAGATTTCCACAAATATTTTAGGAGACTTTAGACTTAAAATGTGTTGATGTTAATTACCAGCAACCATTGAGGTTTTACTTAGTTCATTCATTTTTTAGCTCTACAAACATAACAAGACATCCCCATCCAAAAGTGTTAGCAATACAAAGTTAGTTAAATTGGGCCACGTCAATAGTGTAACTGCTAGGGCCATTTGCCAGTGGAGTATTTGTATGTTGCATTTGTTACACTGTAAAGCAAGTGCAGCTGCACTCAACCAATATGTTGGTTTGAACACTGCATTGCTTTATTAGCCATGGTGATGTGCTCTTGCCTTCTTCCTGCCTCTGAACTGACTTTTTCATCCTGTTAAAAGTAGACCTACAGTTCAACATATACCCTGAAACACAGTGAACTTGATTTTGGTACTTATTGCACTGTTATAGATGAAAGAAGCAATAAATAATAGAAAAAATCAAAGGACCAATATGGGATCAGACCGCTAACTTTCAGTTTCATAATCTGTAACTTAACCACTAAGCCCTCAAGGCGCATTTCTGAACAAACCATTAATAAGTAGCTTATCAAGCAGGAAGAAACTGCACTCAACAAAGGAAACAAACACTAGTTATAGAGTTCTGTACAAGAAGTAAACAAAGAAAATACAGTGACATTCTGCGTTACTCTTTATTTAAGTTACAAATAATTTATTTGTAAAGAAATTTGTTTGTATGATCTGTTATTTGAATAATTATTGAGATAGAAACTTATTTGAATAATGCCCTAAGTATTGCACTTCCTTCCTCTTTCTGGTCAGTGCAGTTAGTATAATCAACTAGACAAGTCCTTGTAGTTCATTTGCATGATTTACTTTTGAGAGCCAGCATATAGTGTAGCTGGAGTGAAGTTTTTTTGTTAATTATAAATGAAGTTAACAATAACAAGAATTTGTCACACACCTCAACATAAATCTTCCTTTGTTCTGTCCAAAATATGTCTAAGTGTCAGTGCAATTTTATCTGCCGACTGAGTGTTGGCATTATTTCATTAGCTGTTCATTCATGTAAATTTACAATTCCACAACTAAATCATTGACCTCAAATAACATTGAGTATTTTAATTAGTAGTGTGATTTTCATTATATGTAATCTTACTCAGTCGTATTTGATGAATCTCAGATATACAGCATACCCTTTCACTGTAGAAAATATGGAAATTCAACAGCTACAAATAAGTTCTAATTCTAAATACATCCCAAAGCTTGCAGGACCCATTAGTGCTGCAATGGTGGGACAAAGTTGTGTAGAGTCCACGTTTCCTCAGCCGCATGACAGGGCCACTAAGTGACCGCACACCAGTGAGGGAGTGTGCATCTCTGTTATGGGTATGCTGAAACTACCAGCTGCATGCAAAGTGAGTGTTGGGGAAGAGCACCTGTCACACAGTTTTGCCGACCACAATCAGTGCTGTGCGGCACACACATCATGGCACCACCATAGTGCTGGTCTGTTTTCCTGTCCTGCAAATCCATGGAGGAGTCTGTCATTCTGTACATAACACAGAGTACCATATTGATTCATACATTGTCATTCAATCATTTTTTTAAAGTTAAAGATAGCATATTACATCCAGTGGTCGTACTACATCCTCTCTGTGTACCACAGTGGAGGATTCTGGGTTCTCTTCCAGTCTTTATGTTTAACTTTGCTTCTCTCTGTCAGGATTGGAGTGGTCCACAGTAATCAACATGAACAAGAGAATGAAGGACTGTAGGATTGGTTTCTGAGTGTAACACTTTTCTCCATTGCTATCAACATAATGTGTCTATTGTATGCCCTGTGGCCTCACTGTCACTGTACTTTTTGCATTTTCCGTGGATCATATTCTTGACAACTTTCCTTGAAGTGGGTTTCTAGCTAAGATTCATATTCACTGTGATAATATGACTTCATGCAGGTGCTTTACTTTGCTGATTTAAAAAAAATCTACAATAAAATTAGATAAATATAAGCCAATAGCATAAATACTATCTTCTAAAAAAATCCTTTATGGAGTAGGAGGAAATGCCAAATTGAAATGATTTTAATTAGTTTTCAAAACTTTCACATCTGCCAGTGCCTTAAATTGACAGGGGAGGTGGTGAAATATTTTTGTGGCTGCATATCTTGCACCTTCTGTGCAAGAGTAAGCATAGTGAAGGCTATTTTTATTCATAGTATTATATTTATGAATCCTGCTATTATATTCAAATTTTAATTGAATCATAAGAGAGTAAATGTGTTGTGAGTCTGTTGTTAGCATACCACACTTTTTAAATAATTACCTGCATGAAATTCAAGGATGCACACATGATATTTTCCTTACAGTGTGTCTGTGCAATGAATACTTTGTGTCTATGTGTGGAATTACCCAGAAAATTGTTCTATATGACATCAATGAATAATCTTGTGTGTTACTGTGTTACATCAGTAGGTGTTGCTGAATATTACATCTAGGAAGCTGTGTAGAAAAGACTACAGTGAGCTCTGATTTTTAGTTTGTCTCATTGAAAATTTGTGTCATGCATTTCTGTAAGCTCAAGACTTCACATGTTCATCTCAAACTCTGGTTTAGTAATAACTGTAAACATAATCAATACCATCTCCTGGGAGCTTATTAGGGGGTCCTTTTGCATTTTTATAAGTATTTAATTCTATCCTATACATATTACAGATATGTTGTGAATCAATATGCAGCCCTTGCATGGTCTCGTTCACCACAGTTGTACTAGGCAGCCTAGAGCAGCATTCCATATAGGTCATATTAACAGCCATTCTAGTAGTCAGGCATCCTATCACAATTCCAATACGAAGTATGGCTCTAGAACTGTTCAATAATTATCATTCAGAATCCAGCCACATTTTCGCTAACTTAAGGTTGAATAACTTTGTTTAGTTCCACACTGTCAGCAGAATTTCAAGCATCAGCAGCTAGTGCTTCCTTTATCCATTACAGGATTTTCTTAGATGTTTTTGTTCTTCAGCTTTCCACAATCAAATGTTTTGCTGGGTTTTCCAATTTCGGGTGCTTTGTCATTGTCTTTAGATGCAGCTTTACTGTCTGTGTTGTATCTGGTTGTATGTGATGTGGTACCTCAGTTCTCATGAGATGTATTAACAATAGCATACTGCCACCATTTATATATGAATTTAAATAACAATTTCAGAAATTTTGCTTTATCTTCTGAGCCAGGAGTCTTTTGTAATGGATTTTTGTCTTCTAGCTATGTAACTGTGCTGGAGTTCTCCCAAGTATAAATTTTTGAAATCTAAGGAAAAAATTGGTTCTATCACAGTGCAGACAAGGTATATTAATTATCTTTTAATAAGATTAATTTGGCTGCTCAGTTAATTGTGTCTTTCAAGCATTTTGATCTTTACAGTACCTCATATTCCCTTCCAGTCACTGAACCTCTCATTTCTCCTTGTTTAAAGTTTCTTTTCATAATGCAAAAAAAAGGCTTAATTAATTGTACTTTCTCAAGATGTTGATTAGGTCACTAGTTGCAGTTGTTTCTATGTTTATTTCTTCTTCAAAGAACAACATTGTGAGACTCAGTAACTCAGTTAACTGAATATTACATTTATCAGTTGATGTTCAACATCTTGTTCAACACCTGTGTTCCCAAAGCTGAAGGAAGGCGAAATTTCTCTTCTAGTGGCAATTTGTCCTCGGGAACATCATGATGTCTGAATTTGGAGTCCGAGAATGTAAGTTTTACCACACGTTTGGGGTCAAGGGGAAAGGGGGGGGGGGGTATGGATGAAGTCTATGATGTACTTCTCAAATTATAACCTGTAGCTTCAAAGTGCCCATTAAAAGATTCTGCTAGCATTGTGATGTGCCAGGTATCTGTTTGCAATAAGCCAAATTAGATAGTAGACTTCTCCCCCATAAATCTGCAGAAAATAAAAAAATAATGACCATTGTAATTTCTGCCTTGAACAGTGAAGTACTTAATTCCTTTGAGTTCATCATTGACTTTTGCAGATTTACATCTCATGTTACCTACTTATAGAGCTCCTTATACATAATAATAAATGAAAAGCACCAGTTTGCTTTTGTTCTACAATATTACATATACATAATTGTCGGTAAGTTAAGATACAGCTGCTTGCCTTTATGGTTACACCATTTCATTTCATACTCTGCAGCTTGTCTCTGTGTGTACTGAATTGCTCTCCAAGTAAAGCTACGAGTGGTTGTTTCTCGTTTCCCATTAAGATGTGTATTTTTAGGAAATATACTGGGTATCCTAGGGGGAGTGGTCAACTGGTAAGTATTCAGCGATATGACAGGAACGATCATTTGAAGCAAAACTTCATGTAGACAGTGCTCTATTCCAAATGGTTTCCAAGACTGAACACAATTAATGTACATCATTATTTATTTTCTGTATTATTCAGTACATTGTCAGGCATGCACATATACAACAGTTAGCAAACATTACAACATGCATATTATGAAGTATCAATTGAATAATATATATCTTTTAAAATCATTTTCCACTAAGTATTATTGTGGAACTCACATTATAGCTGTTGTAAGGTTCACTATAAATTTTCAAATATCCCACCCTCAATTTCAATGTATTTGCGCACTCTTGGGAGAACATGTTATGTGTAGCATATGTCCATACAAAGTTTTTTCTTCAAATGAGCATTCCTGTCATATCCCTGAATATTCACTATTCATCTTGAGACACCGTGTGTACCTTATGAGCATTATCATGATCATGTAACTTTACTATTCATAACTTATTAACAGATTTGTTATCATTAAGTGGTGGATGTGTTGACATTTCAGTACTGTTTTTTCAGCTGCCTCTTTTTAGGCAACAGATTTTCTTGATTATTTCTACTTTATGTGCAGCCATTGGAAACTGGTCAGATATTGTTCTTATTGTTTTGTACAGGAGTTAAACAGGTAAGTTTATTGGCCCCGCATACTAATTACTGAGTTCTTTCCAGGAAGTTGAATATGTGAAACAAGAAGCAAAGATCGTTTATCTTCTGGAATGTCTCCAGAAGACTCCTCCTCCTGTTCTGATATTTGCTGAAAAGAAACAAGATGTGGATGCTATACATGAATATTTGCTGCTAAAGGGAGTAGAAGCAGTGGCTATTCATGGTGGCAAAGGTTGATATTTAAATTTTATGTACTAATTAGCGTTAGTTGATGTCCTGAACAGTATAGTCAGACATAGTTTGGAGTGTTTGAGTAAATAGTTTTTAAAAATGTACACATGTGGAAAAAATGCAACACCCTTAAGGACAAGGTCAATTTATTGACAAGTTATATGCCACCTTGTTAATTGTTGTAGGTGTGTATGATAACAAATTCAGACCAAATGAAACACACGTCCCAATAAAGATTGTCCAGTCACATCAATATACAGTGTGTGTGTACATATATATATATATATATATATATATATATATATATATATATATATATATATATATATACACACAAAACATGCACTTACCGAAGAAGAGGACCAGGAAATGACTAAAGTGGTCCAATGAGGCCGTAAAAGCAAATAATAATAATAATAATAATAATAATAATAATATAATAATTATTATTATAATACTGGAACAGAACCATTATAACAGATAAAACAACACCACATAACAAACCTGACATGATACTCACCAATAAAAAGAAGAAATTAAGACAACTAATCGAAATATCCATACCCAATACAACAAATATACAGAAGAAAACAGGAGAAAAAATTGAAAAATACACCCAACTGGTTGAGGAAGTCAAGGACATGCAGCATCAGGATAAAGGTGACATTATACCAATTATACTATCAACTACAGGAGTCATACCACACAATCTCCACCAGTACATCAACGCAATACAGCTGCATCCAAATGTATACACTCCTGGAAATTGAAATAAGAACACCGTGAATTCATTGTCCCAGGAAGGGGAAACTTTATTGACACATTCCTGGGGTCAGATACATCACATGATCACACTGACAGAACCACAGGCACATAGACACAGGCAACAGAGCATGCACAATGTCGGCACTAGTACAGTGTATATCCACCTTTCGCAGCAATGCAGGCTGCTATTCTCCCATGGAGACGATCGTAGAGATGCTGGATGTAGTCCTGTGGAACGGCTTGCCATGCCATTTCCACCTGACGCCTCAGTTGGACCAGCGTTCGTGCTGGACGTGCAGACCGCGTGAGACGACGCTTCATCCAGTCCCAAACATGCTCAATGGGGGACAGATCCGGAGATCTTGCTGGCCAGGGTAGTTGACTTACACCTTCTAGAGCACGTTGGGTGGCTTGGGATACATGTGGACGTGCATTGTCCTGTTGGAACAGCAAGTTCCCTTGCCAGTCTAGGAATGGTAGAACGATGGGTTCGATGACGGTTTGGATGTACCGTGCACTATTCAGTGTCCCCTCGACGATTACCAGTGGTGTACGGCCAGTGTAGGAGATCGCTCCCCACACCATGATGCCGGGTGTTGGCCCTGTGTGCCTCGGTCGTATGCAGTCCTGATTGTGGCGCTCACCTGCACAGCGCCAAACACGCATACGACCATCATTGGCACCAAGGCAGAAGCGACTCTCATCGCTGAAGACGACACGTCTCCATTCGTCCCTCCATTCACGCCTGTCGCGACACCACTGGAGGCGGGCTGCACGATGTTGGGGCGTGAGCGGAAGACGGCCTAACGGTGTGCGGGACCGTAGCCCAGCTTCATGGAGACGGTTGCGAATGGTCCTCGCCGATACCCCAGGAGCAACAGTGTCCCTAATTTGCTGGGAAGTGGCGGTGCGGTCCCCTACGGCACTGCGTAGGATCCTACGGTCTTGGCGTGCATCCGTGCATCACTGCGGTCTGGTCCCAGGTCGACGGGCACGTGCACCTTCCGCCGACCACTGGTGACAACATCGATGTACTGTGGAGACCTCACGCCCCACGTGTTGAGCAATTCGGCGGTACGTCCACCCGGCTTCCCGCATGCCCACTATATGCCCTCGCTCAAAGCCCGTCAACTGCACATACGGTTCACGTCCACGCTGTCGCGGCATGCTACCAGTGTTAAAGACTGCGATGGAGCTCCGTATGCCACGGCAAACTGGCTGACACTGACAGCGGCGGTGCACAAATGCTGTGCAGCTAGCGCCATTCGACGGCCAACACCGCGGTTCCTGGTGTGTCCGCTGTGCTGTGCGTGTGATCATTGCTTGTACAGCCCTCTCGCAGTGTCCGGAGCAAGTATGGTGGGTCTGACACACCGGTGTCAATGTGTTCTTTTTTCCATTTCCAGGAGTGTATATACAACTACAGAAATCTGTAATTATTGATACATGTTCAATTACCCGAAAGTTCCTAAATGCAATATAACATATACCGTACAGTTAAAAGGAAGTCACGCTTGATCAAGGTCTGCATCACTTTGCATTTTTAACCAGACATAACGTCTGAGAAAGGAAAGACATAACAATAATAATAATAATAATAATAATAATAATAATACAGTGTTCTTCACTCTGGCAGCTACGCAGGCGTGTGTTCTAACATGCAAATCATCATAAAGGTGCTGAATGGCATCCTGCAATGGACTTTCCCAAGCATCTTGCACATTTTGTTGCAATTTGGCAGTGGTTTTTGTGGGCTCTGGAGAACGGATCGTATTCCCACTTCATCATTCCCACATGTGTTCAATTAGTGTAAGCTCTGATAATGTTGCTGGCCAGGGCAGCTGTACACCACAAAAAGCATGTTGCATCGCATCAGCTGTATAGGAACATGTATTGTCCTGAAAAAGCACATCACCTTGCTATCAAAGACATGACAGTGGCAATGTAATAGACACTGGTTACATTACACTGCAGATACACCAAATGTGACCCCGAGTTGTAGTAGATGGCCTTCTACACCATGAAGCCTGGGATGGGACCTGGGTGTCATGGGGAAATGCGCTCCAGAATAGGCAGCTCACAAGGTCTACATGATGAACATATACATCTGCTGCTCACATATAGACAGAACCTGTTCTCCTCACCAATGACAACAGAGCACCATTCCTTGGGTGCGTATGACCTCATTTGCTTTTTGCACCCAAAAACAAAACAAACAAACAAGAGCACCATTCCACTTTCCAGTCAACTCTCTAAATGACACCAGAGTAGTCATGCTTGATGGTGTGTGGTACAGTGGTAGCCTGGCCAGAGAGACATGTGATCTTAATCTTGCTGCAAGCAAGGTGCGAAATGTGCCCGGATTACGTCCTCCGATGATGTTAGGTCAGCCACAATTGCATATGTAATTCATTGGTCTTGATGTACTCCTATACTATGCAAATGTCTAAAACCTGGTTTATGGTTGTAAGGATGTTCCACAGACTGCTGCTGAAAGCAGCGACACACCATCGATGCATTGTGCCCAACCTGTACAGTAATCTCTTCATACAACCAGCCAGCTTCCTGCAGTCTCACAGTGTAATCTTGTTCAAATGTCTGCAGCTGTACACAGGAATACATACTAACCAGTGGCGCATGGCTGTACCCAGTAATGGTGAATGTACCAAACACTGTTCACCTCTTTTCCTGCAGGGTCAAAACAGAGGGTGCACAGACAGTCTTCCTGAGAGCCATCTGATCGCCGATGACCTTGACAAATGAATAACTGATACTATAACCCCTCAGTATGCATGTATTATGCCAAGGTGCTAGTGAACACAGTTGTTGAGGGTGTTGCATTTTTTTCTGGGAGTGTATAAAAGGTTTCTTCAGTAATTAAGAGTATTTGTTATTCAGTTTTGTTGTAAGAAATGATTGCAGACGTGCCTGATAGAATTGTAAAAACAAAGTGTGGTCAATTGCTTTCAAAATAGTAATATATATCTATTTTACTATTGATACATGCCTAGGGTCAAAGATTTTGTGAGTTTAAAAAGTGTATATATGAGGACGTGCTGAAAACTAAAGCCTCCAAACTTTAGATTCTGTTCTGAATACCAGTACGGGTGGGGGTAGGATGAAAAGTAATGCCACCATCTTCTTTAATTGTGTTTGGATGGGAATATTTTAATAAATCATATGCAGAAATAATCCTTAGAATCTGATCTTTAATTACCTATATTTACTTTTCCACGTAATCACCAGCCAATTGGATACATTTTTGCCAACAATGAACAAGTTTTCTGAAGCCGTCACGGAAGAAGTCAACACTCTGTTTCCACAACCAGATTTTCCAATAGCGAAGCAAAGCAATAATGTGACCCACACATTCTTGTGAAATGTCGATTGTGCTTGCAGTTTCTCTCTGGCTGATATGACAATCGTCCTGAATCATCCTGTCAATATTTTGTATGTGAAACTTGGTGGTTGCTGTCATCCAATTCTTTGTTTGTCATCCAGGTAAGATGTTCCTGCCTCAACATCTGTAAACTTACTTGCCCAGTGACGCACAGTACTCACATCAACACAATCACCATAAACTGCTTTCATTCTCTGATGGATCTCTTTTGGGTAGATACCTATTGCTGTCAAGAATTCAATGACTGCACGTTGCTTAAATCGCATTGACCCTCTGTCTGCACAGGGTTCCATACTTTACACTGTAACAACACAACTGTTCAGTGCTGAGGCTTCCCACCAACTGGAACTGTAGAGAAGAGGCTATGGAACAAGCCAGTACCTGCCATATACCAATGCTGCCAACTGTTGAAGAGTTACGAAGGTGGAGGCATTACTTTTCAGTCAACCATCATACATGTCATGCATATAACTCAGTCGACTTTCCCTCTTCGCTGACCCAAGTTGCAAACTGTCTGCCACCAAAGGGCTCCAATTTTAGCACGTAACATGGCGATGTGTAGCGTAACTATGTCTGTGCTTGTGAAACAGTGTGCTGTAATCGAGTTTCTAACTGCAGAAAATGGGCTTCCAATTAAAATCCATAGAATAATGAAAACTGTGTACAGTGATGATTGTATTGACATCAGTAATGTGCCACTTGTGTTCTTTGTGTACATAATGAAGGAAACATTAGTGCTAACCTCAACGTGTGTGATAGAGCTCAGAGTGGATAACCAAGTACAGCAACCAATGAGACTCATCAGAAATGGATAGATGAACTTGTCAGAGATAACTATCCGATACCATAGATGCAGCTCTCAGGTACATGTGGCATACCACGAGAGCATGTATAGGCCGTCATTGTGGAACTATAATACAAAAAACTGTGTGTATGGTGAGTGCTTAAAATTCTCACTCCTGACATGAAACAGAGGAGACTGTCCATCTGTTAATGATTTCATTTGTGTATTGAGCATGAGGGTGATGGATTCCTTAACAACATATTGACAGGTTGCAACAGCTATGTTCACCATTTTGATCCTGAAGACAAGAGAGTATCAATGGAGTTCTGCCACAAAGGATCACTGGTACCAAACAAGTTCAATACCATGCTATCAGCAGGCAAAGTCATGCTCACAATGTTCTGGGATGTTCAAGGTATGGTGCATTGGGAATTCATTCCTAAAGGCAGAATCATGAACTCTGCAAGGCACTGCGAGACCCTCAGAAAACTTCGAGCACAATGAGGTCATCCACATATGGAGCACACTGTCCTTCAGCATGACAATGCCAGACCACACATGGACACTGCGACATGTGCAGCAGTCCAGTACCTTGGGTTCATTGTTATAGATCATCCTCCATACAGTCCTGACATGGCCCCATCTGATTTTCATCTGTTTCAAAAATGGAAAGAACACCTTCAAGGACTTTACTTTGATGGTGATGAACTGCTGCAAGCAGGGGTGAGGTTGTGGCTCCATCAACAAACTCATCCTACAGTGACGGTATCGATAAACTGGTCTCTCGTTGGGAGAAATGTGTTCATCTCCAGGATTGCTATGCAGAGAAATAAGTATGTAGACATGAAGAATAAAGATATAGATTGTTAATAACATTTGTTTCATGTAAAAAGCTTTAAGAGTTTTCACATGAAAAATTTGGAGGCATTCCTTTTCAGCTCTCCCTTGTAGATTGTAGTGTGTTGGAATGACAAAATTGCTGTTTGGTAGGGGAAGAGGGGTAAAAAGAATAAGGAGGTAATAGCACTTTTAACAATTAATACTAGTAAAATCAATAACTAATAACAGCAATACAGCACACCAATGTTAATTTAAAAGGTATATATATATATATATATATATATATATATATTTTTTTTTTTTTAATGGAGGTATTAGGACAGTAAAAATGGCTGCTGAAATATTTTTGAGAATGTGTGACAGATTACAAGGGTCGAGTCAACCAAGTCACACATAGGAAAGATTACAAAAGTTATCTATTATGGTTTTTTTTTAGTTGGCATTTTTGTTTTAAGAAAAGTGAATTGTTGTCAGAAACATTTACATGTGCCTGCTACAAATGGGGATACAGAAAGAAAATAAAACATTATTCCATGAGTAATTTATCAAGTGGTTCATCTGTCAATGCACTGATTCCCTTTTGACATTGTATGAAACTGATAAAAATACCTGTTTTTCCAGATCAGGAGGAACGGTCTCGTTCTGTGGATGCATTTCGAAAGGGGCAGAAAGATGTTCTGGTTGCTACTGATGTTGCATCAAAGGGCTTAGATTTTGCTGATGTTCAACATGTCATTAATTATGACATGCCAGATGATGTTGAGAATTATGGTGAGTCAGTTTAGTAATTTGATTTATACACACTTCAAAAATTTTGAGGTTATTACACGTTGTTATAATAGGATGTTTTATATTTTGAGTGCATGGATTACCATGAAGAAACAGGTAATAAATTAGGTATACCTTTTTACCTAGGATCAGAGATGCAAGAGCTTGCAGGATTTTGTTGAGCCACATTACATGCTGTGCTTTTGTACCTCATTTCATAATTGAAGGAAGTTAAAGGGAGAGGGGGATTTGGCATACAGAAACAGTACCAAAAAAACTTCATTACAGAAACAAGCATATTATCATCTAGGCATTTCAGCTTTATGGTCCCATGAATAGAGCATATAGCTTGCTAATTTGTGTGCCATTACAAAGCTAAAAACAAAGTTGAAAAAATCCCAGTAATTTGGAATCGAAGCTACTGCCACTGTAAGGAGCTTACAATGCTCAAAACTCACGAGAGGTAACAGCAGAGAGTTTACGTTACATGTTATCAACATGACATTGTAATTAAAAGTGATAAACAGTTAAGTAGTTAAATAATTATACTTACAGCCATATTATTACAGACAAGTTTAGTTTGCAAAGAATTTATAATTGTGTACATGGTTGTTTATGATGGCTATAAATGGGTCGGCCAATATTCTCAAAAGTAAAGAAAGAAAGAAAGAAAAAAGAAACCACACACACAATACAAAACTGTGTCAATGTCATCCCTCATATAAAAAGGAAGGAGAGTGGAAGGAAGTTAGCATATTATCTATCACAGGATTTGGGCATGAGATTTTGCAGTCAGGTGCACTATATTTTGACAATACACCACAGAATGACATGGGGTTTTGTTATTAATCTATGTTAGTTTTTTTAGCAATGCACATTGTAAGTAATCTTTGAGAATACACACTGAAGACCCAAAGAAATTGGTACACCTGCCTAATATCGTGTAGGGCACCTACAAGCATGCAGAAGTGCCCCAACAGTGGCATGGATTTGACTAATATATGAAGTAGTACTGGAGGGAATTGACACCACATAAATCTTGCAGGGCTTTCCATAAATCTGTAAGAGTGCGGGGGGGGGGGGGGGGGGGGGGGGGACTCTTCTGAACAGCACATTGCAATGCATCCGAGATATGCTCAATAATCAATAATGTTCATGTCTGGGGAGTTTGGTGGCAAGCAGAAGTGTTTAAATTCAGAAGGGTGTCCCGGAACCACTCTGTAGCAATTCTGGACATGTGGGTAGTCGCATTGTCCTGCTGAAATTGCCCAAGGCCGTCAGAATAAAGGACATGAATGGATGCAGGTGATCAGACAGGATGCTTACATGCGTGTCACCTGTCAATCATTTCTAGACCTGTCAGGGATCCCATATCACTCCAACTGTACACTCCCCACACCATTACAGAGCCTCCACCAGCTTGAACAGTCCCCCACTGACATGTGGGGTCCATGGATTCATGGGGTTGTCTCCATACCCATAGCATACCCGTACATGTCCATCTGCCTGATACAATTTGAAATGAGACTCATCTGACCAAGCAAACATGTTTCCAGTCATCAACAGTCCAATGTCAGTGCTGACGGGCCCAGGCAAGGTGGGTGTAAAGCTTTGTGTGGTGCAGTCATTAAGAGTACATAAGTGGGCCTCCATACCCATAGCATACCCGTCCATGTCCATCTGCTCAATACAACTTGATATGAGACTTGTCCGACCAAGCAACATGTTTCCAATCATCAACAGTCCAATGTCAGTGCGGACAGGCCCAGGCAAGGCAGGCATAAAGCTTTGTGTGGTGCAGTCATCAAGGGTACATGAGTGGGTCTTTGGGTCCAAAAGCCCATATGTATGATGTTTCATTGAATGGTTTACGTGCTGACACATTTTGATGGCCCAGCATTGAAATCTGCAGCAATTTGCAGAAGACTTGCGCTTCTGTCACGTTGAACAATTCTCTTCAGTTGTTGTTGGTCCCGTTCTTGCAGAATATTTTTCTGGCCACAGAAATGTCAGAGATTTACTGTTTTACTGGATTCCTGGTATTCACGGTACACTCATGAAATGGTCGTAGGGGAAAATCCCCGCTTTATCGCTACCTCAGAGATGCTGGATGCTGTGTCCCACTGCCCATGTGCCGACTATAATACCACATTCAGACTCACTTAAATCTTGATGACCTGCCATTGTAGCAGCAGTAATCAATCTAACAATGGTGCAGACACTTGTGGTCTTATATGGGCACTGTCGACTGCAGCGCCATATTTGCCTGTTTACATATCTCTGTATTTGAATATGCATGCCTATACCAGTGTCTTTGGCACTTCAGTGTAGTACTGTTTTAGTAGTATTATTTAATGGACTTTTTGGATTTTGGAAAGAAAAAGACTGTATGAGAAGAGAAGAGAATCTAAAACAAATGTAAAGTATAAAGAGGAGTAGTAATATTCCAAAAGCTGAGTGATCTGTGGTACCTATATACATGTGTACAGAGCAATTGTCTGATTAAAAAAATTATCCAGTGACTTGAGATTTTGGGCCTGTAAGCGTCTTTTTTCTCAGATTTATTTCTGTAGAGCATACGGTGTGGCTTTTTTTCATATTTGTTGTTGCTACCCTTGTTACTTCCAAGTAATACTGTGTAGTGTTTTGTTCTCCCTGTGAGAGTATTGAGACTGGCCCCTAAGAGTACTGATATTATTCCATTAGTGTACATTTCATTAGTATACTACGTGATAGTGGTCTGTAGGACATATTATTGGATAGAGATAGGAGACAGAATTTCAACTAGTTGATGCAGTCATCCTCCACCTCTGCTTATGTGCTACACACAACACTTTCCAGAATTTATTTTAGATACATAGTGGTCACAAACAATTCATTGGTTTTTGGAAGAATGCATTTCATAAAGTATTACATAAAACAGCGGATGATACATTGTATGAAAAAGCTATTTTCAAGTTTCTTACACATCATTACAAATGTTCTATGTGCTCTCCTCATGTTACATGACAAACATCTGTGCACTAATCAAGTTCGACCTATACACGGTCAAGCATATTGTTGTCAGTGTTCAATGGAGTTCAGTCAGTGTCATTGGCAAAGGTGGTATGTAAACATTCTTTCACATATCCTCAAAGAAAACTATCACAAACTGTGAGATCAGTAGTTGTTGGGGAGGCCACCCGAAGAGTTTCAAATCATCTCGAGCGCAGTGGCCAGTCCACCAGTTCGGAAGTTTCTCATTCAGATGGCAACACACTTCTGCATGCCAATGAGGTAGAGGTCCATCTTGTTGAACTATAAAGTTTGGGACACCAGGTGTCAGTTAAAGAAACAGTCAATCTTGCAACATGGGTAGGTACATTGTAGTTGTCTCAGTTTTCCCAGGAATAGAAGCAAGACCTTCACACTTTCCTGTGTGAGACAACACTGAATGTTCACCATTGGGGAACCTCTCTCTGTCTCCACTGCAACACTGGGATTTTCTGTGCCCCATGTTAAAATATTGTGATGATTCACTTGACCATTTGTGTGGAACATCGCCACATAACTGAACACGATTCAGGGTGCGGGATTCATCATCTTCCATTGCTTTCCAGAAAAGCTCACAAAATTTCTGTCTGACATTGGGATCACTTGACCATAAACATTGCCGAAAATGTATGCAAAATGATTTCTGTTGTACTCACCTGTGCAGAACCTTCCACAGAGTTGGCTCCATTATGCCCAATTTGCAACTTGCACAACGTGTAGATTTCTGTGGCACATGAGGGAATGTCTTTTGGACACATTCCATTATTTCAACTGCAACACCTGGTACTCTAGAGCTTTTTCCTTTACAGAGGCAATCTGTGTCCTTGAACAGTCAATACCACCACAGAATGCTCTGGTCACTGTACTATCTTCAGAATGCATGCTGTATGATATGACCACTCCATTCTTCTCATATTGTAATACACAAAATGCTTTCTGTTGAATAGTCACCATTTTGCAAACTGCTGTCACCCTGCCACCTGGCAAATCACAATGAAACCTACAGTGGCATAAACAGAACTTCAAACTATGCTCTTATCATTGGTTATTAGTACACACAGGTGGGCATTGTATATTTAAAAGTGTAGGACACCAAAACCTGATCAATCATTTGTATAATCAATATCCTCCTAATGCCAAGTTAACTATGCCTGGGTGCCGTAGCAAATCTATATTAGGAAAACAGTGTCCTGGAACCCAGTACCTGTTGCATGTGCCTATGTAACAAAGCCCAAACACAACAAAAATTTTATTTTCAATATTGACCAAATTAAAAAAATTAAAATCTGTCATGATCTACCCATTAAGAGATATAATCTGATAGTAAAAGATTCACACAATAAGACAAGTACTGCAGTTAGAAACTGTGTGTTGGTCATAAGGCAGCCCAGTATTTGAGAATGAGAGCACTGAGTGACTTCCAACTAACTTTATGCATAATTTCAAACCTTTGCGAAACTTTTCTCACTGACATCCACACAAAATGATGAAAGGAAAGAAAATTTATCGCTAACTACATATTTACTCTTCACGCAGAAAACTTCAGCATCAGGCATGCCATTTTAATTTATTATTTCTTTACTACCTTCTCTATTTGAAATACCGGTTTCAGACAGTATTCACGTATACCACTGGATGGACCTGTAAACTTGTATCATTGTACAATTCATAGTTCGGGAGATATGATATCATAAACATTGAGATGCTTGAAAAACTAGCTTTTGCTTAAAATTGAGCACCAATTAGCCAGATTATATTCATCTAGTGTTTCATAACGAGAGCATTTACCAACTTCCACCAAACTTTAAACATAATTTTCAATGTTTCCTAAATTTTTCTTGCTTACATGCTGAAAGTCAAATATTTATCACATTAACTCATGTATAAAGTAATCAGACATTTGAAGTTTCATACATGGAAGTTCAATACTTCAAGAATAGAGAGTTTACTAACCTGTCATTCCCAGGTAATTATTTCCATGATCTCTTTTACTTGACATTTCTTTAAGTGTGTTTTTATGTTTACTTATCATGTGGTTATCATTCAAATGACAGTGTTCTGAGTGATGCAGTGCAGGCTGTATACATTGCAGGATACAGAAACATTGTAGGTATGTTCACTAGTCAGTGCACTTGTGGATTATGCTGAGAAAAATAATAGTTCCACTTTCTGCGACCAGGTGAAAATATGGCATCATAAGCAATCAGAAAGTGAAATTTTCCCCCTTTTGACATCAGTATGCTGTTTATCACTTCTTCTATAAATGTTTTACACAGTACTACTAACACGTCTTATAATGAGAAGGAAATGATTTTGGTTCACATCAGTCAAGGTGCTCATGTTATGCTATTAGGATACTATATTGCATTCTCATTTCAAAGGCCCATGTTGAATTCAGTGTATATATGAGAGCATCCAAACACATCATGCAATTCACTCAGTCTCTTTCAGAGCTCAATATTCTGTATATGAGGGATAAACACTGCATATTTTTCTGCTGATCACAGTTTTGTAGTTCTGTCATGCAATTGAAGTCTTTTGGGAAATCCATATTAGTCCTACCCAGAGAATATAATTGACCAAGTAAAAGTAGTTCATGTATTTGTTAGTGAAGTTTCTCTGCTTAAAATACTTTTCACTATTCGCAGTTGTAGTCCTATACTATGTAAATCCACATACAGCTGCAAAGTGCAAATATTGCTTGAAAAACTTAAGTACTCTTTTGCCGGAATCAAAAAGTAGTGACTTTTAAAGTACATCTTCTAATCATCAAAGTATTGCATGAAACTGTTCCAAGATATACATCTACATGTGTATCTATACTCTGTGAACCACTGTGCGGCACATGACAGGGTGTATACCCCACTGTACCAGTTATTAAGGCTTTTCCCCCATTCAATTCATATATGGAATGGGGATAAAAGATTGTTTAAATGCCTCTGTGTGTGCTGTAATTAATCTAATCATGTCCTCGCGATCCCTGTGGTAGCGATATGTAGGAATTATTGACAGCTACTGGAAAATTTGGCCCTCCACATCCCTGTTACCTTAGACATTTTTGAGAGCTGTAAATATTTACTGGTAATATTTTGCTGCTTTTTCATTCTTTTCCACAGTTCATCGTATTGGGAGAACAGGCCGTTCCGGCAAGACAGGAATTGCTACAACATTTATCAATAAAGCTAATGATGAATCCGTGCTTCTTGATCTGAAGCATTTGCTAATTGAAGCAAAGCAAAAAGTTCCACCATTCCTTGCTGCTCTTCAGTCTGAAAATGAGAAATACCTTGAGCTTGGGGGTAAGTACTTGCAATATTTGTAAGGCAGCTTTCATTTCCACGCATCCCACCCGTCCTCATATGTATCCGCCACTGGTACTGTGTGTTTTTGATAAGCAATACAAACAATGAAATTTATTGCACATAGTCATTCAGTATTAATGTTTCTGACAAATTACTAATTATATAGATCAATATCAGTTGTAAACATGAATAAAAGTTTTTTCTGGTATGAAAGGTGTCAGTAGGTTATGAATCCTACCAGGAGTCATGAAGGCAAATGAATCTGAACTGATATTAGATCCTTCCTGTTTTCATATTAGCAGGTAGATATTTGATGTTTACTTTTGTAGACAAATTTGAATGCTTCATAATGCTACTTATTTCAGATGAACGTGGCTGCAGCTACTGTGGTGGCCTTGGGCATAGAATCACTGACTGTCCAAAGCTGGAAGCTATCCAGAACAAGCAAGCATCCAATATTGGAAGGAGAGACTATCTTGCAAGCAATGCTGCAGATTATTAGATTATACCACTATACTGTTAAAAGAACTGTTTTTTACTTGTATTTTACAGATTAAGTTAATTAAATGATGTTTCTTCTGTGTTTTGAAAACCCCTGTGAAGTATTTTTTTTAAAACTACATAGTTATTGTGTAATAATTTTTTTGAAAGTAGTAATGTACCCCACAAGTGCATTTGAATATTTCATGGGTTTCAAAAAAATGGTTCAAATGGCTCTAAGCACTATGTGACTTAACATCTGAGGTCATCAGCCCCTAGACTTAGAACTACTTAAACCTAACTAACCTAAGGACTTCACAAACATCCATGCCTGAGGTAGGATTCAAACCTGCGACCATAGGAGCAGTGCGGTTCTGGACTGAAGCACCTAGAACCACTTGGCCACAGCAGCCGGCTCATGGGATTCAACACCTGCTCTAAACAGTAGAAAATGTTCTGTATTTAGATGTTACTTGGAAAATAGAGTTTTTAGTATAAAATAACATGTCTTGTAACAAAAGAAACTGCTTACAAAAACAGCGACAACTCATTTTGGAGTAAGTTTTGTCAGATGAGCCCTTGTGTGATAAAGTGGTAGGACACCACCAGTTAACTGTCATTTGCAAAGCAGTAGCTGAATTTTCTCATCACCTTAGCAAGTGCAGCTGGTCATGGAGGTCCAGTGCAGGCTGTAATTATCATATGGCAGTTTTGACCACCAGGTGCAAATCTGGTGCTGTACAGCATCTCATCGATGTCTCCAGTGCTGATAGTGAACAATTTGTGTAAGTGGTGGCTATTAATAAAATCACCGTTGTCCTTCTCACTTGTTTGACCTTTCTGCCCACATCCCTTTCCTAATTCATTACATATGAACACATTTCTATACATCTTTCTTGCACTCACAGTTCACCTGGTGGCCAAAATTAGAACTACTACTTTTTCACATTACAATCTTTATTAAGTGATAATTACAGCCTACATTGGATCTCTGTGAGTAGCTGCACTTTAATTATAACCAACTCGTACCATTGTACATAATTTGCGGCAATATTTTAAGCAGTTGTGTTAGCACAGGAAGCTGATTAAGATTAAACCTGATGTCTGAATGAATCAAAGAGAAAACACAAGATTGGTGTAGTTGACAATGAAGCAGGATATCTCTCTGGATTTTTAGAAGAAAGCATGCCATAATTTACCTTAAGTGATTCTGTAAATCAGCAAAAAACAAGGATCGTTGGACACTAATCTGAACATGACCTCTGCAGAAACGCTTTTTGTATAACTACATTACCTTCCTAGGTACCAACTGCATATCCGTGAGTGGAAAATAAAGAAATCAATTTTTCTATGTATTTCCTGTACAGCATACCTCACATGACTTAGGGACTGTAACCACCATTCCAGTGTCACACCTTGCAGGATGGGCCAATAGGCGGAGTCATAAAATGAAGGTGTGGCCTTTTCACAACAAAGAGCATACCAGAAAAAATTCATTTCATATGAGCTATATCTTTCATTTGGGGTAGGTAGGAGAGACCTGTACTGGAATATTTCACAGATGTCCCGAAGTATGAGACACTGTGTGTGTGTGTGTGTGTGTGTGTGTGTGTGTCGCAAACAGTGAAAGTTGGTGGCCAGGGTGTAAAGCACACTCATCCTGGTGCTCTTCAAACCACGCATGTTCACAAACTGCATTTAGGGGTGGATGTGGTCCACAAGGATAGATGCATATTTGTGTTGATCCATTGTGCCTTCCAGAATGATGAGATCACCCAGCGAATGCCACAAAAACATCCTCCAGACCATAACACATGCATGGTGTTTGCTTTGAGATGTTTCATGCCCTACATGCCAACGGCCATGTATCCAGTGGAGCATAAAACAAGATTCCTCTGAAAAGGCCACCTGTCGCCACTCAATGGGCTTTCAGTAGCAGTATTGGCATGCTGATTCCAGCCTTTTTTGCTAACGAACAGCAGTCAGGGTGCATGAACTAGGCACCTGCTGTGGAGACCCATATGCAGCAATGTTCAATCAACAGTCATTGAGGAGGCACTGTGATTAGCCCCTTGGTTCATCTTGGCAGTCAGTTGCCCAATATTTGCATGTCTGTTCACCCATGCACATCTGTGCAGCTGTCACTCACAGCTGTCATTCACCTTTGTCATCTGTGGCCCATGGTGCACTATTGTTGCCTTGGCACAAGTTTCTGATAGCATCATCTTGCCACTCATGATACACTTTAACCACAGGAGCAGGCAAAAGATATACAAACTTAGTCATTTAGGAAGTGGTTCCACCCTTAGTCCAAGCCAATGATCATGCCCTTCTGGCCGTCAGATAAATTGCTCCATTTCCACTTTTGACTGGAACATGTGTGTGTGTGTGTGTGTGTGTGTGTGTGTGTGCATGTGTGTGTGTGTGTGTGTGTGTGTGTGTGTGTCCTTTCCGTTTGAAAAGCCATGAAGTATCAAGGTAATCGTGCATCAACTAGTATATAATCTTCGCAGATTACCCATGCAGCTATGATTGATAACATCTATTATTCTGCAGATGTATGATATATTTAAATGTACACTATCAATAAAACCAAATGCTTGTTCCCATTACACTGAGGTGACAAAAGCCATGAGATATCTCCTAATATTATGTCAGACCCCGTTGCCCATTATAGTGCAGCAACTCTATGTGTCATAGTATCAACAAGTTGTTGGAAATATTGAGCCACGCTGCTTCTGCAGCCATCTGTTACTGGGGAAGTGTTGCTGGAGCATGATTTTGTGCATGAACTGACCTCTCAATTATTTCTCATAAATGTATGATGGGATTCATGTCAGGAGATCTGGGTGGCCAAATCATTCATTCGAATTGTCCAGAATGTTCTTCAAACCAATTGTGAACAATTGTGGCCCAGTGACTTGGTGAATTGTCAGCCATACAAATTCCATCATTGTTTGGCTGCAGACAGTCTTAAAGAAGAACATAACCATTTCCAGTAAAATGGGTTCAGATGGACCAGAAGATCCAGTCAATTCCAGGTAAACACAGCCCACAGTATTACAGAGCCACCATCAGCTTGCACAGTTTATTTTTGACCCCATGGCTTTGTGGGGTCTGCACCACACTCAAACCTCAGCATCTGTTCTTACCAACAGAAATTGGGACTCATCTGTCCAGGCCACAGTTTTCCAGTCATTTAGGGTGCAACTGGTATGGGCATGAGCACAGGAAATGTGCTGCAGGCAATGATGTGCTGTTGACAAAGGCACTCGCGTAGGTCATCTGCTGCCATAGCCCATTAACACCAAATTTTGCAACGCTGTCCTAATGGATACATTTGTCATACATCCCTCATTTATTTCTGCAGTTATTTCATGCAGTGTTGCTTATCTATTAGCACTGACAATGGCACTGCTCTCGATCATTAAGTGAAGGCCATCTGCCACTGCATTGTCTGTGATGAGAGGTAATGCCTGAATTTCCTGTTCTCAGCACACACTTGTCACTGCAGATCTCTGAATATTGATTTCTAAAATGGAATTCCCCTGTGTCTACTGGCAGCTACCATTCTACGTTCAAATTCTGTTAATTCCCACATGTGGCTATAATCATATCGAAAACCTTTTCACATGAATCAACTGAGTACAAATGAGGGCTCCACCAATGTGCTTCCCCTTGACACGTGTATGCGATACTGCTGCCACATGTGTATAATATGCACATCACTATCCCATGGCTTGTCACCTCACTGTAGTATTGCAGGATGTATTAGATCAGTTTTCGTTGTAGAAGTCTGTCTAATTACTTACCCACCCCCGTTCTACCTTCATATACCGCATGTGTAAAATGTATTCTCTGGATATTTCTACTTTGGAGCTTGTTCAGGAGACGATCATAGTGCTAACAAGAACATGCTCTATAGTGTGTAGATGATGATGTATTTAATTTACATATGAAGTACAAAAAAATAAAATATTACTTTAAATACAATAAAAACTTTAGTAGTCATCCACTTGAGAAGCACAAGTATTTGGACATATAAGGTATTTTTTGTCTTTTAATATTTGTGCTAAAATAGTTGTTAACCTGGATTTGAACTTGCCAGCACATACACAACGTGATATTTAAGAACATGTGGGGATTGACTTCTGTGATAATAAAAAACAAGCAAAAAGCTTGAAAATTCAAGATATTCACTTTTATTTGGAAAAACCAGCACACAGAACTGAAGAGCATATGTACATTATGCCAGACTATCTCCACAATTAGTCTTTGGAATTATTTTATTAATTCTACCAGATTCAGTGTCTCCATTGCTGATATTTGCTGCAGGTCTCTGGAAGTGGCTTTGATAGATTATTTTAAAATATGATTTCTCTTAATAGTGATTTAATATAACCCAGAAATTTAAAACACATTTACATCAGGAGACTGCTGAATGTTTTAAAGGAACTACATTATAGTATTTGTGGCAATATGCTTAGCACCATTGTTTGAAACCTAGTTTTTCATACTTGAGCAACTAATGTCCATACATTATGGTAGGAATTACTGAATATGTGTCAGGGTAATTATGAAATTACATTTGTGATAGAACAAATTATACGAGGCATGTTTTTTAGGTAAGTACCATTTTGAAATTAAAAGAAGACGTGCTAAGATATCTCAATAATTTTATTTTTACATGAAAGCCTGTGCCTTAATCTACTTTTCTACATAAATTCCCTCAATATTGAGGCACTTGTCATAACGTTGTACCAGTTTTTAAATACCCTCCTCATAGAAATCTGCTGCCTGACTTGTTAACCACTGCATCACCACTGTTTTGACTTTGTCATCATCTTGAAGACGCTGACCATCCAGGTGTTTCTTCAAGTGCAGGAACAGCAGATGGTAGTCACTGGGCACAAGATTGGGGCTGTACGAAGGATGATCTAGAGTTTCCCGTCGAAAAGATGTGATGAGATCTTTGGTCTGATTTGCCACATGCGGATGGACATTGTGTTGCAGCAAAACGATGTCCTTGCTCAACTTGCCACGTCTTTTGTTCTGAATAGAACGGCACAGATTGTGCAATGTCTTACAGTAAGCTGCTGCATTGATTGTCTCATTACGAGGCAGAAATTCCACAAGCAATACCTCTTTTCTGTCTCAAAAAACTGTGCACATGATTTTCCGGGCAGAAATTGTTTGCTTAAACTTCACTTTTCTGGGTGAATCTGAATGCCACCATTCCGTGGACTGTTGCTTTGATTCTGGTGTGACATAGGCCACCCATGTTTCATCGCCCGTAACAATTTGGCTTAAGAAATCATCACCGCCATTGTGGTACCGCTCAAGGAAAGTAAATGCTCTGTCTAAACATTTGGTTTTGTGCACATCCTTCAACATTTTCGGTACCCAACGTGCGCACAGTTTTCAGTAATTCAAGTGCTTGGTCACAATGCCATGCAAAACACTATGAGAAAAAATTAAGAAAGTCATCCCGCAAGGAGGAAATCGTAAAGCGTCTGTTTTCTCTCACCTTATTGTCCACTTCCTGTACCAAACTTTCATTAATGACCGAAGGACACCCAATCCGTTGTTCATCATGCACATTTGTGTGGCCATCTTTAAATGCTCTCACCCCCTTTCTTACCATTCCATCACTAAAAATGTTTTCTCCATAAACTGCACAGATCTCACGATGAATACCGATCACTTTTAGGCCTTTAGCACTAAGAAATCTTATAACAGCCTGTACTTCACAGTCGGCGGGACTCACAATTATCGAAGGCATCTTAAACACTCAGTATACAACATAAACAAGGAAGAATCAGACCATAATGGCGTGAGTGCATAGACAACAGATGTAGGTACACAGTGCACATGCGCAGAACGCTGACCGCAGCGCTGTGGCCGCGGTGTGGCAAGAAAAACACGCTTCATAGTACAAGCTGGACAAATTATTGTGTTCTTCAGTCTGAAGGCTGGTTTGATTCAGCTCCCCAAGGCAGTATCTCTTGTTAAAGTCTCTTCCTCTCTCTGTCACTGTTGTACCGTACCTCCACCTGAGCCTGATTAACACAAAACCATGGCCATAGTGACTCAGCTATTTCAACAGATAGAAGAATCTTTTAATGTACATACTTATAACCACATTGCATTCCCGTTGCTAACCACACCAAGGGACAAGTGACGAGCACAGAGACATGGAGCTCACAAATTCAAATGGTTTCTGAACTAATTGAGATTCCTTTGCAACAATGAAACTTTTATACTTTGTTGAACATATCATGGATAAGTTCGGCAAGGTATCTGTGTTGAAAAAAATGGGAAATGGACCCCTGATTTTCAGAACATCAGCAGCTGTTCTTTGGGTTAATTAGTTTCAAATGGATACAAGGTGCAATAGCTATACAGAGATGAAGCACTCCTGAAATGTGACAAACTATCTCAATCTGACCCAATGTCTTATGCGCCACCAAGACCTGATACTTAAAATCTACAAATTGCAAGCCGATCTAGCAAGAGTCCATTTCCTCCACTGAATCCAGAAAGCTCCAAAAGACAACAGAATTGACACTTGTGCCTCTGTCCTTGGTTCTGAAGGGAACATGTTGCCTGAAAAGTTAAAGTTATAATTCACATAGGCAGTGGTGAATGGTACATTCGCCCACTGATGAGATGATTTCAGTGCCAATTCTACAGTCACATCTCCTCTGCTGCACCGCTGAGACCCTCTGTAGGAAGTGCAGAAGGGCTTTGCATGTGAACCAACGTGCAAACAACCTCACATGGTACCTGTTCAAACCAATATCCTCCATCTTCATCAGACTGTCTCATGCTCAAAAAAAGAGAGGGAGATCCAAGAATATAAAACACTAGAACATTACCTTATTTTGAGACCAGAAAGAAGTATGAAAGTCTGCACACTATCAACATGGTTACAAATTTCACAAGTGGTGTTCAGTCTTCTAACTAATATGCCTTCTAGCCATGACCATAGAAATCACTCATCACTCAATCCACCTTCTGAAGAAGAGACCACAAACTACTTCAGTCTGCAAACCTACAGCACCAGCTAGGCGTTTATGCTGGTGCATCCAGGAACACTTCAACTGTCTTTCGCACTAACAGAGAGGAGAGCACTATCCAAAGTGCCCCCCTCCCTACAAGAGCAGAGACATGATCTCAAACAAGTCAGTGGATGAAAGAGCCACAGGCAGTGAGTCGCAGAGAGCTTAAAGGCATGAAAATCACACAAACTCAAACCACATCTCCCAGTAAACAAAAGAAAAAGCCCAAACCAAAAAAGGTCCAGCAATTCTGACCAAACCGGACTCATCCACCCTCCTTACATACAGAAGAATGCGCAGAAGACACTAGACCAACTAACACTATAGACTCTGCAATCATTCACCCTCACTGCCTTTGCTTCTCCTCTTTTATGTCATTAAAATGGTATTGTAATGGTTGCTACCACAACCTCGTAGAGATTCATGAACTGATGGCCAACTGTCCCACAATATGTTGTGAGGGTACAGAATTGGGCTGGATGAAATTTGGGGCCTTGCTCAAACTTCAGAGGTACGAAATATTCTCTTCCCTCATTGTCTATAAATGAGCCAGCATATGTACATTTAATTTTATTATAATTTTAATGACAAGTAAAAGGGATTAGTATGTAGGTGCTCCTTTGGCAGCATTTAGCACATGGAGTTTGACTACAGAAACATCTACATCACAGCAGGTAACTGGTGCATGGAGCTGCCAGTACCATGTGGAAAGCCAAGGAGCAACTCATCACGATGTAGTTCAGTGAAGATGTAAGACAAGAATACTAACAAAAACAATTGTGCGCCTTATTTAAAGCTTTTAGTTTAATATGAGGTTCGCTACTGCTCAAACCACATCCCTGTACTTAAATATGTAATAAAAGTTAATTGTTATTTTAAAATGGTAGAAGTTATTTAAGGCAAATAGCAACTGAAGAATAAGAAATCAATAAATCAAGATCAAAATCAAATCACACATTAGAAGTGTTTAAAAGTGAAAGTGCAATGTCGGAATAATGTAATAAAGTAGTAGTTTGCCTTGGACAATCGTTGAGGACCTGACTTTGATATATAGATGTGAAGGTTAAAAATGTAAATGTTAATAAAGTTTGTTTTATTTAAAAATCGCTCAGAGGCTTAACTTTTCAGCACACTCTCGTACTTTCTGTGAGCATTTGTAGCCATATGATCCACGCACTACACATAGAACTGACAATGTACGTAGTGTAGAAGTAGCACTGGAATAATGATTTGCACTTTAAGCGAGAACATTTGGCATGGTTGAAATATATTAACAGGTTTTGTTTTTCGATTGCACTATAGTGCAAAGTGCAGACACTAAACTAGCAGTCAACTGTGAATTTAAACAAACTTGAATTTTGACCTCCAAAGGGGTAAGAAAAGGTGCAGGGAAACAAGCCATTTCACATCCAGTCTGCACCTTTGTTCTGCGTTTGTCTTGACACATAGTCATACGGTTCATCAGTCTCTTCTGGTAGTCTCCTGCCGCCATGTGGTGAGTAGATTTTTTATCTATCCATTTATATTACATCTGATGATCATACTCGGTGATGGATCAGGATTAGTTTTTTCATCTATTTAAAAATAGAATACAATGAACGAAATACAACACAAAGCCTTTAGTAATGGTTACCATGTAATTACTTGTTGGCAGTGTCATAAATGAGGTAGTTCAGACCTGACATCTACCAGTATTTGACACAACTGCAGTTCAAACTGCTTACCACCTATAACTGCCACATTAAAACATTCACAATATAACAACTTCTGAGATTTAGCTAGCACAGAAATGTACAAGTTTCTTTGTTCTAAGATGCTGATCATCAAGCGCACATCTGTTTTGGATGTGCGTTCTTACCCACATTATCTTCTGAAATTGGGCTTCACTAGATGACCTGCAATACAAGTAATTGAAAACTGAGTACATTTCCAGTATTCATATCCAGAAAATAAAGCTACTTCAAACTATCTCTGATAAAATAGTTCCTCTGGATACAATTCACTATGACATAGCATTTACTAAGTAATTTTGAGTTTTCCCAATTTGAGGCAGAGTTCGCATTGTAAGGTAACAGGGGATAATATGGAACTCTTTCAAGTATGTAAGGTAACAGGGGATAATATGGCACACTTTCAAGTAATTTAAAATTTAAAGCACAGCAGCAGAGATAACATGCTGGGCAAAATAGACCGGAAAATACTTGTTTTGTTTTTTGATGGACATTGTAGTTCCGTTGGATAGTGTTTTGGTTTTCTTTTAATTGCAACGAATTATATAAGTGTGGTGATAATTTGTAAAATTATATAATGTATTTAGATTTAAGTATTTAAATATTATAAAATATTGTAAACGAATTGTGGCCATGTTTAGCGATTATTTTGACTACTGTGGTGTCATGTGACCCGACTTAGGACTGTGGATATGAGCGGGAAAATCGTGGTCTTTTGTCGTGGGCCGTTGTGGTGGTGAGTTGGGAGCGGCAAAGTGCCGCGAGTGCAAGCATGGACGCCAGGGTATGCGAAGGAACAAAGTGAAAGTATGTGGGTGTGAGACAAACAGTGTACGAATTGCACCGATTATAATTTGTGACCTACCCCCATGAACCATGGACCTTGCCGTTGGTGGGGAGGCTTGTGTGCCTCAGCGATACAGATAGCCGTACCGTAGGTACAACCACAACGGAGGGGTATCTGTTGAGAGGCCAGACAAACGTGTGGTTCCTGAAGAGGGGCAGCAGCCTTTTCAGTAGTTGCAAAGGCAACAGTCTGGATGATTGACTGATCTGGCCTTGTAACAATAACCAAAACGGCCTTGCTGTGCTGGTACTGCGAACGGCTGAAAGCAAGGGGAAACTACGGCCGTAATTTTTCCTGAGGGCATGCAGCTTTACTGTATGATTAAATGAGGATGGCGTCCTCTTGGGTAAAATATTCCGGAGGTAAAATAGTCCCCCATTCGGATCTCCGGGCGGGGACTACTCAAGAGGATGTCGTTATCAGGAGAAAGAAAACTGGCGTTCTACGGATCGGAGCGTGGAATGTCAGATCCCTTAATCGGGCAGGTAGGTTAGAAAATTTAAAAAGGGAAATGGATAGGTTAAAGTTAGATATAGTGGGAATTAGTGAAGTTCGGTGGCAGGAGGAACAAGACTTATGGTCAGGTGACTACAGGGTTATAAACACAAAGTCAAATAGGGGTAATGCAGGAGTAGGTTTAATAATGAATAGGAAAATAGGAATGCGGGTAAGCTACTACAAACAGCATTGTGAACACATTATTGTGGCCAAGATAGATACGAAGCCCACACCTACTACAGTAGTACAAGTTTATATGCCAAATAGCTCTGCAGATGACGAAGAAATTGAAGAAATGTATGATGAAATAAAAGAAATTATTCAGATAGTGAAGGGAGACGAAAATTTAATAGTCACGGTTGACTGGAATTCGAGTGTAGGAAAAGTGAGAGACAGAAACGTAGTATGTGAATATGGATTGGGGCTAAGAAATGAAAGAGGAAGCCGCCTGGTAGAATTTTGCACAGAGCACAACTTAATCATAGGTAACACTTGGTTTAAGAATTATGATAGAAGGTTGTGTACATGGAAGAACCCTGGAGATACTAAAAGGTACCAGATAGATTATATAATGGTAAGACAGAGATTTAGGAACCAGGTTTTAAATTGTAAGACATTTCCAGGGGCAGATGTGGACTCTGACCACAATCTATTGATTATGACCTGTAGATTAAAACTGAAGAAACTGCAAAAAGGTGGGAAGTTAAGGAGATGGGACCTGGATAAACTGAAAGAACCAGAGGTTGTACAGAGTTTCAGGGAGAGCATAAGGGAACAATTGACAGGAATGGGGGAAAGAAATACAGTAGGAGAGGAATGGGTAGCTTTGAGGGATGAAGTAGTGAAGGCAGCAGAGGATCAAGTAGGTAAAAAGACGAGGGCTAGTAGAAGTCCTTGGGTAACAGAAGAAATATTGAATTTAATTGATGAAAGTAGAAAATATAAAAATGCAGTAAATGAAGCAGGCAAAAAGGAATACAAACGTCACAAAAATGAGATCGACAGGAAGTGCAAAATGGCTAAGCAGGGATGTCTAGAGGACAAATGTAAGGATGTAGAGGCTTATCTCACTAGGGGTAAGATAGATACTGCCTACAGGAAAATTAAAGAGTCCTTTGGAGATAAGAGAACCACTTGTATGAACATCAAGAGCTCAGATGGAAACCCAGTTCTAAGCAAAGAAGGGAAAGCAGAAAGGTGGAAGGAGAATATAGAGGGTCTATACAAGGGCGATGTACCTGAGGACAGTATTATGGAAATGGAAGAGGATATAGATGAAGATGAAATGGGAGATACGATACTGCGTGAAGAGTTTGACAGAGCACTGAAAGACCTGAGTCGAAACAAGGCCCCCAGAGTAGACAACATTCCATTGGAACTACTGACGGCCTTGGGAGAGCCAGTCCTGACAAAACTCTACCATCCGGTGAGCAAGATGTATGAAACAGGTGAAATACCCTCAGATTTCAAGAAGAATATAATAATTCCAATCCCAAAGAAAGCAGGTGCTGACAGATGTGACAATTACCGAACAATCAGTTTAATAAGCCACAGCTGCAAAATACTTACACGAATTCTTTACAGACGAATGGAAAAACTAGTAGAAGCTGACCTCGGGGAAGATCAGTTTGGATTCCGTAGAAATACTGGAACACGTGAGGCAATACTGACCTTATGACTTATCTTAGAAGAAAGATTAAGGAAAGGCAAACCTACGTTTCTAGCATTTGTAGACTTAGAGAAAGCTTTTGACAATGTTGACTGGAATACTCTCTTTCAAATTCTAAAGGTGGCAGGGGTAAAATACAGGGAGCGAAAGGCTATTTACAATTTGTACAGAAACCAGATGGCAGTTATAAGAGTCGAGGGACATGAAAGGGAAGCAGTGGTTGGGAAGGGAGTAAGACAGGGTTGTAGCCTCTCCGCGATGTTATTCAATCTGTATATTGAGCAAGCAGTAAAGGAAACAAAAGAAAAATTCGGAGTAGGTATTAAAATCCATGGAGAAGAAATAAAAACTTTGAGGTTCGCCGATGACATTGTAATTCTGTCAGAGACAGCAAAGGACTTGGAAGAGCAGTTGAACGGAATGGATGGTATCTTGAAGGGAGGATATAAGATGAACATCAACAAAAGCAAAACGAGGATAATGGAATGTAGTCGAATTAAGTTGGGTGATGCTGAGGGAATTAGATTAGGAAATGAGACACTTAAAGTAGTAAAGGAGTTTTGCTATTTGGGGAGCAAAATAACTGATGATGGTCGAAGTAGAGAGGATATAAAATGTAGACTGGCAATGGCAAGGAAAGCGTTTATGAAGAAGAGAAATTTGTTAACATCGACTATAGATTTAAGTGTCAGGAAGTCATTTCTGAAAGTGTTTGTATGGAGTGTAGCCATGTATGGAAGTGAAACATGGACGGTAAATAGTTTGGACAAGAAGAGAATAGAAGCTTTTGAAATGTGGTGCTACAGAAGAATGCTGAAGATTAGATGGGTAGATCACATAACTAATGAGGAAGTATTGAATAGGATTGGGGAGAAGAGAAGTTTGTGGCACAACTTGACCAGAAGAAGGGATCGGTTCGTAGGACATGTTCTGAGGCATCAAGGGATCACCAATTTAGTATTGGAGGGCAGCGTGGAGGGTAAAAATCGTAGGGGGAGACCAAGAGATGAATACACTAAGCAGATTCAGAAGGATGTAGGTTGCAGTAGGTACTGGGAGATGAAGAAGCTTGCACAGGATAGAGTAGCATGGAGAGCTGCATCAAACCAGTCTCAGGACTGAAGACCACAACAACAACAACAACAACATAATTTGTGAACTTAAAAATGCATGGCCACAACGTTAAAGTGTTTCTTTTGAATAAATAAGTTTCAATCTGATCGTGTATAGTTCAATTCACTGCTCTTCAAAAGCCAGCCAATATCAGACTCAATAATAGGGGCGATAATGCAACCGTTTACTACCAACCCCCTTTTCAGATGAGCCACGTGAAAAATAGGTAGTAAAAGAGCCCGAGTTCAGTTGCAATTGGGGGCTCGTCCGGGATAGGACTTTCTTCCATATTCCATAGTATTTCGGAATCAAATGTCCGTCTGATGTTAGGCTTTTGAACAGTCAGTGTGGGGGCTCGGAGCTAAATCGGTGCATTCGCAGTACCGGAGTGTTTGTGCTGGACAAGATACGCGCTGCCCCGTGATTACGCCGATATAAGGCCACCACGGTTGTTAAGCAGTTAGTTACACAGTCTGATGAGTCGACCACGTGTTGCCGCAGGTAAAACCGCCGTGCTTGCCGTGTCCACGTGTTGCCATGGGTAAAACAGTCGTCCGTGCTGCGAGAAGAAACCGTCGTCCGTGCCACGTTCATGTGTTGCTACGGGTAAAGCAGGCGAAGCTGTATCCACGTGCTGCTGACGATCAACGCCGTCGTCCATGCCACCGACCAACATGACTACATGCTGCCAGGGGCCTACGCAACGTGTTCTCGCTCCTGGTTGAGTTTGCTGTGTGTCCACGCCGCCGATTACGATTCATTGCATAGCTGTGCTGCGGAGCTCACTGCAGACGTCGCGTCACATGAGGATATAAAAGATAAGTACAGCCAGCAGCTACATTGCAAAATTGTGTCCTTTCATTAGCCATGGCCGATGAGACGCGTGAATCTCAAAGTGAAGGCGAATCAGTGGATGTTAGGAGTACCTGTAGTAGCCCTAGCATGCCAAAAGAAATAGGCTGGATACCAGGAAGTGACCTCAGCACATTTTTTATAAAACTTACTAGTAAATTAGGAGAAATAGACTCGAAAATAGGGAATATAAAAACTGCAATAGTTGGAGAAATGGATTCGAAAATAGGGGATATGGAATTAAGGTTTAGTGATAAAATAAAGACAGTGAGTGAAAAATTTGATCAGCTGGATCTCAAATTACAGATAAAGTTGAAAACACAGTTAAAATTGTTGAGGGAATTATCGAGAGAGTTGATGAGGTTGAAAGAGGCCTAGTAGCCAAGGTGGACACTGTGCAAAGTAATCTTGTGGAGCAGATTCAGGTACAGGAACAGAAATGCACATTATTTCAAAGACAAACAGAGGCAGACACTGAATCCATTAAGATAGGAGCGCTGGATTGCCATAAGGGAATTACTGACAATAAGAAGGAATTAGAAGGGGAAATAAATGTCTTGAGGGAAATAGTTAATACTGTGGCAGCAGGGAATGGAAATATATTGTTGGGATATCCTCTGGGGCATGGATTTCAGTCAAAACCTTTTAATGGGGAGAATAAATACCATGCAGTTGACTTTCTAGCTGCATGTAAGGATAACTTTGTGACAGGGATGAGTGAGCAGGCAAAAATTAAATATGTTAAGAGGCAGTTGGAAGGGGGAGCTCAAACATAGGCAAACCAAAATGATGATAAATTTTGTGATTTTAAAACCTTCGAAAACCTGTTCTTGAACAAATACTGGGGCCAAGCAAAACAATTAAGATTGCAAAACGTTTTTTTGAATGGATCCAGTTAAAAGAGTGGAAAGGAAAGTATGAGAGAGTTCTGTGTTAGAGAACTGAATAAATTAAATCATCTGGATAGGCCACTGGGCGTATTAACAGAAATATCTACACTAAAGAGAAGATTACCAGAGCATTTGCAATGGGATTTGATTCACAGTGCAACAGATTCAGTGGAAGAATTTCTTAATTTTGTGGATAATATGGACAGGGCATTGTGTTACAGACCTAAATACATGGAACATAGGGAGAGTGGGAGGTATCATGAAAGGGGAAACAGTATTAATTATGAATACAGTAATAACCATAACAGGTGGAGAGAAGATAGTAGTGATCAGGATAGAGATTGGAGAAGCAAGCCACAAAGGTATAACAGAAATTTTGGAGGGAGAAGAGACAATTTTGATCAGATGAGGAGTGATAGAGAAGGTATGAGAGTAGGAATGCCAGATGCAAATGGACAGGGTAGGCAATCAAAAAACTAATTGATGCCTCACTTAAGGTCCGCAGGGGGGTTGGTAATTATGTGAACAGGGCCAGACAAGGACATGATGGGATGAGTAATAAAGTCAGCAAGGAAAATAGGGAAATTGGGATATGTCATATGGATGCTGTCTTAGGAAATGAAAATCTATGGGGGGTTTTAACAATTATAGAAATACAGATAAAAGGTATAAGAAGAAAAAAGGGAACAAGGCTAATATCAGCAAGGAACAGTGTGAGTTTTACATTGATGACATGTTTAAAAGGGAAGAGAAATTACAAGCAGAGGAGGACAATATTGGTTTGTGTGCAGCAAAATTCTTTGAAAGATCAGAGACAGAGGTAGTTTCATCAAAAGGGGGAACAGAAGTGGATATGGAATGAAGGGGCAATGTTCACAGTAATAATGGGTGTGATGAATGGGTAGAGATGTCTATTGGAAATAGTATGGAGAATTGTGGAAAAGGTGAGGAGAGGGTTATTCAGTGTGATGTAAAGGCTAATATGAGTGGTGTATTTGACAATGTGGAAAATGCTGGTAAATTACCTACTGATAAGGTTACTGTGCTTGTGGGTGCAGGTGTTAACTGTGGTAGTGATAACGACTTCAGTGTGGATATGGAAATGCGTAATGCTATGGAGAATGTTGCTGTAGGTTGCCCAGAAGATAAAATTGAAACCTATGTTTTCTTAACTGATGATGCAAGCCTCAAAGATGTTAATTGTGGATGGTTAGGAAAGGAGGAGGCTGATTATGATTTGAGTGATTGGGTGTCCTATGCAAAATTACATAAAGCTTTGATGCCTGAAGAATGGGGTAAAATAAAATTTAAATTTGCCAGAAAATTGGAAGAATTAAGTGAAGAAGAGGATGTGGAGTTTGCTATTAAGGATCTGTTTGAAGGGGATACTGATGTATGTTTTGGAGAAAGACCTAAAGATATTTGCATTATGCAAGAGGAAAGCAGGAGTGAAGTAGAAAGAGATTTATTACAGGAATGAGGGCTGAACAGAGTAGAAATAGAGGTGATACAGCCAATAATTGATATCAGTGTGGGGGAGTTGCAGATATAGCATTATTAGACTCTGGCTCAAGTTTATCTGCAATCTCTGAATCTTTCTGGCAGCAAATTAAAGGTTTAGGATTAATAGAATTACCAGTTACAGGAGTCAAAATTAAGACAGCAACTGGGACATGTAGCAAGCCCATCAGCAAGGAAGTATTACTGGAATTTAATAGTAATGAGTATTGTTTTGATATTAGTTGCTTTGTGGTGAAGGGTTTGGCATTGAATGTAATTTTGGGTATGGACTTTTTGTACAAGTATGACTGTAGCATTTTTGTAAAGGACAGAGTGGTAGAATTTGATGCTGGTGGAAATAGACAAAGAATAAAATTTAAAGGGGAATTAAAAGGAGGTGAGACAATTACTCATTTACAAAGGATAGAAGAGTTAGGTGATGAGATGTGCACTTAACAGCAGATACATGACAAAGTAAATGAAATGGGACATTTAAATGAGGAACAAAAGGTGCAGCTTACAGGTTTATTGTGTAAGCATAAGCATGTGTTCTCTGACAGACCTGGAAAAGTCGTAGATTTCAGTTATGTTTTGAGGGTATTGCCACATGAAGTGATAAGGGCCAAACCTTATCCTATAGCAATAGCTAATAGAGAGGCTGTAAGGGCAAGGATACAGATGATGTTGAAGTGGGGCATACTGGAAATGGGGAGGAGTGAGTATTGTAATCCAATAGTAGTGGTGAAAGAGGGATGGTTCTATAAGAATAGTATTGGATGCAAGAAAGCTAAATAAAATAATAGTCAAAGAAAGTGATCAGCCAGAGAACATGGATGAGCTGTTGCAAAAATTTTATAATGTTAAAATTCTGTCAAGTGTTGATTTGACTTCAGGGTTCTGGCAGGTGCAATTGGCTGAAGAGAGCAGAAAGTACACTGCTTTCTTATTTGAGGGCAGGACTTATATGTTTACAGTTGTGCCATTTGGTTTATCAATATCTGTAGCAGTTTTTGTAAGGGCTTTAAGTCATGTATTGGGTGATGAACTAATGAGAAAATTGACAGTGTACGTAGATGACATTTTGATTACGAGTAGCAATTGGCAAGAGCACTGTCAGCTGTTGGAGGATGTATTCAAGGCTATATCTAAGGGGGGGGGGGGATGACCCTTAAGTTAAATAAGTGTGAATTTTTTCAAGCAACATTACTATTTCTCGGTAATCAGTTAACTCCTGATGGCATTCTGCCCAATAAAGAGAAAATCAAGGCTATTGTTGACTGCAAGTTGCCAACGAACAGGAAACAATTGAAATCATTTATAGGACTATGTTCCCCCCCAGGGGGTCCACAACTCTTTTGTGGATACGTGCTTAGCGAGCACAGGACCCCGAGCTAATGTGGCCCTCCTTACTTTCTGGGCTGCATACCTTCCTTTTCCGCATCCTTCCCTCTCCCCCATCTTCGCCTCTCCTCCCCTCGCCTCTGGCTCTTTCCTTCCCTTTCTCCCCCTCTGGGAGTATGGTTTGTGCCTACGTCCGGAGACGGACGCTCGTAAATGTACCGCATTCTTTGCCTTCTCTGCTTGTATGTCTTCATCCTTCCTTTGTCCTTCTCTTTTCCTTACCTCTTCTCTTTACCCTTTTCTCTGCTGCGGCATTTGAGACCTCTCCTCTTTCCTTTCCCTTTCTTTGTTTTCCCTTTCTCTTTCTTCCTCCCTGTGTGTGTCTGAAGGCTGACCCACGCATTTTTGTGCGTAGCCGGTGACGGGGTAACGCGTAATTCCCCGCCCCGGGTAGACAGGTAGGACATGTACGTACCCCCTGGTAACAGCCAGGCCCAGGGAGGGGTGATTACCCAAGCTGATATCTTCCGAAAGTGCCGATTGGTCCCTCCGTCCGTTTGTTGGGAGATGTGACCTGAGGTGTGTTCCGCAATGGTTTCATCACCTTCCACTATGTCTGCTCACAAGTGTAAGTTCACTGAGTCTCAGCCACAGACAGTTCTTCCATCGTTGTCACAGTTCCTTATTATTTCTCGGTCTGACGAAGGTCACGACTTCTCCACGGTCAACCCTTTCATTATTCAGAAAGGTGTCGACGCAATTGCAGGTCCTGTAAAGTCTTGTTCCAGATTATGGAATGGCACCCTGTTGTTAGAAACAGTCAGTGCCCTTCAGGCACAAAAATTGCTGCGTACTTCACTGCTCCACACCTTCCCTGTCCGGGTTGAAGCGCACCACACTTTAAATTCCTCGCGTGGAGTCGTTTATACACGCTCCCTCGATGGATTGTCTGACGAAGAAATTCAGCACTACCTGTCTGACCAGGGCATAACGGCTGTTCATAGAGTTATGAAAAGGGTTGACACGAACATCATTCCAACCCGCACTGTCTTCTTGACATTTGACAAAGTTCAACTCCCATCCAAAATAAAAACAGGCTATGAGATAATTTCCGTTCGCCCTTATGTCCCAAACCCTACGCATTGCTATCGGTGTCAGCGGTTCAATCACACCAGCCAGTCCTGTTCCAATCCAGCCAAATGTGTTACGTGTGGCAAGGATGCCCATGAGGGTGCTTGTCCACCTCCATCCCCTCGCTGCATCAACTGTATGGGTGACCACGCTGCTTCCTTTCGAGGTTGCCCCGTTCTTAAGGACGAAAAGCTCATCCAGGAAATCAGAGTGAAGGAAAAGGTGTCGACCTTTGCTGCTCGAAAATTATTCGCCAGTCGACAGCCCACCGTGCCACAGACAGGAAAATACAGCACTGTCCTTGCTTCTCCTCGGCCAACAAAGGAGGCGGCCACGCAGACTTGCGACCTCACCTTTAGTGCCACGGTCATCAGATCAGCCAGCGCAAAGATCGCCCGTTCAACCTCACCACTTTCGCCTGCCCACTCTCTGGCTCATCCTTCGTCGGGTTCTGCTAAATCTCGAGCCCAAAAGACAGACACCAAGACTTCAAAAAAAGAGCATACTCGTGAAGATTTTTTACGTACCCCAACTTCACAACCATCAGTTCCTCCTTCATCTAAACATCGTACTTCCAAGAAGGCTACAAAGAAACCCAGTTCATCTCCTTCTCCGCCAAGGCATGTCCCATCTACAGCACCACCTGGCGGAAATCGCCCTCGGCCGTCTTCTGTGTCGCCGAGGCGCACTGCTGGCGGCCGATCGCTGGTGGCGGGAGCTGCTCCTGAACAACCTATGGATCAGGATCTTCTGCCTTCGGCTGAATGCAATTCCATGTTGTCGGTCGCAAGCTCTGAGCAGTCGTTGAGTTGACAGCAACCTTCGTCACATTCCTCCATTTTCTGTTCACCCTATGTCCATTATCCACTGGAATATCTGTGGCATTCGAGCCAATCGGGATGAATTGTCGATTCTCTTACGATCCTACTCGCCAGTCATCTTCTGTCTTCAGGAAACAAAGCTGCGTCCCCATGACCGCTTTGTTCTCCCTCATTTTCAGTGCGTCCGATATGACCTCCCCTCTGTTGAAGGCACTCCAGCCCATGGAGGACTCATGATTCTTCTCCATGATACTCTCCATTATCACCCATTCCACTTAAACACTTCCTTCCAAGCTGTCACCGTCCGTCTTTCCCTTTCTGGATACACATTCTCTCTTTGTACTGTATCCATTCCATCGTCCACACCAATGGCACGAGCTGATCTCCTTCATCTTCTTGGTCAGCTTCCACCCCCCTATTTGCTGGTTGGGGACTTCAATGCCCACCACCCGCTTTGGGGATCTCCACATCCTTGTCCACGTGGCTCCCTATTGCTAGACGTCTTCCACCAAGCAGATCTAGTTTGCCACAACACTGGGGTCCCTACATTTTTGTCTGCCTCCACGACAAATTTATTTCATTTGGACCTTGTGGTCGGTACTGTTCCGCTAGCTCGGCGCTTCGAATGGTTCACCCTTGATGATACACACTCGAGTGACCACTTTCCATGTGTCCTTAGACTGCAGCCTCAACTGCCATATATGCGCCCGAGACGCTGGAAGTTTGCCAGGCCGACTGGACACTTTTCGTCCCTAGCGACATTCGATGACCGTCACTTTCCCAGCGTCGACGATGAGGTCACACACATTACCGATGTTATTCTTACAGCTGCGGAACGTTCAATACCACGCACCTCAGAATTGCCCCGGCGCCCCCCAGTTCCTTGGTGGAACGAGGCATGCCGTGACGCAATACGTGAGCGGCGATGTGCCCTCCGTGTTTTCCGCCACCATCCTACTTTGGCCAACTGTATCCGCTATAAGCAGTTCCGAGCACGATGCCGTCGTGTCATCCGCGATAGCAAGAAGGCAAGCTCGAAATTCTTTATTAGCACATTTAACACCTTCACTCCCTCCTTGGAAGTTTGGAGTCGGCTTCGACAGTTCTCAGGTGCGCCTAGTTTCTCCCCGGTCTCTGGGCTCACTGTCGCGCATGATACATTAGTGGACCCCATCGCAATTTCTAACTCATTGGGTCAGCACTTTGCTGAGATTTCAAGCTCTTCAAATTACCCGCCAGCGTTTCTCCCAAAGTAACGTGCAGCGGAAGTGCAACCTCTTGCTTTCTCCTCTCAAAATCGCGAAAGCTACAATACTGTTTTCTCCATGCGGGAACTCCAACATGCACTCTCCTCTTCTCGCTCCTCCGCCCGAGGACCAGATGGTATCCACATCCAAATGTTGCTGCAATTATCAACCCATAGTCTGCGTTACCTCCTTCGCCTTTATAATCGAATTTGGACCGACAGTACTTTTCCCAGACGATGGCGGGAAGCTATCGTCGTTCCTGTTCTGAAACCTGGAAAGGACAAACATCTCCCCTCTAGCTATCGCCCCATTTCTCTCACAAGTAGTGTCTGTAAGGTTTTGGAGCGTATGGTGAATTACCATTTAGCTTGGTGGCTGGAATCCCGCAGTCTTTTAACACCTGCCCAATGCGGATTCCAAAAGCATCGTTCTGCAGTTGACCATCTTGTTGCTCTCTCCACTTATATCATGAATAATTTTCTCCAGAAACGCCAAACAGTAGCAATATTTTTTGATCTGGAGAGAGCATACGATACCTGTTGGAGGACAGGTATCCTCCGCACACTGTTCTCTTGGGGCTTTCGAGGTTGGCTGCCCCTTTTTCTTTGCGAATTTATGGCAGAGCGCACATTTAGGGTGCGGGTGAACACTACTCTCTCCCGTACTTTCTCCCAAGAAAACGGGGTACCCCAGGGCTCCATGCTGAATGTTATACTGTTTGCCATTGCCATCAATCCAATTATGGATTGTCTCCTTCCTGATGTCTCGGGCTCCCTCTTTGTGGACGATTTTGCGATCTACTACAGCTCTCAACGGACCAGCCTTCTTGAATGATGTCTTCAAGGATGTCTCGATCGCCTCCACTCTTGGAGCATCGACACCGGCTTCAGTTTTTCTCCCAGTAAGACCGTTTGTGTTAATTTTTGGCGACGTAAGGAGTTTCTTCCGGCCTCCTTACATCTAGGTCCTGTCAACCTTCCATTTTCAGACGTCGCTAAATTCTTGGGTCTTATGTTTGACAGAAAACTGTGCTGGTCCTCCCACGTTTCCTATCTTTCGGCTCGCTGTCTGCGGTCCCTCAACACCCTCCGTGTCCTGAATGGTACCTCCTGGGGAACGGACCGAGTGGTCCTTCTCCGCCTCTATTGCGCCTTAGTGCGCTCGAAATTGGACTATGGAAGCATAGTCTACTCCTCTGTTCGGCCGTCTATTCTTCAACGTCTCGACTCTATCCACCACCGTGGATTACGTTTAGTGTCTGGAGCTTTTTACACCAGCCCTGTGGAAAGCCTTTATGCTGAGACTGCTGAACCTCCGCTGTCCAATCGGCGAGCAGTCCTTCTGAGTCGTTATGCAAGCCATCTGTCTTCCATGCCTGCTAATCCAGCCCATGACATTTTTTTCGATGCCTCCTTTGATGTAGGGTATGCAGGCCGCCCCTCCTCCCTACTACCACCGGGAGTCCGCTTCCGTCAACTGCTCCATTCTCTTTCCTTCTGCTTTCCTAAAATCTTCTTGACAACTTGGGGTACAGCACCGCCTTGGCTCCGTCCCCGGATCTGCCTGCTCCGAGACCTTTGTCGATTTCCCAAGGATGGTACCCCTTCACTTGTTTATCGTCGGGCATTTGCTGCTCTATGTGCACAAATGACGGACGCCACACTTATTTACACCGACGGCTCGAAAACATCGTTAGGTGTAGGGAGTGCCTATGTTGTTGGCGACACCCCAAATCACTTTCGGCTTCCCGACCAGTGTTCGGTTTATACTGCGGAGCTTTACGCTGTTCTCCAGGCTGTCCACTACATCCGCTGCCATCAGCGGATACAGTACGTTATCTGCTCAGATTCTCTCAGCTCTCTCCTCAGTCTCCAAGCTCTTTACCCTGTGCACCCTCTGGTCCACCGGATTCAGGACTGTCTGCGCTTGCTCCACCTGGGGGGCGTCTCGGTGGCGTTCCTCTGGCTCCTGGGACACGTTGGTATCTGCGGAAATGAGGCGGCCGATATTGCAGCCAAGGCTGCAGTCTCTCTTCTTCGGCCAGCTATTCAATCGATTCCCTTCGCCGATCTATGGAGCGTTTTATGTCATCATGTTGTTCATTTATGGCACATGCATTGGTCGACACTTCCCCAAAATAAATTGCGGGACATGAAAACTCTTCCTTGTGCTTGGACCTCTTCCTCCCGAACGCATCGTCGGGAGGAGGTAATTTTAACTAGACTCCGGATAGGGCACTGTCTTTTTAGCCATCGACATCTTTTAAGCGGCGATCCTCCCCCACTCTGTCCCCACTGCTCTCAGCTGTGGACAGTAAGACACCTTTTAATTGAGTGCCCCTATTTTAATCCGTTACACGCCTGTCTACAGCTGTCGCCTGATATATCGTCAATTTTAGCAGATGACACGCGCTCGGCCGATCGCGTTCTAGAGTTCATTAGTGCCAGTGAAATGACGTCAGTCATTTGAAGCTTTTTTTGGGACAACCAACCCCTTTCTGTAGTGGATTTTTAAGCCTTCCTTCTGCTTTTAGTTTCTCCAATTTTATGACTTTCGTTCCCATTGCTGCTGGTTTCCGTTTTCGGTTTTTTACTGTTTCCTAAGTCACAGACCGGGTGCTAATGACCATAGCAGTTTTGCGCCCTAAAACCAAAACAAAACAAAAAAAAGACTATGTTCATTCTATAGGAAGTACATAAGTGATTATAGCCTGAATTCACCTAACTTATGTAGACTATTAAAGAAAAGTGTAACCTGGTGCTGGACATCTGAGTGTGACCGGGAATTTAAAGCCATCAAGAATAGCTTAAAATACAGCAAAATTTTGTTCTATCCAGATTTGTCTTTGCCTTTCTGTATTGGGGCAGACAGCTTAGATTATGGGATAGGGGCAGTGCTATTTCAGGAGATGGTAGTAGATGGGAAGACCGAGCACAGGGCAATCGCTTTTGCAAGCAGAATGCTGTCCAAACATGAATTAATGTATGGTATCTCAGAGAAGGAACTTTTAGCCATAGTTTTTGGATTTCAGAAGTTCAGGATATATGTGGAAGGTAGGAAAGTGATTGTTTACACAGACCATAAGGCTCTGAGCTATGTGCAAGAATGTAAGCTGTTAAATAATAGACTCATGAGATGGGCGATGTTTTTGCAGCAGTTTAACTATGAGATAAGATATATTAAGGGCACAGACAACAATATGGCTGATGCCTTATCAAGATTACCTTTCATTGGAGAAGAACATGAAGCGAATGGAGACGAGAAAGAACCACAGATATTGTATATGAAAGGAGTGGGTGGAGAGAAGGAAATCAGATCCATCTGTAAGGACATGAGGAGACTTCAGAATGGGGACCAAACCTTGAAGTTTATCAAAACAAACTTTGGAAGTAAAGAACATGAAAAAATAGCTAAATATTATAGAATTTATAAGGGTATTTTATTTAGACGAAGAAATTTGGACAAAGAGGAGTGGAAGGTATGTTTTCCAGATGAGCATGCGGAAAAATTAATAAATTACATCCACCTTAGCCATGGGCATTATGGGGCTCAAAAATGTTTGTAAATACTGCAGGACTATGTTAGTTTTAACAACATGGCCAGGAGAGTAAAGAGACAGTTGGCTTCTTGTGATAAATGTCAAAAAGTGAAGTATAATACTATTGCAGTTCTACAAATGCATTAGGGGGCTTATTTGGAGCAAGGAGGTGCCACAGAAATCCAAGGGAATTATATACCGAACCTACTTTGTCCCCATATTGGCATACGGAAGTGAGACATGGGTAACGCACGAAAGCGACAAAAGTAGAATACAGACTAGTGAAATGAAGTTCCAGAGGAGCAGGTTGGGTGTAACAAGACGAGACAGATTGCGAAATGTGTATGTGAGGGAAAGACTAAAGGAAGAACCAGTACAGGACAGGATAGAAAAATCAAGACTGCAGTGGTATGGACACATGAAGAGAATGGATGAGGGAAGAATTCCAAAGAGGATGTTTGATCTGCAACTGGAGGGGAAGAGGCCCAGAGGAAGACCAAGGGATAGATGGATGAAGGGAGTGAAGGAATGTGTGATGAGAAGAGGAGAGAACTGGACGAAGGTAGAAGAGGGGGAATGGTGGAAAGACAGAACACGATGGAGAGGCTTGTGTTCCTGACAGACCCAGCCAGTGGCTGGAAACTGTCCAAGATGATGAATGGATGAATACTATTGCAGTACAAAGAGAGATGCAGAATATTGTTCCTAAAAGAAATGGTGAACTGCTGGCTATCGATTTATTTGGGAGGCTGCCAACAGGTCGAGGGGGTGTAAAGTATGTTCTTTTAGCTGTTGATGTATTCTCAAAGTTTGTAAGGCTGTATCCACTGAAAAAGGCCACTAGCCAGAATATAATTAACAAGCTAGAGAAAGATTACTTTGTGAATGTTATAAAACCAGAGAATGTTCTGTCTGATAATGGAGCACAATTTGTATCTAGTGTGTGGGGGAAGTTTATGCAAAGATCTGGGATGAAGCATATAAGGATTTCAGTGTATCACCCTGCAGGAAACCCTGCTGAGAGTTATATGAGGGAGCTGGGTAGGCTATGTAGGACATATTGCAGTAAAAAGCATAGTACTTGGGCAGAATATATAACTGTGTTTGAGGATCTTATGAACACAGTGAAGAGTTGTGCAACAGGATTCTCACCCTGTGAGCTCATGAAAGATATCAAGCCAGACAATCTAATAGCAGAACACATAGATTTTCCTCCATCTCAAGACTTGACAAGTCAAGAGGAGATGCATAAGGCCAGACAGCAAATGTTAAAGAAAGGACATGAGAGACAGAGGAGGCATGGATAAAGATATAAGACAACAAAGTTCAAGGAGGGAGATAAGGTGCTGGTGAGGAACAAGAAAAAATCCAGTGACATTGACGGCGAAATCAAAAAGTTATTTGAATTATACCATGGACCCTTTGAGATAATGGGTTGTCCACACCCTAATGCATATAGGTTGGTATATCCAGTGTCCAAAAAGCCATTTGGACTGAGAAATGTAACGGAGTTGAAAAAATATGTGGTAAAGAATAAAGGTTAAGGAAGTGAGATTCCCATGTACACTATTGTCGAGTTAAAAAAAAAAAAAAAATATTGGGGGCTATGTATACGTGTATTTATAATTGGAGTATTATTTGTGTTACTGTGTATGTTGCGATGCCATTGTTGGTGGTCAACAGACTTCATTATACTGTATGTATTTGCAATAAGGGAATCTGTTGTCCAATGGATTTGCACAATTGGTGTGGGTGTGATAGAAGCCTTGTTGAGTCATACGGGAACTGAAACCTACTGTACATATAGTCTATTTCTGTATAAATGTGTGGAGAATATAGGAGGGAGGAAATCTGCAAATAGAGTTTATTAAAATTTCTAATGTATCTGTGGCACCTGGAGTTGATACTGGTGTGTGGGGGTGGGATTGTTGCTGGGACAGTCATGTAGGGCAGTCACTAAATATGCAAATTGTAGAGGCATATGGGAAATAGTTAACTTGCTTATTATAAGATGTTCATGAGGGAAGTGAGGGAAAGAACACTAATGGCTAAGTGGATGCTTGTAAAAGTTTATGACCTTAGTGAGTTTGTTTGCCATTTATGATTGAATCTAGATAGCCATGGAAATGTCATAAAAGAATGGGTTTCAAGATATTGCCAAATATTATGTGAAAATTTATATAGGAATTCATAAAAAAAATATTGAGTGTATTTATGTACAGTGATATAGCTGTATGGATGCTTAAAAAAAAATATATAAGAATGAATCAGCATCTGGGAATAAATTCTCTTGGTGCGGGGGGGGGGGGGGGGGGTAGAAGTGTTGGAGGTCCTGATCTGGGAACATTTGAAGGGTGAAATAGAATATATTTAACTATGCCATGTTTGTGTTTGATTTGTGTGCATGTTTGTCATTTGTACAAACCTCAATAAGAACTTATCAGTGAAAACAGGATGTTCCAGGGAGGATTTGGATAGCCTGATTCCTGGGAAATGTGGGTCTGCATGTCTAGGCAAGATTTATGAGAATTTGATTAAATTTTGATTGAATGGCTTGGCTAATGAGAGGAAGCACAGTGTTGCTGGCTGACAAGTTTGGAAAGACTGTATTCCAATGCATAAACCTGTGAACACAAGGATCTGGTTACAACAACTTCGTGCAACTTACAGAAACAACTGTGTAAAAAGTGGAAGTGTTAATGCGCAGTGAGTGTGCAACCTACATACAGACTAACAAGGGCATTTATTTTGCCTGCCCAATCAGACTCAATAGGATACTATCTAATTGTATATTTGAGTTGGATACATTGTTGGATTATGTATATATGTTTTCTAATGACAGTACTTACACTTATTAACTCTCCACTATAACACTGTTCTACATGTTTTGGTGCCATTGTAGTTATAATTAAAATGTTTAATATATAAAGTAATATGGGTTCACTCCATTTGGTGCTACTTCATGTTGCTGTTACTAAGGTAATGTCTCCATGAAGTGGGGGTATGTAAGGTAACAAGGGATAATATGGAACTCTTTCAAGTATGTAAGGTAACATGGGATAATATGGCACTCTTTTAAGTAATTTAAAATTTAAAGCACAGCAGCAGAGATAATATACTGGGCAAAATAGACCGGAAAATACTTGTTTTGTGTTTTGATGGACGTTGTAGTTCCGTTGGATAGTGTTTTGGTTTTCTTTTAATTGCAACGAATTATATAAGTGTGGTGATAATTTGTAAAATTATATAATGTATTTAGATTTAAGTATTTAAATATTATAAAATATTGTAAACGAATTGTGGCCATGTTTAGCGATTATTTTGACTACTGTGGTGTCATGTGACCCAACTCAGGACTGTGGATATAAGCGGGAAAATCGAGGTCTTTTGTCATGGGCCGTTGTGGTGGTGAGTTGGGAGCGGCAAAGTGCCGTGAGTGCAAGCATGGACGCCAGGGTATGCAAAGGAACAAAGTAAAGTGTGTGGGTGTGAGACAAACAGTGTTCGAATTGCACTGATTATAATTTGTGAACTTAAAAATGCATGGCCACAACGTTAAAGTGTTTCTTTTGAATAAATAAGTTTCAATCTGAACATGTATAGTTCAATTCACTGCTCTTCAAAAGCCAGCCAATATCAGACTCAATAATAGGGGCGATAATGCAACCGTTTACTACCAACCCCCTTTACAGATGAGCCACGTGAAAAATAGGTAGTAAAAGAGCCAGAGTTCAGTTGCAGCATCTACGTTTGCATTTATTGCAAACTTTGTGGTTCCCAACTTATTGAAATGTAAATCCTAATCATTTTAATGTCCACTCCAATCCTGTCAGAATTGCACCAATAAATGTGTTGCAATACAGGAATCGCATTTCTTAGATGATCATGTCCCTGATTTTAGCCATTATCACAATCAACGCAGAGAGTTTATCTGGAGGCGTATGGACACTAATGCACTCCAAGATGTAGAGAAAACTACTCCTTTTAATAACAGAAAATATACAATAGCTATCCGTATTCAAAGCGGGGGGGGGGGGGGGGGGGTTGTTATAGGTAGAGGCAAGGATAATTTCGGGAGTGGAGTGTGCGTTTTAAGGATAACTTGCAGCCATACAGTTCAGAAAAGCTGATGATGGAGGGAAGGATCCAGATGGCCTGGGTTATGAAGAAGCCATTACAATCAAGCATGATGTGTTCAGCTGCATTTTGAGTTACAGGGTGGTCCACTTTGGTCTTTGCCACAGTTTGGCGGTGGCCATTCATCCTGGTAGACAGCTGGTTGGTAGTCATATCAATATAAAAAGCTGTGCAGTCGTTGCAGCAGAGCTGGTACATGATATGGTCAGCTTTTGATGGTGTAGGACAAGCCTATGACAGGACTGGGATAGGAAGTGCTGTGTGGGTGGATTGGGCAGGTCTTGCACCTGAACCATCCACAGGGATATGATCCCAGTGGCAAGGGGTAGGATTGGGAGTGGCACAGAGATAGACTAGGATGTTCTGGAGGTTGGGTGGGTGACGGAACAAACTTTAGGAGGGGTGGGAAGGATCTCAGGTAGAATCTCCCTCATTTCAGGGCATAAATGACAGATAATCAAAGCCCTGATGAAGTATGTGGTACAGCTGTTCCAGTTCGAGATGGTATTGGGTGACAAGGGGTCACTCCTTTGTAACCGGTTCTAGGGGTGGTGGGATATGGAATGGGAAATCTCTTTGTGGGCTAGGGGATAATGCCCGTCTGTGAGGACCTCTGTGAGAACTTCAGAATACTGAGCAAGGAAGCTCTCATCACTACAGATATGCCGTATCCAGGTGGCCAGATGATATGGGAAGGATTTTTTGGTGAATAAAGAATGGCAGCTATTAGAATGTAGGTACCATAGTTTTGGTGGGTTTAATGTGGATACAGGTGTGGATGGAGTCTTTAGAGAGGAGATGGTCAAAGTCCAGGAAAGGTGGAATGCTGGGCTGAGAAGTGGCAGGTGCAGCTGATGGGAGAGTAGGTGTTGAGGTTGTGAAGGAATGAGAATAGGGTTTCTTGGCACTGTAGATCATGAAGATATCATCTATGAACCCGACCAGACTAAGGGTTTGGGATTTTGGGAGACTAGGTGGTTTCCTCTAGATGGTCCATAAACAGGTTGGCATAGCAGGGTGCCATGGGGGTGCCCATGGCTGTGCTGCAGATTTGTTTGTATACCTTCCCTTCATAGGAGAAGTGTTATATTACCATACAGCTAGTAAGATGTATGAGGAATGAGGCAGTGGGTCTGGAGTGTAAAGGGCATTTGGAGAGGTAATGTGCAATAGCAGCATGAGGGATGGTGGTGTATAGGAAAATGGCATCAAAAGTGATGAGTAGAGGTCCAGGAGGTAAAGGTGTGGGGATGGTGAAGAGTCAGTGGGGCCACCAAAACCATCTAAAATGGGGCATCCAGGATTGTTGGGTTTGTGGACTTTACGGAGCATGTAGAAGGTGGGTGTGTAGGGTGTCTTTGGGGTAAAGAGGGAAATGGATTCTGGGGAGAGTTTCTAAGGAGTGCCTAAGTCTTTGAGCAGGGTGGATGTTATGTTGGACTTCCGGGATGGGATCATTCTAGCAGAGTTTATAGGTGGAGCAGTCAGACAATTGGCAAAGGTCTTCTGCCAGGTAGTCCCTGCGATTCGTAACGTACAGTAAAGGAACCTTGGTGTGCAGGTAGGGTGATCAAGTGAGGAACTGTTTTGAGGTTGTGTATGGCTGTTCTTTCTTCTGCTGGAAGGTTGGTGCTTTTAGGACGGGATTTGAGGAAGGATAGTGACACGCAGTTAGATGGATGTAATTCCTGAAAGAAGGAGACCACGAGGGAGGGGGGGGGGGGGGGAGATAACGATTGGATGGTGTTATGAGCTGGAAAGGGTTCAATGTTGGGATTAGAGGCAAAGAAGTGTTTCAGGGAGAAGGAGAGTATACCTTTGACAAATCCAACATGGTTAAACTTGTGTATAGGGCTGAAGGTGAGGCAGACCTAGTCTGCAAACAGATTTTCCATGCTGTATCCCCAAACACCATCAATCCTCCCACCATCCCTCAGAAACAAATACAAAGGAGCACTCCCTTCATCACCCAATACCAAACCGGAAATGTAACAACTGAACCACATTCTACATCTACATCCATACTCCGCAAGCGACCTGACAGTGTGTGGCGGAGGGTACCCTGACTACCTCTATCGGTTCTCCTTCTATTCCAGTCTCGTATTGTTCGTGGAAAGGATTGTCAGAGCTTTATCTATCATCATGCCCTGAAATGTGGGACATCCTTCACTTGCCACAGGAATCATACCCTATGGAAGAGCCAGATGCAATACCTGTCCAATCCACCCACCCTGCACTTCCTATTCCAGTACTGTCACAGGTTTGTCCCACCCCAACAGAGGACAGGCCACCTGTCAAAGCAGCCATGTCGTGTACCAGCTCTGCTGCAACCATTTCACAGATTTTTGTATTGATATGACAAACAATCAGCTGTCTAACAGGATGAATGACCACTGCCAAACTGTGGCCAAGAACATAGTGGACTGTGCTGTGACATGCATCTAACAATATGCAGCTGAAAAAACCATGCTCAATTTTAATGGCTGCTTCACAACCCGGACCATCTGGATCCTCCCCTCCACCACCAGCTTTTCTGAACTCCACAGATGAGAGTTATCCTTACACCCAACAGTTTCTCCCCCAACCACACTCTGCTATCCCTCCTTCCCTGCCCCACTCCTGATTGCTGCTTTCATTCAATGCAACAATCGCTGTCTGACTAAAGTGGCCAGAAATAGCAGTCATATGTGTGAGGTGTGCATGCTTGTGTGTTATCCTTTCTTTGCTGATCAAGGCTTTGACCGAAAACTTACGGTCCATCAGTATGTTCGCTGTACCTGTCTGCAACTCAATGTGTCATCTGAACGGTGAAGTGCCAATGTATTTATATCAACCTGCACTTTCCATTGTTCAAATTATATTTAAATGATACAGAGCGAAGGCATGGTGTTTAAGAAAAAATCACAAGTATTTGTGGGCATCAACTACCCCCAGGAATATCTAGAATTTCTCCTAAGTGAGATGATATAACTGACTCTCCAGACATTACAGAAAGTTCTGCAGCCTGTAATTGTCATTCTACCTTTATAAATTACCGACACCTAGTGGACCACAGCACTTGATCTTTCCATACCCTACACCAAGAAACTTACAATACTCCTTGCTTAAGGAATGGAAACTCAAAAGCACTTTAGCATCTCATCAAGATATGTTTCCAGATCTCAACAAGATACCCAGCTGCTTCAATACCTGAACAGTAGCAGCCAAGGACTATCCTGTAGATTTTGAATCAGCTATTGTGAGAGGGAGTTCTCTCCTATGTGGATAGGGAATATTGTAGTCCCTATCCTGAAACCTGAAAAATATGCACACAGCCTAGTTAATTACAGACTATTTGTCTAAGAGCTACTTCAAGTAAATCATTACAGAGAATAGTTTACTGGTGACTGTGGATGCTTAGAATCCAAATGACTACTTTCTAAATTGCTATGCGGCTTCCGTCATTCTTTGCCAACAACTGACTAAATTCTGAAAATAGCATTTGCAGTCAGAGATGCCTTTGCACACCACTGACACCTGATTGCCATAGCCTTTTGATTTAAAGGGCTTATCACATGACACACCAAACATATACAGGTTTGCACCAACGCCCCAAGTGTACAAGTCTGGAACTGCTAACCTTTTCATTAGCCTGTTACATGACTCACTTAATGTGTAGTCTGCACCAGCACTCCAAGGGAACAAATTCGAAACCACATGCTTGTTTATGTCAGTTACGTCATTGAGTGTGAAAACTGATATTTTTGTAACTCTGCTATTTACTCATATCGGAACTTCTGAGAGGTCTAACTTTGTATGTATTAACCAGTTATTGTTATCTTGTCCAGCTATAATGAAATCATGTTTTGATTATTCAAAATTATGGAGAATGTGTTCGTTTTATGCCATACTGGTATAAGCAAATGATTGCCTGTGTTCATGTTTCAAAGCATTTTAGACATGACTACACAGTTATCTGCACAGCATTTGTCAAGGCAGTGTCTGCCTTAGCCATTAGGAGAAAGGCAGGACAACAACAACAACATAATGCCAGATGCAGGAATTGGGTTCGACTCTGGCTGGAAAGAAGGGGTGAAGGCAGGGCATATAACTCTATTGGTTGATTGACTGGTTGGTTTGGAGAGTAAAGGGACTAAACAGTAGGGTCATCAGACCCTTTTTCCTCTTCCAAACATGTCTCAGATTAAAACCATTCCCCAAAAGAATCATGTTCTGATATCGGGGGAAAGAAAAATGTTGTAAAACTAACAGAAAACCACATTGAAAGAGAAAATGAAAGAATTAAATCAAAAGTGAAGATATTAACCAAAAGGCAAAAAGCAGTAGAAGGTGTTAAAACAATATAACAAATGGCCTAGGCTGGTTGATCGCAAGGATAAAAAAGGATGAGCCAGCCACTCTGCACTACACTAAAATCTCCAGCCTAAAAGCACAAGGCAGGAGAAAAACAGATGGTAAAAGGATAAATACGAAGTCGGACAGCATCAGAGGGAGCTAGGTAGAGTTAAAATTTATGTAGACATGGCCTTTGAGAAAAGACTACATGCCCATCCTTAGATTGAGTGACAACCCCCCCCCCCCACCCCCCACCGACACCCTCTCGAATAAAACTTAAAACTAGATCTGCCGTTGAGTCACTGTCACCTAACACCATAGGTAGCGTGTCCAAAAAGTTGAAAGACAGCCTCAGGGCAGTTAAATTGGGACAATCCAACAAAATGTGGATTACTGTCAATCAAGAGCCACAGCGTCACTGGTGTGGGTGCAATGGAGGAGGTGACTGTGAGTCAGCCAAGTACAGCTGATGGGAGCCGGCAAAGGACAATGGAGTCCCTATGGATGGCTGGCATGGATGATCTCCACACATTTGTCATCTCCTTTATAGCAAGTAATTTTTGTTGTACTTCAGGCATGCCATTCAGTATTCCAGGTCCTGAAAACTTTACGGCCTAAGATTGATCGGAGATCACTCTGTGATGGACTGATCTCTAGAGCTGGTTTATCAGTAGCATGTTTGGCCGTTCTGTCAGCGAGTTCATTTCCTGGGATTCTGACATGTCATAGGGCCACTGAATGTCCATAGTTTTAAAGGGCATAAATAGACTCCTGGATAGTCATTGTCAGAGGATGGCAAGGGAAGCAGTGGTCAAGTGCTTGTAGGCTGCTTGAGGAGTCACTACAGATGACGAATGACTCACCTGTGCAGGAGTGGATATGCTCAAGAGCACAAGAGGTGGCTACCAACTCTGCAGCGAACAACACTGCAGCCATCCAGCAAGGTGCGCTGTTCAGTACGTCCAGCAAGGTAATAAGCGAAGCTAATGTGAGCATTGAGCCTTCAGTGTAGACTATTTCTGAGCCCTCAAACTCACCGAGAATAGAGAAAAATTGGCAGCAGTTGGCCTCAGGAGGAATTGAGTCTTATGGCCCTTGCAACAGGTCCAGACGAAGCTATGGCCGAGGCATGGACCACAGAGGTGTACATGAGTGGACCGGAGAAATGGTGGTAGAGGAAAAGACTAGAGTTCACTGAAAAGGGACCAGACATGGACTGCAATTGTAATCCTCGATCTGGGCCACCATTGCGGGAGATGGATTGTCGTGTTAGGGGAAAGGAGACGGTAATGGATAATGAGGTGAGCTGCGAATGTGCACGATGTAATTTGCAAGCACTTGTTGCTGCCTGATGTACAATGAAGGAACCCCAGCTTCCACGAGGACACTGTTCACTGGGCTCCTTTGGAAAGCTCCCGTCACAAGTCGAACTCCAGAGTGGTTCAGCATCCGCAATGCTAAGGGCAATGCTCAACCATACTCCAGGCTTCCATAGTCAAGAAGGGACTGTACCAGTTCTCTGTGCCTGTGATTGTGTCTGGTTCGGTATACCTGCTCCATGTGTGGAAATTCCAGGTATACCTACAGGGATCTGATATCCATAAAGGCGTCTGAACTTAGTCCAAACCTAACAAGAAGATTTTTGTGTTCCAATGTGGAGATGTATGATTCCCATCACTCCTGGTTCTGTCATTTGATGAGTTGGTGGACTTGGCCACAGAGTTGTTTGAAGGCAATGAGGTGCTCCAGGGACGGGTGCCGCTTATGGTGTTGGAGGACCAGCTACGGTCTCTAATGTACGCTGTGATTTCTGGCAACCACCGAGGTACCATATTCCAGTGGGGGCAATCTGAGGAACAAGGCATTACCATATCACCTACAGAAACAATGGTAGCAGCAATTTTTTGGATCATCTCACCAATGCCATCATGCAATGGAGGTCCAACGGTGGTAGCAGAGGTGAAAGCATCCCAATCAGCCTTGATAAGAGCCCATCAGGGCAAATGTTGAGGCAAATGATGCTGGGGGAAGAGCAGAAAGTGGTCACTTCTACACAAGTCGTCATGAGCTTTCCAGTGGATAGACGGTAGAAGACCAGGACTACAAACTGAGAGATCAACGGCAAAGTATGTGCCATGTGCCACACTGAAATGAGTAGGGCACCAGTATTTAAGAGGCAAAGGTTAGGTTGAGTTGAGTTAGCAGATGTTTGACATCTTTATCAGGAACAGTAATATTCATTCCACCTCACAAAGGGTTATAGGTGTTAAAATCACCCAGAAGTGGAAAAGGTGGTGGGAGTTGGGAAATTAGTGCAGCCAATACATGGTGTGGGATGCCACCATCTGGAAGATGGTAGATGTTGCAGATGGTAATTGCTTGTCATCCTCACCCTGACAGCCACAGTTTCTAAAGGTATTTGAAGGGTCGCAGGTTCACTATATACAGAAGTGAGGACATATATTCGTACTCCACCGAACATCCTGTTACAGTCAGTACAATTTTTGTAATACCCCAATAGCCGTGAGGGGTAGAGGTCTGCATTGCTGGAAACCAGGTTACTTGAAGGGCAATGCAGAAAACAGGTGTACTGCTTAAGAGCTGTTGCAGCTTAGCCTGTTGGTGGAAAAAACTGCTGTGATTCCATTGGAGGATGATGCTTACTGTGGTTCGGGAAGGAATGAGGGGACCAAGGAGGCAGGTTATGCCTCAGGGTGACCTGCTGCCACCAACTGAATATATATATCCATTTCCATTGCAGCTGAGGTGCCAGCAAGGTCTAGGTCCTCCAGGGACGCCAGAATCTCCATCTTGTCCTCAGAAGGGAGAGGTAGTGTGGGGGCCACAGGAGTCTCATGTTTCTTAACCAATTTGTTCTTCATCAGTTTGCCCCCTCATTGCTCTTTATGGGCTTGCTGAGAGGGCTTCCCTGTAGTTGCTTCCATGACAGAGAAAGAGCATGAAGCCCTTTGACCAGCAGCTTGTGACTCCTTGAGCCACTGGCTGGTGTCCACTTTTGCATTTGTGAAGACTTTGGAAGGGAGAGTCCTGAAGGGTCCCTTCTGTGCGAGAGGAGCCTGTTGCTTCTCCAGCTGGGGGGTGGGGACCGATGTCTCCGGTGTGTGGGGAGGTGGGAGGTGTTGCCCCAAAGTAGAAGCTCTGTGAGCAATAGAACAAGAAGTGCCCCCAATCACCAAGGGTGGGGCAGAGAGGGGGTGGGGGTGTAGTTGGGTGGCCCTGAGCGACACTTCCGAGAAAACAAGGCCAACCAACAGGGGTTCCTACGTCACCGTGACGTCACGACAAGCGGCCCAATATGGCGATAGTATATTGCTGTGAGTGGATTGCTTTCGAGTGTCAAGCTGTGAGTTGCTGAAACTGTTGTTATTTTGATACATCTCTTTCACCACCGCAAAGTACTTGTTTGTTACACTATGATGAATAAGTGCTGTGTACCGGGCTCTACTGGTAACTACCGGACTGGGAAAAAGATATGTGTTCAGGTTTCCAAAGGATGTTGAACTGAGAGGAAGAAGTGGACACATACTATTCGACGGCAGAACTTTACTCCCTCTGAACATTCAGTGGTAAGTAGTAACAAGTTACATTATTAACAACAAACTGAAGCTAATTTCATAAGAATAAATTATAACTACAAAGACTCCACTGTTTACTTTCATTGAAAGTATTGTTTAAACGATTTTTATTGTTCCGATTTAGAATGTTTCAGTATATATTAACTGTAAAGTGTGTAATTTAACATAAAACTGCAGATAACAATGTAAGCAGTAAATTTGATTTAGGCTAGCAGTTACAAATGCAAGTCAGGCTACCAAATTCCCTGGCCCTAAAGTTTTTTCGTTTGATGAGTAGCATTTTTGCATTACTAACAACAAAACATTTTGAGGTAGTGTTAAGTTCTTATCTGACATTGTGTCAAAGATGTGCAGCATACTTTTACTAATGCAAAATGTTTATATCTTAAGTACAATTAATTAATTTTGAAATTATTATGGAACAATTTTCTTTTCATTTCCTTTCCAGGTTTGTCAAAAACACTTAAGTCAGAGTGGCCTGGTTCTTCAAAGCACAGCAGTTGACTGGAAAACAGGGCGAACTTTGACATTGCCTCTAGAAAAACCAAGACTGAAAGAAAATGCAGTGCCATGTTTCCTGCTAAACTGTCCCAGTTATTTAAGCTCAAGACAGGATGTTCAAAGAGAGCCCCCAAGTCAGAAAAGACAACGGCTAGAAGCAGATGCCTTAAGTAAAGCTATATCTTAAAGTATAGAAACAGCTTCTGCGCAAAGGGAAAATGAGTTTTCAAGATTATAGTGAATTTTTGAAAAAAAGTGAGAATGTTACATTAAATCAACAGTGAAGTTAAGTTGTGAAAGAAGACTGTATATTGTTCCTCTACCTTAACTTTGAGAAAACTCCACATGATATTGTGTATTTAACAGTTTGTAGAAACCCCAGTGTTAAATTGTATGTAAATGGTGTTGAGATTGTTGCCAGGACACTTCCACAGAAAGTTTGCAGTGTAACTGAAGTAAAAAATGTGATTAAGCTGTGTACAGACTACATTAGTGGCAGGGAAAGTGATTTACACATGTCAGTTATTCACTCCTTTCTTGAAGCATTACCAGTGAAAGAAGGTAAGAGGAAGGTTGTTTCATTCTTGAGGTCACAATGTGCATTATGTCTTCAATCCAAGGCACACCATAAATTTGACCCAAAGGTTTTGATTCTTTGTTCTGTGTTGTTTACAATTTCTCCACATGCTTATAAGTTTTTGCAATCATTTAGTTTTGCATTCTACCACATCCAAACACATTAAGGAAGCTTAGTTGTAATATAAATGTGAGCCCAAGTAACCCAAATTTTTTAAGTCATTTGAAAGATGAAATTTCATGTTTGGAACCACATGAACTGTTTGTTACCTTTATGCTAGATGAGATCCACATAAAACCACATGTAGATTATAAAGGGGGCAATATTACTGGAATGACTTTGGATACTGCTGAAGTAGCAACCAGTGCACATGTATTCATGATTCAGAGTATTCTTTCTCCTTTCAAAACTGTTGTACATGTATTGCCTGTGAAAAAACTGAATGCAGAGAGCTTGTTTAATGTAGTAAGAACTTTAGTAGTAGGTATAGAAGCAGCTGGCTTTCAGGTTGTTTCACTTGTTACAGATAATAATGCCATTAACAGAAAATGTGTTACATACTTTGCAAACCCACCACAAGCCAGTTTTGTATATCCATCTCCTACAGATGCTAAAAGACCAATGTTTTTTCTGTATGACACTGTCCATATTTTTAAGTGCATATGGAACAACTGGATAAATCTAAAGAACCACAGGAAAACATTTTGTTATCCAGATTTTGATAATTCTGATATTGTTAAGTATGCATCTCTTGCTGCAGTTAGAGAAGTACATGACTTACAAACCCAAAAACTGTTAAAATATGGTTATGGGTTGTCTGTGAAAGCCTTGTGGCCTTCATCTTTAGAAAGGCAAAATGTTAAGCTGGTGACTCAAATATTCAGTGATTATGTAGAAAGTAGCATGGTTGAGTTGGGGCCAGTTCATAATGTAGAAAACTGGGAAGGTACTGCTAAATTTATAAATCTTATTAGGACTTGGTGGGGGATTGTCAATGTTAAAGCACCTCTGAAGGGACTTCACCATAAGGAAGAAATGCAGAAGCCTCTGACCAACAAAGCAGGAGACATTCATTACAGTTATCTTGATAAATTTCTCACTTGGTTAGATAAATGGAGAAGTTTAGAGTCGGGGAATGGTAAATTGTCTGTGGAAACACACAAAGCACTTTGACTCACAACATATGGCTTAACGCAAGTAACTGAATACTGTTGCAAGGAACTAAACATGTCATATATTCTGCCAGGTAAGTTCGACTGATTCTCTGGAAGCAAGGTTTGGTCTATATAGACAGTTATCAGGATGTCAGTATCATATCTCACTTAGGCAGTTGTTAAAAACTGAAAAGAAGTTAAGACTCATGACTGTTTTAGAACTCAATGTTCACCCCCAAGAGAAGCTGAGAATTGTAGAGATGCATAGTTGTGATGAAAGTACCGAGAGCAGTGTGAATGATAGTGAATATACCTTTAATGTCAATATCAGTGAAGATGATTTACAAATGTTGAATCTGAACTCCCAGTTTTAACTTACATTGCTGGTTACGGTTGCCACTCATTGATTAGGAAACTTCAGTGCAGTGACTGCACAGATTTGATACTGGATAGGTCAATGACAACTGAGAAACAGTTTAATTTAATTAGACAATTGGACAGAGGAAGTTTGAAATTCCCACGTGAATTTCCTGTGACAGTAGTCATGTACAGTTACTTGACTCTACAGAAGTTATTGGCAACATCATCATTCCTGAAGCGGCTGAATCAAAGAGCAGTAGCAGCTGAACTAATTTGGAAAATAATTATGGCTGGTGAACTGTTGTGTGAAAGTTCTTGTCCTCAGCACACTGTATCAGATATGTGTAAGAAAATTATATGGACCACTGTAAATATAGTACTAAATAATTTTTGTAAAAAGAAAAATGATGAAACTTCTGTGCAGTCCCTCCAAAGTTCTAAGAAGAGGAAACTTCAAACACTATACCACAATTTGAAATAAAACTTTTTTTTTTAAATTTAATATCTTTAATCTGTATTTTATTGCTACCTCCTACTGAACTCCTGAAGTCCCCAACACAAAATGTTTTACTCATTTATGATATGTGTTCTGTGTAAAATCAAATGCAAGTGCTGTACAGTGTCTTCAAAGTACTAAGAATCAAAAATCTACTTCTTAATGGCCACAATTCCACAACATTTTTGTAATATTGCTTAAAATACATTGCTCGCTCCCTGTCACTAACCTCCAGATAAGTAAACTGCTTTTACCCTTTAAATGAATGATGTTATGCTCTGTCAAGTGTTAAACCAAATGTAAGTGCCCTACAGTTTCCTGAAAATTGTAAGAAACAAAACAGTCTTTTTGGCACAGCCTTAACATCTTATTTTATTGCTTAGCATGAATTGATTGCTACCTGTCATTAGCCTGCATCTGAAGCCATAATAAAAAAATTCAGAAACTTCTGAGTAAGAAAGTAAGGGATATATTTCCTGGATAAGTTCATTACTTGATTGGACAAATGTAGAAGTTTAAAATTGCAGAATGTAAATTGCCCCTAGAGAAATATACAGCACATAAGGTTACCACATATGGCTTAGTCAAGATAAATTATTACTGCTGTGGAGAACTAAATATATCATATATCCTGCTAGGTAAATTTCAGACTCACTCACTAGATACTGGTAGCTTGATTTGAACTTTACTGGCGATTATGTGGATGTCAGTATCATATACCAAGTAGGTAGTTGTTAGAATCAGAAAAGAATTTAAGACTTATATGAGTATCTAACTAAATGTGTACCTACATAGGAAACTGAAAATTGTACAGATGAATGGTGACGATGAGACTCCAGCAATGTGTATGTTGATGGTGCTTCATTTTGTGATATATGTCAGTGATGATTTAAAAAATATTGAAACTGACGTACCAGTTTTAACGTACATTGCTGGTTTCTGTTGTCGCTGATTGCTAAGAAAACTCCATCGTTTAGAGTGCACAGATGTCATATTCTGACATCCAATGTTTTGCTACTTCAGTACATTGCTATGTCAGGCACAGAAAGGCTTAATAGTGGTGGCCTTGGTTGTTCGTTTCTTACTATATGTGATATATGCGTACTTCTAGAACTCCTCTGAAAAGTGTTTATCTTCAGTACCAGAATGAACATCAAATTGTCACGTTTTCTAAATAGAAAAGCACTTTGTTAGTAACAGACAGCAATAATGAGACTTGCAGTTGATTTCTACGTGGAAAAGGAAATAAGCTGTAGAGAGAGCCTCAGCCTTTTGCTCACATTCTTACATGTAATGCATTTGGTTGTTTTTCATTTCCTTACCTTTCATAACATTTTTAATATTGTTTCAAGAAGTGTATCTTCAATAGCAGAGTGAACTTCAAATTGTCAGGCTTTTCTTAAAGGAAAGAGCAGTCCCTTAGTATCACAGTGCAAGACAGAATCTTGTGTTCAGTGATGTCTATGTTAAAAGGAGAATATTTGATGTCTATCTTTTGTTTCCATTCTTTCTTACTGGGGATACACTTGTAAAAATTCTTGAAAAGAACATGAACATAAGAGTAAATTCACAATAGTCATGTGCTTTATGAGATAAAGCGAACTCTTGTTACCTTATTGTAAACGAAAGTTGTGAGGGTTTCGCTACGTATGACAGTGTTTAAGATAATTTACTTTCAGTGTAATAGCTTGAAAGTGTTAAGTCCTGCTGTCAGTTGGCATTTGTCACCACCTGTATGCGAGTTTTAAAGCTAAATAGTGTTCTGACAATTATAAAATAGTGGCAAAGTTCCTAAATCGATTAAACTTATTCCTGCCCGTATATGTAATTGGTATTTCGTTATGAACCTTTATGCGGTTTACAAGAATATATATAATTTGGTCTTTGGTTCGAATTATCGATCAGTTCGCTCCTTTCTGTATGACGGACAGAAGATCGTTAGCATCAGGCACGTCTGTACGGAGGTGTCCGTGGACTTCTGCGTCAGCTATGGGCCGCTTAGTGTGACGTCACTAACACTGCTGGGTGGCCTTGTTATCCCGGGGGTGTCGCCCTGAGGGCCCACTGGTAGAGGCAGAGACGAGGAGACTACTGTTGCCAACGAGGGTGATGTCGTCATAGCTGCAGCATATGAATATGTCAAGCGAAAGGAATGCAACCTTTCATATTTCCATTTGGCCTCTTGGTAAGTCAGTCGGTCCAGGTCTTATGCCCCATAATCTCTCTCTCCTTGTGAAGAACCATGTAGTCTGGTGAGCAGTAGGAGTGGTGCTTTCCACAGTTAACACAGGTGGGAGGTGAGACATGTGAATTATTTGAATGCGATGGACATCCCAGTCTTGGCATGTGGCATCAGAACTGTACCAGAAAGACATGTGCCCGAATTTCCAGCACGTAGCATCGTATAGGAGGGGGGGGGGGGGACATATGCATCTTCACCTTTTCAGGTAACGAATCACCCTCAAAGGCAAAGATGAAGGCACCCGTAGCAACCCTGTTATCTTCCAATCCCTTGCAGACATGCCAGATGAAGTGAACCCCCCTTCATTCTAAATTCACACGTAGCTCATCATCGAACTGCAACATGAGGTCACAATGAGAAATAATCCCCTGGACTATGTTTAGGCTTTTACGGGGAGTGACAGGAATATTACTCAACTTGTCACAGGCGAGCAATGCCCATGATTGGGCTGGGTATGCTGTCTGAATTGGGACAGACCCATTCTGCGTTTTTGACAACGCTGCCACTTCCCCAAAGTTATCCTTTAGGTTCTCGACAAAAAAATAGGCTTTGTAGTCAGAATGAAGTCCCCATCAGTTCAGCGTCAGACTAAATAATGAGGGGAATATGGATCTTTTTTTCTGTAGCCATATGTTCCTCCCATCATGCAGCTAGGGAGGGGAATGGCTTGGGGCCATACTGCCCAGTGTTGAATTCCAGCCTTCCCTTCTTAGAGACTGCTGGGACTGGCAAGAGATGACTTGGTCCCCTTCATTGTGGGCCATCCACCCTGATGCTACCCACACCAATCACAGTCTCTCTCCACAGGTGCCACCCACCTGCAGCAAAGGCCACCTGGGGTAATGGCTGTTGCTGGCCATCCTGATGCTCCAAGAAGACAGGCATCTACACCTTGGCAAACATGGGGAGTTTGCAGTTCAGGAATCAGCAGTGCAATCCCTGAGTAGTGTAAGGCTACAACTAAGAGGGTATGTCACGATCCCTCCATGTCAGAGTGGCTACCGCGCTGGATATTGGGCACCAAAAGATCCATCATTATCATGGCTGCAGGAGAGGACAGCAGACAATAGAGGGAGAAGGTACCCCCATAAGGTACCCTCACCCAAAAAGCTGGATTATGGGTGCAGTTGCAGAGCCATGACATCAGTAGGTGAAGAAGGTCTCAGCACACGATGGATATATGATGCACCCTGTAAGGTGTCCTTCCGTAATTGGCCTGCACTTCTGTAGAATTTGGAAAGATGGATGTCAAACCCTAAAAAGGGACCATCACTTAGTAAGCTGAAAGGTTGTAAACTTCTTTTAGTCAACTCTTACAACAGCAGGAATACCTCGGGTCTATTCTAACCCCCGAACCCGCAGGGGGATACACCACATGTTAACAAAGGAGTTAAGCCCAAAGATTCACAGGAATTTAGGAACTTCATCAGAATGGATGTGCCTTCTTGATGGCATCTGCACAAGTGACAGAGCAATGAAGGACACTTTTTCATCCAACCACGAACACGCACGACGACATTTCCAGTCCTCAGTGGTCTTGCCCGGCACAACTGCTCTGATTCTTGTGGTGTGGCTATTCGCACAACACTACCCTTCCTGGCATGCTAAAATAGCACAAAAGATGCAAGCAAATCAAATAAATGCTGCAATTTCACCAATTAAGGCAATATGCACAAATCTAAAATAAAATTAGATGAACATTTATATGAAACATGTAAACTCGGAATTGAACACGTGTTGACATATTTTATTGCCATACAATGTATCTAGAGGATCACACACACCTTTCCTTACCATATGTCTCTATAACGGTGATCTGTGCTCTATAAGCAAGCTTATAATCTCTTTGTTTCATTCCATTTCTGCAATAAGAAGCAATCATATGTACAGCTTTTGTCAATGGCAACTAAAAAGAAGAGAGCTCTCATTCTCATTTGTTTTATTACTGTATTAATAAACGTTACTCAGTGAAAAATGCGTAGAATATTTCGCGCAATAACCAGAAAGTCCTCAAGAGCTTACATATTTCTTGTCTGCTGACCACGTGACAGCAATAACAAGAAGAAAGCCCGCTGGAAAAGCTGCATTCTGCGAATGCATGGAAACACCACCTCTACTGTGCATGTGCGGATACATTGCGGAATAGAACAACCCATATTTCTGCACAGTGGATGAACTGTGTGTTAAAATCGTAGCGTCACCCATTCTGGCGCTAGGTGGCAGGTCGGCTACCCCTAACTTGTACACCTTAGGTGTGTTGCCTAATAAGTGCTTTACAGAAGGATTACAGTACTACATGGCACTATTACTACGTTTTGTCTACATTGCATAAGAGTTTTTGGAGTTTCCTATAGTTTTATGCACAATTTTACCACACATACTGTCTCTGGTAGGAGTTGGCATGCCATTTGGCATCCAATATTTCCAGGAGAACAGAGCCCCACAGCGACTGGTGTTGAGTGCTACTCTCTTTGCTATTGCAATCAACAATAAAGTAACCACTGTGGGTACTACAATATCGTCTGCATCAAATGTGGACAACTTCTATATACTACAGCTCTCCTAAATCCATATTGCAGAATGGCAACTTCAAAGTGCTAAACGAGGTTGGGACTAGATTCATAGGTACTGCTTTTCACCAACAAAATTTTGTGTCGTGGGTCTTTCCAGACTTCGTGCTTTACATTCCAGATACTTATTTAGGTGACAAGGTACTTGATGTAATTACCAATTCTGCTTTTTATGATCCTTATTTAATAGACAATAAGGAAGAAACAGTATTAGAGTTAGAGCTCTGGAAACTGGAGATTAAACAAAGCAGCACAGATACATAACACTGCATCAGAATTTCAATTTCTAATATCATTGGGGGGAAATGGCAATCAAACAACTGTTCAAGTTGGTGTGCAGGATCTATGAGACTGATGATGTGTGCTCAGACTTTTGGAAAAATACACTCCTGGAAATGGAAAAAAGAACACATTGACACCGGTGTGTCAGACCCACCATACTTGCTCCGGACACTGCGAGAGGGCTGTACAAGCAATGATCACACGCACGGCACAGCGGACACACCAGGAACCGCGGTGTTGGCCGTCGAATGGCGCTAGCTGCGCAGCATTTGTGCACCGCCGCCGTCAGTGTCAGCCAGTTTGCCGTGGCATACGGAGCTCCATCGCAGTCTTTAACACTGGTAGCATGCCGCGACAGCGTGGACGTGAACCGTATGTGCAGTTGACGGACTTTGAGCGAGGGCGTATAGTGGGCATGCGGGAGGCCGGGTGGACGTACCGCCGAATTGCTCAACACGTGGGGCGTGAGGTCTCCACAGTACATCGATGTTGTCGCCAGTGGTCGGCGGAAGGTGCACGTGCCCGTTGACCTGGGACCGGACCGCAGCGACGCACGGATGCACGCCAAGACCGTAGGATCCTACGCAGTGCCGTAGGGGACCGCACCGCCACTTCCCAGCAAATTAGGGACACTGTTGCTCCTGGGGTATCGGCGAGGACCATTCGCAACCGTCTCCATGAAGCTGGGCTACGGTCCCGCACACCGTTAGGCCGTCTTCCGCTCACGCCCCAACATCGTGCAGCCCGCCTCCAGTGGTGTCGCGACAGGTGTGAATGGAGGGACGAATGGAGACGTGTCGTCTTCAGCGATGAGAGTCGCTTCTGCCTTGGTGCCAATGATGGTCATATGCGTGTTTGGCACCGTGCAGGTGAGCACCACAATCAGGACTGCATACGACCGAGGCACACAGGGCCAACACCCAGCATCATGGTGTGGGGAGCGATCTCCTACACTGGCCGTACACCACTGGTGATCGTCGAGGGGACACTGAATAGTGCACGGTACATCCAAACCGTCATCGAACCCATCGTTCTACCATTCCTAGACCGGCAAGGGAACTTGCTGTTCCAACAGGACAATGCACGTCCGCATGTATCCCGTGCCACCCAACGTGCTCTAGAAGGTGTAAGTCAACTACCCTGGCCAGCAAGATCTCCGGATCTGTCCCCCATTGAGCATGTTTGGGACTGGATGAAGCGTCGTCTCACGCGGTCTGCACGTCCAGCACGAACGCTGGTCCAACTGAGGCGTCAGGTGGAAATGGCATGGCAAGCCGTTCCACAGGACTACATCCAGCATCTCTACGATCGTCTCCATGGGAGAATAGCAGCCTGCATTGCTGCGAAAGGTGGATATACACTGTACTAGTGCCGACATTGTGCATGCTCTGTTGCCTGTGTCTATGTGCCTGTGGTTCTGTCAGTGTGATCATGTGATGTATCTGACCCCAGGAATGTGTCAATAAAGTTTCCCCTTCCTGGGACAATGAATTCACGGTGTTCTTATTTCAATTTCCAGGAGTGTATCATCCAAACAATAACGAAGAGAGCAAGGGCAGTGCAGACAGATGTGAAAACTATTGCACAAACAGCTTAACACTGCATGCATCCATGCTGCTGACAGGAATAATAAACAGAATAATAGAAAATAAAACTGAAGATCTATTACAGACTATCAGTTAATATATCTAAAAACAAATATGCTGTGACTTACCAAACGTAAGTGCTGGCAGGTTGATAGACACACAAACATACACACAAAATTCAAGCTTTCGCAACCAACGGTTGCTTCGTCAGGAAAGAGGGAAGGAGAGGGAAAGACGAAAGGATGTGGGTTTTAAGGGAGAGGGTAAGGAGTCATTCCAATCCCGGGAGTGGGATTATATTCATAGACTATCAGTTAAGTTTTAGGAAACCTAAAGGCAGTTCTGACTTTGCACTTGATTGCAGAAGCAATACTGAAGAAAAACGAAGATACATGCATAGTATTTGTCGATCCACGAAATGCTTCCAACAATGTGAAACAGTGCAAGATATTTGAAATTCTGATAAAAAATGAGTAAATTACAGGGAAAGATGGACGATACACAAAATTTACAAGAAGCAAGAAGGAACAATAATACTGAAAGACTAACAATGAAATTCTCAAATCAAAAAGGGTGTAAAAGTCATTGATGCAGTCATTCGCCCTTACTGTTCAATCTACACGTTGAAGGAGTGACATAAATAAAAGAAAGGTTCAAGAGATGAATTAAAATTCAGGGTAAAGGGATATCAATGATAAGATTTATTTATATTACCACATTCAGTAAAAATGAAGAAGAACCACAGGATCTGTTGAATAGAATGAAAAGGCTAATTAGTGCAGACTATGCATTGACAGTGAAATGGGTACGAAAGTAATGAGAAGTAGCAGAAATGAAAACAGCAAAACTGGTGAACATGAAGCAGAATAACCAATGACTGGTGATTCAAAGAGGGCATAAAAAGCAGACTAGCACAGGCAAGGAGGGCATTTATGGCCAAAAGAAGTCTACTAGCATCAAACAAAGGCCTCATTTCAGGAAGAACTGCCTGAGAATGAACGTTTGGAGCACAGAATTTTATGGTACAAAATCATGGGCTATAGGAACACCGAGAAAAGAGACACACTAAGTGTACTGTCATAGAAGTATGTTGAAAATTACATGGACTGATAAGATAAGGAACGAGGAGGTTCTCAGCTGAATCAGCAAAGAAAAAAAGATGTGAAAAACACTGACAAGAAGACAGGTTAAAACATCAGGGAATAAATTCCATAGTACTACAGGGAGTCATGGACGGTAAAAACTGCCAGGAAATAAGAGAGACTGGGATATATCCAACAAATAAATGAAGCTGTAGGACCCAAGAGGCTGGTAAAGATAGGAGTATGTAGTGGGCTGCATCAAACCAGTCAGAAGGCTGATAATTTAAATCAGTACCTCTTCATTAGTTATTCAACCTACCCATCTAATACTCAGAGGAGTTCTGTGGTGGCACTACATTTCAAAAGAGTATCTTCCATGTTGCATTCACTATATTGATATATATACATATTTTGTTTTGTCTTACTGAGCATAGTAAAAATATTAGTTACTACTCTTAGTACTTATAATTTTGGATACAAAGTTTAGATTTAAGACAAATCATAGGGTTATTAGATGGAAGAGCAAATACAACTTTATACAGTGGAAAAGAAAATGTGTTTCTGAACACCATCCCGACTTGTTTCCCTCCTACCTCATCTCTTTTTGTAAACAAACTTGTTTCCCTATTAAGGTAGAGCAGGTGTCCCAGCACATCAACCCAATGATAAAGCTGTGCATCGACTGAACACAATTGCCACACAGCGAGTGTGTTTTGTATGTCTTGCAAAACCTCATTGACCACAGCTGGTCAATACACAAGTTAACCTGATAGTTGCACTACTAGGGAATACAACTTACACTATTGTATGTGTCATGTAAGGCGGTGGCCCAATTTTCAGCCGTTCTCTGCATCCCCATCCACTAGCCACTGGCGGCCAAGAACATTCATTCACTTTCCAAGCAGCTAGCAGAGAGTTCAAGAATCTCGTTCCTACATGCTAAACTGCTGCCGCACTTCGCAACAACCAAATTATTCATTCAACTATCAATTTTTTGTTTCCTTTTTTTTTCTTGCAGCAGTATAGCTGTGAATGTGTATCTTGTAAATGTTTAAGTGTGATAAAAAAAAAGTCAGGTGGCAGCAATAAACGTGAAGTGCTTCAGAGGCAGGAGAGGTATTATTTACTGCATTTATAACTTCTTCAAGATCTATCTTAGAAAATAGATTAAGGAAAGGCAAAACTACGTTTCTAGCATTTGTAGACTTAGAGGAAGCTTTTAACAATATTGACTGGAATACTCTCTTTCAAATTCTGAAGGTGCCAGGGGTAAAATACAGGGAGCGAAGGGTATTTAAAATTTGTACAGAAACCAGATGGCAGTTATAAGAGTCGAGGGGCATGAAAGGAAAGCAGTGGTTGGGAAGGGAGTGAGACAGGGTTTTAGCCTATCCCCGATGTTATTCAATCTGTATATTGAGCAAGCAGTAAAGGAAACAAAAGAAACATTCGGAGTAGGTATTAAAATCCACGGAGAAGAAATAAAAACTTTGAGATTCGCCAATGACATTGTAATTCTGTCAGAGACAGCAAAGGACCTGAAAGAGCAGCTGAACGGAATGGACAGTGTCTTGAAAGGAGGATATAAGATGAACATCAACAAAAGCAAAACGAGGATAATGGAATGTAGTCGAATTAAATCAGGTGATGCTAAGGGAATTAGATTAGGAAATGAGACGCTTAAAGTAGTAAATGAGTTCTGCTATTTGGGGAGCAAAATAACTGACGATGGTCAAAGTAGAGAGGATATAAAATGTAGACTGGCAATGGCAAGGAAAGCGTTTCTGGAGAAGAGAAATTTGTTAACATCGAGTATAGATTTAAGTGTCAGGAAGTCGTTTCTGAAAGTATTTGTATGGAGTGTAGCCATTTATGGAAGTGAAACGTGGACGATACATAGTTTAGACAAGAAGAGAATAGAAGCTTTTGAAATGTGGTGCTACAGAAGAATGCTGAAGATTAGATGGGTAGATCACATAACTAATGAGGAGGTATTGAATAGAATTGGAGAGAAGAGAAATTTGTGGCACAACTTAACTAGAAGAAGGGATCAATTGGTAGGGCATATTCTGAGGCATCAAAGGATCACCAATTTAGTATTGGAGGGCAGCGTGGAGGGTAAAAATCGTAGGGGGAGACCAAGAGATGAATACACTAAACAGATTCAGAAGGATGTAGGTTGCAGTTGGTACTGGGAGATGAAGAAGCTTGCACAGGATAGAGTAGCACAGAGAGCTGCATCAAACCAGTCTCTGGACTGAAGACCAAGACTACAACAACAACAACTTCTTCAAACATGAATTTACAAGCAGGTCTCCTGCTGTTGACATTGGAAAACACGAGAATTGACTCCAAAACCATGTGGTGTTGGCCAAGAGAATTGTAAAGGAAAGTGTCAGAGCTGTAGGCACCATAGAAACAGTTGGTTTCGTGTCACCTGGAAAGACTCAAAATAGGAAGGAACTTGTAACACAAATGGATAGTTTTAACAACTATGTTTTAAAGTGGTCCATGTTAATGATGAATGCCCGACATAACAAAAATGTATTACAGTTATGCAGGCTTCAATGGTAAACGCTTCGTCAAGGTAAAGAATTTTAAAATATGTTGGTTCCAGATATGCTAAGAAGAGAGTTTTCAGTTCAAAGAAGTGACCTACATGCAGCACGAACTGTATCCCATATTCATGATACAAGAGGAGGTAGTTCAACAGTGTATTACCTTGATGAAACATGGGGGCAATTAGTATCATTCCAAGAAGATCTGCTGCAAAATAAGTGATGATACTGACAGTTTTAAAGTTCTCATAGCAATAGGTTAGCAGATAATTATTCTGCATGCTGACTCTTCTTCTGGTTTTATTTGTGAGAATAAACTTGTATTTATATGCAAGAAAAACAGCAGTGATTACCATTTGGCAATGAACACTGTCAATCTGATTCACAATTCTTGTCACACCTTGCTTTGAAGTCTGTTATTGCCAGTTATACATCAACTCTTATGGAGGAAAAAATCAAGTACAAACACCAGAAAAGTGGATATTTTTCTCCGGCTTAAAAATAAAAATATTAAGCATCATATAAACCAGACTCCTGCCGATCTCCTGGAGCTCATTAATTTATACTGTACAAGTCAAGTGACACAACGAACAAACTTGACTTCCTTGCACATGAATGGGGTCACACAGTTTTGCATTCACCCATGTGTCACCCATGGAATTAATTTGGGCAAGGGGTTTTAAGGCTATCTGGGGGGGAAAAAAAAAACATTGAAGATAACATGCAGTGAATAACTTGTGCATGAAGCAATAGACAATGAGACAATAAACAATGAGACAACAGACAACATCCCACCTGTAGCATGGGCACAGACTGTGTGGCACTCTGAAAAGCTTCAGAAAGAAGAATTTGACAGGGAAGTGATGATGGATATAAGCCTTGAACTTATCATTGTAAATTTAAAATCATATTTAAAAAGAAAGATGATGAGACTTACCAAACAAAAGCGCTGGCAGGTCGATAGACACACAAACAAACACAAACATACACACAAAATCTAGCTTTCGCAACCAACGGTTGCCTCGTCAGGAAAGAGGGAAGGAGAAGGAAAGACAAAAGGATATGGGTTTTAAGGGAGAGGGTAAGGAGTCATCCCAATCCCGGGAGCGGAAAGACTTACCCTAGGGGGAAAAAAGGACAGGTATACACTCGCACACACACACATATCCATCCATACATACATACAAGACACAAGCAGACATTTTCGCCTCTCCCTTAAAACCCATATCCTTTTGTCTTTCCTTCTCCTTCCCTCTTTCCTGACGAAGCAACCGTTGGTTGCAAAAGCTAGATTTTGTGTGTATGTTTGTGTTTGTTTGTGTGTCTATCGACCTGCCAGCGCTTTTGTTTGGCAAGTCTCATTATCTTTCTTTTTAAATATATTTTTCCCACGTGGAATGTTTCCCTCTATTATATTCATATCATAAATTTAAAATCAGATTGTTTGCAAACAGAGTCAAATAGAAGTGACGATGGAATTACGATGTAGACTTTGGAACAATGTAACAATATTTCTTAGTTTTAAAGTCTCGTGGTTTAAAAAAATGTGCGCGCGCGCGCGCTCACACACACACACACACACACACACACACACACACACACACACACACACACATTTTTAAAAATTCTATTGAGCAGAAGCAGTTAAGCAAATATAATGATTTCGGTTTGTACTTGAAGTTAATTTTGTTGTATATTAAGTTTTTACTTATAATGCAGTTCAAATCACAATAATTGGTAATTATTGCAAGCAGTTTCAATGTTGTTTTGAGAAAAATTGTACTTCATGTTTTCAAAATGTTGTGTCAGCTGCTCTCACCTCCCGACGTCAGGCAGAGTAAATGTTTGGAGCAGTGGCCCTGAATTAATGATGTGAATTAATGTTTCTCTCATGATGATTGATCGAAATTGGTTTCAATATTAATTATACCCCTCATAGATTTGAATGTATAATACAATGTACCGTATGCAAAATAGCCTGACTGTTATCCACAGCAATGTAGTTCGGCAATGTGGACTTTGTTTGCCCACACTCTGCTGCCGCGCATGAGCAGTTCTCATCCCCCCACCCTCCCTTTTCACTCCGGCTCTATGTGCGGAAGTGCCGTCCTAAGTGACACTGGCTTTAACAGTACATCAATTTACATACCAGTCGAGAGAAATGGCTAGAAAATGTTTAGCAAAAGCAGATTCACACAGATGATAAGAAATAATAAGTTCCTTGCGCATTTCAACATAAACTGAGACAAGAACACATCAAAAATAAATGCTAAAAAGTATTTCCTGCTGTTGGCAGTGAGCCAAATAATGAAGATGAAGCAGTGAGTAAGAAACGCGAACAGCAGTGCAGTGTGCCAAAATGCAAAAACAAGACAACAAATAAACAGATGTGCGGCACCAACGTGTGAAAAATTTATGGAAGTAACAATGAGGCAAGGTATTATTTGCATTCATGACTCATGATTATAACTAAACAATTTTCTTTCCTGTTTTAGTCTAATCTTAAAAGCAATCCAATGACTAGTGAGTGTGATAACTATAAATTAAAATAATCTACATCAGTTTCAATGTTCAAATCTTTGGCAATTAAGGTGTTAAAATTGAAGAAAAAAAGAACTGTAGCTCTGCCACTGCGAACTATTAGACCACCTCCATCGTTTTATATATACATAAAGAGGTCCACAGTTTCAGTGTTAGAACAGATTTGTATCAGCTGAATCTGACACACTTGATTTAACTGTTCAAATAAGGCCTGTACATTCATTGTCTTCTGAAACTCCATGTTTGGGCAGAGTGAAGCAACACTCATTAATAAGCAATCCTGAAGGAGATGCACGCTCAGATTATATAAATTTCACATACAGAAATGTTTAAGGTGGTAACTGGAATAATGTTCTTATGTATTGGTTTACTGCCAAAATCCAAGAGATTACAAAATTCTTTACTTTCCAAACTAAAAATGTTACATGGTACATGCAATATTCCAAATTATTTCTGTAATAAATACCCAGAAAAAAGCTATCTGGTGGTTAGCAATGGCAGTCAGTGTGTACCACTTCCGTACCATATTTATAGCCAAGTATCAATATATACTATGCACAAAGTACCCACTAATATTTGATATGGAGGATTGCGCTTCCATGTCATGCGCAAAATCATTCTCTGTTCTCCATTTTTTTTTTTTTAATACTATGGCAGTAATGCTTGATATTTATTGGGTACAAATATTAAGATGCACAGCACAAACATTAACACACAATTTTTTTTATTTGCATTGCATAATGCATCTTGAGCACACTATTTGCACAGTCATTTAAGGCGTATATAAAATTTGTGCATAAGATACAGCTTACATATCTGACTTCATTCATCTTGACTGTTCAGCTTAACTAAGGTGCTTTTGTTTATATCACTTTGACTCAAACTTCATGTGCACGTATCAAAATGAAAATCCATCAACACAACTGTCTATTGCTTTTTGGTTGTTTGGCAGCCCATGTTATACTCGAATCCTCCGATTTTTATGACTGTCTTAAATACATGGACACAGCATTAAGTAGAAATCTGTATTTCCATTAATAGCACTTCAGTTGAATGAGCCGTAGAGCAACATGATTTACGGTAAACTTTCATACTTTAATTCACTCCCAAGTAAGATGCGTTCAGATAGATAACACAAGTGTTGTAAAACAGAACAGGTTATTCAAACACTGCTCCATATGGTGTGGGCACTCTAGCATCCTTCAGCTTGCTTGCAGGCTGGCGTTGTTAGTACAGGTTACCACCAGGCAGTCCGTTGCACTCACATTGTGCATACACAAGGCAACTGACCACACCTGCACACATGCTCACAGCCAGTGCACTGTGCTACTAGTCTAGTACCTGACTGCCTGTACATCAGCTGTTTGCACAGCCTTTGCCACCTGTACTGTGGGAACCCAGTTGCCTGTCAGTGGTCACACGAATTAGAATAGCCAGAGAGAGAGAGAGAGCGCATTTTTTTCTGCTAATCAGCACATTGTATGATATTTTAATTATCCATTCAGTCACCCCAGCAGTAATTACATTTTTGCTAGCAGTGGTCTTGGAAAAATGCTTGCTTTTAGGATTTCTGAAAGCATACCTTTTTGTGTCTGCAGTATGGACTGCAAACGATGGGAAGTAAAATTCAGTGAGACAATCATTCCCTTCCCCACTGAGCGAGTCAGGCAAGTAGACAGACACACACACACACACACACACACACACACACACACACACACACACACACACACGCATTTCAAAAATTTCCATCTTCTTTGATATGATTATCAGATGATGTGTACAGGTGAAGAAAGGTGGTAATTAAATGGTTGGAACTAGCAAATTTGATTTCAAAGTATCTTGTGAACAAGCTTCATTATTACACAAAGTTACATGCTTTTATAAAGTTCATAACAAAATGTATTTTTGTATTTCATAGCAACATCATATTCTCGGCAACAGCAAGATTGAAAAGAAAATTGTCCAATGCTTGTGGAAAATTCTTCTCACGGAGTGTTTCAACTGAGACCATCATCTTCCCATCTGGTGTAGTTACAGTTGCCAGTGATCTGCAACAACACAAAAATGTCAAGCACAGGAAAAAAAAAATTTCTTCCCTGTCACATGCTTAGCAACAGCCTAGCTTGATGTTACTGCACTGAGTGAAACTGCAAGCGGGCTCTGTTCACACACAAATTTAGCTAACATGTAGACTGTGTTAAACATGATCGACAAATATTCACAAAATATAAGTTTTTTTTTGTTCTGTAGGTTTTTCCATTTGTTAGTGAATTGTAATTTATACCCCAATGAAAAATTAAAATAATACGCTTCTAGTGAAAGTTAAGTGTTTCAATCTCATTTGTATTGTACCTTAGATTCTGTAGAAGATCTCTTGTCTTTTCAGCAAGCTCTCTGATCATCTGTGCTTCTGTAATATTAGGCTGGTCTGCCAGCTGTACCATGAAGACTGCTATGTCTTTGTGTGTTTTAGTCATAGCCATACTTTCTGTAACAATTATTTAAAACAGAAAACTTGATACCATGATTAACGATATCATGAAGAATTGAGTAATTACTAGAGGACATAAAACTGATGACACTATTCATCTAATATAACAATTTATCTATGAAAATAATCAATTTTTAACAAATCTACTCACCAAGCAGTGGCTGGAGAAAACATATAAAAAATGGAATTATGTATGCAAGGATTTGGAGCCAGTGACTCCTCCTGGCAGAAGGGTTGCAGAGGAAGGACGAGGGCTGAAGGAAAAGAACTGGAGAGGTTTAGGAAAAGGCGTCTTTCCTTCTCTTCCGATCTGGTTAGTCTCACCCGATCTGGGGTTTTGGGTGACTTTCCCAAACACTAACCCTTTTTATAAAGCTCACTAGTCCTTTTCCTTCACCCCTCTTCCTTCCCCTTCCATCCTTCTGCCAGAAGAAGGGGCCACTGACTCCTAAAGCTTGCATACATAAAACCTTTTTTTTGTGTGTGTGCTCTCTCACCATCACTTGGCGAGTAGATTGTTTATTTATCCAATTACATTACATAACCTAACAGTTTGATATTTTAAAAAGGAAATCAACATAACTACAGCATCACTCATTCTGTCATCTGTACTAATAATAAATCTGTGAAAATGTCATGTCTGTCTGAAGACGCTTTTGCAAAACTACTCATGAATTTTCACGAGGTTTTTGCAGGCAACTTCAGCGTACCTTGGGGCACTGTATAGGTCTTATTTCACAAAAATCTGATCATGGAAAAAAGATATATTAGTCAAAAGTTTTAGTTTTATCCTTACTAATATTAAAAATGCGAAAGGAACTTTGTCATGTTTTCAAGACCGACTTGCTGAAACGATTTTGATGAAATTTGGAATTGAAATAGCTTGAATCACGAGGAAGAATATAGGCTACTTTAGGAAGTGTGTAGTACAAGATATTTATTGATTTGAAGAATATTACCTAAATTAGTGAACGAAATTTACTCTTTGCAATAGCTATTTACACTTTGACTTTTTATCTTTCTCATATTTGTGAAAATGCTTTTATTGGTTGACATGTGCTACATGATACGATTCAAAGTAATGAATACAATGCCTCTACAACCAATCCATACAATTTGTTCCGTACAATTTGTTCCGTAATGTACGAAGGTAATCCCAAAAGTAAGGTCTCCTATTTTTTTATAAGTGCATAAACCTGTTTATTTCTACAATGGTTTACATCAGTTTACAGCTTGAACATTTAGCTACTTTTTGAAATTATCACCATTTCTGTCGATGTATTTTTGTAGACGCTGTTGCAGTTTTTGTATGCCCATCATACCAGCTCGCCGCAATGCTGTTCAGAAAGTTATGAACCTCTTCTTTCCCCTTGTCAGCGGAGCTGAATCGCTGGGACCACAATTAATGCGGACAGATATGTGAGACTCTGAAAAACCTCAAACGGGCAATTCAGAACCGGAGAAAAGGAATGTTGAGCAACGGTGTGCACATTCTCCATGACAACACTTGCCCACAGATCACTTGGCAAACCGTTACGCTTCTGCAACAGTTTCAGTGGAACATAATACCCACCCGCCCACCCTATAGTCCTGACTTGGCACCCAGTGACTATCACCTGTTCCCTTGGTTAAAAGAACATTTGGCTGGAAAGCGATTCAGCTCCGACAACAAGGTGAAAGAAGAGGTTCCTAGCTTTCTGAACAGCATGGCAGCGAGCTGGTATGACATGGGCATACAAAAATTGCCACAATGTCTACAAAAATGCATCGACAAAACTGGTGATTATGTTGAAAAATAGCTAAATGTTCAAGTTGTAAATTGATGTAAACCATTGTAGAAATAAACAGGTCTATGTACTTACAAAAAAAAAAATAGGAGACATTACTTTCGGGATTACTCTCATACACGTTGTGTACTGTATAGCTCCTGCAATAGCACAATGCATAGATGCACGCTCCTGTCCATGCAGTGAGTACATAGAGGTACTCACTGCCCAGCAGCAACTCCGCACATCCTGAGCTATACTTACCCGACTACGCCCACACGCACGCACACAATCATCATAAAATATTGTATGGGTGCCCTTGATTAACATAATATCAGACTGATCAAACATTTAGAAGAAACCTGTTGCATTTTGCTGTCACACAGGAAGCAATGAAAGTCAAGTTACAGACTCACCTTTTGCATGAGGCGCTACTGTAATCTCTCTAGCTGGGAGATTCACTAACAAATCAAACAAATCCAGTCGGGAACATACAGCACTATCTTTGCATCCAGCTATATAGTAAGTGTTACTCTGCAAGATGATAAAAGTGCATACTTTATTATTCTGGGAGAGAATCCAGTTCCGAATTCATAAAACTGATGTGCTACAAAAATTAATGCAGATTTTGTGAAACTGAGTTTAACTATGAGCACATAAGAGATTTCATCCATTTATGTATCATTTGCACTATGCATTAACATTTATATTTATATCCAATAACTCATCCTAAAATGTGTACAATATTGTATTTGCGATAATCATGAGAAATGCTGGCTGCAAGAAGAAGAAAAATGTGATCAACAATGATATTTGCAAAGAGGCTGCCAACAGTCCACTTAAGAGGAATTAAAATAACAGCCAATCTTTAATAATAACCACTAATTCACACATCCAATACAATTACCACGCAAGAATTACAGACACACATCTGCCAACAAAAATACATGTACATTGTTAGTGTAATTAGAACAAAACAAAAAACTCTGTTCTGGCCCACAATGTGCAAACCCAAGTAATATCAATGTAATCAGTGTCATCTGCTTTGGAACTCAAAGTATGCATTAGTAAAGTGTCGTAACTTACAAATTCTGTAATTTATTCTGACAAAATTCTCAAGTAATTGAATCCCTGCTGACTGCACAACATGTTGGGCAGAAATTCAGATGATTAATAAGCAGCAATTTTTAGTTTTCTTGACCAGATAACTGCCTTTAAATGCAGATCTTTCCACTTTTCGAGTTACCTACATGATTAGACTCTGTATATCATACATCATTTACACATATCATATACTGCAATTGTCCGTTTTTGACACGTCACTTCTGTTATCGATGGTTTTCTCAATTATAAATTAGCACATTTTTCACTTCCACAGTCTGGCATTAAAGCAATGCTTGTTGTATCCATAAAATTTGCAAGTTCTAAGTTACTACATGTTTTATATTGATGCATCACACTGTATAGCTCCTACAATAGCACAATGCATAGATGCGCGCTCCTGTCCATGCCCCTCTGTGTACTCACTGCTCAGCAGCGACTCTGCACATCATATTACAAATCACAAGTGAAGCAATGTCATGATCTACTGAAATGAAGTCAATATTAAGGAGTATGTTCACTTAATAGTGCAAGAGTTACTCACCAACACAACATGCATTATTACACCTGGTATTTCACAGGAAAGAAATGTTCCAAAGCCTCATTGATACTGTACTACCAATGCCTTATTTTTTAAATATCAAATCTGCTTGCAACTTCATTGTAACAAATGTAAACTTAGTCTTGCATTAATAGCAAACTTACCAAACACGGGGAAGCCAGTAAAGTTAGTACACTCCTGGAAATTGAAATAAGAACACCGTGAATGCATTGTCCCAGGAAGGGGAAACTTTATTGACACATTCCTGGGGTCAGATACATCACATGATCACACTGACAGAACCACAGGCACATAGACACAGGCAACAGAGCATGCACAATGTCGGCACTAGTACAGTGTATATCCACCTTTCGCAGCAATGCAGGCTGCTATTCTCCCATGGAGACGATCGTAGAGATGCTGGATGTAGTCCTGTGGAACGGCTTGCCATGCCATTTCCACCTGGCGCCTCAGTTGGACCAGCGTTCGTGCTGGACGTGCAGACCGCGTGAGACGACGCTTCATCCAGTCCCAAACATGCTCAATGGGGGACAGATCCGGAGATCTTGCTGGCCAGGGTAGTTGACTTACACCTTCTAGAGCACGTTGGGTGGCACGGGATACATGCGGACGTGCATTGTCCTGTTGGAACAGCAAGTTCCCTTGCCGGTCTAGGAATGGTAGAACGATGGGTTCGATGACGGTTTGGATGTACCGTGCACTATTCAGTGTCCCCTCGACGATCACCAGTGGTGTACGGCCAGTGTAGGAGATCGCTCCCCACACCATGATGCCGGGTGTTGGCCCTGTGTGCCTCGGTCGTATGCAGTCCTGATTGTGGCGCTCACCTGCACGGTGCCAAACACGCATACGACCATCATTGGCACCAAGGCAGAAGCGACTCTCATCGCTGAAGACGACACGTCTCCATTCGTCCCTCCATTCACGCCTGTCGCGACACCACTGGAGGCGGGTTGCACGATGTTGGGGCGTGAGCGGAAGACGGCCTAACGGTGTGCGGGACCGTAGCCCAGCTTCATGGAGACGGTTGCGAATGGTCCTCGCCGATACCCCAGGAGCAACAGTGTCCCTAATTTGCTGGGAAGTGGCGGTGCGGTCCCCTAAGGCACTGCGTAGGATCCTACGGTCTTGGCGTGCATCCGTGCGTCGCTGCGGTCCGGTCCCAGGTCGACGGGCACGTGCACCTTCCGCCGACCACTGGCGACAACATCGATGTACTGTGGAGACCTCACGCCCCACGTGTTGAGCAATTCGGCGGTACGTCCACCCGGCCTCCCGCATGCCCACTATACGCCCTCGCTCAAAGTCCGTCAACTGCACATACGATTCACGTCCACGCTGTCGCGGCATGCTACCAGTGTTAAAGACTGCGATGGAGCTCCGTATGCCACGGCAAACTGGCTGACACTGACGGCGGCGGTGCACAAATGCTGCGCAGCTAGCGCCATTCGACGGCCAACACCGCGGTTCCTGGTGTGTCCGCTGTGCCGTGCGTGTGATCATTGCTTGTACAGCCCTCTCGCAGTGTCCGGAGCAAGTATGGTGGGTCTGACACACCGGTGTCAATGTGTTCTTTTTTCCATTTCCAGGAGTGTATTTAATGCTCTATCAACAAGGTCATTGGAACAAAGCACTGTACAGGAGCCACCTGCCTGGAAGGGGTACTGGTGAAAAAACAAAAACCACTGAAAACTTTCATTCCTTTACTTCAAGTTGAGATGCTGTGGAAACTGTTCACAGTCCACCCGTGACTTCAGCGCATGGTGCTGACCTGTTGTTGCTCACATGGTAAGGATTTCTGATTGGGGTGTGCATTAGGTGGATGTCATTCACACTCCCTGTCCTATAGATGCGTGAGAGGGAAATCACACGATGGTCCGGATGTGGATAGCCAGGGGATATAACATGATCACTTCATTCTCAACCACACCAGTCTCTGACATGCAAACATGGTCCTCTTCCACACTCCCATGCCATCCCGGGACTTTGGCTATAGTGGCCACTTTTCCAAGTTGTTGATTGCTTCCCCAGGCACCTCCGTTGGACCCCTTTTATCATGAATAAACCCTCTGGCATTGTTATTTGAATTTACAACTTGGTTACTTCGAGGAACCCTACTTATCTGGACACCCACACCTAACCCACTCCCGCCATCCTGCACGAACTGGTGTCACATAAGTGGGATATGTTCCCACCTTTGATATAGAATAGTAGTGCTTTCATGGCTGGTTGTCACCATTATCATTTGTGAGCACATTTGAATGCCGAGCACAACTTTTTGCATGACCTGCAACCACATCTGACTTGTTTTAACAAGTGCTGAGAAATGTGTGGGCCCTGTCCACACAAGAAGTGGATTCCACCAACGCTGCACATTCAGCACATGTGTGTGCTAACGCACACATCAAATGTGTATGAGCTGTCTCTGGCTTGCGCTTGTTCCCTGCAAATAGTAGCCACCACATCTGCTGCCTGGCCAACACTGCCCTCCATAACATTGCCTGTTGCTGCTGTTCCACTGCCCAATAAAAGGCTGCATCCAGTATTGTTGTTGCCTGGCCTTTCCATGGCCATTAGGGGCTAGGTGATGGTATCAACGTTGTCACCATCCCATCACCACTGTCTAAAAGTCATGGTGTCCATGCCATCATGATGCACCACCACCATCTCCACATGACGCTACTAATGTGAGTATTATTAGCCACTGCCTTTGCATCCTGTCACCAATCTTCCGCTGAATTGACACTGAATGTTCTCCCTGTAAGGTTTGTTTTTCATCTCTTGCTTTTGCTTTGATTCACTATTGTTAACTGTTACGTCCCCTTGATGCCTTATATTTGGTCTCAGGTAGAAAAAGGTGCAGAGAATAATGATGTCAGGTCCATGAAACAACAATACACAAAGTCATGGCCAAAAATATAAAGTTTGAAGATGAGAATAATTAAATGTGAAGGCAAGCCTATCGACTAGAGGCATACTTTATGCTGATGCTACTCTCACTAAAGTTTGAGGAGTTGAAACTAGCTTGACTGTTCCACCCTTTGCTACTGCAAGCACATTCCCAGTAATTAATTTTATTCCTCAATGAAAAATCCACAGAAATATGGATACCTTTCTGCAAAATGTTAACGACATGAGTCGCATCTGCTCATGGCCAGATAATTTCCTACTAAATGTACTACTATTGAAGTTGGCAGGAAATGCATGCATTTATTGAGTCACTTGGCACATTAAAAAATACTTATAGATTTGAAGTTCTGGAAAAAGGATTAGCCAAGCAGTATTCCAATATGCTGAATGTTAGATGCAACTGAGACAACAAACTTTCCACGCTTAGACAAAGAGCAGGGGAAGACCAACACAATGATGTGCTTCTGGAGAAGGCAGAGGCACGTATGATTTATTTCTTCATTTGGGGCACTAACCTGCAAACTGGACGGGAGGTTAAAAGTAGCTGCTCCCAGCTTTCACTCCATGAGGCAGTCTGGTTTTGCTGCATGAGGAAGCACGACAAATTGTTTGCTCTCTGGTGAGTAATAATTAGTGGCACTATGTGTTTACCAGTGAATCAGTTTGTGGATAATGTAGATGAGCCAGTCATATGACTGATACGTATTTGGCAATTTACTGTCCTAATTACTGGGATTTCGGGCATCAAAGAATGCACTACCTCCCGGACTTGCAGTGGTCCTTTCTATAAAGTGGAGGCGGGCATATTAACCAGGAGCAGGAGGCAGGCACAGCCACCCAACACCGCCCCTAATGATATCAGTAAACCCCGTAGACTACAGAGGTTAGGAGGAGGTGGCAAGTGTTATTGCGCAAGGAGAGACGCGAGGCAGAACAAACTGAATTTTGATGGACCTGAGCACTTCAGTTTTTCTTCCTCCTGGTGACAAGCAGCTGCTAAAAGTGCCCTGTTGTCATACGAATTGTTAGGGTACTGAGGTACTAGAAGCTGCAGGCAAGTGTTTGGTTAAGCTAACAGTTAATGGCACCCATTATGAAATGGAGATGGAAGCTGCTAAATCAGAAGGCCCAATTCTGCTAGTGACTGATTTGCAGTCACTCTTTTTCAAATTCGGTGAAGCAATTCAGCATTTCGGTGATGACAGCACCTCACAGACGTGGGAAAATCTTGGGAAGGGCATCATTCCCTGAAATTTGGTACACCATGTAGCTCTGCATTAAAAGCAATCACCACATAACAGTAAAAGGCAGCAGTGGAAGGGTTCTCTAGCTGACAATCAAAAGAAAAGAAGCCTAAAGGGACCATCTTTTAGGTTTATCTGCTCACCCAACATGACACTCACAACAGAGTAAATGTGCAAACACAAGAAATGATGGGAGAAAAAGTAAGAAACCCCATGCATCTACACAATTTCACAGTGCAGGAAGTAGTAATACTGCAAGGAACCCTACTGACCAGCATGCATGAGGTAGCTGAGTGGAAAATCCATTTCTGAAGAGAGAATTACAGAAAAATTATTAATGGTCTCAGAAGTGTACACAATCATGCCACCCTTTAAGCAGCAGTTGCAAAATAAGCTGTCACATTTAACTGATTCTGAGCAGAGTTTGCTGTATCCAGTTTTAGAGGAGCACCTGTGGTTGTTTGAAGTAAAGCAGCATTTCCCAGATACTGCTCTTGTATACCACAAAATCCCTACTTGAAATGCAAGGCCAAATGCCCTGAAGTTGCACTAAATTCCACATCAATTGCAGTGTGTTGTGGAAGAAACGATCTACGAACAATTTGATGTAGTAATTATTCAGCCATCTGCTATTTCATATTCATCATCAACTGTTGCTGTGCCAAAGAAATCAATAATGGTGAAGAGACCTGTTATTTGTGTATAGACATGAGGGCAGTAAACAAAGTTAATAGCCCCTCCCCTCCCTCCCCCAAACATGTATTCTTTGCCACAAATCACTGAAACCTGGGAGTGATTAGGAATTGCAGATTTTTCACCAAACCTGATAAGAAACTGGGTAACAATCAGAGTCTGACAATCTAACAAGACAGATGAAAAGTAGGTTTTGTCATACTATCTGGCTTGCACAAGTTTTTACGGATGCCTTTTGACATCTGACACATTCCAGAGATTTTCTGACTTGATATTACGAGGACTAAAACCTGCTACCTGCCTTGTCTATTCTGATGACATTAAAGTGTTCTCTTGAGCCACTGAAAAGCATACTGAGTGATTGAGAAATGTATTAGCAATTCTCATTTAAGCCTGAAGTTGAAGAAATGTTCCTTTGTAGAGTCACAAGTTCAGTACTTGGGACACATTTTTAACTCCACAAGAGTAAAGCCAGATCTGCAGCTAACAGAAGTGCAGAGTTTCCCTGCTCCTACTAACATAAAAGAATTACAAAGCTTCCTCAAGTTAGTGAATTATTACTGCTGATATATAAAGGATTAAGCTACTGTGACAAAACCCTTGTTAAAGAAAGGAGTAGATTTTGAATGGATGGCTGAATGTGAAACTACTGTGCACCAAGTTAAAAATGTATGGAAATTTTTGCCATTACTGGTACACACTGATTTTGAAAGGCCATTTACACTTTCAGGTAACACATCAGACTTTATCATACATCACATTCTAAGCCAAAAGCACAACAGTGAAGAAAAACCTATTTGTTATATTTCTCGCCAACCCAACAAGTGCAACATTAATTATAGTACAACAGAAAAAAAAGAGTTGTTATCTTTGATGTTTGGTATTTATGATTTCAAATGTTATTGATATGGCAGGAAATTTACCTTGATAACTGACCATACTGTCTCGTTATGGCTGCTGAATTTCATCAAAGACACCAGTAGCTGCTCGACACCTTGGGCTTTAAAGTTAGCGAAGTACAACTATAAAGTAGCCATAAACCCGTCAAAGGGTTATATAGAAAGGTCCAAGTGAGGCAAGCAGATAAAGTGCTAATAGCAGACTTAAAAGAGGCTCAGAGACAATAATCCACTTGTCAACAGTATGCCACAGTGCCTAATTTTGTGTCGGAAGATGGTTTATTGTATCGCAAGACTCCACTTGGAAACCTGTTAGTAATACCGAAGTCACTTCAGCCTCGTGTTCCTGCTCAATGGCATGATAGCATCCAAGCTTGTCATAGAGGTACACAGGCCACAAACATTTGTATTTCTATCTGCTACTCGTGGCAAGGCTGACTAACACAGACACGAATAAAAGTGTTTATTGTCAAAAACAGTCTTATTCCAGTGACTGGTTTTGACCACAACTGTGGTCTTCTTCAGACCAACGAGCAAGAACCACCTCCTGGTAGTAAATCACCTGAAGATGACCACAGTTGTGGTTTTGATCAAGACCGTTTTTGATAGTAAATATTAGTAATAACATTGATCACTGTTTGCTTTCACAATGAATTCAAAAGTAAATAAACATTTGTGTTTGCCATGTGCCCAGAGGTCACAGCTGGCACAGCCACGAATTCCTTTGCAGACCTTTCCGGAAGCTTCCAGACCATTTGAAACTGTAGTGTAGATAGAAGGAGAGCATTCTTCCCTACCCATCAGGAAAATAAATAAATTTTTGTCAATAATTGACCATCTTTCCTGGTATCTACAAGGTGTACAACTTTGCTCCCACCGTTTTTTCCCCAACATTTGAGGCTTTAATGAAACAAATTCGTTACACATGTATCATTCAAAGTATTTTCCATTGCTGGCCACTACTTTCTCCCATCTTTCAGGCAGCGTACAAATCTTGTGTCGAAAAAAATTGTTCATCTGTTGAAGCAACCCACGAGTCGATCCAATTTGTGACTTCTTCATGAGACTGGAAGTGTTGGTCAGCCAGGCTATGCACCATTGACCTAAACAGGCGATAGTCAGAGGGAGCAATGTCTGGAGAATATGGCAGCTGGGGTAGGACTTCCCATTTTATCGCTTTCAAGTACTTTTTGACCTCTTTTGCAATGTGGGGTTGAGCATTGTTGTGCTGCAAAATCACTTTTTCGTGCCTCTCACTTTATTACAGTCGTTTGTCTTTTAATGCTATGCTCAAACGCATTAATTGCATTCGATAATGAGCACCTGTGATAGTTTCACTTGGTTTTAACACCTCATAGTACACAATGCCGAGCAGGTCTCACCAAATGCAGAGCATGATCTCGGAGCTGTGAATATTTGGTCTGGCCATCGACGTGAAAGCATGGCCGGGATATCCCCACGATTTTTTGCATTTAGAGTTATCGTAATGAACCCATTTTTTGTCCCCAGTCACAATGCAATGCAGAAATCCCTTCCACTTTTGCCTCTGAAGCAACTGTTCACAAACACACATACGCCATTCAACATCTCTAGGTTTCGGCTCACACAGGACTCAAGTTCCTTCTTTCTGAACCATGCCTATAGCGTTGAGACATTTTGAAATGGCTTGCTGTGTCACTCCCACTAATCGTGTCAATTCTTCTTGAGTTTGACGCAAGTCTTCACTCAGCAATGTCTCCAATTCTGCATCTTCGAAAACATTCTCTCTTCCACCACTATGCTGGTCTATGACGTTAAAATAACCGTTCTTGAAGCATTGAAATCATTCACAACATGTTCTTTCACTAATAGCGTCCTTACCATATGTACTTTTACTTGAGAGCATTTGATGAGACTCAGTTTTCTTCATATTGAAACAAAACAGTAACACCTCCCACAAATGACAAGAATTAGGCTCGTAAACTGACATTCACAATCAAGAATGACTTTATGATGCAAACACAAATGGACTAATGTTTGAATGAGGTTATGTTGACCGAGGTCCAAGCTAACTGCCTGACGTCTGCGATCTGTTTCTTTCGACCGCTACTTACCGTTGTCGCCACCTGTCGGCAAACGGTGGAAGCAAAGTTTTACACCTTATACTACTAGAGCCAACTGCAATTCTGGCATCAGAAACTATGGCCAAGGCATTTGTAAACCACTTAGTGCTACCCTTTAGTAGTAGTCCTGGTGCTCTATTAATTGATTAGAGAGCAAGTTTTCTGTCCTAATTGTACAAGTATGTAGACTACTCAGAATCAAAAAGTGGAGGACTTGCCCTCTCCACTCTATGCTAATGGTCATGTTGAATGAGTCCACAAAGCTATCACTCGAATGTTATCCTACTATGTGAACAGAAGACACACTGATTGGGATAGGTACAGTCCTTATGCCTAACCCGCTTACAATAGCAGACTTTACAGGTCAAAGGTGCCCTGTTGACCCCTGATGTTGTACACGGCTGCCCCATGAGTTCCCCCTTTGAAATATACAAACTGCTGCAAAGTGTATATTCTGTATGGTGTCAAGTACAAAGTAATAACATTAAAGCCTCAGCTGAGCAGCTGCAGATAGGAAATAAAGGAGCAATATTGCCCCCCCTTATCAGCCATGTGGTTGCCCAACCCCACAAATAACCATTTCGCAGCTATGGGCATACAAGTATGCCCAACAGATAAGAGTGCCCAGATGACTACAGGTATAGATGTAAGCCCAGAAGATAGAACAGCCAGACAGCTAAGAGCATTCATTAATACTCGGCAGCAGGAAGGCCTGACTACTGGGTGCGGGAATAGGTAGACATGCACAATATAACAGTGTCATACTGTTCACATTTCAACATTCCTGCCAATGCCATCATTAACTGCTGTCACAAAACACTACAGCTTTCCCTGCTCCTGGTTCCCTTCTGCTTACAAGTCAACCAAACAGATACAATTTGATTTCCTAGTGTACACAAGGCAAATGACACAAACATTTATAATCTGCAGCGCATGTATTATCCTAATGAACTGACATATCAGATGCTACAAAAGGAGAACACCGCAGCAGATACTTTTAGTTTCTTAGCAACACTCTAGGATGTGCGGAACAGAAACTGGCACATATGGCCAGGTCACTGTAATTTGATCTCCTAATCTACAAAGTACATGTGCTACAAAAACACATAATGTCCAAGGGCATTAATTACTCTACACAATTGATGTATCAGATGTTTCAAAAGACGAACAGTGTAGCAAAATACTTGCTGTTTCTCAGCAACACTCGCTGCCAAGCAAAACAGAAGATGATCCGAGTTTTCCGCATCTTCACTAGAAACTGATCACTTTAAAACTTTATATCTTGAAATGTATTGGTCCAATATCAATGACTTTTTTATAACTCCTATCACCGTGCCCTGAAATGAGAGCCATCCTACCAGAGATCCTTCTAACCCCCTAAAGTGGTGTTCCATCACTCAGCCAACCTCCCTAACATCCTAGTCCATCCCTATGCCTATCCTTGCCACAAGGATCATATTCCAATGGAAGACCCAGGTGAAAGACCTGCCCAATTCACCCATTCGATACTTCCTGTTCCAGTCCTGTTACAGGTTTATACTACCCCATCAGGGACCAGATTACATGTGAATGCTACCATGTCATGCACCACCTCTGCTGCAATCACTGCACGGCTTATTATATTAGTATGACTACTAACCAGCTGTCCACCAAGATGAATGGCCACCACCAAACTGTGGCAAAGAGCAAAGTAGACTACCCTGTGGCACAAGATGCAGTTGAACATAACATGCTTCATTTCAATGGCTGCTTCACTACCCGAGCCATCTGGATCCTCCTCTTCACCACCAGCTTTTCGGAATTGTGCAGATGGGAGTTATCCTTCCAACACATTTTCCACTCACGTAATTATCAGGGCTTCAGCCTACAGTAACATACTGTCCCCACAGCCTCCACCTAGGTCTCCACCCCCTCTGTCCTATTTCCTCCTCCTCATCTCTGACGCTCTTTGTCTGCCACCCTCTGCCAACACACCTGCCCATCTTTCCCCGCTCCTATCTGTTTTCCTCACCTCCCTCCCAACTTCTTGATGCTATGCCTTTTGACAGTCTAGTCCATGCACACTCCACCATACACCACTCCTCTCCCCCCCCCCCCCCCCGCCCCCCCACCCATACACTGCTATCCATTCCCTTTCCCGCCCCCTCCAGATTGCTGCTTTCATTCCACATGACAGTTGCATCCTGGTCCGAGTGGCCAGAGTTGGCAGTCAGTGTGTGTGTGTGTGTGTGTGTGTGTGTGTGTGTGTGTGACTGAATGTTGTGTGTTTTTTCTTTCTTTTCTGAGGAAGGTTTATGTGTATGTGTCTTTATTGTGTCTGTCTGCAACTTAACATTTCATCTATAAGGTGAGCAGCAATCTACATTTTTCTATATAAATGTTTATATTGAGCTGCCACAGCTGTGACCTCTTGGATCAGCTTCCTGTACTCTTCTCAAAAACTGGGTTCCATGACTCCATCAAATGTCTTGTCCTGCTATGCTGCACTGCGTCACTTGTGGCACATGAACTGCTTACAATCAAGCATAGTTTTTTTTCTTTTTTTTCAGCCTTTACATAAGTGTAAGTAGGTATTGTATACACAGAGGAAGTGAGAGCACAGGCTACCTCCTTCCTGAGAGACAACTGGCAGTTTCAAAGCATTTTACTTCCTTGCCCTGACTTCAGTGTTCAAGTATAAGGCTACAACATTATGATATGTTAATGATTCCCACTGAAGTGCAATTTCCATGAGCAGGGTACTCCTTGTGTGAAGCGTTACTGATAATACCGGAGTCAGCTCAATGATAAAATTATATATGCAACGAACACTCAGAAACTTTGCTGTGGTGCTTCCTGTTCAATGCTTAAAGGGCAATAATTCAAACCCATGTATATATACCGCCAGTCTAAAACTGATGATACCTTACTAAGGATTCCGTTAAACATTAACTTGCATGCCGTCAGTACAGTTAATTGCTACTACTTGTGCACTGAATACTTTGCTTATATTGTGTTGATGTTATTTGTGAATTCTCCTTGAACTGCAATTGAAATCCTAAATGTTATGTCACCTACCTGGCTGTTCTTCTGTCCTTATTTTTTGTACTAAACCTCTAAACTGTGTCAATGATCCTTAGCTTTACGACACATTCACCTCACACCTGCACACATCTACACACGAAACAAGTCCAATGATAGCTTCTCCCCTGTAATTAGCCTTTCAACTAGATACTAAGTGTAATTACCCACATTTAACTGCTAGACTGTCTCACGATGAAACTTTACGTACGACAAAAGGTACGAGGCTGTGGATAATGGCTGGCTTGGTGCTACTTTTACATAATATGTGCTCTGACCCAGTACAACCTGTGGATTGCTTGTGGGTCATACCACTGAACTTTATTGATGTTCTCCACAACCAAAATTATTTTCCTGTCTCAATTAATACAAGCAGAAGGCATTGTTACGAACACAAATGCGTCCCATTATGCAATGCAATATGCACCATTGCAAAAGAGGTGGGGATATCTACTTACCACTCCCCCCCCCCCCCCCCCCCCATGACAGCCATCACCCACCACTTGCACCTGCACGTGGAGATATGGGCCATGTGCCTGACAGCTGTAAACTCTATGCTGCCACCAGCCAAGTACCTTATTTACAGTGCAGTGGATAGTATTGACAATCCTTGCTTTTGGTGGGCTAGAACTGAAAATAACCCATCCTTATGTTCTACCCTTTCCATGCGGTAATTCTAGTTCATGTGGATATAACAGTAGATGAAGTGGAGCTGCCCTATCTAACAAACAATTTTATTATTCCATCCAAGGAGCTTGGTGAGGCCATCTTGATCTCTACTTACGTACATTACCACCCAAACCAAAAACATTGCCTGTTATAAAGATCAGAAGACAAGTCTTGGCTGCCCCTTAACACTAGAACGGCAGAATTTCCGACATTCCTAAAACAGTGGAAAGGGGTCATTTTGACCCCACATAAAATGTTTTCGCATCTGACTCAAACAAGTACTTTATTTAGTGTTTGTTAATCCATACTTTATTTCTAGTAATCACAACAATTATTTACAATAATAAATAATAATTACTAATTTATCTGAACAACAATGTATCATACAAATTTATTGTTGCTACTGCTAACAAGTTTCTTAATTATAGATTTTATTTTATCAACTATTCATACTACCTTCTAGAGACATTTAGCATATTTGGTCCATTTTACTCTCTCATGTGTTTTACAGACAGCTCTGTATTACTTTGCACTCAAGGCTTTCCGCACAAGGCTTTGTGGCACTTTGCACAGTTTTCGCTGGTCTTGTTGCCTTTGCAGAAGCTGATTTGGCATTTCCTCCACTTTCTAGGTGATTTGAGTCCCATATCCTCTTCCTTTGCCTGATGGTCTTGCTCTTTCATTCCCTCGAGTTCATTTTCCAGTTGAAATATGAACTTCTTCCTTTACATTTTCTTGTTTGTTATTATGTTCTAGATGGCGAATGCATTTATTGCTGGCATGTCCAGTACGTTGTAGAAGACATGCCTTAGCCATCTCTTACATGCAACCTTCGTAGTATATTTACGGGTCATTTGATCAACCACATCCACCCTGTACTTTGTTGCATTGTAGAACAGTACGGTTTCAGGTTTTTTCTTTCCTTCCTTGCTTATTGCTACTTCAGTTTACAGCGTACTTAAAAGAATGACATTACGTATATTTCAAGGTGCGGTATTGTGCTCGAGTGTATTTCAGCATTCGGCTTCCTTACTTCATCGGGGATGTCACGGTGGATCTTGTTCATTGTACCGACTAATGAAGTTTTCTTTTCTTTGAGTTTTTTTAGCACATTGAAGAGATGTAAAGAAGTTGTGTATGGTCAGATTTCTTCCTCGATTTAAAAATGGATCCATGAGACGCAGAACAACATACTCTCAAGCAGTTGTTTCTCTCTATGCGTGTGCTCTTTCTCAAGGTATGGGAAAGCATTACATATATACTTTGTCATTACATCAACAGCCAACCAGAATTTGAAACCATATTTGTCTGGTTTGTTGGACATGAATTGAGTCTTGCTTTGCTTGGTAACAGTTGCTTGTCAACAGTTATATTTTCTCCAGGGCGGTAAGCGTGAGTACTGTTTTCAATTAACTTTTCCCCAAATTTCAGATACAAGAGTGAATTTGTTTGCTGCCAGGCACTCAGCCCAGGTTGATTTGTCATCAAAATTAAGAAATATGAGAAGCTCCTGAAATCTGTCCCTTGGCATAATGTCCTTGATAAAAGCAGGCCCCCAAGAGTGTGACCAGAGATCATCCACAAACATACCTTTTGTGCACAATACACCCTGAACATAAATTATGCAATCAAAAGTGTCCGGACACCCCCCCAAAACGTACATTTTTCATATTAGGTGCATTGTGCTGCCATCTACTGCCAGGTACTCCATATCAGCGACACAGTAGATGTTAGACATCATGAGAGAGCAGAATGGGGTGCTCCACAGAACTCATGGACTTCGGATGCGGTCAGGTGATTGGGTGTCACTTGTCATGCATCTGTACGCAAGATTTCCACACTGCTAAACATACACTCTTTCCAATGTGATAGTGAAGTGGAAACTGAAGGGACACACACAGCACAAAAGCATACAGGTTGACCTCATCTGTTGACTGACAGACTGCCGACAGGCGTCCACTTCTCTACTTCATGAATTTCTGTATTTCCGAAAGTGAAATTCTGAATTCATTTTGTCACGTGTTGCTACGACATAATCTCTTCCCCATACAGCGGTACTGACTGCAAAAAATTCAATTCCTTGGTACAGCTACAGCCACTGTAACCTCCATTTCCATATATCCCTTGCAAAGGTGCCTTTTTAAACTGCCTCAACAAATTTTACCCAAGTGTCAGCCAAAAGGCAACTAGAGCAAACAGCAATCATTGAGCATGTGCCCCTCCTCCTCCCCCCAGATCTTTATACGCAGTTATAACATTATTCCTATGACTTTCAACTACGAATGATGAATGTAAAGTGAAGGTGAGTGTATTAGCGATTTTAAATCTAGAGAAGCAATTACTTCAAGAAAATACAATTGTACAAACCAGTATACTTGTCAATGTTTGAATCAAAGTGAACTTTCCTTAATGGATCTGTTAGGTTTTATATGAGTAATTTTGTTCCTAGTGAATACGGAGTAGTTTCAAATACAGGGTTATTACAAATGATTGAAGCGATTTCATAAATTCACTGTAGCTCCAGTCACTGACATATGGTCATGACACACAACACATACGTAGAAAAACTCATAAAGTTTTGTTCGGCTGAAGCCGCACTTCAGGTTTCTGCTGTCAGAGCGCTCGAGAGCGCAGTGAGACAAAATGGCGACAGGAGCCGAGAAAGCGTATGTCGTGCTTGAAATGCATTCACATCAGTCAGTCATAACAGTGCAACGACACTTCAGGACGAAGTTCAACAAAGATCCACCAACTGCTAACTCCATTCGGCGATGGTATGCGCAGTTTAAAGCTTCTGGATGCCTCTGTAAGGGGAAATCAACGGGTCGGCCTGCAGTGAGCGAAGAAACGGTTGAACGCGTGCGGGCAAGTTTCACGCGTAGCCCGCGGAAAATTGGCTCATGCCAGAACTGGAGACCGACAGCGCCGACTTCAACAGGATGGTGCTCCACCGCACTTCCATCATGATGTTCGGCAATTCTTAAACAGGAGATTGGAAAACCGATGGATCGGTCGTGGTGGAGATCATGATCAGCAATTCATGTCATGGCCTCCACGCTCTCCCGAATTAACCCCATGCGATTTCTTTCTGTGGGGTTATGTGAAAGATTCAGTGTTTAAACCTCCTCTACCAAGAAACGTGCCAGAACTGCGAGCTCGCATCAACGATGCTTTCGAACTCATTGATGGGGACATGCTGCGCCGAGTGTGGGAGGAACTAGATTATCGGCTTGATGTCTGCCGAATCACTAAAGGGGCACATATCGAACATTTGTGAATGCCTAAAAAACTGAGTTTTTGTATGTGTGTGCAAAGCATTGTGAAAATATCTCAAATAATAAAGTTATTGTAGAGCTCTGAAATCGCTTCAATCATTTGTAATAACCCTGTACATATGGCAAGGGATAGCTCAAGCCTAAATGACATTTAGCCATAGTGTCACAACTTGCAGTGGCAAGGAGTAGAACTAATTTAAATCCCCATAACCTACGGTTATAGTCAAAATAAAACATTATCAAACCTCTCTTTTACTGTGTGAACATTTCTCCTGGGCTCCCACTAATAAGTCCTGGACAGAGTGTTGCAGTTATAGAGACCTCCCATGAGGTGATACCAACAGGGCATACACCACCAGTCACCAAACCACTGTTACATAGCTAAACCCTGCAGCCATACGTACTGGTGGGCCCTGCGCCACTTGCCACCAATGCATTGCAACTTTCATCCCACATGCAATATTCAGCTCACTGCTGCAACCCACTGCACCTCCTCCCTGTCAATCAGTTCATTCATTGTGTATTTTGAGTCAGGAAAATTTTTGTCAGCAACACTACCTTTAAATGATCCAAATATGTGTGATACATAAACACAGTGAAACACTGAAACATATAACAAATCCGTACATCTACCCCTGAAACTCAATTGGATATTACACTTCCTCTGCCCGCAGCTTGTAGGGTCTACCTTCTACAAAATGGATTTCCAAACTGCAAATATGTTGCAATATCAGCTGTACGTTGTAATCAATATACAAACACTATAGAAACATAAACACAATGCAAACCATTGGTAATCTGTCTTATGTTCATTGGTAGTGGTTGTCTCAACTATCACTTATATTTAAAACTATTGTTCAAACCCAAGATTTTCCATTATCGTATCAAACAAATACTAAGTTCTCTTCACTTCAAGAGATTTAGTATAACTCCTGTTCTAGAAAAGTTTTACTATTAAAATTCAGTTTCCATAAGTGATCACAGTAGTTAAAGCATTTACCTTCAGATCAAGAATTTCTTCAGGGGTGTTATCAACCCATGGATGGAGTATATCATTTGATTTTCGATGCCACATCATAGCAGGGAAAGTACGGATCCACTGCAGCACAAAAAGAAAAAATCATATACACAAGGTGTTTCTGCACAGCAGTTATGCGCACACGCACACGCACACAGAGAGAGAGAGAGAGAGAGAGGAGAGAGAGAGAGAGAGAGAGAGAGAGAGAGAGACAGAGAGAGACAGAGAGAGACAGAGAGAGACAGAGAGAGACAGAGAGAGACAGAGAGACAGAGAGCACTTGGATTATGGGAAAATCGCATAGCAATGCATGGTCAGAAACGCTTTCCTGGTGTGGAACTGACCACACAAAACACAAGAAAGGAAGGACATTGACAGGGTGAGAAAACTTATTTATTATGCTTAGTACAGTAGAGACCAAGTAATATGAACCAAAACAAACTGTGGTTGCCATCAAAGAAGGTGTTCAAAGTTACAAGTACAGATCTTTATGTAGGCCTCACATCACCGGTGGGTGGAAGATCTGATGTTCTGGAAAATACCGGGCATATCCCAGACTCGCCTAGCAGCTGCCACGGTGTGTGCAACAAGTTCCTCGGCACTGTTAATAGGTGTTTTGTACACCAGGGTCTTGACATATCCCCAGACAAATTAGTCAAGTCCAAGTGAGTTCTGGTAATCTCCACCAGACCACCCTGCCCAATCCAATGTTGGCAGTAAATTGCATTCAGATGGGAACTCCCATCATGCTTGTAATGTGAGGGGCCCCCATAACGCTTAAACCATATAATATATGGCATCTCAGTGGGGACATGTGCATCGTAAAATAGCTGTGGCAATACAGTGTATTTATAAATTAAACAATGGAAAATCTAAGATGATGTAATGACAATAATATGAAAAGGATACACTGCTACTTGCCATACAGTGAAGATGTTGAGCCACAGACAAGCGTAACAAAAAAGCTACTAAACACACAAGCTTTTGGCCAGAAGGCCTTCTTTTTCAATAAAAAACAGACACACACATTCATGCAAATGCAGCTCAACACGCATGACCACTGTTTCTGGCTTTTCATAACATTTAGTGTACAAATTAGTTATACAAAAGTAACCTTTAATTGTGAAAAGGGTAAATAACTTACAGAAATGTTTGATACCGCACTCAATGCAGCACACCAAGTTTTATTCCTGCCTAACACAGTCAGTTCCCAACATTCCCGCTACATGGCAAAGGTGAACGAGTTATTCCAACAACCATGGAGTTGTATAATGGTGCACAGTAGGTGCAGTGTTGTTTGCGGTTTCATGAATCCAAATTTACTACTACAGCCTAGAGACAATTCAGGACTAAATATGACAAGCCACCACCTTAAATAGACACTGTTTCACTGAAATTGGCTGTGTGCCACACACAATGATGGGTCAGGGTCAGCCAGTAGTCTCCGAGCATGGGTTATTACAAAACATTCACATTTAGATCATGAAATACCAGAGGCCTCAACGCTGTCATTTAGCAGATAAGACATTTTAAGACACATGATACAATTAAATCTAGCCTGGAGGGTTGCAAACAAACTCTTCACATTGTCTAAAATACACGTTTGTTCCCCATTAAATTTATTCTTCTACTTTATTCCTACTAAAAGCTGCAGAGTATGAATGTCTGGATTGGACATTGGAATCTACCCCTGTTGATTCCCTTAATCCTCAGTATTCTGTAATTAAGGGCTTCGCACCCCTACAGTTCTTAGTAGTCAGCATTTGCAGGATACTACAATTTAAAATCCATCACTATCGTCTGCCCATTCTCATTCCCATAAACTCACACATTCACAAAAAACCCTCAAATAGCAAAACTGAATCTACTGTAATTGTACAAAATGTGTTGTTAATATACAAGGAAAACAACAATACAGTTGCTCAAATACTGCGAGATAAAATATGTACAAAGTTCATCACACCACCACTAATGGTACAGCAGCTGGAAAATTTATTGATGGCTCTTCATGACCTTATTTGTACCATACAGATATTAGTACAACACAGCACTGCTCATTGGTGGACATAATTTTTAAAAATCTGAAACTTGTGTATTGTAAAATATGTTTCTGACACGCTGATGCATAACATTAGTGTCTTAAAATGTGACAGTCTCTTAAATGGACAGACCGGCAAACACACTTACAATGAGCATAAGCCAACTGCACGAGTCTAAGGAGTCTTTAATGAAAGAAATTCTCTCCCTACTTTTATTCAAATATCAAATCATTCATTTCAGAATTTCACAGGTTAACAGGCTGAGTTTCAAAGTGATTCCAAGAGTGGTGGTGATTTTTTTTTTCTTTGGGGGGGGGGGGGGGAGGGAGGGGGGTGCTGTGAAACAATTGCTTAAAATAAGTTGCTACTGTTCATGTTCGAAATTTACTCCATACTACTGACTTTCAGATTAACTACTTCACAGAAGGTAGAAATGCACTAATAGTGTTGGCAATTTTCGCATTACGTGCTGCAGTTGGCAACTGTTTATGAGGTGAATGATAGGAATAACACAATGAATTACGAGATGAACAATTATACAAGACGGATGAACCAATGAGAACGTAGTGTTGAATAAAGATAATAATCATAATGGGCAGAGTATGAAATAACATGGCAGCATAATGGAATATACTGTGCAGAAGGTTGTCATATGAAATAGAATATTCCATAAAATTTGAACTGCATTCTTAGTTCATGCATAACCACAATTTTGGAAGTTTGGACATTTCAACAGAACCTCCACAAAGTTTTCTGAAACCTCATTGGGCTATGCTACAGATCAGTCCATTTCCACAGCCACTTTTCCTCCAGTCACATTTGCCGGCATCGCCAATCCAGAACCAAACAATAACATTGGAATACGAGATAATATCCCGAGGAACATACAATACATGCAATACACGTGAAAACCAGTTATCAACTTTATAACCACAATAGCCACATCAAAAATCGACAGTCTCATGCTACACATGTCAAAAACAAAAGTAATTGTGGCTTGGTGAGTAGATTTTTTATGTATCCAATTATATTATATGATATTTTCAAAAGTAATCAGTTCATATCTTCTATCTAAATAAGTCATTACATTCAGAGACTCCTGGTCTACTCCATAGTATCACCTGGTTCGCTATGACCAACGGAAACAAATTACCAACAGTAGCATGCAATGCAAGAGCCGCTGACACTGTAAGTGGACTTTGACCTCACAGAACACCTGCTGATTTTGACTTACCTTTAACAGTGCTTCCAAGCTGTGATGGTAAACAATGATCCTCTTTTTCAGCAGCAGGCCAGTATATATTAATATTGATTCTAAACCAAATGTCTGTATCAGCTCTGCAATTGAGAGAGGTAATTACAAGTTAGTTAGCACACTGTGAAAATTATTTTACTCTCATTGCAGGTCACTAAGTGTATGTACAGAATGTACCAGAACCCCACTGATAAACTTTCAGAGCTTGTTCAGTGTCATCTACTAAGTGTTTTGGTATAAGGAACAAATGGTGACTGGTGGTCTCTTACATAGTTATTACATTTTGTTTGGCTTCTTGCCCCAGTTAGCTTTGAACCTGTATTGCACTGAAAACAGCGCACAACATTGCAAACGCCGATGGTATGCACTATGTGTCAAGTTTACATTCACTCATAGTACCTGATGTTGACAACAATGTAGCACTTCTATTTGACCACAAGTTTGCATCCATTACTGCTCAGTTCTGTTGGGGATTTTGTCTTCTGGTGGTATTAGTTGTGCATTAACAGTTATACAGAGCAATATTATGGACAGGCTTAATGATGAAGAGTTGTCCAAAATGCAGCTCTTGCATGGGTTCACTGTAAACAATGGAAAAGCAGCACACCGACAATACACTGAACTGTCCCTGCATTGACAGCAACCACGTCACAGTACTTCTGCATATGTATGTAGGTGCCTATGAGAAACTGGAACTTTCCACTTTAGAATGTAAGTTGCTGGCTATGTGAGGTAAGCTAGAACACAACACCTAATATAGAAGAGAATGTGTTACATGCAATTGGTGAGACTCCTGCCTCTAGTAGCCAGCATGTTGCACTAGCTCTGAATAAAAGCCGATAAACGGTATTGAAAGTCTGCATCTGTATCATCCACATATACATCATACAGCCTAACAGTGTGTGGCAGAGGGTATTTCTAGTACCACAAACTGATCCCCCCTTCCTTGTTCCACTCACAAATGGCATGTGGGAAGAATGACTGTTAGCAAGACTCTGTATTAGCTCTAATTTATTGAATTTTCTTGTCAAGGCCATTTCACGAGATATGTATGGGAGAAAGTAATATGTTGTCTGACCCTCCCCCCCCCCCCCCTTTTTTGGTGGTTTTAGGGCGCACAACTACAGTGGTCATTAGCGCCCAGACTAAATTATGAATGCACTGCGAGGCATAATGTTAAAACAGCAACTAGAAAGGACAACACTATAAAAGGCACATTAACAGGCAAGGGATTAAAAGAAAACAGCATAATCAAATGTCCTTAGACAGGTTCGTCACGTGGATAAAATGAAGATCGTGAGCAGCTGCTCCTGGGTCATCCGCTAAAATTTCATCCAGAGTACATGGCAGGCCAAGATCAATGTGCAGTGTATTAAAATTTGGACAGGACGTTAAAATGTGGAGTACCGTCAGCAATTGCCCACATGGATAGAACGGCACTGGTGCAGCTGTCAGCAGATGGCGGTGGCTGAACCGGCAGTGTCCAATCCGTAACAGGGCCAAAACGACCTCCTCCCACCGAGAAGGGCGTGAAGAGGTCATCCAAGCCATGGGGAGAGGTTTCAAGGCCCAAAGCTTGTTTTCAGTAAGTGTAGACCAATCGGCATGCCACAGCGATAAAATGCGCTGACTAATGACCCTGCTAAAATCAGATGAAGGCACACAACAAGAAGCTGTCCGAGGCTGGAGGACCGCAGCCTTGTCCGCGGCATCTGCAGGGATACCGACGTGGCCAGGAATCCACAGAAAGGTAACTGGAGAACTGTCGTCTGCCAGCTGCTGAAGAAAGCGCTGGATCTGGTGCACGAAAGGGTGAACCGGATACGGATCACTGAGGCTCTGGATGGAGCTCAGGGAATCAGAGCAGATAACATAAGCAGAATGTCGGTGGCGACGGATGTAAAGAACAGCCTGATAGAGGGCCAATAGCTCAGCTGTGAAGACCGAACAATGGCCATGGAGACAGTATTTGAAACTGAGTGCCCCGACAATAAAAGAACACGTGACACAGTCATTGGTCTTAGAGCCATCTGTATAAATGAAGATCGTATTAATGAACTGCGAACGAAGTTTGACAAACCGCGAGCGGTATACCGAAGCTGGGGTAACCTCCTTTGGTAGCGAGCTGAGGTCAAGGTGAACGCGAACCTGAGCCTGGAGCCAAGGTGGCGTTTGGCTCTCACCCACTCTAAAGGTTGCAGGGAGCAGAAAATCAAGTTGCTGAAGGAGGCGACTTTAGTGAACTCCAGGGGGTAGCAGGGCAGATACATACAACCCGTATTGACGGTCGAGAGAGTCGTCAAAAAAAGGAATGATAAGATGGGTGGTCAGGCACTGATAATAGCCGACAGGCATATCGACAAAGCAGTATAGTGCGCCGGTAGGTTAGTGGCAATTCACTGGCTTCAGCATGAAGACTCTCGATGGGACTAGTGTAGAACGCTTCGATCTGACACTTCCCGAAAAGTGTTCTCTAGACATTTCATAGTAAATCTCTCCGTGATGCATAACACCTCTCTTGTAATGTCTGCTACTGGAGTTTGCTGACCATCTCTAATGTTCTCGCAATGAGTAAACAATCATGTGATGAAACGTGCCACTCTTTATTGCATCTCTCTCTCTCTCTCTCTCTCTCTCTCTCTCTCTCTCTCTCTCTCTCCCCCCCCCCCCCCCCCCCCCCCCCCAAAAATTAGTCCTACTCAGTACGGATCCCAGACTGATGGAAATAACTAACTCAATAATCGATTGAACAAGACCTCATAAGCCACTTCCTTCAAGAATGAGTTACATTTCCTTAAGATTCTTCCTATGAATCTCAGCTTGACACCTGCTTTTCCTACTATTTGTTCTATGTGGTCATTCGACTTCAGGTCATTCTGGATAGTTACTCCATGACGTTTCAGGGCAGATGCTGTTTCCAACAATTTGTCTGCAATAGCATTGTTGTGCAGTAGTGGATTTCTTTTCCTACATATGTGTGTATATATATGTTATATTTATGTTCAGGGTCAACTGCCAAGACTGCACCATTCATTAATCCTTTGTAGGTCATTTTGCAAACTGATATTGTCTTCTGGTGTTTCTACTTTCTTACAGACTACTGCATCATCTGAACAGTCTTAAGGAATTCCAACATTTCTACTAGATCATTTAAATACATTACAAACAGTAATGGTTCTATCACACTTCCTCAGGATACTCCTACAAATTACCTTTACATCTGTCTATTCCGTTCCATTAAGAGTGACATATTGAGTTCTATTTGCAAGGAAATCATGAACCAAGTCACGAATCTGGTCCAATACTCAGAAAGATAGTATTTTTGTTCTTACTAAATGGTTGTTTTTTTTTGTTTTTTTTTTTTTGTTTTGGTTTTAGGGCGCAAAACTGCTTTGGTCATTAGCGCCCGGTCTGTGACTTAAAAAACAGTAAAAAACCGAAAACGGAAACCAGCAGCAATAGGAACGAAAGTCATAAAATTGGAGAAACTAAAAGCAGAAGGAAGGCTTAAAAATTCACTACAGAAGGGGGTTGGTTGTCCCCCCCCCCCCCACAAAAAAAAAAAAAACCAACTTCAAATGACTGACGTCATTTCACTGGCACGAATGAACTCTAGAACGCGATCAGCCGATCACGTTTCATCTGCTAAAATTGACGATATATCAGGCGACAGCTGTAGACGGGCACGTAACTGAGTAAAATAGGGGCACTCAATTAAAAGGTGTCTTACCGTCCACAACTGAGAACACTGGGGACAGAGTGGTGGAGGATCGCCGCTTAAAAGATGTGGATGGCTAAAAAGACAGTGCCCTATCCGGAGTCTAGTTAAAATTACCTCCTCCCGACGACGCGTTCGGGAGGAGGAGGTCCAAGCACAAGGAAGAGTTTTTACGTCCCGCAATTTATTTTGGAGAAGTGTCGACCAGTGCGCGTGCCATAAATGAACAACACGACGACATAAAACGCTCCGTAGATCGGCGACGGGAATCGATGGATTAGCTGGCCGAAGAAGAGAGACTGCAGCCTTGGCTGCAATATCGGCCGCCTCATTTCCGCAGATACCAACGTGTCCCGGAAGCCAGAGGAACGCCACCGAGACGCCCCCCAGGTGGAGCAAGCGCAGACAGTCCTAAATCCGGTGGACCAGAGGGTGCACAGGGCAAAGAGCTTGGAGACTGAGGAGAGAGCTGAGAGAATCAGAGCAGATAACGTACTGTATCCGCTGATGGCGGCGGATGTAGTGGACAGCCTGGAGAACAGCGTAAAGCTCCGCAGTATAGACCGAACACTGGTCGGGAAGCCGAAAGTGATTTGGGGTGTCGCCAACAACATAGGCACTCCCTACACCTAACGATGTTTTCGAGCCGTCGGTGTAAATAAATGTGGCGTCCGTCATTTGTGCACATAGAGCAGCAAATGCCCGACGATAAACAAGTGAAGGGATACCATCCTTGGGAAATCGACAAAGGTCACAGAGCAGGCAGATCTGGGGACGGAGCCAAGGCGGTGCTGTACCCCAAGTTGTCAAGAAGGTTTTAGGAAAGCAGAAGGAAAGAGAATGGAGCAGTTGACGGAAGCAGACTCCCGGTGGTAGTAGGGAGGAGCGGCCTGCATACCCTACATCAAAGGAGGCGTCGAAAAATATGTCATGGGCTGGATTAGCAGGCATGGAAGACAGATGGCTGGCATAACGACTCAGAAGGACTGCTCGCCGATTGGACAGCGGAGGTTCAGCAGTCTCAGCATAAAGGCTTTCCACAGGGCTGGTGTAAAAAGCTCCAGACACTAAACGTAATCCACGGTGGTGGATAGAGTCGAGACGCCAAAGAATAGACGGCCGAGCAGAGGAGTAGACTATGCTTCCCTAGTCCAATTTCGAGCGCACTAAGGCGCGATAGAGGCGGAGAAGGACCACTCGGTCCGCTCCCCACGAGGTACCATCCAGGACACGGAGGGTGTTGAGGGATCGCAGACAGCGAGCCGAAAGATACGAAATGTGGGAGGACCAGCATAGTTTTCTGTCAAACAGAAGACCCAAGAATTTAGCGACGTCTGAAAACGGAAGGTTGACAGGACCTAGATGTAAGGAGGGCGGAAGAAACTCCTTACGTCGCCAAAAATTGACACAAACGGTCTTACTGGGTGAGAAACGGAAGCCAGTTTCGATGCTCCACGAGTGGAGGCGATCGAGACATCCTTGAAGACGTCGTTCAAGATGGCTGGTCCGTTGAGAGCTGTAGTAGATCGCAAAATCGTCCACAAAGAGGGAGCCCGAGACATCAGGAGGGAGACAATCCATAATTGGATTTATGGTGATGGCAAACAGTACAATACTCAGCACGGATCCCTGGGGTACCCCGTTTTCTTGGGAGAAAGTACGGGAGAGAGTAGTGTTCACCCGCACCCTAAAAGTGTGCTCTGCCATAAATTCGCGAAGAAAATGGGGCAGCCGGCCTCGAAAGCCCCAAGAGAACAGTGTGCGGAGGATGCCTGTCCTCCAACAGGTATCGTATGCTCTCTCCAGATCAAAAAATATTGCTACCGTTTGGCGCCTCCGGAGAAAACCGTTCACGATATAAGTGGAGAGAGCAACAAGATGGTCAACTGCAGAACGATGCTTCCGAAATCCGCATTGGGCTGGTGTTAAAAGACTGCGGGATTCCAGCCACCAAGCTAAATGGTAATTCACCATACGCTCCAAAACCTTACAGACACTACTCGTGAGAGAAATGGGGCGATAGCTAGAGGGGAGATGTTTGTCCTTTCCAGGTTTTGGAACGGGAACGACAATAGCTTCCTGCCACCGTCTAGGAAAGGTACTGTCTGTCCAAATTCGATTATAAAGGCGAAGGAGGTAACGCAGACTATGGGTTGATAAATGCAGCAACATTTGGACATGGATACCATCCGGTCCTGGGGCGGAGGAGCGAGAAGAAGAGAGGGCATGTTGGAGTTCCCGCATGGAGAAAACAGTATTGTAGCTTTCGTGATTTTGAGAGGAGAAAGCAAGATGTCGCACTTCTGCTGCATGTTTCTTCGGGAGAAACGCTGGCGGGTAATTTGAAGAGCTCGAAATCTCAGCAAAGTGCTGACCCAACGAGTTAGAAATTGCGACGGGGTCCACTAAGGTATCATGCGCGACAGTGAGCCCAGAGACCGGGGAGAAACTAGGTGCGCCTGAGAACCGTCGAAGCCGACTCCAAACTTCCGAGGAGGGAGTGAAGGTGTTAAATGAGCTAATAAAGAATTTCCAGCTTGCCTTCTTGCTATCGCGGATGACGCGACGGCATCGCGCACGGAGCTGCTTATAGCGGACACAGTTGGCCAAAGTGGGATGGTGACGGAAAATGCGAAGAGCACGTAGCCGCTCACGTAGTGCGTCACGGCATGCCTCGTTCCACCAAGGAACTGGGGGGCGCCGGGGCAATTCGGAGGTGCGTGGTATTGAACGTTCTGCAGCTGTAAGAATAACGTCGGTAATATGTGTGACATCGTCGACGCTGGGAAAGCGACGGTCATCGAATGTCGCTAGAGACGAAAAAAGTGTCCAATCGGCTTGGGCAAACTTCCAGCATCGCGGGCGCATATATGGCAGTTGAGGCTGCAGTCTAAGGACACATGGAAAGTGGTCACTCGAGTGTGTATCATCAAGGGCGAACCACTCGAAGCGCCGAGCTAGTGGAATAGTACCGACTGCAAGGTCCAAATGAGATAAATTTGTCGTGGAGGCAGACAAAAATGTGGGGACCCCAGTGTTGAGGCAAACTAGATCCGCATGGTGGAAGACGTCTAGCAATAGGGAGCCACGTGGACAAGGATGTGGAGATCTCCAAAGCGGGTGGTGGGCATTGAAGTCACCAACCAGCAAATAGGGGGGTGGAAGCTGACCAAGAAGATGAAGGAGATCAGCTCGTGCCATTGGTGTGGACGATGGAATGTATACAGTACAAAGAGAGAACGTGTATCCAGAGAGGGAAAGGCGGACGGCGACAGCTTGGAAGGAAGTGTTTAAGGGGATTGGGTGATAATGGAGAGTATCATGGAGAAGAATCATGAGTCCTCCATACGCGGGAGTGCCTTCAACAGAGGGGAGGTCATATCGGACGGACTGAAAATGAGGGAGAACAAAGCGGTCATGGGGACGCAGCTTTGTTTCCTGAAGACAGAAGATGACCGGCGAGTAGGATCGTAAGAGGATCGACAATTCATCCCGATTGGCTCGAATGCCGTGGATATTCCAGTGGATAATGGACATAGGGTGAACAGAAAATGAAGGAATGTGACCAAGGGTGCTGTCAACTCAACGACTGCTCAGAGCTTGCGACCGACAACATGGAATTGCATTCAGCTGAAGGCAGAAGATCCTGATCCATAGGTTGTTCAGGAGCAGCTCCCGCCACCAGCGATCGGCCGCCAGCAGTGCGCCTCGGCGACACAGAAGACGGCCGAGGGCGATTTCCGCCAGGTGGTGATGTAGATGGGACATGCCTTGGCGGAGAAGGAGATGAACTGGGCTTCTTTGTAGCCTTCTTTGAAGTATGATGTTTAGATGAAGGAGGAACCGATGGTTGTGAAGTTGCGGAACATAAAACCTCTTCACGAGTATGCTCTTTTTTCGAAGACTTGGTGTCTGACCTTTGGGCTCGAGATTTAGCAGAACCCGACGAAGGGTGAACCATAGAGTGGGCAGGTGAAAGTGGTGAGGTTGAACGGGCGATCTTTGCGCTGGCCGATCCGACGACCGTGGCACTAAAGGTGAGGTCGCAAGTCTGCGTGGCCGCCTCCTTTGTTGGCCGAGGAGAATCAAGGACAGTGCTGTATTTTCCTGTTTGAGGCACAGTGGGCTGTCAACTGGCGAATAATTTTCGAGCAGCAAAGGTCGACACCTTTTCCTTCACTCTTATTTCCTGGATGAGCTTTTCGTCCTTAAAAACGGGGCAATCTCGAGAGGAAGCAGCGTGGTCACCCATACAGTTGATGCAGCGAGGGGATGCAGGTGGACAAGCACCCTCATGGGCATCCTTGCCACACGTAACACATTTGGCCGGATTGGAACAGGACTGGCTGGTGTGATTGAACCGCTGACATCGATAGCAACGCGTAGGGTTTGGGACGTAAGGGCGAACGGAAATTATCTCATAGCCCGCTTTGATTTTCGATGGGAGTTGAACTTTGTCAAACGTCAAGAAGACAGTGCGGGTTGGAATGATGTTAGTGTCAACCCTTTTCATAACTCTATGAACAGCCGTTACGCCCTGGTCAGACAGGTAGTGCTGAATTTCTTCGTCAGACAATCCATCGAGGGATCGTGTATAAACGACTCCACGCGAGGAATTTAAGGTACGGTGTGGTTCCACCCAGACAGGGAAGGTGTGGAGCAGAGAAGTACGCAGCAATTTTTGTGCCTGGAGGGCACTGTTTGTTTCTAACAACAGGGTGCCATTCCGTAATCGGGAACAAGACTTTACAGGACCTGCAATTGCGTCGACACCTTTCTGAATAATGAAAGGGTTGACCGTGGACAAGTCGTGACCTTCGTCAGACCGAGAAACAACAAGGAACTGTGGCAACAATGGAAGAACCGTCTGTGGCTGAGACTCAGTGAACTTACGTTTGTGAGCAGACATAGTGGAAGGTGAGGAAACCATTGCGGAAGAATCCCCCATGATTACCGGCATCTCCGATGGCGCGCTCCTCCTTTGTGGGGGCCCTCACTGAGGGCACTCCCGCCTTAGGTGATTGTTCACACCTCAGGTCACACCTCCCGACAAACGGACGGAGGGACCAATCGGCACTTTCGGAAGGTATCAGCTCGGGTAATCACCCCTCCCTGGGCCTGGCCGTTACCAGGGGGTACGTACGTGTCCTACCTGTCTACCTGGGGCGGGGAATTACGCGTTACCCCGTCACCGGCTACGCATGGAAGTGCGTGTGTCGGCCTTCAGACACGCACAGGGAGGAAAAAAGAGAAAGGGAAAGGAAAGAAGAGGGGTCTCAAACGCCGCAGCGGAGAAAAGGGCAAAGAGAAGAGGAAAGGAAAAGAAAAGGACAGAGGAAGAACGAAGACTTGCAAGTGTAGAAAGCAAGGAAGTTGGAACAGTTTCGAGCGTCCGTCTCCGGACGTAGGCACAAACCATACTCCCAGATGGGGAGAAAGGGAAGCAAAGAGCCAGAGGTGAGGGGAGGAGGGGCGAAGATGCGGGATGGGGAAGGATGCGGAAAGGGAAGGTATACAGCCCGGAAAGGAAGGAAGGCCACATTAGCTCGGGGTCCCGTGCTCGCTACGCACGTATCCACAAAAGAGTTGTGGACCCCCTGGGGGGACTAAATGGTTGTGTGGGATGGTATCAAGTGCCTTCCTGAAGTATAGGAACACGGCATCAACCTCAGCACCATTGTCTACAGTGCTACAAATATCACAGAGGAACAAAGCAAGCTGACTTTAGTAAGATCTCTGTTTGCAGAATCCATGCTCATTTTTATAGAGGAGATCTCAGTTTTCAACAAAAAAAAAAAAAATAAATAAAAAAAAAATAGTCTTAATTCTCGAGCATAAGATTTGTTTCATAACTCTACAACATATAGATTTCAATGATGAAGGTGTATAATTGTGTCCATCCGTCCTACAACCCTTCTTGGAGATGGGAATGACCTGTACTTTTTTTCCAGTTGCTAAGTACATATCCAGTGATCTACAATAAACTGCTGCTATAAGGGGAGCAAGTCATTTTGCGTAATCTTTGTAGAAACTTATAGTTATCATGTATGGACCTAATGCCTTTCCACTACTGATTGTAGCTGCTTTTCCACTGTGCAATCTGTTATCTCAGTATCTACAGTTTTGACTTTTGTACGATGATTATAAGGCAGGACCATATCATGATCTTCTGCAGTGGAAGACTGAATTCAGCAGTTCGGCCTTCTCCTGTAATCTTCCATTTCTGTACCAGTTTGGTCACTGAGTGAATGAACAGAGGATTTCGAACCACTTACAGATTTTATGTAAGACCAAAACCTCTTAAGGTTTTTAATTGTATCAGTTGAAAATTGTACTTTCAAAGTCATTGATTACTTCTCTCACTGCTCTCCTCCTGCTCATTTTCACTTCACCCAGCTTTTGTTCATCAGCTAGGTTTTGACTTCTCTTGAATCTGTGATCAAGTCCTCTTTCTTCACACAGCAGTTTTCTAACATGTCTATTAAACCATGGTGGGCCTTCCCCAAACCCTAAGACCTTGCTGTGACCCAAACCCTAAGATCTTGCTGTGACCCAAACCCTAAGATCTTGCTTGAGCCATACATGTCTAAGGCGTACTGAATGATGCTTTTCAATTTTATTAATTTGTGCTCTACATGTCCTCAGTGTTGAATATTTTATGCTGACTAATCAGAATCTGAAATTTTTGTCCTGCCACTCCCGCTAAACAAAAACATCATCCTACCTTTCTTAACATTCCTTGTAAAACCCGTAAAGTTGCTATCACAGATCCCTGATCCCTTCCTCTATGTTAACTGACTTGATAAGTTCAGGTCTGTCAGTTGCTAGGAGGTCCAAGACAGTACCTTCATGAGTTGGTTCTGTAAGTATTTGCGTGAAGTAATTTTCGAGAAGGACATTCAAAATAATTCACACAAAAACCTGTCCCTGGCACCAGTTTTGAAAGCATGACTCTTCCAATCTATACCTGGCAAGTTGAAGTCACCTGCTATTACAATGGCATGATCAGAAAATTTATTAATATTCTGCATATTCCCTCTGAAAAGCTCTACCACTACAGATCATGACCCAGGAGGTCTATAAAAGCATCTGATTTCCATTTTTGACCAACCTTTGACACTTAGCTTCATCCAGATTAATTCACATTTGGAATCCGTGATAGCCTCGCTAAATATTATCAAATTCGTTAATGCAATAATTATGCTGTTGTCACTGGTGACTAACCTATCCTTATGACAAATATTCCAATCTGAACTTAGGATTTCATTGCTATTCACTTCCATTTTAAACTAACTTTCTGTTCCTAATGCTGTCTGGGCATTATAACCTGCAATACATGATACTAACCCACTGACCTGTCCTTGGACACTCCTGCAGTTTACTATCGTACTAAACTTTCCTATACCTGAGCCACAAGGACGAGCATTTTCTGATAACTATGTGGCTGATGTCTCTTCGATTTTGGCAGACAACTCATCGCTGATTCCAAGAAGGGTTCCTCTAACCTAAGAAATGCCCACATGCTTGCCACATAAAGTAAGCTACCCTAGAAGATGCTTCCTGTGTGTAGTGCATGCCCGATCTATTAAGGGAAAGCCTTCTATTTACCGTCCAAGAGTGGAGGTCAAGAAATTTGCATCTGATACCATCACAGAGTCACCTGAGCCTCTGGTTTAGACCTCCCACTTTGCTACAAACCAGAGAAGATCCAATCCTTGCAGCCAGTGAACTTCCCATTTTGGGTGGAGTTTGCAAATTGGTTCCTACTGGAATGCACAGAAAACCCCAATTTTCCTGCTTCCATGTTATTTGCAGACGAGGCCATGTTTACAAGAGAGGGTATGTCTCTTAGTATGAATAGCCATGTATGGGACGACGAAAATCCACAAGCATTGGTGTTTCAATTCTATCAAAAGATGTTTGCTAGGAATGTATGAGCTGGCTAAAGTGTTGTATTGGAACCTCCAGAAATCTTGCTCATAGTGACACAGAGATCTGTAACACAGCCCAAGGTCTATGTTAGGTTGAGAGGTGATACCTTGGTTGTGTTAACAGGCTGACCTGTAGCACATCCAAATGTTTATTTTTCATGCAGTATTGAAATTAATTTGCCACATTTAATGCAGTTTCTGTTAAACTAAAATGCATGGAAAATTCAGGAAATGTGTACCACATAATGGACAACTCTCGGATGAGTATTTTGATGCCTATTGTGTACATATATCTTATATAAACTAAGAAAAATACAAAAGGGGGGGGGGGGGAGGGGAGTCCATTATATAAGTTTTATGATATAGACCTTTACTGTCAACAATTTTGTGACTGGACCTTAACTACTTCACGACACAATGAACAGAGTTATGTACCAAACATTTCTTCAACATGTTCTCCCTCAATTCCTAGGTGCGCCGCTCAGAATTCATCAGCTCACGTGATTTCAACATGATGGAGCACCAGCACACTTTGCACTCAATGTTATGAACCACACTGAAGTCAATTTTGGATGACAATCAATTTGTCGTGGTGGTCCTGTGTGAAGGTCGACTCGGTCACCCGACATGATGCCAATGGACTACTTCTGGAGGCATGTTTATGAGAATCTGGTCGATACTATCACAGATCTGGTTGTTAGGATTATTTGCAACCACAGAGGTAGTACGCCAAACTCCTGGAATTCTTGAGTGCATAAGACAGTCAATAGCATGTCACTGTACGCTACTGTGATCATGGTGGACGACATTTTTAACAATACACGTAAGGGAACAGTTTTCCATTTGTTACCTGCTGTAGAGTAAACTAACAGACTAGATTGTACGCACTGTAATAAAAGTGTGTATGTTTCGTCTGAGGATTGTTGCAGTGCCCTGTGTTGTACTTTTTGGTTATTGCATATCACAGGTTTCTTCACTGTCCTTAACGTCGTTCCACAGAAATCAGGGTGATTGTGGTAACATACTGAATAATCAAGTACATTATTACTGTGTAAAGAGCCAATGGAGATTGTGGAAGTCTTACAATAAAATACTCAGAAGGTAGACCTGAATAACCTCTGAAAGATGGTCAATGGAGCTCTGGTTGACCCTGAATAACAACATAATTACAATTGAAATGAGACTTTTTCGGTCTGCTCACACATGCCCAATAGCTACAACAGCAAGTTTGAAAATAGAAAATAAAACACTAGTTTCCAGTAACACTTCGTCCAGCTTATTCATAGGGCTAAATGCAGAATGACCAACAGTTAACTATCTGAAATACTGGCACTACGTTTCCTGTGTATAGGTACTATCTCTTTCCAGCACCAGATGAAAACAATGCCTCGGGATAACAAAAGTACATTAACCAAGATTTCTACAAGATATAAATATATAAGCAGGGCTGGTTCGAAAACATTTTTCCACACATGTGACAATTAGTTGGTAACCCCCCATCCATTTTTCTCCACAAGCGACATATCATTTGGTGCATCCCTTCTTTCCTTCCTCATTAGTTGCCATTTCTTGGGCTCTTAGTATGGTTGTCAAAAATAAATTCAAATTTTGAAAGTGTGGAAATGGGTTGTCTGTGTGACAAATTATGATACACCTTGTATATAAGTTTTGTTCCACAGATGCCTCTGGCACCCCCATTTGCTTGGGCTCCAAGTGCTCACTTGTGTCTCTTGGGCCTTAAACTGATCCAGTTCACAAAAGTTTCCACTAACAAATGCATCTCTAATTGCTAAATACGACAGGATTAGTTAATAGTGTGGAGCAGTATTTTATGAATGTATAAAGAAAGTGCCTTGGGGAACTCTTGATAGAAGTTAAGAACAGTAGCAAAGTTGTTACTACTGTGTTTTGTAAGACACAGTTCACATCGAGATGATACAATATGCGATATGACACATTGCAATAAAGGTCGTACAACGCAACACTTATCATTGTGACTCATTTTCTCACTGGAGTGATACGATATGACAATGCGACTTGCCATACCATAAGCAACAAGATAGCATGAATCACATATCACATTTCTATTTCAGCTACAATTGCTATCATGAGCTCTTCTTCAGAGGACATTATTGTGACTTATTATTAAGAACTCAAAACTGTAAAAATAAAGGACATACTGGGGCATTAGTAGAGTGCTATAAATATTAAAACATTGTTAGGCTGTGGTTTCTTGTGAAGTCTCTCAACATTAATAATTCCACAAATTCTACAGAATGGGTCCAGACTTTCCACATTTTTAGAGCAACTAGTATCAGTTACCCTGAAAGCAAGACACAAATTTTCAACTTGCTATTTCTCCTGCTGAGGGGTATTCACAGCAATAAGCTAAGTTGGCAGAAGTGTGAATGATGTTAAAAAATGCCATATGAAAAGTTAAACTTTTGTAAGACAATCTATTTTGGTGCTTCATTCAATGTGGTGCATATATAAACAATGACAACAAATTAATAAAACTAGAACAGTATTTTTATAAATGTTCAGTTTCACAAAGTAGTATATAATTCAGTTTGAGGAGTATTAAGGAGAAACATTGCCGGATTTCAAAAAATGGTTCAAATGGCTCTGAGCACTATGGGACTCAACTGCTGTGGTCATAAGTCCCCTAGAACTTAGAACTACTTAAACCTAACTAACCTAAGGACAGCACACAACACCCAGCCATCACGAGGCAGAGAAAATCCCTGACCCCGCCGGGAATCGAACCCGGGTGTGGGAAGCGAGAACGCTACCGCACGACCACGAGATGCGGGCATTGCCGGATTTGAAGAGAGAGCAGTCAACCTTGACAATGTAGCAGTGAGGGGTAGACAAAGTATGTGAAAAAAAAAAAAAAAAAAAAAAAAAATAGAAGCCCATGGTAAGAAAAATCCCAGTGACTTCCTGAGCTTAACTTAGTTGCTCTTTCAGAAGTAATAGGAACTTGGCTGTCTGTCCTCTCTTAAAACTGTCACAAGGTTACCTGAGCTCAGGAAGAAAATAAATAAATAAATAAATAAATGGGGACCATCATCAGCTGACGACTCCCCGTGCATTTTCATAAGTTTTTGATTTACAGTTTCGTTATGTTAGTTAATTCTGTATGTAGCATCCTATTACCTAAAACTCACCAAATGTAAACTAGCCTGCAACTGCACTTTCACTGCAGACTTTTCAAAATATCACCAGCAGTTTCCTACTTTGCGAAGGCTCATGATAACTACGTATAATAACCATAAGAAATCAGTGCATTATCAAGCTGTGATATCAGATTATGAGAAAGATTGCATAACGGAGAACATGTATAAATCCCAGAAAAGTGATTACTAATTTTTTACTCAAAAAGGAAAAGTTTTCTTGAGAAATTAACTACAGAGACAGATGTACCTCTGCTTCACTACACAAAACAATTTTTTTAAGCACACTGAATGAGATGAAATTCCCCTTGTGTACTGTACGACGACTTGCGTGCAGGAACCAGCATTGCATATTGCACTGGGTGACACGATAGAGGTATGTGGCTATATCACATCGCTGTCATCCTGATGTGCACCAGTTAAGTCACTTAAGTGTATCCCTAGGCACTCTGCCAACATGGGTTGCTTCTGTGTTGTCTCATAAGTCGCATTACGCATTGAATCACATATTGTATCACCTCAGTGTGAGCCAGAGCTCGGGAAATGTTGGAAGCACTTCGTGCAAGATGGAATGGGAACAGAAGGTGTCTCATCAGCTGGTTTTAAGTACCCAGTATGAGAATATCAGATATAATGTTTCTTATGATAAATTTAGCTAATCTCATGTATCCCAACCATAATGCATCTGGAAACAAAATGGTCAGCAATACGTGACAGCTGCTGCAGAACTGTAAAACACAATAGCATTGGTGGTAAAAATTTAAGTAAATCTCTCATGTTCAAGCCTCACAACTAACTCAAGATGCAAGTGTGTTTTGTAGTTCTTTGCTAGCTGTGCAATTTAAACTTTGCTCCCACAACTTCACGTAACCACTATCTCAGGCTATGTAATATATTGAAAGAAATAAGAAACAAACTGCTACCAACACTGAAAGCTTTGACATTCAGTACCGAAAACAAGTAGTCAGTTTTTTTGTTTCTAACACACCTAAACTGATGCACTGCCAATCTAAAGGAAGAAAATAATTATGTATAACACTGTTTTTCTTTATACATAACTTTAGTCATGCTGTGACCTTCTGACATTCTACTTATAATCCACAGTACTACTCTACACCCTATCTCAAGCTATGAAGCAAATGTCATCTGCATGTATAACTCCGAACCAACTGAACCTACCAACCAGATGAACAGGGTACTTATAATTAAAGTGTAGCTACTTATGGAGGTCCAGTTGGGGCTTTATTTATTGTAAGGCAGCAAAACTTGGTAGATATGCTAATGCATTTTATACAGAACCTACACTGGAAAAAAATTTGTTTCAATGTTTGCCACCAGATGCAAATCTGGCGCTGTTCACTGTATGAAGGTATGATATCCACGCTGTCATTTGACAAGCCATAACATGAGTGAACGGTATGGCTTTCGAGAAGAGAGACCGTGTGGTGTGAAACTGTTTTATGTGAATGGCAGCAATTACAATGCTGCAGTGAGAGTATCACCAACTGAAATGTCCGTGGAGACACCAGATGTCATTAAATGATTTAAAGATGATAATGAAATTCAAAAACATGGCAGAGTTTGGTGTGGCACCTGGAACAGGGAGGTGTGCTATCATGGTGGAAGTTAACGACTAGGTTGCTATTGCTGTAACTGACCATACAACACGTACCCTGATGTGCTAGTGCTTGTGCAGTGTCATGAGGATTGTTCATCCACTAATCAACAGTACGGAAAATTTTGTGGTCTATTTAACCTGTACAAAATCCAGAAGCTGCAGCAACTGAAACCCCATGATCTGCAGCAACATTCTAAATTTTCTCTTGGTTTCTGGCACGGATCAAAATTGATGACGTGGCCGGTTAGTATCCTGTCGAGGGATGGGGGCACACTTTACACTACAAGGTGCGGGGAGTAAACAGAACTGTCGAATTTGTGGTACTGTTAAATCGCATGTTGTGTATGAAGAGCCATTACACTCACTGTATGTGACTATGTTGTGTGGATTCATAAGAACGGTCTATTCTTCTTTGAAAAGAATACACCCAGGGGGACCTGTCAGGTGTACAGTGACATCTGCACGTCACTGAGACCTATTTGTACAGAATGTGATTCCTGTTTTGTAAGAGCAAAACTGTGGAAACCACTGTGATGACATTGTTTTATGGATGCAGCATTTATTTTACCTTTTCTGTCCACGTCCTGTCCCTAATCCATTACATTTAGAAACATTTATAGGTATATGTCTTTCTTGCATTCACAGATCCAGATTTGCACGTGGCAACAAAATTTGGAACCTTTTTTTTTTCCCATGTCTGCATTCACGCATTAGCATATCTTCCAAGTATTGCTGCCATACAATAATTGCAGCCAACACTGGAGCTCTAAGAGTAGCTGCACTTCATTTATAACCAGCTGGTAGGTTTCATTCCATGGTAGAATGATGTGGCTTGTGATACCTATAAGCAAACCGAAAAAAGAACAGAGTATTGATAATATTTTTTTGCACCGATATCTTGGAACATAGGTTGTGATGACAGACTGGCATAATAAGAGGTATAGGATAGGCTCACAGATGACAATTTGGTTTTGAGTTGTCAAAGCCACCGAATGAATACAAAACCTTAGTTGTGGTGAAATATTGATCTGTACTTTATCCAGAGGCCTTCATTAGATTGAAAACTGACAGTCTGGTTCTAAGTTGGCGAAGTGGTATTGAAGGCTTTAGTTAATCCTAAGGTTCTTTCCAGCAACACAGCTTATTTGATTCCTCACAACTGTTGAAATGGGACTACAGTATTATAAAATTACCTCTCTCATTAATTATTTAATACAAAATGAAATTACATCTTATTCACCATTTATTGTGTAAATAATGTAATTAGAGATTCAGTAAAAGCTGCGAATGGTCAACCATGGGGAAAGAACACAACTTGTCCATTTCAAAGTAACCATCCCACCATTGTCATAGGCAATTTTAAGAAACCTAAATGTGAATCATCAGACAAATATTTGCTCTAGAATGCTAATCTAGCAGGCTAACTACAGCATCAGTTGCTTGGTGACACTTTTGAAATGCTTGTCTTTGATGAGCAACGTCTGGCTATATCAATAAACAGTTAGTTGATACAAGTAGCAGCATGGACCTTGGTACAGATGTTGAAACCATTGACATTAATGTTCTTTCATAGAAGTCTGTATATTCGACATTTCTGAAATAGAATACAAGAAAATGTGAGGCTGTTCACTGACTTAGATAGGACAGATACAGGTGGCAAGGAGTGAGTTTGGACAAATGCTCTTTATAATACAGAGTTCTCTCCTGATTTTTGGAGTTTTCGCTCTTTTACACACTCATTTTTCTGCGTGTATTAAAACACATGGAGAATCTTCATTACTGTCCCAGAGGACGACTGCTATGTTCTACAGCTACATCATCAATAATAAGTGTAGCCGAGTCTTGAGTACTGTACACAAAATCAGTGATCCTCGACATTCACTGCAGAACTATTGGCGACTTTGGAAGGGCAGACAAGCAAAAGGAACTAATAGTGCAAACGAAAGCTACACTAAGGCAACCAAATGAAAGAAACTGTCTTCAAGATACAATCGTATTAACAAGAGGAAGAAGCCAGCTGAGACACTATATATTGGCTGAATCTATTGTGAACTAATTAAAAATCTTGATCACATATGCACCAGTGTGCTGATGACAAGATTTAATGTGTGCATTTAGTTTCTTTGTTTTCCCTCCCTCATATGGAGATTGCTCATGTATGTTGTGAAGAACAGATTGTACAATACTTCTCAAACTGTTACACTGAAGGAAAAAAAATAGTTACAGGAGACATACAAACAAAAGCCAATGTATATACTTTTTGTTTTACTCTGACACATATATATACTTATAACATTGTACAACTGTCCTTTTAATATCAGTCCTCCCAAACATGCACCAATAATGGTTACTTTACCTGAACCAAAATGAAAAGGAGAATGTAACACCACTGATATTTTCTGTACTTCTGGCAATCATATCTGCTGTGACTGTGCAACAGTATTTGCAGATTTTTGTAATTATGTTTATCACAGTGTTATGTACGTAATTGTTTCCTGTGTCCACTAAATATCAACTACATTTACAGCACTTGTTGTTGTGTCTTTTTGTTTTTTTACATACAGTGAGTGTTTACTGAAATCGACAAGTCTTTGAGGGGAAGGATCATTAGAGCCTAACAGCACACCAACAGCAATATCATTAGAAACTGAGCTACTACTTGCACTGGATAAGGAAATTTACCTTGTCCTTCTCATAAGAACTAAAATTTGCTTTGCCTGATTTAAAGAAACACTATAAAACACGAATCTGGATGGCTAGGCAGGGTTTGAAATCACAGTCCCCAGTGCAGTACCATAATACTGCAAAACCTTGATCAGTATAAGACAATGAAAAGTGTTCTTGTGGCCATATAGAATTCCCTTTAAGACATTTATTAAAAAGAAAGTTAGGCCTAATGATATTGGAAACAGCGCAGTTGTATTCAACTTAGATATTATTTTTCTTGCCATCTAAGATTAAATAGCTACCGACCTTTCAGCATGGTGTGTGGGATGTTTTTCCTAGATTCAAAATCCTTTGCCAGAAAAGTTCCATTTTCTTCCGTGGTGCAGGAACCTCTCGTGATTACAGACAAATATAGCTGTAACATGACAGCTGGATTTCCAGTCTTGCAGTAGGTTTTACTCAGTATTCTACATAATGTCTCGTATTTCTCTGGATTCAAGTCCTTAGCCCATAAGATTAAGGCAAACTGCTTCAGCTACTGGAAATAAAGAAATGCGTACGTTGATCCACGTCTCTCTGCTGAACTACAAATAATCATGAAGCATGTTTCTTTCAGATTTTGTACCAGAACTACAAACGTCAATGAGAAAACAGACCCTTGGTAGATTGTCAGATTCAAACACTTCGGTGCAGTTGATATAATACCAGTTCTTCCCGTAACGACCGAATACAAACGGCTGCGGCGATACGTGATCGCCGTCCAGGGCACATTTTCTTATCATCAGCTGTTGCTGATGCGCGTCCGTGAGGGATGGGTATGTCCATGTCCACAATACATCACCGTTACTATCTCGCTCTGTAGGAAGATAAAAAAGCTAAGTAGAATTATTACAGCAACTAATCACTTTATGATCTATTTCCCTTTTTCCCCGACATCAGCCTGTATATACTTAAATCCATCGCAAATCAATAAATACCTATAATGTTGCAAGCAAGTAAATCCACGATTCCAGTCATGACAGAATATCTTCGATGACCGATAGTCCGATACAGTCTTCAACGACTCTCCTAGCCTCCCGGCTCCCACTAATTGAGTGTTTGCCTGCTACGTATCATGTGGTTTGCGGTTTCGGCCAATCAGTGGTGCAGTATTTGACAGCAAGAAAGGAATAAAAATTACTTCGAATAAATAAAAAAAAATCTTAGAAATGGAAGTTCGATTAATGGTGACGTATCTGTTGGCATTAGGCAAAACTTCACTATAGAATCATTCTATTAGAATGATATTACCATCCGCGCTTTTGCAACGGCCAATTCACACTGTTCGTCACGTAACGTTATGTCACGTCACGTCAATTCGCTATAACCACATGCGAACGAACATACCGGAGAACAGTTCGCCAGTGTTCACTACTATTTACCTGTACTTAGGAACCGGCGTTTACATTAAATAAGCCAAAGACAACACTGCCGAAGGAGCAATGAATGTGCGGACCATGAAAGTACAAAATAAAACTCCTTGGTGCAAACACAAGCGAACGCTGCAGTTTCGTTTATTTGGTGCTAAACTCACATACATAGTAACCATCCAATAGAATGCTACCGTAGTGTAATAGCACAGTCTGATGCTACACTGCAGTAATAGTTGTGAAGAAAAACAGTCATATCCAGACAGAATTGTTGTGTAGGTCAGCCGCTCTGTTGGTGATGCAAAAAGCGAAGCAGCAAGGAAAAGAAAAACATGGGTGTCTGAATTTTTGCAAAAGCGTCAAATACATGGTAGAAGTGCACTAGCCAATATATTACAAATCCTGACGTCATTAAGCCTATTTAAAAATTTTATGCCTACTTCAGTGGACGATTTTGGTGGTTGCCTACTACAACTGAGGGAAAAATTGCAAAGTAGCACACGATCTTAAGGCGAACAATCTCAGTCGAAGTGAAGCTTGCACTAACGCTACGGTTTTTAGCAGCTAGAGATAGTTACGCCAGTATTAAGTATTTATTTCACATTCTAACAACTGCTATATCACAGTTAACTCCTGAATCTGCAGTGCTGTAGGCGAAGCACTCGAGGATTATCTTAAGCCAGGGAAAATAATTTAAATAAATACGTTTAACGTAGGGTATAAATATACAAATTAACGGCCGTAATCTATAAAATATCTGTTACTATATTTAATAAAATCTGCTTCGTAGCAGTCAGGGATAAGGTAATGTGGTGAAGATATAAATTAACACTTACATATATCCACAGAACAGTGTAGTATGATAGTAAATAATATACTACTGTATGAAACTTTCTGCTAACCCGAGAAACCTTGACGTGATTTGGCGTGACGATATGTTGACAGCCTGTTGAACGTTGCCGTTTGAAACGCATTGTGGAATGTAGTAAAGTGACGTCACTTAACGTGAGAGCCAGTGTAAATTTACCTTTACGCTTCAAATACAATATTACAAGTACACATTCAAATGTAACCAAACAAAAATCAGTCAACAACTTTTATTTCTAATTCCTTCAGGCAACTGAACCTTGTCATCCATTGGTTTGTAGTTAATAAAGACCAATCCACACTGGTTGTCATGTCACGTCAAAACATTCCACATTACATTTCAAATGATGGTGTGGCAGCCATACCGCAGAATCACCTGGACAGCGGCGCGCCAGTATTCACCCGCGAGTGCAGATTTGTACCGTTAGGCCAACCTTTGGCAACAGTGCAGCGCCCATGGGCTCGGAAGAGACAAAGCGAAAGCCAGTGCGAATTAGAACTCGGTGTCGTGTGGACGCTTATGCCGATCAGAGATTCCGTCAGCTATGGACCACTTGGGTCGAGTAGAACGCGCACTCCTCACGAACGCGTTCGCGACTCTGAACAGGTGCCGATCGTTCGCTCCGTCCCGTTACGTCTGCGAATTAAATGGTGCCCCCCGAGATGAGAGATAATTTGCACTTTCGGACTCACACGCGTCCTCTGTCGCTCCCTGACTGCGAGATGATACTACACGCTCGATCACTGACGAGTGTGCAGGCTCTGGGATCAGTGATCGGGCCATTTACTGTAGTCACGCGACCACGTCGTGTGAACATTTCCAGGCAATACCTTAGCAAGTTCGTTAGTGTGTGTACATTTGCCAATAAATTTATTATTGCGTAATCACATGTTAGAGAAATTACTGTTGCCTGAGCCTACCCCTCAAACTTAGTATGAGGGTGTGACAGTAGAGGCCAGCTTACCACACGACAGACTTGAAAGTGGTGAAAATAACCCACTTCCCATTTCATTGGTGACACTGACGTAATCTGTAGGCAAACACTTGGTGACGGACTTGATCTGCGGAAGTGATGCAGAACATGAACAAATGTTTCTGTGTCAGTCCGTAGCTGCATGAGTAAGTGTGTTGGGCATTGAACATTTGTTCTTTTTGTTTGCATGTTTTCTTCATGTGTGTTTTCTCCTGTCTATGAAAACTTGGTTATTGCATTATTACAACTATGGAGGAACTCCAAAAGACAACAGAAAATCTGTTGGCAAACAATCGGCTCCTAAAGAGTGAGCTACAGACACGACCCACATACATTGAACTGGCTCACCTGGAACCATCTCATGAGAATTTGCACGCGCAAAACAGCGCCGCACCGACATCACCTGCTACCACTGGGGCCACGACTAGTACAGGACGCATGTTGATTAGGTTGCTCCCATCCTTCGGGCGCCATGACCCTTTCAAGTGGTTTAGCCACGTGGAGACAGTTTTCCTAAGTAACAACGTCTCTCACAAGCTCGCCAAATTTTGACTTATAGTGAGCTAGTTCGAACAGAGCTACATGGCTGAAGTGTAGGATAAAACCACCACCACACAGAAGTAGTCCTTACTTAAACAACTGTAGGAGGCATTAATCCAATGGATTTTGTTGTCCGAAGAACAACACGTCCACCAATTTCTGCACAAAGAAGAATGCAAAGACCAGAAACCTTCTTAGTTCCTGCACTGCCTGTGGAGCCTCATGTGCTCTGACATGATCCCAGACTCGCTGTTGCACACTATCTGGGTGTGCAGCTTTTCTACACAGGTGTAGGCGGTAATAGCCACGCAGATAGATATGCAGCTAGATTCCACCGTAAACTTGGTTAATTGGGTACATGAAGTGCTGGCAACGGTGCCTGCTACCGTGGCCAAGACAACTTACGACATTGCACCCCCACTTCTGCAGAGACACACACCTCCCACATCCACCACCTCAGACTCTGTCGATCGGTTGGCACGCTCACGGCCAGGGGGGAGCAGGCATCGCAGCAACAGCAGATCTGGATACAGGCGATCCAGCTTGTGCAATTGGCGACGCAGCAACAGCCGTTCCAATGTTCGCCCACTTACAGCGGAAGCACCTCCAAGCATTTACTGTTGGTACCAAGCCCATTCCGGCAATGAAGCGACCAAGTGTCGCTCGCACCCAAATGCCATCTGTGATTGGGCCTAGACGTACACGGCTGCAGTGCAGCTTCAAAGTATCTGTTAGTAGCAGAATCGGTAACACATGGATGAGAGGTACCTGGTAGACACTCGTTTGGATTTGCCCATTTTTCGTCGGATGATGTTAAGAGACCATTGGAAGGCTGAAACTCTGTGACTCACAGCGGAAAACAATTCGGCCATAAAAACATATGGTACTCATCACCGGAATGTAGACCTCAGACAGTGCTGCACATTCATGTGGAAATTCACTGTGGCTGACATCAACGAACCTATCCAGGGCATGGATTTCCTCAGCCACTACAAGCTGCTTGCTGACATCGCAAACGCCCAACAGATGGACTCCACAAAGAGTTTGAAGATAGCAAGACAGTGACAGCAGGTAGTGTTCTTCAGCATAAAACATGTGGGGTACTGTATACAGTCATCCTGGAGAAACTCCTGGAGCTTACTCGCCCATCTGGCACACTGAGGAAAGTGAAAAATATGACACTCCGCCATATTATTACCACACGCAGCCCTCCCACCTCGTTCCACCCACATCACCTCTCACCTGATAGCCTCACAGTAGCAAGGGCTAAGTATGAGGCCATGCTACAACACGGCATTGTGCAACTGTTAGCAGTCCACCTCTTCCACCTTTTAGTGCCGAAAAAGGACAGTTCGTCGCGCCCTTGTAGGGACTACTACGCACTGAATTCAAGGATGATGCCAGATAGACATCCAGTGCCTCACCTGCTGTATTTTAGCTACACCTTGGCAGACCCGACTATATTCAGCAAGATCTAAAACATGAAGGCATACACGCCAATTCATATGGCGCTGGCAGACATTCGAAAACGGCGGTCGTCCCTCCCTTTGGGTCCTTTGAGGGCATGTGCATGATGTTCAGTCTTCAGACTGCTGCGCAGACATGGCAACATTTCCTGGGCGGCGTTTTGCGAGGCTTGACAGGCTGTTTGGATTACCTCGATGATATTCTCATGTTATCAAAGTCACCCAAACTCCACCGCTGCCACCTAATGATCTGCTTTTGGCGCCTCAGCGAGGCTGGTGTCGTTACCAACCCATAAAAATGCGTATCTGGGGTAACAGAGAAGGAATTTCCAGTGCTTCTAATCACCCCTACCAGATCCAAGCTTCTACTTGGCGAGGTAAAGGTCGTCTTGCACATGCCACACTCACACACCCACAAAGGCCTCTGCCGATACCTCAGTATGATCAACTTTTACCAGCGCCATCTACATAACACTAACATGGTGCAACCCTACTGCTAAAGGAAGGGCTCTCGTTACATAGACAGAAGAAATGGAACAAAGCTTTGCCAAGTCCAAATGGAGCCTTGATTAAGCGATGCTGCTCGTCCACCCGATACAGGACATGTAATTAGCCACAGTTATTGGCAACAGCCACACTACTATGGGTGCAGCTTTACGACAGTGCATTGGCAACAGCTGGCAGCCAGTCTTCTTTTCGCACAAGTCATCAGCGTCGCGATGCTCGTTGAACATGTAAGACTGCAACTTACTTCCAGTGTACCAGGCAGTGAAATACTTCTGCCTGTAGGTAGAAGCCCACCCTTTCATCATTTTCACTGAAAACGAGCTGATGACTCACACATTTCAGAGCAGCAACATCAACCCTTCGTCACACCAACCACAACACCTGGAGTATATACCTCAGTTCACCACCGACATTCGACCTGTTTCCAGGATGACAACGTCGTCGCCAACTGCTTTTATTGTGATTGTGCTGCTATCTCCTCCCCTGTGAACGTTGAGGACGTGGCACAATAACAATAAAGTGACGAGCAATTGGATAGCTTTCGCCATGACATCTCCAGCAGCCCATTTCTACTATTACCGATTTCCAGTTGCTCCTGCAAGATTTGGTGCAACGTTTCGACAGGCAGACGTCGCCCATTTCCCCCAAAGAAATTCAGGCACAGCACATTTGACTGCATCCACGGGCTATCACACCCCGGTGCAGACACCACTGAGACACTTAGGGCCATGCGTTTTGTCTCACTGGGATTCTACAAAGACTGCTGGCAATGGGATGCACCTCCGCCACGTGGTAGTGTGCCAAAGTCGAGAGATATACCCATGCTTCCATTGGAGCCTTCCCTGATGAGACAGCCACTTTGCACACATTCACGTGGACATTGTGGGCCAAGTTACTGTGTCCTAAGACAAGTGCTATCTACTGTCAAAGGTGGACCGTTTTGCATGTTGGCCAGTGACAACACCAATAGTGGACATACCACCAAGAACGTTGCCACTGCCTTTCTCGACACCTGAGTGGCATTCTCTGGCTGGCCCAGTCATGTAATGGTAGACTTCTGATGCCAGTTTGACAGCACACTGTTTACCCAAGTCACCCAATTGTGTGGCATGCCGCTACATCAATCGACCAGCTACCACCCAGTGTCTAAGAGCAAGGTCGAATGGCACCATCAGCTGCTGAAAGCAGCACTGATGTGTTATAAAGTTGCCTGGACAGAGGCACTTCCACTTGTAGTCCCTGGCCTGCGAGTAACTCCGAAGGGTGAGATTGGCATTTCACCTGCAGCCCTCATCTACTATCAATCGCTTGCCATCCCCAATGAATTCATGGAGGGCATACCCCCACCACATGGTGCCTTTGCCCTACTAATGGCAGAACATCTGCATAGTCACAAGGCCAGCCTCCAACTGCATATGCTGATACGGCATGGGAAGGTCGACTTCCAGCACTGCACACATGTTATGGTGCACATAGATGTAGTGCAGCCACCACTTAGGCCACCCTACTCAGCACTGCACCATGTGCCAAACATGATGAGAAGACTCTGCAGATCAATGCAATGGCAAGCCAACTAAAATCTCCATTGACTGAGTCAAGCTGACCTGCTCTAGCTGCCATTCATTTCTTTACCCCAGCAGAAGACATGTCAGGCAGAGCCCTCTCCTGTAGCTATCAATGATGTGCAGACACTGCCAGCTGTCACTGTGCAGTCACATGCACCTCAGCCTAGCACCACCCTGCTCAGGCTGCTGCTCAGATCCCACCCCACACAGGTGCACTGTCCACTTCTGCCGCAGCAACTAGAAGACTACATTACATGAGGCAGCTGCCGAGTCCACTTCAAACACCTGTGCTGCCTCATAACAATGCCATGCCTCATGACACAACCAGCACACACCCCACGTGCTGCCTGCCATTGAGACACTGTCTCTGGGGAGACGCCTCATCAGCTTTGATCTCATCTCCAATCGAACTCAGGACATTATTTCCTGTCTCATCTGCTGTTTGTCAATGCAGCCCCTGGACCCACTATCGCATCTCGCTACCTCTAGCATGTCGGGTGTTGAGGCTGAGTCAACTATCGTGCCAGTCTCTACAGTGCATTCCCGCATTCAAGTTCCAACAACAGACTCTCCATAGTCTCTGTGCCCCACTGCCACATGTGTCGAATCAGCATCGAATCATGCAATATTTTCCATGTCAGGTGTGTCAAGAACTCAGTACATTATGAACAGCATAGCTGCATGTACAGTTTGTTTCATGTGTTTTATTCGTGTTTAACCAAACTTTGTTTGTATCCAAGTGTCCTCAGAGGTGACATCTCTGCATTAAACGTTTCAGTCACACACAGCCGCGGACAGCTCCCAGACACTGCTGCTGTCACCACTGCCACTAGTGTGTAACATGAGGACACACCCCCGTGTGCCCAGCCAGCTGAGTGTGACATCATGCACTGCCAACAAGTCACCGCTGACTGGCCCTTTACCATTGTGCTCTCACTGACTTCAGTACAAAGTGGGTGAGGCACTTCTCATGGCTTCAGAGTTCTGCTCCCCAAGTGGGGATGTGAGTGGCAGCCATACCACAGAATTACGTGGATGATGGTGCACCAATACTTGCCCATGAGTACAGATTTTTCAGCGCCCACAGGCATGTAAGAGACAAAGCAAAAGCCAGTGCAAGCTAGACCTCCATGTCATGTGGATGTTTACTCCAATTGAAGACTCCATCAGCTGCAGGCCATGGGGGTTGAGTACAATGTGCACTCACCACCAATGCATTTGTAAATCTAAATGGGCACTGATCATTCGCTCCACCCTGTTCGCAAATTAAACAGTGTCCTGCGAGATAAGGGATCATTTGTGCTTTCAGCTGGGCACACGTCCTTTGTCTTGCTATGACTGTGAGATCATACTATGCGCTCCAGCACTGAAGAGTGTATGCGAATTAAACAGCACCCTGTGAGAGACGGGATCATTTGCGCTTTCAGCTGGGCACTATGACTGTGAGATCATACTATGCACTCATTCACTGAAGAGTGTACACCTTCCAAGATAAGTGGTTGGGCCACTTACCGCAATCACGCGACGGCAATGTGTAAACAGTTCCAGACAATACTTTTGCAAGTTTTTTAGTGTGTGTGCCTATGTCAACAACTGTAATATTACGTTATCACACGTTTGATAAACTGCCGCTGCCTGGGCCTGCACCCTGAACTTAAAGCGTGGGCGCAGCGATAAAGGATGGCTCATTGCACAATGGACTTGAAAACAGTGAAAATAACCCGTTTCCCGCTTCACACATGCCGTCAACGGTTTGTCACCTCACTCCACGTCAAGGTTTCACATGAAGAAAGTTTTAATGGTGGCGCAGTCCGTAATATCGGAAGTTAACCAATGTTCACCATGCTCACTCATATTATGATAATGGATTTCGTGTCTCTGTTCCTTCTTAATCTTTATTTTATTATTGTACTTTGTTTTCTTGGAAAACTATGCATGTTCGAGGACAACTTGAATAGTCTTTCTGTAAGCAAGGTAAGATATCTGAAAAATATTTTGGTTTTACAACAACAGAACAGACGTGGTGCCCACACTGTGTATAAATAAATGAAATAATTTTAATTAATTATCATTTTAAATGAAAAAGTCAGCTTTATAATGAAGCATAAAAATACAGTTCTTTATGAGGCTATTAGCTACATAAGAAAGAAAAACGTGAGGGATAACGTAAACTGTCTCTATTAATTCCATTATAGACATTGTTTGAAGTGTTTGTATGTACATATTTTCGTTAGCAAATAAATGTCGATGATGTGAACGTTGTTTCACTTCTCAGCACTTTACCATATAGAATCAAGAACATACAATATGAAGTTTGCTTTGGAGATTAATAAGCTTTATCATTATTAGCTCGTCAATACTGATGCTATACTCCAACTTTTTGTATTGTAAATGGTAACTCATAACCTCATTTTCACCATCAGTCGTGGGCTAAGTGGACTGGATGTGACATGAGATGGCGGGCAGAGAGGGGGAGTGGGTGAATGCACCAGGGTGTGACAGCGCTATGACTGCTGTGATGTAACAGCCAGTGTGAACTGGCTTTAAGGTACGAGAGACAAACAGCACTTTTGTAAAAGGCGTGGTATGAATCATAAAAACATGGCATTAAACAAATTTATGTATTTGTATGGTCTTCACCTAATTTCGAGATGAAGAGGACTAGAATGCACATCATTAGTTACATTTCTATAAACGAACATACAAGTAAAATGACTTAAGGCCAGTCACACTGCTCGTCACAGCACCATCACATAATGGCGCCATCACATCAAGGTGTATTCACAATGTCCATCGTGTCACGTCATGTAAAGTCAATTCAAGTCATGTGATCTCAATCCATATGACTATCCAGGGGCGCTACATGTGAGCAATGGCTTTCAGTGATTCGTCGCATGCAGTAATCCCAGCAGTTGATCACTTGCCTCAACACCCTACACACAGTGTTGCCAACCAGTAGGATTTGTCCCATATTATGGGACATTTTGACAAATATTTTTCAGGAAGGGACAGAGGGATTTTTTCGCGAAAATTAAGGTGAATAAGGGGCATTTAGTTCCTGTTTCTAACAGAATGTAGTAATGTTTATGACACATACAGCAACAAAGATGAACATTTCACAGAAGTCAAATACATGACACCTGCCAACTGTCCGTGTACAACCAACAGTCAGATTCTCACTATGGGTACAATAAGTTTGCTCATGCAACAGTAACATATGTGCACTGACATATGTATGATTGTCACATCCCGCAAAAATAAAGTAAGTAATCAAACAACACCCACAGACTGTCATTTGTTCAATCAGCAATTAGCACTCCCATTGTAGTAGCTATTGTTAGTCCAAATTCCTTTCATATGCACGACTTAAATATACCATTATTTATGAATGAGTGACACTTATGAAATATTGTTGAATTTCAGATAAATTATTTATCTCAGAATAGGAGACCAAGTCCAAGGCTGTGTTAAACTGTAATGTAGCACTTTGTTGTATGGTATTGTTTGAAGTGGTTTAATTTACTCATTTCAGTGTCACTGGAAGTTATTACCTGTTGGTTGTCACTTGGACTTGGGGGTCTTGTGTGCGAATCTTGATGTTATTAAACAATAATTGTTTCTGAGTGGTTTGTTTTGTACACATTTAAGAATGCCAGGCTGTGGTCCTTCAAGTACAAGCAAATCGAAATCCAGGTGCAGTGAATTACAACTGGAAAAAATACTAAAACTTTCCAAGACCCTTGGCTTCAAATTGACAGATTTAGAGGGTGGTTGGAGGCTGCTGAAGGTCACAACAGAAGGCATGGTTTAAAGGGCGTAACATGACTGTTACTTATGGAAAACATGCTTCTCGAGTTAAACACATTAAAAATGTTAAAAGTATACAAAGTAACAGAATTGTTGTTCATTATTTTTCTAAAATGTGTGATGAAAGCAAACATTTGGAAAAAGTGAAGACAGAGGTTGAAAGTGATAAAATGGTTCAGTTACTGAAGGATATTAAATTTTCCACTCTGGCGGGAGAGAGTACAGGCATATCAGATAGCAAAAGTATGTGCGTTTTAGTGAAATATGTGTCGCCGGTTGACAGGAATGTGAAAACACGACTTCTGGAATTGATCCTTTGCATGCCAAAGACTGCTCATCAGAAAACCTATTCATAGCTCTGGAGAGTTTGTTGAAAGAGAAGAATATTCCAATTACAAATGTAATTGGCATGGCTTGTGACAATGCGTCTGTAATGGTGGCAGGCCTTAATTCTATCATAGCAAGACTTACCAATTTTGTTCTAAATCTTATTTTTCTCAAATGTTTATGCCATTCATCTGTTGCAAGCAAGGAATGTGAGAAGATTCTTAGAGCCTGTGAAGAGTTAATAAGGGTTGTGCCAAGCCACATACCTGGCTGTGCAAAGTGCTGCGCTGTTTCACAAGAATTTCAAGAATATTTTGGAGTCGAACGTAAAAAGGTACTTAAATTATCGTGTACATGATGGCTTGTTTCACATGCATGTATTGTTCATGTTTTGGAAAACTGGGATGTATTTTTGCACTATTTCCAGTTAGCAAATGTTGAAAATAAATTAAAGTCTCCAGATATGATTCTTCATTAATTAGAAAATTCGCATACTAAAGCTTACATGTTGTTTCCAAAGTATGTTTTGGTTTACTTCGACAGTTTTAACGCCCTTTTCCAATCGAGGAAAATATTAATTCACAAGCCTTCAGAAGATTCTTTGCATCTGTTTCAAAACATTGGTCAAAACTTCCTAAGCCCTGGTATCCTCACTGAAAGGCACAAGATTAATACACTTCAGGCACGCCATTATCCCCCATTAGAATTGATTTATCATGGCCCCAAATGCTAATGGTTACTACAAACTTTCCCTAGAGAATGTGAAAAGAGAATTCATTAGGTAAGACTTAAATGCCTTGATTTCTATATTGGAGCAACCAAAAAAATGAAGAATCGTCTACCTACACACGATGAATTTTTTTTGGAAACTCAAAATTCATAGAGACAAACATTGCATTAACAGATGATGGTAGGTCCCAGATAAAGGGTGATCGTGTGTTGCATCGAAGTGTGGTGGTCTTGATTTAAACAGCTTAGCAGTTGAATGGAGACGTTTTCCATTTGTGCCTGAGTGTAGGAAGAAGGAACTTTTAGAAACGGACTTCGATTGTATGTGGAGTGAAATCTCAAAACTGAAAGACTTCCAGGATCAGGTATGTTTTCAAAAATTAGTAAACTTGCTAAGCTGGTTCTTTCGCTTCCACATTCTAATGCTGAAGCCGAAATAATATTTTGTATTGTAAGTGATCTAAAAAAAAAAAACAAACAGAATTGGACATAAGAATTTAAATTCCGTATGTATTGTGAGATCTTCATTTCAAGCAAACGAAACAGACTGTACAACTTATAAAGTGGAACAAAAATATCTCAATTTTCACAATAAGAAAAACTTGTAATGGGTGTGATAGAGACTAGAAGAGGGAGGAGTATGCATTTGGGGATCAATATTTGCACAAAACGAAAACTGTATCTAATGAAAGGAGAAGCAAGCACTTCAATAAGGTAATTTAGGATTTTACATTATATTACATAGTACTGCAAATGGTTCAAATGGCTCTGAGCACTATGGGACTTAACTGCTGAGGTCATCAGTCCCCTAGAACTTATAACTACTTAAACCTCACTAACCTAAGGACATCACACACATCCATGCCCAAGGCAGAATTCGAACCTGCGACCGTGGCGGTCGCGCGGTTCCAGACTTTAGCACCTAGAACCACTCGGCCACTCAGGCCGGCTAGTATTGCAAGAGCGCTAGTAAATATTGTAGTTGTATACTGTAAACTCTACTACTATTTTATCGTCCTGCAGGTGGTATCGTAGTCCATTATTTCTTTTGTTATACTTACTCTCTCTCATTCTCTCTTTTTTTCTCTAGGCTTCAAATATTTCTCTTTGCTGTCGGACACTACACAAAAAAGGGACATTTTGAGTACCCGGTTTTGACTTCTGAGCTTCAGGGGTTGGCCTCACTGCCTACACATGGACGATCTGGCAGTCAGTTTAAGCCAGCATTATGAATGGCACTGTGTCGGGAATTTCTGCTATGAAAGGTAAACTGCTATGTTTAGCAGAGTTGCAGTTGATTTCCATATCCCCACACGTATTTGCAAAACATAAATTTAAAATAAACGAGAATTATAATTAAGTAAACTTTTTTTGAAACACTTTTCTTGAGAACTGTAGATTTATTTACAGAATATATTACGGTTTTCACTGACGCCAAAGGGGTTGCGTGCCTGTTTCCAGAGGGGCAAAAAATTCGCTTTACTTTTATAAGTCCTCAGTTACGTTTGTATTGATTAGTCTTGTAATTTAACTGGAAGTATTTACACAATTTACTCATTGTGTCTATAGAGATATTGTCAGTAGCAGCACTGCTGATTACTATAATTCTTATTATGAAGTGTATGATGGAGAGTTAGTTTATATGATATGACAATGGTTTTGTGTATAACTGTATAATAGATTTGCCCTTAACATTTAAATTAAAACGTCCTCTTAACATTACAGTAGGTTTATTTTATTTATTTATTTATTTTCGTGTTCCATAGATCTTTGATGTGAGTGTATCGCTAGGCTGTAGAATGTGTTTGATTATTACAGTTATAACCATATCTAAATAGTCATGTGTCTTACAAATTAAATCACATATAAACAGTAACATGAGGTTTAAGTGTTTAAACGGTAACACAGGTTATACTAGTAATGATGATTACACGGATAAATTATAGGTCTTGCATCCTAAATTATATAAAAAGCATTCTGCCATCGTTTAATACGCCAATGCTAGATAGTGAGTTCTTATAAGGAAGCCACAATTAAACATGTTGTACTAATTATTACACACTGTCGAAAAATTCCTGTAAAGAATAGTAAGAACTAGTGAAAAGATAAAGTTTCAGCAGTTTCTTGAATTTAGTCACATCCTCAATGACTGATTTAACATGAAATGGAAGTTTATTGTACATTTTTATGCTTGAATAATGTACTCCTTTCTCTGCCATGCTGAGATTTTTTTTTATATCTTTCATAAGATCATGTTTACTTCTTGCATCATGATCATGAAATTCACTGTTTGTATTGTAAGTTGTACGATTATTGGTCACAAAGCACATTAGTGAAAAAAATGTACTGAGATGGCATGGTGAGGATCCTAAGCTGTTTGAATACGTTTCTGGAAGAGCATCTGAGGTCCACTCTAGCCACAATGCTGATGACTCTTTTCTGTGCAATAAAGACTTTGTTTACTCATGACTGGTTAACCCAGAATATGATGCCGTGCCATAAGCGAATAGAAATACTGTAGGTATGCAGGTTTAATTGTTTCCAAACCACAAACAGATGAAATCGAGAGAATGGCAAATGCTGATGATTTCAACTTTTACATAGGCCATTGATGTGAACTGACCAGTTTAGATTGTTGTTTTTGTATAACCTCTGGAAATTGCTAGAATTGGCTCTCAAAATTTTTGTCACCACATTTTATTTCAGTATATTCCTGTTTTTTATTTGGAATTTGAAACTGAATGAATCCACTCGTGTCAACATTGAGTAACAGACCATTTGTAGTGCTTCTTTGAATACTGTGGTCACAGTGCTCTCTAGACTGCAGTTAGGTGTTTTGTCAATCATAATGGTTGTGCCATCAGCAAACAGGATTAAGTGTGTTCTTTTTGTGCCATATAGCATAGGAGATCATTGATAAAGGTGAAGAAAAGTAAGGGACCAAGCACCAAACTCTGTAACACTCCAAATTTTCTGTGCCCCAGTCAGAGGAGGCAGGTGCCATTGCAGGACTGTTCAATACTGCATTCTGCCTTATGTCGTCTAGGTATGACTCGAGCCACAACCTTGCTTTACCATTTAATCCATAGTGCTCAGCCTTTGTAAGTAGAAATTTGTGATCTACACAATTGAATGCTTTTGACAGATCACAGAAGATGCCAAATGGTGGCATTATATTATATTAGATTCAGCTTTCGTTTTGTAGGCCCCAAAATTGGTTGATTCCTGTCGGTCTGGAACAAGTCAGAAAATAAAAAACAAAACATCTGAATATAATACCCACTACTCCGATCATTTGTCAGCAGATTGTCAAACTATGTGAATACATTAAACTGGAAGTCAGAGTGAAACAATGTTATGTGCTTTTAACAAATTTATCATACACACAATACCTAATCTCGACTCTTGTCACCAAGTGCTGTCACAGCAGACATTATTATTTAAGCTGGTCTAACAGTCCCTGTTAAGATATTCATCTACAGAATAGTAGGAGTGGCATATCAAAAAACCTTTCAACCTCTGTTTAAACTGTGCTTTTCCGAAACCAATGAAATACTTGGGCTAGCAGGACAGAGATTAGGTTGCAGAAAGGGGCCAAAAGGATTTCCTGTCAGTTGCAAACAACATACAAACTTTTTTTATCAGCACACAATATTACAACAAGGATGCAAAGCACTCAAAACTTTAATCGACCTCCTCTGATTAACTTTACATTGGCTGAAGGCCACATTCAAAATCAAAGACACAAGGCTTAAGCGAAATAGAAATACAAGGTTCTTCTGGAGGTTTCAACCAAGAATATTTTCTAAATCTTCAATCTAATCGGCTGAAGGCCACAGCAATTTAATTTTAGTGGAACTAGGCAGGAGGTCGCATATTAAGTAATGAGAGGAGTTTCAATCGAAAGGCTGAAGGCCTTATCTTAAAACATTTCATGTAAATTGGGCTGAAGGCCCCATTCAAAAGCATAACAATCTTATGCCTTAAGGGCAAGAGAAGAAGATTAATTTAAGAGATATTAAAATTCTGCTGAAGGCTGCTCATCAACAAATAATTTAATGGCTTAAGCCCTAGAAAGAAGAGTTTCAGTTTCAAAGGGCAGATGGCCATATCTTAAAACATTTCATATAAAATAAAGAATAATACAGCAAATACCACTGCAAGAAATATGTATTGCCAAACATTAACACGGCTCTCTTCAACCACGATCCAGTCCGTAGTAATAAGCTGTCATGGCTAAATGTCGGAGACAGCTGAAAACACGCATTCCGCTTACTCAGCTCCCAGACGTCCACATGCAACGCGCCCGTCCGCAGCGTACACCGCCAGAGCCGACATAAAGTCAGTGAAAATTTCCGCCGCGGCCGCAGCCGGTCGTGGACGCGCCTGTATGCCAGTGTGCACCGCCCCCAGCCATAGGCTGAGCACTCGGGCATGATTGGAACGCTAGGAATTCGGATGTGATCAATAGATCCAGCACAAATGTCCATCACTTTGAATCTTCTCTTGCCCAACACATACACATGTCCGCACCTGTCGCGCTCACCCAGCACACTGGTCACTTTGCCGCGGGCACCATAAAGCAGATAGGTGCAATCTTTGTACACATCAAAGGCTGAGCTAATCCTTTACTTCCGGTTGGCAGCTCCTCGTGACTGGCCTTACAGGTAGCTAGGGTACACTCCGAAACAAGCAGCTGCAGCTTGGATGTATACAGTAATCCTAAACAATTCAACGCCGACATAGACCCCCAAGTTTAAAACATCTACTTTATCTAGCAGAGACAACGATGTTGTTGACCATACACCTCGAATATCTCACGCGAAATGTAGATTCCTCCCGTTTATACTAGTTATTTTCGAAGATAGAAGAAATCGGACAATACACGTGTTTTCACGTGGCTAAAGCATCGTTACTTGTAAACATCCTGTACCCGACTGTGGCATAGGCTATATTCACTCTAAGTATTCTTTCATTGGGCAGAAAATATCTTTCCTTATCTGTCACATCATGCATCGTAGGACTAGAATATTAAACTCATTTATGGCTCAGCATAGAGTGCTAAGGTCTACCACCCTCACAGGACGCCTCCTCACTTCCGAACTCTCTCTCAAGGTAACCAAAAATGTCTCGCCGCATACAAAGTCTGTTAAGGTAACAACACAGAGAAGTTGTAAATATAAGTTTTATGCTACGTATCAGTTTACAAATTCGAAACTGATCTGATTTTATTACGATGGTTGTCTGTCCCTGTATAGGTGGACGATTGAAATATCGTTAGAAGATACCGCCGCAACGAAAAAAAAATGTCAAGTGAAGATTCATATCCGTGGGGCCCTAGCCATCGCTTACAGCCGCCATGCGGGCTGTCACTGATCTAAAATTGATAGTCTAATTAATTAAGTTGATCATGAGAGCCACTTTGCATGGCGAGTAATTTTTCTTTTCCAGTAGTTGGATTACACTCACCAGGTAGCTCAAATGGGAATCCCTGCAGGGAAGGATGTTCTTTTCGATGAAGACTATTGAGAACCGACATCTGAAGCTGACCACAGAAAATTTCCACTGCCGGCAACATATTTTACGCGTAAGGACTGCGCTATTAAAAATACGGTCAAACGACTATGTTACGGTCATCTTACATAAAAAGCGGTCTTGCTTCTACAGGCACACACAAGAGTCGCTGATAGTGTAACGCTTTCTTGTAGAAATGCTATCCGCGATTTGGAATCAAGTCTGTCCATTCGACCACATACTTGCGTAGGATACTACGGAGACGTCTTTTATGATTACAGCCACTGGTGAATAATATTCATGCCACTCTCATATCTCGAAACAAGTCACCCTTTTCGAACCTATCTGCTACAGTAAAACTCCAACGTCGTTTAGACAGTCCCCATGCAACCTGTAACTGTTTTACAGCTCTGCCCTGGTCTCCCTACTGCTTCGTCCATGTGATCGTCCCAATTTAAGTCGGAACTGAATGGAATCGGAGAGGGCTACATCCACCTCGTGAACCAGTGTAGAAACTGATTGAGCTGAATTAATGCAACAGGAACGTGTTTTGACCCCTCAGTGGAAATGGGAAGATATTATCGTAGCTCCTCCAATGGTGTACGTAGTGTAACGTCAGCGCCATAACAAAGCTTTTTCCTGCAACACGAGGTAGTATGAAGGATAGTACAAACAGTTACGACGTCTCCACGGATCAAAAGCAATTATGTGGTTGAATCGAGAGACTTTATTCAAAATGGCAGAGAGCATTTATACAAGATGCCTCCACATCATACAGAGACTGGAAGAAGGAGGAGAATTTTGTTACTGCACCGGGATGCATTTCCACACTTCATACATATACTACAGTCCAATGGAGATCTGCGTCTCTCAGGTTTATTCACATCTGTCACCCAAACATTCTATCATCGTTATTCTGTACCGTCCAACAGAGAAGAACTCCGCTAACTTCATCCGACAGAGAACTCGATAAGATTTTTACTGCACCTTTCTCTTCCGATATATCGAAAACAAGTACCAGCTGAGTGCCAGCATCAAGCATATGTGGCGATCATATTAAATATACAGATATTGATATATTGGAGTAGGCAGCCAGTGATCGAAATCGCTTGCACAGACCGGTGTAAAGTCTGTAGATGGACCATATCCCACAGACTATCAGTCGCAAGAGATGGCCCCCGTTTTGTTGCCTGGTAGAATGTTTTTTTTTTTCTGCTGTAACATACTTTGTTCACCACCATTCATTTTGTTTTTTCCACCACGACTTTGAGATCTGTGTTAGGTTCTAAACTGACATTAACACGTTTCGATCCTTTGGCTATCACACATCATACAGTGTATATCATATTGCTGCTGCTCCCCCAACACGCGCACACTGAATGATTGAAGTAAAAGGCAGTCACAACATAAGGAAACTGGAAGAGTTTTGTGGCATTGTGGAACGTTTCCAAACTGCTGTCCAAAGATGATTGGCGACCTCTATCTTTAAAGTCATTTTTCACAGTGGAGGGATAGCTGAGGCTCAGTGTTCCATTTCGATTGATTCGTCGTATTGCGGCAATGTACACGATCAATGTTTTGGTGCTAGCCATCCCCAGAAGGCGTTGCCCTTGCATTAAGACTCTTTCTCTATCTCAGTCAAGCGATGTCAGTCAATCATTATGAGGCAATCAACAGCGTACCAGTGGACAGATGGGATGGAAAACACACCATTTATCTACTGAAATAATCATCACAGTTGATAGTGTGATCAATTTTAGCATTTGTAACAGTTTTGCAGCACCGGCCTGTGACACGGCAGCATGCTTCCCAGTTCCTGTAACACCGCTATACCGCCCCTCCTCTGCTTTGCAAGTACCTTTGTGAATGTAGATAGATGACTATGCAGTACATCTATTCATTGTCAATTCTTGAACATATACACCAAAGTATACCATATTTTTAGCACTTCGATCATAGTGCTTAATTAACGATTACCACTGCCTACCTTCCCCTATGTGGATGGGAGTCACAGAGCATTCTCGCATTCTTAGGATAAAGTTATGAAAGATCTCGTTGCATTGTCTTTCACCAGCGCTCCCTGCAGCACTGTCACCAATTTAATCTGCAGTTGACCAGAAGTAGATCGGTACAATATATAGGGCCAATGCAACCATAGTATCATTTCTGAACTGTGACTGCATATTAACAGTGGGAACTATACACCTCTGGAAAGACGTATTGCGCATTTATCACAAGGAATCTATGTTTTAAGGAAGTAGTTTGTCATTTTATGCTTTTTCACCATAGTTTATCGTATAGAAAACTGCAAGGACAATGTATGTCACGCGCTGGAAATACACTACTGGCCATTAAAATTGCTATACCAAGAAAAAATGCAGATGATAAACGGGTATTCATTGGACAGATATATTATACTAGAACTGACATGTGATTACATTTTTCACGCAATTTGGGTGCATAGATCCTGAGAAATCAGTACCCAGAACAACCACCTCTGGCCGCAATAACGGCCTTGATACGTCTGGGTATTGAGTCAAACAGAGCTTGGATGGCGTGTACAGGTACAGCTGCCCATGCAGCTTCAACACGATACCACAGTTCATCAAGAGTAGTGACTGGCGTATTGTGACGAGCCAGTTACTCGGCCACCATTGACCAGACGTTTTCAATTGGTGAGAGATCTGGAGAATGTGCTGGCCAGGGCAGCAGTCAAACATTTTCTGTATCCATAAAGGTCCATACAGGACCTGCAACATGCGGTCGTGTATTATCCTTTTGAAATGTAGGGTTTCGCAGGGATCGAATGAAGGGTAGAGCCACGGGTCGTAACACATCTGAAATGTAACGTCCACTGTTCAAAATGCCGTCAATGCGAACAAGAGGTGACCGAGACGTGTAACCAATGGCACCCCATACCATCACGCCGGGTGATACGCCAGTATGGCGATGACGAATACACGCTTCCAATGTGCTTTCACCGCGATGTCACCAAACACGGATGTGACCATCATGATGCTGTAAACAGAACCTGGATTCATCCGAAAAAATGACGTTTTGCCATTCGTGCACCCAGGTTCATCGTTGAGTACACCATCGCAGTCGCTCCTGTCTGTGATGTAGCTTCAAGGGTAACCGCAGCCATGATCTCCGAGCTGATAGTCCATGCTGCTGCAAATGTTGTCGAACTGTTCGTGCAGATGGTTGTTGTCTTGCAAACGTCCCCATCTGTTGACCCGGGGATCGAGACGTGGCTGCACGATCCGTTACAGCCATGCGGATAAGATGCCTGTCATCTCGACTGCTAGTGATACGAGGCCGTTGGGATCCAGCACGGCGTTCCGTATTACACCCCTGAACCCATCGATTCCATATTCTACTAACAGTCATTGTATCTCGACCAACGCGAGCAGCAATGTCGCGATACGATGAACCGCATTCGCGCTAGGCTACAATCCGACCTTTATCAAAGTCGGAAACGTGATGGTACGGATTTCTCCTCGTTACACGAGGCATCACAACAACGTTTCACCAGGCAACGCCAGTCAACTGCTGTTTTTGTATGAGAAATCGGTTGGAAACTGTGGTGTCACCGCCAGACACCACACTTGCTAGGTGGTAGCTTTTAAATCGGCCGCGGTCCGCTAGTATACGACGGACCCGCGTGTCGCCACTGTCAGCAATTGCAGACCGAGCGCCACCACACGGCAGGTCTAGAGACACGTACTAGCACTCGCCCCAGTTGTACAGCCGACGTTGCTAGCCATGGTTCACTGAGAATTACGCTCTCATTTGCCGAGACGATAGTTAGCATAGCCTTCAGCTACATTTGCTACGACCTAGCAAGGCGCCGTATTCAATTGCTATAATACTTCTGTATCATCAAGAGCAATGTTCTACAAATGTGGATTAAAGTTAAGTATTCCAGAAGCTACGTACTTTTCTTTATAGCATTCATTACGTATCCTGTTTCAGAACTCACGTCAGCCTGAGTGAGCTTATAGCGTGCATTTCGGCCTCCTCTAAAAACAGTGTTGGCAATTCTGCCGACGCATCTCGTGGCCGTGCGGTAGCGTTCTCGCCTCCCACGCCCGGGTTCCCGGGTTCGATTTCCGGCGGGGTCAGGGATTTTCTCTGCCTCGTGATGGCTGCGTGTTGTGTGCTGTCCTTAGGTTAGTTAGGTTTAAGTAGTTCTAAGTTCTAGGGGACTGATGACCATAGATGTTAAGTCCCATAGTGCTCAGAGCCATTTGAACCATTTGCAATTCTGCCGACACTTCAGAAACTTTCCTTGTGTCAGCACGTTGTAGGTGTCGCCACCGGCGTCAACCTTGTGTGAATGCTCTGAAAAGCTAATCATTTGCATATCACAGCATCGTCATCCTGTCGGTTAAATTTCGCGTCTGTAGCACGTCATCTTCGTGGTGTAGCAATTTTAATGGCCAGTAGTGTATATTTCTTACACTGGGATAGGGGCAGAGTTGCATTCCACACAGCTAATAGGTCGGAAACCGCAACGATCTAACATCGTAGCTTGTTTTAGTGCAGAACCGTGTAGCCTTAGGAGTGCATGTGCTTATGTTCTCTCTTACCAATACCTTCTTAGTACTGACCCCAGACGCTAGAACAATACGTTAGAATTGATAGCGCTATCGATTTATGTAAAATGCTTCCAACTCTGTCTGTCTGGAGCTTCATAATGCATAAAAACCACCCGTTTATTGTTCTTTACCGTCTATTATATCATCACAACACTTTCATATTTACTATATGCCGATAACGGATGCTAACCTCCTCGACATCTGGATATATCTTGTGCTATTGGATGGATGCAGGACAGCAGTTACAGACTCGGTTCACTCTCTTCGCTCTCGAAACGTGGAATGTACCGGTCTACTTCTGGTCAGCTGCAGATTAAATCGGTGACAGTGTTGCAGGGGGCGTTGGTGAAATACAATGTGAGGAGATTTTTTAATCTCTAACTTTATCCTAAGAATACGAGGATGCTCTGTGACAACCATCCACATAGGGAAAGGTAGGCAATCGTAATTGTAAATTACGCTATGATTGAAGTGCTAGAAATATGTAAATCACTATCTGGTATACTTTTGTGTATGTGTTTGAGAATTGACAATGTATGGACATACTGACCGTCATCTATCTACATTCACAAAGGTACTCGAAAAGTAGAGGAGGGGCAGTTTAGCAATGATACAGAAGTTGGGAAGCATGCTGCCGTGTCACTGGTTGGCGTTGTAAGAACTGGTAAAATGCTAAAATTGAGCTCACTATCAACTGCGATGCTTATTTCAGTAAATCAGTGGTGTGTTTCTATCCCATCCATCCACTGGTACGCTGTTGATTGACTGACATTGCTTGTTTCAGGTGGAAAAAGTCTTGATGCAAGGTCAACACCTTACAGGGATGGCTAGCACCGAAAGAGGGATTGCCTATGTTACCGCAATATGAGGAATCAATCAAAATGGAACACTTAGCCATCAGCTATCCCGTCACTGTAAAATATGAGTTTAAACGTAGAGGTTGTCAATCACCTTCAGGCAGCAGGCTGGAAACGCTCCACAATGTCGCAAAAAAAAACTCTTCCAGTTTCCTCGCATTGTGACTGCCTTTTATTTCAATCATCCAGTGTGTGTGTGTGTGTGTGTGTGTGTGTGTGTGTGTGTTTTGGGGGAGCAGTAGAAACATGATTTACACAGTAGTATGTGTGAGAGCCAATGGACTGAATGTGTTAATGCAAGTTTAGAATCTGACACAGATCTCGAAACCGTGGCGAAAAAAACAAAATGTGTGGTGGTGTACAAAGCGTGTTACAGAAGAAAAAAACAATGTATCAGGCAACAAAACAGGGACCCTCTCTTGCGACTGGTGGTCTGTGGCACATGGTCCAAATACGGTACAGGCGATCAAACTTTACACTGGTCTTGCAAGCGACTTCGATCACTGGCCGCCTGCTCCAACAGATCAAGTTCTGCGTAGTTAATAGGATCGCCATATATGCTTGATCCCGGCACACAGACGCTATTTGTTTTTGATATATTGGAAGGCAAAGGTGCGGAAAAAATCTTATCGAGTTCTCTGTCGGATGAAGTTGGCAGAGCTTTTATATTTCGTAATTTTTCTCTTTTGGATGGTACAGAATAGCGATGACAGGATATTCATGTGACAGATGTGAATGAACCCTGAGGGACGCAGATCTCCTTTGGAGTGTAGTACCTGTAAGTAGTTTGGAAGCGAATCGCGACGCAGTAGCAAAATCCACGTCCTTCTTCCAGTTCCTGTATGACGTGGAGTCTTCCTAATTTTCCCGATAAGAAACACCACCGTAACTGTTTGTACTGTTTTTTTATACTACCTCGTGTGGCAGGAGAAAGCTTCGTTATGGCGCTGCACGTTACATATCATACACTGTTGGAGGAGCTACGATAATATGCTCCCATTTACACCGAGTGGTCAAAAGTGTTGCATTTAATCAGCTCAACCAGTTTCTACACTAGTTCACAAGGTGGTGGATATAGCCCTCTCCGACTTCCGTTCAGTTCCGACTTAAATTGGGACGATCACATAGACGAAGCTGTAGGGAGAACAGGACAGAGACTGTAGAACAGTTACAGGCTGTATGGGGACGGTCTAAACCACGTTGGAGTTTTACTGTAGCAGATAGGTTCGAACAGGGTGACTGGCTTTGAGATATGAGAGTGGCATGAATATTATTCACTAGTGGCTGTAATCACAAAACACGTCTCCATAGTATCCAACGCAAGTATGTGGTTGAATGGACAGACTTAATTCCAAATCATAGACAGCATTTCTACAAGAAAGCGTTACGCTATCAGCGACTCTTGTGTGTGTCTGTAGAAGCAAGACCGCTTTTTATGCAGGGTGACGGTAACATATTCGTTGTGATCGTGTTTTTAATAGCGCGGTTCTTATGTGTAATGTATGTCTCAGCAATGGAAACTTTCTGTGCTCAGCTTTAGATGTCGGTTCTCAATAGTCTTCATCGAAAAGAGCATCGTCTTCCCTCCGGGGATTCCCTTTTGAGCTACCTGGTGAGTGTAATCCAACCACTGGATGGATGGGGCCCCTCCACGCCCACACCAACGTGGTGACCAAACCAAAAGCTCTACTGTCACCTCCGTATAACATGTTAGTTTTTGAATCAGGAGTCACAGGATGCAGGCTGTGATGTTATCCATGCGTCTGGGTAAGATTACTCATTAACATGGTCCATCAGGAGATAAAAAGTGGACGAATGCGATCGAAGCGTAGTGGTTGTAAGACCAGAGGAAAAAAAGTGCCAAGGCAAGCGCCAAGGGAAAAAAACCTCTGCGACAGTAGGACAGGTAGTAAGGGCAGTAGCGGCTTGCTATCTGCGACAGTGCATGCAAGGTGTGGTTATGCTAGTGCGAGGTATCGTGCATCGTTACCTTTGTCGTTGCTGGAGCTCGTTGCGGGGCTTGCTGCAGTTGCTGCGTCCCTGCAACAGTTCAAGGTCGTTGTACATTAGTGGGCGATCGGGCATAGATCGGCTCACAGACAGTGTAGGGGGTGTGTGTAGTTGGTTTGCTTGCTGTGTACAGTACGGATTCCCTGCGGTTGCCTGTTTTTCGGCTGGTCGAGCATCTGGGGTTACCAGTAATAGCTGTGTTGCAGGGGCTCGCCAGTACTGTCGTGTTAGCGTGCTGTGGACCATAGATGTTTAGTTCCTAGGCAGTAGTGTCTTTGGCCTGTTATGCTTCCATCTATGGTTGTGGTCGTAGTTACCCAGAGAAAGGATAAACGGGTTGCGCGAGTGTCTCGTGTTACTGTACAGTCGTGTGGAGAGTTTTTGGAATACCTGCAAGGTGGTATCTAGCCGGTATTCCCTGTGAAGGTCCGCGATGCGTGTGTAGCGCGGAGCGTTGCTTATGATTTTGAGTACTTTGTTCTGTATGAACTGCAGACTGCGCAGGCGAGTGGGCGCAGCGTATCCCCAGACAGGGGCTGAGTACGTCATCAGGGGTCGAATAAGTGTCGTGTACATGGACCTAGACACCCTCCTATTCAGTGTGCTAGGCCTGTTAAGCATAGGGTAGAGTTGTTTGAGCCTCGCGTTTGCTTTGTTGGTCACGTGTTGAATGTTGTCCCCCCCCAGAGTAGTTTCCTGTCCAGCCAGACACCGAGGTATTTGACCTTCTCGCGGAAACGTATTGGGCGTGTGTGTAGTATTATTGGGTTGCAGTGCTGATGTTTGCGCAGTTGCTTCGGTCTTCTAGTGAACAGAACGTCTTCGCACTTGTCGACGTTTACTCCAACACGCCATTTCACAAGCCAAGGCTCCGCCGTTCTGAGTGCGTCTGCAGTCGTGAGTTAATGTTAGACGGCTTCCAATCTTGCGCAAGGATGGCGGTGTCATCCGCGTAGATTGCCACCGTCGTGTTGTGTGTAGCTGGGAGGTCGTTAATGTTGAGGTTAAACAGTAAGGGCCCCAGGATGCTTCCTTGGGGTACTCCTGCCTGGATACCATGTCGTGTCGATTGTTTGCCCTGCACGTCGGTGTTGAAACTCCTGTCCGTGAGATATGAGTGTATGAGACGTACGAGCCCGTCGGGGAACCCTGCGTCGCTGAATTTGCGTATTAGGCCGTTGTGCCATAGACGATCGAAAGCCTTTTCGATGTCCACGAACACCGCCCCAGTTGCTTTGTTTGTGTTGTATCCGTGTGTTATGTATTCAACGACGTGGAGGAGTTGTTGTGTTGTTGAGTGGTGATTCCTGAAACCGAATTGCTCCGGTCTCAAGGTGTCGTTTGTGATACAGTGCCTGGTGAGTCGTTGTCATGGGTCGGTAATTTTGTGGGAGGGAGTGGTCTTCCCCCGGCTTCCTGAACATCAGGACCTTGGCCGTCTTCCAAAAGGCGGGGAAGTGTTGGTGCTTGAGTATGGCATTCGTGATGTGTGTTAGGTAGTCAACAGCTTTGTCCGTGAACTCCTGGAGGACACGGTTTTGAATGTCATCGTGACCAGGGGCCTTCCTAGCAGTGGTATGCATGATGGCCCACTTGACTTCAGCTGTACTAGCTTGTCGGATGATGTTGTGCGCTGGTTGGGCCAGGATGCGTGTGACCTCCTGGTCGGCAGCAAGTGTGAGCGCTGGGTCTGAGGGATCCAGGTTCGGTGTGAATGACGCTGGGAGTGTGAGGGCCATCAGTTCCGTTTTTTCTTCCGCAGAATATGCTGGTCCGTCGGGCCCTTGTAGCGTGGGGGTGTACAGTTTCTCCCTGGTGGAGTGTCAGGCCAGCTGCCACACGCCAGGTTGCGTGGTGTCCAGCCCTTCGAGTTTCAACTACTGGAAAAGAAAAATTACTCGTCATGCAAAGTGACTCTCATGATCAATTTAATTAATTAGACTATCAATTTGATATCAGTGACAGCCCGCCTGGCGACTGTAAGCGATGGCTAGGGCCCCATGGATGTGGGATATTTCAATCGTCCACCTATACAGGGACAAACAACCATCGTAATAAAATCAGATGGGGTTACCGAATTTGTAAACTGTTACATAGTATAATACTTATATTTACAACTTCTCTGTGTTGTTACCTTAACACACTCTGTATGCGGCGAGACATTTGGTTACCTTGAGAGAGAGTTCGAAAGTGAGGAGGCGTCCTTAGCACTCTATGCCGAGCCAAAAATGAATTTAATATTCTAGTCCTGTGATGCATGATGTGACAGATAAGGACAGATATTTTCTGCCTGATGAAAGAATACTTAGAGGGAATATGGCCTGTACAGGATTTTCACAACAAGTAACGATACTTTAGCTACGTGAAAACGAGTGCATTGTTCGATTTCTTCTATCTTCAATAATAGTTCCTATAAAGGGGAGGAATCTACATTTCGCGCGGGAAATTCGAGATGTATGGTCAACAACATCGTTGCCTCGGCTTGGGTAAAGTAGATTTTTTAAAATTGTGGATCTATGTCGGCGATGAATTGTTTAGAACTACTGGATCTATGTCGGCGATGAATTGTTTAGAACTACTGTATACATCCAAGCTGCAGCTGCTTGTTTTGGAGTGTACCAGAGCTGCCTCCAAGAGCAGTGACGAGGAGTTGGCAGCCTGAAGTGACGGATTAGCGCAGCCTTTGACGTGTGCAAAGAATGCACCTAGCTGCTTGATACTGCGGCAGCTAAGTGACCAGTGTGCGAGGTGAGCGCAACAGAATCGGTCATGTGTGTGTGTTGCGTGAGAGAAATTCAAAATGATGGACATTTGTGCTGGATATATTGATCACATCCAGATTCCTAGCACTCCAATCATCTGCGGATGCCCAGCCTATGGCGGGGGGCAGTGCTCTCTGGCATATACCCGCGTTCACGATTGCGTCTGCTGCCGCGGGGGAAATTTTGACTGTCGTTTTTAAGTCGGCGCTGGCGGTGTACGCTGCGGACCGGCGCGTTGCGTGTGGACGTCTGGGAGGTGAGTGCACGGAATGTGTTTTCAGCTATCTCTGACATCTAGCCCTACAGCTTATTACTAAGGACTGGATCGTGGTTGAAGTGAGCCGTGTTAATGCTTCTCAATACATTGTGTTGGAATCTGTCTTGCAGTGGTATTTGCTGTTGTCTCTATTCTATCACGCAGTAGAACCTTCCTCTCTCCTTCCAAATGTAGCGGAGAGAACCAATTTAGGAAGTCTACAGTACTTTTAAAAACCCAATAGCGACGTTAAATTCCCGATTGATCAGTTTATTGTTTCTGATAGTTGTATTACGTGTACACATATGTTCAGTGCGGGAAGCCATGGCCGGCACGCCGTGGCGAACAAGAACGGCGCTCGACAGCAAGTGGCACGTGCTTCGTGATTGCGAGTTTGTGTGACCCTCAGAATGTTTATCACCAGATATGTTTAGTGGAAACTTTGTGGTGGGGGAGGACACGTACAAGACCTCAGTTGTATTTAGCACTACAATCTATTTGTGATGGAAATTTCATTACTTGATCGGCGTAATGTTTGCATGTGACACTCAAACGTTGAAAATGTTTTATTATGAAGAAGAAACATCATAAGGTGGGAGTGAGTGCTTTAAGTGATTCATTTTTACTCCTGTAAATTGTAAAACAATTAATTTGACAGGGTAGTGCAAATGGATTATTTCACTCTATTTTTTATATCGAAATTGCTTCAACTTTCCCTTTATTTCCAGCATGAGCCAGTAGGAGATTTCCTGCGTTAGGACGATGAGGGGGAGAGGAGGGGTGGGGGCACAATAGGTTAATGACCTGTCAATCAAAAGGAGGGATTATCCCGAGGGAGTCATGCCCTGTCGATTAAAAGAGAACAATAGGTTTGTAGGTTTGCTGCGGAATGTATGCTTGCACCTGACGTAGGCAACCCGCACTAACAAAATGCGCCAATGTCCTCGTTGCCTCACCACTGGCGCATGCTTAACGACCGTGAATGTGTCCGATAGGAAGGTTTTGTTTTTCGCTGAATGTATTTGGTGGAAACACTGTATTGTGGGAGTGCACTTGGTTCTCAAACTTCAGTGCATACCAGACATTGGTTATGTTTAGCACTGCAATCTATTTGTGGCGGGAATTTAATTACTTGATTTGAAAAATGTGTGTGCATGATTCTCAAACGTGAAAACCTCATATACGCATTATTGCAAAGAAGGATCATCATAAGTTGGTGGCGAGTGTTTAAGCGATCTATTTCATCACTGTAAATCGTTAAACAACTAATTCGACAGGGGTACTGCAAATGGACTACTTCCACTCATTTTTGATACTGCAAGTGCTGCGATCTCGCAGTTTCTGTGGTGCGGTGATGCACAGGTCAGGCAGCCAACGGAGGAAGGTGCTTGTGTAATCATGCATTAAGTATTTATAATGAGTTTCACCTGAACCTCTTTGTGTACCATCACCAACAGGCCTGGAAAACCGGTATCTCTACCTATTGGGGGGGGGGGGGGGTGGAGGGAGGAGGAGAGTGAGGGAGGAGGGGAGGTAAGACTGATTCAAAGATGGTTAGTCTGTATCCGCACATTGTGGGGAACACACATGCAGCTGCCGCCGCTCTAACCTGAAGAGATCTTTTGAGGTTGGTTTTCGTGGTAGTTGGGTTATTACAATGATTTTTCTCGATTCCCGGTGCGTGTTTGGCATTACGAGCCTTTGTTTATGATGGTGTTTTTTTCCACAACAATTTCGATGTGTAATTAGAGCAGTAAAGCGTTTCCATGGGCTGTGGTAGCGTGTATTGACCTTCCTACAGTGTCAAAGGGTACGGTTTCAGAAGTGCTAAGGATTTATAATGCTGAGTCATTGAGCAGTCACAGATGTGCATGTGGAAGACAAATGGGTGATACAACAAAAAAGCAGATCTGTGGATGTCACCTCAAATGGCATTTGTTAAACCATAAACTATAATTAAAGCAGAGATGCCAGGTTTGAACAAGAACTAGATGAAAATCTTAACATTATCCGAGATGTCAGACACAAACATAGGCAAACTGTATCTAAGGAAGCTCCAGAAGCAGATTTAGCGAACGTCTCTAAATTAAAGGACAGATGTAACTGTTTGAAGGTAAATCTCCACAGAAACCAGATGGCAGTTATAAGAGTCGAGGGGCATGAAAGGAAAGCAGTGGTTGGGAAGGAAGTGAGACAGGTTTGTAGCCTCTCCCCAATGTTATTAAATCTGTATATTGAGCAAGCAGTGAAGGACACAAAAGAAAAATTCGGAGTAGGTATTAAAATCCATGGAGAAGAAATAAAAACTTTGAGGTTCGCCGATGACACTGTAATTCTGTCACAGACAGCTAAGGACTTGGAAGAGCTGTTGGACGGAATGGATGGTGTCTTGGAAGGAGGATGTAAGATGAATATCAACAAAAGCAAAACGAGGATAATGGTTCAAAATGGCTCTGAGCACTATGGGACTCAACTGCTGAGGTCATTAGTCCCCTAGAACTTAGAACTAGTTAAACCTAACTAACCTAAGGACATCACAAACATCCAAGCCCGAGGCAGGATTCGAACCTGCGACCGTAGCGGCCTTGCGGTTCCAGACTGCAGCGCCTTTAACCGCACGGCCACTTCAGCCGGCCTCCTAGAGGATAATGGTATGTAGTCGAATTAAGTTGGGTGATGCTGAGGGAATTAGATTAGGAAATGAGACTAGAAGAAGGGATCGGTTGGTAGGATATGTTCTGAGGCATCAAGGGATCAACAATTTAGTATTGGAGGGCAGTGTGGAGGGTAAAAATCGTAGAGGGAGACCAAGAGATGAAGACACTAAACAGATTCAGAAGGATGTAGGTTGCAGTAGGTACTGGGAGATGAAGAATCTTGCACAGGATAGAGTAGCATGGAGAGCTGCATCAAACCAGTCTCAGGACTGAAGACCACTACAACAACATACTTGTTCCCCTGCCTCTTCCCTCTCGAATACTGTTTCTTCTTCTATGAATGTAATTTTTCCACCTCTTCATTAAACAGTGGAATTTCTATTGCACTCTTAATGTAACCACCACTTCTTTTAATTTCACAGAAGTTTGTTTCGACTTTTCCACATGCTCTGTCAGTCCTTCTGACAGTCGTTTCTTTTTCGATTTCTTGACATTTCTCATGCAGCCATTTCGCATTAGCTTCCCTGCATTTCCTATTTATTTCATTCCTAACTGACTTGTATTTCTGTATTCCTGAATTTCCCTGAACATTTTTACACTTCCTTCTTTCATCAATCAACTGAAGTATTTCTTCTGTTACTGTTTCTTCACAGTTACCTTCTTTGCTCATTGATTCTCCTGTCTAGTCTCTTAAACTTCAGCCAATCTTCATCATTACTAAATTCTGATGTGAGTCTATATCTGCCCCTGCGTATGCATTACAGTCCAGTATCTGATTTCGGAATCTCTACTTGATAATGACATAATATAACTGAAATCTTCTCATATCTCCCAGTCGTTTCCAAGTATATCTTCTCTTCTTGTGATTCTTGAACAGAGTATTCGTTATTACTAAGTGAAACTTATTGCAGAACTCAATTAGTGTTTCTCCTCTCTCATTCCTACTACCAAGCCTTTATTCTCCCTTAACTATTTCTTCTATTCCTTCCCCTACAGCCACATTCAAGTTCACCATGACTGTTAGATTTTCTTATTCCTTTACATACTGAATTCCTTATTCAATGTCCTCATATGCTTTCTCTGCCTCTTCATCTTCTGCTTGTGATGTCAGGATGCATACCTGATCTATAGTTGTCTGTTCGTTTTCCATCGATTATGATGAGAACAACATTATCGCTGAAGTGTTCATAGTAATTCCCTCTCTGTCCTACTTTGCTATTCATAATAAATCCCACTTCCATTTATAACATTTTTTCTGCTGTTGATATCACCTTATACTCATCTGACCAGAAATTCTTGCCTTCTTCCCATTTCACTTCACTGAACGCTGCTGTATCTGGATTCAGCTGTTCATTTTCATTTTCAGATTTTCTAGCTTCACTACTACGTTCAAACTCCCTACATTCTATGCCCCAACTCGTAGAACGTTATTCTTTCGTCGTTTATGCAATCCTTTTTTCATGGTCACCTCCCTCTTGGCAGTATCCTGTCAGAGATCCAAGTGGGGGACTAGTCCAGAATCTTTTGCCAGTGGAGAGCTCATCATGACACTTCCTTTTCAGTTACAGGCCACATGTCCTGTGGATACACATTATGTGTCTTAAATGCAGTGATTTCCATTACCTTCTGCATCCTCATGCCGTTGATAATTGCTGATTCATCTGTCTTTATGGGCAGTTTCCCATGCTAAGGGCAAGAGAGTGCCCTGAACTTCCGTCCGCTGCTCTGTCCTCTTTGATAAGAACAAGGTTGACTTCTTATGCTGCAAGTCTTCGGCTGCCGACGCTGATGATTTTTGTTCAATATTTAATCAATTGCGGGTTTGAACGCAAGACAGAGGATGTTTTGATCGCTAATCAAAGGCACTACCTCACGACAACAGGTAGAGCGGTACAGCACAACGAATTTGAAGAATGATGACACAAAGAAAGCTTCGAAAGGCAACACGAGGAAGGCACTATATCGAAAGAAGAATCAATACAAATGAAAATGCGGTTACTAGAGAGCGATATAGGTACGTGTGATATTCTCAAGAAGGAAGAAAAAATAAGAGAAAATTATGGATAGGTATGGGAAGCAAGGGAAGAGTGAATAAGAGAGACGGCACCGCATTATTAGCTTTCAACAGCTGGTGCAAGAAAGAAAACGTATGATCTGATCTAATTTGCTATTCCTTTTCAGGAGTTGTGAGACATGAACTGTGAAATATTAAATGTTAGTGTCGGCAGTAGCAGCGATGCCCTGGCAGAGCCAGTTTTAAAATCAGAATGATTTTGCGACAGTAAGAGTGGTAGGAAGTGTTTTGGGCTGATCTATATTGAGCCAGTGTAAATTAGGAACAGTGATTAGACTGTGCTGAAGTGACAGTGAAGTAGACTAATTTATTTAAACTGTGCTAGAATGGCCAGTGTAAGTAGGTTAGTTAAGTGCTGAGCGTACATATCCCATAATTTCATGAAACCTTGTGCTTGGAGGTGTCAAACTATTCGATGTGGAGGAAACGCGAGCGGCACCAATTGAGGGGCCTGTGATGCCTGCACAGCCACGGCGATGGAGCTCCTCACTGGTAGGGACTGTGATACGGCATGCCCCAAACTGCCAGCGCTGTGATGATTTCACAGAGCGCAGCGGAGGGGCGTCATGATGTCAGGCGTGTGGAAAGTGCAGTAGGGATTTAATAGGAGATAGCAGCAGACAGCCGCACCACGATGCTTGGCACTACCAAACCAAACACATTTTTGTCGAAGGACAACGCCCTGTCATTCATTTGCTGAGAAAATGAAAATACTGAACGGCAGCTCACAACACGCAGCAACAGAAACAGACTGCACCCCTTCACGGTATGATCTGTAGTGCACTCCCTCGTGGAATTGTCCGCAAGTTGCCAAAGCAGGCGCACTCACTGAGCAACCTGCCACATCATAGGGTCACTGCACTGGGCCAGCACTGCTACCTGATGGACCTGAAGTTCGACACCATTGCGAGTTCAGTGGAGGCAGGGTGCTATCTGCACCTACGCACATTCATATTTTCCAGTATGACAAGAATTTCGAGTGTTCGTGAATGTATTGAACGTATGGAAAATGCAGTATTTAAAAAAATGCAAAGCATTACTGATTCAGATGAATATTTTTTATTTGGCTTTTTTGCAGCAGACACTTTTACAAAAATGTTTATGATGCCCAATTCATCCTTGCACAAGGAAGTCCAGCCGCTACCGAAGCATAACACCAATACCACACCAAACATGAGGACCAGTGAAAGGCAAACCACCATGTGTGCTTCCAGTTGGGCCCAAGACACCACGAATCTTCCCTCTTGCTGTGAAAAATCAATATTATTTATGCACATAAATATTAGATCTCTGAAATATAAAGCTGATGAACTTGGTGTTGTATTGAATGGAAACAATGGAATAGTATTATGTATTAATGAACACTGCTTAAGAGAAGAAGAGATAAAACTGTATGTACTACTATGTTTTAATTTAATTACAAGTTACTGCAGACCCAATGAAGATTATGGGGGTTCCTCAATATATATAAGTGACAACCTAGGGTTAAGATATACTGTGATTGATGTTAGGGACATATGTGTTAAAGGCATTCTTGAAGCTGCTGTCATGCTACTACCAACATTAAAACTCACAGTTATTTCAATATACCATTCTCCGGATAGTGATGCTGATCAATTTGTAGAGTGTTTAGATAAACTTATTCACCGCACAGAAAAATATACCAAACACCAAGACAGTAATTTTAGATTTAAATTTTGATGTGAGGAAAAAAACACACAAAAATACTAATTTGCTTAACATGCTAAGATCCCATAATCTCTTCTGTGCAAATTATAATCCTACAAGACAACTTTCTTGTCTCGACAATTTTATCACAAATATACATAAAGATGAATTTGAATTGGGACTCCTTAATGTCGACCATCTGACAGATCATAAAGGTATATGGGTAAAACTAACAATTAATGAAACAATGGGGGATTTGAACCAACCCGGTATGTCAGGTTATTAAATGATAAAGGCATAAATAGCTTCAGAGATAAGCTGAAGGTACTAAACTGGAATAATATAATATATGCTTCCAATAATGCTGAGGCGGCTTGTAGCAGATTTGTTAGTACTCTATCTGAAATTTTCAATACCTCCTGTCCAATGGTTACCAAACGAAACAAAACTATGGCAAGAAAGCATGGTAGAACTACTCCACATAGGTGGTTCACACCACATTTACAGAAGCTAAGATTAATGGTTTCGATGTGCTATGATAAGGTAAAAATGGTAGTGTTGACAATGCAACGTATGTCAGCCTCAAGAGACACTATAGATCACAAATCAGATTCGCAAAATGTAGAGCAAATGATATCTTCATTAAAAATTTCAATAATAAGTGTAAGGCTGCGTGGAGGGTCATTAAAGCGGAATTAGGTATAGGTAGTCATAGCATAAATGTTACAACTGATGTTAATGTCACCCCAGATGAATTTAACCTCTTTTTTATCAATGCAGCAAACCCTAATCTCTCATCTTCTCATAAGAAGAGTTCAGAATCAAATTCACAATCTACTTATATAAACCAGTTTTTACAAAACTTTGCTGATACTGTGCCAACCTGTAATTGGGGACATGTGGAAATAAGTGATGTAATTAAATCAGTGTCAAAGTTAAGTGACTCCAGATCAGAAGATATTTATGGCCTCTCAAATTTTGTGATTAAAAAAATAATCACCTTGATATCATTCCCTCTCTGCACACTCATAAACTGGGTATTTGACAGTAGTAGTTTTCCAGAATGTCTAAAGAAGACAGTAGTAATTCCATTACACAAAAAGGGTGATAAAAACTGCACTAATAACTATCGCCCAATTTCTCTGATACCTATTTTTTAAAAAATAATCGAATATTGTATACAAAAGCAAATTAACATGCATTTGTCAAAAAACAATGTACTGACTAAGTCTCAATATGGTTTTAGGGCTCAGTTATCAACAATTAATGCTGTTGAAAATGTTGTTTCTATTGTGCTATCTTCTTTTGAAACCGAATTATCTGCTGAAGCCACACTAGTGGACTTAAGCAAACCATTTGATTCTGTAAACCACACAATACTGCTGGAAAAACTATGGTGTTATGGCATTAGGGATCTGGAACTCTCTCTCATTAAATCATATCTCAGTAACAGAAAGCAAACTGTAAGCTACAACAGTCGAAAGTCACAGTTAGAGAATGTCACTAGAGGTGTACCCCAAGGATCAGTGCTTGGGCCATTACTGTTTATAATATTTATAAATGACCTGCCCAGCAATATGCCATGTAAATCTGTGCTTTACACAGATGATACAACTTTCATCAATTCAGGGAAAGACATAAATAAACTAAAGAAGCAAAGTAAAGATTTTCTCAGATTATCCAATATGTGGTTCGAAGCCAATGAGTTAGCTATTAACTATGAAAAGACTGTAAATATATCCTTCAGCTTATCCAGTGCTGATATTGAGTACACTTCTACCAAACTTCTTGGCATATACTTAGATACGAAATTAACCTGTCAGAGTCACATAGACAACATATCTCGAAAGCTTTCGCGAGTTATCTATCTACTGAAAAAATCACGCACCTGTGTTTCTGAAAGCCTGCTGATTAATTCCTATTATGCGTTCTTTCATTGCCATATTAGCTATGGTATTCTTCTATGGGGCAATTCTCCATGGTCCACGAAAATTTTTATTTGGCAGAAGAAAGTCATCAGGAGCATCTCTGGGATTACCAAAAATAACATATCATGTAGGTCATACTTCAAAGAATTACAGATAATGACAGTCTCTTCTCTTTTTATATACAGCTGCCTTTTGTACATAAAAGAAAACTTTAACAGTTACAACCTTAGGCAGTCCGTTCATTATCATAACACTTGTCAAACATTTAAGATAGACATACCAACAACTCGACTCAAGAAAACACAAGACAGTTATGAATACATGGGAATAAGGCTTTTCAACACAGTACCTGTGCAGGCACATTGTGTCTCTCTTAATATATTTAAAAGTAAGACTAAAAAATGGCTGAAAGACAAAGCTTTTAATTTGAAAACTCTTCAAAAACAACTTGCAACTCTGTTTGTACCTCTTCCTAAGGTTTTTATTGTCTCTGTAGTTCCACATTTAACTGTTAAACACGTGGAGAAATCCTTATGTATGAAATGTATTCCTTTATTATGCACATTCTTTCAAATGCACACTTTAGTTATGTGGGACATCTTCTCGTATCAAATGTATTCCTGTATTATGTATGTTCTTTTAAAATGTATACTTTAGCTTTGTGGGATAGCTCACAATAGTTATATTTCTTAATATGTAAATTGTACATTACTCATGACGACATCGATTGCATGTAAAAGCTTAAAGATGAATAAATAAATAAATAAATAAATGTCTTGTATACTAATAGTATTTCTGTTGGACACATTTTAACATGATTTATGAAGATTATAAGCATATAAATGTGAATAATCTTGTATATAGGGGGTTTCTGGGCATTAAATTCTTATTAAATTTTAGATTTACAAACAATGTTCATGCTTGCAGTCTATGGAATGACGACAATGAAAATTTGTGGCAGACTGGGACACGAACCTGGGTTTTCCGCTTATCACGTGCTATCTCCTAACATTTTGCTATTCGAGCATGAGTCACAGCCAGACCCACACTTCCATATGTCGTCCACCATGTGTCTAAAACCTGTACTCATACAAACATTATGTACATTCCCGTCCAGGCGAGACATTCTACTCAAAAGTCGCTCCACCAGTGTTGGCGGATAAATAGGATATTGCAGCGCCTTTGTTATTCTGACACGCATACATCTCAGAAAGAACATTGTATCGTAATTCAGAATAATGCAGGCACTGCAATACCGTACGCATCAGAAATCGGCTGAGACCTATCATATCTGCTGTTTATAGTTTCGCGATATTTTTGCTCGCGTTCGTCGAGATCTCAGCAGTTTGAGTTCGATGGGTTCAGGATCTGAACAGCCCCACACAAATAGTGCATGAGAGGTGAAACATATTGTTCGTTTAGACGTGCAGGATCTTACAGAATATTTTATTAATTACAATTATTAAATCCAACAGTGGTGCGCCCAACGAAATTACCAGATACAAAAATCACACAACGTCGTCTTTATGGACGAGTGCCTGTTCTACACACTCCATCACAAGGGACGTATACCAAACTGGAAGCTCTGAAGAAAAAAGGCGTTGCCACATTGCATCTGTCATTGCCATATAATCACAGCAACTGGCGTGATGGTTCTGGATGCCAATAGGTGCATAACACACAACCAGTAATTTGGACAGCAACCTTTACATTTCTTACATTACATCTCTGGCTGTTACCTATTTTTGAAACCTGTGTGACGTTACCATTCAACAAGATAAGGCAAGAGCGCATGTTTCCCTTGTTGTCCTGACCTACCTCGATACAGGGGGTGTTCGACTGTTGAAAACTCCTTGTCATGGGTTACCGAGGCTCTGCCACACCACAACTCGTCAGGCACTATGACTGATGTCCTCTGAGAGTTGAAACAGAATGGAATGACATTCCTGTATCTGTCATCCAAGTTCAGTTCGACTCAGTGTCCAGTCGTGTTAGAGAAATTGTTGCTGGCACTCACAAATTTAATCACATATTATTTCTACCGTAATGCATATGCAAAATAAGTAATATTTCCTAATTTGCCATCCTTCCTGGTGTTGCGGTTTTAGGTGCCAGCAGTGTATGAGGGGATTTGCACATTTCGTTCGCTGCTGTCAGCACCGTTATTATTTATTGGTTCATTTTAACCCCATACATAGTTTAATATACTCGATATACGTGGACCTGCTGAAAAGTAATGTCTCGAATTTTTGTGTGAAAACTCTTCAAACTTTTCAAATAAAGGAAACTTTATTAACAAGAAGTCAAGTACAGTACCTGCAATGTAATATTTATTTGCTCGTAGCTCTGTATTTCTGCTCAACGAGCTTGCCTGTTTCGGCTTACATCTTCAAATGCACAAGTGGGTTTTGGTAATGATGAATCTTATTTGCATCGTACTTATGATCAAGGACGCATTTTTGTAGATCACAGTTCTACTTGTGTCTAGGTGGATATCTGTGATTTTATATGTTTATCCTTTCTCGTAGTCGAAAATTTCAATAAAATTTTCTAAGTAGAGCTTGTGTTTCAGGTAAGTTTGTTTAAGTTTGTTCAACGAGTAAGTCGTTGGAAAATGTTTTGCGTGATTGTATATCCTCATTTCTTCTAAGGACTTGAAAATGACACTGAAAGCTGAAACAGGCAAGCTGTTTGTGCAGAAATATTTACATCAAAACAAATAAATATTACATTGAAGCTACTGGAATTGACTTCTTGTAAACTGTATTTCGATTTAGTTCATGCTGCAGACCCAACTGACAAGAAACTTTATTACCATTCTACATCTTTATTCTTCATGTCTATATAGTTATTTCTCAATACAGTCACTATGGTGACAAACACAGTTTTCCAACAAGTGATCAATTTGTTGATACCGTCACCATAGAATATTTGACTTTGTTGACATTGACACAAGGTGTTCTTTAAATTTTGGAAACACATGGAAATCGGATTGGTTCAAATCTGTACTGTGTGCAGGATGACCGATGACAGTGAACGCAAGCCGCGGGATTGTTACAGGTGTCGCAGATCTCATGTGTGGTTTGGAATTGTTATGCTGAAGGACAGGGTGCTCCATGTGTGGACAAACTGTTCGCAGTCATGCTTTCAGTTTTTTGAGGGTTTCTCACCCACCAACAGAGTTACGTTGGACGCCACAATATTACATGCCCTCTAGTGGCGAGGGCTGCAACTTGCATCAGCGAAGTGCGAATGTTGACCGAGTAATACGAATGAGTTGTAATATCTCAACTGATAGTGAGGACAGATTCAGCATGCTCTAGTAGAGCAAGTTAAATACGGAAGAGACAGAGAGATAAAACACAGGCAATAACAATTTTAGTTCACAAATTATCATTATAACCAACAAATAATAAACAACCATTAATACAAAATTAGTAACGAATTGAAGTTCAGTCTCTTATAATTGTTCAATAATAATTTTACTGAGCAAAATCAGTGTTGCATTAGATCTGATTTAGCCTTATCTACCAGGGTAGTTTTATTTCACTGTTGTTTAAATTGAATATTCGGGTTATTAAATGATTTGGCTCTTTTATGTGGAACATATTTCTGTACAATACTGTTTTAGACTGAGACATGTGGATATTGCAGGTACTTTTCGTGTTATGACTACTGATGATTTATTTTGTCGTAGTTCCCCAGTTCTGATTTGAAAACAGCTTGGACCCCAAACATAGAGGATGGGCGCATTCATTTTCATCTGAACCTGCATCCAAAATATATTTCTGGTTTGATGGGCATGCATATCCCCATAATATTAGTACATAACGAAGTAAAGAATGGAAGAATGCGTCATATGGCAGGTGGACAAATGTGCCACATCAGAAAACACATTACCATGCCTAATACGGTGTAGAAAATCGTTGGCATTCAAAACAGTTTTCAGTCATTTCCTGTACGTTTTTCAACGTACAGGAAACTTCCTGCAAAATAGTAGATGACACAGGCCCAATAATATCGAAATATGCTGACTTAGGTGGCCACGGTAGATATGACAGTTCAGCATCGTGCTCACAAAACCAGTCCTAAACGATGCGAACTGTGTGAAGAGGGGCCCTGTTGTCTTGGAACTCAGCGCCACCATTGGAGAACACACATTGTACCATGGGATGGACTCGATCAGCCAGAATGATTACTATCCTTGGCCATAATGTGAACTTGCAGAGCAGTCATGAGGTCCATGGAATACAATGACATGACTGACAACGCCATCACCAAACCTTCGACATATTTCATTCTTGGGATGTAAACTCGGCCACAGATTGAAAACAGCGTGCAACAAAACTCATCCGGGCAAATGACACATTCCACTGCTCCATAACACACGTTTCATAATTTCGGAACCGCATTTTCCTGTTACAGGCATTTGCATCACTGATGACTGGTTTTGGAATTCCAGCTCACCCTCCAGTTCCCGGCGTATGAAGCTACCAACATGTTGTTTTGGTGCTGGCAGGATTCGCGAGTGTATCATCCTTTTCTCCAGTGACTTTTGCAACTATCGTCCTCTTATTTTTCGTCACAATCCTCTTCAATGACTGTTTGACACGATCACTTGACACACACTTTCGTCCACATTCTGACTGAATGGATATTTTTCTGCTTTCATTGGGTGTGGTATAAATCCTCTATACAGTGCCTCATGAAACAACGAACATTTCGGCCACATTGGTTAGGGAAGCACCCACGATATGAGCACCAACAATTTGCCCACTTTCGAATTCGTTTAGCTCCATCATAATGCATTCACAACCAGTGCCGGATCTAGGAGTTTTATGAAGGGCGGCAAGCTTAAATTTGCCTTCCCTTCTTTCACTCCCACTCATAAAAACCAACAATTTTTTAGAGTAATTTGGGTAATACATTTCGAAATAAATGTCACTATCTGACAACATTAACTTATTTTATTAAATGAATTAAGGTCAAAGAAAACTAACATAAACAATTTTAAAATATACGAGAATTTACCATAAATCTCATACAACAATCAATTTAAAACTTCGCTTTCCGAGCTTCTTTAGCTGCAGAAACATTTATGATATCATCATAGGTTATGCAAGCAGCTTGTTTGTGCTCTATTGAGGCTATACTGAGATTTGTTAATCTTTGTTGAGCAGTCACGCCCCTCAAATGATTTTTAATTAGTTTCAGCTTGCTGAAGGTTCTTTCTCCAGAGGAAACAGAAACTGGTTTGGTAAGGAATATTCTTAAGGCTGTAGTAATGTTGGGATACCTCTCTACCAATTTATTTTATAAATCAAACTTAATGTGGATGATGCAGTGGCATTTTGCAAGTCTCTCTCTATTACCAGGGCATGGTGTTTGAAACTTTCAGTTTCAGAAATAAATTCTTCTTTGTTTAGATCTTCTGCATGGGTATCAGACAGTGCTGCTGCTTTCCTCTTCAAGTCCTACACTTCCATTTCTTGAATTTGGACACCACACAGAAAACTAAATTTTGCACTAATGTTCTCCAGTGTAGTGAACTGGGTACTCAGCTCCATTATCACTCTGTTAGTTATTTCTAACAGGGACATCCTGAACAGATCTTCCTGTGAATGTCTGGACACTTCATCTTCACAAAGCTCGTTGACCATTTTTTTATTTCTTCTGATGTTTTCCTGAGAATACCGTTGGTACCTCATTATCTTCTGCTAGCACTTTGGCCTCAGAAATAGCTTCAGAAGTACAAGAGTCTCTGAAAGTTTTCAGAAAGCTCAAAAGGCCTTGAATGTTTCGAACAACTTTATTAATTGTGAGGTCTTCTCTTTGCAGAAACTGGTTAACGAGATCTATTTTTTTTTCAACATTGCATAACAGAAACACGTTAAGGCAATAAATTTGAGTTTTCTCACATTTTTTGAAATTGACCTTGCCTCTGTTTTTGTTTCTGGTGTTGAGAATTTATAAGTTTTAATTTCTTCCAGAGCCTTCACAACTTTATGAAAATGCTTATAAACTGCTTCAACTGCCTCTACTCTTGTAGACCACCTAGTCTTGCTCTGAGGTTTTAATGTTATGGGTACAGGTTTTTGTAAGATTTACCATCTTGATGTGAAATCCACAAAGAATAGTTACAAACGGTGGACAGTTACAAAAAAAGTTTGGGTTTTAGCAGATGTTCGGCTGTATGTGCTCCTACTAAATTTAAAGAGTGAGCAGCACATGGTACGAAGTATGCCAGGTTAATCTTAAGTATTCTTGACTGGACCCCTTTGTACTTTGCAACCATGTTTGCCCCATTGTCATAAGACTGACCTCTGCAGCATTTAATGTTCAACCCATCTTGTTGTATTTTTTCAGTATTTCTTGATTAAGAGCTTCCCCTGTTTTGTCTATAACTATAAAAAATTTGACAAAACTTGCCACAACCTTTGAGTTATTTGCCTTGACATAGCGAATTATTTGAGTCATCTGCTCATTGTGGCGTATATCTGGAGTGCAGTCAAACATCAATGAAAAGTGTGTAGCATCTAAAATATCTTTAATTATGTATTGTCTTATTTTGTTGGCAATCAAGTCAAGGAACTCATCTTGTATAAGTTTGGAAAAATAGCTAGTCTGCACTTACTTATGGCATTCAGTATGCAGACGAAGGGGGACACTATAGTGTGATATAAGGTCAATGGTGTTTAGAAATTTTCCACTCTGTGCATTACCAAAATCACCAACTTCTTTTGTTCCTCTAAACGGGCTTGCTTGCTTTGCTAGAAAAACGACAGCATCAATAATACACTGCAACACTGCTTCCAGTGAAATTCCTCTTTTTTTATCTGGTCTTGCAACTCTGTATCAAGGACTCCACTTCTGACAGAATACTCTAGAGCCTTCCAAGGGCAAAAACAAAATTTATGGTTTGGTGAATTTTCATGGGCAGGCAATTTTTCACTAAACTTTTTCCAATTAACAATCCCATGCTCTTTAGCTAAGAATGATTTTGAATCAGAATCTGAGCCTAAGTGACAAGATAATCTGCAGGGAATACAATATAAAGCGTTTTTACGCTCACTATAACCTAGTCATGATCTTTTAACTTTTGTCCCATTTTTAAGTGCTTTAGAAACCAATCCTTACTTAAATTGCGACCTTCACTATAGCTCTTACTCATGTCAGGATCACGTTCGTTTTCTGCTCTCATTTTTATAATGTTACATATTTCAGAGTCAAAAAACCTCTTCGGCCATGTACCACGATCGTTAAAACCAGACTGAAACTCAGAAGTTTCATTCGTTTGTTGAACACTAGCTGATGTTCCAGGAAGTAGTGTTTCACATTCCTTCAGAGCGTAGTCTATTAGATTCGTACTGGGGCCATCTTCAATTCACCTGAAACCAAAAAATATATAATCCATACTGAACTGGAGAGATTTACTGTCTTTGAGAAATTTGTTTACGTCCTTCTCTGTTGTGGTAGTGTTACAGTAACTGTAAGGGACTGATCCCTGAGTCAATCCATATAAAGTGGTCCAGTGAGTATTGCTTGACCATTTATAAATATTTTGATTTTTTGTGTGATTATCCTGTGATTGAGACGTTCAAAACAGCTTTTAAAAAATTACCTTACGCCGTTACTGAATGGCGGCCATTTTTATCTGTAAGTGCAGGACGACTTTCCAGTTTGGAGACGTTAGGGATAATTTGAAGATCTCTGATTGGGATTAAGTTACAACTTTGCTTGTTTTTAGAAAAGTGTCATTTACAACATTGTCCATTACACAAAATATCCTAAATTCAATTTATGTTATATAATCTTACCTGGTTTTTTGTTCTTTACTGACAGCAGGCTTTGTGAAAAAGGAATCCAGTTTTTGTGTCTGAGATAACACCTCACTTATTTTTTTCTTCTCCTCTTCCGCTATTTTTCTATACGTCGCCCCACTACTCCGTTTTCGACCTTCCAATACTATACAAGTTATTAAACAAATTTAAATATACAACAGAGGAACAATAGAGATCAATATAACAGAAAGCAATGATATGCTATGTAACGCCGTCGCGCCGCAACAATAAATGGCGATGGGAGAGCGTAGGCTGCGCGCACACCATGTCTGAGAGTTTTAGTGTGAAGCTATTCCCTGTCAGCCCAATGTATTGCATCTTAATCTGAACATTTCATTCGAAAGAACTGTTTGCTAGATAGCCACAATAGTATGAATGCAACATTAAGGAGCTTCCTAAGAGTTTCTTCCTAAGAAAAAAAACCCTCCCAAAATTTGCCGCCCCCAAATTCTGGCGCGCTTGGCAGCTGTCCCCTTTGCCCCCCAGCTCCAACCCACTTCACAACCACACAGCACACTGTTCTGCCCATGACTGAAACTTGCAGTTTGTTGCCGTTCATGGTCAAAGACAACATTGCAGCCTGCAGGCTTGGCTAGAATCTGCATTTACGTTCAAGTACTATGCATTTCTTGCGGTGTTTCCATATTTTTTCCTAATGCTGTATCCACGAGGAGTGTAGGAACTTTTTGAAAGATATAATCTAGCAGTTTTCACACGACAACCCTATTTTACACAGCTCTATCAGCAATATTCCTAGGACTTTAGTTTCAGTAACTAACTTCAGTAATGTATTGCCATAACTCGGTATTCTGTCACATCCTAGCACATACAGGGAAGAGGGGAAATTCATAGAATGCAGGCTTTAATGGCCGTGTTTCCATTAATGCTGATATTTGTTACATGGCCATTAGGCAGAGAATTATGCCTTGGACTGGAGCCTAATGCCCAAAGAAGAAATATGAGCAATAGCAATGGTTTTCCTTTATTTTGTCTAATTTTGTTCAAACCAGCTGTTAACCAGTTTAGCAAGATGAAGAGTAGATTGAAGAAAGAAGTGGGATACTGAAGGATAGAGGAATGATTAGATCCATTTGAAGCTCTTTAAGGCTATAGACACGGAGACAGTGAATAATACTGTAGGCAGCTCAGCAGAACAGGAATGGACGTCTTAAAGGAGAGCTGTCAAAACAAATATAGGTTTAAGGAAGGTAAGGGCGGAGAAACCTTGGTAAAAGGGGAAATTCTTCAACTGATCAAGAAAGAAGGGAGTATAAATATGTTCAGGAAAAGGCAGGAACATAGCAATATAAGGCAGTTAGGAATGAAATAAATAGGAAGTGGCCAAGTCAAAATGGCTACAGGAAAAATGTGAAGAAACCGAAAAAGAAACGGTCATGGGAAGGACAGACTCAGCATACAAAAAAGAGAAAGTAACCTTCGTAAAATAAAAAGCAAGGACGTCAACATTAAGAGTGCAATAGGCATTCCACTGTTAAACGCAGATGAGAGACTGGATAGGTGGAAAGAGTACATTGAAGGCTTCTACAACGGAGAGGTCTTGTCTGATAACACAGTGAATAAGAAACGGGATTCGACATGGAAGACATAGGGTGTTCAAAATTAGAGTTAGAGCTTAGACCTTTGGAAGACTTGCAGTCGCATAAGGTAGAAGGACAAAGATAAGATTCCATTGGAATTTCGAAAATCATTGGGGAAAATGAAATCAAATGACTATTCAAGTTGGTATTAAGGATATATTAGAATGAAAACGTACCATCAGGCTTCGGAAAAAATAGCATCCACACAATCCTGAAAGTAGAAAGGGCAGATAATTGCGAGAAGTGTCGCACAGTCAGCTTAGTGTTTCATGCATCAAAGTAGCTGACAAGAAGAATATACTGAAGGATGGAAAAAAAAATCGAGGCGCTGTCAGATGACGATCATTTTCGCTTTAGGATTGGTAAGGACGCCAGAGACGCAATTCTGATGAGGTGATAAAGGAAGCAAAAAGAAAAATCAAGATGGATCTGTAGTGTGTATTTTTGTAGTGTCCCCTCTGTTAACAAGATTTGCCTGCTTTCGACTTACACCAGCACCTACATTTAAGGAAATTTGGCGATGAAAAAAGTTTTTGTCGAGTATAGAGGTTAGATGTGTATTTCACAGACTTTCCAGAACTGCGCTTAGAAGCTAGAATCTTTTCACTAGAAGAACAGTGGACGCTGGCCCTTGTACTATCTCGAAATAGAAGTGCATTTTTTTTGTCTAAACCCATTTATACACTGCCAGGGAGAGAAATTTTCTCGTCACCATCCTACTTTGGTAACGATGAAGTTTCTGGTATCCCTCTCTGTGCTCAAAGCCACGTGTGGAGGCCGTTGCGACCAGCTGTCACGTTAACAGGTTACTTCCAAATCCTGTTTTGGACGTTGAATACATGAAGTGAGGCCAACGAAAATGTTACAAATATAGTGGAACATTGCGTCCTCTACGTAAAGCAAGACTCGGACTACTGAGTACAACATGTTCTCGGATTAACGGCAACACCTTTGCGATCGTTTATGCGAGACATTTTCGAATAATTTATTCGCCGCGAAAAACTAAAGGATGTGTTACAGAACAGTTCAGCGAACCTTCCTGGGTAGTAGGCTTCGAAAGAAATAAATGTTGCCTACAGCTTCACTAATGAAGATGATACATCGACGAAAGAAATTTGAATTTGCTCGACGGCATTGATACTTGATGGCTTCTGACTGGCAACGAGTAAGGTTCTCCTCTAAGTTGCGCTTCATGCTTTATTCTTCGAATGAACATCAAAATGTTTGTACAAGAAACACTTTGCATACATGACTGGAAGAGCAAAAGACGGTAGGAGCAGCCCTAGTTTCTAGGGGATATTCAGTGGAATTCTCTAGGACGATGATCCCATGGGGAAGGAAATCGGCTGTGCTCTTTCAAAGGAATCACCCCGGCATTTGCCTGAAGTGATTTGGGGAAATCGGGAAACCTAAACCAGGATGGCCAGACATGGGTTTGAACCATCGTCCTCCCAAATACGAGTCCAGTGTGCTAACCACAGTGCCATGCTCAGTCTTTGGAAATGGCTACAAGGGTAGAGGAGTACATGTGGCATGCACATGTGGGCATATTAGGATAGGGAAACCCATCCGAATGTCTGATAAATTATGTTCCTATTTCGCAGAGAGTCAAATATCAGCCTCATTAATCATAGGGGATAGCATTCATCATGACAGATTAGAAAAGAAAAGTTAATGTAGTCATGGAAATGTCCCAGAACTAGACTCACTTATGAATGGTGTCAGATCGGAAGTGAATAGGAACGAAATTTTAAATTCCGATTGGAAAGAATATTCCAAGGATAGTCTGGACAACAGCGGAAGAGGCCTGTTTATAGCTGCAAGTAATGTGGTAGTATGTAGTAATGTTAATACAGACACTGGATGCGATATAATTTGGGTGAAAATTAGAGTTAAAGGAGGATCAAACGTGATAATCGAGTACTTTTACACATCCTGTGACTGTGTTTTAGAGAAAATCCTGGTCATGTTACAGTGGTAGAGAGACACTCAAGTTAATCAGGGAATCGTGTGACATTGTTCTAAATGCCTCATCTGCAAATTACCTTGTACGGATAATCAAATAATCTAATGCCGACGGTAGCATGCTAGGTTCCCTCGTTACAAAGACATACGATTTTTCGACTCGGTTAACGTAGAACAGTTAATCAGTAATCACTAAACTGTTCTCAATATTTAACTACAGGTATGAACAGAAAGGCAGGAAAATATTTCTACTAAATAAGTGCGACTAGAAACAGATTCCAGGTTCCATGAGAAGTGAACGTAAGACATCCTTATCTGAGACTGATAACGTTAAGTACAAATGTATGAAGTTCACATGTATTGTTCAATACGCCTTGTACAGGTATGTGCCGAGCAAAGCTGCAAGGGATGCGAAAGACCTGCAATGCAGCAGCGCTAGAGGGTTACTCTGAAAACAAAAAGAGCTTCTGCATAGATTTAAAAGTAGCTAAAACCTTACAGCAGGGACAGTTTAAGGCCCGAGCAACACAAGCCTCCACTTGGGGTGCCAGGCTGAGGGGAGCTCCAGAGATGCCACAACCGTAAGATTTCTATACAAAACGTCGTACCGTGACAGTAAGTATTACAACGAGTAGCGACATTTGGGCACCAAGCTGAGAGGGACACCAGGGGATCGAAGTCCAAGATTTGATTATACAAGGTGGTTTCATAAGTCTGGTAAATTTCCCTGAAAGAACTGAACATATTTGTTGCGCCTTCACAGTTGGTAAGGTTGATTATTCCAAGGATCGTATAAACTATTTCACCGAGGTACAGCATGCAGTTCATTGTTGGTAGCCGTCTGAACTGCTCAATGTGTCGACTGTGATTTAAAATAGAGAAAGTCGAGTTTAGTGCTGCTATTAAATATTTTCATTTGAAGGGTTGTACTGCCACACATATCAGTAATGAATTAAGTTCACGTGGATTCTGCACCGTCATTGAAGACTTTTAGATTAATGAATTTAAACTTGGTCAGGGAAGCATTGAAGATGAAACAGTGATCATATGTGGAGATTTTAATATTGATTTTCAAGAAATCTCAAAAGACCAGCAAAGCTTGATGACCCTACTGGAAACATATAGCATAAAAGCCACCATAGACTCTCCTACAAGAGTTACACCAACAACTAGCTCAACAATTGATCAGATATTAATAAACACAAATGTAAATCACAATTTCTGTGCCGGAAATCTTAATACTGGCTTCAGTGATCACTATGCACAGTTTATTGCTTTGCACACCCCAAGTGAAACAACTGAGAAAGAGGAACTTGTAAAAGAAGCAAGGAAATTCACTAACAAACAAATAAACCTTTTTGTACAAAGACTAAGTGAAGAAACTTGGTACAAAGTGTATACTTGTGAAAATACTAACAAAAAGTTTGAAAAATTCATGGAAATCTTCATGGTATACTTTGAAGCTGTGCTTCCATTTAAAAAAATCAACCTAACTTAAAAAAAAAACAAATGGATTACAATAGGTGTTAGAATCTCTTGTGCAGAGAAAAGAAGATTACACGATACAGCAAAGACACAGAACATGCCTCATGAATTTCATTTGTACCTGAAAACTTACAAGAGGATCCTCAAAAAAGTTGTAAGGAAAGCTAAAACAATGGCAAATGACAAATACATTGAAAATTCAAAAAACAAATCTAAAGCTGTATGGGAGGTTATAAAAAATCAAACAACAAGTGAAACTAAACAATATAAAAATATGAACTTATGTTATGAAGGACAAATGATTTCTTGCCCAACAAAAATTGCAGGGACCTTCAACAAATATTTTGCAAACATAAGTGAACAGTTAGTGAGTGGACTGGAAGAACACAACAAAATATCACCTGCATCATGCAATAGTGTGAGAAATGTGTCTACATCTTTGTTCCTTTCACCCACAAATACTGAAGAAATTTTATCAGTTATAAAAACCTTGATAACAAGGTACTCATGTGGAATTGATGGAATACCAGATGCAACTATTAATAAATGCTGTCTTGCCTTAGCTGAAACCTTGACACACTTGCGCAACAGCTCACTGGCATCAGGAACCTTCCCTTCATGCTTAAAAACAGCAAAACTGAAATCACTGTTCAAAAAAGGAAATCCAGAATGTGCTTCAAATTATAGACCAATAACCCGACTGCCTGTATTTTCAAAAAATTTTAGAAATTTTTTTTATAAGAGATTGTCTGATTTCCTAAATAAACATAAAATGCTCTCTCCTTCACAGCATGGCTTCAGGAAAGGCTATTCAACTGAAAGTGCAATACTTAAATTTCTTAATGAAATCTATACTAAACTGGATGCAAGTGAGTTTGTGACAGGCATATGTCTTGATTTATCTAAAGCTTTTGACGTCATTGACCATAATGCCCTACTGCATAAGCTTGACCAATTAGGAATTAGAGGTATATCCAATGAGTGGCTCAAGACATACCTATGTGATCGCAGGTGGTTGAAGTGCATTATACTGACCATAACAAAATCAGCTACTACTATTCAGGATATGAAAATGTGAAATATAGCGTCCCTCAAGGATCAGTATTAGGACCCATTCTGTTTCTCCTCTATGTCAATGATATTATGTACAACAAGTATTGCCAAACTACCCTCCAATTTGCAGACAATACAACCTTCCTTATTAGTGGTAAAACAGAAGAAAAAGTAAAAGACTCCGCTATCCAAACAATGAACAGTGTAGAACAGTGGTTCAGCTATAACAAGCTAATTATAAACAAAGAAAAGACAGTAGCACTGAACTTCTATAATGTAAAAGGAAGACACCACCCAAACATAGAAATAGAACTTAGGGACAGAGTTCTTGAAAATGTTGACAGCACTAAATTTCTGAGACTCTGGCTCCAGAACAACACAAAATGGGAGGTACACATTGATTATTTGCAAAGAAAACTAAGCAAAACCTGTTACATGATGGGTATCTTAAAAACTTGTTGCAGCAAAGCCAGCCTGTTAAATGTATACTACTCCTATTTGCATTCTGCAATTAAATATGACATAATCTTCTGGGGCATGGCAACAACAAATATTAAACTTTTCAGGATGCAAAACAGAATATTAAGAATTATTGAAGGGGTAAACAATACGAAATCATACAGACCCATATTCAAAAAAACTGTCAGTTCTTCCTCTTCCTTACATTTTTATCTACAAAACATCAGTTTTCACCAAACAATATATTGATAGACATCCAGATATCTTATTAAAAATGAAGATATACATGCACACAATACAAAGCAAAAATCTGACCTTCATATGAAACAGGTGAGAACATCATTGTGCCAAAAAGGCACACTACATACTGGGATAAAGATTTTCAATAATCTACCTAACCATATTAAATCAGCAGGTAAACTCTGTAGTTTTAAGGCTGAAGTAAAGGCATATTTAACTGATCATTGCTTTTATAGTCTGACAGAATATATAAAAGCCAAACAACAAAAATAAAGATGCATTATTAATATTCTACTTTGTATGTTGCCTGTAATGTTTGTTGTATGTATGAATCTTTGCTAAATTACTTCAATATCTAGTCCTTAGGATTGCAATACAAACTGTATTTTATCTTGTAAATACCTAACCATGTCCAATATCCTTGTATATATTCTATACATGTAGGATTTGAAGGACTAAAAGGAAACCACTGACAAAATCCACAATATGGTAATGCAAGACCACCGAATAAAAATTCGTGAGATTGCTGGGATGGTATGCATCTCAACTAAGTGAGTACATAGCATCTTGTGCAGAGAATTGGCTATGAAGAAGCTGTGTGGGAGGCAGTCACTGCAATTGCTCACAGTCGACTAGAAGCACATCCAGTACAACAATTCAACATAACGTCTGGCGAAATTTAATTTCAACCCACAAGGTTTCTTGCTCCAATTTGTGACTGCCGATGCAACCTGGATCCATCATTACACACCAGAGACAAGCCGGCAGTCAAAACAACGAACAAAGACTGGTGAAAGTGCACCAAAGAAGCCAAACGCGATTTAGTTGGCTGGTAAGGTGATGAATACCACTGTTTTTTAGGATTTCCAAGCAATAATCCTCTTACATTACTTGGAAAAGGCAGATCCTTAACTGGACACTATTATTCTTTATTGTTGAATTGTCTGAAACTTTCGTTGGCTGAAAAAAGAGCAAGTTGGCACACATAAGAATGTTCTATCACCATCCCACACATCAACTATAACAACAGAGAAAATGCATGAATTGGGCTTTTGATTGGTTCCTCATCCACCCTGTTCACCAGAATTAGCCCTATGTGACCTCTCCCTGTGCCCTAGCTTAAAAGTTTGGCTTGCTGGATAGAAATTTTCATCAAATGAGGAAGTGACAGTTGCAGTCAACGAGTATTTTGCAGAGTTTGATAGGACCTATTTTTTGATGAGAGAAAAAGCTGGAGGATTGCTGGACTAAGTGCATATCCCTCAAAGGAGACTATGTCGAGAAGTAAGGTGAGTTGTTATGAAACAAACATTTTTTTTTTTTGCTGTTTTTACCAGCTTATCGAACCACCCTCATAGCTGGTGTGTATCACAATTAGTAGAGAAAACTGATGCAGGTGAAAGTGTGTGAGGGAAAAGGGGGAGGTGGGGGTGAGGGGGGGGGGGGAATGGGGATGGGCGAATGATATAATGATATGTTGTTTGTGTGGAAGAATGTTCCCTGACCGGCCCTGCCTTATAGACAAACCAAAACTAAGCAATGTCAAAATGTACATAACGAGGGTGATGCATGGAGCATCCAACGAATTCTAAAGTAAAATTCTATCAACAGATCTCACAGAAAATCCTGAAAAATTTTAATCTTATGTTGAGTTGACAGTGCATCAAAGCCAACTGTCCAATCACTTAGAGACCATAGTGGCACTGAAACAGAGGATGACAGGAGTACTACTGAAATACTAAATTCTATTTTCTAAAACTGTTTCACTAAGGAACATTGTTCTGTAGTTCTTTCCTTGAGTTAGGCCACATGAACACCAATATTAGAGACACAGAGATGGTGACAGTGGGATGGCAAATCAATTTAAATCGCTCAACAGGAAAAGGTGACTGGATCTGATGGAACAATTATATAGAGTATGCAAAAGAATCTGTCCCTCATCTAGCAGCAGTTTTATTGTTAAGTCGCTGGAGGAATGAACTATGCATGTGGCTGGAAAAATGTGCAGGTCATTCCTGTTTACGAGAATTGTCGTCAAACAGATGTTCGCATCTATAGGCTTATATTGCTAACGTTATTCACTTATAATTTTGGACAATGTTTCATACTCACCTATTATGACATTCCTGTGGACTAAAAATTTCCTCTGTAATAATCAACAAGGATCTTGCAAACAATTCTCATCTAAAACCCAGTTCACCCTAGCCATCCATGAGTCCTGTAAGGCAGAAGATATGTCCCCCTACTGGCTCCTAGGTTGGTGCCATGTTCCTGGACTTATGGAAGGCATTCAGTACAATTCCAGAGTGTCATCTAGTGAACAAAATACTACCACACAGAATATCACAACTCCTTTGTGACAATGCCAAAGAATTTCCAGTACAGAGAACACTGTATATCATTCTTAATAGAGCTTCCACCATACCCCATGGGAGTGTCTTAAGGCCATTACTGCTCACAGTGCACCTAAACGACTTGTTGGAATTGGATTACATCAGAATCTGTATGAGGCTGCTTGGTGCTGCTGCTGCTGATGATGCATAGAGAAACTGCAACGCCAGAAAATTGTAGCGAAATGCAGGAATGTCTCCAGAGCTTCAGTGCTTGCTGCAAGGATTTGCTGCTGACTGTCAACACACAACAAATGTAATACATTCCGACAAATAGGCCAAAAGATTACACGACTGCCAAACAATTACTGCAAACGGTTGAAACACTTACACATCTGGTTGTATATGTACAGAGTGAACTGCCACATAAAACTAGCATAGGAAAACCAGATGACAGAATGATATTCATTAGAATAACCCTTAGTAAGTCTAGTTAACTCATGAATGGGATAGCTCAGGAAAATCCCATGTAACCAGTACGCATCACTTGAGTATGGGACTCTTATAAAGTAGGAGTAGTAGAGAGAACAGCCCTACAGAAGAGTGAAAGAAAAGGAATGTGTTTCATTACAGGTTCATTTAGTAAGTGTCTAGGTCTCACAGATATGTTTATCCAACTTCAGTGGAAGACGCTACAAGACAGTTGTATGTGATCATTTGATTTTCTATTAAATTACAAGAATGTAGTATGCTCCTAGAAAACCCCACCAACATAAATTTCACAGAATGACCACAAAGGTAAAACCTAAGAGATTCAAGCACACATGAAATGTCACCAATAGTCGTTCTTCCCATGCACCAGTAGCAGCTGCAACAGGAAAGGGGAAAGTGACAGTGGTACACAAAATACCTCCACTACACACTGTACAGTGGCTTGTGGAGTGTAAATGTAGATGTAAATTGTAGATGTCATGATCGAGAGTGTAATATACAAGGAACTGTGAACTGGTGAATTATATGGGGGAGTTACAGCACCATATTCACCCACAAACTGACAGGACGTGCCTCAGCATTACCCTACATTGCAGTTAATGTACATAAAAAATCCAGATTAGTTGCTTAGTACTATGAAACTCCAGCACTACAGGCTTAGAAGATACATTACAATTTAATTGATCAAGTCATAGGAATGCTACTATATGCAGCTTTGTTGGTAGTAGAATAAGTGACATAACTGCCACCTCAGAATCACAAATGATGAAAGCAGCATATTCTCTTCAACACAGATTCTTTTCAGACTCAGAAACTTGGCTTAGTAGTTAGCGCACTGACTCATGTTCAAGAACAGCAAGGTTTAAAAGTCTGTCGTGTCATTAAAATCTAAATTTTACACAGTTCCTCTAATCTACTTAAGGTGGAAACAAGGAGAGCTGATTGGGAAAGGACATCATCAATTTCACTAGATATAAAATGTGGCAACCAACACACATTCAGGAAACACACATTTTGCATGCAGCCTCATTTTATATCTGCTATCAGATGAATTCCAAATCAGCATCTAGCACCTCATATTCATTTCGATAATAATAAAATAAAAACTGAATTTCATAAATAAAAATAAATAAAAACAACAATAAAAGTATATTTTTATCCAAATGTAAATAAAAAAATCAGAAAAATAATAAATTTTCATTGAATATGAAAATAAAAGAAAATCAGTTAATCAATAAAGTGTGAGAATAAATTTTAACTTTTTTATTTTTCTGATATTTCTTTATTATTTCTTATTTTTCTTTTTATTATTTTACTTTTTAATGAATGTTTTATCTCATAAACTATAACAAATAAGAACATGACTATTGTGTGTGACAGATTTAAATTTGATGAAAACATCTGTAATAAACCAAAAGAGAAAAACTTAAAGGTAATATAATAAATGATACTTTAAACCATCTTTAATTATAGAATATTTGAGATGTAAAAAAGATAATGAGGGTACTGATATATGAAAGAATATGGTTATGAATTTATTTTTACTTTTAAAGAAAATATTATAGATAGTCAGGAAGAAATAGAAAAATCAAATTCTGTCTTTCTTCGAGTGGAAAAAAAATGTGAATTATCATAAAATAATGATAATTTATTAATACTTCTTTATTGTTATAATTATGATTTACTCAAAAACTATTGTGATTATTGTAATTTGCCAAATATAATAATAGGTAGCTCTTTTAAATTGTCCAGACAAAAGATTAAAGGTAACATTTGCTTCTAAATTTGCTAAATAGGAATCTAACAAATATGGAATTTTTATTTTAACTCCATGACTAGACAAATGATATTTAGAAAATCAAGATCTTAATAAACTAATTAAAATTAATAAACCAAATAAAATTCCACAAGTTTCTTTTTTACAAGATATTTCCATTTTTCGCTTCTCCTTTAGAATCTAAAAAAGTTTGTTATTTTTACAATCATAATAGAATCGCAAAATGGTTCTGTAACTGGTTTAATTTTTCCAATATATTTTTTCCTTTTGTGTAGATGATATCTGCTAAATTTGGCTGGCCGGAGTGGCCGAGCGGTTGAAGGCGCTACAGTCTGGAACCGCACGACCGCTACGGTCACAGGTTCGAATCCTGCCTCGGGCATGGATGTGTGTGATGTCCTTAGGTTAGTTAGGTTTAAGTAGTTCTAAGTTCTAGGGGACTTATGACCACAGTAGTTGAGTCCCATAGTGCTCAGAGCCATTTGAACCATTTTGCTAAATTTGTAATATAATTGAGCTGCTCGGGGGAACAAAATGGTAAGCGCCAAAATCACAGTTTCGAGATACAGCGCATATAAAGTTTCAAATGATCTGCAAATCTGAATAATTTTTTTTAACAGTCCTTTAATTCAGTAGTGATTCTAACATCTATCTTCTACTATACAGACATAAATGAAACTCAGATCTGACTAAACCAAATGAAATATACAAAAATTATTACATTACCATACACCATTAACAACACATAGTGATAGAACATTACACATTAAATTTTACAGTAAGTCTTCAACACTTTACTGAAACTGCAAAATCATTCATCAGTTTCATTACTAATGTGTTTTTCATCTAAAACTGTTGGCTTTAGTGACAGGAAAAATCCATTGTGGACAGTAGGTATGTAATTTAGGAGCGACAGGACGTCAGCAACTTTCTTCTTTTCAATAAGGCTTGGCCCATTGTATTTAAGTCGAAGCGTAGGAACTGGTCTTTGCCTTCCACGTTTCCTGAAGTTTATTTCATGCCAAATGTCATGACAAAATGTCTCGCTGATGAATAAAGATGATGGATATTCGGAGGTCACCTTCCACCTACATACTTTCCTTAGGTTGACATCTCGACCATGAACTGTCTTCTTTCTGAAGACAAAAGCTTCTTTAGAGTGTCATATTTGATAGAAATCCTCTCTTTTCATATTATATACAAGCAATGGATTCTTCTTAGCCAACTTCTTGATGATCTCGCACCACTGTGTTTGGACTGTACACATCTTGTACTTGTTGGCGGACGTAATTTTCAATTGTACTTTAGGAACATAATGGTATGTACATGCACTTCCCATTATGTTAGTGAAACGTACTAAAGACAGTATATTTACAAAATAACATACCTCTGAGTCATCTGAATCGTTAGGAATGTATTCTGGATCCTTCTCGAAGATATTAGTATCATTGGAAGTATATTCCTCGTCTTCTGCCATGTTCATTGTAGCCATAATCTTGAAGATGTTTTTACTTGCCGCCATTCTCTCTGTCACTTACCATTATGTTTCCACAACAGACGGACAGTGGCGCTTACCATTAAGCTCCTCCCTGACATCTGTTGAGTGAATTTGGAACTACTAGTAAGTTTACTGTATTGTGCATCCCACAGGTGGTTTCATTAGCGATCTATCGCAAAATACATGGCGATGGCGCTTACCATTGTGTTCCCCCGAGCAGCTCAATTATTATTATTTAAATTTTCTGTTTGGTGATATGTTTATTTCCAAGAAGCTCTCTTACCGAATATTTTTTATTTGTAGTACACATAATATTTTTAGTACATTTCGTTTTCAGCTTCTATTTAGATTAGAAAAATTTTATTATATTTTTGAAAAAGATTTAGACATAACACAAGATTTTTCACGTATTTTTACTAAAGGGGAAATGTGTGACTAACAAATAATTATAATTTTTGTATGCAAGGACCATATAAAGAAGAAGTTATTAATAGTTAACAACGACAACACTGGAAGAGACTGCTTAAGATAGATGAATTCTAATTCTAGAGTTGAAATCTACAATAAATTTGCTTCCCAAATAACAAGTCTAAGAGTTAACAAACAACTTGGCCACAATACAAAAGACTATGAAATTATGAGCTATTTTTAATGATAAAATCCCTAGTGATACCTTAGTTTGTATAATTTTCATGGAAAAAAAGAGTGTAACTTATGACATTCAATATAGAATATAAATGGAAAATTTTTAAAAAATCTTCTTTAATTTTTATATTTATTTTTCGAGAAACTTCTAAAAATAATATATACATTTAAATCTTTGATGTGCTCATTCTAGTTCATAATAAGGATCACATTTAACAATAGGCACCATAATTTCCACATTTTCAATAAAATTTTAGGCTTCAATTGGTGCTGTATCTTTTATTTCGACTCCAGCATTATTTTTATCAGGTCATCTAAGAATAACATCTCCAGCACTAGAACCTAAAGTAAAAAGAATAGTTAAATATTTACATTTTTGTGTCAATGTTTTAGGAATTCTACCAGAGGGATTAAATTTAAATATTTCTAACACTACCATAGAAAAATAATCATAGGAAGGACAGGAATCTTTTAACATTCTATTATTTACAGCCAATCATACATTTCATCAAAGGGCATCTTGGAGACAAACAAAGATTAACAAAGATCAAAGGAAAGTTAACTAAAAGTCAAAATAAAGTCAAATGAAACTTAAACGAAGGGTAAACATTTAAAAACATGGGTGTTAAATGTAAAAAATAATAGAATTTAAATTTTTTAAAAAATTATGTTTAATTTTCATATTTATTTTTCGAAAAACTTCTACAAATAATATATAAACATCTATATAATGTTTTATTATATTTGGAAAACTACAATAAACTCTATATGTTTTGGGTAAATCATAATCATCACAATAAAGATGTAATAATAGAAAATCATGATAATACAAAAATGTTTGTATAGTCATGAAAAAGAGAGAATTTGGCTTTTCTATTTCTTCCTAAATGTCTATAATATTTTCTTTTTAAGTAAAAATAAATTCATAACCGTATTCTTTCATATAATCAATACCCTCCTTTTTTTTACTTATCAAATATTCTATAGTTAAAGATAGTTTACAATACAAATATTACATTCAAATTTTTCTCTCTTGGGTTATTAAAAATATTTTTGTCACATTTAAATGTGTCCCAAATATTAGTCATGTTTTATTTATTATAATTTATTAGATAAACATTTATTAGAAATAATAAAAAATTAAAAAAAAAACAAAAAATAAAAATTTATTAGAAAAGTAAAAATGAAAAAAATTAAAATTTACTCATAAGAATTTTAATTGTTTTTCATGTGCAGGCTTTTTGATTCACTTAAAAATATTTAATTTACTTATTTTCATTTATTTTTGTATTCAGTTAAAATTTATAGTTTTCTTGATTTTTTATTATTTTTATATGTGGTTGAAATTTATTTTTATTTATGTTTTTATTTATTTTTATTTATGAAATTTGTTTTTATTTTTTTTTTTTTTTCGAAATAAGTAAGATGTGCTAGATGTTGATTTGGAATTCGGCTGATAGTACATATAAAATGGAGCCACACATGGAATGCTTGCTGGAAGCTTCATCTTATAACTCCTAATTTCCATCCTCATTCTATGCCCCTATGGTGTTTTCCACAACTAATGATCTCATGAGCTTTGTCAGTCACTTTTTTCATTTCTGTTTTTATATTTATTAGTGAATGAGTAAGCTACTAATGTACTAATATAGTGAATCACTTGAGTGCATCTGTTATGAATGACATTGTTGTTTTTTTAGGGTTGACCCAGATATGAAAAGTCTTGTGCACTGTGAAGGCGTACGCCAAGGTAGTAATGAGGAATACAACTTCTTGCTGGGTTAGTAAGAAAACACCAATGTCATCTCAGTGATGATTGAAATTACAATCGCAGTCTCATGCGAATCTAGTCATGCAGCTATCAGGTGAGGAAGCCAAGCTCATCCAAGTGATAGAGATCTTTGATCTTATCTTGATCATCATGTAATTTGTTCAGAGGTTTTTGTTAATGTCTGATGTAACTTCACTGAACACCTTCCCACCAAAATATAGAACTTCACTTGGACTTTAGAAAAGAAAAGTATACACACAAACTGATTCTGTGATTTTGTGTTGTGGTTATCTTAACTGCATCTCATTTAAAATTGATATTTATTACCAGCAACAAGTACCAACAGAAAGTAAATGCACTGAAAAGTGAGACTAAGGATTCCAAATCTTTGAAGAGGTCTCGGAAAGAAGTGCAGTTAACTTCTTAAAACAATATTTTTAATGCTCACTTTACTTGAATGAGTAATTCTTTCTTTTTACATTTGCGCCATTGTGGCAGAAAACATCCAGACAACAGCAGACACCAATAATATGCTAAATCAGATAGCATTAAGGTATGAAATCTATACAGTGAAATTCATGAAACTTCTAAGCTTGAAATAGCAATCTTACCACCTTTAATTAGATTTTTGATATTTTGATAAGTCAATTTGATGCTTGATACCAGTATTTTGAAGTTCAAAAATTACCTCCAGCCATCTTAAGTTTTGCATGATTTCCCTAAATTTTTCAGGCAAATGTCAAGATGATTACACACCCACAGTAAGAGTCAGTTCCCTCTCTCAATCTTATCCAACAGATCAAGTGCTACATTTCTCAGAAACTTGATGTCCAAAAGAACACAAACTTGTTGTGTTTATATCCTTCCCCACTGCATTATATTTTCTAGGGAATCACAGTGGATTTAGTAGTACAAATCATAAAAGTAATCTCACTCTCTCCAGAAACTGAATTTGTTTCAGGAAAGACAGAATTCATTTGATTTGTATAATATGATATGTATGCCAAAGTTAGTCAACAGTAATTCATTACTGAAAGAATTACTTTAATCAATATAACAAAGGCTAATGGATAACTAAAGAAATACTGTTTTTGACTTGTTTTACAAATTTTATTATGGTTACTTCACAACCTAGGTTTTTAGTTACAAGCCCATTTTCAAGTACATTACTAATTTAGTTAATTTATAATGTTTCACCAAGAACCTACAGTTGATTCAATGTTAATTCTAATGACTAATTCATTGCATTTTGTGTGATTATCACATTTAAAATTAGGGGGTATGATATATTATGTATATTAACTAACTACTTCAAACAGAAAATCAGAAGTAATTTACTGGTATCATGACCTCTGCTCTAATAACTTCAACTAAGGCCAGTCTCAGAGGCTTAATAACATTTTCATTGCATACCCTTTGCCAATACTTTATGAGATGATGACTTCATTACCTAAAAACTCTAGAAGATTCATTTTCATTTGAAATTAATTCAGTTTTCTGTAATGAATTGTGTCACATTATGACTTTTTATTCCACTGCCATAAGCTTTTCCATACAATTTTTTCCAATAGCTCAGAATTTTTTGAGCTGTTTTAATTAAATTACAGAAAATACTCTTAGTCCCCTTCTCTGAGGCAAGTAAAATAAGAACAAATTGTGTAATTCAATAACTGAAGCCCTGTTCTGAATTTCAACTTACTCTGAACATAGTTATCCATGTTTATCCACAGATATTTTAAGTATAGTTAAAATAATGCAAGTCCATTTGATGTGTCAAGGAATGGAAAGTCCAGTTTGGAATAACAACAATATTATGAAAATATCAAATTGCTAATCACTATATAGAGGAGATGGTGAGTCGCAGACAGGCACAAAAAGACTGCAATACATTTAAGCTTCCAGACAAAAGGCCTACCTCTGAAATAGAAAACTCATACATATTTACAGAGGCACAAAACACACACACACACACAAACACACACACACACACACACACACACACACACACACACACACACATACATACATGACCACTGTGTCTGTCTGCTGTGGCCAGACTGATTTGGACCAAGGATAAGAACACCCTGTCTATATTCCCACAAAAACACTTCAATTTGTCCTTCTTAACCCAACATGCTACCTTCCTCAATCTTGACCCCCCATCCTCAAGGATGAGTACATCAGTACCTCCCTCCATACTGAATCTACCAGCCACCAGCAATACCTCCACTTCAACATCTGCCTCCCATTCCATACCAAGAAGTCCATTCCAGAGAATAGCCACCTATGGTTGTCATATCTGCAGTGACAGACAGTCCCTCTATAAATACAGTAGTACCCCGGATTTACATAATAGATGGGACAGAACAATAACTGTGTAAGTCTAATTTGCATAAGTCGGGGCCCAATCTTACATATAAATACATACAAATTATGTTCAATTGTGACCATAGACTAAAGAAAAAAGTTTAATTTAGAGGAAAAATGTTTAATAAAACGGTCAGCAAAAACAAATTACATTTCAGTACAGAATTATGCCCTGCAATAATGTAAACTGAAGTTATTGTGAAGTAGAAGACTTCATAAAATGTAACAATGTCATCTGACAAATAAATTTTTTTCTTCTCATGTAAAATTTCCTTAAAGCACACTAATAAATCTTTTGCTCCCCATTTTTTAGCAGAAATCTACATTTCATTGGAGTCAATTTTCTCTAAAACTTGTAGACCTTTTTCAATTGAACCGAGGCCTTGTGTCAAGTTTGCAACCATCTCTCATCTTCTGACTGAACTGGGTCTAAAGAAATGGGTTGCTCAATGTTTTGCTCTTGCATTTCTGTAAACTCATCAATTGTCAGCTCCTGATTATGTCCATCCAACAGGTCTTGAATGTCATCCCCATGCTCCTATAAAATTTAATTATTTGGCAAGATCAAATACTTCTTCAACCATATTATCAACCTAATCAAGTCTGTGCTGATTCCCCCTGTGTTTCAGTGGCAAAAAATGGACACAGTTTTTTTGTGAAATTTCATTGCATGATTGTGCAATAGTCCTCAAGACATTGAATTGCTTCTGAAAGTCTTTTACAGAGAGCTCACTGTTTTGTCTCTTAATTTCATGAGGATGTGTGTATGGCCATCTTGTGTAGTAAGCTTTAAATGTTTTAATGACTCCCTAGTCCATTGGTTAAAGAAGGCTGATTGTATTATTGTATTGAGTGGCAAAACTATGACTTTCACACATGGGTTGAAAATAACTGGCGTAACAGGTGGATGACACAGTGTGTCCTCAATTAATAGCATTACTTTAAATGGGATTTGTATTAATTGACAATAATGTTTAACTTCAGAAATGAAGCAATGACCAAACCAGTCCTCAAAAAGGAAAACTATTACCTAAGCTTTGGATTTCAACTTCCAGATCAAAGCCAACCCAGCTGTAAACATATTTTTAAAACTCTTGGATTTTCTGGGTAAGAAACTAAGAGAAGATTTAATTTACAATTATCTGATGCATTTGCACCAACCAGCACTGTCAGTCGATCTTCAGCCACTTTAAAACCTGGAAGGAAAGGTTTTCTCTTCAAGCACCACAAAAGTTCTTTTAGACATCTTCTACCAGATCAGACCAGCTTCATCTACATTGACCATGGTTTGGTTGATATTGCCATCTTCTTCCTTCATTGCCTTGAGTTTCTCTGAATAGACCACTTGCTACATCTCCACTTTCTGGGATGCCAATTACAATGACCTCTGAATTGGCTAAATCTACCATTGTTAAGTTTAAACACTTCATCTTTGGCTGCCTCCCCATTTTCTTCTTTCAGTCTCTCAAAAATCAGATTAGCTTGAGAGCACACTATGTTTTGATCAATAGGAGAATTTTTCACTCTTATTCAATTATCATACCATAGTTTTAACATTGTTTGCATCTAAGCAATAATATCATGATGTTAACAAATTATACTGAATTGAAAGCATGAGTATTTCCTCAGCTTCCAGAATTCTGTCTTTACCTTTTATACCTGTTCTGACTGTTAATTCCATTAGAACAAACTTGTTTGCCGATTTATGACTTTTAATTTTTGTACTGAAGTTTTTGATAATTATAAGTCTATGTTCTGAATATAATGATTTTCTTCTCTTGTTTGATACAAATGAATCAGTTATGTTTCATTTGGGTGACATAGTTAGAATCTATCAACCAAGCCAGCTCCATGGATAAACGTCTATACTTGACATGAGCCAATCGTTGTGTGGGCAGAGTGGGGAACTAGAGGTGCTCAAATAGATGAATCATGTAATTTGTGTAAAACAGTGTAGCATATATCATGGTATTACTGCATAAACAAGGGTTCACTGACACTTTCACAGACCAACACCACTCTCCCTACCTTGTACAGAAACAGATGTTTTCTCCCACCAGTCACCAACTGCCTCCCACGTACCCACCATCTGGCCAGAAACCTATACAATTTCCTTGTCAGTCCCTATTCCACACCTGCTCCCAACCCCATGCCTTATGGATCATATCCCTGAAATAGACCTAGCTGCAAGACCTGTCCCATGTATCCTCTCACCACCGTTTATTCCAGTCCAGTCACAGGCATCTCCTAACTCACTAAGGGCAAAGCTACCTGTGAAAGCAGTCATGTGATCTACAAACTGAGCTGTAATCACTGTGCTGCTTTCTGCATGGGCATGAGAACTAAGATGCTGTCTGTCCTCATAATGACCACTGATAAACTGTAGCCAAAAACCAGGTGGACCACCCAGTTGCTGAACATACTGCTGAACACACTGTGCTTTACTTCAATGACAGCTTCAGAACCTGTGCCATCTGGATCCTTCCCACCACCATCAGCTTTTCTGAACTGCACATTTGGTAACTCTCCCTACAATATATCCTATGTTCCTGTAACCCCCCCCCCCCCCCAGCCTCAACCTTCTCTAGTCCCTGTCCTCCACCTACCATCCCCTTCCCTTCTCTTACTCAGCACTACACAGTTGTTTATTCCACCAAAGCATCCCCCCCTCCTCCCCCCAAACCTCCCAACTGCACCTAGCATTCCTTCCGTGTCGCCACCACGTTTCTGCACGCTCCCACAAGCAGCTCTCCTCCACTCCTGCCCTGCTATACCCCCCCTCCCCACCACACACACCAGACTGCTGCTCCCATAGGATGCAGTGGCAGCCCACATTGTGGCAACAGTAGTCAGAGGCAGGGGTCATGTGTGTGTGAGATGTGCTTGCATGAACATGAGTATGTTTTCCACTTTGGAAGAAGATCTTTTGGCCAAAATCATGAGTGTATAGCAGTCTTTTCATTGTGCCTGTCTGTGACTCACCGTCTCATATGTATGGTGAGTAGTAATCTATACATCTGATTTATGTTACGTAAACAGACTGTTATTAAGTATTGTTTGTTATTAGATAATAATATATCATACATACACAGTTAATAATAGTTGCTATTCTCTACTGTTGTGTTCATTGCTTCATTTACAATGGCTGAATGTGTTCTCTCATTCTGCAGTCTAAAGATTATGTACGCTAACAGAATAGATGAATCTAATACCAACACCACCAAATCTTATTCATTACCTGAACAAATACTAACAAAGAGATAGAGGGGCTGGCCAGTACTTACCTCAGCTCAGTACAGCTGATAGATACACATAAAACAGAACCGAAAATTTACATTCCTAGCTTTCGGAACAAATGTTCCTTCATCAGGGAGGAGAGAGGGGAAAGAAAGGGAAGAAGGGAAAGGAGATTCAGTTACTCACAACCCAGGCTATGAAGCAACAGGGAAAGGAAAATAGGGAGGGTAGCAAGGATGGAGGCATGGTTGTCAGAGGAAAGCCAAAGATATTCTACTGTAAGTACTGTGCCAGCTTCAAACCAAAGAGGATGCATACAGAAGTAAAGAGGTATATAGTGTAAAGATAAACACAACTATGTAGGATGAAAAGATGCGTGAATGGCTAAAGAGGAAAGGGAAAGAGGAGAAGACTGAAGAGTAAATGGGAGTGAGGTTGTTTAACGTAGGTTCAGTCCAGGGGGATGGCGGGATGAAAGGATGTGTTGGAGTGCAAGTTCCCATCTCCGCAGTTCAGAGGGACTGGTGTTGGGTGGGAGAAGCCAAATGGCACATATGGTGTAGCAGGTTCCTAGGTCCCTAGAATTATGCTGGAGGGCATGCTCCGCTACTGGGTATTGGGCATCTCCTAGGCGGACAGTTCGTCTGTGTCCGTTCATGCGCTCAGCCAGTTTAGTTGTTGTCATGCCGATGTAAAAGGCTGTGCAGTGCAGGCATGTCAGTTGATAAATGACATGTGTAGTTTCACACGTGGCCCTGCCTTGAATTGTGTATGTTTTACCAGTAGCGGGGCTGGAGTAGGTGGTTGTGGGGGGATGCATGGGGCAGGTTTTGCAGCGGGGTCGGTTACAGGGGTAGGAACCGCTGGGTAGAGAAGGTAGTCTGGGAATATTGTAGGGTTTAACAAGGATGTTACGGAGGTTAGGGGGGCGATGAAAGGCAACTCTGGGTGGTGTGGGGAGAATTTTGTCAAGGGATGATCTCATTTCAGGGGTTGACTTGAGAAAGTCATATCCCTGGCGGAGTAATTTGTTGATGTTTTCGAGGCCAGGATAATATTGGGTGACAAGGGGATGCTTCTGTGTGGTCTGGGGGTAGGAACATTGTTGTTGGACGGGGAGGAATGTATTGCTCTGGAGATCTGTTTGTGGACAAGGTCTGCAGGATAGTTGCGGGAGAGGAAAGCACTGGTCAGGTTATTGGTGTAATTGTTGTTGTTGTTGTTGTTGTTGTTGTTCATTACCTGAACATTCATATTTTACATTGCAATTGTAGGTTTCGGCTCTGGTTTCCATGGGACAGATGTAGCAATGTTTTTATTAGAATTGCTTTCACATGCTTTACAATATGTTAGCCTTTTCTTAACTGTTGAACTCTCCCAGTATTTGTTGGCTTGCTTGTTCTGCACCAGTAAGAATCTATAAGGTGAGAAACTTTAGCCCACTATTGAGTTGTGTCATTACTAATTTTAGAAATGAAACAATAACATGTGCAAAAGCGTTGTAGTAGCCATTGTTGATGAATACCATATTTCATTTCATTGTGCTGCATTCAGGCTCCATGTCCTAGAGTAAGTGATGAAGCAATTTGTGGTCTTTTGTGTGTACTACCTACCACACCTTTGTGCAAAAGGAAGCTCACTATCCACAATGAGGATGAATTCTTGGCACCAAACAGGAAGTGCAGGACAGAGGCTACTCGGTGTCCAGGAGATGCAGTATAGCCTACTCCCTCCACACTACTTTTCTTCCTGTAGCAGTCTATAAGCTGTGGTAGGTCTTACTTATTTACTTTCTGTGCTCCTTTCAATCTGGAGTCAATGAAAAGTTTACAAATAGAAATTGTTACACCTTGAAATTTTTATATTCTCTCACTTGGTATGCTGGTCACTAGAAGGAATATTATTTCTGTGTCAATCTGAAGAGTGATAAATGAGCAACACATTTTTGAAACTATATTCTGACTTTTAAATACTTAAATAATCCTTGATAGTGGCCCTGGATGGAACACATGGTCTGTAACTTGCCTTCAAATGACTTTTCCTTCTTGCCACAAATCTCAAGATTAATTCCTCTGGCCCAGAAAAATCCTGATAGGGAACAGTACAACAAAATATTACAAATGTTAATAGTCTAGCTAGACACAAGTTGCCAAGAAATAATGAATGTTTTGAGAGGAAAGTGCCTAAATCATGAACCATTCCATATTGACAACTTCATGTAAAGACATGCTCTATTTTCAGTGGTTCCTGAGATAACTTCTTTAAAACTGTCAAGAACAATTTCTGCCTAAATCAGCAAATTATTAGACAGTCACTTGTCATGTTTTATCATCAAATTCTTTAACTAATAATGTTCAAAAAAATTCATCATAACTTCATTCAGTAGGATTTGCATTTTATGCAGGCAGATGTTGTTTTGCTAACTGAGACTCAGTTTTTATCTTTACTGCAAGCATGTCCATTTCAACAGTGTAAGCTACTCTTCCCTTGTTTCTAAACTGTTGTTTAATCTGCTCCAGTGGTGGAGAGGAAGTTTCAAATCAGTGCACACTCTGTTGCAGAGAGAAAATCCATTCTGGATTGTTATAGATGATCAAACTACCAGGATAGGTTTCACTGAGAAACTGCACGACTGATTCTGAGAAATGTGCTGTGGATGTCCTATTGGGAGTACTTGTCCATGTCTATATCAATATCTGTACTCTAGAGGTCAATGTGAAGTGCCTGGTGTAGAGAATGTCCCCCTATATTTTTCTGATTCCATTTGCATTTGTAGTGTGAGTAGAATGACTGCTTAAATGTCTCTGTGTGCTGTATAATTCATCAAATCCTATGGGAGAGATAGGTAGGAAGCTGTAATATGTTTCTAAAATCCTGGCTTAATAGCCCACTCTTCTTGAAACTTTGTAAGTAGGCTTTCATGAGATAGTTGGCATCTAGTTTGAAGTGCCTCTCAGTTCAGGTTTTACAGCATCTCAGTAACATTCTGCTGTACCTCAAAGAAACCTGAGTCCATTAGTGCTGCCATTCTGCATACAGATTCAGTATCTACTTTTAGTTCTATTTGGTAAGGGTCCCATACGTTTGACTAACTTTCTAGAAAGAGTCGCATGAATGTTTGTAAGTAACTTCCTTTGTAAACTCTTGCATTTTCCCAGTTTTCTACCACTGAACCAAGGTCTGCCACCTGATCTCCCTATGTGGGTATTCCAATTCACATCTGTACAAACTGTTACAAACAGATATTTGTATGAGATGACTGGTTCCATCTGCAACTCATTAATACTGTTGTCATAGAAAACTTTTGTTTTTGTGTTTGCAGTTTTTTGTATCTGAATGTTTAAAATAAGCTTCCAGTCTTAAAATCACTCTCAAATCTTATCAAGATCTAATTGAATACTTGTACAGCTGTATTCTGACAGTACTTCATTATACCTAACTGCATCATCTTCAAAAAGTCTGAGTTCACTATTAATACTGTCTGCTGGGCCATTAATATACAATATTAACAACAAGGGCCCCAACAAACTTCCATGGGGCATGATTGAAATTACTTCTAGATCTGTCATTGAGTCTCCAACCAAGATAACAAGTGGTATTCTTCTTACCAGTATTCTCCATCCTGACAGAAATATTGTTTGATATCCTGTATGTTCATACTTTCATTAACAGGTGCTGGAGCAGGACTGTGTCAAAAGCTTTTTAGAAATCAAGGAATAAAGCATTTACCTAGCTGCCCTGATCTACAGCTTTCAGGATGTCATGTAAGGAAAGCATAAATTTTGTTTCAGATTATTAATGGTTTGGAATCCATGTTGGTAGGTGCTGATGATGTCACACTGTTTGAGATACAGTGGGTGGACAAAAATATGGGAACACCAAAAAAATTACACATTACCATACCTATTATACAGTAGGAAAACTGTTGGCATTCTAAAGAACCTCCAGTTGTCTTACAAGGGGAGGCCATGACGTTTTGATAACATTTACTTCAAACTTTGTACCCCTTTAGTGGGCCATTAAAAAAGCATAACTTGCAAGTAGTAAGGTGCACTACTCTGGCAATTCAGAGAAAATTGCAAGAGAAGTTTTATACATCTGTTAAGTATGTGATGTATCTGAGCGCAGGTGCTTGAGGCTAGAGTTAATGGTGGTCAAGCGGTTAGTGTTCATAAGATGAGTGTATATCAGGTGATGGTTCAGTTCATGCCAAAACTTAATGTTTAATCTATTTTTTTCATCACTGGTCATATTATTTAATTTATATGACATCTGAGAGGTAATTTAATAAAAAAAAGTGTTTGCATGAAGTTTTAGTGAATTTCTTGTTATTTGACTACTTACTATTTTTAACTAACTTTAATTATTAGAAGAAACATATTTATAACTATCAACAAGCAAAGGAAGAAATACATAGAGTTTTCCTGAAAGTGTATGCCTGTCATGATTTGTGAAATCCTTTATACTTGCAATCTGTTAAGGTACCCAGAACTACTTTGCAACTTGAAGCTTTGAGCTGTGGGCACAGAGGCAGGCCCCATTTGGCAGTAAACCTGCGTAGTGGTGCAATAAAAAATAGTGCAGATGCAAATTTTTTGAACATTGTAGAACTTACACTTGTACTACAAAAATGAAGGTTTGAGTAGGAGACAAACCATCGCCTCATACATGTTCGTCTTACGAAGCTCGAAGGCTAACCACTTGACCACCACGAACTCTAACACCCATAACCTATGCGCAAGTACGTAAGCCAAATAATAGATATGTAAAATTTCTCTTGTAATTTTCTTGAAGTTGTCAGACTAGTGCACCTTACTACTTGCACATATGTTGTTTTAATGGCCTACTAAAGGTGTACAAAGTTAGAAGTAAATTGTGATCCCAATGTTGTGGTCTCCTCTTGTTAGTATGGATAATTACAAGTTCTGTATGGTACCTTTCTTCCTGCATAATAGTAGCTCATTTATGTAATGATGATGAAGATGATAGTGATCATGCACCCTTCTCTGAAAAGTAGACCACAAACGTTTAATAATTTTGAGATCTGGTGACTGTGGTGGCCAAAATAGATGTGAAAATTCATCATCATGCTTTAAAAACCAGTCCTGGATGTTGTGAGCCGTGTGAATAGGAGACCTTTTGTCCTGGAACACAGCAGCACCATTGAGGAACAAGCATTTTACCAGGTAATGGACCTGATCAGCTAAATTAGGCACATAATCCTTGGCAGAAATGAGACCTTGCAGAGTAACCATGGGGTCCATGGAATACCATGATATGAGTACCCAAATTGTCACCAGACCCCTGCTGTGTTTCACTCCTGTGATGTAAATTCAGCAAGAGGTTGAAAACAGCATGAAATAAGACTCATCCAACCAAATGACACCCTTCCATTGCTCCACAGTCCAGGTTATACAGCTCTGACACCACTTCTTCCTGTTAAAGGTATTTGCATAAATGATGAGTGGTTTTGGAAGGATTGCTCATCCTACAATTCCCAGCTTATGGAGCTCCCTTTATGTTGATTTGGTGCTGGCAGGATTTGCTAGTGTGACATGCAGTTCTGCAGTGACTCTTGTAGCCATACTCTTCCTATTTTATGTATTAAACCTCTTCAATGACTGTCTGTCATGGTCACTCAACACACACTGTCATCCACATTGTGAGTTAATGGATGACATTACTGTGCTTTCCTGTATGCAGTATAAATCTTCAGCACAGTGCCTCCTGAAATGCCAAACACTTTGGAATGGCTGTATAGTGTGTACTGATAAATGTGTGAACAAAATAAGATACTTTGATCGTTTAACAAGCTTAGGTTAAACATATTATGGCATGTATATGTGGATTAGTAATTGTTCTCAGTGAGTAACTAAAAATACGGCGATCTGTTGAAAGAACAGGGACATATTGTGCTTTGAAACTAACTAGTGCACAATGGCCGCGACCAGTTCGGAAAATTTGAATTCTATTTACGAAATAAGTGAGGAAGTGTGGAATAAACCGTGTTCCTGTAACAAAACAGCAAGAAAAGGCGTGTGTTGTGTAAAGTGTAACAGGAAATTCCATTACTCGTGTGTAAATTCAATGAATAGAGTGAAAAGCTGGAAATGCAGTGATTGTTTTCGTACTGACGGTGACGATATGGACGAAATCAAAACAGACCCGTCAAAAAGGCGTGTGTGCGAAAAGTTACAGAATGAACTCAGAATAGTAAGAAAGGAACTCAAGTATTCAAAAACAATTATATGTTTGCTAACAAACGAACTACAGAAGCGAGAATCAGGCAAGATAGAAATGTGCAAAAACTACAGATTTGATGCACCCAACATAAATCACGATTCACAACACAGTGCGCATACCACAACACAGAACGCAGTTCAAAAAGGAAATCAATCTATGGGTGCAGCAATGAAAATGCAAACCTTTGCTCCTGAGAGTCAGTCAGTGAATAGGAGACCCAAAATATTCGTTGCCTCAGATAGCCATGGCAGAGACTGTGCAAGAAACATTTTAAACTTAGCTTCAAATAAATATGATGTTGAAGGGAAGGTGATACCAGGTGCCCCCTCTAGTGTAATACTAAAAAAATGCAATGACCTCCATAAGTTGGCAAGTGAAGATTTTGCAGTTATCTGGGCAGGGGCTAACGATGTAGCAAAGAATGAAACCAAGTTGGCAATTCGTTCCCTACATAAAGCCTTGTCAGCATTACAAAATACAAATACAAAAGTGATTGTAGTTGGTGTACCACATAGACATGACCTGCCTGAATGGTCTTGTGTAAACCAAGAAATTCAATCTGCAAACAGAAAACTAAAAAAAAAAACAGTGAAAGGCTTCCATAACACTTGTTTTATTGATACTCCTAGTAACAAGGAGCTTTATACAGCACATGGACAACACCTTAATGCAACTGGTAAAGAACTAATTGCCACAAGGATTTATGAATCAGTGGAAACAAACAGGAAAGTGTACAAAACAGCAATAGAACTTAAATGGAAGGATACTGAAGTCTCAGATAAAGAATCAGTGAGAATTGTTATTGACACAACTCCAGCACAAATAACAACAGAATCCTTAAAAGTGAACTCTGTTTGTGGGGAGAGGACAATTACTCAAGCAATAAACTTACCCAAGAGGACAGTGGAAAAGTTTGAAGAAGCAGCAAATAAGGTGGCAGGAAAGAAGGCACCATATAAGAAGAGAGACCTACTTGCAAAAAGAAGAACAGCAAATCAAGCTCAAGGGATGAGAATACCAACACGTGGAGTACGGCAGTCAACCCAAAAAAAGAAACCACAACCGAGGGACCAGGATTTTTGGTGGGATCAGCAGTGGTTTCACAGACGAAAGCAGTTAACAAAGTGAGTCATCAAGTGGATGAACAGGTATGTGACTATCATAACACACATGATCACAGTGCATCAAGATTAAAGACATTAACGGAACCTACAACTTCAAATATAAAGTCAAATTGCTCTCAGAGGAATACAGACAGAGACAAACTACTTACTTTTCTACAAGTTAACATACGTTGTATTAGAAATAAAATTTTAGAATTAGAACATTTATGTAACACTGGGCATGTAGATGTTATATGTGTATCTGAGCACTGGTTAACACAAGAACAAGTAAATATGTTCATTCCCCAAGGGTATGTTGTGGGAGACATGATATGTGGAAAACAGAGAAAGAATGGTGGGGCGGGAATTTTTGTCAAAGAAGGAATAATGTTTTCCAGAATTGATGTATCTACATACTCCTCAGAGCTAGATGGGGAGCTTAGTTGTGTAAAACTAATGAATGAAAATATAGTGGTAGTTAGTCTATATAGGTCGCTACATGGTGATGTAAATTTGTTTATTGAAAAAAGTTAATAAATAATTAAAAAAATATTGAAGAGTAAAACAATAATTGCTATATGTGGTGATTTCAACACAGAAATGGTAAACACACAGAGACCAGTTGCTAGGACATTTTTGAATATGCTAAGATCATTAGACCTCTATTGTACAAATAACTGTGCCACACGTAAGAATGCCTGTATAGACAATATTATTGTGAATTTCCATAGGGAGGATTTTACAGTTAGACTTGCAGGAAGTGGACTTGCAGATCATGAGCCACTACTCCTTACCCTCTGTAAGAGGCAGCCAGTTAAAACTGAAGAATCTAAAGTAGTAGTGGTACGAAGACAGAAGGAAGAGTACATAAATATGTTTGTTGATAGATTAGGAAGTGCAGATTGGAACTTTCTATATAATTGTCAATCTGGAAAAAGGGAAGCTGAAATTAGCTTTGGTAACTTCTTTAAAAAGTACACAGATTTATGGTATTCTTGCTCACCAGTAAAAAAAAATTAGATATCCAAATGAAATGAAAAAGAAAAGTCTGAACTAGTTCACACAAGAGCTAGTAGAAATTAGAGGAAACTTGCATATGCTGTACCAGATGCATAAACAAGCCTCTGACCAAGGGGCAGAACAGAGTGTGAACATTCATAGGTCATATCTGAAATGCAAAAAATACTATAAAGCTAAACTTATTCTGGCATAAAAGCAAGCAGTGGAGAACTATATAGAAAGAGCTCCCAATAAATGCAAGGCAGCCTGGCAAATAATAAAACAAGAGAATACACCGAAACACACAGAAACAGCTCTGCTTGATCCTGAAGAATTAAACGAGTACTTTTTAAACTCAGTTAAAGAAATAAGTAACAGTATCAAAGCAACAAATTCATCTGCAATGAACCTTGTTGGAACACCACTGCCTGTTAACCTGGCATTTCAATGGAGGGCTGTTACACCTGCTGATGTTATAAAAGCTGTATCCAAATTTTCAGGTTCTAAAAGTATGGACTGTTATTGGTTATCAAATAACATAATTAAAAAGACAATACACTGAATCGCCAAACCATTAGCTTATATTTTTAATAAATGTGTAGAATTTGGAGTTTTTCCGGATGCACTCAAGGTATCAAAAGTTGTCCCAGTTTTTAAAAAAGGAGACAAACATCTCCCCCAAAGCTACAGACCAGTCTCCAATATTCTCAAAGGTATTTGAGGTGCTGATACACACACAAATAAGCAACTTCTTTGAAAAACACAATATCCTATGTAACAATCAGTTTGGCTTTCGAAAAGGGAAGAACACAACAGGGGCCATCTTGGAAATCATTGACCAAACCTTAACAGCTTTTGAAAATAATAACATGGTATCACTGGTATTATGTGACCTAAGCAAAGCTTTCGATTGCATTCCTGTTGAAATACTACTGGGGAAACTAGAGTTTTATGGGGTGAGAGGGAGCACTTTATCTGTGATAAATTCTTATTTAAGTAACCGAAAACAATTCGTTCCAGTCAGAAATTTAAATTCTTCCATCATGGAAATCAGCACAGGTGTACCACAAGGGTCTATCCTTGGACCCTTCTTCTTCATTGTCACTATTAATGATTTACCTAAAAATATAGCTCACCCTGTTGTGTGTTATGCTGACGATACAACGCTACTTACCATACATCAGAACATTTCAGATCTGAATAACCTAACAAAAGAAACACTAGATAAGGCCCTGGACTAGTTTGCAGCCAATAAGCTCCTATGCAACCCTGACAAAACACAACAACTTTTAATGGGAACATCAAATGAAGTAGGCAATAAGTCGGTAAAACTCTTAGGTATTCACATTGACTCAAAACTATATTGGGAGGAACATGTCAATCATGTATGTGAAAAAATATCTCGGGTGGCATACCTTCTCTTGAAACTAAGGGAGGTAGTGAGATTGGAGTACCTTAGGGTGACATACTTTGGGCTATTCCAGTCACATATTTCATATGGTCTTATTATATGGGGGCACTCCCCTCACATCAGAAACGTATTGAAATTACAAAAAAAAGTCATATGTATAATATGTAAAAGAGGTCATAGGGAGCACTGTCGTCCTCTTTTCTCCAGACTCAGAATACTTACAATTATAAATTTATACATCTATGTGCCTGTACTCTATATTAAAAATAATATATCAGAATTTATTGCCAGAAAGGAAATACACGAACACAACACCAGGGCGAACAGTAATTTAGACATACCGCGCCACATATTAGCGAGAACAGGAAATTCCCACAAAGTTAACCCACTCAAAATGTTCAATAAACTGCCAATTCATGTTCAGTCTATGGATACAAATTCTTTTAAAATTAAGTGGTACAGCTGGCTGTCAGATCATCCATTCTATGACATTAAAGAATTCTTTGAGATGCCTGAGGAGAATATATGCATGTAAAAGTTGTCTGTAGTTGAACATATTATTTTGTGTTGTGGTTAATCGTGTGTAATTACAAAGTTTATACTATAAACAATAAAATACCATATTATATTAGATTATAAGATAGCTTGTTGCATTAGCTTTTAAAAGCTATCCTTTGTAATTTGGTACACTGCCATGCTTCAAATGTATTTATAACATATTGACAGAAGTTTATTTTGTTATTCTGTATGTACTAGTATATATTGTATGACGAAGCCAATATCATTGTAAAATGATCTATGGTGAATAAAATTCTTGAAATTCTTGAAATTCTCTTGGTTACTAATCATCAACCATACAAGCACCAACAATTTGCCCATGTACAGATTCACTTAGCTTTAGCATAATGCACTTACAACTACACAGAAAAGTGATCTGACAATGACTGACACTTGCAACATGATGAGGACATTTTTCATGGTCAAAAACAACAGCAAAACCTGCAAGCTTGGATAGCATCTACATTAAGTTCAAGCATGCATTTCTTGTGGTACTTCCATGTTTCTGTCCAACTGCTGCACCACATTATGTTTGAGCTCAGAATAAGTTCTAAGACTCAACAATAAATGGATGTCACTGAAATGAGATGGTTGTCCTGAGGATCATTTCTACTGCTTTTCTTGTAGTAGAATGTAATCCATGCTTTCTTCTTAATGCTGTACAAGCTATTGAGTATTAGTACATCTTTCAGTTCTCTTTTAAATTATTTAAGTTTGGTATTCTTAAGGTATTGCTTAGCAATGCTTTGTAGAGAACTTTTGCTTTTTATAATGCACAGCCCTGATATATTGACTGTGTGTACATCCCTATGAAAGTCATCCTTGTTTAATGCTTATTTATCTAACTGTTCAGAGTTGAAAACTGTTGATGTGTCTTAATGAAACAGGTACTTTCAAAAATAAATATTAATGACAGGATCATGATTTTTAGTTCTTAAAATACTTCTACATAGACCTCTGCAAGCAACACTTTTTACTAATCTTACTGCTTTCATTCAGAGTTCAAAAGTCTGCTGTGCAAAAATGGCATTTTTTCCCAGAATAGTATACCATATCTCAGTAGGCTACACACATAGGCTTAATAAACACTTAATACTGTTTCAGCATTGCAACAATCTTTGGGCATTCTTAGTTTGTGCCAGAATTTGCATAACCTTTTGTGGAGCATTTATACAAGTTTTTCCCATGTTGGATATTCATCCACCCATAATCTGAAAATTTTGTATGATTCTTTCGTTAAATGTGGCTATTCTCCAATGTAAAATTTACATTGGTTTTACTTTTATATCTGATGTAGCTGAAGTTCATCCATACAGTTTTATTTTCATTAACACTTATCTTTAAACCATTTTTCTACTACTTCTACTGTTTTGTCAGTTTCTGCTGCCACTCATAATCATTCTTTCCTTTCATGAAGAAGCTTATATCATCAGCAAATAACACAGTATCTGCTGTTGAAATCTGTTGTGGTAGATTGTCAATAAAAAAACATCAATGGGGCCCATACTGAACCATGGAGCACCCCATAATCAACTTTTTTATATTCAGAATGGTACACTTTACCTTCCTGAAAAATTTACGCTCTTTCTTCCCCATCAGATAAATAATAGGAAACACCAAAATGGTTTTAACAGTAGTAGATCACGATTTATAAGGTCCAAAGTTCTAAAAGTGTTCCAAAAAATTTATAAATTAGTTCATTGTCCTGAAAAATTTTGTAAATGACTTTTAGGAAGTTTAAGAGAGTTATTTGCTTTGATTTGTCATTTCTGAAACCATTTTGTGCATTTCAAAGACCTTTGTTTTTATTTAGGAAGTCTAGCAATTTATCATACATTTCAATTACTTTTCAAAATACAGTTGATAGAGACAGTGGCCTGCAGTTTTTAATGTCAAACTTGTCATCACTTTTATAAACTGTTATTACTGTTCACAGCTTAAGTCTACTTGTAAACAATCAAATGTAAATGATGCAATGATTATCTCAACAAGTTCAGAGACAACATTACCAGCACTATATTTAATAATTTTGTCAGGGATACCATTGTGATTAACTCATGTAAAGATTTATTTCCACATACAAATTAATTACACAGACATATGCAGTTAGGATGACATTCAAAGTGAACCAGACAAAATAAGAAATAACTATATAATTAGAAACAAAGAATAAACACAATGCAGCATGGAGCCATGGAACTCTTGTACAGTCTATACTACTGTACTGCAGAATGTATATGGTGGGAGTCACTACAAAATTTCCCCTCCCAGTGCCAGCAATACATCTGATTAAATTTGACATACTGTCCAGATAGCATCATAATTTCTTACTTGAAACCCGGTGACTTCTCCTTGGTATCAGTGTGTCCTTCTAGCTGTCAGGTGGTAGCACCTGCTGATGTTTCCTGTGTGGCACCATCCAATGTTCATCACGGTTCCTCTGTAGTTTGTCGTGGAAGGGAATCTTTAGTTGTTTCCTCTTCCTCCTTCATGTTTCTCAATGCAAGACCTTTCTCTGCTGGCTGTGAATCCTGAAATGCCCATTTGATACCTTCAAGTGCATCCAAGGTAGGTATGGCATAGTTGTTGATCTTGAAATTGATGTCACCTCTACTAATTACTGTATATGGACCTTCATATGTGGGTTTCAGTGGTTTGCTTACCACAACATTACACAAGAGCACATGAGAACAGTTGGCTAAATCTGCAAAGACAAAAGTGCAGCATCTGGTGTGTACCTGAGGATATGCTGAACGAAACTAATGTATGTTGGATTGCAACTTGGAAGCAAAGTCTGATGCTGTGATGGTTTCATCTCACTCTCCAGGCAGACGTAATGACTGGCCGTACACCAACTCTGCCACTGTGGCTTGGAGGTCACACTTGAAAGCTGTTCACAATACTAGTAAAACAGTCCATGTTTGTGCTCCGTATTGTCACTCTTTGTAGTTGGACACCTGATTGTTGTGCAAGCAACATATGCAGTTCCCCATCATCTTCTTGTGTCCATGCCACGGCACCAAAATCAATAGCTGCAGCTTTGGCCTTAAAGAGTGGTAATTTATGCTCAATTATGTCCATTATATCAACCCAAGAGACTGCATCAGCATGTAAGTCAAGTTTGCCTTGCACATATGTGATGCTGGTTTCAAATTTCCAATATAATTAATATGACTTAGCTGTGTTGGTGATGCCTTACTTGGCTTCACACTGAAGGCATAAGTTAATGACTTGTGGTCTGTAAAGATACTGAAATTGTGGCCTTCCACAGAACGCTTGAATTTTTTTACTACAGCATAGATTGTGTACAGCTCACAATTGTATGCCACCCACTTCTGTTGTGAAGCTGACAGCTTTTGGTTAAAGAAAGCAAGTGGTTGCCAACTCTGGTTTATTGTCTGCTGCAGCACTGCTCCAATTGTGTTAGCAGAAGCATTGACCACTAATGCTAACGGCATGTTTGCTGCAGGTTATGCTACTAGAGCTGCATCCATATTGTTGTTTTGATAACATTGAAGGTGCCTCACATGTCCATTGAAGTCTATCATTTGGCCTGTATGTACCCTTCCAGAGTCCATTCAATGGTGCTATTACTGATGTATGATGCAAAAGGTTATGCTACTAGAGCTGCATCCATATTGTTGTTTTGATAACATTGAAGGTGCCTCACATGTCCATTGAAGTCTATCATTTGGCCTGTATGTACCCTTCCAGAGTCCATTCAATGGTGCTATTACTGATGTATGATGCAATACAAGCTGCTGGTAGAAATTTATTACACCAAAATAATGTCACAACTGCCAGATTGTAACTGGCTGTGAGTTCAAATATATGGCTTCCACCTTGTCTTTCAGTGGCCAGATGCCACATGCATTCACTGTGTAGCCAAGACAATGGACTTCCTTGTTGCCAAAAATACGTTTTGATGGGTTCACTACTAGTCTTTGTGTGTGCAAGTGTTCAAACAACTTAATCAAATACAGCACATGTTCCTCTTCAGATACAGACAAAATGAGGACATTGTTTATATAGACATAATAAAATTCTAGATCATGTATTATCTCATCCACAAATCACTGAAAAGTCTGTGATACATTATAAAGCCCTAATGCCATTCACGTGAACTCAAAGGAGCCAAACAGCACGTTGACAGCTGTCTTGGGAATGTCTTCAGGAGCAACCAGAACCTGATAGTATACTTTGACCAAATCCATTGTTGAAAATATCGTTTTACCTTGTAACCCAGCAGAGAAATCCTCTGTATGTGGCACAGGATATCTGCCCAGAATGGTTCTCGCATTAGTTGGCAGTAATCACCGGAGGGGTGTCAACTGTCTTCTTTTTGGATACCACATGAAGAGTAGCAAATACCTTGAGCTAACATGTTGTGAATCTCTTGTCTGATAATTTGTAAATTGTCTGGTGCTAAACATCAAGGGTGTGCATAAGTTGACGGGCCTGGGGTAGTGAGGATATGATGAACCATCAAATGTTTGAAATGTGCTAATGTTATGGACTGCCTTGTAATCTCTGGGAAATTTTTTAGTAGTTGTGTGTATTTTGTGTCTCCAGCAATCACTCTGATTGTTGTAGTAATAGTACAGTTCACCTTACCTTGTGCAGTCTTGTTTGTTGTTGTGTTGCTTAATCACTGGCAACATAGGTCCAATGCAGACCTAGAATGCCAGGAAGTTTGCTCCAAGTATGGAATGTGATACATCAGCCACACTAAACTGCCACTCAAAGGTACAATGCAGTCTATGGCTGAGTAGTAAAGTGACATGTCCATATGTTGTAATCTTTGTATCATTTACAGCATACAGGCAAGCATAATTGTAGCTGTGATGCCATAACCTGGTTGCAGGGTACATGATATTTCTGCTCTGGTGTCTATCAGGTACTGCACTTATGTGTAGTGATCTGTAATAAACACATGTTGTGTCTTACTGGTATACATCATTGTAACTGCTCCTGTGTCAGCATCACGATTCACTTTACATGGTGGTATACACTTCTGTGCATCTTCACCATATTTTCTGTAGTACCAACATATGTTGTGTGTCACTGGCAAATTATTTCAACTACTTGATCATCAATGTGTGCATTGCCTTTTCTGCACTTTTTATAGTGGGGTCACTTGTATTGTAAGCTCAGCTAGATGATACTTTAGTGACAACAAAGTCACTGAGGTTGTGGTATCTTATGCAGTAGACAACATCATGACACTTGTCACCTAATATATTTCCATGATCTGATCAGCTGTTTGTGCTAATGCGTTCAAACACCCGAGAAATACTTAAAATCTTCTGTGCACCCACTGGTAGGATAGCCACATATTTTGTAATATATCATCTCTGACACCATTACTTGCAAGAGTATGCAGGTGATGAAATAGTTGGGACAGAGTTCTGTCTAATTCCTTTGTTCGTCAAAGCTTTTCCAGCTTCAGACTGGGACAGTTGCATAATTAATGCATTCATTATGGCAGCATATCATTCAGTTTCTGGAGGCATATCCAGAATGTCTTGGACTTCTGTGGCAAGGTCTACCATTAATGTAGTCACCACTTAACTATATTTCATTTCATCTGCCATAATATGTGCTAAGATGATTTGGCTCTCTATTTGTGCAATCCAAAGCAAGGGGTTATAGTGCCAAGCAGGCAGTGGTCTGATCACGACCCTGCTGATAACTCCATTACTTGAGGCTGGCTTGACAGGCTTTAGTGAGGAATTCATCTTTGTGCTGAATGGAAAACTGATGTGGCAGGCACAGGAATAACAGTTGTAATTTTGATGTGGTGTGTTTCATGGAAGCTGGCATGGATGTACTGCAATGCATGATCACATCTGAAAGTACTTATTACATGTGGTTAACTTGCAAAAAGATTTATTTCCACATATAAATTAATTACATAGACACAAGCAGTTTGCTTGACATTCAGGGTCAACAAGGAATAAAAATACAATCACGAGAAAGAATAAACACATTGTGGCATGGAACCATGAAACTCTCACCCAGCCTACACAACTGTACCATGGAATGTCTATGGGGGAGTCACTATATCATTAGATTTACTGGTCATTTTATTCTTTAATTTACTGATAGCCGTTTGTACTTCTTTGGATGTTAGTTGATGTAGATGCATTGTTATTTCACTTATTAGAATTTCTACCTTCATGCTTGGATCATATTTGCTTATGATCAGCCTTTGAGCTAAATTAAAATAATGACCATTAAATACACATCAAAAAAAGTTTTACGTCACCTCAGTTCCAAAAATTCCGGAAACTGTAAAGAAAATTCGAATAGAGATCAACATAAGTATCATTTCTGCCCTTTTTATTGCTCATGAAAACCACACATTGCATGTTGTACCACCATACAACGAGACCTTCAGAGGTGATGGTCCAGACTGCTGCACACAGTGACTATCTCTAACACCTGGTAGCATGTCCTTTTGCATTGTTGCATGCCCATATTACTTGTGGCATACTATCCATAAGTTCATAAAGACACTGTTCGTCTGGATTGTCCCACTCCTCAATGACAATTCGGTGTAGATCCCTCAGAGTGGTTGGTGGGTCATGTAGTCCATAAACAGCCCTTTTCAATCTATCCCAGGCATTTTCAATAGGATTTATGTCTAGAGAACATGCTGGCCACTCTAGTCGTGCGATGTCATTATCCTGAAGGAATTCATTCACAAGATGCGCACAATGGGGGCGCAAATTGTCATCCATGAAGATGAGTGCCTCGTCAATATACTGCCGATATGGTTGCATTATTGGTTGGAGGATGGCATTCACAAATCGTACAGCCATCACAGCACCATCCATGACCACCAGTGACATACATTGGCCCCACATAATGCCATCCTAAAAGAGCAGGGAACCTCCACCTACCTGCACTCGCTGGGCAGTGTGTCTAAGGCATTCAGCCTGACCAGGTTGCCTCCAAACATGTCTCTGACATTTGTCTGGTTGAAGGCATATGCCACACTCTGCAATGAAGAGAATGTGATGCCAGTCCTGAGCAGTCCATTCGTCATGTTGTTGGGCCCATCTGTACCACGCTGCATGGAGTCATGGTTGCAAAGATGGACATCATGGACAATGGGAGTGAAGTTTCACATCATGCAGCATATTGCGCACAGTTTGAGTCATAACATGATGTCCTGTGGCTGCACAAAAAGCATTATTCAACATGGTGTCATTGCTGTCAGGGTTCCTTCAAGCCACAATCCATAGGTAGCAGTCATCCACTGCAGTAGTAGCCCTTGGATGGCCTGAGCGAGGCATGTCATCAACAGTTCCTGTCTCTCTGTATCTCCTCCATGTCTGAACAACATCACTTTGGTTCACTCCAAGACACCTGGACACTTCCTTTGTTGAGAGCCCTTCCTGGCACAAAGTAACAATGCAGACACAATTGAAGTGCAGTATTGACCGTCTAGGCATGGTTGAACTAAAGACAACACAATCCGTGTACCTCCTTCCTAGTGGAATGACTCGAACTGATTGGCTGTTGGACCCCCTACTACGTGCTGCTCATGCATGGCTGTTTACATCTTTGATTGGGTTTAGTGACATCTCTGAACAGTGATACAATATCCACAGTCAACATCTGTCTTCAGGAGTTCTGGGAACCGGGATGATGCAAAACTTTTTTTGACATCTGTATATTGGCCATTAGAAGCAGGTCATCCACAATTTTATTTCTGTGTTTTTGCAGTGAATTTATTACTTGCTATATCATGTTTACCTACAACTTTATTAATAACTTTCCAAATTGATTTTGTTTTCTTGCTCCCCTTTCTGATGTCTCAATTATTTATTGCCTTTTTTCAACTAATACAGCTTTCCTGTATTATTCCCTACAGTACTTTATATGTGATTTCAAAGCGATATCTTGCTTTTCATATTTGTGTAGCATTCAGAGACTTCCCTGTGATTTTTAATTGGTATTTTCTGTGGCTTGTCAAAAGCATTTTATTGTGCAATACCCACTGTTCTCCTGGAGAAACTCAAAGATCACAGTATCAAAGATCTTGCTGGTAACTGGTTTAACAGCATCTTCAGAATAGGGAATAATAACTACATGTGTATCATGGGGATCAATAGCAGGTCCACTCCAGTTCTTGTTTTATGTTAATGACCTTCCATCATATGCCCAAGAAGCTGAAATATTTCTCTTTGCAATTATTATAATCTGGCTTAATGGTGTAACTTCAACACTTAAAAATGTAAATTATATTTTATTGAGAATCAATAACTGGTTCTCTGCAAATGGGCAGTCACTGAATTTAAATAAAACACAATACCAGCACATAAAATTCAGTGCTGCACAAGGCCTGACCACACCATTAGAAATAATTCATGTGAGAGAATCAATAAATAAAATAGACTACTTTTAATTGTTAAGTGTCAATATTGATAAGAACCTCAACTGGAAGTCATATGTTGCAGGTCTTAAATGTCTAAGTTCTGCAGCTTTTGCGTTATGGAAATCATCAGAGTTCGGCACTAAAAATATCAAAAAGTGGACTAAGTTTCCTATTTTCACTCAGTAATGACTTTTGGCATCATATTCTGTGGTAACTCACCACTGATGTAAAGGCTATGTATTGAACAGAAGTGTCTAGTTAGGATAATATGTAATGTCCATTCTACAACCTCATGTAGACAGACAGCTCTTTGATCACCTGGATAACTGACAACAGCCTCACAGTGTATTTACTCCCTTAGGAGGTATGTTATCAAGAAACAATCACACTATGAAAACAACAGAAAGATTCATTTGCAAATATAATACTAGAAGGAAAAATGATTTACACTGTCCATCACTCAGTCTTAGTGTTGAAGGGAAGGTAATTGAGTACTTAGCTATAAAAATATTTGGAAACCTAACCAGTGATGGAAGGAATTTAATAGATAATATTATTAAATCCAACCAAAAACTGAAATCAATCTGCTTGACAATTTATTCTATTGTAAAGAAGAATTTCTGGATGTATAGTAGTATTGAGTGTACATGTTTAAAAGAGGGAGAGAGGGGAGGGAGGGAGGGAGGGAGGGAGAGGGGGACAGAGAATCTAACTGTAGTTAAGTATAAATTGCTGTTTTTATGTACAAAGAATCCATAACATAAGAAATCATGTGAATGATCAAAATTTTGCCATATTTAATTCTGAGAAAGTGCAATATGTTTCTAAAACTGACTCATTTCACAACATAGAAAGAGATCACAATTATGACCTGTGCAAAAATACAAATAACCAACTAACTACCTGCTATGATATTTCACCAGGAGACCAATTCACACATCAGCTCATAATGGATGTTTGTTTCCTTCTGAAATTGCTTGATTAGCATTGACAAACATAAATAAGGTATTTAGTTAACTTTCAATCCAACAAGCTTTCTTTTTATATTACTTGTGACCACATCAATTTCACACAAATGTTTGAAGATGTATAAATAAATACTGCAAAAGTTCTGGTTTCTGTGACATGCATGAGAGAGAGTCTCTTCAGAAGTAGTTCCGCCAGTTTATGCTTCCACAACTATGTGGCAATAATTATTTTAAAACTTATTTTTATTGACCAAGTTAAAATGTTTATGAATAAATCGGATATTCTCATAAATTCTGGTAAATACTCAGTGTATAAATAATTATTCACAACACTTCAAAGCAATTTCTTGGAGGAGGAGGGATTTAGTCTGGTACCAAATCTCTCCTTGTAAAAGAAATGCCACATGGATCACATGCCACATGGATCACTTTAGAACACTGGTAAACATAGATAACAAAATAAGGAAGCTAGGCCATGGATAACTTGAAAGATCATTTAGTAGTTGGAGACGCACTTATACAGAACTGATATCAATGTACTGGCTGAGGTGGAGATGCATGAACTTTGAATTATAAAATCGAGAGTCACTTGTTTAGCATTTAATTACTACTGCCATCTGATAATATGGACAGTGCTGAAAAGTCTGAAACAGTAAATCAGCATAGATTTATATATATGGCAATTTTGATAGACTCATTCAGTGTGACATATACATTAACAGTCTTGTAAATGGCCAGCAAATTTTGACATAATTCATTCCAGTAAATTCAAAAGACCCACAAGGATAGCTGAGTACACTGAAGCAGCCACTTCCAGGAAGAGAGGCACACTGGTTCCAGATCGAATCCACCTCATGGGGCAATGATAGGAGCCAGCCTGGATGTGGTTTTTAGGTGGTTTCCACATCAACCTTGGTAAATACTGGGCTGGTTCCCACATCACATCTCAGATACATGATTGGCAAACACTTTGAAAACTGATGTCACATTTCCATACGCGGCGGCACTAGCTGCAGACACAAAGAGTACACAGTTTCCTCCACAGGGAGCAGCTGGCAGTCTCTGTTGGGAGTGCATAGCCTACACGTGGATATTATTGGGTTTCCATAAAATTGAAGTATCGCCATACCAGTTCCAACCTGGCTTTGGCTTGATAAAGGGCAGTAGGAAGGCAGAAAGAAACTCAAGCAAAGACTGTCCGCTAAGCTATTGTAGGTATCTGATCTGTATATATATTCCTCTTCTCTCACTACCATCGTAGACTGCAAATATAAAGGCTGTATAGTAAAGGTTGGCTTCTGTTCCAATACTGACCAAAGTTTCATTGCAGACATCTGCTGCAGACAACTGCAGGTGGCACTGAGGGTGGCATCCATCAGAAACACCTACCTATACTACTGGAGGGAGCACTAAGAAAGCATCATGGAGAAGCTGTTGCCACTTTATTTATCTATTTATCTCTTGTTTCGGTGATCCATATTGTGACACTATCACAGGATATGAAACATGTCAATTTTACAAGCTTTTGGCCAGAATTTATGGTAATACATAAAACAAAACAAAAACAGTAAACAGTAACTTAGGTCCCACAACAAAAAATACATTTTAGAGATAGATAGAGATTACAATGCAAAAAGAGTAAACAGTAACTTAGGTCCCACTACAAAAAATACATTTTAGAGATAGATAAAGATTATAAAATAATAAGTGTTACAGAGAAATAAATATTGCAAAACATATGTTCACAACAAAAATATTTGGTATTACAAATACAAATTTGCAATTTACAATACAAAAAATGTTAAACACTGTAGTTCAGGAACTCTTCTATTGTATAAAATGATCCTTGCAATAGGAACTGCCTTAAGGTTTTTTTAAACAAGAGATCATCATCTACCAAACACTTAATTTTTGAAGGGAGGGCATTAAAAATCTTACAGCCACTGAAATGGACTCCTTTCTGCACCATACTTAGATTTGACTGTTCATAGTGGATATCATGTTTCCTTCTAGTATTGTGACTGTGATATGCACTATTCCCACTGCAATTGAATTCCTGGTTGACAACCCAGATGTTCTGCTTTCCCAGTGAGTGAAGTCTGTGTGAGTGAAGTCTGTACCCATGTTATTTCATCTAACAAGAACTTCTGTCTGTTTTCACTATTGGCTCTTGTCCAGTACATAGAAATCCGCATTATTTCTCTCATATGTATAACAGAGAATGCCCAACTGCTCTTATTTATACAGGAGCCTATACCAATATGGAAAATAATAATCAAGGGAAAATGAATATGAAGGATTCCTCCCTCCAAACAATGACAGAAATAAGCACCAATCATTCAGGAGACAAGCAAAAAATGTTTTAAGGCCATCTACCCTTCTTCTTTGATTCAGTTTTTGCTTGTGTGTCAGTAGGCATGTTTGATATGTAGAATGGCAAGAAGTAAACTGTTAATACCATAAATGCTTTAGAACCTGTACTATCCATTATCATAAAAAGAATGTGTCACTGAAAAGCCTTAATGAAAATTTCTTAACTCATCTTTAATTTCTGTGTATACTTAGACAATTAGGAAGCTGGAAAGAAATGTGCTCAGTCACCTACCCATTTAAAACTTTCGGATACTTACAGAGGCACAGTTTCATCTCATGTCCATTCAAGTTCCCTACAAAAAATGCTGTGAGTGTCTCTCTTTAGATCATCATAAATATGAGCTAACAAAAGTTAGACTTTTTTTGTTTTGAAGAATAATGGCTATTTTTTCAACAAGTCTGCTAAACAAAAACCTGTCAGGTATGATATATTATAAAAGAAACATATTAGCTGTAATGTGAATATTTAAATGTTTTTCAACTTGAGCAGTTTCCTCCCCATTTCCAAAATGTACAAGAGAAGAGAGTAATTATTGCCAAGGAAAAGGATAACACTGTTTGAGAGTAATTCTGGGTGTTTCAATTACAGCACAGGCACTGTTATTCTAATATTTTACCATGTGATCAACATTTTGGTGAACTGAAGTTTTGTAAAGGTCAGTGACACAAGAGCTAGTGGGGACTCACTCCAGTTTATCTACAAGAAAAGATATACAGGGTGACCTAAAACTCCATTAAAATTTGAAAATGCATGAGATTGTAGAATATTGTAAACAGAGAGGTAAAACTTGAAACACATGCTTAGGATGACATGACATTTTGCAAAAACTGGCCAACAGGTGGCACTGAGCAGCTACATGTTAGTGACACCACATGAGAATTTTGTATAAAATGAGCTGTAGTGAGAGAGGTAACTGGATGCACCAGCATTAATGGCATGTTGACTTTACCAGAAAAATCACTGTTAGTCATGCTTTGCACCTGGATCTTCCACAGGGATATGATACTGTAGCAAGGTGTTAGGTTGGTTGGTTGGTTTGGGGGAAGAGACCAAACAGCGAGGTCATCGGTCTCATCGGGTTAGGGAAGGACGGAGAAGGAAGTCGGCCGTGCCCTTTCAAAGGAACCATCCCGGCATTTGCCTGGAGTGATTTAGGGAAATCACGGAAAACCTAAATCAGGAAGGCCGGACGCGGGATTGAACCGTCGTCCTCCCGAATGCGAGTCCAGTGTGCTAGCCACTGCGCCACCTCGCTCGGTAAGGTGTTAGGACTGGGAGTGGCATAGGGTGGCCTAGGGTGTCGTGGAGGTTGTGTGGAGACTGAACACCACTTTAGGAGGGATGGAAAGGCCCTTGGATAGGGTGTCCCTTATTTCAGGGCATGACAATAGACAATCAAAGCCCTGACAAAGGAAATGATTCAATTTTTCCAGTCCAGAATGATACTGGGTGACAAAGGGTGCATTCCATTGCAGCACAGAAATTTTGTATGCAGGTTAGGTCTGAGGGTGGTGCCTTCTGCAAAGGCCTTTGTGAGACCTTCTACGTACAGGACAAGGAAGTGCATCCCCGGGCAGCCAGGTTGTATGGGAGGGATGTTTTGTGTGGAAGGGATCGGATCTATCAAAATGCAGCTACTGTTGGTGGTTGTTGGCTTTAATATGGACAGAGGTGTGGATGGAGCTACAAGAGAGGAGGACTCAATGTCCAGGAAGGTGGCTCACTCAGTTAATGAGGACCAGGCAAAGCAGAAAAGAGAGAAGGTGTTGAGATTGTGAAGGAAAAGAGTGTCTTGCCCCTGAGATATCATAAATGGATTTGAACCAGACCAGGGATTTGGGCTCTTGGGAGACTATGAAGGTTTCTTCCAGGTGGCCCATAAACAGGGTTGGCATAGGAGGGTGCCATGTGTGTACCCATGATTGTACATTCCCTTCAAAGTAGTAGTACTTGTATGTTAGGACATAATTAGTAAAATCAAACAATGGAAAATCCAGGACAAATTGTAAGAAAATAATGAAAAGAATAGTTGCTACTCACCATACAGCAGAGATGATGAGTTGTAGAAAGGCACAACAAAAGTTGGAAAGTTAGCTTTATCCCAACACGGCTTTTGTCAAAAGTAGACAACATACACTCACACAAATCCAACTGGTACACACATGTGTGTGTGAAAGTTGAATTTGCGTGTGTGTGTGTGTGTGTGTGTGTGTGTGAGAGAGAGAGAGAGAGAGAGAGAGAGAGAGAGAGAGAGAGAGAGAGAGAGAGAGAGAGAGACAGAGAGAGAAAGCTGCATTTGTGTGAGTGTGTGAGTGTGTGCATGTGTGTATGTTGTCTATTTTTGACAAAGGCCTTGTAGGCCAAAAACAAACTTTCCAACAGTCTTTTTGTAGTGCCTTTCTGCAACTCAGCGTCTCTAATTTAATTAGTAAGTTGTGTGAGGAATGAGGTAGTGTCTTTGGAATCTAGAAGACGTTGGAAGAAGTAGTGTTCAATAGTGGCAAGACCACAGGCATTAGGGATGTTGATTTATAGGGAAGTACCATCAACAGTGATGGGTAGGGATGTAGGAGGTAAAGAGATGGGGATGCTGGAAAGTCAGTGAAAGAAGTGATCAGTATCTTTGATGTGAGAGGCTATATTGTGGGCAATTGGTTGGAGGTGTTGGTCAATGAGGGCCAAACTTCTTTCAGCAAGAATACAATAACCAACTACAATGGGACATTCAGGATTGTTGGGTTTGTTGATTTTGGAGAGCATGTAGAAGGTGGGTGTATCAAGTATCTTAGTCGTGCAGTGGGAAATGTATTCAGGGGAGTGGTTCTGGAAAGATCCTTGGTCTGTAAGCAAAGAGTGGAGGTTATGTTTGACTTCTGGGATGGGATCACTTTGGCAGAGTTTATAAGTGGAGGAGTAGACAATTGGTAGAGCCCTTCCACCGTGTAGCCACACCAATTTATAATGACAGTGGTGGAACCTTTGCCTGCAGGTAGGATAATTAGATCAGGATCTGTTAGGCTGTATATGGCTGCCCTTTCTTCTACTAAAAGGTTGGTGTTACTAGGAATGGACTTGATGAAGGATGGTGAGAATGCATTGGAGGGAAGGAATTCCTGGGAGGTGACCAGGGCTGGTTAGATGAGAGGCAGGGGTGAGGATCATGGTTGGATGGTGATAAGAAGTGAAAGAGGCAGGGTTCAGTGTTGGGATTATATTGGCTTTGGTTGGAGGGATTGCTGGCAAAGAAATGTTTCCAATGCAGGCATCAGGAAAAGTAGATCTCTCTCAAGTCCAGCATGATTAAATTTGGTTGGAAGGCTGAAGATGAGGCCTTTGGATAAGACTGAAACTTCTTTGGAACTCAAGATTTTGGTAGAAAGGTCAACAACAATATTCTGGGATAGTTTCAACTCTAGATTTAGTGGAGTATCAGTAGAAAGTTTTGGGGCATGTGGGAAGCTGAAAAGGTCATATAGGCAGCCTGGATGCTATGAGGAACTGATGTGGAGGAACGCTGTGGTTATGATACGGGTTGGGTAGTGGTGCTCCAAGGCAGCAGTAGGACGTCAGCAGGTTGGATAACCTATGAAGGTTGTGTCTGGAATGCTCTTCCAGGTGCTGAGATGAATGTTCTTCCAGGTGCTGGGATGCAAGGAATTTAATTTCAGAGATGTTATGTATGTAGTAGGGATTTCACAGTAGTAGTATCTTGCAGAGGTAGCAGGGGTGGTCTTGGGATGCCTCTGCCATGGAAATATGTTTTTGCGGTACCAGGTTTGTGAGGGACCACCGCCGAAAACGGTGAAGACCAACTACCATTGGGGAAAGTGATACTAAATGTTTTCTAGGTCCGCCATGATGTAGCGTCACTACCCACGCTTTTAGCAAAAGTAATCTGAAATAATGAGAAAGCTACTGTGAAATATTGCATTAGCAGCAGCAGGCTGATAACCGCAATGTAGTGACATGTGGATCAGAATAATATGCACGTAAGGGGATTGCGAGACGAGGCTAGTTGCACTCAGTGGAAAACTGCACTGCACCGCAGTGATAACAATAGCAGAAAATTCAACGTCACCACACCAGGCAGAAGTATTTTTGACATCAGAGTCCAGCAGCATCACCACAACGCCAGTGCCTCGCCGGACATAGAGGCTTGGTATTGCCAGCAGCAGCCATGGATTCGAGTCCGCACTGCGGCTGTCATCGCCATCACTAAGTTCCTCCCGCAGCACCCCTACCCTTCCCCTACACCAAGACTTTGTGCCATAGTGCCAGCAGCCGTGTGAACCTGTAAGAGGCAGTCTCTGCCCCGCCGCAGTGAATGCATGCAGAGCTGAGGGGCCGTTCCAGGCACCATCGCCAACAGAGGAGTAGTACGTCACTGATGTTGCCCCCAGGCCTGCTGTCGGCAAGGCAGTGTGCCTATGCAATATCCTCTCAAAGGGGTGGAAGCCACAGCATGTACGTCAGCTCCAGCCAGGGTCAACAGAGTCAGATGTGTCCTGCTTCGTCGAGCCACGATGAAGCGTGTACCAAGACTTAATCAACTCTTGCTTATTGTCAGCAATGTTTCCACTGCCCCCCCCCCCCCTCCTCAGTGCACCGCGTTCTTGCAAATAGTCACAGGAGCGCACTACTGAAGTACCCTGACAAGCTTATAGGAAGCTGTAGAGACACTAATATCACAAGTTGCTATCAATGGGCTATTTTGGCACTACGACAATGCCCAAGCTCATTCTGCACAGAAAAACAGACGCTGGTTGTTATGGTTATCATATTTTGCCTCAACCCCCTCTCCTACCACCCCTTTTCATCCTGTTATCACACCCTTTCTCTCCAATGAAGAAACCATCGTGTGACGGCAAAAACAACGACAAGGAGAGTCTAGAGGTGGAATGTTTCCTGAACATCCAGAACACAGGCTTTTAGAATGTCGTCTTCGCCAAGCCTTCCATCGTTTAGAGAAATACACTCCTGGAAATGGAAAAAAGAACACATTGACACCGGTGTGTCAGACCCACCATACTTGCTCCGGACACTGCGAGAGGGCAGTACAAGCAATGATCACACGCACGGCACAGCGGACACACCAGGAACGGCGGTGTTGGCCGTCGAATGGCGCTAGCTGCGCAGCATTTGTGCACCGCTGCCGTAAGTGTCAGCCAGTTTGCCGTGGCATACGGAGCTCCATCACAGTCTTTAACACTGGTAGCATGCCACGACAGCGTGGATGTGAACCGTATGTGCAGTTGACGGACTTTGAGCGAGGGCCTGTAGTGGGCATGCTGGAGGCCGGGTGGACGTACCGCCGAATTGCTCAACACATGGGGTGTGAGGTCTCCACAGTACATCGATGTTGTCGCCAGTGGTCGGCGGAAGGTGCACCTGCCCGTCGATCTGGGACCGGACCGCAGCAACGCACGGATGCACGCCAAGACCGTAGGATCCTACGCAGTGCCGTAGGGGACCGCACCGCCACTTCCCAGCAAATTAGGGACACTGTTGCTCCTGGGGTATCGGCGAGGACCATTCGCAACCGTCTCCATGAAGCTGGGCTATGGTCCCGCACACCGTTATGCCATCTTCCGCTCACGCCCCAACATCGTGCAGCCCGCCTCCAGTGGCGTCGCGACAGGTGTGAATGGAGGGACGAATGGAGACGTGTCGTCTTCAGCGATGAGAGTCGCTTCTGCCTTGGTGCCAATGATGGTCATATGCGTGTTTGGCGCCGTGCAGGTGAGCGCCACAATCAGGACTGCATACGACCGAGGCACACAGGGCCAACACCCGGCATCATGGTGTGGGGAGCAATCTCCTACACTGGCCGTACACCACTGGTGATCATCGAGGGGACACTGAATAGTGCACGGTACATCCAAACCGTCATCGAACCCATCGTTCTACCATTCCTAGACTGGCAAGGGAACTTGCTGTTCCAACAGGACAATGCACGTCCGCATGTATCCCGTGCCACCCAACGTGCTCTAGAAGGTGTAAGTCAACTACCCTGGCCAGCAAGCTCTCCGGATCTGTCCCCCATTGAGCATGTTTGGGACTGGATGAAGCGTCGTCTCACGCGGTCTGCACGTCCAGCACGAGCGCTGGTCCAACTGAGGTGCCAGGTGGAAATGGCATTGCAAGCCGTTCCACAGGACTACATCCAGCATCTCTACGATCGTCTCCATGGGAGAATAGCAGCCTGCATTGCTGCGAAAGGTGGATATACACTGTACTAGTGCCGACATTGTGCATGCTCTGTTGCCTGTGTCTATGTGCCTGTGGTTCTGTCAGTGTGATCATGTGATGTATCTGACCCCAGGAATGTGTCAATAAAGTTTCCCCTTCCTGGGACAATGAATTCACGGTGTTCTTATTTCAATTTCCAGGAGTGTATGTCGCACTGAAAGGTGAGTATGTAGAGAAAGACTAACACCAAGCCTCATGATTGCAACTTGATGTTTTGAGAAAGTAATTAAAACTTTACATCTTAATAACTATTGGGGTATAGCACTGTTCTCGCCATGATGGCGGTGACGAGCAACTGAAGGCTCAGAGGAATCACCCTTACGCAAGACTAAAAAACTGCTGCCAACAACAAACGAAACAGTCTCATGTGATGGTGTCACTGGTGTATGCAGTCGGACTAGAATCATGTGCTCTTGCCGGCTGCACAAGGACCATCATATCCATTAGTCTGCAAAGCATTCCAATACTATTTTGGAGTGATGGATTGTCTTGCAGGTTGCATAGGTGCTGTGGCGTGCAGCAGGCAGGAGGCAGTTCTACTCTAGCAGAACGAATATTCACTTTGCAGCGGAGTGTGCACTGCTATGAAACTTCCTGACAGATTAAAATTGTGTGGTCCTTAGCGAGATGGTGGTTCTGTGTTGTATGGCCTCTCTCTGGCGGTTGTTATTGACCACTGAATTGCTGATTGATTTGCTGCAGTGTGGTCCATACATACACAGTTAACAATCCACAGTAGCGGCAGTCGACTCCAGTTGTGCCTACTCAGTGGCGGCAGCTTACCTCAATCAAGGTAGGCACACCAGTACCTTACGACCTTGTAGGTGAAGTTTACCATACAGGGCGTACTCAGATTGCTGCCACAAGTGAATGTACTGAGCTCAGTTCAAGGTCTGACAACATAACCGGATGTATGGCACACAAACTTACGCATTTTCCATGGTGACTGTAGGGCATTCTCTCCAATATAGAAGCTGTTTTAATTTAGTTGCTCATGGTGTGAGTTGTCGGTTGGACAATTTACCATACCCCTAAGATGCTACAGGTCCAACCTCAGTTACCTACAAGGAAGGAAACCTCCACATAAGATCATCCAAACTTAAGAGAAACATTGTAGTCCAATGTATTAAAAGAAAATTAGTAGAGGTGTCCCAATTAAGCATATCGTACCTCACACAGATATATTAACGAAAGGATTTATCAAACTACAAAAGGAAACCAGCGGTCACTATTACAGTTTGGTTTAGTGCCATAAGACATCAAACAAATTGATTTACCCATTGAAGCAAGCATATAAACATTTGATAAGTGGACAAGAGATTGCAAATATGGACTATAGCTTTGGCACATGTTGGTAAACACATGAAAGCGTTATTTGAAACTGTATCGTGGATACGGCCAATGAGATTCAAGATTCAAGATTCAAGATTCAAGATTCAAGATTCAAGTACTGGTGTACCACAGGGCTCGGTTCTGGGACCCTTCTTCTTCATCATAGCCATCAATGACCTACCTCATCACATAAATAGTACTACCATATGCTATGCAGATGACACAACCCTCCTCACCTCACATCAGAACATCTCAGCTTTGGACAATAACACACAGGAATCACTCAAATCAGCCATCCACTGGTTCACATCCAATAAATTACTGTGTAACTCAGAGAAAACACAACAGCTTCTCTTAGGGTTACCCAAAACCATAGAAAACAAAACTGTAAAACTATTAGGAATGCATATTGATTCCAAACTTAACTGGGAAGAACACGTAAATCAGGTTTGCAAAAAGCTTTCAAGAGTCTCCTATCTCCTTTGGAAACTTAGGGACATGATTAGCATGAACTTTCTGAGAACAATGTACTGTGGACTCTTCCAGTCACATATTACATATGGCCTTCTCATATGGGGGCACAGCTCTCACAGTAACAAAATTTTGTTGATGCAGAAAAGAATGCTGCGCATAATGTGTAAAGTCGGTCCCACGGAGCACTGTCGTCCTCTCTTTATAAGGCTAAGACTGTTGACCATTGTAAACTTGTATATTTATATCTGTGTGTTACACATTAAAAACAATGGTATGGAAGGTGTTGTCAGGGAAGAAATTCATAACTACAACACTAGAAGGAAGGCAGATTATGATATACCAAGACACAGACTAACAAAAAGTAGTAACTCACACAAAGTGAATACCTTAAAAATATTCAACAAACTACCGCAATCTGCTCGGGACATGCCCACAAAAATTCTTAAACAAAATTTGTACAATTGGTTATCTGACAATCCATTTTATTCTATGCAAGAATATTATGATCTGAGTAGCACAGAGATAAACCTGTAATTGCATAATTAACTTAATTAACTACTATATATACTGTTACAAAATATTTCATATTTAATACCTTTGTATTTCAACTGTGTTAGGTAACTACTTTATTTGCCAGTGTTATGATGTGTTACGTAACTACTGTGTTTGCTACTACAATGTAACTCATTTTTGGTACCTTTGTATGTATCTGAAACAAGAATATGTATTAAGCATTGTAGTCACCTGCTTAAGGTTTATGTTATTTGTAAGTTACTCATATGCTAATTATATCTATGCCTTATATATAGTGTCTGGAATATTAATATTATTTTATGTACTGACGAAGCCTATTTCATCTTGCATGATCAATGGCTAATAAAGAATCTTGAATCTTGAATCGCATCCCCGTCGCCATGGTGACTGCACTGAGTGCACATGCTTACCTCCCTTAAATGGTGCGAGCTGCAGTAGTGTTAGGGATTCCGAGTCCAGTTCAGCCTCTGAACTTTGCTCTAAATCGGAGACGTCTCTCCTAAAGCTGCCTAAGAAGTGCATTCTTGATGACGTCTCTGAAGCAAGTGCTTAGCTTTTTCTGCCAGTGTTAGAATCTCGCCGACCAGTTGCAGCAGTCCTCGAGAGTTTCCACAAATAATAATTTGATAAACAAGTTTAACAATCTCCTGTTCATGCGAGTTTTGTGATGGTTAACCAATGAGGTAGCAGGCGACAAAGAAAGAAAAAAATCTCTTCCACTACATGAAAGATTTCCAGCCAAGGCCAAACGAAAGCTGTGCGCATAGACATGTGCGAAAAATCGCCTCTTCTACCGAAATAATTGCTGGGAGCCAGTCACAGAACCTCTTACTAGGATTTGAACAAACAATCCTGCGTGGCACAGCAACCTCCAATATCTGCTTTTTGACGTGCCCTTCAGGTATCAGCTAGCTACAAATAATTTCTTTTAGCATCTCGCAGAATGCAGTTTTAATGGAATGCAGCCCAGCCTCTCCTACACTCCTGCTATGTAGACAGGGCAAACTGCCAGTTCCCTGTTCTGCAATTGCTCAGAGATGCCTTTCAGCGCCAAACAAGTTTACAATATTCTGGCCACCCTAAGTTAACTCTCCTGTCATGAGCCAGCTAAAAAAAGCCCCAAAGGCTGCTGAAATTAAACGCCTCCCTCAACAATTAAGAGGAGATGAGATAAAGAAGTAATTAGCAGGTAATAATTTCCAGGTGTGAATATTGTCTGTAATTTTCATGCAGCATTAAGAATTGACTATACTTACTAATCTTCAGATTACATTATAAAAATAGGTTACGTGGAGTTTGGACATAGACTACCATGTAACAACGAGTGTATAAGAATCGTCAGTCCCATGTGAAAGTAAGTTGATATTACAAACATTTCCATTTTCTATCCTTGAATTTGAATTCGAATTTTAAAAATGTCCCCACATACAATATTCAAATAGCAGTAGAGACTTCTTCCCCTCCTGAACTCCGATAGATATGTTAGTATTCTGTGGGTCACGCGAGAAATATAAACATCCAAACAAAAAGCCATGGAAACCCGTGCACCTGATAGTAATATGAATTCTACGTACTAAGCATAAACAAATACGCCGAGAACCCAGCACTGTGCCGTTGTCGAGCAAAGTGGTGGAGAGGTTCATCCTACTAGATCTCTAATGTGGAAAAAAGTAACTATCTAGCCAACCAAATTTAGGTATTCTATTGTTTCCTAGTATTACGTAGGATGAATCCAGGATGGTTCCCTCAAACAAGGCACGGTCAGTTTACATAACCAACCGTCTGTAACTGAGCTAGTCCTCTTTGTGATGATTTCGTGTTGACGAGAAATTAAAGTCTTCTATCGTGCAGGATTTCAGTGTGAGTGGAGTTTGGATGGGGAATGCGCAGGCGTGGGCTCTTCAGCAACTGTAATTTAATTTTGACGGTATGAACCTTATAATTACCAGAGTACATACATAAGACAAAAAAACGAGGAGTTCGTCCTAAATTTTCAACATGACTTAAGACCTGTTATGTTAACATAAGAATTCAGAGAAATAAACTGCATACTAAAAATAGGTTAAGTAGGAACCAATGAACATACAATCGGGAAATCTTGACCTAATATATTTATTTCATACAGTATAAATACAGGGTGATTCAAAAAGAATACCACAACTTTAAAAATGTGTATTTAATGAAAGAAATATAATATAACCTTCTGTTATACATCATTACAAAGAGTATTTAAAAAGGTTTTTTTCACTCAAAAACAAGTTCAGAGATGTTCAATATGGTCCCCTCCAGACACTCGAGCAATATCAACCCGATACTCCAACTCGTTCCACACTCTCTGTAGCATATCAGGCGTAACAGTTTGGATAGCTGCTGTTATTTCTCGTTTCAAATTATCAGTGGTGGCTGGGAGAGGTGGCCGAAACACCATATCCTTAACATACCCCCATAAGAAAAAATCGCAGGGGGTAAGATCAGGCCTTCTTGGAGGCCAGTGATGAAGTGCTCTGTCACGGGCTGCCTGGCGGCCGATCCATCGCCTCGGGTAGTTGACGTTCAGGTAGTGCTTGAACCAATTTCAGACGATAAGGTTTCATAACTAACCTTTTTCGTAGGACTCTCCATACAGTTGATTGTGGAATTTGCAGCTCTCTGCTAGCTCTGCGAGTCGATTTTCCTGGGCTGCGAACAAATGCTTGCTGGATGCGTGCTACATTTTCATCACTCGTTCTCGGCCGTCCAGAACTTTTCCCTTTGCACAAACACCCATTCTCTGTAAACTGTTTATACCAACGTTTAATACACCACCTATCAGGAGGTTTAACACCATACTTCGTTCGAAATGCACGCTGAACAACTGTCGTCGATTCACTTCTGCCGTACTCAATAACACAAAACGCTTTCTGTTGAGCGGTCGCCATCTTAGCATCAACTGACGCTGACGCCTAGTCAACAGCGCCTCAAGCGAACAAATGTACAACTAAATGAAACTTTATAGCTCCCTTAATTCGCCGACAGATAGTGCTTAGCTCTGCCTTTTGTCGTTGCAGAGTTTTAAATTCCTAAAGTTGTGGTATTCTTTTTGAATCACCCTGTACTTTGCCCCACCACGTTAATTTAACAAAGAGGAGCACAATAGTCAACAAGTTACTACAAGGAGATCTTACTATGAGCGATTCCCTAAGCAAACATGGACAGATAATGCAGATAACATACTCAACCAAACGTACATCAGTTATCAAGGCACATAGAAAGGCAAATTGAATCCATAGAACATTATCATTAAAATAAGGTCCCACACATAATTCACTGCTTTATAATATTCAAGCCACACAAGGGCTCCCTGTGTTTCGTCAAAATAAAGGTACACTTACACAAGGCACTGCTCCTCAGATAACAGATCTAACAATGGCTCCGCCATTTTATCAATTCACAATTTCAGCAGTACACCAATTACACCACAAACTCAAAGATCAACAAACAGCACTTGGCACTCATATACACAGCCTTGTTCCGAAAATACTTCTTGGGTTCCAGCTGCCATATTCTTTGGATATATGGAGGGAAGTGCCATCCGCTGCTCCATCCAAACAACGCCTCGTGTTATCTGCAGGTCATACGAAGTGCTGACGGTCTATAGCCCGCCTTGCCATCTCCACGCTGTCTGCTCCGACTCCAGGCAGCATTTTGGAGCTTCCTCGAGAATGTGCTCACTGTCACCAGCAGATTCCAACTCAACGCTCTCCGAACTGTTTGCACAGCTGTAACGTCCTGAGACAGCCATGCCAAAGCAAAAAAATGTTTAGCGACCGTGATATTCGAGGTCCCAGCACCGCACAAAGAGTTCAAAAAATGGTTCAAATGGCTCTGAGCACTATGGGACTTAACTTCTGAGGTCATCAGTCCCCTAGAACTTAGAACTACTTAAACCTAACTAACCTGAGGACATCACACACATCCATGCCCGAGGCAGGATTCGAACCTGCGACCGTAGCGATCGCGCGGTTCCAGACTGTAGCGCCTAGAACCGCTCGGCCATTGCGGCCGGCGCACAAAGAGTTCTCAGCCGCTACTCTCATCGGCCTGGCGCTAGCTTCCAGTCCAGTCTACCAATCCAATTCCATACTTCGAGCTCTTGCTGTCGTCTGCATACAGTGCATCTGCACTGCAGCTCTACCCCGCACCACGATGACCACACCCGCCCATACGCCGAGGGCAGCTACTAAAGACTGCTCGCTGCCAACCGCCAACCATGTGCCCACGTCGCCGTTTGGCGGCCAACTGTCAGAGCCCCAGCGACTGGGAAAGGTAGACAGGCCCAGGCGGCACGGCACGCATGGCCTGGTGCTGCACTCAAGGACTTGTCCGTCGCTGATGCCTACGACATCAGTGCTGGCTACAAGTTGTCGCTGTTTCCCGGTCGTACCACAGAGTGCCTTCGCAGCTAACATCGGCGTGGCGCTGCCTCACCAACAAACGCTCTCTGGCGCGACTGGAGCGTCTGACATCGCACTGCCGCTAACTTCTGGATGAGGTGGGAATACAAGCAAGCAGTGTTTAAGCTTATTCGTGGCACACTACCCGTCCTTCTGTATGGTCTTAGTTTGAAAGGAACAATGAAGGACAATGTGAACTGTACTGGAAAACTATTAACAACAGTATTTCAACATGCTACACACACCTTGAAACATTTTGAATAATTTCCTCCATTATTGACATTTAGACAATATTCGTCAGCGCCACAGAAATTGATTTAAACGTGTATTTGCTTTTGCCAATGGTATATTAGCAGGGGAAAGTTTGAGAATAGTGAAGACACTAACAGATGAGGTAAGAGAAGTTTGGTTGGTATTCTACCAACACAGACCTGAAGTACATCCAAATACGAAGGCAAGAAGGTGAAAACGGTGACCCATTGACACTGCAGGATACAAAATTTTAAATGTCGAGTTCATTCAAGTGCCTAGATACAATAGTAAATTGGAATAACAGTGAGGATAAAAGTTCTAGTATTGAGGAAGTCCGCAGGGAATTGCCTTTATGCTTTGCAGAGAATGTACGGTAATAATCTGCTAGCAGGGAAAGAAGAACAAGAATGTATAACAGTGATCAGGCTCATACTGTTACTAGACAACACATAAGAAAATGGATGACATTTGAAAACACATTCAGGGGAGGAGGTTTTGGACCGACAGAGGAAGATCGACAGTACAGGAAGAGGAAGGACAAAAAGATATACAGTATTTATCGAATTAAGTAGATCTGGTAGCAGTTAGTAAGGCCAGGGGGATACAGTGACTGGGGCACATATTTAGACAACAAGAAGGACTCGGCAAAAGTAGGTTAGCCGAAAGCGCTAATGCGCTGCTTCCTGGACTCTGGTAGGCGCGCCGGCCCAGGATCGAATCCGCCCGGCGGATTACCAACGTGGGGCGGTGTGTCGGCCAACCTGGATGTGGTTTTTAGGCGGTTTTCCACATCCCGCTAGGTGAATACCGGGCTGGTCCCCGCATCCTGCCTCAGTTACAAAACACGCAGACATTTGTAACACTTCCGCACTATTTCATCGTTTACACTAGACACAGACAGTTGGGGTACACTGATTCCGTCCTTGGAGTATGGGGTGGCGGCAGGAAGGGCATCTGCCCCCCCCCCCCTTTAAAGTAACCTTGCCAAATCCATTGTAACCAAGCCGACCCTGTGCACATTGCGGGACAAAGGCGCAAGTGAAAGAAAGAAAGGAATCGGCAAAAGTGCTTACAGAATAGTACCAAAGAACCAAACTTCTGTGGAAAGATGGAATGAAGAACGGCGTTATGCTCGGAAAATAGAAAGGCATTGTATGAGATAGAGGAAAATGGAAGATGCTGAAGGGCGATGTTATGCACCATCTTCGCACTGAATGGTTGATGAGACAGGTGTGGAAACTCTTTACAGATGTGTTTACTGTCAGCGTGTGGGTTACCTTTCCCACATGTCCTTGCGACGACGGTGCGAGCGAGGGAGCACTCACTCTTGAAGCAGGTTGCTCATGACACAGGAGAGCTGAAGATCCGTCACCATCTCTCCCCCCCCCCCCCTCCCCCTCCCCCGAAACTATCACCACCAGCGGCCCTTTCTAACGGAGGATTTAATGCTGCTGCTACTGATTTTGATGATGATAATTCTAATATATGGCCATCAACGGCATGGAAAAAAATAAGTCCGATTTCTGAAGTGCAGAAAATGGTTTGCTTTCTGTGTCTCAAGCTTTTATTTTTACCATTGGAGATTTTGTGTGAACCTTCTACAATTGAAGCTCTCGCTGTAGATCCCATATTCTCCTTCCTCCTTCGTGATTGTTTCTTATTGGGAACTCAGCTCAACATGATTTGTATCCCCTACCTTCGGCTATTTGTAAATAAAACTTTCTGTGTGATTCGTCATTCGCGTTGCTACCGTATCTTGACGTGCTGCTGTTATTAGGAGCCTGTGTTATGTGTAGCCTCGTCGGTTTAATGAGCCATTACCCAGCGGGGTGTCAGTAGGGCTCTTGAAAAATACCATGTTCTCCTTGGAAACAGGCGCATTTCTCTTGCTGTTAACAGCCTTTGCCAGCATACGAACTCTAGTATTAGTACGCTGCAGTGGATGAAGCTCACTTCGAGAAAATCTTATCGAATGTTCCCTCAACTTCGAGTGGTCTGATGAATAATTACATATGTCTATGTGTTGTCTTCTAACGTTTACTGAAAATTCACTTGGTGATAAAGCACTCAGTTTCACAAGTAAGCCCAAATCCTTATTGTTCTCCTGCTTATTTCTTTCTGTGTCCCTCTGGTTGTCGTTTACATTGATTGAAATTGCATTTATTATTTAATAACATCATTGCTATTATTCACTGTCTTAGTTTTAGTTTTACTATTATTAAATTCGAATGCCCATTATAACACTTAATCTGCTGAGATTTTCTGCTATTGGGGAAACTGAAAATATGTTATTTAGAAACCGAAAATCATTCAGTTGTTTAGAAATCGAAAATCATTCAGTTGTATTGATATTCATACAAGTTAATTGTTCTGAATGTTTCTTGCAGGAAAAATGGTTAAATGGAATCACGTTGTTTAACCTGAGCTTCATTAATAATTTTTCTGGCATGTGATACAAACTAAATGAAATGTAACTTTACTAGAGATGTGCCTTAAGAGCATACGTAGAGCAAAACTGCCAAAAAAATTCCAATTTTTCATTATGTGATTTATTAGATTGATTCTTTAAGAATAATATGGAAAAGTTTCATAATCGAATTCTGGCTAGAAATATGTTTTTAAAAAATTGTTTGGGCGTCTAAGCATGCTACCCCCTTTTTCTATGCTGTGAGCCACACCTTCTCTAAGTTAGAAATTATTTGTATGTTATTTTTCATTCACACACTCGAAACGAACTGCGGGTGAGTCTAGAAGGATGTATTGCTTATTCCTTTGCTTACAATGTGACTTTTAGTAGTATGTGCTACAAACATATTTCAGTTTTTGGTTTTACATGTATCAACCAGTTTTTCTCGAAATGGGTCGTAATAGGGGAAGCATATTCAAAAAAGTGAGGAAATGTCGAATTTCGCATGTAGTAACATTGTTACAGATGCTACTTCTAAGTCTGAAGAACAGTTTCGACAAAATCACTGAATTCACCGAAGAAAATTAGTGAAGGAGCTGATGATGCTATGTACAGTGCCAAAGACGAGTTTTCCAGTGGATTTAGGTTACGTGACTTTGAAATACTTGCCCATATGATTAATGTTTTATATGTATGTGGTTCAAATGGTTCAAATGGCTCTGAGCACTATGGGACTCAACTGCTGTGGTCATAAGTCCCCTAGAACTTAGAACTACTTAAACCTAACTAACCTAAGGACATCACCCACATCCATGCCCGAGGCAGGATTCGAACCTGCGACCGTAGCGGTCGTGCGGTCCCAGACTGTAGCGCCTTTAACCGCTCGGCCACTCCGGCCGGCTATGTATGTGGTAATTGTGGGTCAAAGGGCCTTCTTAGACTGTATGATGACAGTGACAGAATTGGCATTGTAAGTAATATACATATTTTGTGTAAAGTTGGTAAATATGATGATCAGTTCAAGGCTTCTGCTCTCCATGGGAAGATGTATGAGATGAATATATGATTGTGTCACATCATCAGATGCTTACGCGAAAGCAGAAGGTAAAAATTTCTTTTGTGGTTCGATGAACATGGCTGCACCAGTGACTAGATTTAGTGATTACAAGAGAACACTCCTCAGTGCTCTTGATGTTGAGTGCAAGAAGAACGTGAAAGCAGCTGTTAAGGAAGATGTAGATATAAACAATGAAGGGGAAGAAGGACACTGTGTAGTGAAGACAGATCTGTGTGTCTCTTGTGATGGAACCTGCTTGAAGAGGGGCCATACATCACTTTATGGCGTATCATCTGTCAATGTGAATACAGGAAAAATCTTAGACGTCTAAACAATGAGCAAGTATTGCTCTCACTGTGAAACAAGAGAGAACAATGATAATAGTGAAGAAGAAAGGTGGCAGCAGGAACACAAGAAACAGTGCAGCAAGAATTACCAGGGGTCAATTGGTGGGATGGAAGCAGCTGGGACGAAACTAAGGTCAGATGAACAATATGGTGTTAGGTATGTGAAGTATCTAGGTGATGGAGATTTAAGACTATTTTAGAGAGCAGTCCCTACAGCTCACAAACTAAAATTGAGAGATTGGGATGTGTGGGATATGTTCAAAAGCGAGTGGTACGTAGACTTCTCAAATTGAAGAACGAAATGAAAGGCAGGAAATTAGAAGATGGAAAGCCACTGGGAGGTGTTAACAGACAAGAAAATTCACACTTTACAAATATATTATGGAGACGCTATCGGGGATAACTTATACAGTGTGAAAACAATGCAGCAATATTCTTTCAAAAACTTTCCACTGATGATAATCCTCAATATTGTCTTTGTGACATATCACGGTGCAAAGATATTGTGGCAGCAACTAGTGGAAAGCCATACACCCACAAATATGGTTTGTCACTTGCTGTTTTAGATGTTATAAAACCAACTTTCAGGTACCTAACAAATCCTGAACTGCTGCAAAAATGTGTACATGGGAAAACACAGAATAAAAATGAGAGCTACAATCACATTATATGGATGCGTTGTCCAAAAAAGTATTTGTGTCCTCAATTGTTGTGAAGATAGCTGCGTGATGGCTGTCTAATGTTCAATAGTGGAAATGTAGATAGGCCTAAGTGCCTTCAGAGACTAGGCTTCCATCCAGGTGCATTCCCACTGAAGATACTCAGAAGCATCGATGAAGTGCGACTGGGCAAAGCTCAGGCAGCAAAAGAAAAAATATAAAAGCTCACTAGGCAAAGGGGGGCAAGGGAAGAGGTCACTCCAGGACGACGAGGAAGAGAATAAGGATTACTGATACGGAAAACATTAGTCAGTAAGGGTATAGCAATACTGTCAAAAATTGAAATAAAAACTTTAACTATAATGTATCTTTTCTCACAAACTGTAAAAGCTAACATCTTGAAACTTGAAATAGTTCTTAAGAATTACTTACTAGTTAATCCTGTGCAGCACTTTTCCTTTATCTTTTATCTGAGAAATGTTCTCCTTCAAAATCTGAGAAAAATAGAGCAAGGAAACTAAAAACTCGAAAATTAATTTCAAAGCAACAATGGCCTTAAACAAAAATCGTTCCACACGTTTTATTAGTCTCTTATGCAGATATAAAGTGTGAAATTCCAGTTTTACTGCTTGATTAGTTTACAAGAAACAATGGTAATTTTCAAATCCTTATAAAATGTATGTCGATGCGCATTTTCAGACAAAAATTGCGCAGAATATCAAGGATTATGTTGTACATAATAGTCTCAAGTTTTACTATTTTAGCAGTAATATGTTTGGAGCTATGTATGTTTATGCCCAAGAATGCATTTTGCCCTGCGTCTGTCCTTAATGAAATGATATCGTAATAACAATAATGTCAATTTCAACTTTCGCTGTGATTTCTCTCTAACTTTATTCCTACTATTTTTCAGAAAACCATTGTGAATCTTCGTCTAAAATATGGGCTTCCATGGAAATTAATATGGAAACTACTGTTCCAGTGAACTAATGGTCTGTGTCTTCCATGATATGACTTGTAAGGTTGTTACCTGGTCAGCGACGTGATAGGAATAACGTTTGCTATCTCTTTGGGTTCCTTGCATAGATACATGGGTATACAGGGGATCGGCAAATATATTGAAACACTGCGAAAAATGCATACCTGAAAATAAATGCAGATTCTCGCTAAGCCTGCAGGTTGCGTTGTTGTGTTTCATCACTAACGGCATCTGCGCAATGACCTCAATACGTTGCAATTGTCAATCGTCGTCAGAACCCTGCTCTGTATAATTGTGAATGCATTATATCCGAGCTAAGGAATTCGAACGTAGGCAAACTGTTGGCGCTCATATGGTGTGTGCTTTCTGAACCAAGGGGCACTGTGTCGAAGATTTATACCACATTCAAGGAAAACGAAAAACATCATCCAATAAGTCACAAAGCGGACGACAGTGTGTTGAGTGATCGTGACTGATCCTCGTTGAAGAGGACTATTAGAAAAATAAGAGGACGGCAGCTGCAAAAGTCACTGCAGAACTAAATGTCTCACCTGCGAATACTACCAGCACGAATCGGAACTGCAAAACCACTCATCAGTGATGCAAATTCTCGTAACAGGAAAACGTGCTGCCGGAGCCATAGAACGTGGACCACGGAGCAATGGGAGAACGTCATTTGGTCACATGAGTCTTGTTTCACACTGTTTACCACTTCTGACCGACTTTACGTCGCAAGAGTGAAACACGGCGGTGGTGCAGTGGTGATTTAGGTAGCCACAATGTGATGTTCTATAGGCCCCATGAGTACATTGCAAGGCTGTATTACTACCAAGGATTGTGTGACCATTTTAGTCGATCAGGTCCACCTCAAGGTACAATATTTGTTTCTAAATGGTGCTACTGTGCTCCAAGACATCAGCCTCCTGTTCACACAGCTCACATCGTTCAGGATTGGTTTTGTGAACACAAGGATGAAATGTCGCATCTGCTCTGACCACTCCAGTGACGAGATCTCAATGTTATTGAGCCTATAGGTCTACTTTGGAGAGAAGGGTGCATGGTTGTTATCGACCTGCTTCACTGTTTCCTAAACATGCCACTGTCTTGCAGGAACAATGGTACAAGATTCCCTTGAAAACCATACAGTATCTGTATTTATCCATTCCGAGCAGACTGGAAACGATTTTGAATGCCAACGGTTTTCCTACACTGTATTAGGCATGTTAATGTGCTATGTTTTTTGTGTTTCTATATTTTTGTCCACCCCTGTAGTTCATGGGTAGTTGTAACATTGTGTAAGCGCTCAGAGTAGCCCAATTTTCTGAGTAGCTTGCGAGAAACAGGTGTTCTCCATCACGATTAATATATAGTCGCTACTGTTATTGTCTGATTAAGACGATGTTATCATTAGATCGATCAATAAAGTTTTATTATCAACAGTTACTGATAAGGTATTTCACAAATCTTATTTCAACTGGATGTAATCCAGATCGCTTTTTTGTGGATTAATCTTGGTTGCCACACGTAACACTAGAGCTCTGTGGCCTTGTAAGTACACCGGACGAAATGATCGGCTGCTGATAGCCAGTAGTTGTTGTGTTGTGAGTGACAGTGTACTTTATTCGACTGTTGTATTAATGGATTTAATGTAGGCCGTCATCTGATTAGCGAGAGGACACTTAGGTAAGGTTGGGCCATACTGTTTTGTCACAAGTTTACTTCTTATCGATGTCAAGTGCAATCCCTTTGTGTATCACGGCACTTGACCGTGACCAATGTAGTGCGTATTTTGACCGGTGACTGATAGGTGTCTTCTCACAGGGGATAAAAAAGTGGCCTGAAACGGATGAACGCTCATTCGTTGAGTGTGCAGACAATAGCAAAGGTGAGTTCCATCTTTAGAAACTGAAGATTTCAGTAGTGTTCGGGTCTTCCTGAAGTGTATCTTAGAATTTCATTTTCATCCAATCCGGCCGCTATCAGCATTTACGTACATTTGTCTATCGCCTTTCACAGTTCCATAATCAAGAGCTGATGAAACGTTTTCATTTATAAGTTGCTAAGATATGGCGCGAATTTTGCTTTACGTCTTAAACAAAGGCAATTTGGCTTGCTGAAGCGACGCCGTGAAGTTGAGCTAACTCCACTTCTAAATTTGAATTTATTCTAGATTAACAATTTCATAATTTGTTTATTCATGAAAATGCTTTTAATAGAGCGCCCTCCACTACTCTATATCAGAATACTACCAAATTTATCTATCATTTTCTGCAAATATTTTTTAAGTTTTTGAAATATCTTAAGCGTTTACCTTGACTCATCGCTTCTTCTTATTCAATATGTATTTTTTATCGTACAACACAGATTTTTATTGAGTCACGTTAGACGTACTTGCAGCAGACTTAACACGATTATGGGTTTCAGACTTATCTATTTGTTCTGGTATTTTATATTGCAGACGTTGCAGTCTCAGCAGTAGGTATTATTCTCCATGTCAGTTTGCTTTAAGTTATCACTTGTTCGGCAAAACCTATGAAAGCGATAGTTTTGCCACGAGTTAAACTGAATAATGTTCAAGCCGTGATGTTACCTTTAATCGTAGTGCTCCTGAATAATAAGAACGCGTGTCTCTGGCAACATACGAACATTAGGGCACAGTGAAATCCTGGCTTATCTAAAACATAAAAACTTTTCTGATACTTCATGACCCAAGCCTCAAACAGACAGAATGTGATGCTACGTAAATCACTGTGCAACTGCTATCGAAACCATATGACACGACTCTACTTACATGCCTTACGTACATATTTTAAAAAATGCGTAACACTGTGTTGCCTGTAATAATATTATTTTTATTTTGCTACCCGTTTCGGTTCTGAACCATCAAGCTGTCAATGTACCATCATATTGTATTCTTTTAACAGTTTACAATTTTTCTTGACAGTTATGGTTTTCTGTGATAACTTATGTTCAAGCATGTCTGACATGTGATACATTTGTGATAATTTTCCTGCTGTTGACGATGGTTCAGAACCTAAATCGGTTGCAAAATAAAAAATAACATTATTGCAGACAGCACGGTGTTATGCATTTTTTTAAGTTTGTGCATGCTGGTGACCGTCGCCTTAGCAACATGCTTATGTATATTATTTGTATACAATACTACATTTCGGATGAGATTTAATAACAAAAATTAACATATTAGTCTTTCTACCACTAATCGTTCTATTAGTGAAACATGCTTCAAATAACCAACAAAAATAATATTTTAGTTATTTTATGCTGAACATGATAATGGAATGGTATTGAACTGAACAATAGTAAAACAAAAATACCTTCCACACTGCAGTTTCTACTCGTTTTTTAATTAAAAACATCTGTAGAGAATATAAAAACCTACCTGGAAAAAAAATTATTTTCATTAAATCATTGTTAGATGCTTTATATTGTTAGGCAAATGATCAGTTGTTAGTACACCTGAACATCTTTCTCAGCTTACTGTAGTTTTACTGATATTGATTGAAGATAATTTTTGAGCAGACTTCGTTCTCACTACTTGCTTTGTGCGATAAATATCTTATTTATAGGTTGCATTCTACCACGAGACAAATGTTGGTGAAATTATGAGCTAATTTTTATTTGTTTGTTTCCTGAGTAACAGTGACCAGAAAATCATGAGTCGGTGAACTGTCTGAGAAGCTCAGTACTACGTTCCTTCCGGTTCATTCATTCATAAATATGTAGGACAAAAACGTTTGAAACCTCTTACATTATTCACAGAGTCAGTTTCTTGTGCCAAATTAATTGTCGATGTTATTTCATTTGTAGTACACAACTGAATATGCTATTTTACTTGAAAATTATGGAAGAGTTTGATTGCATAGCGACTATATGATTATTTGCTAAACAACATTGACAGTTTCTTTCAGTGCTGTTCCTATAACAGAGTTATTTGTGCTATCCGCGAACAGTACTAACTCGGCCTGATGTTCTTTTAATGGAAGGCCATTCACAGTTGAGGGTACTTCAAATAGTAAGTTATACTTTATTATGGCAGGCCAAATAACTTTTATCGAATGCTGAACAAAACTTCAGAGTGACACAGATACGTAACACTATTTTTGAACATAGACGCCAGCTCTCTGTAAACAACGGTCGGAACGTTTGAACAATCGTTCAATTTCTCAACGATAAAAAACCACTCTTTGGTCGCGGATCCGTTCGAGAACCGCTGTGGGAACACACTCATATTTGGAAAAATCTCTTTCCCTCCCAGACGTTCTTTCAGCTTACAGAAAAGATGGAAATCGCGTGGCACAAGGTCTGGACTACCGGATTAGTAACACCCACGCCTAGGTCGAATGCACCAGTTCACTACAGATGGACGCGACTTTGCATTCCGTCCACATACCGCAGAATTTCACAGTGAGTCTATTTGCCCTAATTGTCTGTCTTGCATACTTCAACTTCGAAGTATGTTTTCAATTGCCACGCCATTTCGATCGCACACTGTGATGCACCTGTTAGCCGCACCGCAACAAAATGGTGCTGCTCTTCTTTGGACCTTCTACACCTACATCTACATTTATACTCCGCAAGCCACCCAACGGTGTGTGTCGGAGGGCACTTCACGTGCCGCTGTCATTACCTCCCTTTCCTGTTCCAGTCGCGTATGGTTCGCGGGAAGAACGACAGCAGGAAAGCCTCCGTGCGCTCTCAAATCTCTCTAATTTTACATTCGTGATCTCCTCGGGAGGTATAAATAGGGGGAAGCAATATATTCGATACCTCATCCAGAAACGCACTTTCTCGAAACCTGGACAGCAAGCTACACCGCGATGCATAGCGCCTCTCTTGCAGTGTCTGCCACTTGAGTTTGCTAAACATCTCCGTAACGCTATCACGCTTACAAAATAACCCTGTGACGAAACGCGCCGCTCGTCTTTGGATCTTCTCTATCTCCTCTGTCAACCCGACCTGGTATGGATCCCACACCGATGAGCAATACTCAAGTATAGGTCGAAAGAGTGTTTTGTAAGCCACCTCCTTTGTTGATGGACTACATTTTCTATGGACTCTCCTAATGAATCTCAATCTGACACCTGCCTTACCAACAATTAATTTTATATGATCATTCCACTTCAAATCGTTCCGTACGCATATACCAGATATTTTACAGAAGTAACTGCTACCAATGTTTGTTCCGCTATCATATAATCATACAATAAAGGATCCTTCTTTCTATATATTCGTAATACATTACATTTGTCTATGTTAAGGGTCAGTTGCCACTCCTTGCACCAAGTGCCTATCCGCTGCAGATATTCCTGCATTTCGTTGCAAGCGACTTTCAAAAAGGGTAGCCTGTGAACGAACATCTCGAAAACGGCGAAGCTGGTGGAATGTTCACGTGCTACTATCGTGAGCAGCTGCGGGCAGAGGCAGAAAATGGTTCAAATGGCTCTGAGCACTATGAGACTTAACAGCTGTGGTCATCAGTCTCCTAGAACTTAGAACTAATTAAACCTAACTAACCTAAGGACATCACACACATCCATGCCCGAGGCAGGACTCGAACCTGCGACCGTAGCGGTCACGCGGTTCCAGACTGAAGCGCCTAGAACCGCACGGCCACAACGGCCGGCGACAGAGGCAGGACTGTGAAACTACCACTAGGCGCTAAATGGTCGGACGTCAATGACTCTTCACAGAACGTGGGTTTCGGAGGTTTGTCTGCTCTGTGAAGCAGGATAGGATCTCTGCCAAAAGAGCACAAAGCTGGTGCACGCAGAAGTGTTTCGGAACACACCATTCATCGTACAGTATTGAACATGGCGCTCCGCAGCAGACGACCCCTACATGTTGACCCGACGACATCGTCAGTTACGACTGCAGTGGGCACGAAACCATCGGGAGCCGACCGTCGATCAATGGGAAAAAAAAAAAATAAAAAAAATGTTCAAATGTATTTGAAATCTCATGGGACTTAACTGCTAAGGTCATCAGTCCCTAAGCTTATACACGACTTAAACTAAATTATCCTAAGGGCAAACACAAACACCCATGCCCGAGGGAGGACTCGAACCTCCGCCGGGACCAGCCGCACAGTTCATGACCGCAGCGCCTTAGACCGCTCGGCCAATGGAAAGATGTTGGTTCTTCGGTTGAACCACATTTTTACTACACTAGGTCAGGTCGATAGTCGTCTCCACACACGCCCTAATCGAGGTGAACGGCGCGTCGAAATGAGCACGCGGTCGCGTTCTCGCTTCCCGAGCCCGTGGTCCCGGGTTCGATTCCCAGCGGGGTCACGGATTTTCACCTGTCTCGAGATGACCGGGTGTTTGTGTTGTCCTCATCATTTCATCATCATTCATGAAAGTGGCGAGCTTGGACTGAACATAAGTTGGAAATTTGTACGGGCGCTGATAACCGCGCAGTTGAGCGCCCCACAAACCAAACATCGTCATCATGATCGAAACGTGCACCGCGCTGAGGGCTAAGGGTAGTGGGAGCGGTGTTATACTATGGGAGACATTCTCCTGCGCTCGCATGGGAGCTGTGGTAGTAAAAAAGACACGCTGACAGCTGCAAACCACCTGCATCCCTTCATGCTTCCCCGACGGCGATGTCATCTTTCAGCAGTATAAATGTCCGTGTCTCGGAACCAGAACCGCGCTACCGTGGTTTGAGGAGCATTATAGTGAACTCACGTTGACGTCTCGGCGACCAGATTCGCCTGATGTAAATGCTATGGAACCCATCTGGATCGCCGTCGGGCGCCATCGTCGCGTACTCAAATCAGCGGCCCGTTATTTACACGAATTGCATGACCTGTGCGCACACATCTAATGCCATATACCTCCAAAAACTACCAACAAACTTTCTGATCCCTGATACACAGAATCAGTGATGTATTTCGTTCCAAAGACGGATAAACAACCTATTAAGTAGGTAGTCTCAATGTTTTGCTCATCAGTGTACTTTCTGAAGTTACTGCATAAGAAAAGGAGTTGATCCAAAACTGAGACACAGGTTGCATACAAGGCAAGGTCTCATGCTACATATATTGAAGTTAAACGCTGGTGGCACCCACGGCAGGGTGACCGACTTTTATTATCGTTCTGCTCCCGTCTCGCGGTCGTTCGGTTTTATTGTAGTGTTTCACAACAGAGATCGAAATTACCTAATACAAAACATTTTCTTCGTGTGGGCTACCACAGCCGTTAAATTTTTAAAGGATATTTTGAAGTTTTCCCACATTGGCTGTTTTTTTACAAGTATTCAGTTTACTGTATCTTGCACTATTGGCCGATTTCGGCCTTATGGAACATTTTCGAGGCAATCTACTAGGAAACAGGCCAGAGATAAGACAACTAAAAGTTTCTCTACTGACAAACAAAGATAATATTTTACAACGGACAGCCTAAAACTGTTCTTCCAGGTGTCGATGTGCTGTACAATTATCCTGTCGTTAAGCTGGTAGCCTTCTCTGAATCCTTGAAAAATAGGTGATTATCGAGTTTTTTCAAGTAAAATGTAAATTTATTCTAATCCTAACAATACAGTTTTATTTCTCTCATTCTTATCATTAAGGAATCATTTTTGTGTCCACACTGGATGCTCCCTGGATATAACCGCTGCACCAGTTGGTAGGACGCCTTGCTGCCGGAACATTGGCCACCGACGGGAATTCCCGAAGTTCGCCTCTTGGACCTGTAGTGAAATAATTTATTTTAAGTCGTTTTCAATATTATTTTATATCAATATACATACGATATTTAAAAACATTAACTTTTGACAAAAAGGTGACGTGTTGAAACAAATGTAATTTTCTTCGTCCTCAAAACCGAGACGAAAGCGTGTATCGAAAACAGACTTTTGAAGTTATCACAAAATGGCTTCCTACGCTGAAAGAGAATTCAATTTAGGATTCCGGTATCAAACTTCGATCAAAATCTTATGTACCGTTCTCAAGTTATGTTTCCCGCCAATTTGAAAAGTACGGTTTCTGGAAGAAAGCGTTAAGTTGAACGTACCTCCTGAAAGTGATCCCTGTACCATACAGCAATCGCTCGATACGTTTTTCATTCACTTTTGTGTAGACGTTATGACAGGCTGGCTAGCCCGATTTCAAGTTGGAGCACAATTCATATTTTCAGCAATGCCTGTTAGGCTCTCGTTAAATTTACATGCTGCCACACTGGCTTCAACGTCGACTATTTTTGTCCTCTGAATAGTTTTAGGCGACACTTTTTCACAGATCGCTCTGTAACTCAATAGCAGAGTTTCTAGGGACCTTGGGACGAACACTACATTAAAACAGACATCCCAGAGAACATTTTAAGTAAAAATAATTTGAAATTTTCAAAGAGGTATACCCCGTACACGACGAATATAGGCGATCTGAAAGTGAACGCACTTGTATCTTTGACCTGTTTCATTTAGACTGCGCTGGAAAATGTCCTGTAAGGCTGAAATTAGCCTGTTGTGCAAAATACAATAAATTGAATACTTGTGAAAAGCAGCCTTGGTGGAAAACTTCAAAATGTCCTTTAACACAAAATACTTCGTCATAACACTCTCATACTGCTGACACACACACACACACACACACACACACACACACACACACACACACACATATATATATATATATATATATATATATATATATATATATATATATATATATATATACCCGGCAACCACATACACCACATTTTAATTTTTACCTGGGACAATTGATGACATTGTCCTGGAAGTAAATTAAAACAGTTACTACCTCCGGTTCCGACCAAGATTTTCAGGAGGTTTCTCTTGGTAAATGCCGGAACTGCAAGTCAAAACTGGGAGTCCCTCTGCCTCACTACAAGCCTGCTGAGACGTTTGGTTGAAAAGAACCGCAGCCCCTTGAAGGGCCTATCCCAAAGTGGTCGCTCTGTTCTTTAGAGGAAAAAAGTCAGTTAAGTGGCCTGCAATCGACAGCGTCATAGAGTACGCTACCAACGCCTTCGTGAACTCAACGCCCTTGCACAGCTCTGAAGTCGTCACGCTTTGAGTCGATAGCAAGGCGGCAGGTTCGTAAATTAAATTCGACTGGTGTGACTGTGTTTATGATATAAAATATAAAATTAAACACAATTTGTGTGGTTTCGCATTGTCAGTACTTTAAAATATTGTTAATTGATTTACATTAATAACGTAAAATTACAATAACAGGCATTACACTGCAGTGTGTTTATCATACATAGGATACGCGTATCTTACATTAAACAACTTTATAATTAGTTTTCGTGTTAGTATACGATTTAATATTGCGTACATACATACGCATGGTGAAAAGAAATGATAAAATGCACATGAAAAGACAAGGTATACAATTTACAGAACATTGTTAACAGTTGTAGGACGACAGGTAAAAGACAAATATGTCAGCAGCGCAATTTTTCAGGAAAGACTAATAAGCATTTATTTGTATCGTTATACGAAAAATTTATTCTCGATTATTCTAACAGCGTACTAACGGAAGTTAGTAATACGAGTACGAGTACTTACAAGATAAGAGATGTGGCAACAAACGTTTTGAGTAGCATTTTAACATAAAATTAGACACATTACATATGACGTATTAGTAGCTGTTGTGAACTAACAGAGTTGTACCACATGATTCCGTAAGTAACTTAAGTTTCAAATCAGTGTTGGTACCTACATAAAGAGGCAAATAAGCGCCATTTACTTGTTCTCACATTTTTCTTGCGACTGTGCACTAAAAAAAATCAGGAGAGCACAAAAACGCAAGTGAATTTGGGAATAAGTATGGAACAGCATTACTTTACTAACCCATCATTGTACGAGAGCGTACTAGAGCAGAACCTAAAAAAAGAATAAGCCTACCTTCAATATCAATATCCATGCTTGTTGTACCTCTATAAAACATTTGGGAAGCTAGGCATCTATTAATAATTACCTACCATTGGACAGGTTGCTCTGATTTCACGAATAATTTGATCTTCAAGAAAATTTAGGAGGCAAACTGCTGTGTTCTTTATAATTTCCATACTTTCCATGTTTTTTCGCGTCTTCGTCTATCCCGCATCAGAAGGAAAGCAAAAATTGGCACAGATTCTCCTTTATAATAAGTAGATTTCCAGCCGGCTTCTAGGTATTATACTAATGAAAGAACACCAAATCTTTTAGAAATTCACGCTATTCAGCAAAATCCACCGACTCAATGGAACAGCTGATTTTGTTCGCACGATTTCTGTGCTAAGGCCCGTATTTATCGCGAAGACAGTGACACTACACGCGTCGAGCAATTAGTCGACTGTACTCTGTACCCTCACTAACAATTATATGTTGACGTACACCAGCCTTTCTTTTTCTGATCGGAGACATACTGTCCCAGAATCGAGTTGAAAAATAAATATGCTCTACGAAAAATAAATAAAAATTAAGAAAACTACGTACCACTAGGGAGTTATGCAAATTGGTCACAGATTAATACTTATGCGTGTGTCGATGGCAAATACAACGTTGTAAAGTTTGGCGGCCGATGGATGGAAATGTGGCGCTGACGAGCTAGCAAGGATGGTACACAGGGGACATATCGATACTAGGGTCTAAAGTCTTTGCAAACTTCATTCCGTGTACTCAGTTGGACAATAACTATGTCTCGCATACAGGTGCTTGAGTAATTAACGCAGACGTCAGCATCTGGGAGATGTGTAATAGGGCTCAAAGAAGTCGGGTGGAGTAGTCGGCGAATCGCTCTACATTTGAATAGGTGCGATGCCACTATTGAACGCCGCACACATTTTCAAGAAGGAACCGGTCGACGCAGAGAGACGGAATGTGAGGACCGAGCAGTCGTCAGAGAGGTACTCACAACCTCGCATCCATCATTATCATCGATTCGATGTGCAACTGGTGCCTCAGTGACCATAAGGACTATCAGAGGCTGAGCTTGCGCCGACTCCGTTCACCATTGTACACCAACAGGCCAGTCTGCGGGGGTGTCGACCACATTAGGCCTGGAATCTAATTGACTGGAATACAATAGTTTTCGGTGACGAGTCCCGTTTCGAACTTAGCCCCGATATCCAGTAAAGATAAGAGCGGTAGGTGGATCAAAACAAAGTGTCCAGACACTGTGACCAAAATGGTACTGAAACAGAGGATGACAGACTAAAGGCCGAAATACTAAATGTCTTTTTCCAGAGTTGTTTCACAGAGGAAGACTGCACTGTAGTTCCTTCTCTAGATTGTCGCACAGATGCCAAAATGGTAGATATAGAAATAGACGACAGAGGGATAGAGAAACAATTAAAATCGCTCAAAAGAGGAAAGGCCGCTGGACCTACACAGAGTACGCGAAGGAACTTGCCCCCCTTCTTGCAGCGGTGTACCGTACGTCTCTAGAAGAGTGTAGAATTCCAAAGGATTGGAAAAGGGCACAGGTCATTCCCGTTTTCAAGAAGGGACGTCGAACTGATGTGCAGAACTATAGACCTATATCTCTAACGTCGATCAGTTGTAGAATTTTGGGAACACGTATTATGTTCGAGTATAATGACTTTTCTGGAGACTAGAAATCTACTCTGTAGGAATCAGCATGGGTTTCGAAAAAGACGGTCGTGTGAAACCCAGCTCGAGCTATTCGTCCACGAGACTCAGCGGGCCATAGACACGGGTTCACAGGTAGATGCCGTGTTTCTTGACTTCCGCAAGGCGTTCGATACAGTTCCCCAAAGTCGTTTAATGAAAAAAGTAAGAGCATATGGACTATCAGACCAATTGTGTGATTGGATTGAAGAGTTCCTAGATAACAGAACGCAGCATGTCATTCTCAGTGGAGAGAAGTCTTCCGAAGTAAGAGTGATTTCCGGTGTGCCGCAGGGGAGTGTCTTAGGACCGTTGCTATTCACAATATACATAAATGACCTTGTGGATGACATCGGACGTTGACTGAGGCTTTTTGCGGATGATGCTGTGGTATATCGAGAGGTTGTAACAATGGAAAAATGTACTGAAATGCAGGAGGATCTGCAGCGAATTGACGCATGGTGCAGGGAATGGCAATTGAATCTCAATGTAGACAAGTGTAATGTGCTTTGAATACATATAAAGAAAGATCCCTTATCATTTAGCTACAATATAGCAGGTCAGCAACTGGAAGCAGTTAATGCCACAAATTATCTGGGAGTACGCATTAGGACTGATTTAAAATGGAGTGATCATATAAAGTTGATCGTCGGTGAAGCAGATGCCAGACAGATTCATTGGAAGAATCCTAAAGAAATGCAATCCGAAAACAAAGGAAGTAGGTTACAGTACGCTTGTTCGCCGACTGCTTGAATACTGCTCAGCAGTGTGGGATCCGTACCAGATAGGGTTGATAGAAGAGATAGAGAAGATCCAACGGAGAACAGCGCGCTTCGTTACAGGATCATTTAGTAATCGCGAAAGCGTTACGGAGATGATAGATAAACTCCAGTGGAAGACTCTGCAAGAGAGACGCTCAGTAGCTCGGTACGGGCTTTTGTTGAAGTTTCGAGAACATACCTTCACCGAAGAGTCAAGCAGTATGTTGCTCCCTCCTATGTATATCTCGCGAAGAGACCATGAGGATAAAATCAGAGAGATTAGAGCCCACACAGAGGCATACCGACAATCCTCCTTTCCACGAACAATACGAGACTGGAATAGAAGGGAGATCCGATAGAGGTACTCAAGGTACCCTCCGCCACACACCGTCAGGTGGCTTGCGGAGTATGGATGTAGATGTAGACGTGTCTGGAGACGTCCAAGACAATGTCGGGATACCAGCTCCACTGTCGCCCGCCGTACTACCCGACAACAAGAAGTGACGGTCTGGGGTGTCACTTCATTTCATAGCAGGGCCCCTCTACTTGTCATCTGCGGACGTTTACAGCACAGCGGTACGTCGACGATATTATACGTACCGTTTCGTTGTCCTTCATGGCAAATCTTGCTAGGCTTACGTTTCAGCAAGGTGATGCCCACCCGCATACGGCGACATTTTCTACTGCTTGTCTTCGTGCTCGCCAAACCCTGCCAAGGCCAGCAAGGTTGGCGGATCTCTCCTCAGTTGAGAACGTTTGCAGCATTATGGGCAGTCCCCCACAGCCAGCTCAGGACACTTGTACAGAATTTGGCACGATATCAATGAGGAGGACATCGAACAACTCTGTCAATCAATTGTAAACTGAATAACTGCTTGCGTAATGGTCAAAGGTGGACCAACGCGTTTTCACTTTCCCAATTTCTGAAGTTATTTCTCTTGGAAAAATCATCCAATTTTTCTGAACCTATGAACATTTGTGTGTACAGGTATATCACATCTATCGATTTCCGCCCCATTGGGAAAATTCCTTCGTGGTGCGTCCATTCTTTTATGTGAAGATGTATATTCCACCTCCTGATTCCGGCCAAGGTTTTCTGGAGGCTTCCATTGGATGTAAGGCAAATTCTTGGACTGGGAATCCCATCCCAAATAATTCCACTTGGGACTGGCGCTGCCCCACAACCAGTTCGCTTGGCGTTTGGCTGAAAGGTACCTGACTGCACATGAGCCATTAATCGGACAGTCACTTCTATCTCCAGACCGAGCGAGGTGGCGCAGTGGCTAGCGCACTGGACTCGCATTCGGGAGGACGACGGCTCAATCCCGCGTCCGGCCATCCTGATTTAGGTTTTCCGTGATTTCCCTAAATCGCCCCAGGCAAATGCCGGGATGGTTCCTTTGAAAGGCCACGGCCGACTTCCTTCCCCATCTTTCCCTAATCCGATGAGACCGATGACTTCGCTGTCTGGTCTCCTTCCCCGAAACAACCAACCAACCAACCAACCTGTTGTGGGGGTTGTGTACCACTGCGGGCTACGCCGGGAACGACAAATTGGTCTATTCTCCCTTTTCCGATCAATGTTTGAGAAAATACTCTTGGCTGTAACCGAATTATCGGGACTGGTCATCAGCTCTTAAATATTCCCGCTTGGGAGACCTTCTGCCTCATATTAAAATAACTTCAAACCTCGCAAATGCCACAATTCGAAACGCCCGATTGCATTTTCGCGAAACAGCCTAGCTTTACAATAAAGATTTCCTGTTTTCACTCCCGCAAAAATTACACATATCTTTACCGCAAAATATTAGGGATCAGCACCACAAATATAAAGTGCATAACAGTTTTCCTTTAAAATTAGTAGCGCAGCACATTGCTTGGCCCAGTGAAACACTTGTTCTTGTCTGCGATAGCCTGGAATTGAGCTACAATTCTTTTTGCGTACTCCAGTAACGATATTTCACTACGCTGATATTTCTCCCTCAATTCAGTAGAAAAACGATAATTTTCATGGTTACGTCTATTTATTTATCTTTTCTAATGAACTGCGTTTATAGCACAGATAAGTTTCGCTTTTCAGTTGCTTTAAAATTTCCATAAACTCATAGACAAGAGGATGGGGTTTGTAAAATGTCGCCATTCCTTATTTTATCCTACTTTCTGTATTTAAAACTGTCTTTAATAATAAATCCATTCCACGATTTTTAGAAGAGTTTATGAAATCCATTCTTTAAACGCTTACCGTGAAAAGAAAAAGGTAAATGCACTTCGACATCACTGTCGAGACTTCGAGTAAGTGAAACAGTAACTTTCAAATGGCTCTGAGCACTATGGGACTTAACTGCTGAGGTCATCAGTTCCCTAGAACTTAGAACTACTTAAACCTAACTAACCTAAGGAAATCACACACATCCATGCCAGAGGCAGGATTCGAACCTGCGACCGTAGCGGTCGTGCGGTTCCGGACTGAGGCGCCTAGAACCGCTCGGCCACACCGGCCGGCGTACCATGTGCCCAGCGGTCCTACATCAAGTGCTGGATCAGCACAAACGGACCAGAGGTGTCATGGGTTTTCTGACTATGGACTTTGCTAACCCGTGACGTCAACGTGGTGAGTCGGACCACAAATACACTGACGAGAAACTCTCAACACCAAGAAGCAGTAGTGCAACATAAGTGAAAGTCGGTAGCGTTTTTCTACATCTAAAAGGAAATGGCTATTCAAATTTTGCGTGAGTTGCGTTAGTAGCGCGACTGTGAGGACGCTAATCGAGTTTGCTTTAAATATATGTTGTAACCCAAACGGCCTTGCTGTGTTGGTACTGCGAACGGCTGAAAGCAAGGGGAAACTACAGCCGTAATTTTTCCCGAGGCCATGCAGCTTTACTGTATGATTAAATGATGGCGTCCTCTTGGGTAAAATATTCCGGAGGTAAAATAGTCCCCCATTCGGATCTCCGGGCGGGAACTACTTAAGAGGATGTCGCTATCAGGAGAAAGAAAACCGGCTTCTACGGATCGGAGCGTTGAATGTCAGATCCCTTAATCAAGCAGGTAGGTTAGAAAATTTAAAAAGGGAAATGGATAGGTTAAAGTTAGATATAGTGGGAATTAGTGAAGTTCGGTGGCAGGAGGAACAAGACATCTGGTCAGGTGAATACAGGCTTATGGATACAAAATCAAATAGGGGTAATGCAGGAGTAGGTTTAATAATGAATAAAAAAAATAGGAGTGCGGGTAAGCTACTACAAACAGCATAGTGAACGCATTATTGTGGCCAAGATAGACACGAAGCCCACGCCTATTACAGTAGTACGAGTTCATTTGCCAACTAGCTCTGCTGATGACCAAGAAATTGAAAAAAATGTATAATGAAATAAAATAAATTATTCAGATACTGAAGGGAGACGAAAATTTAATAGTCATGGGTGACTGTAATTCGGTAGTAGGAAAAGGGAGAGAAGGAAACGTAATAGGTGACTATGGATTGGGGGGAAGGAATGAAAGAGGAAGCCGCCTTGTAGAATTTTGCACAGAGCATAACTTAATCATAGCCAACACTTGGTTCAAGAATCATAAAAGAAGGTTGTACACCTGGAAGAATCCTGGAGATACTAAAAGGTATCAGACAGATTATATAATGGTAAGACAGAGATTTAGGAACCAGGTTTTAAATTGTAAGACATTTCCTGGGGCAGATGTGGATTCTGACCACAATCTATTGGTTATGAACTGTAGATTAAAACTGAAGAAATTGCAAAAAGGTGGGAATTTAAGGAGATGGGAACTGGATAAACTGACTAAACCAGAGGTTGTACAGAGTTTCAGGGAGAGCATAAGGAAACAATTGACAGGAATGGGGGAAAGAAGTACAGTAGAAGAAGAATGGGTAGCTCTGAGGGATGAAGTAGTGAAGACAGCAGAGGATTAAGTAGGTAAAAAGACGAGGGCTAGTAGAAATCCTTGGGTAACAGAAGAAATATTGAATTTAATTGATGAAAGTAGAAAATATAAAAATGCAGCAAATGAAGCAGGCAAAAAGGAATACAAACGTCTCAAAAATGAGATCGACATGAAGTGCAAAATGGCTAAGCAGTGATGGCTAGAGGAGAAATGTAAGGATGTAGAGGCTTATATCACTAGGGGTAAGACAGATACTGCCTACAGGAAATTTCAAGAGACCTTTGGAGAAAAGAGAACCACTTGTATGAATATAAAGAGCTCAGATGGTAACCCAGTTCTAAGCAAAGAAGGGAAAGCAGAAAGGTGGAAGGAGTATATAGAGGGTCTGTACAAGGGCGATGTACTTGAGAACAATATTATGGAAATGGAAGAGAATGTAGATGAAGATGAAGTGGGAGATACGATACTGCGTAAAGAGTTTGACAGAGCACTGAAAGACCTATGTCGAAACAAGGCCCCGGGAGTAGACAACATTCCATTAGAACTACTGATAGCCTTGGGAGAGCCAGTCCTGACAAAAATCTACCATCTGGTGAGAAAGATGTATGAGACAGGCGAAATACCCTCAGACTTAAAGAAGAATATAATAATTCCAATCCCAAAGAAAGCAGGTGTTGACAGATGTGAAAATTATCGAACTATCAGTTTATTAAGTCGCAGCTGCAAAATACTAACACGAATTGTTTACAGACGAATGGAAAAACTGGTAGAAGCCGACCTCAGGGAAGATCAGTTTGGATTCCGTAGAAATGTTGGAACGCGTGAGGGAATACTGACCCTACGACTTATCTTAGAAGAAAGATTAAGGAAAGGCAAACCTACGTTTCTTGCATTTGTAGACTTAGAGAAAGCTTTTGACTATGCTGGCTGGAATACTCTCTTTCAAATTCTAAGGGTGGCAATGGTAAAATACAGGGAGCGAAAGGCTATTTACAATTTGTTCAAATGGCTCTGAGCACTATGGGACTTAACAGCTATGGTCATCAGTCCTCTAGAACTTAGAACTACTTAAACCTAACTAATTAAGGACATCACACAACACCCAGGCATCACGAGGCAGAGAAAATCCCTGACCCCGCCGGGAATCGAACCCGAGAACATTTACAATTTGTACAGAAACCAGATGGCAGTTATAAGAGTCGAGGGACATGAAAGGGAACCAGTGGTTGGGAAGGGAGTGAGACAGGGTTGTAGCCTCTCCGCAATGTTATTCAATCTGTATATTGAGCAAGCAGGAAAGGAAACAAAAGAAAAATTCTGAGTAGGTATCAAAATCCATGGAGAAGAAATAAAAATTTCGAGGTTCGCCGATGACATTGCAATTCTGTCAGAGACAGCAAAGGACTTGGAAGAGCAGTTGAACGGAATGGACAGTGTCTTGAAAGGAGGATATAAGATGAACATCAACAAAAGCAAAACGAGGATAATGGAATGTAGTCGAATTAAGTCGGACGATGCTGAGGAAATTAGATTAGGAAATGAGACACTTAAAGTAGTAAAGGAGTTCTGCTATTCGGGGAGCAAAATAACTGATGATTGTCGAAGTAGAGAAGATATAAAATGTAGGCTGGCAATGGCAAGGAAAGCGTTTCTGAAGGAGAGAAATTTGTTAACATCGAGTATAGATTTAAGTGTCAGGAAGTCGTTTCTGAAAGTATTTGTATGGAGTGTAGCCATGTATGGAAGTGAAACATGGACGATAAATAGTTTGGACAGGAAGAGAATAGCAGGTTTCGAAATGTGGTGCTACAGAAGAATGCTGAAGATTAGATGGGTAGATCACATAACTAATGAGGAGGTATTGAATAGAATTGGGGAGAAGAGGAGTTTGTGGCACAACTTGACAAGAAGGAGGGTCCGGTTGGTAGGACATGTTCTGAGGCATCAGGGGATCACAAATTTAGCATTCGAGGGCAGCGTGGAGGGTAAAACTCGTAGAGGGAGACCAAGAGATGAATACACTAAGCAGATTCAGAAGGATGTAGGTTGCAGTAGGTACTGGGAGATGAAGAAACTTGCACAGGATAGAGTAGCATGGAGAGCTGCATCAAACCAGTCTCAGGACTGAAGACCACAACAACAGCAACAATATGTTGTAACGGTTATGAGCGTTAGTTACATTTGAGATTGGACGTGCTGCGCTTAAGCCGGCAAAGATGGCGTTATCAACTCCTCACTGAATTGAGCGAGGTCGTGAAATACGCCTAGGAGAAGCTGGATGTTCTTTCTGTGATATTGCAGAAAGACTTGACAGGAATGTAGCCTCAATACATGATTGCTGACAGCTATGGTTACAAGAATGTATGGTCGCAAGAAGACCGAGCAGCGGTTGACCACGTGACACTGACAAGGGGGAAGAACATGTGTTCGGCGTACGGCTCTTGCGCATCACACTACATCTGCGCAGCAGTTGCCACGCAGTGACACAACAAACTGTTTACAAATCGGTTGAATCAACAACTCCGAGCCAGAAGCTTTGAAGCGTACATTCCACTGACACCAGACCACAGCCATTTGCGACTTCAGCGGTGTCAAGCGAGAGCTCATTGGAGCGCATGATGGAGGTCTGCTGCGTATTCTGATGAAGCTGGTTATGTCTTGGTGCCAGTGATGGTGATGTCTTGGTCAGAAGAAGGTCAGTTGACAGCCTACAACCAACTTGTCTGCGTGCTGGACACACCTACCCTACAACTGGAGTTTCAGGGGACTGATGACCTCAGATGTTAAGTCCCATAGTGCTCAGAGACATTTGAACCAATTTTTTGGAGTTTCGGTGTGGGGTGCGATTTTGTATGACAACAGGAGAGTTCTCGTGGTTATCCCAAGCACCCTGACTGGAATATGGTGGTTCGACTTCTTGTTCTGCCATTCATGGGCAGCATGTTCCACGGAGTATCGATATGTTGCCTTGGCCTGTATCACCGGATCTGTCTCCAAACGGACATGTATGGCACATCATCCGACGACAACTCCAGCGTCATTCACAACCAGCACAGTCTGCATTGACCGACTAAATGCAACAGGCGTGGAACTCCATCCCACAAACAGTCATTGCATGGGGGCTTAATTAAATATTATGCAAATAATTTTTAATTTTTAGTAGCTGTCTGTCCGGTTGTGCAGTCTCGTAACCGGTTGGCCCTGACTAGTATTAGTACGCAATCTTCCTCTCTCCAAAAAAAGTATATACTGCTTATTGATTTAACAAAGTGTGTGTGTGTAGACAATCTTCTTCCACTTGAGTGTTCTAGTCTGCCATCTTCATCCCCCTTTTCCATATAAACCAACAAAAAGAAATACGCTCCTCACTTACTTTACCTCTTATCCACCAACACTCCAATAATCATCAGCATCACATAATCTTAATACTTCAATAATACCTCTTACGTCGATACATATATACCTTATCATCAATATCATTTACCTTACCTCTTGTCCACCAAAACTCCAATAATCATCAACTTCACACAATCTCAATACCTCAATAACACCTCTTCAACACGTCGATGTATATAAACCTTATCACCAATATCATTTCACTTCCATAACAACTCTTTCTTCTAGTCAGTCTCCTCGAACAAGTACAGATAAAATCCTACTGCAAACTTCAATTCATCATCCCATACAATCCGAAGACACAATGTCCACACACAACCTCTGTGTAATCCACCTGACCCAAATCTACTACTCATTATGAATTATAAAATACATTTTGGTTACCTTGTCCATCATTAAATAAAAGAAATGCATACATGACCTCTAACAGCCTTTAGTTTGAATAACTTTCAGTAAGTACGAGTACGGAGTGTGAATGATCGTACTATTTCACAGTGTGTACACCACTAAAGAATCATGGCAAAACAGAAGCAAACATGTGGAGTATTTCTTGTGTCAAGTGTCACTTGCTATTTCAATTGCTCACGAAGAATGCAGTGTAATAACTGTCAATGGTCTAAACCTAGTGTTGGTATGTCATGTCATTAGCTTCCTTCCTATTAGCATAAATTTATACAGCTTCCATAAAACCTCCAGCTCATGTGACTTCAATGAATGAAGTTTCTTGTACAAACGTCGTTCGTAGAATTATAGCAGTTCATTTTCTTATCTTAAAAATATAAGGCACTGAGCGTAAGCAAAACTTGCAATAGCGAGTAAATGTACCAGTAGAGAACAGAATGTTAACAAGTGGATGCAGCACAATCCCTATAACGAGGCTCTGCCAAGCGAACAATTTATAATTAATACCATAGTGTGACCCAAACTCCATGTTCGTACACTATACATCAGCATGTCTATATACCAAATTAAAGAATAGTTATGACAACAAGCAGAAATGTGTATATATGAAATCGCAATGCAGCAAATATATATATCTTACATAATAAACAGGTCATTAGCATCATATCAGCATAAGCAAATAAATGTTCATATGTAATCTTAATAAGTAAACATGAAGGCGCAAGCAGATAAATCACAAAGTATAACTTACATAAATAACCATATCAGTACAATTAATCAGGTGACAATTATAATTTAAATAAATAGGCACAGCAGGCACATAGTAAAAAAATGTGACATCAGTGAAAAAGCAGAGCAGCCAAGCGATTCATAATATACATAAGTAACAACCCTGTTCATTAATCAATCATTGTCAAAATCAGGTAACACAAAGTATAAATCACGTAATCGCGAGCAGCAAATTACGTCTAAAGTACGTACCAAAGTGGAAATATGTTACCTGAAAAATAAACTCAATAGTTACCTTTTTAGTTTATTAGTTTCTTCTTCGAAATTACATTCTTCCTGAAAATTTCTCGATAGCAAGTCCTCTTAACGTCGGACACACACAGAATTTACCTGAAGGTTTTAAATATTTTATACAACCGTATCCTGAAAAATACTGAACGTTAATAACATAATTTATTAAGTCACTATAGCTTTATACTGAATTTATTCGGAGGAATTAGACTGTGTATTTGTTTACGGCTGTCAGTGCATTCGCACTGAGCGCTCGATCAGCTGTAGGTACGCGTGACGTAGGAAGTAATTGTTTGCGGTCAACGACTGCCTTGTGCGGCGCGCAGACTTGACTGTTGCTTTGAGTATGTGCCGCCGCCGGAACACGGCGCGGTATCCTTGTACTCTCCGCGTGTTTACGTATAACTGTTAGTTTCTCAAAAGTATGTCATTCCACAAAAATTTTAACGTTCGATATATGATGTATTCCCTTAGAGCGCCGAGATTTAAGAGTTTCTACTTCGACAGTGTTTGCGAACTCTATATGGACCGTTATAAAGCAGAAAAAATTTGCGACACAAGCCTTTTCCTTTGTGAGACAAACGATGAGACTTAATTAACACCTTTTGACCAACTGACAAGATTTTTAAACGACCAGGACGTTTAGCTGATTTCTCTCTTCTAGCAGCCGCAGATGCAATATTTTGCAGAGCCAGGTTGACAACTTCAGAATGCCGCAGTTTCCGTGTAGGTGGAAAAGTAACGATTTCAGAAATGCGATTTGTCGGTGCTTTATTTTTTAATATCAATATAGGCGGTAAAGAAGTTTAATCATTAGGAAGTTCATTCAGAATGTTTTGAAAAATATGAAGATACTGATCCCACCTTCTGTGATTCTGATGATAATAAAGTCGACACAATTTATTGATTTCCTTCATCCATCTCTCTGAAGCGTTAGACTGACGGTGAAAAAGTGAAATGAAAATTGGTTTAATCTTACGACGCCGTAGAGTTCGAAGCCAAATTTTAGAGCGAAACTGTGATCCATTATCTGATATAACCTTATCAACATGACCCACTTCTTTAAGAAAATGTTTGATGAAAGTGTTAGATACTGAACGAGCTGTTGCTTTGCGTAAAGGTGTAAAACACACATATTTTGATGTAAATTCCACTGCTACCAAAATGTACGCAAAACCATTAGTAGAACGAACCACTGGACCAAACAAATCGACTGCAGCCATGTCCTTTAATTTCGCTGGAATGATAGGAAACAACGGTGCTCTGTGAGAAATAGTTGGCGGCTTAGCCTTTTGACATAATTTGCATTTGGCAACAACAGATCGAATACGTTTTTCCATATTACTGAAGTAGCAATTTTCTCGTAATTTATGAAAGCATTTTCTGGGACCAAAGTGTGCATAACTGAAATGTGTATACCAAATCAATTTATTAACCCATTCATCAGGAATGCAAACTAACCAAACAGAGTTGTCGACCGATTTTCGTTTAGAAAGAGTATCATTACGAACTAAATAATACTGTCTAATCGCTACGCTTTCCTTTCTCCTCCACTTCTCCTTAATGTCCTTCCAGATTGGATCCTTACTTTGCTTCTTAGCGATGTCCTGGAGCGAAGACGAAATAAAATTCTCAAACGCAACACCTTGAATATACATCAAACAATAATTGTTTTCTTTGCAGTCCTCTTCAGCACTTTGTTTCAAACCCATAGGTGCACGTGATAAAGCATCAGCAATAATATTTGAAGAACCCTGTATGTAAACAATACTAAAGTCAAATTCCTGTAGATACAGCGCCCATCGTGACAATCTTCCATGTGTTAATTTTGCTGACATAAGAAATTCCAGAGCTCGATGATCAGTGTAAACCTTAGTATGTCTGCCATACAAAAATATGCGAAATTTTGTGAAAGGCCATACAACAGCCAAGGCTTCAAGTTCCGTAATCGAATAATTCTTTTCTGATTCAGAGAGAACACGACTTCCAAATGCAATAGTTTTCTGTACTACAACGCCGTTTTCTTCTATCTCTTGAAATAAATGTGCACCTAGGCCTTTGTATGATGAGTCCGTCGCCAAACAAAAATCTTTAGATAAATCCGGATGTGAAAGAAGTGGAGCAGCAACTAAAGCATCACGAAGTTGTTCAAATTCTGATTGAGCTTCCTCATCCCAACACCAATTAAAATTCTTTGCAGATAGTTCACATAAACGAGGTGTGGTCAAGTCATCCAATTTAACAAAGCGTCTAAGAAAATTACAGACACCAAGGAAACTACGAACATCACGTTTTGTAGTAGGCGCAGCATAATTACGAATAGCGTCTAGTTTCTCTGGATCAGGAAGAATACCTTCTGTAGAAATACACTCCTGGAAATGGAAAAAAAAACACATTGACACCGGTGTGTCAGACCCACCGTACTTGCTCCGGACACTGCGAGAGGGCTGTACAAGCAATGATCACACGCACGGCACAGCGGACACACCAGGAACCGCGGTGTTGGCCGTCGAATGGCGCTAGCTGCGCAGCATTTGTGCACCGCTGCCGTCAATGTCAGCCAGTTTGCCGTGGCATACGGAGCTCCATCGCAGTCTTTAACACTGGTAGCATGCCGCGACAGCGTGGACGTGAACCGTATGTGCAGTTGACGGACTTTGAGCGAGGGCGTATAGTGGGCATGCGGGAGGCCGGGTGGACGTACCGCCGAATTGCTCAACACGTGGGGCGTGAGGTCTCCACAGTACATCGATGTTGTCGCCAGTGGTCGGCGGAAGGTGCACGTGCCTGTCGACCTGGGACCGGACCGCAGCGACGCACGGATGCACGCCAAGACCATAGGATCCTACGCAGTGCCGTAGGGGACCGCACCGCCACTTCCCAGCAAATTAGGGACACTGTTGCTCCTGGGGTATCGGCGAGGACCATTCGCAACCGTCTCCATGAAGCTGGGCTACGGTCCCGCACACCGTTAGGCCGTCTTCCGCTCACGCCCCAACATCGTGCAGCCCGCCTCCAGTGGTGTCGCGACAGGCGTGAATGGAGGGACGAATGGAGACGTGTCGTCTTCAGCGATGAGAGTCGCTTCTGCCTTGGTGCCAATGATGGTCGTATGCGTGTTTGGCGCCGTGCAGGTGAGCGCCACAATCAGGACTGCATACGACCGAGGCACACAGGGCCAACACCCAGCATCATGGTGTGGGGAGCGATCTCCTACACTGGCCGTACACCACTGGTGATCGTCGAGGGGACACTGAATAGTGCACGGTACATCCAAACCGTCATCGAACCCATCGTTCTACCATTCCTAGACCGGCAAGGGAACTTGCTGTTCCAACAGGACAATGCACGTCCGCATGTATCCCGTGCCACCCAACGTGCTCTAGAAGGTGTAAGTCAACTACCCTGGCCAGCAAGATCTCCGGATCTGTCCCCCATTGAGCATGTTTGGGACTGGATGAAGCGTCGTCTCACGCGGTCTGCACGTCCAGCAAGAACGCTGGTCCAACTGAGGCACCAGGTGGAAATGGCATGGCAAGCCGTTCCACAGGACTACATCCAGCATCTCTACGATCGTCTCCATGGGAGAATAGCAGCCTGCATTGCTGCGAAAGGTGGATATACACTGTACTAGTGCCGACATTGTGCATGCTCTGTTGCCTGTGTCTATGTGCCTGTGGTTCTGTCAGTGTGATCATGTGATGTATCTGACCCCAGGAATGTGTCAATAAAGTTTCCCCTTCCTGGGACAATGAATTCACGGTGTTCTTATTTCAATTTCCAGGAGTGTAATATGACCAAGAAATTTCACCTGAGAACGACCAAATTCAGATTTTTTCAAGTTCACTGTAATGCCAACTCCTGCAAAAATACGTAATAATGAATCCAAAATTTTGTTATGCTCACTCCAAGAACGTTTAGCAATAAGAATATGGTCAACATATGAAGTAATATTGTCACGAAGATAAACAGGTAAAATTTCCTTTAAACTACGAATGAATGCTGCAGAAGATATAGTAAGTCCAAACGGTAATTTCCGAAATCACTTTTGGGTAAAATAGTCATATCCGGTTATTTTTTACCGACTCTCTAGATAGATTGATAGTTGAAGAGTTGTTTTGATAGATACAAAGAATAGTAAAAGAGTAGGCAGCAGTGCAGAAAACAAAGGGAAATAGCACCACTACAGCTCGGGGCCCTGTGCACGCTACGGCACATATTCACTTAGTGTAGTGAATCCCCTGAGGACGTTAATAGCCGCACATAAATTCCAGTTTGTGACTTAGTGGCCAATTTGGTGGAAGTGCATACATAAATTGATCTAACCATGAACATGGATGTATGTCATTCTTAGAATTGCGAAAGATCTTACATTTCCGAACAGTTAAGAAGTGTTTATAGTCAATGTTTTCTCCTCGTGGCGACAAAGACCTACCGTGTCTGTCCCAGTCCGAATGTCGATTATTGTCAAGTTCGCGCGCCTGGCGCTCTCTTGTTGCATCTCGTAAATGAAACAAATTATTTTCTTCAAACCCCTCTGCTATCTGTGATTCTAAATTTCTTCCGCTGTCTTTTCCTACGATTTCGCCTTCAATTTGTTTGACTTGCTTTCGTAATGCCTCAAATTCACTTTTAACGCGTTCATTAAATTTTCCCTGATTTTCAACATGCTTATTTATGTTCTGGTACTCTTCGGTTTCTGAAAATGGCAATGGAGCTGTATCATCTGAATCTCTGTCCCCATTTAAACTAAGACTTGTCAATTGATCTGAAATCTCCTCAACTCTTTCCGATAAGTCACCTATTTTTTCTTTCTGTTTATTTACGTCTTCCGTAAGTGTCGCGACTCGGGATTCAGTATTGACACATTTAGTAGTTAACTGTTCATACTGTTGTGTTAGGTTATTTATTCTGTCATTTGGTACGGATTCCTCGATTCTTTCAAGTATTTCTTCCTTAACGTGTGCACGTTGTAAATTTAACTCTGAAAATTTTTGTACTATCACGCGATCTCTTTCTTCCTGTTCACTATCCTGTTCCTTTTGTCTTATTTCTATTGAAATTTATTATTGTGAGCATTCAAAATCGGTTGGACTTCTCTAATTTCTTTCTTTAATTCATCTTTCATATTTTTGAAACATGTCCCTATTCGTGAGTCTAACCGTGTTGCCAAAGTTTCCATCTTCGTTTTAATTGTTCCTATTTGTGATCCCAAATTTAATATTACACCCATCAACTGCTCCATATTAACTGGTTCAAAACTCTTTTCGTTCCTAACATTTCCCGCAAAATCAGCTTCCTTCGTCATAGCTGTAAAGCTATCTGTGTTCGATGCTATTCCAGAATCTTCTGTCGCTATTCTTGTATTCTGAAAATTCTTTAATTGTGAAAAGTTTTGAACTGGTTCTGGACTATTTTCCCTGCTTATTAAATTGTTTTCTACTTCATTATTCATCATACTGTTCTCCTGTGTTGGCGAGTTCGCCATGTTAACAATTTCATCATTCTCACTATCCATCATTTTTGCCTTTTTCATCGATCGCGTAATCATTTACAAAACATACAAAACTCGTCACTATACGAAAATTACACACAATGACACTATCTCCAACAATACCATTCACACGAAATGCTTCCCGACAAACACGATTAACGAACAATTGAAATCTTCATAATTGCACAAAATTGTCAAACCCGCATACAAGACAACAAAAATTAAATTCTGCCAATATACCATTAAAAGAATGACAAGACAACTACAAATGTTCATTACCAAATCTACACATGCAATATAGACTACAATTACTAAACTACAAATTACTGCAACAATACTACTGTCTGCTATTTTTACTATGAGAAGAATTCCAAGGGACGATCCGAAGCAGCGGTCGCCAGTGCATGGGGGCTTAATTAAATAAAATGCAAATATTTTTAATTTTAGTGGCTGTATGTGCGGCTACGAAGTCTCGTAACCGGTTGGCCCTGACTGGTATTAGTACGCAATCTGACTGCAGAAAATAACAATAAAGAATGAAAGACAATTTCCGTTAACACAGTTAATTAATTAAGTCCCCAGCAACTATGAAAGCTACGAAACAACAACTACGAAACAACAAAGCAGAAGTGTAACTGTTCTGTGTGTTGAAGTGTGATTCAACGTACACACCAGGCAAGGTTCTTCCTTAATACGCCAAGATGCTTTAAACGTCATTTACAATGAAGTAATTAAAAAAAGAGAAATACTGTGATTGCACATAGAAACCAGAATTACACTCTAATACATGAACACAAGCCAGATGCTTTGTTGACTGAACCTGGGACCAAGAGACATTGTTAGTCAGGAAATTTGAAAAAAAATTAAAAAAATGTGTTTTACCTTCATATATATATTGACGAAAAATACACTCTGATCATTACAACATCCCCATTCGAACAGCATCGGCTGTCTAGCCCATCAGAACAACTGCACACGACATGCTGACCACTAGTACTGCTATCGACATCCTCTCAGCAAGCACTCTACGACAACATCCGAACCACTACTTCCCACAACAACTTCTGAACTAGACTTGGCCATTGTTTCTATGTTTCGATACAGTGTACCGGTACGTGGAACTGTTTCAGTGTTTCGGAACGGCTGTGGTTCACTGTTTCGAAACAGTGGTGTTTCATCCCGCCCCTGTCTCGGGTAACCGGACCAGATTCGATCTCGAGCCAGACACAGAAACTGTATCGTTGTTTCAAAATAAGGCTGTTTCAGTCCACCTCTGCTTGGAACGGACTAATTGTATCGAAACAGTGATGTTTCATTCCGCGCTGTGTCGGACGAGATTCGGGCTCGGTATAGGTACTGAAACACAACATACCACTTCGTGAAACACTTTCAAGAGTGTCGAAATCTTTTTGACAAGCAAATAGTATGAAGCTTAAGATATCCGAAAATAAAGCTTCGTTTATATCTGACTGTCCTATTCCGAAATGGCGTAACATCTGCTTTATAAACACTAACCAAACAATAAAACAACGTATACTATTCACATTCAAAATAATAAATATGTGAAAATCATTCAGTTAAATTACACTTTTTTTTACATATACGTTTCTCTGGTCATGTACAGTAATCATATTAAGAAACGCAAGTAAGCCTACAACATTTTGAATTAAAAAAAGCGTAAAGTGTCAGTTATTAGACATATACATAAATTTGATGAAGGTATAACTGCAAGCAATCTGTTTGACGTATCACTGATAGTGTAATGGTGAACGGGAAGGGCTGGGAAGCATAGTGAATTTATAGTAACGGTTCGAAACACCTTAAAAGAGAAAGTTTTTTCTGTTATATTTTGTTATTTATTAGAATTATTTGGCGTTATTTGTGAGTCTATAGTCACTGTGCCTATTATCCACAATGATTCCCTCTGTGTGCATGGAAATTAGCAAGATAGGTATATTACCCATACTAACGGAATGTGGGAATCCCAGTAGCATATCCGTTGTTTCTGCAGTTTGCTCCCGCCTCCAGTCCGTTCATGGTGGCTCTTCTGTCTTCAGCTATGGCTGTCCTCGGCCAATTGAAAAGTATGAAAGTCACACGACACGGAAGCAGCTTATACAGCAGACATTCAAGATGATAAAATGTCTAGGTTTATTAGATTACAAAACACAAACTGTTTCACTGTTTCGAAACATCGTATCGAAACATTACATTGTACTGTTTCATTTGTTTCGAAACAGTTACGTGTTTCAGTTTGCCCATCTCTATTCTGAACAAGCACTGCCAGTGGAGGCGGCTTTGGCGCAATCTCTGGCGCTGTGACTCAGTGTAGCCACCTTTCAGCATCCGGTACCTGTACAACACACTGCATGAACGTTTGCATGCTTGCATTCAATATTCTGGCGGCTACACCAGTTATTAATGTACCAACATTTCACATTTGCAATGGCTTACCCTGTCATTACGTCAACCCGTGAGCTTGCAATGTTTATCGCTTAAATATGTTACCTAGACAAATGTCGTCTCAGAATTTAATTACGCTGCAATAATTTTTTTTTTGTGTTGTGTTTTTTTTTCTTCAGTGTGTATTGTAGCTATGCGTTTTTTGCCATCAAAGGAAGCCATAACTGTGTGGAAGGCTCTGCAAACAGTTTTGAAATAAGAGCATACTTTCATATTTTATCCGGGCTTAGGACTGGCTACCCACAAAGTATGTAGACCAGTTTAAATTTTTTGGCATTTTTCATTTTTTTAAATTTCTGCTTATTTTATGTCTACAACATTACTGCAGCAAATGATTAGACTTCTTGTTTTATTTTGTGAATATTAATTTCTCACTCATTTTTTGTACGAAAGCCGTAAATTTTAAACGTCTTAAGTCCCCTGAGTCGTTATACAGGGTGAGTCGCTAACTATTTCCACCTAGAATAACTACGAAAGTATGATAGCAGCTGAAAAGTTTGTGGGACAAATCTTGCATGGGACAACGGGGTCTATAATATGACGTTGGGTTTTTGTTGCTTGGTGGGGTCGCTTCATAGATATGAAGGTCAACTTTGTTTTTTTAAATGGGATGCTATAGTTTGGTACTTATTTTCTGATAGAGGCTATCGAGACGAATCCAGTGATGTGTAACAGTAAGGTCTTTGAAGGTCAACGAAGGTTAAAAAGGGGCATGAACTTCCACTTACAGAAGGTGTTCAAAGTGATGACCATTGGTGTCAATGCAGTACTGCAATCTTCTTATCATGGATTGAATGCTATTCCTTATCACATCGGCACTTATCGAAGCACATGCTCTGACAATTCTCTCTCATATATCGGGCAAATAGTAAATATTCCCCGAATACGGTGTATCCATCTAACGTGCCATTGACATGCAAACACCATTCGACGGTTTCGCAATACACCTTAAAACGAACGGTAAGACTAGTATCGGCGAATCAAGCGAATGTGAATGATGTATTCCTTCGAAGAACAGGTCGATATGCTTCTCATTTACGGAGAATGCCAACGAAATTCAGTGAGAGCTAGAGACTTATATGCTGAAAGATATTCTCAACGTGTAACAGTAAGGTCGTACATTTAAATTTACATTTAAATATTTACATTTAAATATGTGTATGATAAATTGAGAACAACTGCATCTTTAACGCGTAGGTAACATGTCCGGCAAAGGAAAGTTACTAACGAGAAAAAGGAAATTGGTACTCTCGATGCTATTATTGAGGTCCTTGTGTTAGTTCCATCCTTACCATATCAGTCTCCACCAAGAATTAACCGGTACAGATTGGATGCGTCGCATGGAATTTTGCCGATGGGCTGAACTTCAGATTCAGAGGGATGACACATTTATTAATTTGATTTTATTTACTGACGAGGCACCAATCACGAACCATGGAAATGTTAATTTGCATAACATGCATTACTGGGCAACTGAAAATCCGTGTTGGCTGCTGCAAGTTGCATACCAAAAACCGTGGTCATTGAATATAGGGTGTGTGATTCTGGAGGACAGAATTACAGAATTTCATCGAAGGAAATCTTAATGGCAGGAAGTACACTACATCCCTGCAAGAAACATTAGGTCTGTTATTGGAAGAAATACCTTTAGGAACAAGGAACAGTATGTGGTATCAACACGATGGGTGCCCGGCACATTTTTCGCTGATGGCTAGAAATGAGTTACAGAGACAATTTCCAAATCGTTGGATTGGAGATGTGTCGTGGCCGGCTCGTTCGCCAGACTTGACGCCTCTGGATTTTTTCTTGTGGGGATTCGTAAAAGACATTGTTTATAAAGACGTTCCAACTACACCTGAAGATACGCGAGAGAGAGCACGTGCTTCGATAACAGCCGAAGTGATAAGGAATACCATTCATCCCATGATAAGAGGATTGCAGCACTGCATTGGTACCAATGGTCATCACTTCGAACACCTTCTGCAAATGGACGTTCATACCACCTTTATGACCCTCGTTGACTTTCAAAGACCTTACTGTTACACAACATTGGATTCGTCTCGATAGCCGCTATCAGAAAATAAGTACCAAACTATAACATCCCATTAAAAAAAAAAAAAAAAAAAAAAAAAAAACAAACGAAGTTGACCTTCATATCTCTGAAGCGACCCCGCCTATCAACAAAAAACCAAAGTCATATTGCCGGCCAGAGTGGTCGTGCGGTTCTGGGCGCTACAGTCTGGAACCGCGAGACCGCTACGGTCGCAGGTTCGAATCCTGCCTCGGGCATGGATGTGTGTGATGTCCTTAGGTTAGTTAGGTTTAAGTAGTTCTAAGTTCTAGGGGGATGATGACCTCAGAAGTTGAGTCCCATAGTGCTCAGAGCCATTTGAACCAACCAAAGTCATATTGTGGCCCCCGTTGTCCCGTGCAACATTTGTCTCACAAACGTATCAGCTCTTATCATACTTTCGGAGTTATTCTAGGTGGCAATAGTTAGTGACTCACCCTGTATATTATTAATGGCTACAGTGTCTGAGTTGATGCACTACCTGCTCTTTATCACAATGTATGTCCTTCACACATGCATGCATCAAAAATGACAATACAAAGAAACAACACCAGTCTTTCTATGCCTAGTTTCAAACATGTGCAACAATATGGATTGTGACAGTGTGACATAAGGGAGTTTGGACCAGCATTTGGCAAGTGCTCGGATAGCGGAAGTTGTTGAAGCGACCTCTAATGACGAACGGGAAATCTGGGTTCAGCACAATTTTTCAATTGTCACAAGAAGCTGACACTAAAATGTATTCAACATATGTGAATTTATTTCAGCGTTATGTAATGTTGTAATGTCTTTTACCCCTTTGTCAATATCTATGAATATTTTCCTTCTTTTATGAAGAGTAAGGTGAATGGAATCTATTTTAATTTCAAATAAAGAATTTACTGCCTCGTCCTTCAGCTTATATAACATAAAGTATACGTTCGGATGCTATCGATTCACTGAGGAGTTTGGTTTCCTATGCCAACTTCGGCAGCGTTCGTGGTCCTGCGCCGCCGGTTAGAAAAATTCCACATTTCAATTGGTACTATAGGATTTTCCATCTATTGATCACACGGTCTGCGAATTTCATCTTTTCTCCAATGGACATTTTCTCCATTATTACCATCCACACTTCATCAACAGTGTTCGGCGGAAGATATGCCACTGCACCACACGCGCGGCAAAACAATCGGACTTCTTCTCTATCCCCGTATTGCTTCGTTAATCCCAGTTCCTATGTTTTCTTCCACAGACATCGATTGAAATGAAAATTGCAACCAGGAGAAAATGTTTCGGGGAACACTATTTTTACAGCTTTAATTGTAGCCATTCCAAAGTCTAGCACTGCCGTTTTCGGCGACCACCCAGGCATCTTATTTTTCAATCCACAAAGTAGTCTTTAATATGTGTTTTGACTTTCGTCTGGGACCAAAACAAATAAGAGAGGAAACACCTTCGTCTCTTAAGATATCAACATGTACGGTGTACAGTTGTTTGAATTGTTTCGAACAATTACCGGATGTCGCGTCCATAAGAAAACTCCCGTTTTCCCACAGGATTTTCTCCGCTTCTTCACGACCGAGCACCAGAATCATTTTGTCAGCAGCGGATTCCATTGACAATTACATTAAAAAAACTATTAGCTTTAGTTACTTTCAAAACTCTTCGCTCAGCGCTCAGTTGAATGTCCGAACTACTTGCAGGGTTCTGGGTCAACCCAATAACTTCCTTCTTTGCTTTACACAATGCAGTCTTAGAGTTCTCATATTTTGGAATATTTGTAACGAAATCTATACCTCTGTCTTTGTAATCTAGAAACTCCTCTTTAAAAATATGGAAAACAAACACTAGCTTTCCTTAATGGGCTCTTTTCCTGTATTTATGTATTCGTTTCTTAATCTGCACGTTTACTTCAGTAGGTGGGCAAGAATGTTACTGTTCAGCCATGATTATGCCATTTGCAAGTTTTAAACGTACTCGGCACTTACTCCGTTTGGATGGCACTTACTCCTTTCGGAATTCACCAATTGGTGTACTCATCGCATTTTCTGTGCACGCAGTAGCGATGGCCATTCTTGAGAAGACACGGCTTCCCTTCTGTTGTTGTAACTTTTTCCATTACCCACAGTGTATAGAACTCAAGTAATTTAGACCTACGAAACTATAAGGAAAGAAAGGCTGTTGGGGAAGGCACTGTCTGACTGAAGCATCCAATGCTGGTGAACGACTAGCGTAATTCGACAGTGGGGGAGGCTGCAGTCGGAAAACCTACGGTGCCAAATTGTTTGGTCGGTACCTGTGGCACCTACAAAAGGTCGGAAACTCCACGGTCGGTAAGTTCACGCAGTCAGCCAAGTGTTGCTCAAGCCAAGTCGCTGAGAGGAGCAGAGGTACGCTGAGCCCCAACACCCGAGACCACGAGATAGGCTGTAGAGGGCGTAGGCGTATGCGCGCAGCAGCTCGGCGGCAAGTCAGTTGCAGGTGCGAATCCTGGGGCCCAGGGTAGGGATCCTGCAGTTGGTTGAAGTCAGCTAGCAGATGGCCTCTCAGCGGAGGAAATCTCCGACCCAGCCGGGAATCGAACCCGGGCCGGTAGGCATGACATTCCGTCGCGCTAACCACTCGGCTAGCAGGGAAGGACATGTACCAGGTAACAAAGATGATGAAATAATTTTAAACACATTTAATGCGGCAGGTATAAAATCACAATTGTAAACTACTAGCGCTAAGTGAACATGAGCAATGTCAATATGTGAACACGGATTTGAAGGAAATACTGCCTCGAAAAGTAAGACTATCAACCACTCACACCAGATAGCATGCTGACCACTGGCACTGCGTAATCCCATGGAAGAAAGTTTCACTTTTGTTTAGATTTACTCGTTACATTTGATTGCAGAATGCCCTGATTAATTACGAAGAAACAACCACACAAGGGTAATTGGCAAACAACTGATGAGAAAAACAACAAAAGTGGTAAACACACTGTTATATAAGCCACTACCAGATGAAGTTAAAACCAAATGACCAAATATAAAATGTAAAAATTTTGTGTAAAAACCGTTTTACAATTCAAGTCACCGTTTTATCGCCTGCTTTTATTGTTTCTTTTCTTCTTACGTTTTTAAAAAGTCTGTAGGCTGTTGAGCAGCGTACTAAGCTGCTGCCAGCCCGCCCTCTTCGGGGGGAATCGAAATTCAATAAAAGAAAAAAAAATGTAAAAATACACAGCAATGTGATAAAAAGCAATAAACCGATAAAACAACATGATTCTGCGTAACATAACCGAACACAGTCGTGTGTTGCCTCTGCATATGCATGGAGATGCGTTACAGCTAAACAGCTGAAGCGTAATGCACATTCAGAATAACAGAAACAATAGCGATTGATGCAAGTGCATACCAAAAGGAATACTAGTAACAACAAAAGCAATGAATTACCAAACAGGATAGATAAACTGGGTAGACATTTTTATTAAAACTTAAAAAATGCTATTAAAATGTTATTTTATTTGCAACAAAACGGAAAGATCAATAAAGGTAAAATAAAAATAGAAATTTCTTCCGTGGGATTATGCAGCGGCATTACTCAGCATGCCACCTGTTGTGAGCAGTTCTTACTCTTAATTTTTGGAGGCAATATTTCCTACAAATGTGTATTGACGTTGTTCTTGTTAACTTGAGAGTAGTAGCTAACAACAGCGATTTGGTACCTGCACTGTAATGTGTGACGTATATTTCTATATCACATTTGATCTGGAATACTATTTGATTATGATGGTTGTATAAAACATTTTTTGACAGGTAAATTGATAACGGGCTAAGCCCGAAAAGCCTGATTTAATAAAGAACTTCAATTAACAGCTGTTGACTTTTTTAGCCACCTATCAGCATTGGTTATAATTTTCATGTCCTCCAATAGTTGCAGCAGCATATCAGTTAGGTATTGTAGATACCTGCGACTATTGAGAATTCCATCACTAAAACAGGGGCCAATGACGCGGTTTTTCCAAAGCACACACCACACTTTGACAGATAGAGGACGTTTCTTTATCAACGTCTCTCAGTCAGAGTGGACTTTCTACTAAACAGTGCTTATTACTAGGATGTGTTTCCCCATGTTTTCTAATCGATGCTTCACCCGTAAACAAAATCTTACATAGAAACATCTGAACATTTTGTAGTTTTCGTAGACACTATTCCGAGAACTATAACAGATTTTGAAAGTCGTTACCATGGAGCTGCTGATGGAGTGAAACGTGCAGTGGAATGTGGTACTCACAAACCATTCTTCGGCTGATCTCACTAACACGTTGAAGCTGGCTTGTAAAGACTTGCCAATTGTTTGTTACTGCTACTAAAACGTTACTTATGTATATGTCGTCAGTTGCTGTTCATTTATATAGGAGTAAATTATTCTCCATACGTCCAGTTTCTTGAATTTTTCTTTATAATGTTGCAAAGACAGGTCACAAGGGCCTCGCTAGACTAGGATATCATTCAGCATACAACCGCACCACTGGCCTGAACAATGCAACACAACTTGCCAACGACTAAAACAGAACTTTGGAAATCGTTTTTTTGTGTTCGCGTGAGGCCACAACTGATTTTGATAGCCCAGTCCAATACCTGTTTCCCGAGGATCAGTTTTTTTTACACAAATTGTATCTTATAGCAGCTGTTCTGATTTAATCAACACGATGAATATTATCAGTACCCTCTTAATACTTTCAGTGCTTTTAATAGAGAGAACAATTTCGATCTCCATATAGATGTTAGTGACCCCTTAACGAAGAGGTGAGGGAAATTTCTTAAGAAAATTTGTTTAAAAATCTTAAACTCGTCAATTAATGAGTGCAAAGTTGTTTTATTGTAACCACTTTGGCGATTCGTCTTGTGGAAAAAGTATGAAGCGACAGTTGGTTGATCGTTATTACACTCCACCGTGTTTGAGCCCTACCCTGTGCATGTAATTAGCAAATATTTTATCACCAGCTATAGACTGTATCGAGAGTCTTTACCAGTAAAAGTAAGAGCAAGTGTAGCTACGTGGCGTATACAGGGTTCTTGCCAATCCTTCTATTCTCTTAATTCAGTGAATACATCAGCACTTTTATATCTGTTTCCACATCACATCATAAAAAACACAGGGTGTTTATAAATGAATATCGGGGTTTGAACGCTGTATAATATTTATTACATTAAACTTACAGTTATAAATGATATGTCAAATGAAAGAGTAACTCAAACAGTTGTGTTTTCCACGAGTGAGTATGCGCAGCGCGCAATCCGCTAGACAGCGGTAGTAGCGAAGATGGCGACTAGTGAACAGAAAGCGTTTTGTGTTTTGCAGTTTGTAAAGACCGAATCTATAGTTACTGTGCAACGTGCGTTCCAGCTGAATTTCGGTTGTGATCCTCCAAGTGATAGTAACATTCATAGATGGTATCATCAATTTGAAGATACTGGCTGCCTTTGTAAAGGGAAGAGCACAGGACGGCCACAAGTTAGTGAAGAGACTGTTGAGCGAGGGAGAGAGTCATTCACTCATAGCCCAAAGAAATAGGTCCAGAAGGCTAGTCGTGAATTACAAGTTCCTGTGTCAGCTGTTTGGAAAATTTTAAGAAAATGTGTACAACTACGTCCTAACCGTTTACAGTTATTACAGGCTCTAAAGCCGGCAGATTATGGATTAAGTGCCAACTTCACAAACGAAATTTTGTTTCACGACGATGAAGATTTTCTGGATCATGTTGCCCTCAGTGATGAATCCACCTTTCACCTTACTGGACACGTTAACACTCAGATGTGTGCATCTGGGGCTCAGAAAATCCTCATGAGGTGTTTTTTGTGCCATATCCCGGCGAAAAGTTTATGGGCCTTTCTGTTTTGGTGAACCTACTGTAACTGGCACTTCTTACCTTGATCCACTAGAGCAATGGCTCTTCCCTCAGTTGGAATAAGGTAAGAACTTCATTTTCCAGCAAGATGGTGCGCCACCACACTGGCAAAGTGAATTACTCGATTGGTTGAACTTCACTGTACCCAAGCGCTGGATAGGCCGCAACGGGCCCAATGACATGGCTTGCTTTGCATGGCCTTCACGTTCACCTGACCTAACGCCATGTGATCTTTTTCTTTCTAGCTTCATCAAGGATAATGTATACGTGCCTCCGCTAGCAGCAGACCTCCTTGAATTAAGAAACCGGATTGAAACAGCTGTTGCCACAATCACTGAAGACACACTTATCAATGTTTGGGAAGAACTCAGCTGTAGACTGATGTGTGCTGTGTGACAAATGGTGCTCACATTGGACATTTATAAGGTTCTTGGCGAAACTGTTTGAGTTGCTCCTTCATTTTACATATCACTTACAACTGTAAGTTTAAAATAATAAATATTATAAAGTGTTAAAACCCCAATATTCATTTATAAACACCCTGTCTACTTCTCGTCAGTTTAATGAAAGAAATTGTAGCTTCCTGGTAAGTCCAGTACTTGCTCTTGTGCTTTATTCCACACAGATTTACTTCATACACATTAACCACTCTAAACCTGCAACATGGCAACACAACCACGACTCAAATGAAGTAGGGCTTTTACATGGACATGCTAATTGATTGCGGTACATGAAATCCTGCAGCCAGAGCTGCATTCCAGTGTCTACAGTATGTTGGAGTACATGACCAACCAAACTCGTAATCGTCAAACTGATTTGCAAACTCCGAATTTAAGAGGCCCATAAAGACCCACAAAAATACATCAGTCGTGTTCCATGGATCCCGTGGAGAACAGTATCTGTAAAATGGAAAGAAGTCAAAGATGTACATTTTTAGATACTGTACAATGAACTTATTTAACTACATTTAATATCACAGTACGAGATTGCTAATGTTAATTATATTATTTTAGGATTTCCTATGATTATACTCTTTAACGAAATATTAGGAGTTTCTGGTTTTTGGCTCTAGGTAATTTCTCTAATCTTCATTGTTTCGTTGTTTGTTAGAAGCTATTTCTTGTCTGCAAATGCTTATTTATTTGCTTTATTTTCTTTCCTCTAATTTTTATTTTTGCTATTCCTTTTTGGTTTTCGTTTTTTATCTGTCATGAAATTAATCTTGCTTACATTAAACCTCACTGATACTCTTCTAAAATATTTGACAATTTATTCACCATTTTCTGCAGATGATTTTCGTTGTCAGCAAGGCTGCACCGGTAACACTTTCCCTTTCACTGCATACTCGTCATGAGAGAGCAGACGAAAGGGCAATATTTGATCAATGAGAATGTTGAATTAATCATCCTGGTTCATGTTCACAGTATCCTGAACGAATGGGATGAAGTCTAGTACAAAAAAAACATCACAGAATTACCTCCAACTAGAACTACAGTCCTGACACTCTGCAGGTTAAACGCCGCAGTAGGACGTTGTGGCGCTGCCCGCCTTATATTATTTGAGAAGCGACAAAATCTTAACTCGCCGAACCACATTACACACGTCCAGTCAGATACTTACCAGTTACTGTGTTGTTTGGCCCACTGTGCCGCTGTGAGGAATAGCCTTTAAGGTGTACCGGACTCCAGATGTCCATTGTTTGTAATTCTTTTCACAATGTTCGCTCACGAACTGTTTGAGATGGACCTGCACTCATTGACACCAACAACTTCTGTCGGACGTGAAACAGGTAGTCATTTACAAGGCGCGACACTCAGCTCTGGTTCCAATCCGTCCTTTTCGCTACCACTGTTCTTAATCTGTTTTGCATGACTGCTAGTGATGAACCATTTCTTGTAGCCACATGGGACAGTCCTCGCTTATGCACCAAACAGTCGGGCAACTTCATTCGCAGTGTTGTCATGAACAGGTCAAAACACGATAGCTCCTTTCTGCCATGTCTCCACGTCGACCCACGTCACTGTTCGGACTCCTTACAGCTGATTTGCTCATACACTATCTGATCAAAATATCCGGACACCAATGTGTAACGTGGAATTGTGCGCTAGATGTCATGAGAAGCGGAACAGCCAGTATAAAAAGAGGCGTAAATTGTGGTGAAGTCAGCAGAGAAGCAATAACAGCAGAATGGTGGTCGGGAGAGCTCAGTTAAGACGAAAGAGGTGTATGCATTTGATATCGTTTGAGTAACAAATCCATCAGGGTTATTTCAACCTTTCTAATGCTGCTCAAGTCGACTGTCGATGAGGTGACTGTGAAATGCAAACGGGAAGGAACAACAGCAGCTAAACAAAGACCAGGCAGACTTCATATGATGATGGACAGTGACACTGAAGCACTGCGGAGGTTGGTTGAACATATTGTTGTTGTTGTGGTCTTCAGTCCAGAGACTGGTTTGATACAGCTCTCCATGCTACTCTATCCTGTGCAAACTTCTTCATCTCCCAGTACCTACTGCAACCTGCATCCTTCTGAATCTGTTTAGTGTATTCATCTCTTGGTCTCTCTCTATGATTTTTACCCTCCACGCTGCCCTCCAATACTAAATTGGTGATCCCTTGATGCCTCAGAATATGCCCTACCAACCGATCCCTCCTTCTAGTCAAGTTGTGCCACAAATTTCTCTTCTCTCCAATTCTATTCAATACCTCCTCATTAGTTATGTGATCTACCCATCTAATCTTCAGTATTCTTCTGTAGCATCACATTTCGTAAGGTTCTATTCTCTCCTTATCTAAACTATTTATCGTCCACGTTTCACTTCCATACATGGCTACACTCCATTCAAATACTTTTAGAAACTACTTCCTGACACTTAAATCTATACTCAATGTTAACAAATTTCTCTTCTTCAGAAACGCTTTTCTTGCCATTGCCAGTCTACATTTTATATCCTCTCTACTTCGATCATCATCAGTTATTTTGCTCCCAAATAGCAAAATTCATTTACTACTTTAAGCGTCTCATTTCCTAATCTAATTCCCGCAGCATCACCCGATTTAATTCGACTACATTCCATTATCCTCGTTTTGCTTTTGTTGATGTTCATCTTATATCCTCCTTTCAAGACACTGTCCATTCCGTTGAGCTGCTCCTCCAGGTCCTTTGGTGTCTCTGACAGAATTACAATGTCATCGGCGGACCCCAAATTTTTTATTTTTTCTCCATGGATTGTAATTCCTACTCCGAATTTTTCTTTTGTTTCCTTTACTGCTTGCTCAATATATGGTCGAACATAATCGCATGAAAACAGTATAAGGAATCACTCGTGAGATCCAAAGTGATACCAGCAGCCCGGCTCACAGGATGGCTGTGCGTTGAGAGATAAAAGAAAGGACTAGAATGGTCGAACAGCTACTCGTAAGCTACACATTTCTATAGACAGTGGTAAGTGACGCTTGGGATGACGTAAAGAGCGGCGTTGCTAGACAGTGGGTGACTGAAAGCGAAAAATTTGGAGTGAGTAATCACGCTGTACTAGAGAATATAGTAGAGAGTAACAATCCAATAGAAGGGTTTGGGTTGGTATATGTCAGTAGAACGTTACCTGTCATCGTGTGTAGCGCCAACATGAAGTGCGGAGGAAGAGACATTGCAGATGGCGATGTTTTCCGCGGTTACGGTGTGTTCCTCTTATTGCGCTGAAGCAAACTCTAAATGCTGAAGGGTATGAACACATTTTATAGCTTTGTGTATGTGTACAGTAGAGGAACACTTCGGAAACGGTAATTTTTTGTGCCAGCTTCACAGTGCACCCTGTCGTAAAGCTGCATCTGTGATACAATGATTTGTGGACACTAACATTCCTGAAATGGACTACCTGCCCAGAGCCCTGGTCTGAATCCAATGGAAAACCTTTGGGACGAGTTAGATCTTCGAGTTCTCTCCAGACCCTAGTGTCCAGCATCACTACTTTCGGTTGTTTAGGCTTTTGAGGAATAATGGGCTGCCCTTTCTGCACAGACTTTCAAGACAACTCACTGGAAGTGTCCCCAGAAGTGTTGAAGCCATCATACCAGTGTGTGGTAGACACATCCCATATCAATGTTCACTAATAGGTGTCCAGATACTTGTGATCAGATAGTGTACACCCCATTTCATTGCCATGACTCACGTGGAATGTGACATGACCGTCTTATATCAGTTCTAAACTATCTAGAGCGTTCCTAAGAGATTGAGTTGCTCTTTTGAGAAGTAGCGTAACATTTCGTCTGTAAAACTTATGGCAATGAAGAACCTTCGTGCCTTACCACCATTCTCATTTTTGCTTTACTTATGCTTTCATTAGTTTGCACAGCTATTGGTTGGTTCCCGAGTTTCTACATTACAACTCACTTTGGTGCCCAGATGAAAACCGTAGCAGCAACAGCTGCCGTGGCGCTGCTGGTGGCGCTGGCGTCGTCGCCGACGGTCGCGCAGAGGCTGCCAGGAGAGAGTTTGCCTCGCTCCTACAAGGTCACGCTGGCGCCCAACCTCAACGAGGGGTAAGTGCTCGGCACTTTCCGTTTGCTTTTAAACTTCCTGACGTGTTGGTTTCGGAGGGAGTGAGCTTCCTGGATAAATTTCACTTTATTGTTTGAGGTGCATATGCGTTTCTCTGCAGCTAATTCACACAAATATTCCATGTTCTCATTAGCTGGAAGCATTTAATTCAAAGAACAGTTTTTCCTTAATTACACTGAGATACACTCTAGGACGAGAAAAACTATTCATCAGAAAGAAAGTAAAATGGGACAGTAATCGGTAGATGTCAAGTACATTTAAAAACAAACAAATTATTGCAGTTTAAGAAAAATTGGATGGTTTATTGAAGAGAAAAACCTTCGAAAATTGAGCAGTGCAAGAACGTGTTGGTCCATCTTTCCCTCCGTGAAAGAATTTATTCGTCCTGGCACTGATTGATAAATTTATTGAGGTCCTTCTGAGGGATACTGTGCCACAGTCAGACTAATTGACGAGTCAGATCGTCAAAATCCCGCGCTGGTTGAAGGGCCCAGCACACAATGCTCCAGCCAACGTTCTCAATTGCGGAGAGATCTGGTGACTTTACTGGCCAAGGTAGGGCTTCGCAAGCATGGAGACAAACAGTAGAAACTCTCGCCATGTGTGGGCAGGCATTATCTTACTGAAATGTAAGTCCAGGAGGGCCTGCTATGAAAAGAAATGGGACCTTAGACCATTAATCCTCGCTGTTGGGCAGTATGGTGGCGAATGACAGTCAGATTGGTAAGGTCAGTATCCACCTTTGTCCAGGGCATCTCCAGACACATCTTTGGCATGGAATCTTACTAAATGGAGTAGAATTGTTTTCAGTGAGGAGTCCCACTTCGAAGTGAGCCCAAATGACAAGTGATGATGTGTGTGGAGATGCCCCATATGTGTGTGAGAGTTTTTGTCTGGGATCACCCCTAAAAACCCCTGGATCAACGTAAACCAAATTTGGCACAGAAGTGGAAAGCTATGTGATGATCGTCACTATGGGACTTCTAATCTCTTAACTTCAATAGGAGTGGAGAAGGACATAGATGTGTTTTTTCCAGTGCCTAGCACATAGGCTGTCCTATAGGAAAGGCAGATTGTGCAGCCTGCCTTATCGACCTGCTTTTCAGGGCAGCCTACATGTGAGGAGCAAGATACTGTTTTTCCCACCCCATATGTAGGCTGTCCTGCACGGCATGTATGCTGTGTTGGATTAGTACGGACCCGTCTTATCGACCTACTTTGCAAGACAGCCTGTATGTTGGTGATAAGAAATGGTTTCAGAGCTCTACATGTAGGAGAAATGTCTAGGGAAAGATAGAGGCAGGAGGGGATGAGTATAGAGAAGGGGAAGGGGGTGGGGATGGAGACAAGGGGAAGAGGAGAACGATGGAGAGTGGATGGGCAGAAAAAGGAGGAGGAGGAGAATATGGAGGGAGGGGGTGGAGAAGATGGTCAGAGAAAGGGGTGGAGGAGAGAGATAGAGAGAGGGAGTAGGAAGAGAAAGATGGGAGGAGGAGACAGATGGGTGGGCAGTGACATGGAGGGAGAGGTGGAAACAGAGAGGAGTGAGGAGTTCTCGTTGCATTATGGTCGTCAACGATACTCATTCATGCTCCTATAACATGTTTTCTACTGCCATCCAATCACATTCCATGATTTAACATCTTTTTTCTTGGTATCCAGTAAATGACTTCCTTGGTCCACCCTCCTCCACCTCATTTTCGTTACTTCCATTCCAATCTGTTATCTGATTGATTTTTTGGTTTTATATGATTCTTGAATATTCTCAAAACGTTTCTCACCATTTCTCGGTGAGCAACCCACGATATTTGAGTAGTTTCCGCATTACAATTCGATGTCTCATTGACCTAAGTCAAATCTTTTAATGCATGCACATCGCAAATATTATATCCACAAACATTGGTATCTTCCTTTTGAAAACTATTTAGCTAACCAAAAGTACAGCAAAACAATTTTAGAGTCCTCTTTTCTTGTCCATCTGGTGATATTCAACTATTCTAGATACAAAAACTCATCAACATGCGCTACGACTTTATTATTAATTTGGGTTGTTATCGATGCATTACTTATCAGTTACTTTAATTTTATTATAATCGATTCTCTGGATTACTTTAAAATTCTCTCTGATAAATACCCCCATTCATTAGTGAATGGTGTAAAGCAAAACTTGTGGATCCTGATTCTGAAGATTTGATATCTGTATGATTAACATGTGTTTGGTGTCTGTTATTCATAAAACAGAGTCATAAAAATGTCTATGGAATTGCATTGAAAAGACGCAAGAGAGTGTTAAAAGATTCATCTGTACTTTTCAGTATGATATATGATTGTTGGAAGTAGCATATGTGGTGAAACATGTATCAGTGCTTTGCAAAGAAGAGTAATCAATGCGATAAACAGCATGGGAAGAAAACACACTAATAACCAACCGGTATAAAACACAAAAGCACGTTGAGTAAAAGCCTTAAAAGGTATTGAATTGGAAAAACACACAACAGTTTTTGCTGACTAGAAACAATATAAAAAAATCCACTACGGTGTACATTAACAGCCTTGCTTGATTATAACCAAATATACATAAACACAAATTTATGTAAGTTACAGCTTCCAGATGAGCAGGAATTCTTTATGTAATCGACTAGTTCTTTCCACGAGGCAAAAGGAATTTCTCTTGTTTCTTAGAGTACCCTTTACATGTGAGTCTAGTAATACTAGTTATGGCAGGCAAGAGAATGGATGAGGTCTTAGTGCCTTGCATTTTAAACAGTACAGCCATTGGTGCCTTAGACTTTTACAGACATAGCAGAGGCTAACAGTCAAATAACCCGTAGGTAAGCTGGGAGGAGAAAGAAGCAGTCCGAACCACAGATTTACTCTGACTCCCCCCCACCCCCTCCCTCTCTCGTCCTCAAAAGGGGACAAACGGACCACCCTTTCTAATATTACCACCATCCCGCGGGTGGACAGACGAGAATGAATGGCGGGAAACCCTCAAAATATACGGCTGGTATAATTAACAAGAATAAGTAAATTGAATTCAATTAAACTTCATAAAATCTGTTAACAATCAATACTCATCTTCTGGTACGTTACGACTCCCAGGACTGAACCAACGCAGCACCTCCAAATACTCTGGCGAGCCGCCCGCTGCCAGCAGGTTCAACGGACGCATGAAGGCGCGCCGATTTTCAGAACCTCCTCACCGGTCGACAGCATACTTCCGAACTGCAAATTAGACCCCTCGCGCACCCACGCTCAGGAAGATTCCTTTCGCAACGAGCAGTTAACGCCCCATACCACGGAGCCGCTGCTCGCGTCGCTTACGCTGATGCCGCGGTCTGCGTGCTGTCCCCCTAGCACCGGCAGAGAAGTCGCTTCTTGATGCCCCAACTGCCAACTCTCGACGGGAGTCCATACAGCCGCTTATTAAACCCACACGAACAGCCCACCTTCCCCCTTTCCCGCTAGAGGGAGACACCGAAGCCTTCAATTGCGACAACGGCACCACCGCCAGAAAACGGAGGGCGACTGCTTCACGCTACGCGCTAAGGCGCGCTTTACAAAGCTAACTTTACTACGGCTCAATGTTACCTGAATGTTGGTCTTCTTGAAACTGTTAGCTACCTTCTCAACAACATTCCCCAGGTATGGCATGCTGGTATATTTTATATTCCCGTGAATATTTTCAAATTAGAATGTGTCCTTTGTTAATTTCCTGTGTTTTATGACAAGTTACAGAAAATGTTATTTGGCACTGCGACGGAGGAAACCATGTAAAAAGGGTAGAAAACCTTAATGTGTAACCAAAGGAGCTGTTATTTTGTACACAATAACAGAATATGTATAAATACATTCATAACTGTTTTCGGATATACACTGAGATGCTGAAAGTCGTGGTATAGCGATATGCACATATACAGATGGCGGTAGTATCGCGTACACAAGGTATAGAAGGGCAGTGCAATGGCGGAGCTGTCATATGTACTCAGGTGATTCACGTGAAAAAGTTTCCGACGTGGTTGCGACCGCACAGCGAGAATTAACAGACTTTGAACGCGAAATGTTAGTTGGAGCTAGACGCATTCTGTTTCGGAAATCATTACGGAATTTAATATTCCGAGATCCATAGCGTCAAGAGGGCGCCGAGAATACCGCATCCAGGCCATTTCCTCTCACCACAGGCAGCGCAGCGGCCGACGGCCGTCACCTAGCGACCGAGAGCTGTGGCATTAGCGTAGAGTTGCCAGTGCTAACAGACAAGCAAAACTGCGTTAAACAACCGCAAAAAAGCATTATGGGACGTTCGAGGAACGTATCAATCAGGACATTGCGGCGAAATTTTGCGTTAATGGGCTATGGCAGTAGACAACCGAAGTGTGTTGCTAACTGCACAATATCTCCTGCAGCGCCTCTCCTGGGCTATTGACCATATCGATTAAACCCTAGACGACTAGAAAACAGTGGCCTGCTCAGAAGAATATCGATTTCAATTGGTAAGAATTAATGGTAGGGCTCGAGTGCCCCGCAGACACCATGAAGTCATGAACCCAAGTTGTCAACAAGGCTCTGTGGTGGCTCGATAATAGCGTGGTCCTCGGGTCGGACTGATCCGGTCATTGACTCGAAATGGTAATGTTCAGCTACTTGGAGGCCATTTGCAACCATTCATTGGCTTCATGTTCCCAGACAGCGATGGGATTTTTATGGACGACAGTTCACCATGTCGCAGGGCCACAATTGTCCGCGATTGGTTTGAAGAACTTTCTGGACAGTTCAAGCGAATTATTTGGCCACCAAGATCAGCCGACATGGCTCCCATGGAACATTTATAGCGCATAATCGGGAGGTTATTTCGTGCACAAAATTCTGCTACGGTAACACTTTCGAAATTACGGACGACTGTACGGGCAGCATGATCCAATATTTCTGCAGGGAACTTACAGCGACTTGTTGAGTCCATGCCACGTCGAGTTGCTGCACTGCGCCGGGAAAAAGGAGATCCGACACGATTTTATGAGGTGTCCCATGGCTTTTGACGCCTCATTATACCGGGTGAAATGCGTGATTCTGGTTTTGTAACTGCTACCGTGATGGGTGAGAGGTACGCCGATATGTTACAGAATCGAATCATCCCCAGCCTGGCTGATAAACACCTGCTGGAACGTACGATGTTTATGCAGGATGGCGCTCCCCATATTGCTAGACGCGTGAAAGATTTGCGCGCGTCGTTTGGTGATGATCGTGTGCTCAGCCGCCACTTTCGTCATGCTTGGCCTCCCAGGTCCCAAGACCTCAGTCTGTGCGATTATTGGCTTTGGGGTTACCTGAAGTCGGAAGTGTATCGTGATCGACCGACATCTCTAGGAATGCTGAAAGACAACATCAGACGCCAATGCCTCACCATAACTCCGGACATGCTTTACAGTGCTGTTCACAACATTATTCCTCGACTACAGCTATTGTTGAGAAATGATGGTGGACATATTGAGCATTTACTGTAAAGAACATCATCTTTGCTTTGTCTTACTTTTTTACACTAATTATTGCCATTCTGAACAGATGAAGCGCCATCTGTCGGACATTTTTTGAACTTTTGTATTTTTTTGGTTCTAATAAAACCCCATGTCATTCCAAGCATGTGTGTCAATTTGTACCTCTCTATCTACATTATTCCGTGATTTATTCAGTTTTCAAAATTATACTGACTTTTTGATCACCCGGTACTTTGGCCATCTTCAGATCAAATTTGTCGCAGCCGGCATTTGGTGAACAATGCATTCACACCATTCGTTGTCATCAGTTGAAAGCAACTCTTTATTTGCCAAATGCCTCCTACAATATATAGAATCTGAAGATGACCAAAATATGACCAAACCGTTTTATAATTGTAGGCATATTCTGCGACTGTGTCTAAAATGTCAATTGTATATTATTCGTAAATCACTTTTCTCCACAGGTAGAAAGACATTTTCTTTCCAAAATTGTCTGAATCGTCATCATATATGAATGAAATAGAAATTATTTGTGATCGAAGGTGGAGCTTACATGTACTTTCTTTTAAATTACCATGCACTCCATTATTTATTTCCTACCTGAATCGATCTTGCTTTTAGAGCAACTGTGGTACATTTCCGTCAAAGCACTGAGGATGTCACTATGCTTCCAATAAGAAAGCTTCGATTTTACAGAATGGAGTTCTTTGTCTTTGCCAATTAACATTTTGTTGCAAGATATGTAATGAACTGAACAGAATGAGACGCCCGATTTTTTTTTTCCTAGGGAAAATCCGTTCAGATTTTACGGCTCTACCTTCATAGAGGTGGAAGTTCTGCGCGACACGACCACACTCACGATGCACGCAGACGTCGGCATAGTTATTTTGTCCGTCATCTTGACCAATGGTACCCTCATCGGCGCCAGTCATGAACCGCTGCAGGACGGCAGCAATTTCCTCGTCATCACCCTCCAAGAACAGGTGAGTGTCTCCACAGAATTTACAAAAACTAACAGCGCTCTAACCTGTGTAGTTCAACGAAAATTCAATCCAGTCTAAAAAATGTTTGCTACTACGTAATTTTAGGTACTTCTCCAGAACATTAAAAATGTAATTAATTATCGTTTTCCATAGCCACCCATTGAGCGTGTTTGATTGACGATCTAGTTCGCGAAATGACGACGTAAGCCAGGCTCAGTCGAACACGTGCGTTGAATTCTTTGCCTCTGATATGATAAACAAACCAGCTGAAACATTCAGTGGGAAATTATTTTACATTATAGTACAAGAACGTACTACAGCACAACAACGAAGTTCAAACTACACACTAAAACACAAACAATGACAAAGTAAAGCAAAATCGTACAGCATTAATTGCTGGAAGACCCCGAAGGTCAGGTCCAGCTGCCTAATTGGAATGTTTTTCCCTATCCTTCGCGCACGCTGGCAATTTTCCTTTTTGAAGTATGAGACTGGTGTGCGTACGTGCATCTGTTAAGTGTAGATCACTGTAACGTGTGTGTTTGTGTAATGTCATGTTCATGCTGGAGAGAAGGGAGAGGCTGAAACCCGGTGCCAGCACATAGCCTACTCCTCTCGAATAGAACCATAGGGAGGGGGGGGGGGGGGGCGCCTTGTCCCCGTGCGGCGGACGGATCACCATCAAGGCCATATACTCTCACTTCATGAGACACTGCGGAGGAGTTAGGCATTTAAACCAGGATGTTGGCCCAAAGCCTGGTGATAAGAAACTTCACGCCACCACCTCTACTCCCCCTGCAGGCCAAACACCAGCAGTAAAAATTTCGTCCCCCACTAGGATTCGAACCGGCTTACCTGTGGCTCGAGCGCCAATGCAGAGTCTGGCGTTTGCATCACCGAGCACGCTGGCGTGTTCAACAATAAGAGTCAAATAGATTTCTCAAAGGACGAAATATGCAGAAAATCTCCTTAGCCAGTCCGCAGCTCGTGGTCGTGCGGTAGCGTTCTCGCTTCCCGCGCCCGGGTTCCCGGGTTCGATTCCCGGCGGGGTCAGGGATTTTCTCTGCCTCGTGATGACTGGGTGTTGTGTGATGTCCTTAGGCTAGTTAGGTTTAAGTAGTTCTAAGTTCTAGGGGACTGATGACCATAGATGTTAAGTCCCATAGTGCTCAGAGCCATTTGAACCATTTTTTTTTTCTCCATGGCCAGGCGCCACATTTAATCAATTAATAAGATCCGTGGGCAAGAACTATATCAATAACTTAGTACTTTATTTAACAATATTATGAAGGAAGATAGTATACCAACATGACAGCATGAAAGCATTGCAATTATGATATATAAAAAGGAAGATAAATAACTATTAGATAATTACCAGGGAATTACCCTACTGGATACCATCTTAAAACTGTTAACATCACTAATTAGAGACACTTCAGAGAGTGACATAGAAGTGAAAGAAGAACAACAAGGTTTCAGGAAAAACAGAAGCACAACAGATGCTATTGACGTGCTAAGACAGATTGTGGGGAAATCCATAGAGTTTAATAACTCTCATTTAAAATCTCGCAAAATCATCACAACGAGAAGATTCGAGAATTTTGAGGAAATACTGAGGTTTACCGACAATCATTCGTCCCACTTGCCATTCGCGAATTAATCAGGGAAGGGGGCATCAGTTAGTGATACCAGAAGTACCCTACGCGACACAGTGTCAGGTGGCACGCAGAGTACTGATGGAGATGTAGAATAGTCCAGCCTATCAGTGTTTTCTTGACTAGTCAAAAGCCATTGGTTGGATTGGAAACAAGGATATACCTCACGTCTTAATCGGCAAAACAGTGTCAAAGGGTATGGTCAAAAACATAGAAGATAGATGTATACAGGTACTACAATGATAATTAAAACGCACGAGTGATTGACAGCTGAAATTATAATAGATGAAGGAATCAGGCAAGGAAAGTCATTAAGCCCAATCCTGTTTAATAATAGGCCTTATCATCGATGTCGTAATAGAGAAAGCATAATATAAAATGTAGCTATTATATACATTGAAGAGCCTAAGAACCTGGTTCACGTGCCTAATATGGGTAGGGCCCCCGCGAGCACGCAGAAGTGCCGCAACACTACGTGACATGGTCTCGACTAATGCCTGCAGTAGTGCTGGAGGGAATTGACACCTTGAATCGTGCAGAGCTGTACATGAATCCACAAGAGTACGGGAGGGTGGAGATCTCTTCTGAACAGCACGTTGCAAGGCATCCCAAATATGCTCAATAATGTTCATGTCTGAGGAGTTTGGTGACCAGCAGAAATGTTTAATTTTAATTTGTGGTTAGATCTTACGGGACCAACCTGCTTAGGTCATCGGTACCTAAGCTTACACACTGCTTAATCTAACTTAAACTAATTTACGCTATGGACAACACACACATCCATCCCCAAGGAAGGACTCGAACCGACGGGGGGGACGGGGGGGGGGGGGGGGGGAAGGAGCCGCGCAGACCGTGACAAGACGCCCATGACCGCGCGGCTACCCCGCGCGGCCCCGCGGAAGTGTTTAAACTCAGAAGCGTCTTCCTGGAGCCACTCTGTAGCAATTCTAGACCTGTGTTGTGTCGCATTATCCTGCTGGAACTGCCCAAGGCCGCCGGAAAGCACAATGGACATGAATGGATGCAAATGATCAGACAGGATGCTTACGTACGTGTCACCTGTCAGAGTCGTATCTAGACGTATCAGGGATCCCATATCACTCCAACTTCACACGCTCCACACTATTGCAGAGCCTCCACCTGCTTGAACAGTCCCCTGCTAACATGCAGTGTCCATGGATTCGAGTGGTTGTCTCCGTACCAGCACACGTCGATCCGCTCGATACAATTTGAAACGAGACTCGTCCGACCAGGAATCATGTTTCCAGTCATCAACAGTCCAATGTCGGTTTTAACGTGTCCAGGCGAGGTGTAAAGCTTTGTGTTGTGCAGCCATCAAGGGTATACAAGTGGGCCTTCGGCTTCGAAAGACTATACCGATGACGTTCCGTTGAATGTTTCAGAAGCTGACACTGGTGGCCCAGCACTGAAATCTGCAGCAGTTTGCAGAAGGGTTGCACTTCTGTCGTGTTGAATGTTCTCTTGAGTCGTCGTTGGTCCCATTCTTACAGGATCTTTTTCCGGCCGCAGCGATGTCGGAGATTTGATCTTTACCAGATTCGTGTTTTTCACGATAGACTCGTGAAGTGCTAGTACGGGAAAATTCCCACTTCATCGCTGCCTCATAGATGTTGTGCCCCATCGCTCGACTATAACACCACATTCAAACTCACTTAAATCTTGATAACTTTCCATTGTACCAGCAGTAACCGATCTAACAACTGCGGCAGACACCTGTCGTCTCATATAGCCGTTGCCGACCGCAGCGCCGTATTCTGCATGTTTAGTGATCTCTGTATTTGAGTACTCGTGCTTGTACCAGTTTATTTGGCGCTTCAGTGTATTATGCTGATGCAGATAATATGGATGATTTTCATTGGTTACTTCACCAATTCAGTAAAATAGCTAAGCAGTATAGCCTGGAAATCTCATCTAAAATATCAAAGAGTATGGTAACATCAAAAACATCTGTAGATGCAAATTAGAAGTACATGATGTGTCAACTGAATAAGTGATGAGCTTTAATTATGAAGCGACTGTGACCACCAGCTATAAAGACTTAACCACGAAAGCAAATAACCAAGTGACAGGCAGTAAGGGTAGCCGGATTCCTGCAAAAGTGTTCAAATATGTGTGAATTCCTAAGGGTACAAACTGTTGAGGTCATCGCTCCCTAGACTTACACACTATTTAAACTAACTTGCACTAACTTATGCTAAGAACAACACACACACACACACACACACACACACACACATGCCTGAGGGAGGACTCGAATCTCCGGCGGGAAAGGCAGCGCCTCGAACCACGCGGCCATTCCGCGGGTGCCTGCAAAACACTGTACGGAGAAACAAATTTGTGGCAACAGAGGGCAAAATAAAAATATATGAAAACAATGAGGCGTTCTGTTATGACGTTTGCAGAAGAAACAAGAGCGGAAACGATAAGATAAAACAGCAGGGGAAGTGAAGGTATTACCCAAGGAGTGACCATGTGGGCCATAGAACAAATGTATAGATAAGGGATCAGTTTAAAATAAATATTAAATGGATGATGACAAGAATAAGAGATTGGAAGAGGATGGACCACGCGAAACCAGTTCAAATTTGTGCACGTGACGACCGAAGTAGAAACGACTATCCAAACGACCACCCAAAATATGGGACAACAATTGGTCCAACACATTCACGTAATGAGACGGACAAACAAGGGAAACACTAATCAGCAGAAGGAGATCCTGCTCCGTACTGAATACGCCTGGTGGGTTAACGACGAGTGCTGGTAAGATAGCCAGTCTGGTTGTAGTTTATAGGAGGTTTTCCACATCCACCTATGATAATACCAGGCTAGTACCCACGTCCAACCTCAGTTACACGTTACGCAAACAACTGGTAAACGTCCGCACACTTGAATTTGAGATTCACTCTAGATGTAAACAGATGGGATACTCAAATTCGCTCCAGGTAGTGAGGAGTGGTTGAGTGGGGGGGGGGGGGGGGGCAGTTCCGGCGTTGGGAAGGGCATCTGGACACCAACTACCATTAAGACAGTCATTTACACATAGTATATAACAAATGCAGGCCCCACTGAAAAACGGGAAAAGATGAGGAAGGGGAAGAAGAAGAAAAATAAAGAAGATTGTCTCATACATGACGCTACTAGACAACGGGAGCAAGTGTTAGGTGTTACGATGAGAAAAAGACTAATCATATGTGATGAATACCATGAGAGCTCACTGCACACGACAACATCCACTTCGTTGTCAGCGTCTTGTCCTACAAAACTTTCGAATAGCGTCTGGTAACCAGTCTGTCAATGAGTCATTAAATCACAAATTAAATCCCAACAAAAAAGAACTGCGAACTAGAGAAAGATGTATAAAAAGTGCAAGAATTACATAAAAACTTGAAAAAAGAAGAGCTGGCCACCGAGAAGTTGCAATATGATTTTATTTATTCAGTGAGTAGTTTCGATAGTATTATCATATAATGGTAAACGTAATCAAATTATACTGCTTGATAGTACCAGCCATTGTAATCTTATTCTACGATGACAGAGGTTTACCATAGCGAACTAGTATGATTTGATTTCATTGACCACAAATTAGTCGTTGAATAAGTGAAGTCTTCCCTATTTACGTACTCTGAAGAACCATCTACTTAAAATATATGAAACAAATCACATTCATAACTGAGACTTATAATCTGGCAAGAAAATTAATTCGAGTGACGAAGCACAAGCATAATAATTTACATCACCCTAAGTATTAATGAGACAGGTAAGTGTACTTGATAAACTTTAAGACAGGTTTCGACTCAGTAACTTTCATTCTAAAAATGAATCTGTTTCTTAACTGTAGACGCTCTCTGTTCTACACGACACACAAATGGAACACAGCGAAACGCCAGTATTTTGAAGTTGACATTTCCTAATAATCGTTACCAAAAGAAATGACACAGTCATTAAAACGCTATGGTCGTAACTTGGAAGAGCGTGGTACTAATCACTAGGTATCATTTATATTTAGGTTTCCTGTGATTTCTTTATATGACCTCGGGAAAATGCTCCGGTCTCTTGAAATACGCCACAAGTGCTCTATTAGTCGTTTTCCTCAAGCTGTTGTTTACCTCTAACGACTACCAGGTCGGCCAGATTTTACACTTATCCTGCCTTCCTTCCTGGTGATTACGGAGTAAGTTAGTTTTTCTGTTGTTGTTCTTGTCGCAGGTTTTTGCCGGTGACCGATTGACTCTGGTCCTGGAATTCGTTGGTGATGTTCGTGAGGGGTTGAACGGCTTCTACCGCAGCTCGTACGAGCAAGATGGAGAGACTAGGTGAGTAGCATCTCTGCACAAATTCTTTGAATGTTACACACTGTTGAGAAACGTAGACACTGGTGTACAAAGTGTGCTTACAAATAAAACAAGCTCAAGTAACTCCAAATTTATTGGTCGAAATAAATTATTGGGGCAGCTAACATATTGTCAGCAGCTGTTATATAGGAATACTTATAGCACATCATTCAGTAGCTCAAAAGTATTAAAAAATTCTGCTGATTGTCATTGAAGATATGATGCTACTATCAGCCTAGTAGCAACCCGTTATCATGCATCCGAGCATGTGATAATGAGGCAATAATACAAATTTCGAGATGTGGTTTTAAAACTTATGGGGTTCCACGAGGTCAATCTTAGATCCACTATTGTTTCTCTTACTTGTAAACGAACGTCGATCTAATATACAACAAGCAGAATTAGTTCTTCTTGCGCATGACATTAGGATTGTAATCAAGCCTACATTCAACAACAGAAGAAATGGTAAATTATATTCTTGAAAGCATTATTAAATGGTTTCGTGCGAATGATCACACTCAAACGTCAAAAAGGCACTACTTATTCAGTTCTGCTCATGTAGAGATACAGCGATATTTATTTATTTATCTGAGTCCAAAAGACACTAGAACATAACATAACAAAAACTACAATCTACAGTCAATTACAAAGATTTTCACTTTTTGTGAGTCCATTGTTTAGCAGCCAAAATGGCACAGTCATTCGTTACAAACAAGTCTTCCATGTCACAGGGTTCGCACAGATTACTGCAAGTCAACAAGTTGACAGAGTCCTGCCTTGCCCCATCATCACAGAATTCATCATACATAGCCCACTTCCTCAAATTAGTCTCGCCACTTGTCACCCCTGTACTCAACCTGTTGAGGGTCTGTTGGGTCCAATACTGGAGATGGCAATCTGATGGTAGCTTCTATTTTGTTGTCCATAACGCTCCATGAGACTTTTCTCCCCACATCTCAGTCCCGTGGACTTCTGATGAACTTGCAAATGGTGCTGTTGTAAGCAGGACGCTTTTTCTGGATTTAGTTCGTGATGGATAGGCACTATTTCCAAACAATGGAGGCCTTGGACCTGTTTCTTGTGCATTCTTTTTATTCTCTACTACTATTTCTTCTTCTTACACCCCCTTGAGTGGAAAGATATTGTGGGCTGGAGTTGGTCTTAGGCACCACGTGAGTATGCAGCCTGCGTCATGAAGAGCCACATCAACTTGTGTAGCTTGTGTGAAGTTCCTTCAGACTGGAGCGGTGTGTGCTGTACTTGGCAGCAGTGAAACACAGAGTAAGAGCGGATGTGTGGAGGACGCTGCGATGCGCTCCCCATGTGGTGTTACTTCCCAGATAATGTTCCTGATACTTATCTTCTGTCAAGCGTTTGCACATTGTAGTTGAGATAGTAAAGATCGATCAAACTTTAAACCTAGGCTTTGGGGTTGGACACAGTGATTTAGATTGCATCCTTTCCAAGCGATGTTCATCTTTCTTCTCGCCTACTTATTGTGTACGTGAAACTCACAAACTTGAGTACTATCCCGATGAGTTTCAAGAGGTTGTTGTCAAAGTACATGACAAGGTCTTCGAGAGCAGATTTTAATTTGGAATCTTCTTCTTCATCTTCTTCAAATGTCGTTCCCTGAGCAATGACAGCAGTGTCATCTGCATAGATGAAGGACCGCGTTCCAGTGTTGATTGATCATTGGTACATACTGTATGTTATATAATACTAGAGCCAGCACACTTCGAAAGGGAAGGCCATTCTTCTGCATTCTCCGTCTGTTCTGCAACACACACTGAATAATTGAGTCAGTCGGTATTCCTTTGTTTTGTACAGCTTCTACTTTAGTTTCTTACGATTCACGGTCTCATAAGCAAACGTAAGATTGATAAAGGCAAATCCCGTAATCTTCTTTCTTTCATACCGTTCTTTGATATGCTGTATGAAATGCCGGCCGAGGTGGCCGAACGGTTCTAGGCGCTTCAGTCTGGAACCACGCGACTGCTACGGTCACAGGTTCGAATCCTGCCTGGGGCATGGATGTGTGTGATGTCCTTAGGTTAGTTAGGTTTAAGTAATTCTAAGTTCTAGGGGACTGATGACCTCAGATGTTAAGTCCCATAGTGCTCAGAGCCATTTTTTCTGTATTAAATGAAGTATCTGACTAGTACATGTCTTTCCTGGTCTGAAATCTGACTTCTTTATTTACCTTCCTGTCGACGGTCTCAAAAAAATGGTTCAAATGGCTCTGAGCACTATGGGACTTAACATCTATGGTCATCAGTCCCCTAGAACTTAGAACTACTTAAACCTAACTAGCCTAAGGACATCACACAACACCCAGTCATCGCGAGGCAGAGAAAATCCCTGACCCCGCCGGGAATCGAACCCGGGAACCCGGGCGCGGGAAGCGAGAACGCTACCGCACGAGCTGCGGACTCGACAGTCTCAGAAATTCGATGTAAAGTCATTCTCTACACAACTTGAAACAGATGACACAGAAGTGGTACAGGTCCGAAAGTCTTGTGTTATTCCTTCTTTGCCTGACTGAAGCAAGGGCACTAGGTTTTCTTGCGGCAGACCTTTGGGATTATCATTCTAGCAACACAAGTGTTCATCAAATTCAGGATTCATTCGATGAACAGCAGTTCTTAGTTCTTCAACTGTGAATCGAGTGCGAAGAAGATCATTCTTCTCTTCACATCTTTTGAGTTTTGTTACTTTTATGCTTTTGTGGTTTTACCATTCAAAAACAGCTGGTGTGACATTTGATCAGAGGTGACTTTGCTCACTCCTAAGAGAGAAACTGTAGGATCACTTTAAGGTTTCTCAATAATTTCCAGGCTTGTCGACTACAACGTTTCATGTCCAAACTTCCGTGTAAATTACGTCATTTTTCTGTGGCATGGATAGTTGTTTTCCTGTCTGTATTGTTTCTTCTGAGAATGGTTCGGTTCGTTTTCGTAGAACTGTTCACACCTCTCAAGGAGCTACACCAGTGGCGAGTGTAACACTTTGTAAAGAAATAATAATAATAATAATAATAACAAGGGTGGAAACTTCAAAATTTTAAGTGTTCATATTCACGAGAATTTAAACTGGAAAAAACACAATTAAGTTCAGCTACATTTGCACTTCGAATCATTGCAAATATTGGGGAAGAACAAATCAGTACATTGATATGTTTTGCGTATTTTTACTCAATAAGTCAGGAAATAATGTTCTGTGTAATCCATCTTTAAGAAAGAATGTCTTCGTTTCTCATAAACGTGATATAAGAAAAATATGTGGTACTCACCCACGATGATATTGCGTACATCCCTTAAAGGAATTTGGCATTTTGACTACTTCTGCACAATAGATTTATTCCCCATGAAGTTCGATGTAAATAATCCAGTGCAGTTCGAAAGGAACAACAACGTTCATAATTACAATACTATAAGAGAAAAGTACATTCAAAACTCCACATTAAGCACAAAAAGGGGAGCCCAATGTTGCCACCAAAATGTTTGATTATTTACCCACTGATGTAAATTGTCTGACAGACAGCAAAGTTAAATTTGAAAACAAACCAAAAGTTTCCCTTTGACAGTTCCTTCTTTTCCGCAGTATAATTTCTATTTTCGTAATGCGAAAAAGTTGGTGGGTAAGAATTACCAACACACATCTCTATTTGAAAACCTTGTAAATCAGCATATAGCCATATTTACATATGAATGTGCAATGTGAATGTAAAATGATTCACCCCACATCATTACGATTAATCGTACAAACGATCAGACTAACTGTCAATCAGTGCTGCGAACGACAGAGATGACGCACATTTGGCGAATATGCCCCAGAATAGTGCCGGACGATTTTGTACAATGTCCGCGTACTGAACAGGAAGGGAGAGCGAGGTCTTCGAGTTCAAACTCGCTCACATAGACAAAATAAGGGCCTCATCTAGAAATCGACCTACCTTAATAAGAAACCAAACACAGACAAGTTTTTCGGTCGTTCCTGCATTAAGAAAGGTAAAATAGGAGGTTGGGGAGTGTGGCAATTGTGTTCAGGTAAAAACAGGCTTGACAACATGGACTACGGAGGTGGAATCGGGTGCAAAGGTCTCTCTGAAGGCGCCGATAAAGAATCCCGATTTTCTTCGTGCTCGCACATGGGCACAACAAGTGTGGTAACAGCCGTTTCCATGAAAGATGAGCATTCCCTGGAAAAGTTATGCAAGTTAATTGCAATATAACACACGAAATAGTGGCAGTTCTGTAGAGTTTCCATGACGATTCATGAAAATTCCGTACGCACTTCTCGACATACCGGTAACACCAGCGCGGCGTCCCAAGTCCTCACCACCGAGGCTAACCGTTGCGCGGGAAAGCTTAATTCCAGTCCGTGTACAGCAAATCCCGTGCAAATTGTTATTATGGTTTCCCTCACGCTTAATGTACTTTTGTCCGTTTTTATGGTCACAGCTTTTTCATATGAAATTCGTTGATAATACAAACAATTGAAACTTCTGGCAGATTAAAACTGTGTGCCGGTCCGAGACTCGAACTCGGGACCTTTGCCTTTCGCGGGCAAGTGCTCTACCAACTGAGCTACCCAAGCACGACTCACGCCCCGTCCTCACAGCTTTACTTCTGCCAGTACCTCGTCTCCTACCTTCCAAACTTTACAGAAGCTCTTCTGCTCGCACAACAGAAAGTGTTCTGTATGCTTTCTCTCGGGAAGTCAGTTACTCTGGTACAATGCCGTTTTTTGCTTTAGTATGGGCTGAGATCCTTCGGGAAACTGGGAGTTTGCATTCGATTTCGGGCCCCACGCAGTTTCAGAGGCTACTGTTGAATTAATCCGTAGCCCTCGTAGGTCAATCTGACAATAAAGTAGGCAGTTATAGTTACCTCATTCGACAGTACGCTTTGTGGTGCACAGAAGGTTGCATCTACGTACGTAGAAACTGCAGCTTCGTCACAAAATCAAGCCCTACGACAGGCCACGACAGGAACATTCGCAGAGACCATTCAGACAGACAGGCATTCCTCGACTTCGTCTATTTCTCGTCTTCGTCTGTTCCACACTTCCGGCACAGTAAACATGCACAGTTGCTACACATGAGGAACTTAATCACCCCACCAAGTGTTTGAGTGCGAATGTGAATTGTTGACGAGCAGGATTATAGGCCCGTTCTTCTTCGCGGAGCGTACTGTTAACGCAACAACGTATGTAGACAAGTTTGAGCTGTAAGCTGTGTGACAACTTCCTCGTTATGTGATCTTTCAACGAGATGGCGGACAATACCATTTGCGAACGCTGGATGAATTTCTTGGATCATGAGTTCCCAGGTCTCTGGACTGGGATAGATAGTTCACCGATTGCTTGGCCCATTAGAAGTCCAGACATTAGACCACCTGATTTTTATGGGGGTTTATCAGGAATCTAGGGTACCAGACATCAGTTCGTGATCTACCAGATATGCGCTATCGTATTCGCGCAGCTGCGCAGATGTTACGATACGCTGCAAAACGCTTGAAGAGAAGTGGAATACAGATCAGATGTCTATCGCGCCACTAAAAGTGCGCATAAAGAGGTGTATTAAGTGTGTGTGTGTGGGGGGGGGGGGGGGGGGGTGGAATGAGTTGCCACGCTTGGACAAACATACCGTCAATAAACATCTCAATTACTTTCCAGTTATTACATTTTATATTTTTCTATGTTTAACCTGGACACCCCATTTTTAAGTGATAGCGCGTCCCTCTCCCGTCTATCATTGAAACCGCAAGCAGGATACTTCCATAGAGGTTTGGTTTGGAATTCACTTCCCAGTTACTACATTCGCCCCTGTACCAGAAAGTCTCACGGTACTCTCCATCCAGTGGCTGCCTTATTCAGATGACGTGGTACAGTGTTCTCACCGTTACGTCGGCTGGACGGCTGGTCTTTGCCCAAGCCTGTTCTCACTCACATCTGTGTCCGTGCCGCCGCCAGTCCTGTCGCGATACGCATGTACACACTAGACCTCAGTCAGCTCAGGTATCTTGTCGTCCATGAAAAATCCTTTGCGTACTAATTCCGGCTGTAAAATGACAGGCTGTCTTGGTATTGTTAAAAACGGTCTTTTAGAATTGGTATACTTGTTCTCATTTTCTGCAAAGTTTTGTAACACCATCATGGGGCCACGCCGTAGTAATCCTCTTGCTTAGGTCCTCTCGACCATGCGTTCTCTGCAGTGACAGTTCTGCCGCTAATGTATTACCGAGGCAACTTCTTACAGCGTTTCACCGTTACAGACTCTTTAAGCAGCTACACGATGCCAGTGGGAACATCGGCAACTCGTGCAGCCCACCTTATTTACGAATTCCTGGAGACTTTCTCGCAACAGGAACTAAGAGCAGAAAATACCCATTCTGCTTATTTCCATTTTTCATCTAACATTCCTCTAAAAGTTCCACAGCAGCAAATTATATATCCCATTCACTAAAATGACGCATCACACATTATTGACTTAAAAACACTAACATGGTCAAAAGTAATATTATAGGGAGTTTTTTTTTTCCACGAGTAGCGTTTCACGTTCCGCTCTTCTGCACTCACATTATTTAAGCCCTTTCTTTTCCCTATCTTCTGAAGAACTAAAACCTTTCTCCTCCATTTAAGTCAAATTATTAAAAAAATAGTAAACAGCCTAAAACTGTGTAGAGGACCGAGATCAAAAGTGGGACCCTTGTCCCAGGCGAGCAGGTGCTTCGCAGACTGTGCCATCCAACCGCGACTCAAGACCCGTCCTCTCAGCTTTACTTCCGCCAGGTCAGAAAGGCATCGAGTCTTCTGCGTAAGCTTGGCGGAGCCTCCAATAAACCCGGGAAGAAACCTGGTATTTCAGGTAATCAAACCACTAACCATATAGCTGAAACATCTAGATCATCCAGTGACAAACAATATACTTCCAAAACAAAACAAGAACTCACGTCTCTAAATGGTAAAGCACCTGGTCTGGATTATATACACCCGGAATTTCTGATAAACGTGGGTAAGGGTAAAAAAAGATGGCTGGTCCGCTTCTTCTCCAACATCCTAGATAGTGGATCACACCCCAACAAGCTAAAGAGAACAAAAATAGTGGCAATTTTGAAATCAAGTAAACCAGTTGACCACCCTCAAAGCTTAGACCAATTTCTCTTTAGAGCTGTACTTATAAACTCTTGGAGAGGCTCATCTATAATAGAATTAATGGCTTCATTCTGGAACATTTTCCAGCTTAGCAAGCGGGTTTCAGGCCACAGGGGAGTTGCTGTGACCATGTACTGGCCCTAACAACTTTCATAGAGACTGGTTTTTTCAAGAAAACTTGAGGACACCTGTTGCGTTCGTAGACCTAACAGCGGCATATGATACAGTCTGGAGAGAAGGGATGATATACAAATTTAAAACTGTAGCCCTCATCAATGCTATGATAAACAATAGATATTTCCGTGTTTACTTGTGAGAAAATGTGAGCAGGAAATTAGGCGATGGTCTACCACAGGGTTCCATCTTAGCCTCTCTATTATTCAACCTATATATCTCCGATCTCCCAAATACCAGGTCAACAAAATTCTGCTACGCAGACGATATCGCTCTTGCTTGTAGTGAAACGTCCCCTTAGAACGATTGTACACGACTGTGGTTAAACTGACACAATATTTTTTTAGCGCAACGCAATCTGACTTTCAATAATCCCTACAAAACAATGGCCCTGACTAACTTTAACCTATACCTTTCACAAATCACTTACCTCACCAAAAATCTCCGTTACTCGAACTACTGCAATACAGCGAGTGCCACTACTGCCAGCTAAATAAAAGATTCAAACTACAGAAGGCACTAACTACTAATAGGGATAGTTAGCAAATGAAAGATATTAATAGAGAACAAACAATGTATTTACCTTAATAGTCATAATATATATATCAGTTCATGACAAATTACAAAACTCCGCCATCTGTCTCCCCACATCCACCACTGCTGGCGGCTCACCTCCAACTGCGCAACGCTACGCGCTGTTCACATCCAGCTGCCGCTGCCCAACACTACAATGGCAGACAACAATGCAAACTATTCATACAGAGCGCTATGTAACGTTGCCAATAAGAAAACATAAACAGCATACTTACATAAAGAAAACATAAACAACCTACTTACATAAAGAAAACATAAACAGCCTACTTACATAGCCCCCATGCTCCCCACAAAAAATTTTACAAAATATTTTTGGGCAGTGGCCAATAATGATTTGAAAAATTTTTCATAATTACAATAACAAAGATATCAAATGCACACTCTTATTAATACAATGGTGGTCAAAAGCTAACATTTTCTCACAGTCCATAAAGACAGTCCTGATCATTCATCACAGTAAAACTGCAGCTTCTTTTATCAAAGTCTGAGCAGTAAAAGAGAATGCACACGGAAGTAGTGGATTTCCATGCAGTCTTGAAGAAGTAGTGTTGTCCTTCCAACTGAAAGACAGTGCTGACTGCAGACCCACTGCAGTCCTTGTAGAAATTGTGGACAGGCCCACTGTAGTCCTGGTAGAGATTGTGGTATTGGTTGGTCATCAGAGATGCAGACCCACTGTAGTCCTTGTAGAAATAATGGTATTGGTGAGTCAGCAAAGGTGTAGACCCACTGCAGTCCTTGTAGAGATGGCTAGCAGCCATCTGTTGTGACTGTGCGGGTGCACAATCACCATCGAAAAGTCTTGCAGAGAATATAGCAAGTCCATAATCACCACTTGTGCACTCACAAAGGTTTTTGGAATTGTCCTTAGAACCAGCAATGCTGTTATCCAGTCACTTGCTGAATTAGTAACACACGTGCAAACACTAACAGTTCCAACTTCTCACATATTGTCCATATACTACAACCAACAGAAATGTGTGCAGTGAAATGAATGCTTACAAGATACTTAATTTGATGAACTGGTGTCAATTACAATGTTATAACATGAGAATACAATTACAAAGGTACAAAATACATCATTAAAAACATAACAATACAGATAACATTTGTAGTACAGGCTTTACAACAGAATTGAACTAACATATACATCAGTGTTACAGGAATTATGACATGAGTACATACATAAAAGATCAGAATAGTTTTCGAAACATTAATTTCACACATGAGCATTAAAACAAAACAGAATAAATAATGTCTAACATATTTACAAAGTAAATAACATATTATTAATGCCAATTATATTTGAGGATAACAGTATTCCTCATCATAGTGAATGTAGCTTAATATTAAAAGAAGAAAAAATTCTATGAAACTACACAGAGACAGGAAGAAAACAAATACACAAGGGTACACAAACACATAGTGGGATAGCACAAAAGGAAAGGACAGGGTTCGTTTTACTGCAGTATTTTGCATGGAGATCTCCCTTCGTTCATCATTATTCCCAAAAGTCCTATCTAAGCCTGCTTTCTGTATTCTGTTCACATCCTCTGTCAAAAATACTTTTTCTCCACTGTACAGTATCCTTTTTTTTTGCCCAAACCATTTTCATATAGCTTCTCAATACATTTCTTCCAAGTCATCATAGTTAGTTTCTTATATAGTCTACCCCCTCTTAAGCTAACTTAAATCTACTGAGCTCAGATGCTAAACTAAGGGACGAGGCAATGCAGCAGCATACAACAAATCAACACAAACAACAATGACAAAAAAATGCCAATTTGCAAAGCAAGCAGCAGTAAATCTAAATTAACAGATAAAATGCAAAATTACAACTAATATGAGCCAATGTGCAGCAACAAGAAAACTAAATCCGTAGTAAAACTGGCTTAACAGCATAATACAAAGTCAAATTCTGTAACATTATGCCTGGCAAACAGCAGCAGCAACTTATATCTAAACATGACATAGCTCAAGCAGAAAAAATATTACACTAAAATGGCCATGTCTAATACCTATGTCACATCTTAACACTAGAGTGATATATCACGAGAACTTACACTAGCAGATAAGTTACCAAATCTTAAAGAAATTATTTATGCAATTCCTGTGAAGGGAAATGTCTATTTATGTGCCCTCGTTTTCTTGGAAGTAAATCATAAATTTCTTATTGACTGGATCTGTAGGCATAAAATAACTATATTAGTACATATATTAAATTTTATTTTAACCAATGCTGCAGTGCAGCTAGAAACTAGATATTAAAGAAAATGAGCAAATATGTACAAAGGACGGCATGAAACATCATTCATTAGCCACATGGCATTTCATAACGCAGTAAAAATTCCCTCAATTCTAGAGAAAGACGCTTGTCATAATCAGGTGTGCAGATGTAAGCGTGTCGTGTTTGCGGTGCCTTCTACAAAAGTATGTCAAAAGCGAGGATAATGGCCTCCCTTTTTTTTTTTTTTTCTACCTGAGCGTCTGAAAAGGCTTGTTCTCCAGGTGTCTGACACAGCTGTGTGCCCACGATGCACGTGCAGGTGGTCACTTAACTTTCTTACGAAATTTTACGACAGCTGTTTCCGCTACAGTGACAGTCTCATATAAAAATATTTCACAGGTCAAGAATTTGCGTTGCAAATGTGTAGAAACAAAATCTTATGAATATAACAGTGTCCAAAAAATTTTCGCCGGCATTGTGATACATAACTCTTAAAGTACGATTCTTGGTTTCCAACATCCTTTTTCACAAGTCAAGAGTCCCTAACTTCTATTCATTATTCATATACATATAAACACGTAATCACATTCCTCATATATGGTAGCGTCATCTTATTGACATAAACATACCTCAACAGCATAATACACATCGTCGTCGTAAAAATAACATCATAACACCTCAGTCAAATCTCAAAAAAGTCGAAGCTTTCTGCAATAATTTCAAACCATAAAAAATATTCTCTGCTCATTTCAATAGTGTCATCTGCCTCAAACGTACTTTAAAAATCATGATCTCATACCAAATACATCATTCAAAGCTCTCATAGTATCACAATGGTTCTGAAAAAATATGAACAGTTCACAAAGTACAGACAAAATACAATTTCTTAAGTGTGAAGTTATCCAACTGTGTAGTTGCGTAAACATCTGTCACTGACGTAGTAAAAAAGTTCATCTCTCAGTTAAATGATCAGATAGCTGTGTAATTTGTGTGTTAGAGAAATATGGTACCGATGTGTAAACTTGTATAAGCAAATACCATATTGGCTAGAGCTCCTTGTGCTTGCCAGACACATGGTACACAAAGTATGCGTGTACCCCCCTGAGGATTATTGTAATTATACCCTCAGGTGTTACAGATTACAGCAATGGAATGAAATGTATCACGGAAAACTTTCTTTGTAATTCAAAAATCTTTAAAAATAAATGTTTTAAGTACAAAATTAATCACTCAAATACGTGTCCTGTAGCGCTAAACTGTGCGTCTTGTTGTAAGATAATCTCTGTGGAAGTGTCGTAGTTATCGTCCTCCAAAAGCTAAGTTCTGCAGAAGTCAATGTACTGACCTCATGATAAACAAAGGTGAAATGCTTTGCGTATAGATATCTTACTTATTACGCTTATTGCCGTGATGAAGAAAGTTGTTGTTGTTGTTGTGGTCTTCAGTCCTGAGACTGGTTTGATGCAGCTCTCCATGCTACTCTATCCTGTGCAAGCTTCTTCATCTCCCAGTATCTACTGCAACCTACATCCTTCTGAATCTGCTTAGTGTATTCATCTCTTGGTCTCCCTCTACGATTTTTACCCTCCACACTGCCCTCCAATGCTAAATTTGTGATCCCTTGATGCCTCAAAACATGTCCTACCAACCGATCCCTTCTTCTAGTCAAGTTGTGCCACAAACTTCTCTTCTCCCCAATCCTATTCAATACCTCCTCATTAGTTACGTGATCTACCCACCTTATCTTCAGCATTCTTCTGTAGCACCACATTTCGAAAGCTTCTATTCTCTTCTTGTCCAAACTAGTTATCGTCCATGTTTCACTTCCATACATGGCTACACTCCATACAAATACTTTCAGAAACGACTTCCTGACACTTAAATCTATACTCGATGTTAACAAATTCCTCTTCTTGAGAAACGCTTTCCTTGCCATTGCCAGTCTACATTTTATATCCTCTCTACTTCGACCATCATCGGTTATTTTACTCCCTAAATAGCAAAACTCCTTTACTACTTTAAGTGTCTCATTTCCTAATCTAATTCCCTCAGCATCACCCGACTTAATTTGACTACATTCCATTATCCTCGTTTTGCTTTTGTTGATGTTCATCTTATATCCTCCTTTCAAGACACTGTCCATTCCGTTCAACTGCTCTTCCAGGTCCTTTGCTGTCTCTGACAGAATTACAATGTCATCGGCGAACCTCAAAGTTTTTACTTCTTCTCCATGAATTTTAATACCTACTCCGAATTTTTCTTTTGTTTCCTTTACTGCTTGCTCAATATACAGATTGAATAACATCGGGGAGAGGCTACAACCCTGTCTTACTCCTTTCCCAACCACTGCTTCCCTTTCATGCCCCTCGACTCTTATAACTGCCATCTGGTTTCTGTACAAACTGTAAATAGCCTTTCGCTCGCTGTATTTTACCCCTGCCACCTTCAGAATTTGAAAGAGAGTATTCCAGTTAACATTGTCAAAAGCTTTCTCTAAGTCTACAAATGCTAGAAATGTAGGTTTGCCTTTTCTTAATCTTTCTTCCAAGATAAGTCGTAAGGTCAGTATTGCCTCACGTGTTCCAACATTTCTACGGAATCCAAACTGATCTTCCCCGAGGTCGGCTTCTACTAGTTTTTCCATTCGTCTGTAAAGAATTCGCGTTAGTATTTTGCAGCTGTGACTTATTAAACTGATAGTTCGGTAATTTTCACATCTGTCAACACCTGCTTTCTTTGGGATTGGAATTATTATATTCTTCTTGAAGTCTGAGGGTATTTCGCCTGTCTCATACATCGTGCTCACCAGATGGTAGAGTTTTGTCATGACTGGCTCTCCCAAGGCCATCAGTAGTTCAAATGGAATGTTGTCTACTCCCGGGGCTTGTTTCGACTCAGGTCTTTCAGTGCTCTGTCAAACTCTTCACGCAGTATCTTATCTCCCATTTCGTCTTCATCTACATCCTCTTCCATTTCCATAATATTGTCCTCAAGTACTGTGGTGTAACGTTTTCTCAAGGTTAGCGTCTAAGTTATTTTTCCCTGAGCCAACCGGCGCAGGTGGCTGCCTGCGGTATGAGTCATTGCCTATTGTCTCTTTGTTGGCGCGCGTCGTTATTGGGGTTTGGAGACCTAACTTCTACAAATTCGCATTGCCGAGAGGGCCCTGCTCTGTTTGAGTTCCGCCAGTTCTGATGAAATTCAGGTCTGTCGTTTTGTCGGTAGTTTACATAGTTTCTGTTTTGTCGGTCATGTGGTGGAGAATTTCTCCAGGAATCGTAACTGCGCGGCGGACCGTTGCATCTGAAGTTATTCCATCTCCCTTGATAATAATTGTTCTGATTGCCATATTGTCTGTTTCTATGATTGTCTCTGTCATATTCATTACTACAGAAATGCCATCTTTCTCTGTAACTATTATTACTCTGCCAACGGTTGTCATACGGGTGGTGTCTGTTTCGGTCACGCTTTGCGTTGTAAGAATAGCCTTGTTGTGTCCAGTTATTATTTCTGTCATCACGGAAATGTGACGGATGTGACCTGTAATGATTGTTTTCCTGTTTTCGCATCCCGCGACTGTCTGTGTTAATTTCTAATTCTTGTAAGAGTCCCTGAAAAGCTTCAATGTCGTCTTTGCAACGTCCTGCTAAAATAATATGTCGTAAATGTTCAGGCAGTTTGATTAAGTAAATGCGGATGAGTTCTGAGGGGCTGTATGGGTTTGAAAGATACTGATTCTTAAGCAACATGTCTTCAAAATATTTCATAAGACTGGAAAATTCAGATTGTTCGAAATGTTTCATCATTATGATGCTATGTTTTACTCGGTCTTGTGTAGCTTGAGACCAATACGCTGAGAGGAAGGCATGATAAAGTTCTCCTTCACTGTGACAATCGTGAATGACCGATCGCATTCTTACAGCTGGTTCATTCTCTAAGTAGCCACACATAAATTCTAACCTGTGCTCCAATGACCAGTTAGGAGGGAAACAATGAGAGAATTGATGGAGCCACGCTTGTGGATGAATGTCGTTGGCAGAATTCTTAAACGTTTTGAATTTACGTGTAGTAATGAACAGCTTATAGTCAAAATCATCGTGTTGGCGAGTAGCATATCGGTCATTGTTACGTCGTGTCGGCGGTCCATCTCAAAATTCGGTGTACCTTGCCAATTTCTTTCATAATTTCCGAAGTGTCCTGTGTTATTATTTTGTGGTTGTTCCGTATTTCTATGTCCCTCTTCCCGTATTGGAACGCGAGTGTCCTCTGAAATACGTAATTCTTGTATTACCTGTGTCAGCTGATCTTGTACTTCCCGGATTTCTCTTTGGTGTTGCGTATTAATTTGATTCTGATTTTGTTTGAATTTTCTTATTTGTTCATACTCTTCTGTGTCAGTGAAGGCTACGGGTCTTTTGTCATTCAGATCATCATCTACTTTTGTAGATAAGTTAGTGACCTGATCCGAAAGTTCGGCTACTTTCTCCGATAGTGTACTTATTTCCTCCATGTGTCTTTCTGAACCAATTTTCAGGGTATCTACTGTGTCCTTTAAGTTTTCCTGAGTTTTTGCAAGTTGCGTAACCGAACTGGTACATGCAACTGAGTCAATTTTAGCTAGCAAGGTCTCATGATTTTCATGAACAATAGTTTGCAGTTCTTTTATGGCTGCTTCGTGATTCTGTAATGCATTTTCATGACGCGAAAAAATAGGTTGAAAATGCTCACAAATTTGTGTTTTTACTTCATTACAGACCTTTTGACATTTCGATTCAATGTTATGTAACTGAGTAGTTAAATCTTCACGTGTTTGTTCAAGTGTGGTGTCTAACTTTTGAAGATTTTGTCCCATTTGTTTCTGATTTTGTTCAAGCGTTGTGTCTAACTTTTGTAGCCTTTGTCCCATTTGTCTCTGATTTTGTTCCATTTGTTGCATTAATTGCAATAATAATGTATTAGTGTCTGGAATCTGTTTCTCTATGCTTTTTGGCAGTGCATTTTCACCGGCAACATTCACATTTTGACAAGCAGAAAATGTGTCTTGACTCATTTGAGAAAACGGTGAGGACGCAAAACCTGAATCTACAGTATTTGCAAAATTGTGTCCTATCATTTCGGATTCCTGAGGCGAGCTGTTGCCGAGCGATCGATCGATAATGCTTCCCTGTTCACAAATTGTTTCACTGCCTACGCCATTGTTTGCCGCCCGCTCCATTTCCCTATGCACAGTTACCAAATTACTATGTTGAACATTAGTTAATTCATTACATGGTGGCGCTAACACACTACTTTCGTCTTCACTGTCATTTCTCAGTTTACTTTGGAGCCTAGTGTTACGTTTTTCACACGCCATTATTGTCACAATATTTCACACGATAACACAGAAAAGCACAATTTGAAGAGCAAAATAAGAGAACACATTAACATAACACTGAAAATAATATCTAGTTAATTGCAAGCGCAGCTGCGAAATACTTCGTGCAAATCTACATGCATGCCACAACTGTTTTACTGTACAACAATGAAAGACTGCAACTACAAAGGAGATTCTCTCTACAATTACGCAATAGCAATAAACAAAATCTACACTAATTACACAAACTACAAGAAAAAATCAGAAGATTCCAGTGAGGTATCCTAGGCTAAGGGTCGACATATGAAACGTCCCCTTAGAACAATTGTACACGACTGTGGTTAAAGTGACACAATATTTTTTAGCGCAACGCAATCTGACTTTCAATAATCCCTACAAAACAATGGCCCTGACTAACTTTAACCTATACCTTTCACAAATCACTTACCTCACCAAAAATCTCCGTTACTCGAACTACTGCAATACAGCGAGTGCCACTACTGCCAGCTAAATAAAAGATTCAAACTACGGAAGGCACTAACTACTGATAGGGATAGTTAGCAAATGAAAGATATTAATAGAGAACAAACAATGTATTTACCTTAATAGTCATAATATATATATATATCAGTTCATGACAAATTACAAAACTCCGCCATCTCTCTCCCCACATCCACCACTGCTGGCGGCTCACCTCCAACTGCGCAACGCTACGCGCTGTTCACATTCAGCTGCTGCTGCCCAACACTACAATGGCAGACAACAATGCAAACTATTCATACAGAGCGCTATGTAACGTTGCCAATAAGAAAACATAAACAGCATACTTACATAAAGAAAACATAAACAGCCTACTTACATAAAGAAAACATAAACAGCCTACTTACAGTAGAACCAAGGATCTTGGACGAGCGGAGACAGTTCTCACTGAAGATCTAGCCGTTACGAGCGCCTATTTTATAAAGTGGTGACTTAAACCCGGCACAAGTAAAACCGAAGTATGTACAATCCAACTGACAAAGAAACAAGCTCAGAGTGAAACTTCATGGAAACACTCTATGCCATAACAAGTATCCTGAGTACCTTGGTGTCGTCCTTGACCGCACCCTTTCATATAGAAAACATCTTGAAAATACTGCTGCAAAGATAAAAACTCGTAATAACATTATTCAAAAAGTGTGTGGAATGACATGGGGAGCTTCGGCAGATATCTAGCGCACATCATCCACTGCGCTAGTCTTCTCAGCACCCGAGTATTGTGCCCCAGTGTGGCTAAACAGCTGCCACACCAACTTGATCGACGTCCAGTTGGTTAATAACTGGGGCGATCCGACCAACACCGATTTATTCGTTTCCTCTCCTGAGCAACATCTATCCACCCGCAATCCGTAGAAATGAGACCTCGCTTAAGCAATACCGCAAGCTACTGGAGAACCTGGAATTATCCATCCAGGAAGACATACCAAGTTTACGACGAAATAGACTCCCTTAAAGAAACCCACCATTACGACAATCAGAACAGCTAGATGCCAGGAATACAGGGGTGAGAGACCTGTGGGACCAGAGCTGTTAACTTACTGAAAATCGAGAAGAGCGTGAGTGGTTCCGAAAGTATGACTGTAATACTGATGGCACAGAACTCGGCAGGAAACTGTGGGTCAAATTGAACAGAGCTCGTACTGGGCATGGCCGATGCGCAGACTGTCTTTACAAATGGGATGTTACAGAGTTTCCGGTTTGTGACTGCGAGGCTCCGAACCAGACAATCAAGCTCATTAGAGATGAATGCCCCTTGCGTTCCTACCAGGGGAGTTGGAGCGACCTCATGGAAGCTAATGATATGGCTCTTATATGGATTAGGGACCTAGATATTGACATTTAGTTTGTTTTATATTTTCATATTCCTATTATATACAGTATTACTAATGTCATATACCAGTAATTTTAAACTGCATGTGAGCCATTCGAATAAATGAAATAAATTCTTCCTCCAGTTCCGCATCTCCTCGAAACAAAGGAAACTGCGGAGACATGGCTTAGCCACTGCCTGGTGCTTCGGAGCGTGCACTGCTATGAATCTTCGTGGCAAATTAAAAGTGTTTGTCAGACTGTGAGTCCAACCTGGGAATCTTGCTTCTCCAGTATCCTTTCTTCCAGCCGTGCTAGTCCCCCAAAGTATGAAGGAGAACGTCTGTGAAGTTTGGAAGCTGGGATATGAAGTATAGGAATGCAGGAAAACTTCTGTGAAATTTGGAAGGTAGGAGATGAGATACTGGCACAAGTAAAGCCGTGAGGGCGGGTCGTGATTCGTGCTTAGATGGTCCAATCGGTGGATTACTTGCCCGCAACGGACAAGGGTCCCAGGTTCGAGTCCCAGTCTGCCAGTATGTTTCAAATCAGCGTACACAGCTGCAGGGAGAATATTTATTATCGAAGTACTAAACAGGTTTGCATCTGAGATATACAGTAGATATTTACCAGATATCTATAATCCTGCGGCGTTTAAATCTCGTACGCTATCTCCTAGGGTCTCAAATAATCATAAAGAGCACGATTTTCCACTCGAATGCTTCAGTGCTTCATCGCTATGTGAGAGAAATTGCAACTCATCGGCTTAGACAGCCTCATAAATAGCTGGTTGTTTTCAAATATCGAATTTGTAATAGAATTACTTGCAGGGGACCGCATTCTGTTGCAGATGGCTTGGAGTGACGCAGTTCGAGAGGACGGGGGCGCGGATGGCCATGCCGTGTTACGACGAGCCGGCCATCAAGGCGACCTGGGAATTTACCTTCCGCCCACAGCAAGGCTACAACGTACTCTTCAACACTCCACTGATCAACGCCACGTGAGTTGTTGTTGTTGTGGTCTTCAGTCCTGAGACTGGTTTGATGCAGCTCTCCATGCTACTCTATCCTGTGCAAGCTTCTTCATCTCCCAGTACCTACTGCAACCTACATCCTTCTGAATCTGCTTAGTGTATTCATCTCTTGGTCTCCCCCTACGATTTTTACCCTCCACGCTGCCCTCCAATACTAAATTGGTGATCCCTTGATGCCTCAGAACATGTCCTACCAAACGATCCCTTCTTCTGGTCAAGTTGTGCCACAAACTCCTCTTCTCCCCAATCCTATTCAGTACCTCCTCATTAGTTATGTGATCTACCCATCGAATCTTCAGCATTCTTCTGTAGCACCACATTTCGAAAGCTTCTATTCTCTTCTTGTCCAAACTAGTTATCGTCCATGTTTCACTTCCATACATGGCAACACTCCATACAAATACTTTCAGAAATGACTTCCTGACACTTAAATCTATACTCGTCGTTAACAAGTTTCTCTTCTTCAGAAACGCTTTCCTTGCCATTGCCAGTCTACATTTTATATCCTCTCTACTTCGACCATCATCAGTTATTTAGCTCCCCAAATAGCAAAACTCCTTTACTACTTTAAGTGTCTCATTTCCTAATCTAATACCCTCAACATCACCCGACTTAATTCGACTACATTCCATTATCCTCGTTTTGCTTTTGTTGATGTTCATCTTATATCCTCCCTTCAAGACACCATCCATTCCGTTCAACTGCTCAACCAAGTCCTTTGCTGTCTCTGACAGAATTACAATGTCATCGGCGAACCTCAAAGTTTTTAATTCTTCTCCATGGATTTTAATACCTACTCCGAATTTTTCTTTTGTTTCCTTTACTGCTTGCTCAATATACAGATTGAATAACATCGGGGAGAGGCTACAACCCTGTCTTACTCCCTTCCCAACCACTGCTTCCCTTTCATGTCCCTCGACTCTTATAACTGCCATCTGGTTTCTGTACAAATTGTAAATAGCCGCCGGCCGCGGTGGTCTCGCGGTTCTAGGCGCTCAGTTCGGAGCCGCGCGACTGCTACGGTCGCAGGTTCGAATCCTGCCTCGGGCATGGATGTGTGTGATGTCCTTAGGTTAGTTAGGTTTAATTAGTTCTAAGTTCTAGGGGACTGATGACCACAGATGTTAAGTCCCATAGTGCTCAGAGCCATTTGAGCCATTTTGTAAATAGCCTTTCGCTCCCTGTATTTTACCCCTGCCACCTTTAGAATTTGAAAGAGAGTATTCCAGTCAACATTGTCAAAAGCTTTCTCTAAGTCTACAAATGCTAGGAACGTAGGTTTGCCTTTCCTTAATCTTTCTTCTAAGATAAGTCGTAAGGTCAGTATTGCCTCACGTGTTCCAGTATTTCTATGGAATCCAAACTGATCTTCCCCGAGGTCGGCTTCTACTAGTTTTTCTATTCGTCTGTAAAGAATTCGTTATAGTATTTTGCAGCTGTGGCTTATTAAACTGATTGTTCGGTAATTCTCACATCTGTCAACACCTGCTTTCTTTGGGATTGGAATTATTATATTCTTCTTGAAGTCTGAGGGTATTTCGCCTGTTTCATACATCTTGCTCACCAGATGGTAGAGTTTTGTCAGGACTGGCTCTCCCAAGGCCGTCAGTAGTTCCAATGGAATGTTGTCTACTCCAGGGGCCTTGTTTCGACTCAGGTCTTTTAGTGCTCTGTCAAACTCTTCACGCAGTATCGTATCTCCCATTTCATCTTCATCTACATCCTCTTCCATTTCCATAATATTGCCCTCAAGTACATCGCCCTTGTATAGACCCTCTATATACTCCTTCCACCTTTCTGCTTTCCCTTCTTTGCTTAGAACTGGGTTTCCATCTGAGCTCCTGATGTTCATACTAGTGGTTCTCTTATCTCCAAAGATCTCTTTAATTTTCCTGTAGGCAGTATCTATCTTACCTCTAGTGAGATAAGCCTCTACATCCTTACATTTGTCCTCTAGCCATCCCTGCTTAGCCATTTTGCACTTCCTGTCGATCTCATTTTTGAGACGTTTGTATTCCTTTTTGCCTGCTTCATTTACTGCATTTTTATATTTTCTCCTTTCATCAATTAAATTCAATATTTCTTCTGTTACCCAAGGATTTCTACTAGCCCTCGTCTTTTTACCTACTTGATCCTCTGCTGCCTTCACTACTTCATCCCTCGAAGCTACCCATTCTTCTTCTACTGTATTTCTTTCCCCCATTCCTGTCAATTGTTCCCTTATGCTCTCACTGAAACTCTGTACAACCTCTGGTTCTTTCAGTTTATCCAGGTCCCATCTCCTTAAATTCCCACCTTTTTGCAGTTTCTTCAGTTTTAATCTACAGGTCATAACCAATAGATTGTGGTCAGAGTCCACGTCTGCCCCTGGAAATGTCTTACAATTTAAAACCTGGTTCCTAAATCTCTGTCTTACCATTATATAATCTATCTGATACCTTTTAGTATCTCCAGGGTTCTTCCATGTATACAACCTTCTATCATGATTCTTAAACCAGGTGTTAGCTATGATTAAGTTGTGCTCTGTGCAAAATTCTACCAGGCGACTTCCTCTTTCATTTCTTAGCCCCAATCCATATTCACCTACTACGTTTCCTTCTCTCCCTTTTCCTACACTCGAATTCCAGTCACCCATGACTATTAAATTTTCGTCTCCCTTCACTATCTGAATAATTTCTTTTATTTCATCATATATTTCTTCAATTTCTTCGTCATCTACAGAGCTAGTTGGCATATAAACTTGTACTACTGTAGTAGGTGTGGGCTTCGTATCTATCTTGGCCACAATAATGCGTTCACTATGCTGTTTGTAGTAGCTTACCCGCGTTCCTATTTTCCTATTCGTTATTAAACCTACTCCTGCATTACCCCTATTTGACTTTGTGTTTATAACCCTCTAGTCCCCTGATCAGAAGTCTTGTTCCTCCTGCCACCGAACTTCACTAATTCCCACTATATCTAACTTTAACCTATCCATTTCCCTTTTCAAATTTTCTAACCTACCTGCCCGATTAAGGGATCGGACATTCCACGCTCCGATCCGTAGAACGCCAGTTTTCTTTCTCCTGATAACGACATCCTCTTGAGTAGTCCCCGCCCGGAGATCCGAATGGGGGACTATTTTACCTCCGGAATACTTTACCCCAGAGAACGCCATTTAATCATTCAGTAAAGCTGCATGCGCTCGGGAAAAATTACGGCCGTAGTTTCCCCTTGCTTTCAGCCGTTCGCAGTACCAGCACAGCAAGGCCGTTTTGGTTATTGTTACAAGGCCAGGTCAGTCAATCATCCGGACTGTTGCCGTTGCAACTACTGAAAAGGCTGCTGCCCCTCTTCAGGAACCGCACGTTTGTCTGGCCTCTCAACAAATACCCCTCCGTTGTGGTTGTACCTACGGTACAGCTATCTTTATCAGCTATCTGTATCGCTGAGGCACGCAAGCCTCCCCACCAACCGCAAGGTCCATCGTTCATGGCGGGGGGGGGGGGGGGGGCGGCCACGTGAGTATATGTACAAAATGTCTTTCTTTTTAATGCAGTAAAAATGTCTTGTAACTGCGAGAAATGGAAGATGTGGCAGTTATACACTGAGGTAACAGAAGTCAAGGGATAGCGTTACGTACATACGTAAATGGCGATAATGTTGCGTACACAAGGTGTAAAAGGGTAGTGCATTGAGGCACTGTCATTTTTACTCAGGTGATTGACGTGAAAAGATTTCCAACGTTATTATTGTCGCACGACGGGAATTAACAGACTTTGAATACGGAATGATAGTTGAAACTAGAATCATGGGACTTTACATTTCGGAAATAGTTACGGAGATCAATATTCCCATATCCACAGTGTCAAGTGTGTAGCAAGAATACCACATTTCTAGCACTGGCTCTCACCGCGGATAACGCAGTGGCCGACGGCCTAAACCAAACGACCGCGAGAGGGGCGGCGTTTGTGGAGAGTTGGCAGTGTTAACAGACAAGTAGCACTGCGTGAAATAATCGCAGAAATCAATGTGGGACGTATGACGAATGTGTCCGTTAGAACAGTGCGGCGAAATTTGGCGTCAATGGGCTATGTGTGGCAACAAACGATCGACGCGACTGCCTTTGCTAACAGCACATCGCCTGCAGCATGTCTCCTTGACTCGTGACCATATCGGTTAGACTCTGGATGACTGAAAAACCTTGGCCTGTTCAGATAAGTCCCGATTTCAGTTAGTAAGAGCTGATGGTAGGGTGTGAATGTGGCGCACACCCCACAAAGCCATGGATCCAGGCTGTCGACAAAGCACTATGGAAGCTGGTGGTTGCTCCGTAATGGTGTGGGCTGTGTTTACATGGAATGCATTGCGTCCTCCGGTCCAACTAAACCTATCATTGACTGAAAGTGGTTATGTTTGGCTACTTGGAAAGCACTTGCAGCTATTCATGGACTTCATGTTCCCAAACAACGTTGGAATTTTCATGGATGACACTGCGCCATGTTACCGAGCCACAGTTGTTCGCGAATGATTTGAATAACATTGTGGACAATGCAAGGGAATGATTTGGCCACCCACCTCGCTCACGTGGATCCCACCGAACTTTTATAGGACACAATCGCGAGGTGAGTTCGTGCAGAAAATCCTGCACCAGCAACACTTTGTCAACTATGGGCGGCTACAGAACTAACATGGCTCAATATTTCTGTAGGGGACTTAACAAGATTTGTTGAGTCCATGCCACGTCGAGCTGCTACACTCCCCCTTGCAAAACGAAGCGTTGACACGACATTAGGAGGTACACCATGACTTTTGTCACCTCAACCAGTAAACTCAAATTCTTTAGAGATTCGAACTCTCATTTATAAAACATCTTCAAACGACTGTTTGCTGTTATATCTGCGCGATAGCGCAGATTTCGACGGTATGCGCTGTGTGTCTTGCTAGAAAACAAACTTATTTCACTCACGGAACATGCTGTTGACAACAGTAATGCCAATATTACCCTTTAACCTCAAGCTTGCATAGGTATTCTGTTTAGTGTTTGTTTTTCCGGCGTGTTTATTGAAGGTTAAAAGTGACACATGCTTAGGTTTACTGACGGAGGCTTGACCGACGTGCCCCTCCTGTGTGGATTTACCGAACGCAAGGGAAGAGCGGCACGACTTTATGACGAACTGTTCATGCACCAACGGCAACAACATCACAATAGGGATGGAAAAATCCGTCCGATTAAAATCGATATCGGTGTATTAGTTCTGAATAACCAGTGTTTTTCGGTATTTGTTTGGTCTCGGTTACAACAGGTACTTTTATTTACTTTTTACTGTGTAACGTTCTTTGCATAACAGTAACGTTCTTTAAAAAAATTATGTGTTTGTTTGCCAATGAATATGAAATACTTAATGTTTGTGTTATGGAAATTTACTGTGTGATGTGTTGTTTAGCAAATGGAGTGCTTATTCAGTTTTACTGTAATCCAAAAAAATTAAACAACTCAATCTGGCAGGCAAATACGCAGTGCCAATAATGAAATCAATCACTCTGATATTTACCGTCTCGTAAGCACCGAGTTCTAAGGCTCTGTACAATAAGCTGACAAAATTACCTGTGCAAATAAACAATGAAATAAAGTTTCCTTAACACTAGGGTCGCAACGGATGTAATTTACATAAAACTTGACGTCTTCGACTTCCACTTCTCGTAACAAAGTTTGATGAATGCTTTATTATCTCGACGTAATACACATGGCTTCAACCAAACATGGTTCCTTTTTTTTCCACCAGTTTTCTTCCAAATGCAAGCAAAATGTAATTGTTGCACAAGCAACTGCGTCGCATAATAACAGGTTACTATTGTCCGACATTTTGAAATTTGCCGGACAAATATGACAGCAGTGTAGTACCACTTTTTAGCGCCACGTCAAAGATCTTTGTCAAAGAAACTTGACGAATATTTGATCATATTTCTTTGTAAAAGAAGTATGATACCGTAATACCGACATAAAAGTGACATTATAATTTATTACTTGTTTACTACTCACTGTATTCGTGACACATTTTGCAGACAGAATGCACATATACCACTGTATGTAGCTGCAACATTGTATCATTGTACGTCACAGTTTATGAGGCATGACGTCATAAACAATTAGATGCATGAAAATCTGCCGCATCATGCATGGCTTTTAAATTTATTACTTCGTTGCTACTAACTCCATTCGCAGCACATTGTGAAGACAGTGTTCACATATGACGCTGAATCTACCTGCAAAATTATGTCATTGTACAGCACATACACTCCTGGAAATGGAAAAAAGAACACATTGACACCGGTGTGTCAGACCCACCATACTTGCTCCGGACACTGCGAGAGGGCTGTACAAGCAATGATCACACGCACGGCACAGCGGACACACCAGGAACCGCGGTGTTGGCCGTCGAATGGCGCTAGCCGCGCAGCATTTGTGCACCGCCGCCGTCAGTCAGCCAGTTTGCCGTGGCATACGGAGCTCCATCGCAGTCTTTAACACTGGTAGCATGCCGCGACAGCGTGGATGTGAACCGCATGTGCAGTTGGACTTTGAGCGAGGGCGTATTGTGGGCATGCGGGAGGCCGGGTGGACGTACCGCCGAATTGCTCAACACGTGGGGCGTGAGGTCTCCACAGTACATCGATGTTGTCGCCAGTGGTCGGCGGAAGGTGCACGGGCCCGTCGACCTGGGACCGGACCGCAGCGACGCACGGATGCACGCCAAGACCGTAGGATCCTACGCAGTGCCGTAGGGGACCGCACCGCCACTTCCCAGCAAATTAGGGACACTGTTGCTCCTGGGGTATCGGCGAGGACCATTCGCACCCGTCTCCATGAAGCTGGGCTACGGTCCCGCACACCGTTAGGCCGTCTTCCGCTCACGCCCCAACATCGTGCAGCCCACCTCCAGTGGACAGGCGTGAATGGAGGGACGAATGGAGACGTGTCGTCTTCAGCGATGAGAGTCGCTTCTGCCTTGGTGCCAATGATGGTCGTATGCGTGTTTGGCGCCGTGCAGGTGAGCGCCACAATCAGGACTGCATACGACCGAGGCACACAGGGCCAACACCCGGCATCATGGTGTGGGGAGCGATCTCCTACACTGGCCGTACACCACTGGTGATCGTCGAGGGGACACTGAATAGTGCACGGTACATCCAAACCGTCATCGAACCCATCGTTCTACCATTCCTAGACCGGCAAGGGAACTTGCTGTTCCAACAGGACAATGCACGTCCGCATGTATCCTGTGCCACCCAACGTGCTCTAGAAGGTGTAAGTCAACTACCCTGGCCAGCAAGATCTCCGGATCTGTCCCCCATTGAGCATGTTTGGGACTGGATGAAGCGTCGTCTCACGCGGTCTGCACGTCCAGCACGAACGCTGGCCCAACTGAGGCGCCAGGTGGAAATGGCATGGCAAGCCGTTCCACAGGACTACATCCAGCATCTCTACGATCGTCTCCATGGGAGAATAGCAGCCTGCATTGCTGCGAAAGGTGGATATACACTGTACTAGTGCCGACATTGTGCATGCTCTGTTGCCTGTGTCTATGTGCCTGTGGTTCTGTCAGTGTGATCATGTGATGTATCTGACCCCAGGAATGTGTCAATAAAGTTTTCCCTTCCTGGGACAATGAATTCACGGTGTTCTTATTTTAATTTCCAGGAGTGTAGTTCAAACGCTGCGTGGTATGCACAGCTGTAATTGAATAACTGGGGAACGCCGGGTTTCTCTGCTAGCAGCAATGAAAGACCGAAAACCGGTTACTTCAGGAATCAGTTATTTTGAGCTGTTTCTGCATCAAGCTTAAAAATTCGGTATAACCGAAAATCGGCTGTTTCAGATTTTCCACCATCCCCACAGCAGAGTATACGCGTTTCGCCTGAGAACGGTTGCTTAACTCCGTTTTTTGTATTATTTTGCTTGTTGCGTAGTACACGCTTTTCTCTGTTGTGAAGATATTGCCACTAAAACTTAGGTAAATGGAGTAGTCGTTGTTGTGGTCTTCAGTCCAGAGACGTGTTTGATGCAGCTCTCCATGTTACTCTAACCTGTCCAAGCTTCTTCATCTCCGAGTAACTACAGCAACCCACATCCTTCTGAATCTACTTAGTGTATTGATCCATAGCTCTCCCTCTACAGTTTTTACACTCCAATACTTGATGCCCCAGAACGTGTCCTGCCAACCGATCCCTTCTTCTAGTCAAGTTGTGACAGAAATACCTCTTCTCCCCAATTCTATTCAGTAACTCCTCATTAGTTATGTGATCTACTCATCTAATCTTCAGTATTCTTCTGTAGCATCACATTTCGTAAGGTTCTATTCTCTTCTTGTCTAAACTATTTATCGTCCATGCTTCACTTCCATACATGGCTACACTCTACACAAATACTTTCAGAAAAGACTTCATGACACTTAAATCTATACTCGATGTTAATAAACTTCTCTTCTTCAGAAACGCTTTCCTTTCCATTGCCAGTCTACATTTTATATTCTCTCTACTTCGACCACCATCAGTTATTCTGCTGCCCGAACAGCTAAACTCATCTACTACTTTAAGCGTCTCATTTCCTAATCTAATTCCCGCAGCATCACCCGATTTAATTCCTCTACATTCCATTATCCCCGTTTTGCTTTCGTTGATGTTCATCTTATATCCTCCTTTCAAGACACTGTCCATTCCGTTCAACGACTCTTCAATGTCCTTTGCTGTTTCTGACAGAATTGCAATGTCATCGGCAAACCCCAAAGTCTTTATTTCTTCACCATGGGCTTTAATTCCTACTCCAAATTTTTCTGTTGTTTCCTCTACGTCTTGCTCAATATACACGTTGAACATCGTGGATAGGCTACAACCCTGTCTCACTCCCTTTCCAGCCACTGCTTTGCTCTCATGCCCCTCGACTCTTATAACTGCCATCTGGTTTCTGTACAAATTGTTAATAGCCATTCGCTCCCTGAATTTTACCCCTGCCACTTTCAGAAATTGAAAGAGAGTATTCCAGTCAACATTGTCAAGTCTAAGTCTACAAAATCTAGAAACGTAGGTTTGCCTTTCCTTAATCTGTCTTCTACGGTAAGTCATAGGGGCAGTACTACCTCGCGTGTTCCAACATTTCTACGGAATCCAAACTGATCTCCCCCGAGGACGACTTCTATCAGTTTTTCCATTAGTCTGCAAAGTATGTTCATCTTATATTCTTCTTTCAAGACATTGTCTATTCAGTTCAACTGCTCTTCCAGGTCCTTTGCTGTCTCTGACAGAATTGCAATGTATTTTGCAGCCGTGACTTATCAAACTGATAGTTCGGTAATTTTCACATCTGTCAACACCTGTTTTCTTTGCGATTGGAATTATTATATTCTTCTTGTAGTCAGAGGATATTTCTCATACATCTTGCTCACCAGATGGTAGAGTTTTGTCATGGCTGGCCCTCTCAAGGCTATCAGAAGTTCTAATGGAATTTTGTCTACTCACAGGGCCTTGCTTCGACTTAGGTCTTTCAGTGCTCTATCCAATTCTTCTCCCAATATCATGTCTCCTCCTCTTCAACTACGTCTTATCCCATTTCTATAACATTACCTGCAAACTCATCTCCCTTGTATTGATACTATATGTCTCCTTCCACCTTTCAGCTTTCCTTTATTTGCTTAGGACTGGTTTTCCATCTGAGCTCTTGATATTCATATAGGTGGTTGCTTTTTCTCCAATGATCTCTTTAATTTTCCTGCAGGCAGTATCTATCTTATCCCTAGTGGTATGTTCCTCTACATCCTTGCATTTGTCCTCTCACCATGCCTGCTTAGCCATTTTGTACTTCCTGTCGATCTCATTTTTGAGACGTTTGTATTCCTTTTCGCCTGGTTCATTTACTGCGTTTTTATATTTTTACCTTTCATCAGTTAAATTCAATATTTCTTCTGCTACCCAAGGATTTCTACTAGCCCTCGTCTTTTTACCTACTTGAACCTCTGAAGCCTTCACTATTTCATCTCTCAAAGCTACTCATTCTTCTTCTACTGTATTTGTTCCCCCCATTCTTGCCAATGTTTCCCTAATGCTCTCTATAAAACTCTTTACAACCTCTGGTTCTTTCAGTTTATCCAGATACCATCTCATTAAATTCCTACCTTTTTTGCTGTTTCTTCAGTTTCAGTCTACAGTTCATAACCAATAAATTGTGGGCAGACTCCACATGTGCCCCTGGAAACGTCTTTTAATTTAAGACCTGGGTCCTAAATCTCTGTCTTACCATTATATAATCTATTTGAAATCTTCCAGTGTCTTCACGCCTCTTTCACGTATACAGCCTTCTTTCATGATTCTTAAATCAAGTATTAGCTATGATTAAGTGATGCTCTGTGCAAAATTCTACCAGGTGGCTTCCCCTTTCAATCCTTTCACCCAGTCCATATTCACCTACTACTTTTCCTTCTCTTCCTTTTCCTACTATCGAATTTCAGTCCCCCATAACTATTAAATTTTCGTCTCCCTTCACTATCTGAATAATTTCTTTTATCGCATCTTATATTTCTTCTATCTCTTCATCATCTGCGGAGCTAGTTGGCATATAAAGTTGTACTACTGTGGTAGGTGTGGGCTTCGTGTATATCTTGGCTACAATAATGCGTTCACTATGCTCTTCGTAGTAGCTTACCCGCGCTCATATTTTTTTATTCATTATTGAACCTACTCACACATTACCCCATTGGATTCTGTATTTGTAATCCTGTATTCAGCTGACCAGAAGTCTTGTTCCTCCTGCCACCAAACTTCACTAATTCCCACTATATCTAGCTTTAACCTATCCATTTCCCTTTTTAAATTTTCTAACCGACCAATCCGATTAAGGGATCTGACAATCCACGCTTCAATCCATAGAACGCCAGTTTTATTTCTCCTGACAACGACTTCCTCCTGAGTAGTCCTCGCCTGGAGATCCGAATGGGGGATTATTTTATCTCCGGAATATTTTACCCAAGAGGATGGCATCATCATTTAGCCATACAGTTAAACTGCATGCCCTCGGGAAGAATTACGGTTTGCTTTGAGCCGTTCGCAGTATTCAACATGGCCGTTTTGGTTGTGTTACAAGACCACATCAGTCAATTAATCAGACTGTTGCCCCTGCAAATACTGAACAGGCTGCTGCCCCTATCCAGGAACCATATATTCGTCTGGCCTCTCAACAGATACCCCTCCGTTGTGGTTGCACCTACGGTACGGCTATCTGTATCCCTGAGGCACGCAGCCTCACCACCAACGGCAATGTGCATGGTTCATGGGGGGAGGGGGGGGGGGAATAACCTGAAGTAATTGCAATTACATTATTACGCTGTGACGAGACACCGGAGACCACTGATAGACAAATACGCTATTTACGATATTTTAAAAAATGTTCGTCTCGCTTCTGTTTTCACCCATCCCTTAATAATGACGCCAGGACAATCTTACTTACCAAACTTGGCGTAAGTTTTGCCAGTTCCTGCATGTATTTACTGATTAACAGAACTCTTTCCCCTTGTAGTGACGACGAAGATGGAAGACGCACCCTGACCTTCGAGCAGACGCCGGTGATGAGCGCCTTCCTGCTAGCTTGGGTCATATCCGACTTCGTAGGCGTGCAGTCGCCGCTGGAGTCCAACACGACTGTCTGGACGACTAGGGACACGGCGGCACAGGCAGAGTACCCCAGTGAGATGGGGCCACGCACCGTCCGCTCCATGGAGCAGCTGGTGCGTGTTCCGTACAACCACGGCAACCTCACCAAGATGGACCACGTCGCTGTGCCGGACTTCGCTGCTGGAGCCATGGAGAACTGGGGGCTGATCACGTACAGGTTAGTGGCTGCGAACCTACGATAGTCATCTGTCCAGGCCGCCTTCGATTAAACTAACAGTTGGAGTTTTACGAGAAAATGCCTCTGTACTCAAAGAGTGTATTTCGGTGGCTTTTTCCAAAGGGCTAGGGAGGTCTGCTGACAAAGATACGCTGTCGAGTTTCGTTACTAACGATCACTGAGGGGACGAAGGTCACGAATAGGTCACGAATGACATATGCACATATACAGATGGCGGTAATACCGTGTACATAAGGTATAAAAGGTCAGTGTATTGGCGGAGCTGTCATTTGCATTCAGATGTTTCATACGAAAAGGTTTCCGGAGTGATTATGGCCGCACGGCGGGAATTCCCAGACTATGAACGCGGAATGTTAGTTGTAGCTAGACACACGGGACATTCCGCTTCGGTAATCGTTCAGAGGTCCACAGTAAGAAGAGTGTGCCGAGGATACCAAATTTCAGGCATTAGTTCTCACCACAGACAATACAGTGGTCGACGGCCTTCACTTAACAGCCGAGAGCAGTGGCGTTTGCGCAGAGTTGTCAGTGGTAACACACAAGCAACACTGCGTCCAGTAACCGCTCAAATCAATGTGGGACGTACGACGAACGTAGTCGTTAGAACAGGGCGGCGAAATGTGGCGTTAATGGGCTACGGCAGCAGACGACCGACGCACGTGCCTTTGCTCACAGCACGATATCGCCTGCAGCGTCTCTCCTGGGCTCGTGAACATATCGGTTGGACCCTAGACGGCTGGAAAACCGTGACCTATTCAGATGAGTCCCGATTTCAATTGGTAATAACTGATGGTAGGGTTCGACTGTGGCGCAGACCCCACAAAGTCATGGAGCCAACTTGTCAACAAGGCACTGTGCAAGCTGGTGATCGTTCCATAATGGTGTGGACTTACATGGAATGGGCTGGTTTTTTTTGGCCCAACTGAACCGACCATGGATTTAAAATGGTTATGTTCGGTTACCTGGAGACCACTTGCAGCTATTCATGGACTTCACGTTCCCAAACAACGAAGGAGTTTTTATGGATGAAAAATGCGCCAAGTCACCGGGCCGCAGTTGTTCCCGATTTGTTCCAGGAACATTGCGAACAAATCGAGCGAATAATTTTGCCATCCAGATTGCTCAACATGAGCCCAGTCGAACTTTTGTGGGACATAATCGTTAGGTCAGTTCGTGCACAAAACCCTGTAGCGATAACACCTTAGCAATTACGGACGGCTGTAGAAGCATCATGCCGCAATATTTCTGCATGGGACTTCCAACGACTCGTTGAGCCCGTACCACGTCGATTAGCTGCATTACACCGGGCAAAAAGATATTTGACACAATATTGGGATGTATCCTGCGACTTCTGTCACCTCATTGCAATGTAGAGTAGCTGCTGTCTGCAGCGTGCTGTGTCGTTCCTTATGAAGATGGCAAACTAAATTTGGAAGATGCCACAGGTACAAGAATGTTCATCTGCATACTATTTGGCTGATATTTGTCTTTTTGTCTTTTCTTGTCTACACTCTTGACAAAGTGGTAGGGTTCGACGGTTGGTGACTGAATGAATAACAAAGCGTAGCATGTTGCAGATATTAGGTGTTTATTCCAATTTATAAACGAACATTGGCACACTATACTACAGCTCGTCTCTTATCTGATAAAAAAAATGGAAATGTCGTGTGGCTAGGGCCTCCCGTCGGGTAGACCGTTAGCCTGGTGCAGGTCTTTCTATTTGACGCCACTTCGGCGACCTGCGCGTCGATGGGGATGAAATGATGATGATTAGGACAACACAACACCCAGTCCCTGAACGAAGAAAATCTCCGACCCAGCCGGGAATCGAACCCGGGCCCTTAGGATTGACAGTCTGTCACGCTGACCACTCAGCTACCGGGGCGGACTCTCTTATCTGATGAAAATGAGTGACACAAAAGTCGACAACTTCATAATAATGACCTATTTCTTTCTGGTAACTGATTGTTCTGTCGGTTCTTGGTAGAACAGCATTATGATACATAAAAAGCGCTGTATTGGTTATGCTCTACACATTAGTTTATTGAGTTAACCAGTTTTCGACTTATAAGGCCATCATCAGATTTCTGAGCCGAAAACTGGGTAAATAAATAAACCAATTTCTTTAAGAGATGATGGCAGTTGTCGCACGTCTGTTCCACATGAATCACATTCCAGTTGTTCAACTGTCTGAGATTTGTCTACTCAAGAAAGTACGACGTTACCTCTTAGTCGAAAGACATTCTAAGTAACATAATTTCAAGCTTAACTCTATTTTATAATATAAATTAAAATTAAAAAATGAGTTATTTTGGTTCTGTGTCACTATTTATAATAATTTCATTGATCTGTTGTTATCTATAATAAGATACCGCGAGTTATGTTTTAAAAAATCCATGCTGATTGTGCTTGAAGTTATTAATGTTTTGATAGGCTGGAGTAATACATTCAGTACTATTTATTATCTTATATCTCATTTGCTTACATCTAGTTTTCTGCAGACTGACACTCCGCTGCGTGAAACAGTGTATTGATTCTGACATGTGATGTCAAAAAGATGCAGTCGACTTTATACAAATGTGTGACGGAAGCAGCTTAATAAGTAATCCTCCAAAAAACCTATGAAGCCATCAACAGCAATCTGTACTGCTGTCTTCCAATAAATATTAACATAATACGGCGCGAACTCATAACAGAGAACTTCAGGTGAATATATTGTATTAACGCACTTGTATCCATCGACATCTAACAACTCAGGAAATTATAAGCAGAGTTATCCTATTATCAAAAACATACTTCACGCACTTTCGTACTCTACGTTGAAATACACACATAAAAAAAGGTTCGCATCATCCCGGTTCCCAGAACTCCTGAAGATAGACGTTGGCTGTGGATATTGTATCACAGGCACAGACCCTTTGACTGTTCCGAGATATTCTAAACCCGCCTAAATACGTAAACAACCATGCATGATCAGCTTCTATTAGACTGAGGGGTTCCGACAGCCGACCAGTTCCAGTCATTCCACCAGAAAGGAGGCACACGGCTCGTGTTGTCTGTGGTTCAACCATACCTAGACGGTCAATACCATAGTTCGATCCCGTCCGCATTGTTACTTTGTGCCGGGAAAGGCTCTCAACAAGGGAAGTGTCCAGTCGTCTCGGAGTGAACCAAAGCGATATTGTTTGGGCATGGAGAAGATACAGAGAGACAGGAACTGTCGATGACATGCCTCGCTCAGGCCGCCCAAGGGCTACTACTGCACTGAATGGCCGCTACCTACGAATTATGGCTTGGAGGAAGCCTGACAGCAATGCCACCATGTTCAATAATGCTTTTCGTGCAGCCACAGGACGTCGTGTTACGACTCAAACTGTGCGCAGTAGGCTGCATGATGCGCAACTTCACTTCGGACGTCCATGGCGGGGTCCATCTTTGCAACCACGACACCATGCAACGCGGTACAGATGGGCCCAACAACATGCCAAATGGACCGCTCAGGATTAGCATCACGTTCTCTTCGCCAATGAGTGTCGCATATGCCTTCAACCAGACATTCGTCAGAGACGTGTTTAGAGTCAAACCGGTCAGGCTGAACGCCTTAAACACACTGCCCAGCGAGTGCAGCAAGGTGGAGGTTCCCGGCTGTTTTGGGGTGGCATTATGTGGGGCCGACGTACTCCACTGATGGTCATGGAAGGCGCCGTAACGGCTGTACGATACGTGAATGCCATCCTCCGACTTCTAGTGCAACCATATCGGCAGCATATTGGCGTGGCATTCGTCTTCATGGACGACAATTCGCACCCCATCGTGCACATCTTGTGAAAGATTTCCTTCAGGATAACGACTAGAGTGGCCAGCATGTTCTCCAGACATGAACACTATCGAACATGCCTGGGATAGATTGAAAAGGGCTGTTTATGGACGACGTGACTCACCAACCACTCTGAGGGATCTACAGCGAATCACCGTTGAGGAGTGGGACAATCTGGACCAACAGTGTCTTGGTGAACTTGTGGATAGTATGCCACGACGAATACAGGCATGCATCAATGCAAGAGGACGTGTTACTGGGCATTAGAGGTACCAGTGTGTACTGCAATCTGGACTACCACCTCTGAAGGTGTCGTTGTATGGTGGTACAAGATGCAATTTGTGGTTTTCATGAGCAATAAAAAGAGTGAATGTGATGTTTATGTGGATCTCTATTCCAATTTTCTGTACAGGTTCCGGAACTCCCGGAGCCGAGGTGATAAAAAACTTGTTTGATGTGTGTACTACATAAGTTTAGGTTATGACCCAACGACACTTGTCTGCAGGAGTCGGTCGTTCAAGCGGTCCATCATTACGTGCAGTGGTCAGTAGATATGCGCAACTACATCGCTCAACACAACAGATAACCGAGCTGAAGATGAACGAGAAGAACTGATGTGTCTCCGCCGTGCCTATCTGGATTCAACCGGAGAGTCCCACAACAGATAAAGGGAGTGTGGCGGAAGTTCCTTGTCGACGAGAACACGACGGTCGAATCGGTTCCTTCGATTTTCAATTGGGTTAAGATAAGGAGTGCTTTTGAACTTTCAGCCGAGTTTTTCGAATAATTTTCTGACGCTTTTAGACATATGACAAGGCATATTTTCCCAGGGAAGACAATGATTATAATATGGCCGAATGTGCTCTCTGAGGATCGCTTCGTATTCAAGCTCTGTCGTACACCACTTTTGTGCCGCACACCGGTAGCACGTGGAGATTCACAATGGTGTCATGACTCCACTCGCGTCACATATTCACCACAGGGGCTCATAAACAATCCACAAATCTCACCATTTCCGGGAGCCGGAGGTCACCCATTTTTGCAACTGGATTGAAGTACTCTCTTTGTTCGCGACAGCAGGAGTCAAACTTTTAAAGTCAGCGCGGTTACTTTACCCGTGCATCTCAAAATGGCGTAAAATATGAGTTACACTCTACAAACCATATATTCAAGAGTTGGTTACAAAGTCACTCGACAGCGCGTGATTAGTGTTTGCCATTATGTTTATTCCCTATTCAGAAAACAACTAAATATTCGAATAAATAATTGTAACTAGTGGGACTGACACATTCTTTAGGCGACCAATTCGTATCTAGAGGGTTCATCAACAAAATTTTCTATTCTTACTGTCTGCTCGAGCATTCGATTTCATGTGCACTGAAAACGAGGAAACCATACGCGTGGTATACAGTGCCGTATATTTGGTATGGAGTATAATTCTCTCCAACAGCTTGAATTTCCATCATCCACATAAAGGCAGTGCAATGACATTGAAGAAAGACATATTTAGATATTAAATTCCTAAAACTATAATATTATCTGAAAATATGGAATATATGTGCTTTCTTAGTCCAAGATTTTCTCTCTCTCTCTTTCGCATTCAAGGTTCAATAGCAGCTATGGCGGACTCGCAGTCCGACTGTCTAGCCTGTTCAAGCAGACTTACTATACCATCTAGAAAATAAAATGAAAATTAAATGAAACAAATGTCTTACGACATCGAGCTTTTGTTCAGCTGACAGTCATCATCATTATCAACAACTACACCTATGTCATCATTTGCAGAAATAGCTCTCATGAGATAAACTTTCTTTAGGTATATTATTATTAGTCACGCTAATAAATTTCAGCTGGTAGTAGTAAATACATTGTTCAAAAATCACAAAAGGAGGAGATATACTTCGAAAAAAACTGGGAGACGTAGGGCATATAATGGATTGTAAGGCGTACACAAAAGCAAGTATAGACTTAGGTCACAGTTTAATAACGGAGAAGAGTGGGCTGAAATTTGAACAATCGGGGACAATCAACGTACAAATACAGTATTGAGAAATGGTAACGAGCGTTCGAAGTTCTCTGCGGATGTACATGCTAAATTGAATACCACGATAGGAAGTTTAGGAGGAATGGGCGTCACTAGGAAGGATAATCACAAAAGTTCGACACACAAATGCAGATAAAAGAAACTGTGAAGACACTTTCGTCAACAAAAGAAACACTTCCATTCATTGACTAAAGAAGGAAATACGAAAAAAGTCTAGAAAAAGAGAGCAGAACTGCAATATACACAGAGGTGACAAGATATCACGTCCGACCCCCCCCCCCCCTCCCCCACTGTCCGCCGTAGTGCAACAACTGGACGTGGACCCTGCAGAAATATTGAGCCTTGCTGCCTCTGTAGCCATCCATAATTGCGAAAGTGCTGGCAGAATTTTTTGAACTAACTGACCTAACGATTACATCGCATAAATGTTCAATGGGATTCATGTCGGGTGATCTGGATGGCTAAATCATTCGCTCGAATTGTCCAGAATGTTCTTCAAACCAATCGCCATCGACTGTGGCCTGGTAACACAGTGCATTGTCATCCATACAAATTCATTTATTGTTTGGGAACATGAAGTCCACGAATAGCTGCCAACATAACCTTTTCCAGTCGATGATCGGTTCAGTTGGACAAGAGGACCCAGACCATTACTTGTAAACATAGCCCATACCACTATGGACGTAACACCAGCTTTCACAGTGTCTTGTTTTCAACTAACGTCCGGTGGCTTTGTGGGTTCTGCACGATACTCGCCTCTTACCAATCTTGGCAATCATCTGACAAGGCACGGTTTTCCGACGTCTAGGGCCCAACCGATTCCGCCACGATCTCAGGAGAGGCGCTGAAGGCGATGTCGGGCTGTTAGCAAAGGCATTTGCGTCGGTCATCTGCTGCCATAACCCATTAAAGCAAAATTTCGGCGCTCTGCCCGAACGGATACGTTTGTCGTACGTCCCATTTGTGCTCTGCCGTTATTTTATGCAGTGCTGTCTGTCTGTTAGCAATGACAACTCTCCGCAAACCACCTAATCTTGATCGTTAAGCGAAGGCCGGAGATGCGAAAGAAAACTGGCTACAGGAAAAATGTGAAGAAATCAAAATGAAAACGGTCTTTGGATGGACAGATTCAGCACATAGAAAGGACAAAACAGCGTCTGGGAACGTAAAAACTAACGCATCAACATCAAGAGTGCAAGAGGAATACCACTCTTAAACCGAGAAGAGAGAACATATATGTGGAACCAATACGCTAAGGACGTCTACAGAGACAAAGAACTGTCTGATAATATAATATGAAATGGGTCTTGAGATAAAGAGCACAAAGAATCCAGTGTTAGAGTGAGAGATGTGTAGAAATTATGATTAAACAATGCAGAAAGTGTAGATAAAATACCTTCGGAATTTCTTAAATAATTCGTGAAGGTGCAACCAAAAATTATTCAAGTTAGTGTGTTGAAATTGTGATACGGATGACATAGCATCGGACTTACGGAAGAATACCATCCACACTTTTCTAGAGACAGCTAGGGCAGATAAGCGCGAGAACTATCGCATAATCAGCTTCACATCTCTAGCATCCGGGTTGCTGGGTAAAATGATATAGAAAAGAATGAAAGAAACCGAAAATCTGTTTCATGAACATCAGTGTAGCACTGCCAAACAGACCATTCCTCCTTAAAAGAAGTCTGTTAGTATAAAAAATCGGGATTAGCTTGGGACATACTTGTAAATTAAATGGACTGATAAGGCGAGAAATGAGATACGCCACAGAATCGGTGAGGAAAGGATCATGTGGCAAGTGCTGATTAGAAGTTATAGGACGATGTGACATTCATTAACGCTGAAGATCTGAAAAAATAGATTTCACGTAGATACATTCAGTGACACCTATAACGGCGGGTTAGTTGGTTTGATCACCACAATACTTTACTAGGTTTAGTTCTGTTGGAGGTGACTTCTCCTTTCTCCGCCCTTTGAAGTGACTTGTCCAGCCAGTTGTAGGGGACCTACAGTTCGACCTGGACTCCGAACCACCGTGCAAAGCAATATTTTTCACATTATCAAAGAGCTGCAGAATGTAAACGATTGATAAGTCGTAAACAAAAACCCTACGACGAGCAGTGACCGAACCGCCGCCTCTGATTTTCCTAGCTTGGCATATAACCACCTACCATCCAGAAGTCGACCTTGATTGTTTTCCAAAATCCCTTATATTCAATTTTCTTGTCATCACCTGAAATTTAAAGAACTTACTGGAATATCGTGTATGGTTTATTCGTTTTGATTAACTTCTGCTAAATGTATAGAAACAAATAAAATAAAATCATAAATTTAAGTCTCATTTACATTATTATTCTGCAATCTACAATGAAGTGCCTGGCAGAGGGTTCATGGAATCACTTTCTAGTCATTTCTCTACCGATCCACTCACGAACAACGTGCTGAAAGAACGAACACTTAAGTTTTTCCGTGCTTGCTCTGGTATCTCTGTTTTTATTATATGATCTTTCCTCCGTGTGTAAGTGGCATCAACAAAATATTATCATCCTCTGAGGACAAAGCTGGTGATTCGAATTTCATGAGTAGATCCTGTCGCTAAGAAAAACGCCTTTGTTTTAGTGATTACCATCCCAATTTGCCACTCTCGGCCCTATTTCGCGACAATACCAAACGAACTGCTCTTCTTTAAACTTTCTCGATGTCCTCCGTCCATCCTATCTGATGCGGGTCCCACACCGCACAGCAATACCCGAGAAGAGGGCGTACAAGCGAAGTGTAAACAGTCTATCAATAAATCGCAGTCTTTGGTTTGCTTTCTTCACTACACTATCTGTGTGTTGGCTCCAATTTAAGTTACTCATAGATGTAAGCCCTGAGTATTTAGTTAAATTTAAATCCTTTAGATTTGTGTGTTATATCCTCTAACCGAAATTTAGCGAATTCGTTTTAGTACTCATGTGAATGACTTCGCACTTTTAATTATTTAGCGTCACTTGCCACTCTTCGCACCACACAGATATTTTGTCTAAATCGTTCTGCAATTTGTTTTGATCATCTGATGACTTTATAAGACGTTAAAAGACAGCATCATCTGCAAACAATCTAAGAGGGCTTCTCATATTGTCTGCTAAGCCGTTTATGTATATCAGGAACAGCGACAGCAGAGGACCTACAACACTTCCTTGGGGAACGCCCGATATTACTGTTTTATTCGATGACTTACTACGAATTGTAACCTTTCTGACAGGAAATCACGATTCCAGTCACACAACTGAGGCAATACTTCATAGGCACGCAATTTGATTAGAAGTCGCTTGGGAGGAACAGTGTCAAAAGCCTTTTGGAAATCTAAGAACACGGCATCAATTTGACATCCCTTTTCGATAGCATTCATTACTCCGTGAGAAAAAAGAGCTATTTGAGTTTCACAAGAACGATGTTTTCTGAACCCGTGTTGCCTATTTGTCAATAAATCATTCTTTTCGAGGTAACCCATAACATTCGAGCACAGTATGTGTTCTGAAGTCCCACCGCAAATCGACTTTAGCGATATGTGCCTGTAGTTCAGCGGATTAATCCTGTTTCCTATCTTCGGTATTCGTTTGAGTTGAGCAGTTTAAGTTTTGTTAACTTGTAAATTAATTATAATTAACGTTTAAAGTAGTTTAATTTTTGCTGCCACATAAATTAATTTCAGTTGTACGTGTAAGTTTTACCACTGCAATGAGCAAGCTGTCGAAGTTTCATCTTATAAATAAATTTTGTTATTTGAGATTGATGTAGAGAAACTGACGCAAAAACATATTTGACACCAGTCCCCATTACTCTGTACTCATCAGTCACCCTCTGTCTAATGGTAACAGCTACCGCCCGCAAACTTTCCAGTAAAATTACTTTCGCTATCAAAAGAAACACAAGGGTTTAGAATTAACGAGGGCCAAACACCCGGTGATATTGAGTACTAGAGGATTATCAGTTCATTTAATTTTGATAGCGAATCAAAATTTTTTGACTATCTCGTGCATTTCACGAAAATATAACTTACACCTACGTGTTGCTGTCATGGGCAACAAGTCATCTGTATGATTCGAATTTTTGAACTGAATTCAAAATGGTTCAAATGGCTCTGAGCACTATGGGACTTAACTTCTAAGGTCATCAGTCCCCTAGAGCTTAGAACTACTTAAACCTAACTAACCTAAGGACAGCTCACACATCCATGCCCGAGGCAGGATGCGAACCTGCGACCGTAGCGGTCTCGCGGTTCCAGACTATAGCGCCTAGAACCGCTCGGCCACCCCGCCGGCTTTTGAACTGAATGGCTCTTTATTTACTGATGGTGGTGGTAATATGATTATGAACAAATTTTGTGAAACTACGTTTTCAGCTTTACAGATCACTCAGTTACTTGCGCAGATTAGTTGAGAAACGGTTCTGTCATTCTTATTTAGCTCTAGTTGGAAGCAGTGAGCTATCTTCAGTGAGAGAAGCTTCAGACAGGTAACTGTAATTCTACTACGAACTACATATTTCGCGAAGCTATTGTTCGTATGCTTTTAACTATGAGCGACCAACGTGTTACCACAGCAGTCCAACTGCTCATGCCTCGAAGTTAGAATTTAAAAAAAAATTGAAATTCTTTTTTGCCATGATCGAGCATGTGACATGCTATTCATGTTGTGACAGTAAAAAGTAATAATACACAACAAAACACATCATAATATTGTAGCCGGCCGGAGTAGCCGAGCGGTTCTAGGCGCTACAGTGGAACTGCGCGACAACTACGGTCGCAGGTTCGAATCCTGCCTCGGGCATGGATGTGTGTGATGTCCTTAGGTTAGTTAGGTTTAAGTAGTTCTTAGTTCTAGGGGACTGATGACCTCAGCTGTTAAGTCCCATAGTGCTCAGAGCCATTTGAACCATAATATTATAATTTAGTAATAAAGATAAATTAAAAGATACTGATATGTGTACAAACGCAACAAAGACTAGAAGTTAACCAAAACTAGACATGATTGTCTTAATGGGAATTTCGCAATCGGAATTCCGCAATCGTTCATTAAATAAAAATATGGCATTTCAGTCTTTGATCGATATTTTTTATTTTCAATGACTGGTAACAGTTAAAACGTGAGGTGTTTTTTTCATAATCATTGTAAGCCAATTTTACACAACATTCCCGAAGACTTTTAATAAGCTATACACAGAAATGATGCGTCTTTGTCAACCATTTCTTTGTATATGAATTATAATAACGAAATGATTGCCTTTATATGCAGCTCTCCTGATATTCTTTTGTGTAGAGTGAACAGTGATGGGACTGTTGTTGTTACACTCACTTTCTTGAAAAGTGTTCTACAGGACACACAGTTTATTAAAGACCTGTTATACATATCCCTGCCTTCTTCTGCCACTTCAACACTCTTTTTGCTTGAGAGGTGCTGCCCCACAGCAGTAAGCAGTATGTGATGTGGCTATGAAAAATGCCTAGTACCTAAGCATCATGTTTTCAAGCACACATACTTTACGTTTGCCTCAGCGGTGCCTTGAAAGCCATTAAATTATTTGTACAGACAGGGGTACCTGCTGGCCCTGGACAACTACACCTCGGAGGCGGCTAAGGAACAGGTGCTGACCGTCATCCAGCACGAGGTGTCTCATCAGTGGTTCGGCGACCTGGTCAGCCCCAACTGGTGGTCCGTGCTTTGGCTTAGTGAAGGTTTCGCCACGTTCTTCGAAAGCTTCGGTTCTGCAGTCGTAAGTTGACAACAAAAATGGTTCATGTTACAGTTTCTGCTCAGCGAAAAACTAAAGGCGTGTCTTTATGTCGGTGATACGTACATTAATACAAGTAGCATATTTCGTGTTTTGCATGTCTCAGACCTCACTGAATATGTATGAAAATATGCGTTATCTGATGAAAAATATCCGAATACCTATCAGTGGATAATAATATGACGACAGGGACCTTGGTTGGGACTCTTTCAATGATTTGTCTAAATGTCTGTGGGTGAATGGATGGTTATTCTTCCTCAAGAGTGGAAATCGGAGAAAGTGATGATGGACGCTGGGACCCAGAAGAAGTCGATGCACATCTCAGAGGTTTCAGATAGGATTGAGGTTGGGACTCTGAATACGTCAATCCATTTCAGGAATATTACTGCTCCACAAACCATTGTCTTTGTTTTTTGTTCACGTGGTTCTGCAAAGTGAACTGAACGTGCGTATTTTACTGTGTAGACTAGTGGTTAGAAAATTAATCGTAGATTTTGTTTTTGTGTAAGTCTTGTGAATATCCTTGTGTAGGGTGGCTTCCTAGTGTAAATTTTCCGTTTAGAGAAATTTATTTCTGTTCATTAGCTTGCGGTCTCAGAGTTCATTAAGAAATCTGCACACAAACACACAAACTTTTAGTGTTACTTTATTCTCCTTTGGTATATTTTCAAACTCAGTAGCGCCATTTCAGACCTCATATCTATTTTATACACATTACGATATGGCTAAGGTCTGTGCTTGTTGTGAGCGGACACAAGGAGAGCTGGCTACTGTCTGTAAACAGCTGGAAACTGCGTTGGCTACCGTCGACAAGCTCCTAGCAAATGCTCGAAGTTGCGGTGACGTCGGGGCGCCAACGACGAGACCTGCGACACCTTTGGTGTCACTGGAACCCCCTGGTGGCCCGGACGCCACTGCGGCTTCCAGAGTGGGTGGCAGACAGTGGTGGGTTCACGTGTCACTGGGCGGAAGGCGAAAGAGGGAGTAGGCAGTGCGGCTGGCTCCCTCCGTCTTAGCAACAGCTACGAGGTGCTTCCCAGTTTTGACGATAACTGAGCCAGCACGGGATGCCTCTCCTTTTGGGTCAGCGGTCGATTTTCCTGCCCAGTCTGGACAAGTACAGAGGGTGGGTAGGCTAATCATTGGGAGCTCCAATGTTAGGTGGGTGATGGAGCCCCTCAGGGAGATAGCAAGCAAGGCGAGAAAGAATTCCAGTGTGCATTCGGTATATTTGCCGGGAGGTCTCATCCGTGATGGAGGAGGCGCTGCCGGCGGCTATCGAGCGCACTGGGTGCAATCGGCAGCGTGTAGTGGAACATGTCGGCACGAATGACGCCCGCCGCTTGGGTTCTAAGACCATCTTCGGCTCCTATCGGCGGCTGGCTGACTTGGTGAAGGCAACTAGCAACACACGCGGAGTGCAGACTAAGCAGTCTATTTGTAGAATTGTACTCATGGTTGATAGCGGTCCTCTGGTATGGAGCAGAGTGGAATGTCTAAACCAAAGGCTCAGACGACTCTGCGACGGTAACGGATGCGAATTTCTCAACCTCCGCTATTGGGTACAGAACCCTTAATAGGTCAGGTGTGCTCTACACGCAGGAAGCGGCTGCTGGGGTAGCGGAGTACGTGTGGCGTGCACATGGGGCTTTTTTAGGTTAGAGGATCCCTTCCTTGGGAGCAAACACTATTTGCCTATTAAATCAGCCACAGTGACCTCAGAGAATCTTGGTCCTCGCAGATCAGAGATAGAAAAGATTAAAATGATTTTAATAAACTGCAGGAGCATCCAAGGAATGGTCCCAGAAGTAGTATCGCTTATTGAAGGTTATAATGCATAAATAGTATTGGGAACAGAAAGCTGGTTGAAGTCAGATGTCAATGTCAACGAAATCCTACGTTCAGACTGGAATGTTTATCATAAGGATAGGTTAGTCGCCAATGGTGGCGACGTATTTATTGCAGTAAAAAATTCCATGAAATCTAGCGGGGTTATCACGGATTCCGAATGTGAATTAATCTGGGTGAAATTGAGTATCAAAGAACGGTCAAAAATGGTGATCGGATGCTTTTATAGACCACCTGGGTCAGGATCTGTAGTTGTAGAGCGCTTCAGACAGAGCTTGTAGAATATCATTAGTAATTTTCCCGATAATGCCGTTGTAATAGCGGTGACTTCAACTTGCCAGGTATAGATTGGGAGTGTTATGCCATCAAAACTGGTGCCAGAGACAGGGAATCGTGTGGCATTGTTCTGGATGCCTTGTCCGAAAATTACCATGAGCAGATGGAGAACCAACTCGTGAGCGTAACGTCTTAGACCTCCTGGCAAGAAACAGACCTGAATTTATCGAATCAGTTAACGTAGAGGAAGGTATCAGTGATCATAAGGCTTTGACAGCATCTATGACGACGGTTCCTACAAGGAATGTTAAGAAAGGTAGGAAGATATATTTGCTCAGCAAGGGTGACAGGATAAAAATTTCAGAATATCGCAGCAGTCAGCATCTAACATTCGGTGATGAGGACGAACATGTGGAGAACAAATGGAAAAAATTCAAATGCATCGCTCAATATGCCCTATACAAGTAAGTTCCGAGTAAGGTTTTACAGTGTGGGAATGATCCACCATGGTTTAATAGCCGTGTTAGAAAAGCGTTACGTAAACAAAAAGCACTTCATCTCAGATTCAAGAGAAGTAAAAACCTAGCTGACAAGCAAAAGCTGAACAAAGCGAAAATGAGCGTAAGGAGAGCAATGAGAGAAGCGTGCAACGATATCGAAAGTAAGAGGTTGTCAACCGACCTGAGTAAAAACCCTAAGAGATTTTGGTCGTATGTAAAATCAGTAAGTGGGTCAAAATCGTCTATTCATTCTCTCAGCGACCACACCGGCACCGAAACGGAAGGAAACAGAGAGAAGACCGAAATACTGAATTCGGTCTTCCGAAGTTGTTTCACCGCGAAAGATCGTAACACTGTCCCTCCTTTCAAACGTCGTGTGAACGTCGAAATGGCAGAGATTGAGATAACCGATCCCGGAATTGAAAGCAGCTACAATCGCTTAGTAGTGGAAAGGCTTCAGGACTAGATGAGATACCTATAAGATTCTATAATGATTATCCGAAAGAACTTGCTCCCCTTCTAGCAGTAATTTATCGTAGATCGCTTGAGCAACGAAACGTACCTAACGACAGGAAAAAAGCGCAGGTCATTCCCGTTTTTAAGAAAGACCGTAAGACAGATCCATACAATTATCGTTGACGCCAATCTGTTGTAGAATTATGGAACATGTTTTATGCTCAAGAATTATGACGTTCTTGGAAAATGAACAGCTCGGGCTGATGCCGTGTTCCTTGATTTCAAGGTCTAGCGGTTCTGGCGCTGCAGTCCGAAACCGCGGGACCGCTACGGTCGCAGCTTCGAATCCTGCCTCGGGCATGGGTGTGTGTGATGTCCTTAGGTTAGTTAGGTTTAAGTAGTTCTAAGTTCTAGGGGACTTATGACCTAAGATGTTGAGTCCCATAGTGCTCAGAGCCATTTGAACCATTTGAACCTTGATTTCAGTAAAGCACTTGACACCGTCCCGCACTGACGTTTAATGAAAAAAAAAAAAGAAAAAAAATGAACTCACGGAGCATCGGAGTAGACCTGCAAATTGGATTCAAGACTTTCTTGCGGACAGAACTCAACACGTCGCTCTTAACGGAACTAAATCGGCAGATGTAAAAGTAATATCCGGAGTACCACAGGGAAGTGTGATAGGACCGTTGCTGTTCACAATGTATATAAACGATCTAGCAGAAAGCGTCGGATGCTCTTAAGGCTATTCGCAGATGATGCAGTTGCTTATACCAAAATAGCAACGCCAGGAGATAGTAAGACTTTTCAGAACGACCTGCAGAGAATTGATGAATAGTGCAGCCTCTGGCAGTTGACCCTGAACGTAAGTAAATGTAACATACTGGGCATACATAGGAAAAGAAATCCACTACTGTACAGCTACTCTGTTTGAAGACAAACAGCTGGAGACAGCGTCTGCCGTAAAATATCTAGGCGTAATTATCCAGAGCGACCTTAAGTGGAATGACCATATAAAACAGATAGTGTGTAAAGCAAACATCAGACTCAAATTCATCGGAAGAATCTTAAGGAAATGTAACTCATCCACGAAAGAAGTGGCTTATAAGGCGCTTGTTCGCCCGATTCTTGAGTATTGTTCATCTACCTGGGATCCCTATGTGGTAGACCTGATAGAGGAGATGGAGAAGATCCAACGAAGAGCGGCACGTTTCGTCACGGGATCGTTTAGCTGGCGAGAGAGCGATACAGAGATGCTAAACAAATTCCACTGGCAGACGTTACAAGAGAGACGTTGTGCACCACGGAGAGATTTACTATTGAAATTTAGGGACAGAACTTTTCAGGAGGAGTCGGACAACATATTACTTTCCCCCACATACATCTCGCGTATTGACCACGAGGAGAAAATTCGAGAAATTAGTGCCAATACAGAGGCTTACCGACAGTCATTCTTCCCACGCACTATTCGCGAGTGGAACAGGGTTGGAGGGATCAGATAGTGGTACCGAAAGTACCCTCCGCCACACACCATTAGGTGGCTTGCGGAGTATGATCTAGATGTAGATGTAGTAGTATGAGCGAGAGTCGAAGCGTTACCTCAGACAAGTTTGTCTTAGGTAGCTCGAACAATAGCCATCTGACCACCATGAACGCTAACGTGCGATGCCTACTCACAGATATAGCAGCCACAGAATTGACGCGTAAAACTTCTCTTAACGATTTTCTCGGCATTGCGAGAGTAGTGTACTTTACTACTTGCACATTACGTTGTTTTAATGGCCTGTTAAGGTGTACAAAGTTTGAAGTAAATCTGTGATCCCAACGTCCTGGCCTCCACTTGTAGATGCAATTTCTTGAACAATACTGCACTGTAAAAAGGGTGCTATTAACAGGAGTTCTGCCAATTCCTTTCTCATGCCATTATACAACAGTTCTTTACGTTGTTCTAATAGTGAACGGAGGGATATTCCTTCGCTTGTGCGAAAACTGTTTTCAGTGGCTATTTTGGGTGTTAGTTCACTGTCACTCCCGACTGTACATTGAGAATGCTAGATTTCTGTTTTATTTAGAATGATGGTTGACTGGGATTCCTAGGGCGTATGTGCTTGCGACTTACTGCAATTGAGTTCCAGATGTGTGTATTTTTAAAACAAGTAAGAGACATTTGGCTTAACACACTACTTTTGCTTTGTCTCTGTGACGATAATCGGATGTTCAAACGAAAGTGTACGTCGCTTATATAAAGTTAGCATTTATGTTGATTGCATACCACAGCTATATAATTTATAATAATTAGAAGAATTCCAGTCCTAACACCATCTCGAGAGAGAGTGTTCCGCCGTTGTGTGTTTCGTGGTCTGTATATGACCCTTTGGTGGTGAATGCTACAAGGATCATCGAACTTCTGGGCAGTCGTGCAAAATTGCACCTATTTACCTGTTTGGTAAGCGCATCAAACTGATAGAAGTGGAGATAGTGCTATAATGTTTTCGAAAACCTCACTGATAGCAAGAAACAAATGGCCGTCTGATGAGTTTCGAGATATGATCGTTCACGTCAGCGATATTTCAGCGGGTATTGGTTGCGTTTTGGCACCTGGACAGCGCTTTTGGAGACTTCAAGGATAACGGAATAGAGAGGTGATATAAGACGCGTTGCCAGAAAGTGCTGCACAGAAGATGTATGACATGGTCAGTTGGTGCCTACATGTCAGTTGCTGCCTACCACCGTCGTCTACTTTATTTAGTTACATCAAATAATCTTTGAGCTGCATGTTAGAATGAAATTACTATGTACAATTTCCTTCCGTTCTGGAAGAAATTTAGTGGCTTTAAGCTTTTATGCAGATTGTTCTTATTCCAAGAGTAGAAATCGTGAAATGAACTATTGGTTGAAAAAAGAGAAATATATATATAAAATTTCATGAAGTAATAGATACTCTGAGAATCTGTGGTTAGTGTACTCAGTTCCTTGAACAAGTTGAGCAGAACGGTTTTGAATCCACATTAAAATTAATTCGAAAAACTTTAAATTGACTAGAAAAGTTACCCTAAAATGTGACATACAAGACATTATGGAATGGAAATAGGCAAAGTGTGCTAGCTTTTTAAATTTTAGATCACTTACCTACATAACGTCTACATTACAAGTACTGAGTTGTTTGTGCGATTTAGCAGCTCTCTTAACTGCTACTCCCAGCTGAACTCATCAATCTGTAATCTCGATAATTTAACGCTGTCAACCCACATTCTTTTATTTGATGCATCTGCCATGTTCAGCACCGCGCGTAATGAAATTTTTAAAGTTTAATTACGCCGAATATCCTATAATCAGTGAACAAGGTCCTACAGATTTTCGTTAGTAGTTCTTTTTAAAACTAGGTGTTTGACTTGCCCTCATCATTTCATCATCATCATTCGTGACAGTGACTAGATTGGACTATGTAAAAATTAGACTGTGAAAAAAAAATTGGGACTTTGTACGGGCGCTGATTACTGCGCAGTTGAGCGCCCCACAGACTAAACGTCATCATCATAATCTCTTTAAAACTGAATTTTACTTGCTGTTTATCTCACTATTTATCTGCAAACAAAATATACATAGCAACTTGTCTTACAACCCTCTAATATTCACAAGAAAGAGCAATGGGCCTGTTATACAACCTTGAGAGACACCACGAATGATTGTTGATGGTTTAATGTATTGGATGTACGTAGCGACATGCTGTGTTCCCTGTTAAAAAACATTATCTGTTTTGCTGCTACGTCTGAGGCATAACATTCTAATTTACTTATTATGATGTGATTCACGCTGAAAAATGCTCTTGCCATATAAACTTCGCAAATTGGAAGCGCTCTTGTCCCAGTACCAGTACTGTCTGAGGGATCGAATGTAATTTTCATTTTGTATTGTCACAGTGGTATCAAGGAAGCAATACAAAAGGAAAGAGTCGATTAACATAATACAAATACTTTAACTGCGTAGATAATATCCATTTTGCAGGCCGCTGTGGCTGAGGGGTTCTAGGCGCTTCAGCCCGGAACCGCGCTGCTGCTACGGTTGCAGGTTCGAATCCTGCCTCGGGCATGGATGTGTGTGATGTCCTTAGGTTAGTTAGGGTTAATTAGTTCTAAGTCTAGCGGATTGATGACCTCAGATGTTAAGTCCCATAGTGCTTAGAGCCATTTGACCATTTGAATATCCATTTTACTCTGCCTCTGGTTGTGCCACTGATCGCTGAAAGGCTCTCTTATTTATTACCAGGTGGAGCCCACGTGGCGAATTGACGAAGCGTTCGTGGTTTCAACCTTGCTTGGCCGAGGAATTGCCTACGATGAAGATCCTTCAGCACCACCCATCACCAGCGAGGATTCTGATATCAACATCTATTATAAAGGTATACGTCTTTATTAAGGTATTTGTTACCAGTCAACATCTATCTTACTACAATATTTATTGTTTAAATTGGTAATAATATTATTTCTCTCAGTAGGTGTTCGTAATCTTGAAAGGGCGTCCTTGGAGCAATATGCACACTTCAGATTTTTGCGACACATTGATTCTTCTGTGCGACGTATTATTTCACTACTGTTGATGAATGGACAGTTGATCACAGACTCAGATCAAATTTCTACACATTTACTTTAGCTCATTAGCTTTTGGTAACAGACGCGAGCTTCACATTGACCAGTGAGACCAGGTAGGAAAATCACATGTATGATACGCAGTATCACTGTCCTGTAGCCATACAGTAACAATCAGATATATTCTAGGATTCGAACACTGGAATGACTATCAGTCTCCTGTTAACATCCAGGTCGCTCTTCCCAAATTCCTCCGCAATTTCAGAAAAGAAGAAGAGCCTGGGATATCAGTTCAAAGATGTGAAGGTTAGGAAGTCACAATAAAATCAAACACTTCAATATGCTTGGAAACAATACGATTATCGCCGCTCAAATAAGCCAAGTGAAGTCCGTTTCTTGGGTTAGTGCTTCCTACAGCCGTCAACACGTGCATCTTGCACAGAACTGTTGATTAACAATAACTGCAGATTGATTTAAATCACTTTGAGAGCCGCATCTGCTGATCAGTTATTACAAAAAAGCTGGGGCCGCAAAATTATTTTCGCCTGTTTTAAATGCTGAACTAGAGCTTCTGATAGAACTTAGTGTCGAGGTTCCATTGGATTGTCTTCTTTCCTCGATGTAGGTCTGCGACAAGTTCAGAGTACTCTCAAAATTTGTTCTTTTAGGCTTCTTAGCCAGTCCGCGCTGTAGCTACGGAATGCTGGGCTTGTTCCTCGACCAGGGGCGTTCTCATTGATTCAGGCCGCGCTTCAGCTAATACCTCCGACAATACTTGCCGATCAAACATCGAACGCTTTCATGACCGGATGTCTTATTTACTGGTGAGTCTTCCGGGCTGTATGACCGTTATCCAAGAAACTTTTCGGTTCATGATGTTTCATCCAGAGCTGCGCTGGACGTCTACAAAGGTACTCCTGGAGACAGTGACTCTTGCCGGCTGATGAGTCGGACGTGGAGAGTGGCTTAAATACTATGTAAAATGGGCGTAGTCTAGTTTACACGTGATCAGCAAAGATATTGATTCTCAGAGATAAAATTATGTTTTTTTTCCTTTTTTATTGGCTACTAGCATACAAAATTTTTAGCCATCACAAATAAATGTACTGACACACACAACAAGGTAACATTTTTTCTTCGTCATACACACTGTTTAGGGCATACTTTCATATGTTTTCAGATCAAAATTATTGTAATCAGATTACAAAACACAGTTGACTGCTAAAAATTTATTTTGTTAGTTAAGTTCTTTAGTTGAGTTCAATTCATTTTAGATTTTTATGTCTTCTTTCGCTAGAAACCGGGATATGGCTTCGTATGTACTTCTGGTTGTGTCTCCGAGAATTGGGATCGTGCAAAGCGGCAGGCAGTGACCAAGTCTTAAGAGCTCATTTAAAAAGTTAACTCTGCCCTTCTCATAACGTCTACAGTGAAATAATATGTGATTTACATCACCAATTGTTTCCTCTTCACATTGACAGTAGGGTGTCTTCGATAGGCCGATTCTATGTAAGTGGGCAGGGAAAGATCCATGACTGAGACGCATTCTCACAATGGACGTTATAATTTTACTTGAATGTTTGAAGTTCGCAAACGATGTCTGTCTTGGTATGAATGCCTGTATAGATAAAATTTAACTATTGATTCTTGCCTGTCAAGGATAAATCTTATCTGTCGATTTTGCAGCGCCTCTGTCCATATACCACTAATTTTCGTGGCTTCTTCTTTTCTGTTAAAATTATCCCCATGCTTATCTAGTCGCCAATGCCACATACTCGTGTGAGGCAGCATTATCAGCACCTTACAATGTTTTGAAGGGACCTCATTGTGTGTCTCCATTTGGCCGGCTGGCCGAGTCGTGCAGTATCCAGATTTGCAGGACATTCGGATGTGAATGTGTGAAAACATGAGGTAGGCATATTCGCGCGCAAGGCTCCGAGACCACATCTGACCACCACAAGGGAGAATTGGGTTATTGCGCACCCAAGCACATCGTAAGCCCTTCATATCTGCTCCTTCCATACGAGAAAAAGTAATGGACTCCCTACAGCATTCTGTGCCATCCCACACCAACGGTCGAAGACTAGCTGCAGTTGTACTAGGAAATTAGTGACATGCATAGGCTGCAATTAACAGCACAACACAAACGCCTGTATTTGGAACGGTACAATGACCGGGAGGCATGGACTGTTGGTGAATGGCACTGCCTTATGTTGAGCGATGAATCCCTGTTCTGCACTACCCAATTTGACCACTGTCTGCGAGTATGGCGGCGACTTGGAGAGAAGTCACATTCTACCAATGTTTTGGAGAGGCACAGCGGTATTGCTCCTGGCATCATGGGGTAGGGAGCCATCGGGTGTGACTGCAGGTCATGGCTGATAGTGTTTGAGAGAACTCTGACAGCAGAAGGATACGTTACGGACGTCTTCCATCCTCATGTGTTACATCTCATGTGGCAGTATAGCGATGCCATTTGTCAACAGGATAAGGCTCGTCAAACACATGGCCTCTATGAACTGTCTTCGCCACTTTGAAGTACTGCCATAGATCGCCAGATCTGTCTCCAATAGAAAATGCGAGGTACCTGCTCGAACGTAAACTAGGTCCCAGTGGCAGTGTCTGGGATAAAAGGACCAGTTACAGCCGTTATGGACCATCTTGACTTAGGAGTGGATATAACGGCTTTACACCAAATCACTGCATGCATCCACGCCAGAAGGCTGCAATGCCATACTGATAAGGGGACTCGTACTGACAAGTTGTACGTAAATGTGACTTGGTGTTGTAACCACTGAAAGAACATCACATACCCTCTCAACCTGTGAAGTTTAATTCCCATCTTCCTTTCCGGATGCTTAGTTTTTTTCTGTCGGGCAGTGTCCTGTCAACTTTGAAAGCAGCTGCCCCCGCGCATGAGCGTATACTAGCGGTTGTGTCTCCTGTGTCAGGTTTGTAGACGAGTAATGTGACGTAATTGAGGACACCTGCTGCACTGCTTTAGTGTATGTTCGTTGTTATGAGGATAAATACATTAATATTACCTAATTACAACATTCATATTTCAGACTCTGGAAATAAATAATTATGTCTGTAAGATATTTGTCCGTCGATGCCAGTAAAAATTTAACCTCAAGTTAGTTTACGGATTCTCCATATTTCTTATAGTGGTCCTAAACATCGTTTATTTTGTTTGTTCCTTTTTCTTTATTTTCAAGCCCTGTTTAAAATAGGAATGCAAGTTACGAACGAACAAATGTCTAACAACGTGTATTTCTGACAGGTGGCTCCATCATCAGGATGATGCAGCATTTTATCGGCACTGATGCGTTCTACGACGGCCTTCATAATTATCTTTTACAGAAGTAAGTACTTAAAGCAATAGAACATTAGAATTTTCTTGTAAACAGAAGAAAATTTTCTTTATGTGAAAAGAGACACACGTAGTAACAGGTAGGCATTTAAATGAAACTTCCTGGCAGATTAAAACTGTGTGCCCGACCGAGACTCGAACTCGGGACCTTTGCCTTTCGCGGGCAAGTGCTCTACCAACTGAGCTACCGAAGCACGACTCACGCCCGGTACTCACAGCTTTACTTCTGCCAGTACCTCGTCTCCTACCTTCCAAACTTTACAGAAGCTCTCCTGCGAACCTTCGCCCGCGAAAGGCAAAGGTCCCGAGTTCGAGTCTCGGTCGGGCACACAGTTTTAATCTGCCAGGAAGTTTCATATCAGCGCACACTCCGCTGCAGAGTGAAAATCTCATTCTGGAGGCATTTAAATATTCGAAAAAGAACGGAACAGTAGACTATAATATTGATATGCTGGACAGATATGAGCAGGAAATAACTGCAAAGCTAAACAGGCAATCATCGTAGGCCGTACCACTCTCTCCTTCCGGCTCCTGGATTTCTTCCTTACCATCTGCACCCAACCTGTCTGCCTCTCCCCCACCTCACCTACCTTGGCCTCACCATTTATCGTCACCTCACCTGGTTCCCTCATCCCCGCTCCATCCAATCCAAAGCCCACAACCGCCTCCGACTCCTCAAACTCTTCTCTGGCCAGACATGGGAGTTAAACCCCACACCTACAAATCCTTAACCCGTCCCATCCTCTGTTATGCCAGTCCCGCCTTGATATCCGCCCCTCCCCTCCCCAAATTCTACAAGTCCCTCCAGATCCTTGAGCGCCATGCACTCCACCTCGCCTTTCATATACGCTTCCCATCCACCACGCGGATCCTCTATGACCTGATTCCTTTTCCCCATCTGCTCCTATTCCTCAAACATATCTGCATACTCTACACCTCCTGCCGCTTTGGTCCCTCTCATCCCCTGGTTGCTCCTGTCCAACCCCTGCCCTCTGCCCCACCTTCACTGTTGTGTCCCCCCTACCCTCCATCCCTACACCCTTCATCTCCTTTCCCAAGGTGGTTTCCATCAACTCTTCCTCCCGAATGATGCCCTCTCTCCCTCCATTTATACCTCCTATCAACTCTGATCCTCATCTTTCCTCTGTCCTTACCCTGGGATCCCTCTTCCCCTGCTTCCATCCTGTTTTCTCCCCACCTAACCTCTCTCTGCCTCCCTTCGCCCCCCCCCCCCAAGTCCTTTTGCATTCCCCTCCCCTGCCTTTCCCCACTCCCTGTCGCGTCTGCCCAGCCTCCCCCCCCCCTCTTGTGGGTCCTCATCCTCCATTGGCTTCTTACCCCTGCCCCCCACTTCGTTTTTTCCTCCCCTTCCACCCTTTTCTTTCCCATCATATGTCCAGGTTCCCCCCATCTGCCCTCGGCTGTAGTATGTCATATTTGTGCCAACTTTTTAGTGCAGTGTTCAAGTGAGTGTTCAGTTTTTTGGACAACATGGTTGTGGAGATGAGTGTTCAGTGTTGTGCGTCTTTCCTAAGTGTTGTGAACAGAAATCATGCTGTCACTGGGTGTGAAGTTTATATCTCTTGCGAACAGAAACCAGACTGTCACCGTGTTTTTTAATTGTCTGTCTATTATTTTTCTGCTTCCTGTGTATTTTATTAGCATCATCAACCCTTTGTTTTATGTTTTAAGTTCCACTATTTTCCATCATTTTACCATTTAAGTCACCGATTTTATCGCCAGCTTTTATTATTTATTATCTTCATCTTTTTAAAACAAATTCTGTAGGCTGAAGAACGACGTACTAAGCAGCTGCCAGTCCGCCCCCTTCGGAGGGGGGGGAGGGGGGGGGAATCGAAACTCAATAAAGAAAAAAAAAGCAAAGCTAAACATAACTTTCTCACACAGGAATACTTAAAACAGAAAATCACTGCCAAATTGTCACAACTCTGTTTTGAACGTAGTCGCTGTCAATAACTGGCGCAGAACACTCACACAGCTAGAAGAAAAGTACAGCCTCACTGTACGGAACAAGTTCATGAAAGTAACGGTTCACGTAAACAAGTTATTCTTTAAAGCTTCCTCGTTTCAAACACTCAACAACTGCCGATCTTAACTCAGTCCGGAAACTGTAGGTAACCGTCTCTACAAGTTGATTTATCAAAGAAACAAAACAAATGTACCGAAATTTCAGTTTTACCATTTTTCTCTGGGCTAAGATTACACAGAATAAAATTGAAACAAAAATCAAAAACAGACAACAAATACTTGCAGCTCCAATACGTAAACTGATATCATTTACGTTATTATCAGTTCGACTTTTTCTTTGTGGAAGTCCATCTTCGCTACTGAATGAAGGACTTTTAATAATTGTTTTTCGTGTCATATTTTTTTAAGCATTCTCTTTAGCTTGTAATACATGAATCGAGTTGTACTATAAATATGTGGAGCGTAATAGTGAAGCAGATTTTGACTTGTTGTTTATGGTATTTTTAAGTTGTAAGCACTTTTTATTGGATGTTTATCTTTTTTTAAGTATTAGTCACCGTGCAACATGTGCCGGAGTTGTCGCTCAAATGATTGTGCTGCTCACTAGTTTCACATTGTGCAGTTTCCAATGTCACTTACGTAAGCCTCTATCTTATGACGCTTTGGATATATAGTATACTGGGAAGGGGCGGGGCAAGATGGACTAATCGACTGGAGAATGGCGAGGGGAGCGGTTCTACAATAGTTCCTTTTGGTTCTCGTGTGTCCTTGCGGGTCTGCTTGTGTGTGCGTGTTACCTTCTTTCGTTGCTGGCTTATTCATTTGAGTATATCTGTGTCTGTGCTGAGTGGGGAAAGACTTTGTATGGATCTTGCTATCATTTATTGCCGCTTCTGCAAGAGGCAGCTTGAGCATGTTTCTATTCTAGTTTTTTGTACAACCTATCGATCTGCATGCTGTGGCACACACATAGTGTCAGTTGCCTAAAACTTGTACGCTCTTTATTTCGTGAACTGTTCAAGCTACCGAAAACAAGTTACCCGCTTATGGTATTACGACTAGTGGAATGTAATTTTGTTGCTTGTCTATTAGGCTCAAGTCTTGTATCAGCCGAGACGCAGAAACAAGTACAGTTTTTAAATGAATCAATACAATTTTAATTGCGTTCGACAGCTCTTAAAAAGACGGGTACAGTGGTATAATGATTGTTAATATTGGCGTTAAACTGTTTCGCAGAAATATATGAGGAAAAAAGCTAAAATGAAAGGCAGAGCGTTCGGCATCGACTGTTGTGTAAGCACTGCCAAGTGCTGCTCGCGCGCCAGGCTCTGTCATTGTTTGGAGCCTCTCGACTCTTGTTGCCACAAAAGCTGTTCACTAATGCATGAGTCTGGAAATATATTTATAATACTTTCCCGAGGCTTATTCTGATATGCTAGAAGTTAGCGTGTAGGTCCAGTTACGACATTCGATGTTGTATCTTTGTCATATCAAGTTGGGTCATGAGGACTTACGTTTAATCTTATCGGCGTAGGTCTGTCGTCTTACTGCACATACCGACAAACCCTGGCGTGAGGCCCCAGATGCCGGAGTTTAGATCGCAACAGCCGATTCCGGCGGCCTTGTAATTTTGTATCATTTTTCCGATACCACTGTTAAAAGCTTTAATGTCAACATTAATAACACTTATATCGCTGTAACCGCTTTTTAACACATTTAGAATGTTCGCCCTACTGTCTGGTATGAGCAGAAACTATAATTAGGTCATATCTGCGTACTATCGTACACCGATATCCTCGATTCGATATTTTCGAGGCCGGCCGGTGCCGAGCGGTTATAGGCGCTTCAGTCTGGAACCGCGCGACAGCTGCGTTCGCAGGTTCGAATCCTGTCTCGGGCATGGATGTGTGTGATGTCCCTAGGTTAGTTAGGTTTAAGTAGTTCTAAGTTCTAGCGGACTGATGACCTCTGATGTTAAGACCTATAGTGCTCAGAGCCATTTGAACCATTTTTGATATTTTCGATGGTACCGAAATAAAAGGGATGCAAGTTTCAGGTTCTTCACACTAAGTGCTAGACATATACAATCTGGTCAAAGGAATCCGGGCATGTATTAGGGGGGATTAATATAGGATGTGTCCACCCTTCACCTCTGTGACGGCTTCAGTTCTGCTGAGGACACTTTGGATGAGGTGTCTGTGGAGAAATGGCAGCCCATTCCACGACAGGAGCCGAAACCAGAGAAGTTAGTGATGTTGAATGATGAGGCCTAGAGCGAAGTCGACACTATAACTCATCCCAAGGCTGTTCTGTTCGCTTCAGGTCGGGACTCTGGGCAGGGAAGTCCATTTTAGGAATGCTACTGTTCACAAATCACTGTCTCACAGATGTAGCTTTATGACAGAGTGCAGTGTCATGTTGATATCACAAATATCCAGAATGAGATTTTGATTCTGCAGCCGAATGTGCGCTGATGTGAAACTTCGTAGCAGATTAAAATTGTGTGCCGGACCGAGACTCGAACTCAGAACCTTTGCCTTTCGCGGACAAGTACTCTACCGTCTGAGTTACCCAAGCACGACTCACGACCCGTCCTCACAGCTGTATTTCTGCCAGTACCATTTCCGGGCGGGAAGGCGTGCCGTTCCCCGGCACGAACCCGCCTCGCGCATTACTGCCTAGGTCCAGAGTGCCGGCCAGTCTGTGGATGGTTTTTAAGGCGGTTTTCCAACTGCCTCGGCGAATGCGGGCTGGTTCCTCTTTTCCTGCCTCAGATACACTATGTCGACGATTGCTGTGCAAACACATTTTCTACGTAGGCGTACACCATAATTACTCTACCACGCAAACATTGGGGTTATACTCGTCTGGTGTGAGACATTCCCGGTAGGTCCACTAGGGGCCGAATCGCACAATAACCATAGGTTCGGTGTGGGGCGGCGGTGGGGTGAGTGGACTGCTGTAGCCTGTTGTGGGACCGAGCGAGGTGGCGCAGTGGTTAGACACTGGACTCGCATTCGGGAGGACGACGGTTCAATCCCGCGTCCGGCCATCCTGATTTAGGTTTTCCGTGATTTCCCTAAATCGCTCCAGGCAAATGCCGGGATGGTTCCTTTCAAAGGGCACGGCCGACTTCCTTCCCCGTCCTTCCCTAATCCGATGAGACCGATGACCTCACTGTCTGGTCTCCTTCCCCGAAACAACCAACCAACCACCCTGTTGTGGGGGTGTGTACCACTGCGGGCTACGCCGGGAACGACGCCTCTCCGTCGTTTCTAGGTCCCCAGTTCCATGCAATACAATACCCCGTCTCCTACCTTCCAGACTTCACAGAAGGTCTCCTGCGAACCTTGCAGAAGTAGCACTCCTGAAAGAAAGGATACTGCGGAGACATGGCTTAGCCACAGGCTGGAGGATGTTTCCAGAATAAGATTTTCACTCTGCAGCGGCGTGTGCGCTGATACGAAACTTCCTGGCAGATTAAAACTGTGGTGAGGCACTTGCCCGCGAATGGCAAAGGTCCCGAGTTCGAGTCACGGTACGGCACACAGTTTTAATCTGCCAGGAAGCTTCGTATCATAATTATCGTTTGCGAACAGTTCCTCTGTTGCACACAGTACACAGTGCTGTAAAATATGTCCATTTTCTTCCGTATTTAGCGTTTTCTTAAGTGCTATACGGGGACCACACCGTAACCAGCATACTGTAACACCATCTTCTATATACGTCACTGTTGGCGCTACACATGGCGGTAGGTAACGTTCTCCAGCTACTCGCCAAACCTAAACCATTCAATCGGTTTGCCAGAGGTACAGCGTGATTCATCACTGCAAATCACTCGTTTCTAATTATCCGCTGCCCAGTGGTGTCCTTCTTTACACCAGCTTCAGCATCGCTTAGCGCTGACTACAGAAATGTGTGCCTCATGAGGAGCTGCTCGATCACTGCACCCCTTCTTTTTAACTTCCTAAGCAGAGTCATTGAGCTAGCTGGACTCCTGGTAGCACTTTGGAACTCTTGAGTGATTCATTTCGCCGATTTCCCACGATTTTTTACAACCACGCTCCGCAATACTCGACGGCCCACCAGTACATGAGCTCTGTCTGGTGCTGGTTTCTTCGTGTTTCCATTTAAAGACACATCACCAACAGTCGACTTCTGCAGCTTTAGAGGACTCAAATGTCCCCATCGTACTGTTACTCAGCTAACATCCTGTGTTTAGTCCACGTTCGAAGTCATTGGGCTCTCCTAACTGACCCATTCTGCTGTGACTGCTTCTCTACTGGCAACATAGTATCCTCGCCTCCTTTTAGACCTAAACTCTGGTGACATCTAGCGGATAACTCCGCATTACATACGAGTGTCCTGATACTTTAATGGAATAGCGTATATTAAGCTTCCAAAATAAGTGGTGCTCAATACGTCTGGTTACTACACTACTGACTGATGACCTCAGCACTTAAGTGCCATATTGCTCAGAGCCATTTGAACTACACTACTGGCGATTAAAATTGCTACACCACGAAGATGACGTGCTACAGACGCGAAATTTAACCGACAGGAAGATGCTATGATATGGAAATGATTAGCTTTTCAGAGCATTCACACAAGGTTGGTGCCGGTGGCGACACCTACAACGTGCTGACATGAGGAAAGTTTCCAACCGATTTCTCATACACAAACAGCAGTTGACCGGCATTGCATGGTGAAACGTTGTTATGATGCCTCGTGTAAGGAGGAGAAATGCCTACCATCAAATTTCCGACTTTGATAAATGTCGGATTGTAGCCTATCGCGATTGCGGTTTATCGTAATGCGACATTGCTGCTCGCGTTGGTCGAGATCCAATGACTGTTAGCAGAATATAGGATCGGTGGGTTCAGGAGGGTATTACGGAACGCCGTGCTGGATCCCAACGGCCTCGTATCACTAGCAGTCGAGACGACAGGCATCTTATCCGCACGACTGTAACGGATCGTGCAGCCACGTCTCGATCCCTGAGTCAACAGATGGGGACGTCTGCACGACAACAACCACCTACACGAACAGTTCGACGACGTTTGTGGCAGCATGGACTATCAGCTCGGAGACCGTGGCTGCGGGTACCCTTGACGCTGCATCACAGACAGGAGCGTCTGCGATGGTGTACTCAACGACGAATCTGGGTGCACGAATGACAAAACGTCATTTTTTCGGATGACTCCAGGTTCTGTTTACAGCATCATGATGGTCGCATCCGTGTTTGGCGACAACGCGGTGAGCGCACATTGGAAGTGTGTATTCGTCATCGCCATACTGGCGTATCACCCGGCGTGATGGTATGGGGTGCCATTGGTTACACGTCTCGGTCACCTCATGTTCGCATTGACTGCACCTTGAACAGTGGACGTTACATTTCAGATGTGTTACGACCCGTGGCTCTACCCTTCATTCGATCCCTGCGAAACCCTACATTTCAGCAGTATAATGCACGACCGCATGTTGCAGGTCCTGTACGGGCCTTTCTGGATACAGAAAATGTTCGACTGCTGCCCTGGCCAGCACATTCTCCAGATCTCTCACCAATTGACAACGTCTGGTCAATGGTGGCCGAGCAACTGGCTCGTCACAATACGCCAGTCACTACTCTTGATGAACTGTGGTATCGTGTTGAAGCTGCATGGGCAGCTGTACCTGTACACGCCATCCAAGCTCTGTTTGACTCAATGCCCAGGCATATCAAGGCCGTTATTACGGCCAGAGGTAGTTGTTCTGTGTAGTGATTTCTCAGGACCTATGCACCCAAATTGCGTGAAAATGTAATCACATGTCATTTCTAGTATAATATATTTGTCCAATGAATACCCGTTTATCATCTGCATTTCTTCTTCGTGTAGCAATTTTAATGGCCAGTAGTGTATTTGAGACTCTTTCTTTTCCAGACATAAATATGGACCTTACATGAACGAAATTGAAAGTTGTTAACTTATACAGTAGATGCTACAAAACGTCACTACTGCTCACAGCCAGTTTAGCAACGCCACGGATGACATCCTGTTCGCGGCGATGGACGCTGTAGCGTCCTCTTCGGACCTGCCTTCCGACGCGACTGTGTCATCAGTGATGCTGCCCTGGGCGCGGCAGGCCGGATTTCCCATCATCACCGTCACCAGGAACTACTCGGACGGCTCCGCTGTCGTCACGCAGGTGGGCATTACTTGCAAGTTGCATATGTTTCCACAATGACGTACTAAGAATGACCTTTCCTTGGGCGCACCGTATGCACGTACCACAGCTTTTCATTACAGCAAACGACATTCGTCATACTAAACTTAATTATAAGCGGAAGGAACAGTCAGAAGGCAATAATGTTTGGCAGGCAGGTCACCAAAAAAAGACTCAGTACTGTCGAAATCAATCTTCCAGACCAATAGACATATAATACATTATGGATGCAGCAATCATAGTTTTTTTGTTTCATTAAACGTTTCGAGGATTTTGCTCCTCCAAGTATCCTATCCTGTCTTTCCTAATAAATACAAATAAATTTTTAATATAACAAGTTTTTAAATCGGACTAAAAAGAATAAAATAAATAAAATAATTTCTCCTAGCCCCATACAGATTCCCACCCCATACAGATAGTCCCGAAAATTCGTACTTGTATATTCTTAGTAGCTGTAACAATACTTGTAAGATTTATAACGTAAAACGTCCCACATTTGCCACAGCTATTAAAAATTCACAACTAAAATTTTTCAAGATTATCTTATGGGGTCGGGAATCTGTGTAAGGCTGGAAGAAATTATTTTATCGTTTTTAGTCTGACTGAACAAATTCTTACATAAAAAATTTATTTTTATCTAAATAATTATTTGGTAACTGATAGGACTACGTCTGCGGTATTTTTTTTAAGCTGTACCGGTCCAAAAGTTCGGGAAGGTGTCACGTTCCTGCTGTGGGGTTTTAGTGTAACTGACGGTACCTCGTGACATCCACAGAACCGTTGGCTGGTGCCTGCTGATCCTAGCGACGAGACGACCTGGACGGTGCCCGTGACGTACACGTCCAAGTCAGAGGCCGCCTTCTCCACCGACACGAGGCTGTGGCTCACCGACACGACGGCGCGGCTGGACAACGTCGCCGATGCCGCAGCAGACGACTGGGTCATCTTCAACCTCAACGTCGTTGGTAAGTGACCAGCGACGTCTCAGTCACTGTCATAATAAAACAACCGGCTGGAAGGACGGGAAAAAAATTGGAGACCACCACCGCACACTATGCTCAACATAAAATTGTGCAAATGAAACGAAAGATCACTACATTAGCTTCGATACCAGTCCTTTGAGTAAACCGTACTATTTCTGAGCTGGAATACGTGCAAAATCTGAAACGCTCATTTTCCATTTAATTAAGCACCAATGGGCTTCATGTATTTCGGAAGCAGTTTAGCGCAAATCTGAGCGAGAGTGTACTGTGGTTGTGAGGAATTAAACGTCCTTTGCGCTAAAACAGACTACTGCAAATAGTTAAAGAAAATTTACTAGAAAAATCTTGAAGGCACACCTTTGAATTACTGCTCTATATAAATCAGATTTCAACATTTGCTATATCTCTTAACATGCTAACAAACTCCCTCTGCTCAAAAATTCAGCTGTCTGAGATTCCAGCTAGCTCGATGGAGTATCCAGAAGGTCTCTTCGGAATCAGTGTTGGGAGCCAAGCCTCTGATTCGTGTTTGTAACGAGTTAGCTACCTTGAACATCTGGGCTGCCAGGTAAATTTTCAGAACAGTCCCATTTGAACTAAAGTGCGCGTAATTTATGACGGCGGCCGAGTTTAGGTTCGTTCTGCGCATCTGACGTCACAAAACACAGTCAGCCAATGAACAGAGAACGACGTTGCCAGAGCTCGACTGCAGTACAGAGCACGGACGAGTGTCTTCAGTTTTAGAAACGTTCAGTCATAAATAAAGTAACTGAGCGAAAGCAATGTCTTGATAGCAGAATTTCTTTTAAAGAAACTTCGGAAAAAGCATTCTTTATACCAGTTGCTTCATGTTCTATTAATTAATTAATTAAACCAAACAAGCAATATGCCTCCCAATTCAGGCGATAGCAAGGAAAGATGTTTGTATCATTCTCACTAACCGCTGTTTCGCAATAAAGAACAGCGGTAATTGTTTATTTCCTATTGTACTTCGATGAAACGTGAGTAATTCATAGTCATACCAACAGTATTTGTCGGTATTTTGCGTTCTCGTTTAAAGTCCTCCAGTATCTACAGTGAGTGATGCGCTGCGTTAGCGTAATGGTTAAAGTGTTTGGCTACGAAGCGAAAGGTTCCGAGTTCATACCTTGTTCTATGCTTAATATTTTCTTTATTTAAAAACAATATCGAAGTGTGTTACTTCATGAATTTTATTCGTTTGAATGTAATTTTTTGAAATTTCTAGTGGCAACTAAAATCAACCATATGGAAAGTATGCGCTATGGACTTTTACCTCTGTAAACTCTTCAAAATTTCGTGCAGTGGTTTACTACATTTAATGCTGCACAATAACTGCGTTGAACATCGAAACAAAATTAAGTCATTTTTGAGGGGAAGGTGTCAGTCAAGAAGATGTGTAAAAATCAAATTTTTGGGCCAAATAGTTTTTGTGAAATCGAATGATAAAGTGTGTCAAAGCTGTCGGAACACTATGTGTCTGCACAGGCGAGCAGTGCAGTGATGACAAAATTGCGCACAGCGCGGATTGCAGGGAGCACGTCTCTGTAGCAGCGAAAGGTTTAATACAGCCGTGGTGGCTTTATTTCATAAACTGCGCGCTCCCCCCCTAAACGTAAGTTTGCGAACCATACTATACTATGGCGCTGCTTATCTTGGCGTGTGCAACTGGCAACGCAGCAATCTCCCGCGTCTGGGCGGGCATGTGGGAACCGCCAAGATAGAAGAATTGAACTATAGTGTAATAGTTCTAGCGTACGCCAACCAAACTGTTTTCTGCGTGGGACCTGTACACAGGAGATTGCTTCATTTGTTTTGAATCTCCAGTCTCAGTATTGTTACCGTCTCACACTATCGAGGCATAATATATTCTACATCTGTATAGACATTCCGTAAGCCACCGTATGGTGCGTGGTGGGGGGTACCTTCTACCGCTAATAGTCATTTCCTTTGCTGACCGCTAGCAGATAGAGCGGGCGAAGAACAACTGTCTATATGCCTTCGTACGAGCTCTAATTTCTCTTATCTGATCGAAGTGATCCTTAGGCGAAATGTACGTTGGCAGCAGTAGGGACATTCTACAGTCAGCTTTAAATGCAGTTCCCTTAACTTCCTCAATAGTTTTCCACGAAAAGAGGGGCGTCTTCCGTCCGGGGCTTCCCATTTGACTTCACGCAGCATGTCTGTACCAGTTGCATGTTGATTCAGCCTACCGGTGACAAATCCAGCATCCCACCTCTGAGTAGCTTTGATGTCTTGTTTTGAGCCGACGTAGTCGAGATTCCGAGCACACGAGCTGTACTCCAGAATGGGTCGCATTAGTGTTGTACATGTGGTCTACTTGACAGATGAAACAAACTTCCTTAAAATTCTCCCAATGAAACAAAGTCGACTATTCGCCTTCCCTACCAATGTCTCTTTACGTGCTCAATCCATTTAATATTGCTTTGCAGTCTTACGCCTGGATATTTATTCATCATGACTGTGTCAAACGGCACACTGCTAATGCTGAATTCGAACCTACGATGTCATAAGAAAAACACACCCCGCGAAGTCTGTGGAAAGTTGTTCTATGAGGTGCATTCAAGTTCTAAGGCCCCCGATTTTATTTCTCTGGACTGGAAAGAGATAGAAACATGCGCATTGTTTTAAAATGAGGCCGCGTTCATTGGCAGCAGAGAGCAGCACCGTACGGCAGATGGAATTTTACTGCCAGCGGCGAGAATGAGAACTGTTTTAAATACTTAAAATGGCGACGTTTTCCTTACTTGAACAGCGTGCAATCATTCGTTTTCTGAATTTGCATGGTGTGAAACCAACTGAAATTCATCGACAGTTGAAGGAGACATGTGGCGATGGAGTTATGGATGTGTCGAAAGTGCGTTCGTGGGTGCGACAGTTTAGTGAAGGCAGAACATCGTGTGACAACAAACTGAAACAACCTCGGGCTTGCACAAGCTGGTCTGACGACATGATCGAGAAAGTGGAGAGAATTGTTTTGGGGGATCGCCGAATGACTGTGGAACAGATCGCCTCCAGAGTTGGCATTTCTGTGGGTTCTGTGCACACAATCCTGCATGACGACATGAAAATTCGAAAAGTGTCATCCAGGTGGGTGCCCGAATGCTGACGGACGACCACATGGCTGCCTGTGTGGCATGTTGCCAAGCAATGTCGACACGCAACGATAGCATGAATGGGACTTTCTTTTCGTCGGTTGTGACAATGGATGAGACGTGGATGCCATTTTTCAATCCAGAAATGAAGCGCCAGTCAGCTCAATGGAAGCACACAGATTCACCGCCACCAAAAAAATTTCGGGTAACCGCCAGTGCTGAAAAAATGATGGTGTCCATGTTCTGGGACAGCGAGGGCGTAATCCTTACTCATTGCGTTCCAAAGGGCACTACGGTAACAGGTGCATCCTACGAAAATGTTTTGAAGAACAAATTCCTTCCTGCACTGCAACAAAAACGTCCGGGAAGGGCTGCGCGTGTGCTGTTTCACCAAGACAACGCACCCGCACATAGAGCTAACGTTACGCAACAGTTTCTTCATGATAACATCTTTGAAGTGATTCCTCATGCTCCCTACTCACCTGACCTGGCTCCTAGTGACTTTTGGCTTTTTCCAACAATGAAAGACAGTCTCCGTGGCCGCACATTCACCAGCCGTGCTGCTATTGCCTAAGCGATTTTCCAGTGGTCAAAACAGACTCCTAAAGAAGCCTTCGCCGCTGCCATGGAATCATGGCGTCAGCGTTGTGAAAAATGTGTACGTCTGCAGGGCGATTACGTCGAGAAGTAACGCAAGTTTCATCGATTTCGGGTGAGTAGTTAATTAGAAAAAAAAATCGGAGGCCTTAGAACTTGAATGCACCTCGTACAGGCAGGATATCGTGAAAGTAGCTCTTTGTAGATGACTGCACAAGGATGGCAAGTTAATCATCGACATGAATACTTGTCTTTTTACTCATAAACAAAAGACCCCATTCCCACAATGCATCAGGCAACATTCAACCTCGAGGTGCGCCGTATGTTCTGCCTCATCGGTAAGTATTGTCAGTAATATCAAATAACGCGAGTACTATGTAAAACTGAATTTTTGCAGAGAGACTTTCAGGTGAACGGCGTCTTGTGCAAAGTTTTGCAGCTAACTAAAACATAAATAAATGTAATGCAATGCACATAGGCTGCGATATACACTGAAGAGCCAAAGAAACTGGTCCACGTGCCTACTATCATGTAGGGCCCCCGTGAGCACGCAGAAGTGCCACAACGCAAGATGGCATGGACTTGACTATTGTCTGAAGTAGTGCTGGAGGGAACAGACACAACGAATCCTGCAGGGTTGTCCATAAATCCGTAAGAGTAAGAGTAAGAGGGGGTGGAGATCTCTTCTGAACACCACGTTGGAAGGCTTCCCAGATATTCTCAATAAAGTTCATGTCTGGGGGGTTTGGTGGTGGCCAGCGGAAGTGTTTAAACTCAGAATAGGGTTCCTGGAGCCACCACTCTTTAGCAGTTCTGGACGTATGGGGTGTCGCATTGTCCTGCTGAAATTGCCCAAGTCCGTCAGAATGCACAATGGACATAAATGGATACAGGTGATCAGACAGGATGCTTACGTACGTATCACCTGTAAGAGTCGTATCTATACGTATCAGGGGTCACATATCACTCCAACTGCACACGTCCCACACCATTACAGAGCCTCCACCAGCTTCAACAGTCCCCTGCTGACTTGCGGGGTCTACGGATTCAACAGGTTGTCTCCATACCCGTACACGTCCATCCGCTCGATACAATTTGAAACGACACTCGACCGGCTAGGCAACATGTTTCTAGTCATCAAGAGTCATATGTCGGTGTTGACTGGCCTAGGTGAGGCGTAAAGCTTTGTGTCGTGCAGTCATCAAGGGTACAAGAGTGGGCCTTCGGCTCCTAAAGCCCATATCGACGATGTTTCATTGACTGGGTTTGCACGCTGACATTTGTAGATAGCCCAGCATTGAAATCTGCAGCAATGTGCGGAAGGGTTGCACTTCTGTCACGTTGAACGATTCTCTCCAGTCGTCGTTGGTTCCGTTCTTGCAGGATCTTTTTCCGGCCGCAGCGCTGTCGGAGATTTGATGTTTTGCCGGATTCCTGACATTCACGGTACGCTCATGAAATGGTCGTGCAGGAAAATCCCCACTTCTTCGACACCTCGTAGATGCTGTGTCGCATCGCTCGTGCGCCGACTATAACACAACGTTCAAACTCTCTTAAATCTTAGTTCAAATGGCTCTGAGCACCATGGGACTTAACATCTGAGGTCATCGGTTCCCCAGAACTTAGAACTACTGAAACCTAAATAACCTAAGGACATCACACACATCCATGCCCGAGGCAGGATTCGATCCTGCGACCGTAGCAGTCGCGCGGTTCCGGACTGAAGTGCCTAGAACCGCTCGACCACAACGTCCGGCCACTTAAATCTTGATAACCTACCTTTGTACAGCAGTAACCGATCTAAAAACTGCGCCGGAGACTTATTGCGTTACACAGGCGTTGCCCACCACAGCCTGTTTACATATCTCTGTATTTGAATACGCATGCCGACACCAGTTTCTTTTACGCTTCAGTGTTACTTCACTATCCGACCGGCGATCAGTCACTGGAAAGAGTAACGATCTTCTGATTCCAGGTTCAGACTTATTCGAAGAATCCCAAGAGGTCGCTTACAAAAGCGTTGTCCGTCCAATTCTTGATCGAGCTGAGACTGTTACCAAGTTATATTAATGGAGTAGATAGAAAATATTCAAAGAAAAGCTGCATGATTCGTCATGAATTTGAGTAGTCAACATCGCAGTGTCAAAGAAATTATGACCAACCTGCAATAGCATACATTACAATAAGTATGTTATCCATCACATAGACCCTTCAAAAATATCGGGAGCCACGTTCCAAAACGATTCAAGAAGCGTATACATCTCCCGTAACGACCACGATGCTCTAATTAGGTAAATTAGGGCTCATGCAGAAAAATGTTTCTCCTCTTCTTTCTGTCTCATCGCCATGAACAATAGAAATAACTTTTTTCCGAGTAGACACTGATACAGCCGTCAGTCAGTTAGGTCGTTACTGCTTTCACAGTCATATTCACGGTAAATGCTATGATGTGGAATGTGTCAACAGAACCCTTTCAAAAGTGAATAAATGATGTGTGAGATTGTGATTAATATTCCCAGTTGCTTGTGTGGACGTGTGTGAAGCCCACACATAATTCTAACTGCACTCTTTTATAAATGGATAATTTTTATGTAAATGATGTGTTAGCCCAGAAAATTATCTCACGAGACATCAGTGAACGAAAATATGCAAAATACAGAGTGAGTCAAAAAGGGCTTTAAAGATCTGGAATGCTGTATAAATTTATTGAGATAACATTCAGCATCTGTAGATGTAACATTTTGTAGAGAACAACCTCAAGTTTGATTCACATAGTTCAGGAGCTCAGGCATAGTGCACGGTTAAAACATCTGCTTTCACTGGTGCGTAGCGTGCTCGCTGTGCGTTTTGGTTTCATGAAACGAACTTTGCAGCAACTGTTCGGCGTAAATTCCGCACCGAATACCGCAGAAGAACTTTTTTGAGACAGGTTATTTACTGCAACGTGATAAATCACCAGGTCGTCCGCATATGGATGATTTTGTCTAACAGGTACATGGCGACAGGTTATTTCGACAGGTACAGTATTGTCTTAACAATGCAGTACCAATTCTTATGTCACTTCTTTGTTGCTCGTTTCTGTCGGCTTTGTTATTAAGGGGGAACGTTGATGAAAAACACACACTATTTGAAAAATGCACCAAATCCACAGTTTTGGAGATATGGCAACGAAATTTTGTACCACGCTTTACATGAAAGTAACATATTTACACATAACATCCTTTGATTATATATATTCAACTTTTTTGGAATGAAATTTGAAGTTTTATTTTCAAAAAATAATGTATGTTCCTTTTTCTCAGAAAGTATTAAAGAGATTTCTACAAAAATTTCTCTGTTTCATCTCTTCATATGTTGTAAGCTTCTCTCATGAGGTTTTCGAAATAGGTCAAATAGGAGAATTTTCAAAATTTTTTAATTGTAATTCCACAAGTACAATTTTAAATTCATGCAAAATTCCAAGCACTTTGCCCCATATTTCCGCTTCCAATCATAATTTCTAAATTTGCTCTTGAGACAGCGTTTATTAGGTTTACAGAAATGTGTGAACAACATTTCATAATTCTAGCATTCATAGAACCTGAGGAAAAGGTACATAAACTTTAAAAAACAAACTTTTCAGCAAACGCAATTTAAAGTTCAACCTAACTTTTTTCCTTATGTCACTTCTTCAGAAGGCACCACATTTGTACTCTGGGTCGTCTTTCCCTTCAAGGCTTCGCTTCTGTTTTCTTGTTGTCTGTCTTCTTTCCTTTACCAGGTCTTCAACTGACTTTTCAGCTGCAGAGACGCGCTGTTAATCTATTTTTCTCAGGATGTATTGAGTAAAATTTCGTATCTTGAAGCCCATTCTTTCTAATACCTTCAATCTTCCGACGTTCCCATTATTAAATACAATAGCTGCATCATAAGTTGCAATTCTGAGAACTGTAGCAGATGCAAATGTTTTTTTAGGGCATCGTCTCCATATTAGTGAATTTAGACTCGTTTGGATTTTGGGTTTTGTTATGAACACACTTTTTGAGATTTGCGGGATCAGCCAGAAACCTGTAAGTGGGCTTGACAAGATCCAGGATACAATTTGGAAGCCTCTCCTTGTGAATGTAGGGGTTGTTATCCGTCTGAGTTTGGCGTGGCAGGTAGGCCGCATCACACTTTTAATTTTCAGGAATATCGGAAACAGTGGACCTAAGGATGTTTAGGAATGTGGATGCGATTTCAACAGTTAAACTTTGGGAACTTATTGCCCATGAGTTGTACTAACAAATAAAAATAAATAGAAGCTTGACATTTTTGGTCAATTTCATCAACGTGCCCTCTTAAAATAGCACTGATCACTTTTCCCATATTCTACAGTAACGCAATATTTCAAACCAATGGCAATATTACGAATAAAAATTATTCCTTTATTAACAAAGGTTTATTTAAAAAGAAAAATTTTAGCTCTGGTTCTATGGCTAATTGATATTTCGGTGTTTTTACTCGATTATTAGTAAAAAATTTAAAAAAAAAAACACCTGTTATAACCGAGACCAGCAGTTATTCAGAATTAAAATACCGGTATCAGTCTTAAGCGGTCGGTTTTTCCCATTCCTAGTTTACCCACAGCACTTTTCTCGGAAACCATTATTGCTAGTGCGCCGCTGGCAATGGAAGATTAGTGCCACCATCTGTTGAGGGCTCTCACAAACTTCACGGTACCAGATGAGTGAACGTCTCAGCGCGAGGAACATACTTGTAATTTTGTGCAATGTGAGTAAATTTTGTTACTCAACTATCCGAAGCTTCTAAGGAGCATATCATTTAGAAATAATAGAATAGATAAATATCTTTTCGTTTGCAAGAGATTATTCTACTTTACAAGGTACATTTGTATAATTTGATAGCCTGAAAATTACTACTGTAGTTTCGAAATTAATTCAAACATGGCGATGGGACACGTTTACGCAGTGCTTTGGAACACATTCACACATTATTTTGCATTGCCGTCTTAACTGATACCTCAGTCAAAGAAACTTTAAAACAACAGCATTTGGAGACGCATTCTAAGAAAATGGGGCACAGGACGATAAAAAGTAGAAGCTATTTGAGCTAATGAATCTGAAGTAGAAAGAATTAATTCTGAAAGTGCAAGTTTGGTTGGATGACTTGGGGGTGGGGACCAAACAGCGAGGTCGTCGGTACCGTCCTTTTCAAAGCAACCATCCCGGAATTTGCGTGAATCGGTTTAGGGAAATCACGGAAAATCTAAATCAGGTTGGTCGGACGCAGATTTGAATCGTCGTCCTCCCGATTGCGAGTCCAGTGTGCTAACCACTGCACCACCTCGTAACAGCAAGGACTGATAAGGACAAATAATTGCTAAAAATAAGTGTGAGAAAATGTGTGGACGGGCCTAGTTCTGATATCATTAGTGTTCTAGCCAAAGGCAGGTTTTGACAGTGTAATTCTCCATGCTCTCCTGTCTTCTGCCATCCTCTTCAGCTCCGCGCAATTGCCGCTTCCCTTAACGTCGTCTATCGTCTTGTACACTATGTGATCAAAAGTATCCGGACACCCCCAAGAACATACGTTTTTCATATTAGGTGCATTGTGCTGCCACCTACTGCCAGGTACTCCATATCAGCGACCTCAGTAGTCATTATACATCGTGAGAGAGCAGACTGGGGCTCTCCGCGGAACACGCGGACTTCGAACATGGGCAGGTGTTCGGTGTCAATTGTGTCATACGTCTGTACGCGAGATTTACACACTCCTAAACATCCCTAGGTTCACTGTTTCCGATATGATAGTGAAGTGGAAACGTGAAGGGACGTACAGCACAAAAGCGTACAGGCCGGCCTCGTCTGTCCACTGACAGAGACCACCCACTGTTGAAGAGGGTCGTAATGTGTAGTAGGCAGACATCTATCCAGACCATCACATAAGAATTCCAGACTGCATTAGGATCCACTGCAAGTACTACAACAGTTAGGCGGGAGGTAAGAAAACTTGGATTTTATGGTCGAGCGGCTGCATGCCGGTAAATGCCAAATGACGCCTGGCTTGGTGTAAGGGGCGTAAACATTAGACGATTGAACAGTGGAAAAACGTTGTGTGGAGTGACGAATCATGGTACACAATGCGGCGATCGGATGGCAGGATTTGGGTATGGCGAATGCCTGGTGAACGTCATCTGGCAGCATGTGCAGTGCCAACAGTACAATTCGGAGGTGGAGGTGTTATAGTGTGGTCGTGTTTTTCGTGGAGGGAGCTTGCATCCATTTTTGTTTTGCGTGGCACTATCACAGTATAGGAATACATTGATGTTTCAAGCACATGCTTGCTTCCCACTGTTGAAGAGCAATTAGGGGATGGCGATTGCATCTTTCAACGTGATCGAACACGGCCTGTGGCGGAGTGGTTACACGACAATAACGTCCCTGTAATGGACTGGCCTGCTCAGAGTCCTGAGTTGAATCCTATAGAACACCTTTGGGATGTTTTGGAACGCAGACTTCGTGCCAAGCCTCACCGACCGACATCGATACCTCTCCTCAGTGCAGCACTCAGTGGAGAATGGGTTACCATTCCCCAAGAAACCACCCAGCACCTGATTGAACGTATGCCTGCGAGAGTGGAAGCTGTCATCAAGGCTAAGGGTGGACCAACACCATATTGAATTCCAGCTTTACCGATGGAGGGCGCCACGAACTTGTAAGCCATTTTCAGCCAGGTATCCGGACACGTTTGACCACATAGTGTATCTCCTCCTTCCTCTCATCGTACGTGTCAATGAATGCATCATTCAGTTCTTCTTCCTTGCTCTTATAACTTGCAGCAGTCTAGTGGAAAGGATGGAAATTGCCTTTGAATTTCCTGCCTGAAACGGTAGAACCAAACAAAAAGAAATCAAGAATGGGCTGAGTGCTGTAGATATAAGAGATTGGCTCACGACGATTATATCACGTGTAACACGTTATTTTTTGTGTGCATAAGTCGCAACTTGGAGAATGATAATGAATAGGCCTTTAATTACCATTCAGAATATTATGTAGACCGTATTATGCTAACAGGTGGAAGTTCGCCAAAGAATTTGTTTACTGACACTAAAATTGTTGTGTTTCGCCATACTCTGAGGTGACAAAGTCATGTGACAGCTCCTAATATAGTGTCAGCCCTCCTTTTGCATGACGTAGTGCAGCAACTCGACGTGTTATGGACTCAACAAGTAGCTGGCAGTGTCCTCCAGAAATACTGAGGCATGATGCCTCTAAAGCCGTCCGTAATTGGAAAGGTGTTGCCGGCACAGTGTTTTGTGCACAAACTGACTTCTCCATTATGTCCCACAAATGTTCGATGGAATTCATGTCGGACGATCTGGGTAGCGAAATCATTCGCTCGATCTGTCCAGAATGTTCTTTAAACCAGTGGCGAAAAACTGTGGCTTGGTGACATGGCGCATTTTCGTCCATAAAAACTCCATCGTTATTTGGGAACAGGAAGTCCACAAATGGCTGGAAATAGTCCTCAGATAGCCGAAAATAACAATTTCCAGTCAGTACTTGGTTCACTTGGATCACAGGACCCAGTCCATTTCATGTAAACACAGCCCACACCATTATGGAGCCATGATTTGTTGAAAACGTGGATCCATGGCTTCGTGGAGTCTGCGACACGCTTGTATCCAACCATCAGTTCTTACCACCTGAAATCGGGGCTCATCTGACCAAGCTACGGTTTTCCTGCCGTATCGGGTCCAACCAATATGCTCACGAACCCAGGAGAGGCGCAGCAGGTGATGTTGTGCTGTTAGCAAGGACAATCGCGTCTGTTTTATGACACAATAGTCCAATACCGCCATATATCGTCGCACTGTCCAAACGGATAAGTTCGTCGTACGTTCCACATTGATTTCTGCGGCTATTTCACGTAGTGTTACTTGTCTGTTAGCACTGAGAACTCAGCTCAAACGCCGCTGCTCCCGGTCGTTAAGCGAAGATCATCGGACAGTGCATTGTCCATAGTGAAAGGTAACCCCAGAAATTTGGTATTCTCGGCACACTCTTCTCACTATGGATCTCGGAATACTGAATTCCCTAACGATTTCCGAAATGTGATGTCTCATGTGTCTAGCTCCAGCCACCATTCCGCGTTCAAGTCCGTTAATTCCGGTCGTGCGGCCATAATCACGTTGGAAATCTTTTGGCATCAGTCACATGAGTAGTACAAATGACGGCTCCTCCAATGAACGCGATACTACTGCCATCTGTATATGTGCATATCGCTATGCCATGACTTTTGTTACCCCAGTGTATAGTGGTTGCTAAAGCCGATCATGGGAGGTAATACGCGCGCAATGTTGTACGCAGGGTTTTACCGAGTGCAGTACGACGCAGACAACTGGGCTCTGCTGGTGCAGCAGCTCCTGAGCGACCACGAGGTGATCCCGCCCGTCAACCGCGCTCTGCTGCTGGACGATGCGAGGGCGCTGGTGCAGTCCGACCTGCTGCCCCTCGACACGCTTCTCAACCTGACATCCTACCTAGCCCAGGAGCTGGACTACATACCTTGGCTCGAAGCCGAAAGCACGCTCAGCTATCTGTCGTCGATTATAGATGCGGACGAATTCGACGTAAGTATGCTATAAACGTACTGTGTTTCTCATGTGTCGAAAATAGCTATAGTGCCCGGCGTCGCCCAGGATGTTTAATATCTGATACAAAGTGATCCGCCCTGTGCCATGTTGGTACTCATAGCGAATACAAGCCGCATGGGAAACTGCAATCGCTTTGAATCTAAGGCCATATTTAAATCACTGGAATGCAACGGATGAATACGTCTTCACTTGTATGAAAAGATGATTAGTTGTGCCATGTCTTATTACAGTTTGCGATCTATCTCATTGTGTTTTTGGAGAAAAGTTTACGCCACAGTTCTGGAAATCTCGGATTCTGCTCGATCTTATGAGCGGCTCCCGATCTAGTGACTTTTGTTGGTACTGTATCCACGACCTGCCTTTGCGTTTCTATAGCGCTGTGGATTCCAACAGGAAAAATAACTAAGAAACACGGACTAAAATATCTTCTAGGGTATCATATGTAACAAAAGCAATTAATCAATTAATAAGAGTTTGCGATCATGTTTCTGTCAAACTCGCGAGCTTTCGCTCGTCGCGAGATCTAGTGACGTCTGATTGAACTATCTTGAAGACGGGTATTGCCGCTGTAATTTATTCTCGTGGCACGAATTATATGCAGTATACCACGATATATTTCGTTGTTAGTAATTTAATTTTTCATTAATTTCCTTCATTGTTTTATCTGAATGTAGGAATTTGAAGTAAATCGATCAAGAACTTTGAAGTAAATCGGCCAAGTACTTTTCGAGATGTTTGATAACAACGTTTGTACTATATATATGTATATCACTCCTCACACAACTGAGTTTTTAAAAAGTCTGTAGGCTGTAGAGCACCGTACTAGGCTGCTGCCAGCCCGCCCCCTTCGGGGGGAAATCGACATTCAATAAAGGGAAAAAAAAAGACAAACAGCTGACAAGTCGTTCATTTTCTGAAATGTTCATGCCGAGCCTCTGGCCCTCTACAATCTGCCCTCGGTCAAATTCAGACAGATTGCACACATTCCTCACTCTACAGACGTACAGCACGCTCACTGGTATTACATGCACCGTGCGTCTGGAACCGCGAGACCGCTACGGTCGCAGGTTCGAATCCTGCCTCGGGCATGGATGTGTGTGATGTCCTTAGGTTAGTTAGGTTTAAGTAGTTCTAAGTTCTAGGGGACTGATGACCTCAGATGTTAAGTCCCATAGTGCTTAGAGCCATTTGAACCATTTTTGCACCGTGCGTGTGTCTGACTAGCAGCTACTCCTCGCCAGCTGACGCTGCTATCGTCTCGACGGGCTCTTGGCCGATTTGCTTCAAATTTCTGCATTATTCTCCACTACCCATTTAGTTGACATGTGCTATATATATTCCCCAGAGCATAATGGAGCCGCCGCCAGCTAGTCTCCGTCCCGCAGTACAGGGGTCAAAGGAACTGTCCCCTTGGAAGACGACGGATTCACGTCTTCCCACTGGCGTGATGAAGAAGGTATCAGGATTGATCAGGCCGTGCAGCGCTCTGCTACTGCGCCAACGTCCAATGCCGATGGTCACGTGCTCATTTCAGTTGTAGTTTCCGATGTCATGATGTTAACATTGGCTCACGAATAGGTCGTCTGCTGCGGAGGTCCATTGTTAGGAGTGTTCGGTTCACTCTGTGTTCAGCCACACTTGTACTCCTTGAAACATTAAAGTCTGATGTTAGTTTCACCGCAGTTCGCCGCCTGTCCTGTTGACACATGCTCGATGACACGTCTGTCATATCTGTCCTGTTTTACCAGTCTGCCCAGCCTACTTTGTCTGACATCTGTAATATGTCAACTAAATGTGTCATATATACACCAGGTGATCAAAAAGTCAGTATAAATATGAAAACTGAATAAATCACGGAATAATGTAGATAGAGAGGTACAAATTGACACACATGCTTGCAATGACATGGGGTTTTATTAGAACCAAAAAAATACAAAAGTTCAAAAAATGTCCGCCAGATGGCGCTTCATCTGTTCAGAATAGCAATAATTAGCATAACAAAGTAAGCAAAGCAAAGATGATGTTCTTTACAGGAAATGCTCAATATGTCCACCATCATTCCTCAACAATAGTTGTAGTCGACGAATATTGTTGTGACCAGCACTGTAAAGCATGCCCAGAGTTATGGTGAGGCATAGGCGTCGGATGTTGTCTTTCAGCATCCCTAGAGATGTCGGTCGATCACGATACACATTCGACTTCAGGTAACCCCAAAGCCAATAATCGCACGGACTGAGGTCTGGAGATCTGGGAGGCCAAGCAAGACGAAAGTGGCGGCTGAGCGCACGATAATCACCAAACGACGAGCGGGAGAGATCTTTCACACGTCTAGCAATATGGGGTGTTTTTTTTTTTTGTTCTAATAAAACCCCATGTCATTCCAAGCAGGTGTGTCAATTTTTACCTCTCTATCTACATTATTCCGTGGTTTATTAAGTTTTCAAATTTATACTGACTTTTTGATCACCCGGTATATGTGGAACTGTGGTGGAACTAACATCAGACTTCAATGTTTCACGGAGTACAAGTGTGGCTGAACACAGAGTACACCGAACACTCCTAACAATGGATCTCCGCAGCGGACGACCCATGTGTAAGCCAATGTTAACATCATGACATCGGCAACTACAACTGAAATGAGCACGTGACCATCGGCACTGGACGTTGGCGCAGTGGCAGAGCGCTGCACGCCCTGATGAACCCTGATACCTTCTTCATCACGCCAGTGGGAAGGCGCGAATTCGTAGTCTTCCAGAGGAACAGTTCCTTTGACACCTGTACTGCGGGACGGAGACGAGCTGGCGGCGGCTCCATTATGCTCTGGGGAACATTCACGTACGCATCCATGGGTCCAGTGGAGCTCATGCAAGGCATCATGATGGGCCAAGGAGTATTGTACACTCGTTGCAGACCACGTACACCCCTTTCTCAACAAGATATTACGCCATGTCACAAGGCCAAGAATGTGATGGAGTGGTTCAAAGAACACAGTGGCGAGTTCGAGTTGATGTGCTGCCCCACAACTCGCCAGATCGGAAACCGATCGAACACATCCGGTATATGATTGAAAGTGGCGTCAGAGCTCATCACCCCCTCTCCGGAATTTATGGGAATTAAGTGACTTGTGTTTACAGATGTGGTGCCAACTCCCTCCAGTGACCTACCAAATCCTCATTGCTTCCACGCCACAAATGCGTCGCAGCTGTTATCTTTGCCAAAGGTGGATGTACCGGCCATTAGGCACGTGGTCATAATTTTTTGCCTGATCAGTGTATATTACACACATGTATGTTTCAAATCACATTAAGATATCTCATGTAGACAGTTACTTTCTTCTTGTCTTGAAGGTAACGTGAGCAAAATTTCATCAAGTTCGGAATAAAACTGTAGATTTCTGTTGATTGGAATGATTACAGAACATGGACAGAGAGAAAACCGGAGAAAGTCGAAAGCAATGAGAATAGCGAGAAATGTAACAACATAATTGATGATAACGAAACGGACGAAGTTAAGGAATTCTGCTATGTAGAGAGCAAAATAGCTCACGACGGTCGAAGCAAGGCAGATATAAAAAGCAGACTAGCAAGGGCAAAGAGGTATACTTGAAAAAAGAGACAGCATTGGTCGTATATTTTTTACTATCGCAAAATCGATTTTCTGTCACTGAGTGACCATCTTCAGTGCTATATTGTATAACTTAAATTAGGATGCACTGTTGTCACTAAGCTTACGGCAATCACATAGACTGAGGTCAACAGCAAACAGGGTAGGCAGCAAAGAAGTAATAAATTTAAAGGTCATGCATTACGCGGCAATTTTTCGCGTATCTCAGCGTTTAATGACGTCGTATTCCTCAGCTGTGTGGCGCAAATGATATAATTTTGTAGCGACAGTTAGCTGTATATGTGGATACTTTCTGCAGAATGTGTTGCGAATAGAGTTGGTGGCAAAGAAGTCATAAATTTAGTCGTCATACATAGTGTGGCAGTTTTTCAAACGATTCGGTGTTTATGATGCCGTATCTTCTGAAGTAAGTGTCGTACAATGATATAATTTTGCAGGTATATTCAATCGTAAATGTAAATACTGTCTGCCAAGTGTGTCGTGAATACAGTTAGTAGCAAAGAATAAATCAAAACATCATGCCTTATTGCGGCAATTTCACTGCATGAACAGCGACTGTACAGTAAGCGATAAACTTTTTTCTTTTCATCATTTTGCGGGGATTGTCAGTGAGAAAAATTTCCATTAGTGTTTGAAATTATGTGTAACGTCATTAAGAGCTCTCATTCTCAAATACTGGATGAATAAAGTTTAGGTAAGCGCGCTTGGTGGTATACACTTCTCTTTCATCCCCAACGCTTTGATAGGTAGGTGCAGCAAGCAAGTGATGTGTGTGCTAAGTTCGACTGAAATCGGTCCAGTGGTGTAGGAGAAGATATGGAACATATATACACACATACATATATACATTTTTATAACCTGTTGAATCTTATCTGTGACTTTCATCTGCTTAGCTTTGTAATTGCCACACGTATTCTTCATTTCCATTAGTAGCTTGATCATAATCACAGGGTTTAAGCTAGAGTTCAAGGGTATTTACGCCTGCAAGTATGAGAGGACGCTGATGTTTGGGTCACAATCAGAAGAGGGAGCTATTAGGAGGGGGGGAGAGAGGGGGTTAGCCCATTTTAGTCAGAGCAGACAGCACCAGCGGTGGGTGTTAGGACTTGTACCTTCAGCGAAAGAATGCATCAACCCATCCCTCCGAAACTTGTTGGATTGTTTGAGAAGCATTCGAGTAAATGGAAATTGAGCCTGTGAGGCCCTCCATGACTCCCTTACAGCGCTGGTCTGGGACGCCATTGAGCAGATATACACGCCTTAGACCTAACCATGATCGACCTGCATCCACTGTGAGCAGCTCTTAAAGTATCATGAATCAATATGGCTCCCTTTCACATTCGCTTTCTCGCAGAGTCCTTGCGACAACATGTTGTCCCTGTCGTCAGGACGAAAGCGAATACTAAAGGATAGATATCTCTAGTTCAGTTGCTCCTCGGAGCCCACTATCAGGATACTGTACAGTATCTCGTTGTGTTGCCTTGCAAGAGGTTGCTCTTCCTGATGGTAAAATTATCTTTTCGCAGACTTTGGTGCAGGAGCTGGTCGCAAGCGTGACGAACACGTTGGGCTACGTGGCACAGCCTGGTGATTCTCACGTCACGCGCGTCCTTCGCGGCATCGTATCATTGCTCGCCTGCACTGCAAACCAGCCTGCGTGTACCGAGGCAGCCTACAGCCAGTTCCAGCGCTACATGGCCAATCCGAATGACCCAGCCAACTGGTGAGTCTACAGTCTTTATCCACGCAGCGTACAACACCGACGAGTGGCATCAGTACGACTACACGTGACGTGCATCTTCTGCACTGCATTGATCGTGCTGTATGGTACGAGTCTTGGACTGGCGAGGCAGATATACGTTGTTCGCCACTAAAATTGCGAAACCATGGAGGCAGACTACAACAAACAGCAAATTGGCGAGAAGTGTGCTGCATGCTTGGATATGCAGATGATTAACATTTCAGTGCAGCTATACAAAATGGGTTCGAGGAACTGATTAGGAGAAATTACGCTCCTGGTTTTCTCATTCAGAATCCGCGTTTTAACGTTGTTTGTTTATGAGAAGATCGTTTTATGCCTCTTGTAAGAAGAAGAAACGTGTATCAATACATGTCAGAGAAATATGTTTCAAATGGCTCTAAGCACTATGGGACTTAACAACTGAGGTCATCAGTCCCCTAAACTTAGAGAACTACATAAACCTAACTAACCTAAGGAGATCACACGCATGTCAGAAATACATGAAATATATTAAATGTATTTGCAGTTGTGAATATGGACTACCATGAGTTGCAGAATGGAATGGCGACAATGAAAATTTGTGCCAGGCCGGGAATCGAACCTGGATTTCCCGCTTCTCACGAGCTGTCACCTTACCATTTTGCTATTCGAGCATGAGTCACGGCCAGACCCAAACTTCCATATGTCGTCGACCATGTTCCTAAAACCTGTACGCGTACATCCATTATGTATACTCACGTCCAGGCGAGACATTCTACTTAAAAGTGCTCCCCCAGTGTCGACGGATAAATACAATATTGCAACGCCTGTGTTATTCTGACACGCATACGTCTCAGAAAGAACACTGCATCGCAATTCAGAATAATGCAGGCACTGCAATACCGTAAAAGTCAGAAATCGGCTGAGGCCTACCATATCTGCTGTTTATAGTTTCGCTATATTTTTGCTCGCGTTCGTCGAGATCTCAGCAGTTTGAAATCGATGGGTTCAGGATCTGAATAGCGCCTGAGAGGTCAAACATATTGTTCGTTCAGACGACCAGGATCTTACGGCATGTCACATACCTCGAGTCAAGAAATGGGCTTGTTTGCAACAGGACAAGTATCCTCATGGATAGGACTACGACGTCTAGAGCGTCAGCATGACGACCATTAGCGCAGCTGCCACTGACTTGGTGGGAGAGAGATGAGTGCCAACATTAGCGCTAATTGTAAAACGTAAAGTTTCACGACCGGAAAAGTCACAGTTAATAAAATATTCCGGGCTATATCACCGTGGTCGAATGGATTTCACATTATAAACCAACCTTTTGTCCCCGTCTGCGGAGGACAGTTTCGAGGGGAATCATAGCTTCTTTGAGTGTCCGATTCACACCCTGGCTCGCTACTGACTACACTATAATGGAGCACCAACAGCTTGCGGAGTGACTTGTTGACAACTTGTGTCCGTGACTTGATGGTGTCTGTGCCATACTCGAACCCTATGAGCAGGTGCTACCAACTGAAATCGGGACTCATCTGGCCAGCCACGGTTTCCCAGTCGTCTACGGTCTAATCGATATGGCCATGACCCCAGGAAAGGCACTGCAGGCGACATCGTGCTGTTAACAAAGGCACTCTGTCAGTCGTCCATTGCCATAGCCCAAAAACGCCAAATTTCGCAGCACTGTCCTGACGGATACGTTCATCGCACGTCCCGCATTGATGTCTGTGGTTATTTCAAGTGGTGTTGCGTGTCTGTTAGCACTGACAAAAAAAATGGCTCTGAGCACTATGGAACTCAACTGCTGCGGTCATAAGACCCCTAGAACTTAGAACTACTTAAACCTAACTAACCTAAGGACATCACACACATCCATGCCCGAGGCAGGTTTCGAACCTGGGACCGTAGCGGTCGTGCGGTTCCAGACTGTAGCGCCTTTAACCGCTCGGCCACTCCGGCCGGCTCTTAGCACTGACAACTCTACTCAAACGCCGCTGCTCTCGGTCGTTAAGTGAAGGTCGTCGGCCACTGCGTTGTCCATGGTGAGAGGTAATGCTTGAAATGTAGTATTCTCGGGACACTCCTGACGCTGTAGATCGCGGAATACTAAATTCCCTAACGATTTCCGAAACTGAATGTCCCATGAGTCTAGCTCCAAATCCATTCCGCGTTCAGAGTCTGTTAATTCCCTTCGTGCGGCCATAACCACGTCGGAAACCTTCTCACATATATCACCTGAGTGCAAATGACTGCTCCGCCATTGCACTGCCCTTTTATACGTTGTGTACGCGATACTACCTTCATCTGTATATGTGCATATCGCTGTCCGACGATGTTTGTCATCTCAGTGTATGGCGGGCAGTGTGGCTGGTGTGACATCACAAGCTCGTTGGGGGGCCTGTATTTCTCGTGGGTGCCGATTCAAAGTATGTGACGTCACGCCAGTTCGCGGGAGCACGCGTAAACAGAATTTTGCCGCAGTCAGTAGCGAGCCAGGGTATGATTCGGACACGCAAAGAAACTACGATCCCCATTGAAAATGTCATCCGCAGAAAGGAACGAAACGTTGGGGTGTAATATGACATCCATTAGATCACAGTACAATGGCTCAGAATATTTTATTAATAACAATTATTAAATCTAACAGTGGTGCGCCCAACGATATTACCAGATACAGAAATCACACAACGTCGTCTTTATGGACGACTGCCTGTTCTACACACTCCATCACAAGGGACGTATACCAAACTGGAAGCTCTGAAGAAAACAGACGTTGCCAGATTGCATCTGTCATTGCCATATAATTCCAGCAACTGGCGTGATGGTTTTGGATGCCAATGGGTGCGTAACACACAGCCAGTAATTTGGACAGCAGCCTTCACATTTCTTACATTACATCTCTGGCTGTCACCTATTTTTGAGACCTGTGTGACGTTACCATTCAACAAGATACGGCAAGAGCGCATGTTGCCCTTGTTGTCCTGACCTACCTCGATACAGGGGGTGTTCGACTGTTGAAAACTCCTTGTCATGGGTTACCGAGGCTCTGCTACACCACAACTCGTCAGACACTATGACTGATGTCCTCTGAGAGTTGAAGCAGCATCAAATGACATTCCCGTATCTGTCATCCAAGCTCAGTCGACTCGGTGCCCATTTGTATTAGAGACATTGTTGCTGGCACTCACAAATATAATCACGTATTCTTTCCACTATAATGCATATGCAAAATAATTAACATTTCCTAATTTGCCATCCTCCCTGGTGTTGCGGTTTTAAGGGCCAGCAGTGTATGATGGGATTTGCACATTTCATTTGCTGCTGTCAGCGCCGTTATCATTTATTGGTCCATTTTAATGCCTTAGATGTACGTGGACCTGCTGAATAGTATTGCCTCGAATTTTTATGTGAAACCTCTTCAAACTTTTCAAATAAAACAAACTTTATTAACAAGAAGTTAATTCCAGTACCTGCAATATAATACTCATTTGCTTGTAGCTCGATATTTCTGCTCAACAAGCTCGCCTGTTTCGGCTTACATCTTCAAGTACACGTATGGGCTTTGGTAATAATGAATCTTATTTGCAACATACTTATGATCAAGGACGCATTTTCGTAGATTACAGTACTACTTGCGTAGACGATCATATGGCATCCAAAGGGCCGTCGTGAGCTGCTCCTTACGAAATAATATTATTACAATCACGTAGCTGTTATAATACGAAATTCTTCGTGAAAATAATTGTTTGACACCTATTTGACAGTTGGGATCCTTAGATGCTATATGTTTACAGATTTATTTATTTATTTGCCTTTGGATGTCAATCAATGATGGTGTATTTGGTGCATATATTTTATACAGTTAAAATGTCTTTGTATATTTGTTATCTGTGATTTCATATGTTTATCCTTTCTCGTAGTCGAAAATTTCAATAAAATTTTCTAAGTAGAACTTGTGTTTCAGGTAAGTACCGAGTAAGTCGTTGGGAAATGTTTCGCTTGATTGTATATCTTTAGCTCTTCTGTGGACTTGAAAATGACACTGTAAGCCGAAACAGGCAAGCTCTTTGTGCAGAAATATCTAGATACAAACAAATAAATATTACATTGCAGCTAATGGAACTGACTTCTTGTAAACTATATTTCGATTTAGTTCATGCTTCAGACCCAACTGACAAAAAACGTGATTAACATTCTACATCTTTATTCTTCACCTCTATATAGTTATTTCTCCATATAGTCACTATGGTGACAAACACATTTTTCCCAACGAGTGACCAGTTTGTTGATACCGTCACCACAGAATATTTGACTTCGTTGACGTAGCCACAACCTCAACTCTGCTTGTGACGCTTCATCGACATCAAAGTGAAGTCCTCGGAGGTATTCTTTAAATTTTGTAAACATGTGGAAATCGGATGGGTCCAAGTCTGTACTGTGTGCAGAATGACCAATGACAGTGAACACAAGGCGTGGGATTGTTAAAGGTGTCGCAGCGCTCGTGTGTGGTTTGAAATTGTTATGTTGAAGGAGAGGGTGCTCCGTGTGTGGACAAACTCTTTGCATTCGTGCTTTCAGTTTTCTGAGGGTTTCTCACCCACCGACAGAGTTACGTTGGGCACCACAATATTACATGCCCTCTAGCGGCGAGGATTGCTACTTGCATCAGCGAAGCAGGAAAGTTGACCGAGTAATACGAATGAGTTGTAATACCTCAACCGATAGTAAGGACAGAATAAAAACTTCAGAGTCCTTACTTTTCAGGACGCCCCAGTAGTACTGGTCAAATACGGAAGAGACAGAGAAACAGAGAGATAAAACACAGCCAATAACAATTTAAGTTTACAAATTATCATTACAACCAACAAGTAATACACAACACAGTTAATACAGTACAAATTAATAATGATTTGAACTCCAGTCTCTTGTAATTGTTCAATAATTTTTTTACTGAACAAAATCAATGTTCCATTAGGTATGATTTAGCCTTATTTATCAGGGTAGTTTTATTTCACTGTTGTTTCAAATGAATATTCGGGTTATTGAATTATTTGGCTCTTTTATGTGGAACATATTTCTAATACAATACTGTTTTAGACTGAGACATGTGGATATTGCAGGTGCTTTTCGTGTTACGACTGTTGATGATTTATTTTGTCATAGTTCCCCAGCTCTGATTTGAAAACAGCACGGACCCCAAACATACAGGCTGGGCGCACTCATTTTCAGCTGAAATGAAATACAATGTATTTGATATATTCTTCACGGTAGAAACAGTTCTGACAGCTTTACCTGCATTCAAAATATATTTTTTTGTTGGGCATGTGTTTCCCCATAATATTAATACACACCGAAGAAAAAATGGAAATATGCGTCATATGTCAAATCAAAAACAAAACGCATTACCATGCCTAATACAGTCTAAGAAAGTTGTTGGCATTCAAAACAATTTTCAGTCGTTTCTTGTACGATTTCAATGGAATCGTATGCCATTCTTCCTGTAAAATAGTGGCAAGTTCAAATAATGTTGATGGAGGTGGGTAGTCTCCAGAGTAAACCAGAAAGGCCCAATAATATCTAAATATGGTGACTGTGGTGGCCACAGTAGATATGACAGTTCATCCTCGTGCTCACAAAACCAGTCCTAAACGATGCGAACTGTGTTAACAGGGGCCCTGTTGTCTTGGAACACAATGTCACCATTGGGGAACACACGTTGTACCATGGTATGGACTTGATCAGCCAGAATGATTACATAATCCTTGGGTGTAATGCTAACTTGCAGAGTAATCATGGGGCCCATGGAATACAACGACATGGCTGCCCATGTCATCACCGAACCTTTGCCATATTTCATTATTGGGATGTAAACTCGGCCACAGGTTGGAAACAGCGTGCAACAAAACTCATCCCAGCAATTGAACTTTCCACGGCTCCATAGCCCACGCTTCATAATTTCGGCACCACATTTTCCTGTTACAGGCATTTGCGTTACTGATGACCGATTTTGGAATTCCAGCTCCCCCTCCAGTTCCCGGCTTATGGAGCTACCTTCGTGTTGTTTTGGTGCTGGCAGGATTCGCGAGTATATCATTCATTTCTCCAGTGACTTGTGCAACTATGGTCCTCTTATTTTTCTCATAATCCTCTTCAATAACTGTTCGTCACGATCACTTGATATACACTTTCGTCAGCATTGTGACTGAATGGATGATATTTTTCTGCTTTGTAAGTACGTGGTATAAATCTCCAACAAAGTGCCTCATGAAACAACAAACATTTCGGCCACCTTGGTTAGGGAAGCACGCACGATACGAGCACCAACAGTTTGCCCACTTTCGAATTCGTCTAGCTCCGACATAAAGCATTCACAACCAGGGCCGGATCTAGGAGTTTTATGAAGGGGGGCAAGCTTCAATTTGCCTCCCCTTCTTTCACTCCCACTCATAAAAATCAAAAAATTTTCAGAGTAATTTTGGTAACGAGCACCAACAGTTTGCCTGCTTTCGAATTCACCTAGCTCCGACATAAAGCACTCACAACCAGGGCCGGATCTAGGAGTTTTATGAAGGGGGGCAAGCTTCAATTTGCCTCCCCTTCTTTCACTCCCACTAATAAAAATCAAAAATTTTTGAGAGTAATTTGGGAATATATTTCAAAATAAATGTCAGTATCCGACAAACATTAACTTATTTTATTAAATGAACTAAGGTCGAAGAACAAAAATAAACAATTTTAAAATATACAAGAATATACCATAAGTCTCATATAATGATCAATTTAAAACTTCGCTTTCCGAGCTTTTTTGGCTGCAGAAACATTTATGATATCATCATAATTTATGGAAGCAGCTCGTTTGTGCTCTATGTAGGTTATACTGAGATTTGTTAATCTTTGTTGAGCAGTCACGCTCCGCAAATGATTTTTAATTAGTTTCAGCTTGCTGAAACTCCTTTCTCCAGAGGAAACAGAAACTGGTATGGTAACGAATATTTTTAAGGTTGTAGTAATGTTGAGATACCCCTCTACCAGTTTCTTGTTATAAATCAAACTTAATGTGGATGATGCAGTGGCATTTTGCAAGTCTCTCTCTATTAACCAGGGCATGGTGTTTGAAACTTTCAGTTTCACAAATAAATTCTTCTTTGTTTAGATCTTCTGCATAGGCATCAGACAGTTCTACTGCTTTCCCCTTCAAGTCCTCCACTTCCATTTCTTGAATTTGGACACCACACAGAAAACTAAATTTTGCACTAATGTTCTCCAGAGCAGTAAACCAGGTACTCAGCTCCATTACCACTCTGTCAGTTCTTTCTGACAAGGACATCCTGAACAAATCTTCCTGTGAATGTTTGCATATTTCTTCCTCACAAAGCTCATCGGTCATTTTTTTCTTTCTTCTGATCCTTTTTTCTGGGAATACCGTTGATACCTCATTATCTTTTGCTAGAACTTTGGCCCCAGAAATAGCTTCAGAGGTACAAGAGTCTCTGGAAGTTTTCAGAAAGTTCAAAAGGCCTTGAATGTTTTGAACAGCTTTATTAATTGTAAAGTCTTCTCTTTGAAGAAACTACTTAACATGATCTATTTTTTTCAATATTGCATAACAGAAACAAGTTAAGGCAATAAATTTGAGTTTTCTCATATTTTTTGAAATAGACCATGCCTCTGTTTTTGTTTCTGGTGTTGAGAATTTGTTAAGTTTCAATTTCTTCCAGAGCCATTACAACTATATGAAAATGCTTATAAACTGCTTCAACTCCCTCTACTCTTGCAGACACCTAGTCTTGCTTTGGGGTTTTAATGTTACGGGTACATGTTTCTGTAAGATTTCCCATCTTGATGTGGAAAACCATAAAGAACAGATACAAACGGTGGACAGTTCCAAAAAAACGTTTGGATTTCAGCAGATGTATCGCCTGCATGTGCTCCTACTAAGTTTAAAGAGTGAGCAGCACATGGTACGAAATAGGCCAGATTATTCGTAAGTATTCTTGACTGGACCCCCTTCGTACTTTTCAACCATGTTTGTCCCATTCTCATAAGACTGACCTCTGCAGTATTTAATGTTCAACCTATCTTGTATTTTTTTCAGTATTTCTTGACTAAGAGCTTCCCCTGTTTTGTCTGCAACTATAAAAAAGTCAACAAAACTTTCCACAACCTCTGAGTCATTTGCCTTGGCGTAGCGAACTATTCGAGTCATCTGCTCATTGTGGCTGATGTCTGGTGTGCAGTCAGACATCAATGAAAAGTATGTAGCATCTAAAATATCTTTAATTATCTTTTGTTTTATTTTGTCGGCAATCAAGTCAAGGAACTCGTCTTGTATACATTTGGAAAAATAGCTAATCTGCCCTTTCTTGCGGCGTTCAGTATGCAGACAAAGGGGGACACTATAATGTGATATATGATCAATGGTATTTAGAAATTTCCCACTCTGTGGATCACCAAAATCACCAACTTCTTTTGTTTCTCCAAACGGACTTCATTGCTTTGCTAGAAAAGCGACAGCATCAATGATACAGTGCAACACTGCTCACCAGTGGATTTCTCTTTTTTTATCTCATCTTACAGCTCTCTATCAATGCCTCCGCTTCGGAGAGAAGACTCTAGAGCCTTCCAAGAGCAAAAACAAAAGTTATGGTTTGGTGAGTTTTCATGGGCAGGAAATTTTTCACTAAGCTTTTTCCAATTAACAATTCATTCCTCTTTAGCTAAGAATGATTTTGACTCAGAGTCTGAGCTTAAGTGACAAGATAATCTGCAGGGAATACAATATAAAGTGTTTTTGCTCTCACTTTTATCGAGCCTGATTTTTTAACTTTTGTCCCATTTTTTACTGCTATAGAAACCAATCCTTACTTATATTGCGACCTTCTCTATAACTCTTACTGATGTCAGGAACACGTTCGTTTTCAAGCTCTCATTTTTATAATGTTACATTTTTCAGATTCAGAAAACCTCTTCGGTCATGCACCAGGATCGTTAAAATCAAACTGATACTCAGAACACTGTTGAACACTAGCTGATGTTCCAGGAAGTAGTGTTTCACATTCCTTCACAGTGTCATCTATTACCTTTGTACTCGGGCCATTTTTTGGTTTCACCTGCAACCAAAAAATACATAATCCATACTGGAATTGAAAGATTTACTGTCTTTGAGTAATTTGTTTACGTTATTCTCTGCTGTGGTAGTGTTACAGTAACTGTAAGGAATTGATTCCTGAGTCAATCCATATGAAGAGGTCCAATGAGGATTGCTTGACCATTTGCATCCATGACTGGAAGAGCAAAACACGGTAGGAGCAGCGCTAGCTTCCAGGGGATATTCCATAGAATTCTCTAGGACGATGATCCCATTCTGAAGACGCTCAATTCCTAACAAACTCATTACCAACAAGGAGTTACACCCCAGTTTTTCTCCTTTTGGAAGGCGTCATTTGACTAGTTTCGTTACGAATCTGTCCTCAGATGCCACAAGATAATTGACTTCTCTGGTGAGGGCGAGGTTTGCTGCTAAATGATTATGTATTCTGCGAGCGTTTGTGTAGTGTTAGTGAAGTGAGTGCAAGGAGGAGCTTAGTAGCAGTAAGTAGACTGCTTCTAGCAAGTGCTTGGACTAGTAATGTATTCTTTGTTCTATACAATATTGAAAACGCCTATTGTGTACGGATGTAGGGGGAATTTGCCACGGCCCAGAAACATTTGGAAATTGTGTTGGTCAGGTCGACAGGGTTTAGGTAGATGCCTTATGCTGCGATGGCGTGAGGCACCTAAGGCGAAAGATGTGGCACCTTCGGTGCCTCTAGAGCTGCCTTGGAGCCATAATGTCGCAGCACCTTTAGAACTTTCTGACCTGACCTGGTTTATAGATATCTGATAGTGCAATGACGATCAGTTGCAGGATTGCAAATCTCTGATCAGATGGTGAAAGTGGATACTGGCCACAGGGTGATCAACCTAGGCCTTACAAACATGTTTGAGATCTTGCTCATTCCTGAGGGTACATCTTAGTCAGCATGGGGCTCCTTATCTTTCGGGAATGGGACTGACAAGTGGATTTGTTGTTCATTGGAAGTAGTAGACTGGTAACGGAGTTCGCCGGGGTGTCTAATCCATGATGCAAAGGATGCTCTGTCACCAGCTACTAAGGGCACTGGGTGCAGCAGGCTGCAAACCGTTGCTTATGTCAGCAGGATCGACGCCTGCTGTCTGGGTTCAGAAATTTTCCTTGGAAGCTGCAATGTGGCTGACCAAAGTGATGAAGACAGTTAGCCCCACATGCGAGGTGGAATCTGAGTTAACATTTCACTGCACTGTTCCCAGAACCAATCTCGTTTCTTTGATTTGGAACCATGTGAAGGATCTAAGTCAGAGGCTCATACAATACTGTTTTTTTAGGATTTCCAATGAATAATCCTCATAAATTACATGGAAAAGGGCAGAATCGTAACTGGACCCTATTATTCTTCATTGTTGAATCGTCTGAAACTTTCGTTGGCTGAAAAAAGAGCAAGTTGGCACACATAAGTATGTTCTTTCCATCCCACACATCAACGATAACAACGGTGATAATGCATGAATTGGGCTTTTATTTGGTTCCTTACCCACGCTGTTCACCATACTTAGCTCTGAGTGACCTCTTCCTGTTCCCTAGCTTGAAACTTTGACTTGATGGATACAAATTTTCATCAAATGAGAAAGTGACAGTTGCAGTTAATGAGTATTTTGCAGAGCTTGACAGAACCTATTTTTCTGATGGGATGACAAAGCTGGAGGATCGCTAGACTACGTGTATATCCCTTAAAGGAGACTATGTCGAGAAGTAAGGTGAGTTATTACGAAACAAACATTTTTTATTGCTTTTTTACCAGCTTATCAAACCACCTTCGTAGCTGGTGCGTACCACAATTAGTAGCGAAAATTGATACAGGTGAAAGTGTGCGAGGGAAAGGAGGCTGGTAGGGGCGGGGGGGGGGGGGAATAGGAATAGGTGAATGATATAACGATATGTTGCTTGTGTAGAAAAATGTTCCCTTAACGTCCCTGCCTTATAGACAAACAAAAACTAAGCAATGTCAAAATGTACATAACGAGGGTAATGCATGGAACATCCAGCGAATTCTAAAGTAAAATTCTATCAACAGATCTCACAGAAAATCCTAAAAAGTTTTAATCTTACGTTGAGTTGACGATGCATCATGGCCAACTGTCCAATCACATCATGGCCAACTGTCCATTCACTTAGAGACCCTACTGGCAGCGAAACTGAAGATGGCAAGGGTACTACTGAAATAGTAATTTCTGTTTTCTAAAACTGTTTCACTGAGGAACATCGTGCTGTGGTTCTTCCATTGAATTAGACCACACGAACACCAATATTAGAGACGCAGAGATGGTGACAGTGGGATAGAAAATCAACCTAAATCGCTCAACAGGAGAAGGTGACTGGATCTGACGGAACACTTATGTAGAGGATGAGGAAGAATCTGTCCCTCATCTAGCAACAGTTTTATTGTAGGTCACTGGTGGAATAAACGTTGCAAGTGGCTGGAAAAATGTGCAGGTCATTCCTGTTTACAAGAATTGTTGGCGAACAAATGTACACTACTATAGGCTTATACTGCTGACGTTAATTTATTCAGAATTTTGGGATGTGTTTCATGCTCGCCTATTATGACATTCCTGGAGACTAAAAATCTCCTCTGTAATAATCAACAAGGATCTCGCAAACAATTCTCATCTAAAACCCAGTTCACCCTAGCAGTCCATGAGTCCCGTAAGGCAGAAGATATGTCCTCCTATGGGTGCCTAGGTTGGTGCCATGTTCCTTGACTTATGGTACAATTCCAAGGTATCATCTAGTGAACAAAATACTAGCACACAGAATATCACAACTGCTTTGTGACTGTGCTGAAGAGTTTCTAGTAAATAGAACACTGTATGTCATTCTTAATGGACCTTCCACCATGTGTTGTTGTTTGTGTTGTCTTCAGTCCTGAGACTGGTTTGATGCAGCTCTCCATGCTACTCTATCCTGTGCAAGCTTCATCTCCCAGTACTTACTGCAACCCACATCCTTCTGAATCTGCTTAGTGTATTCATCTCTTGGTCTCCCTCTACGATTTTTACCCTCCACACTGCCCTCCAATGCTAAATTTGTGATCCCTTGATGCCGCAGAACATGTCCTACCAACCGATCCCTTCTTCTTGTCAAGTTGTTCCACAAACTCCTCTTCTCCCCAATTCTATTCAATACCTCCTCATTAGTTATGTGATCTACCCATCTAATCTTCAGCATTCTTCTGTAGCACCACATTTCGAAAGCTTCTATTCTCTTCTTGTCCAAACTATTTATTGTCCATGTTTCACTTCCATACATGGCATGTAAATAGCCTTTCGCTCCCTGTATTTCACCCCTGCCACCTTTAGAATTTGAAAGAGAGTATTCCAGTCAACATTGTCAAAAGCTTTCTCTAAGTCTACAAATGTTAGAAATGTAGGTTTGCCTTTTCTTAATCTATTTTCTAAGATAAGTCATACGGTGTGTGTTCCAACATTTCTGTGGAATCCAAACTGACCTTCACCGAGGTCGGCTTCTACCAGTTTTTCCATTCGTCTGTAAAGAATTCGCGTTAGTCTTTTGCAGCTGTGACTTAAACTGATAGTTCGACAATTTTCACATCTGTCAACACCTGCTTTCTTTGAGATTGGAATTATTATATTCTTCTTGAAGTCTGAGAGTATTTCGCCTGTCTCATACATCTTGCTCACCAGATGGTAGAGTTTTGTCAGGACTGGCTCTCCCAAGGCCGTCAGTAGTTCTAATGGAATGTTGTCTACTCCCGGGGCTTTCTTTCGACTTAGGTCTTTAAGTGCTTTGTCAAACTCTTCATGCAGTATCGTATCTCCCATTTCATCTTCATCTACATCCTCTTCCATTTCCATAATATTGTCCTCAAGTACATCGCCCTTGTATAGACCCTCTATATACTTCCTTCCACCTTTCTGCTTTCCCTTCTTTGCTTAGAACTGGGTTTCCATCTGAGCTCTTGATATTCATACAAATGGCTCTCTTTTCTCCAAAGGTCTCTTTAATTTTCCTGTAGGCAGCATCTATCTTACCCCTAGTGAGGTAAGCCTCTACATCCTTACATTTGTCCTCTAGCCATCCCTGCTTAGCTATTTTGAACTTCCTGTCAACCTCATTTTTCAGACGTTTGTATTCCCTTTTGCCTGCTTCATTTACTGCGTTTTTATATTTTCTCCTTTCATCAATTAAATTCAATATTTCTTCTGTTACCCAAGGATTTCTACTAGTTCTCGTCTTTTTACCTACTTGATCCTCTGCTGCCTTCACTACTTCATCCCTCAGAGCTACCCATTCTTCTTCTATTGTATTTCTTTCCCCCACTCCTGTCAATTTTTCCCTTATGCTCTCCCTGAAACTCTGTAAAACCTCTGGTTCTTTCAGTTTATCCAGGTCCCATCTCCTTAAATTCCCACCTTTTTTCAGTTTCTTCAGTTTTAATCTACAGTTCATAACCAATAGATTGTGGTCAGAGTCCACATCTGCCCCTGGAAATGTCTTACAATTTAAAACCTGGTTCCTAAATCTCTGTCTTACCATTATATAATCTATCTGATACATTCTAGTATCTCCAGGATTCTTCCATGTATACAACCTTCTTTTATGAATCTTGAACCAAGTGTTAGCTATGATTAAGCTTCCACCATACCCCATGGGAAAGTCTTAAGGCCATTACTGCTCACAGACTTATTGGAATTGGATTACATCAGAAGCTGTATGAGGCTGCTTGTTGCTGCAGCGCATGATGATGTATAGAGAAACTGCAACGCCAGAAAATTGTAGCAAAATGCAGGAATGCCTACAGAGCTTCAGTGCTTTCTGCAAGGATTGGCTGCTGACTGTCAACACACAACAAATGTAATATATTCAGACAAATAGGCTAAAAGATTACATGAGTGCCAAACAATTACTGGAAACAGTTGAAACACTTACACATCTGGATGTTTATGTACAGAGGATTTCAAGTGAACTGACCACTTAAAACTAACACAGGAAAACCAAATGACAGAATGACATTCATTAGAAAAACCCTTAAGAAGTGTAGCCAGCTCATGACTGGGGTAGCTTAGGAAAATCCCATGCAACCAGTAGGCTCCACTTGAGTGTGCGACTTTTATAAAGTAGGAGTAATAGAGAGAACAGCCTGACAGAAGAGTGAAAGAAGAGGAATGTGTTTCATTACAGGCTCATTTAGTAAGTGTGTAGGTCTCACAGATATGTTGCTCCAACTTCAGTGGAAGATGCTACAAGACAGTTGTACGTGATCATTTGATTTTCTATTAAATTCCAAGAATGTAGTATGCTCCTAGAAAACCCCACCAACATAAATTTCGCAGAATGACCAAAAGGTAAAATCTAAGAGATTCAAGCACACATGAAATCTCCTCAATAGTCATTCTTCCCATGCACCATTAGCAGCTGGAACAGGGAAGGGGAAAGTGACAGCGGTACACAAAATACCCCCTGCTACACTCTGTACAGTGACTTTTGGAGTGTAAATCTAGATATAAATGGTAGATGTCATGATCAAGAGAGTAATATACAAGGAACTGTGGACTCATGAATTATATAGGGGAGTTACAGCACCATATTCACTCACAAACTGACAGGACTTTAGAGCTAAATGTATACCTCAACATTCCCCTACATTGCAGTTAATGTACATAAAAAATCCAGACTAGTTGCTTAGTACTATAAAACTCCAAGCACTACAGGTTTAGAAGATACATTACAATGTAATTGATCAAGCCATGTAAATGCTCCAATATGCAGCTTTGTTGATAGTAGAATAAGTCACGTAACTGCTACCCACTGACTGAGAAACTTGGCTTAGTGGTTAGTGCACAGACTCATATTTAAGAACAGCATGGTTTAAAACTCTGTTGGGTCATCCAAATCGAAATTTTACACAGTTTCTCTAAGCTGCTTAGGAGGAAACAAGGAGAGTTGTTTTGGAAAGGACATCATCAATATCAGAAGATATCAAATTGGGCTACCAACACACATTTTGCATGCAGTCCTATTTTATATCTGCTATCTGCTGAATTCCAAATCAACATCTAGCACTCCATATTAATTTCGATAAAAATAAAATACAAACTGAATTCCATAAATAAAAATAAACAAAAACAACAATAAAAGTATATTTTTATCCAAATATAAATATAAATAAAAAATCAGAAAAATTATAAATTTATATGAATATGAAAATAAATGAAAATCAGTTAATAAAAAATGTTTAACTGAATGAAAAGTGCTGCACATGAAAAAAATTAATTTTTTTTGAGAATAAATTTTAATATTTTTATTTTTTTCTGATACTTTTTTACTATTTGTTGTTTTTATTTTTCCTTTCTATTTTTTAATAAATGTTTTATCTCATAAATTATAACAAATAAGAACATGACTGCTGCCTGTGACAAATTTAAATTTGAAGAAAACACCTTTAATAAAGCAAAAGGGAAAAAAATTAAAGGTAATATTAATAAAAATTATTTAAAACCATCTTTAACTATAGAACATTTGAAAACTGAAAAACATAATGAGGGTACTGACATATGGAAGAATGCGGTTATGAATTTATTTTCACTTATAAAAAAAATAGTATAGATATTTGGGAAGAAATAAAAAGCTCAAATTCTCTCTTTCTTTTGACTTTAAAAAAAAATTTGTGGATTATCATGAAAATCATGATCATTTATTATTACATCTTTATTGTTTTAATTATGAATTACCCAAAATTATTGTGATTATTGTAATTTGCCAAATATAATAAATAGTAGATATTTTAAATTGTCCGGACAAAAGACTAAGGTAACATTTGCTTCTAAATTAGCTACAGAAAATAGGAATCTAACAAATATGGAATTTTTACTTTAACTCCATGTCTATACAAATGAAATTTAGAAAATCTAGATCTTAATAAACTAATTAAAATTAATAAACCAAATAAAATTCCACAAGCTTCTTTGTTTACAAGGAATTTTCCATTTTTCACTTCTCTTTTACAATCTATAAAAATTTGCTATTTTTATGATAATAACAGTGTCACAAAATGGTTCTGTAACTGGTTTACATTCTGTTAATACATTTTCTCCTTTTGTGTAGATAATATCTACTAAATTTGTAATAAATTATTATTATTTAAATTATCTGTTTGGTGATTTTGTTTTATTTCCAAGAAGTTTTCTTACGGAATATTTTTTATTTATAGTACACATTTCATTTTAGTACATTTCATTTTCAGCTTTCATTTAGATTAGAAAAATTTTATTAGATTTGTGTAAAAGATTTAGGCATAACACAAGATTTTGCAGGTATTTTTACTAAAGGAGAAATGTGTGAGTAGCAAATAATCATAATTTTTGTATGCAAGGACCAAATAAAGAAGAAATTATTGATTATTAACAACAATAACAACAACAGAAGAGACTGCTTAAGATGGATGAATTGAGTAAAAATCTACAAAAAATTTGCTTGCCAGGTAACAAGTCCAGGAGTTAACAAACAACTTGGCTGCAATACAAAAGACTATGAAATTATGAGCTATTTTTAATGATAAAATCCCTAGTGATACTTAAGTTTGTATAATTTTTGTTATGGAAAAAAGTGTAAATTATGATATTCAATATAGAATATAAATGGAAATTTTTAAAAAAATCTTCTTTAATTTTTATATTTATTTTTTGGGAAACTTCTAAAAATAATATACACATTTAAATCTTTGATTTTCTTATTCTAGTTCATAATCAGGATCATATTTAACAATAGGTATTCTAATTTCCACATTTTCAATAACAGTTTTAGTTTCAATTGATAATGTGTCTTTTATTTCGAATCCAGCATTATTTTTATCACAATATTCAGGAATAACATCGTGGGCACTAGAACTTGAAGTAAAAATAACAGTTAAATATTTATATTTTTGTGTTAATTTTACAGAAATTCTACCAGAGGGATTAGATTTAACTATTTCTAACACTACCATTGAAAAAATATCATAGGAAAACACAGGTATCTTTTTCCTATCTATTATATACAGCCATAATAGAGTTCATCAAAGGGCATCTGGGAGACAAACAAAGCTTAACAAGATCAAATTAAGGTTAACAGAAAGTCAAATGAAAGTTAAACGAAGGGTAAACATTCAAAAACATTGGTGTTAAACTTAAAAATAAAAAAATAAAAAATTAAAAAATTATCTTTATTTTTTATATTTATTTTACGAAAAACTTCTAAGAATAATATGTAAAGTTCTATATAATATTTTATTATATTTGGCAAATTACAATAATTACTGTATGTTTTGGGTAAATGACAATCCTCATAATATAGATGTAATAATAGATAATCATAATAATTCAAAAATGTTTTTATAGTCATGTAAAAGAGAGAATTTGACTTTTCTGTTTCTTAGTGAATATCTATCATATTTTCTTTATAAGTAAAAATAAATTCATAACCGTGTTCTTTCATATAATCAATACCCTCATTTTGGTTTAAAATACAAATATTACATTAAAATTTTTCTCTCTTGATTTCTTAAAAATATTTTTGTCAGATTTAATTTTTCCCACATATTAGTCATAATTTTATTTCTTATAATTTATAAGATAAAACATTTATTAGAAATAATAAAATAATAAGAAATTAAAAAATTAGAAAAAATAAAAATGAAAAAACGTTAAAATTTGTTCTCAAGAAATTTTAATTGTTTTTCATGTGGTTGGCATTTTGATTCACTTAAAAATTCTTAATTTACTGATTTTCATTTATTTTCATATTCAGTTAAAAATTATGATTTTTCTGATTTTTAATTATTTTTATATGTGTTTAAAATATATTTTTATTGTTTTTTTATTTTCTTTATGAAATTAGTTTTAATTTATTTTTGTTGAAGTAAGGTGTGCTAGTTGTTAATTTGGAATTCAGCTGATAGTACATATAAAATTGAGCCTCACATGAAATGCTTACTGGTAGCTGCATTTTATATCTCCTAATTTCCATCCTCATTCTAGTACAGTATGGTGTTTTCCACAGCAAATGATCTCATCAGCTTTGTCAGTCACTTTTTTGATTTGTATTTTTATATGTATTAATGAATGAGTAAGCTACTAATGTACTAATATAGTGACTCACTTGAATGCACTGTTATGAGTAACATTGTTGTTTTTTCAGGGTTGACCCAGATATGAAAAGTGTTGTGTACTGCGAAGGTGTGCGCCAGGGTGGTGATGAGGCATTCAACTTCTTGCTGCAGCAGTACCGAAACACCAGTGTCATCTCTGAGATGAATGAAATTATAACGGCAATGACATGCCAGTCTAGTCGTGCAGCTGTCAGGTGAGGAATCCAAGCTCATCCAAGTGATAAGGATCTTTGATTTTATCTTGATCATCAGGTAATTTGTTCAAAGTTTTTTGTTTATGTCTGATGTAAGTTCACTGGAACACCTTCCCACCAAAATATTGAACACCACTCTGAACTCTAGAAAAGAAAAGTATACGCACAAACTGATTCTGTGTTTTGTGTTGTGGTTACCTTAACAGCATCTCATTTGCAGTTGATATTTATTACCAGCAACAAGTACCACCAGAAAGTAAATGCACTGAAAAGTGAGACTAAGAATTCCAAATCTTTGAAGAGGCCTCGGCAAGAAGTGCAGTTAACTTCTTTAAACAATATTTTAAATGCTCACTTTACTTGAATGAGTACTTCTTTCTTTTTACATTTGTGCCATTGTAGCAGAAAACATTCAGACAACAGCAGAAATTGATAACATGCTAAGTCAGTTGGCATTAAGGCTTCAAATCTATACAGTGAAATACATGGTTTTTGTAAGTTCGAAATATCTATCTTACCGCCTTTAATTCAATTTTCATTGTTTTGCAAGTCAATTTGATGTTTGATACCAGTATTTTGAAGTTCAAAATTTCCCTCCAGCTGTCTTAAGTTGTACACGATGTCCCTAAACTTTTTCAGGCAAATGTCAAGATGATTACACACCCACAGTAAGAGTCAGTTCCCTCTCTCATTCTTATCCGACTGATCAAGTACTACATTTCTCAGGAACCCGATGTCCAAATGAACACAAACTTGTTGTATTAATTCCTTCCCTTTCTAGGGAATCATGGTGGATTTAATAGTACATATCATAAAACTAATCTCTCTCTCTCTCTCTCTCCAGAAACTGAATATGTTTCAGGAATGGCAGAATTCATTTGATTTGTATAATATGATATGTATGCCAAAGTTAGTCAACAGTAATTCGTTACTGAAAGAATTACTTTAATCAATATAACAAAGGCTAATGAATAACTAAACAAATACTGTTTTGCCTCGTTAAAAAAATTTTATTATGGTTGCTTCACAACCTAAGTTTCTGGTTACAGTCCCATTTTCAAGTACTTTACTAATTTAGTTAATGTATAAAGTTTCACCAAGAACCTACAGTTGATTTAGTGTTATTCTAATGGCTAATTCATTGCATTTTTGTGTGACTTTCACATTTAATATTAGGGAGTATGGTGTGTTATGTTTATTAACTACCTACTTCAGGCAGAAAATCAGAAGTAAGTTACTGGTGTCGTGACCTCTGCTCTAACAACGTCAACTAAGGCCAGTCTGAGAGGCTTAATAACATTATCATTCATTGCATACCCTTCACCAATACTTCATGAGATGATATATTCATTACCTAAAAACTCTAGAAGATTCATTTTCATTTGAAATTAATTCAGTTTTCTGTAGTGAATTGTGTCACATTATGACTTTTTATTCCACTGTCAAAAGCTTTTCCATGTAATTTTTTCCAGTAGTTCAGAAGTTTTGGGGCTGTTTTAATTAAATTACAGAAAAAATCTTAGTTCCTTCTCTGAGGCAAGTAAAATAAAAACAAATTGTGTAATCAATAACTCAAGCCCTGTTCTGAATTTCAACTTACTCTGAACATAGTGATCCATGTTTATCCACAGATATTTTAAGTATAGTTACAATAATGCAAGTCCATTTGATGTGTCAAGCAATGGAAAGTCCAGTTTGATATAACAACAATATTATGAAAATGTCAAATTGCTACTCACTATATAGAGGAGATGGTGAGTCACAGACAGGCACAACAAAAAGACTGCAATACATTTAAGCTTCCAGACAAAAGGCCTTCCTCTGAAGTAGAAAACACATACATATTTACAGAGGCACAAAACACACACACACACACACACACACACACACACACACACACACACACACACAACTGACCACTGTCTCTGTCTACTGTGGATCTGGACCAAGGATAAGAACACCCCATCTTTATTCTCACAGAAACACTTCAATTTGTCCTTCTTAACCCAACATGCTACCTTCCTCAATCTTGACCCCCCCACCCCTCCCTCAAGGATGAGTACATCAGTACCTCCGTCCATATTGAATCTACCAGCCACCAGCAATACCTCCACTTCATCTGCCTCCCATTCCATACCAAGAAGTCCATTCCATAGAGAATAGCCACCCATGGTTGTCATATCTGCAGTGACAAGCAGTCCCTCTATAAATACAGTAGTACCCCAGATTTACACAATAGATGGGACAGAGTGACAACAGTGTAAGTCTAATTTGTGTACATCAGGGTCCAATTTTACGTATAAATACATACAAATTATGTTCAATTGGGACTATAGACTAAAGAAAACAGTGTAATTTAGAAGAAAAAAGTTTAATAAAATGGTCAGCAAAAACAAATTACATTTCAGTACAGAATTATGCACTGCAATAATGTAAAATGAAGTTATTGTGAAGTAGAAGGCTTCATAAAATGTAACAATGTCATCTGACAAATCAATTTTTTTCTTCTTCCCATGTAAAATTTCCTCAAAGCACACTAATAAATCTTTTGCTCCCCATTTTTTAGCAGATATCTACATTTCACTGGAATCAGTTTTTTCTAAAATTTGTTCGCCTTTTACAAGTGAACTGAGGCCTTGTGTCAAGTTTGCAACCATCTCTGATCTTCTGCCTAAACTGTGTCTAAAGAAATGGGGTGCTCAACATTTTGCTCTTGCTCATGCATTTTTATAAGCTCATCAATTGTCAGCTCCCGATTATGTGAATCCAACAGTTCTTGAATGTCATTGCCATCCTCCTCTAAATTTAATTATCTGGCAAGACCAAATACTTCTTCAATCAAATTATCAACCTACTCAAGTCTGTGCTGATTCCCCCTGGGATACAGTGGTAAAAAAAAATGGACACAGTTTTTTGTGTATGCAGATGGTCATCATGTGTAGTAAGCTTTAAATGTTTTAATATCTCCCTAGTCCATTGGTTAAAGCAGGCTAATTGTATTATTGTATTGAGTGGAAAAACTATGACTTTCACACATGGTTCAAAACTAATTGGAGTAACAGGAGGATGACACAGTGTATCCTCAGTTAGTAGCATTACTTTAAATGGGATTTGTATTGATTGACAATAATGTTCAACTTCAGGTATGAAGCAATGATCAGACCAGTCCTCAAAAAGGAAATTGTTACCGAAGCTTTGGCATGCAACTTCCAGATTACAGGCAACCCTAATTAAATATATTTTTAAAACTCTTGAATTTTCTGAGTAATAAGCTAAGAGAAGATTTAATTTACAATTATTTGATGCATTTGCACCAACCATCACTGTCAGTCGACCTTCTGCCACTTTAAAACATGGAAAGATTTTCTCTTCATGCTCAACAAAAGTTCTTTTAGACATCTTCTTCCAGATCAGATCAGCTTCATCTACGAACATGGTTTGGCTGATATAGCTACCTTCTTCTTTTATTGCTTTTAGTTCCTCTGGATAGACCACTTGCTACTTCTCCACTTTCTGGGATGCTGCGCCAATTACAATGACCTCTGAACTGGCTAAATCAACCATTATTTACTTAAAACGCTTTATCTTTGGCTGCCTCCCCATTTTCTTCTTTCAGTCTCTCAATAATCAGATTAGCTTGAGAGCACACTATGTTTTGATCAACAGAAGAACTTTACACTCTTATTTAATTATCATACCATAGTTTTAACATTCTTTGCATCTGAGCAATAATATCATGATGTTAACAAATTATACTTGAATTCAAAACCTGAGCATTCTCTCAGCTTTGGGAATTTTGTCTTTAGCTTTTATACTTGTTCTGACTGCTAATTCCCTTAGAAGAAACTTGTTTGGCAATTTATGAATTTTAATTTTTGTGTTGAATTTTTTGATAATTTTAAGTCTATATTCTGAAGATAATGATTTTCTTCTCTTGTTTGATGCAAATAAATCAGCTATGCTTCTTTTGGATGACATAGTTAGAATCTATCAACTGAGCCAGCTCCAGACTCTGCACGAAAAACGTCTGAATTTGTCATGAGTCAGTCATTGTGTGGGGGGAGTGGGGAACTAGAGGTGCTCAAACAGATGAATCATGGAATTAGTGTAAAACATTGTAGCATACGTCATGGTATTACTGCATAAACAAGGATTCACTGAGCCCTTCACAAATCAACATCACTCTCCCTGCCTTGTACAGAAACAGATGTCCCATGTGTTGTCTCTCCAGTAACCTACTGCCTCCCATGTACCCACCATCTGGCCAGAAACCTGTAAAATTTGCTTGTCAGTCCCTATTCCACACCTGCTCCCAACCCTATGCCTTATGGGTCATATCCCTGAAATAGACATAGCTGCAAGACCAGTCCCATGTATCCTCTCACCACCATTTATTCCAGTCCAGTAACAGGCATCTCCTAACTCACTAATGGCAGAGCTAACTGCAAAAGCAGTCATGTGATCTACAAACAAAGCTGTAATCACTGTGCTGATTTCTGTATGGGCTTGAGAACTAAGATGCTATCTGTCCACATGAATAACCACTGACAAACTCTGGCCAAAAACCAACTGGACCACCTAGTTGCTGAACATCCTGCCGAACACACTGTGCTTTACTTTAACGACAGCTTCACAGTCTGTGCCATCTGGATCCTTCCCACCACCATCAGCTTTTTTGAAATGTACATGGGGTACCCTCCTCCCCCCCCCCCCCCCTCCCGGCCAGAACTTATACTAGTCCCTGTCCTCCACCTACCATCCCCTTCCCTTCTCTCACTCAGCACTGCACAGTCGTATATTCCATCAAAACATCCACTAATCTTTTTCCGTTTCTATAAACCTAGAATTTTCTCTTCCCCCCCCTCCCCCCAAAACCTCCCAACTGCACCTAGCATCCCTACCCTGTGCCTGCATGCTACCATAAGAAGCTCTCCCCCACTCCTGCCCTGCTATCCCTCCCCCTCCCCACCACCCACACCAGACTGCTGCTCCCATAGGATGCAGTGGCAGCCCACAGTCTGGCAACAGTAGCCAGAGGCAGAGGCCATGTATGTGTGAGTTGTGCTTGTACGAACATGAGTATGTTTCCCACTTTGGAAGAAGATCTTTTGGCCAAAATCTTGAGCATATAGCAGTCTTTTCATTGTGCCTGTCTGTGGCTCACCGTCTCATATGTATGGTGAGTAGTAATCTATCAATCTGTTTTATGTTATGTAAGCAGACTGTTATTAAGGATTGTTTGTTATTAGATAAAATATCATACATACACAGTTCATAACAGTTGCTGTTCTCTACTGTTGTGTTCCTTGCTTCATTTCCAATTGCTGAATGTGTTTTCCCATTCTGCAGTCTAAAGATTATGTACACTAACAGAATAGATGAATCTAATATCAGCACTACCAAATCTTATTCATTACCTGAACATAACTGACAAGTTTCCTGAAAGAAACTTTTAATATTTGACATTGCAATTGTAGCTTCTGGCTTTGGTTTCCATGGGACAGATGTAGCAATGTTGTTATTAGAATTGCTTTCACATGCTTTACAATATGTTAGCCTTTTCTTAACTGTTGAACTCTCCCTGTATTTGTTGGCTTGCTTGTTCTGCACCAGTAAGAATCTATAAGGTGAGAAACTTTAGCCCACTATTAAGTTGTGTCATTACTAATTTTAGAAATGAAACAATAACATGTGCAAAAGCATTGTAGTAGCCATTGTTGATGGATACCATATTTCATTTCATTGTGCTGCATTCAGGCTCCATGTCCTAATATGAGAGATGAAGCAATTTGTGGTCTTTTGTGTGTACTACCTACCACAATTTTGTGGAGAAGGAAGCTCACTATCCACAATGAGGATGAATTCTTGGCACCAAACAGGAAGTGCAGGATAGATGCTACTCTGTGTCCAGGAGATACAGCCTGCTCTCTCCACACTACTTTTCTTCCTGTAGCAGACTGTGAGCTGTAGTATGGCTTGCTTCTTTACTTTCTGCACTCCTTTCAATCTACAGTCAACAAAAAGTTTACAAATAGAAATTGTAACACCTTGAAACTGTTATATTCTCTCACTTGGTATGTTGGTCACTAGAAGGAATATTGTTTCTGTGTCAGTCTGAAGAGAGATAAATGACCAACACATTTTTGAAACTATATCCTGACTGTTAAATACTTAAAAAATCCTTAATAGTGGCCCTGAATGGAACACGTGGTCTATAACTTGTCTTCAAATGTCTTTTCCTTCTTGCCACAGATCTGAAGATTAATTCCTCTGGCCTGATAGGAAGCAGTACAACAAAGTATAACAATTATTAATAGTCTAGCTAGACACAAGTTGCCAAGAAATAATGAGTGTTTTGAGAGGAAAGTGACTAAATCATGAACCATTTTGTATGTAAAACATCATGTAAACATATGTTCTATTTTCAGTGGTTCCTGAGACAACTTCTTTAAAACTGTCAAGAATAATAATTGTGCTTAAATCAGTAAATTATTAGACAGTCACTAGTAATGTTTTACCATCAAATTATTTTACTAATAATCTTCAAAAAATCCATCATTTCATTCAGTAGGATTTGCACTTTATGTAGGCAGGTGTTGTTTTGCTAACTGAGACTCAATTTTTATCTTTACTGCAAGCATATCCATTTCAAAAATGTAAGCTACTCTTCCCTTGTTTCTACATTGTTTGTTAACCTGCTCCAGTGTTGGAAAAATGTCAGACAATCTTCAAAGAAATGTAACATAACTATGATTTGAAAACTTCCTGGCAGACTAAAACTATGTTCCAGACAGGGGCTCAAACCTGGAACCTTTGCCTTCATGGACAAAGTTTACAGACTTGAGTCTCTGTTCAGCACACAGATTTAATTTGCCAGGAAGTTTCAAATCAGCACACACTCTGTTGCAGAGTGAAAATTCATTCTGGATTGTTATGGGTGATCAAACTACCAGGATAGGTTTCACTGCTAAACTGTACAACTAATTCTGAGAAATGTGGTGTGGACATCCTATTGGGAGTACTTGTCCATGTCTACATCAATATCTGTACTCTAGAAGTCAATGTGAAGTGCATGGTGTAGAGTACGTCCCCCTATGTTTTTCTGATACCATCTTTGTATGGAGTGCTTGTAGAATGACTGCTTAAATGTCTCTGTGTGCTGTGTAATTCATCTAATACTATGGGGGAGATGGGTAGGAGCTGTAACATGTTTCTAAATTTCTCACTTAATAGCCTATTCTTCTTGAAACTTTGTAAGTAGGCTTTCACGAGATTGTTAGCATCTACTTTGAAGGTCTTACAGCATCTCAGTAACATTCTCCTGTGCCTCAAAGAAACCTCAATTCATTTGTGCTGCCATTCTGCATACAGATTCAATATCCCCTTTTAGTTCTATTTGGTAAGGGTCCTATACATTTTACCAATTTTCTAGAAAGGGTCACATGAATGTTTGTAAGTAACTTCCTTTGTAACCTCATTGCATTTTGCCAGCATCCTACCACTGAACCAAGGTCTGCCACCTGATCTACCTACGTGGGGTTCCATTTCACATCTGTAAAAACTGTTACAAACAGATATTTGCATGAGATGACTGGTTCCATCTGCGACTCATTAATACTGTAGTCATAGAAAACTTTTGTTTCTGTGTTTTGTGAAATGCACAATTTTTTGTATCTTAATGTTTAAAGCAAATTTCCAGTCTTCAAATCACTCTCAAATCTTATCAAGATCTAACTGAACATTTGTAGAGCTGCATTCTGACTGTACTTCATTATACCCAACTGCATCATCTTGTAATATTATTGGGATTTCCCTAATATGAAAGCTGTGAGTACCCTTGGAAAGGCATTCACCTATCTGTATATTAAATGATCAACCCATGAGATGAGACATATTCTTTGAAAGACATTTTTTTTATATAATTTACGTAACTGTAAAGATGCGCATCTAGCACAGATGCTAATACATTGATTGCGCAGTCAAAGAAACATTTTAACAGAAGCTGAACTGACGTTCCACTTCGATCTAAATAAAAGATGACAGTAAAAAAATACTTTTGTAGATCTTCAGATTTTAATATACTACTTTTGCTTGTAATGTGAAAACGTAAAGAAGGTCGACTTTAAGCTAGAAAAGTGAGCGGTCTTGCCAGCGTGCAGACAATAATTAATAAAATTCAAGTAATTTATGTTCGAAACAGTAAATCGGCAAGTTATTGTTATGAAGGTGTTGAACAGTGCAAGAATTGTCTTTAATGAAGGAGAAAAGTAATTACTGTAATTTGTGACAAAAATGTAAACCAAGGAGACAGCACAGGGCAGGCTGAAATCTGATCGCACCATACAGTTAGAAAAGTACTTATGTAAGTTATATTGTTTATAAATAAGCCCTAATTTGCTAGTGAGAATTGTTTGAATATATTTAGTGTTTACCAGATTTCTCAGGGTTGGGTTGGGTTGTTTGGGGGAAGAGACCAAACAGCGAGGTCATCGGTCTCATCGGATTAGGGAAGGAAGTTGGCCATGACCTTTCAGAGGAACCATCCCGGCATTTGCCTGGAGCGATTTAGGGAAATCACGGAAAACCTAAATCAGGATGGCCGTATGCAGGATTGAACCGTCGTCCTCCCGAATGCGAGTCCAGTGTGCTACCACTGCGCCACCTCGCTCGGTACCAGATTTCTTATTCTGTTCTTCTCCTTTATACTTTTTTAACCTCCATGCCATATTATTTTTATAAATGTCAAACAGCCTTTACTACAGCGGAGAATACTGTGGCATCCTGGTCGTGTACAGAAGGCCGCCCCTTGTCTTCTACACAACTCATAGCTGCCCCATTTATTAATGATTTCATTTGCAAATGCAATTTCTTTTTACTGTTCATTGTTAAAGGTCCCTTAGGTAATTATAAAATTCATACTGATTACGTAAAGAAATCCAGGTTGTTCTTTTCCAAATAATAGAAGTCTTTGCGTAATCAAAAACTAGCCTCCTTCTGACAACGATCAGGAGCCGACTAGAAGACGGACGTCTTCGACCGCTTTCATGTCTCCTGTGGCAAAGCTGTGCCAAACTGGGAACACGACATTCTAGTATGAAACACAGATTTAAATTGAAAGAATTGAAATATATTTAACCTAATAATTTTTTTTGTCATACTAGAATCTGCAAAAAGTCTAAGTTCACTCTTAATATTGTCTGCTGGCCCATTAATGTACAATATTAACAACAAGGGACCCAACACACTTCCTTGGGACATGATTGAAGTTCCTTCTACATCTGTCACTTGTAGAGTAGGAGAACTGTTGGCATTCAAAAGGCATTCTTACAAGGGGAGGCCACGACGTTTTGATCACAGATTTACTTCAAACTTTGTACACCTTTAGTAGGCCATTAAAAAAGCATAACTTGCAAGTAGTAACATGCAATACTCTGGCCATTCAGAGAAAATTACAAGAGAGAAAACTGCAAGAGAAGTTTTACACATCTGTTACGTAAGTGATGTATGTGTGTGCAGGTGCTTGGCGTAGAGTTGATGGTGGTCAAGTGGTTAGTGCTCGAAAGAAGAGTGTGTATCAGGTGATGATTCAACTAATGCTCAGACTTAATGTTTAATCTATTTCTTTCATCACTGGTCATATTATTTAATTTATATGATATCTGAGTGGTAATTCAATAAAAAAAAACCTTGTGTATTTGTATGAAATTTTAGTGAATTTCTTGTTATTGAACTACTTACTTTTTTAATTAAGTTTAATTATTAGGAGAAACTATGGAAAAGTAAAGGAAGAAATACATAGAGTTTTCCTGAAAGTGTATGCCTGTCATGATTAGCGAAATCCTTTATACATGCAATCTGGTAAGGTACTCAGAACTACTTTGCACCTCGATGCTTCGAGCTGCGGGCACAGAGGCAGGCCCCATCTGGCAGTTAACCTGCGTAGAGGTGAGACGTTGCTAAAGTTGCAAGAACAGATAGTGTAGGTGCAAATTTTTTGAGTATTATAGAATTTACACTTGTACTACAAAAATGAAGGTTTGAGTAGGAGTCAAACCATCGCCTCATACATGTTTGTCTTATGAAGCTCGAAGGCTAACCACTTGACCACCATGAACTCTAATATCCGGCACCTATGCATAGGCACATAAGCCAAATTAGATGTGTAAAATTTCTCTCATAATTTTCTTGGAATAGCCTGGAGTAGTGTACCTTACTACTTGCACATTATGTTGTTTTTATGGCCTACTAAAGGTGTGCAAAGTTTGAAGTGAATCTATGATCCCAATGTCATGGCCTCCCCTTGTTAGTATGGATAATTACAGGTCCTGTAAGGGAAACTTACATTTTCTTCCTGCATAATAGTAGCTCATTTATGTAATGATGATGAAAATGGATAGTGATCATGCGCCCTTCTCTCCAAAGTAGACCACAAACGTTTAATAATTTTGTGATCTGGTGACTGTGGTGGCCAAAATATATGTGAGAATTCATCATCATGCTTAAAAAACCAGTCCTGGATTTGTGAGCTGTGTGAATAGGAGACCTGTTGTCCTGGAACACAGCAGCACCATTGAGGAACAAACATTTTACCAGACAATGGACCTGATCAGCTAAATTAGGCACATAATCCTTGGCAGAAATGAGACTTTGCAGAGTAACCATGCGGTTCATGGAATACCATGATATGGGTACCCAAATTGTCACCAGACCCCTGCCATGTTTCACTCTTGTGATATAAATTCAGCAAGAAGTTGAAAACAGCATGAAACAAGACTCATCCAACCAAATGACACTCTTGGCCAGGTTTTATAGCTCTGACACCACTCCTTCCTGTTAAAGGAATTTGCATGAACGATAAGCAGTTTTGGAATGATTGCTCATCCTGCAATTCCCAACTTATGGAGCTCCCTTGATGTTGATTTGGTGCTGGCAGGATTTGCAAGTGTGACATGCAGTTCTGCAGTGACTCTTGTAGCCATAGTCTTCCTATTTTATGTATTAATCCTCTTCAATGACTGTCTGTCATGGTCACTCAACACACACTGTCATCCACATTGTGAGTTAATGGATGACATTACTGTGCTTTCCTGTATGCAGTATAAATCTTCAGTACAGTGCCTCCTGAAATGCCAAACACTTTGGCTCTCTTGGTTACTAATCATCAACCATACAAGCACCAACAGTTTGCCCATGTTCAGATTCACTCAGCTTTAGCATAATGCACTTACAACTACACAGAAAAGTGATCTGACAATGACTGACACTTGCAACATGATGAGGACATTGCTCATGGTCAAAAACAACAACAAAACCTGCAAGCTTGGATAGCCTCTGCATTATGTTCAAGCATGCATTTCTTGTGGTATTTCCACGTTTCTGTCGAACTGTTGCACAGCATTATGTTTGAGCACAGGATAAGTTCTAAGATTCAGCAATAAGTGGATGTCACTGAAACAAGATGGTAGTCTTGTGGATCATTTATACTGCTCTTTTTGTAGTAGAATGTGATCCGTGCTTTCTTCTAAATATTCATTAAGGCTGTACAGGCTATTGAGTGTTAGTACATCTTTCAGTTCTCTTTCAAATTATTTAAGCTTGGTGTTCTTTGGGTATTACTTAGCAGTGCTTTGTAAAGAACTTTTGCTTTTTATAATGCACAACCCTGATATATTGACTTTGTGTGTACATCCCAATGAAAAGTCATCCTTGTTTAATGCTTGTTTATCAAAATGTTCAGAATTGAAAACTTTTGATAAGTCTTAATGAAACAAAAACTTTCAAATATAAATATTACTAATTGGTTTTAGTTTTATTTCTGATATAGTTGAAGATCATCCATACAGTTTTCTTATCATTAACACTTATCTTTTAACCTTTTTTCTACTGCTTTTACTGTTTTGTTTCTGCTGCCACTCATAATCATTCTTTCCTTTCATAAAGAAGCTCCTATCATCAGAAAATAATACAGTAACTGCTGTTAAAATCTGTTGTTGTAGATTGTCAATAAAAAAACATAATTGGGGCTCATACTGAACCCTGAAGCATCCCATGACTAACTTTTTTATATTCAGAATGGTACCCTTTACCTTCCTGAAAAATTTATGCTCTTTCTTCCCTATCAGACAAATAATAGGAAATACCAAAATGGTTTTAACAGTAGTATATCATCAATTATAAGGTCAAAAGTTTTAAAAAGTTGCAAAAAATTTATAAATTAGTTCATTATCCTCAGAAGTTTTGTAAGTGACTTTTAGGAAATTGAAGAAAGTTGTCTGCCTTGATGTGTCATATCTGAGACTATATTGTGCACTTCAAAGACCTTTGCTTTTTGTTTAGGAAGTCTAGCAATTTATCATAGTTTACGGTATTCTTTCAAATTTTATTTATTTATTTTTAATACAGGTCATAGTGATAGTGACAGTGGTCTGAAGTTTTTAATGTCAAACTTGTCATCACTTTTGTAAACTGCTATTACTGTTCACAGCTTAAGTCTCCTTGTAAACGGTCCAATAGAAAGGAGGCAATGATTATCTCAACAAGTTCAGAGACAACATTACCAGCATTATATTTAACAGTTTTGCCAGGGATACCATTGTGGTTAACTCATTAAAAGATTTATCTCCACATACACTATTAATTACACAGACCTATGCAGTTTGGATGACATTCAGTGTCAACAAGACAAAACAAGGAATGACTACACAATCGGAAACAAAGAATAAACACAATGCAGCATGGAGCCATGGAACTCTTGTACAGTCCACACCACTGTACTGCAGAATGTATTGGTGGGAGTCCTACACTATTCCCCCTCCCCAGTGCCAGCAATACATCTCATTAAATTTGACATGCCATCCAGATCACATCATCACACCTTACTTGAAACCTGGGGACTTCTCTTTGGGATCAGTGTGTTCCTCTAGCTGTGGGGTGGTAGCACCTGCCGATGTTTCGTGTGTGGCAGCATCCAATGTTCATCATGGTTCCTCTGCAGTTTGTCATGTGAGGGAATCTTTAGTTGTTGCCTCTCCCTCCTAAGGTCTTTTTCTGTTGGCTGTGAATCTTGAAATGCCCATTTGATATGGCCAGGTGCATCCATGGTAGGTATGGCATAGATGTTGATCTTGAAATTGTTGTCACCATGACTAATTACTGCATATGGACCTTCATATGGGGGTTGCTGTGGTTTGCATACCACATCATTACATAATAGCACATATGAACAGTTGGCTAAATCTGCAAAGACAAAAGTGCAGGATCTGGTGTGTACCCGAGGATGTAGTGGACAAAACTAATGTATGTGGGATTGCAACATGGTAGCAAAGTCTGATACTGTGATGGTTTCATCTCCCATATCATGGATGAACTCTCTAGGCAGATATAATGACTGGCCGTACACCAACTCTCCACTGTGGCTTGGAGGTCACACTTTAAAGCTGTTCACAATTCTAGTAAAACAGTCTATGTTTGTTCCTGGTATTGTCACTCTTTGTAGTTGGAAACCTGACTGTTGCACAAGCAATATACAGTATGCAGCTCCCCATCTTCTTCTTGTGTCGATGCCATGGCACCAAAATCAATAGCTGCAGCTATGGCCTTAATGTGTGGTGATGTATGCTCAATTATGTCCATTATCTCAATCTGAGAGAGTGCTTTGCACATATATGATGTTAGTTGCAAATTTCCAATGTAATTAATATGACTTAGCTGTCTTGGTGATGCCTTACTTGGATTCACTCTGAAGGCATAAATTAATGACTTGTGGTCTGCAAAGATACTGAAATTGTGGCCTTCCAAAGAACACTTGAATTTTTTTACTGCAGCATAGGTTGCGTACAGCTCACAATCATATGTCACCCACTTCTCTTGAGAAGCAGACAGCTTTTGGTCAAAGAAAGTAAGTGGTTGCCAACTCTGGTTTATTGTCTGCTGCAGCACTGTTCCGACTGTGTTAGCAAAAGCATCGATCACTAATGCTAACGGCATGTTTGCTACAAGATGTGCTATTAGAGCTGCATCTACTATTGCTATGAAAGTGGAGTCTGCCTCACATGTTCATTGAAGTCTTATCATTTGGCCTACATGCACCCTTCCACAGTCCATTCAATGGTGCTATTATTGATGCATGATGCAACACAAGCTCTGGTAGAAATTTATTACACCAAGATAATGTCACAACAGCTGGATTGTAACTGACTGTGAGTACAAATGTGTGGTTCCTGCCTTGTCTTTCAGCAGCCAAATGCCACATGCATTCACTGTGCAGCCAAAACACTGGACTTCCTTGATGCCAAAAATGCATTTTGATGGGTTCCTTACTAGTCCTTGTGCGTGCAAGTCTTCAGACAACTTCATCAAATGCAGCACATGTTCCTCTTCAGATGCAGACAAAATAAGCACATCGTTTATATAGACATAATAAAATTCTAGATCATGCATTATCTCATCCATGACCCACTGAAAAGTCTGTGATACATTATAGAGCCCTAATGTCATTCGTGTGAACTCAAATGAACCAAACAGCATGTTGACAGCTGTCTTGGGAATGACTTCAGGAGCAACCAGAATCTGATAGTATACTTTGATCAAATCTATTGTTGAAAATATTGTTTTACCTTGTACCCCCAGCAGAGAAATCCTCTGCATGCAGCATGGGATATGTGTCCAGAATGGTTCTAGCATTAGTTGCCAGTAATCACCGGAGGGGTGCCAACATTCTCCTTTTTGGGTACCACATGAAGAGCAGCAAATGCCTTGAGCTAACATGTGAAACTCTTCTCTGATAATTTGTAATTTATCCGGTTCTTAACATCAAGGACGTGCATAAGTTGGCAGGCCCTGGGGTAGCGAGAATATGATGGACCATCATATGTTTGACATGTGCTAATGTTACTGACTGCCATGTAATCTCTGGGAAATCTTTTAGTAGTTGCCTGTATTCTGTGCCTCCAGCAAGCACTCTGATTGTTGTAGTAATAGTACAGTTCACCTTACCTTGTGCAGTCATGTTTTTTGTTGTGTTGCTTAATCACTGCCAACATAGGTCCAGTACAGACTGTAGAATGCCAGGAAGTTTGCTCCATGTATGGAGTGTGATACATCAGCCACACTAAACTGCCACTCAAAGGTACAATACAGTCCAAGGATGAGTAGTAAAGTGACATGTCCATATGTTGTAATCTTTGTATCATTTACAGCATACAGGCAAGCATAACTGTGGCTGTGATGCCATAACCTGGTTGCAGGATACACTGATATTTCTGCTCTGGTGTCTATCAGGTACTGCACTTATGTGTAGCAATACGTAATAAACACATGTTGTGTGTTGCTGGTATACATCATTGTAACTGCTCCTGCATCAGCATCACGATTCACTTTACATGGTGGTATGTACTTCTGTGCATCTTCATCAAATTTTCTGTAGTACCGACATATGTTGTGTGTCACTGGCAAATGATTTCAAGTACTTGATCATCAGTGTGTGCATTGCCTTTTGTGTGCTTTCTATAGTGCGGTCACTTGTATTGTAAGCTCAGCTAGATGATACTTTAGTGACAACAAAGTCACTGAGGTTGTGTTATCTGGTGCAGTAGCCAACATCACGACACTTGTCACCTAATACATTTCCACGATCTTATCAGCTGCTTGTGCTAATGCGTTCAATCATCGAAGAAATACCATTAAAATCTTCTGTGCATCCACTGGCAGTCAGGATAGCCATATATTGCATAATATATCATTACTGACACTATTACTTGCAAGAGTATGCAGGCAATGAAACAGTTGGGACAGAGTTCTGTTGTCTAGTTCCTTCGTTTGTAAAAGCTTGTCCAGCTTCAGACTGGGGCAGTTGCATAATTAATGCATTCTTTATGGCAGCATGTCATTCAGTTTCTGGAGGCATAGCCAGAATGTCTTGGACTTCTGTGGAAAGGTCTACCGTTACTGCAGCTACCACTTAACTATATTTCATTTCATCTGCCATAATGTGTTAAGATGATTTAGCTGTCTGATTGTGTGAGCCAAAAGGGGTTATAGTGCCAAGGAGGCAGTGGTTTGATCACAGCCCTGCTGATAACTCCATTATTTGAGGCTGGCTTGATAGGCACTGGTGAGGAATTTATCTTTGTGCTGAATGGAAGACTGATGTGGCAGGTGCAGAAATAACAGTTGTAATTTTGATGTGGTGTGGAGCTGGCACAGAAGTATTGCAATGCGTGATCATGTCTGGCAGTACCAATTATATGCAGTTAACTTGTGCAAAGATTTATTTCCACATATAAATTAATTACACAGACAAAATCAGTTTGCTTGACATTCAGTGTCGACAAGACAAAGCAAGGAATAACAATACAATCAAGAGAAAGAATAAACACATTGTGGCACGGAACCATGGATCTCTCACCCAGCCTACATGACTGTACCATGGAATGTGTATGGGGGAGTCACTACATCATCACATTTACTGGCCATTTTATTCTTTAATTTACTGAGAGCTGTTTGTACTTTTTTGGATGTTAGTGGATGTAGATACATTGTTATTTCACTTATTAGAATTTCTACATTTGTGCTTAGATCATATTTGCTTATAATCAGCCTTGGAGCTACAATTAAAATAATGACCATTAAATATATTGGCCATTAGAAGTAGGTCATTCACAGTTTTATTTCTGTGTTTCACGGTAAATTTATTACTTGCTATATCATGTTTGTCTATAACATTATTAATAACTTTCCAAAATGATTTCGTTTTCTTGCTCCCCTTTCTGACATCTCAATCATTTATGCCTTTTTGCAACTAATGCAGCTTTCCTGTACTATTCCCTACAGCACTTCATATGTGGTTTCAAAGTAGTATCTTGCTTTTCATATTTGTATAGCATTCAGAGACTTTCTTGTGACTTTTAACTGGTATTCTCTGTGGCTTGTCAAAAGCATTTCATTGTGCTACCCACTGTTCTCCTGGAGAAACTCATCAAAGATCACAGTATCAAAGATCTTGCTGGTAACTTGTTTACATAATGTCTGTCTTTATGGGTGCAGAGAGTTGTATTAAGAAACTCAAGGAATGTACACAATGAAACAGCATCTTCAGAATAGTATGTTAATAATCTTCCAGCATATTCCCAAGAAGCTGAAACATTTCTCTTTGCAATCATTATAATCAGGCTTAATGGTGTAACTTGAACACTTGAAAATGAAAATTATATTTTATTGAGAACCAATAACTGGCTCTCTGCAAATGGGCAGTCACTGAATTTAAGTAAAACACAATACCAGCACATAAAATTCAGTGCTGCACAAGGCCTGACCACAACATTAGAAATAATTCATGTGAGAGAATCAATAAATAAAATAGACTCTTTTTAATTGTTAAGTGGCAATAGTGATAAGAACCTCAACTGGAAGTCATCTATTGCAGGTCTTAAATGTCTAAGTTCTGCAGCTTTTGTGTTATGGAAATCATCAGAGTTCGGCACTAAAATATCAAAAAGTGGACTAAGTTTCCTATTTTCACTCAGTAATGTCTCTTGGCATCATATTCTGTGGTAACTCACGACTGATGTAAAGGCTATGCATTGAACAGAAGTGTGTAGTTAGGAGAATATGTAATGTGCATTCCACAACCTCTTGTAGACAGACAGCTCTTTGATCAACTGGGTAACTGACAACAGCCTCACAGTGTATTTACTCCCTTATGAAGTATGTTGTCAACAAACAATCAGTCTGAAAACAACAGTAAAATTCATTTGCAAATAATATATTAGAAGGAAAAATTATTTACACTATCTATCGCTCAGCCTTTGTGTTGCAGTGTAATCAGGTACTCAGCTATACAAATATTTGAACACCTATCCAGTGATGTAAGGAATTTAATAGATAATATTATTAAATCCAACCACAAACTGAAATCAATATGCTTGACAATTTCTTCAATTCTAAAGAAGAATTTCTGAATGAATAGTAGTATTGTGTGTATGTGTTTAAAAGAGTGTGTGTGTGTGTGTGTGTGTGTGTGTTTGTGTGTGTGTGTGTGTGTGTGTGTGTGTGTGAGAGAGAGAGAGAGAGAGAGAGAGAGAGGTAGAATCTGAATGTAGTTAAGTATAATTTGCTGTTTTCATGTTAAAAAAATCCATAACATAAGAAGAAATCATGTGAATGATCAAAATTTTGACATATTTAATGCTGAGAAAGTGTAATATGTTACTAAAACTGACTCATTTCACACCATAGCAATAGATCGCAATTATGACCTGTGCAAAATGCAAATAACCAACTAACTACCTGCTATGATATTTCATCAGGAGACCAACTCACACATCAGCTCATAATGGATGTTTGTTTCCTTCTGAAATTGCTTGGTTAGCATCAATAGACATAAACAAGATATTTAGTTAACTTTCAGTCCAACAAGCTTTCTTTTTATATTACTTGTGACAACATCAATTTCACACAAATGTTTGAAGATGGATAAATAAATAAATAAACACTGCAAAAGTTCTAGTTTCTGTGACATGCATGAGAGAGAGTCTCTTCAGAAGTAGTTAGCCAATTTATGCTTCCACAACTATGTGGCAATACGTATTTTAAAACTTATTTTTATTGACCAAGTTAAAATGTTTATGAATAAATTGGATATCCTCATAAATTCTGGTAAATACTCAGTGTATAAATAATTATTCACAACACTTCAAAGCAATTTCTTGGAGGAGGAGGGATTTAGTCTGGTACCATATCTCTCCTTGTAAAAGAAATGCCACATAGATAACTTTAGAACACTGGTAAACATAGATAACAAAATAACGAAGCTAGGCCATGCATAACTTGAAAGATCATTTAGTAGTTGGAGACACACTTATACAGAACTGATATAAATGTACTGGCTGAGGTGGAGACGCATGAACTTTGAATTATAAAATCAAGAGTCACTTGTTTAGCATTTAATTACTACTGCCATCTGATAATATGGACAGTGCTGAAAAGTCTGAAACAGTAAATCAGTATAGATTTATATATATGGCAATTTTGATAGACTCATTCAGTGTGACATATACATTAACAGTCTTGTAAATGGCCAGCAAATTTTGACATAATTCATTCCAATAAATTCAAAACACCCACAAGGATAACTGAGCACATTGAAGCAACTGCTTCCAGGAAAGAGAGAGGCACACTGGTTCCACATCAAATCCACCTCACGGGTTAACGATAGGAGCCAGCCTGGATGTGGTTCTTAGGCGGTTTCCACATCAACCTTGGTAAATACTGAGATGGTTCCCACATAACGTCTTACATACATGATTGGCAAACACTTTGAAAACTGATGTCACGTTTGACCATGTGGCTGCACTAGATGCAGACAGAATGAGTACACACATTCCTCCACAGGGAGCACTGGCAGTCTCTGTTGGGAGCGCATAGCCTATACATGGATATGACTAGTTTGCCATGAAATCAAAGTATTACCATACCAGTCCCTGCCTGGCTTTGGCTTGATAAAGGACGCTGGGAAGGACGAAAGAAACTCAAGCAAAGACTGTCCACTGAAGCTATTGTAGGTATTCTGATCTGTATACATATTCCTCTTCTCTCAATACCACTATAAACTGCAAATATAAAGGCTGTATAGTAAAGGTTGGCTTCTGTTCTGACACTGACCAAAGTTTTATTGCAGACACATGCTGCAGACGACTGCAGGTGGCACAGAGGGCAGCATCCATCAGAGACACCTACCTATACTACTGGAGGGAGCACTAAGAAAGCACCATGGAGAAGCTGTTGCTGCTGCAATTGAGTTCCTGGTTGACAACCCAAAGGTTCTGCTTTCCCGGTGAGTGGAGTCTGTATACATGTTATTTCATCTAACAACAGCTTCTGGCTGTGCTGGCTCTTGTCCAGTTCATATAAACCTGCATTATTTCTCTCGTTTGTATAACAGAGCATGCCCAACTGCTCTTATTTATACAGGAGCCTATACTAATATGGAAAATAATAATTAAGGGAAAATTAATATGAAGGATTTCTCCCTCTAAACAATGACAGAAATAAACACTAATTATTCCGGGGACAAGCAAAAAATGTTTTAAGGCCATCCACTCTTCTTTGATTCAGTTTTTTCCTGTGTCAGTAGGCATGTTTCGTATGTAGAATAACAAGAAGTAAACAGTTAATACCATAAATGGTTTAGAACCTGTACTGTCCCTTATCATAGAAGAATGAGTCACTGAAAAGCCTTAATGAAAACTTCTTAACTCAACTTTAATTTCTGTGGATACTTAGACAGTTATGAAGCTGGGAAATAATGTGCTCAGTCAACTACTCATTTAGAACTCTCTGATACTTACAGAGGCACAATTTCATCTCATGTCCGTTCAAGTTCCCTACAAAAAATGTTGTACAGCAGTTGATTTTCATAGACTTCTTACCGTGGTCTTGTGAGCGCATTCAATATTTTTCAGCGAACAAACTTTTTTTACACAGTTGTTTGGTGATAGAGACTGAACCTGTTACTCTAAATTTAGTGATCAATTTCTGTACAACACTTTTTGCAGGAGCTGCTGTCTCTGGAAATTTTATTGTGAATCTTTCATTTAACATTTTAAATGATTTTCACTAAAAACGAAAAACGAATTTCAACAAGGAACATTCTTTGTTGGCCTGAAAAAGCCTTCTGCTTTCACAACGAACTACAAACTGACTACTAACAACACAGCACTGATCACCACTTGACATCATGTAACATCACATGACCCTGCTTGAGTGCCACCCTAGCAATAAGAAATAACAACTCTCAGTTAGCTTCAAATATCACAGTCTTTTATTCCTGTGTCTAAGAAGTCTGTAATGAAAGTTGCAAAAACATTAGTGTCTGATCCTCCTCATCCTCCATGCCAAATAAAACACACCATTGTATTATCTACTAAATTATGAACAGTGAAACTGTGATATGCTAGCTTCTGTTTAACATAACAAATGCTGGCCTGGGCTGCAGATACTCTAGTTAAGTAAGATGATCCCTGGTGACTGGCAGCACTGTTGTCAGCTTTCAACTGCTAAGTTCAGATGGCTGCAGGCAAAACAGTAGCCTTCTATAGAGCTCTGGAAACACTGAGGCATCACCATAGAGACAGTTACAAATTCATGTTATGTGATTGGTTGAGGCAGACATATGAAGCAACCATGCCCAGCCCACTGCAGCTATCAGGCATCTTCTTACACTGGTTCGACTATAATGCTTGTACATCCATGGTAAATATACAACATGTTTCTGCTTCAGCTGCCACTTTTCATTTGACTTCTCCTGTCTTGCCCTCTCTTTCTTTGTCTGGTGAGCATGTCCAGTAATTTAATAGATAACATTTAAGATAGGGTTCATTATTTAAGATAGGGACACATATAATAATTTTACTGTCAAGCGTAATGAATGACCTCTCTGTGATGATGGACAGTTATTCATCATAAAGCAAAAGTAAAGAGAAAAGTAAATTTTTGCTAATGACATGATGCTGAGACAACTATGTCTAAAGGAAAATGTAATTCCATCAGATCAAAAGTAAATTTTATTTGGAAAGATATGAGAAGTATAAACTGACACACCATGTGAAACTTTAATCAT